>NC_090444.1:164813494-166155913 GCF_031143425.1 Pleurodeles waltl
TTTGTGACGCTCCGTTGGAGCTGTGCATTATGCATATTTACAAGGGAGCGCTAAGCCACTTTTTGTGGCTTAATGCCGCCCTGTAAATATGCCCGGCGCAGTATTCTGAGGCAGAGGGGCGTGCAATGGGTGTTGCTGTGGGCGTTCCACCGCAACACCCATTGCTTTTGACGCTGCCCTAGATTTAGAAGAATCTGTAAATCTGTGACAGCTCCAAAAACTAACACCACCCCACGGATGGGGTTAGCATGGTGGAACGAGGAGAAATGCTTTAATTTTGCCTCTTCTTTTTCTTTTTCTACATGTGCTGCCTTCTGCAGCACACAAAGGAAGAGCAAAACCAGCATGAATGACAGCTTATGTGCAGGAAGGTTTCCCTTCCTGCACATAAACAATAAATCAAAAATGACGTTTGGTACTTCTATGTGTGCTGCATTATACAGCACACATAGAAGTGCCAAATCGCCATTGTAGATTGTTCATGTGAAGGAAGGGACACCTTCCTGCACACAAACAATTACTCCCCTCAATGCAGACACCCTAAATGTAGCACCGGCTCAGGGGGAAACGCAGGGATGCACCATATTCTTGTAAATACAGCTCACCCCTGCATTTCAAAACTGGTGCAGCATGGCGCTGCTGATTTTGGCGCAGCACCACACTGCGTCAGTTTGTTGTAAATCTGGGCCAAATGTTAGTAATCACAGTTACCACATGAGTTAAGGGAAGTTCAAAAGAAAAACACCTCTGACTCTTCCAGCTCCAGCATAACTGCACAACATCCACATTGTATGACCTTTCGTTTAATCAATGGCAGAAGAGAGAAAATAACTGTTGGCTTGCAGTCAGTTCTTGCTGCTCTTGGCTTATCCACCAAGAGATTTGTGAATGTCAATGTACATCTTAAGAGGCTCCACTGAGGCCATGGATTTTTAACACTTTATTTCTAACTGGAAAGGCGGAAAAACGGATATTGAAACCTTACAGCGAATTTCGACTATCCAAAGGTCTGCATCATTCGCAAATTTGCCCTATGGGGTTGCCCTCTCAGTGAATAGGTCCCAGAGTTTTTAAGCACTAATTTCTCTAAAGGCATATTAGAAAACATAAAGTAATTCTCCGGTAATACTCTTTTACACTATCTCACATGCCTTTGTTAATTGGCCTCAAAACATCTAAAATGGAATTATTCAGAGAAAATTCATATGCAATTAGTACAAATAGTAAGGACTGTGCACTCTTTGCACTTTTAGTACCAGGGAGTTTCTTTGCTGATTTCACTTGGAATTGGTTCCATCTGAAGTGGAGTTTCTCTAGAGGGTTTGCACAATGTATGAATTAATCTAAACGTCTGGGAGGTTCGTATTCACGATATGTAAATCATTGATGCCTGTATGTTTTGATTTGCCCTGTAAACTGCTTTGTATCAAATGATTGCATTGACGCTGTAAAGGAGTGACTGCACTGTTAAAAGTGAAATCTCAATTTTCAAGAAATGCGAAGGCTAAATTAATGTGCATTTACATGAGCTTAAATTAGAAGCTGGCCATGAAGTTACCTTTGAATGCCAGACCTCTTTATGAAGCTTTGGCTGCTATTATCAAAATATATTACGCTTCTTAGCTGAGTAACACAAATGTTAAATTTTGTTCGTAATATGGAAATCCTTATTCACAGAAAGAGGATATGCATTTTTACAGTTTTAAAGTCTGTAGAATTTTACACAGTGATAGGTGTAGGGTCACAAGTGTTCTTTAGGAATGGGTAGGAGCTGACATGTAAAAATACCTGTAACAGGAACAAAAGCTAGAAATTTCGAAAACAAAGTTAAAGGTTTAGTCATTCCTAACCTGGAAATACTCCCACATGTATACCTACAAGAGGCAGAAGTAGGTTTCCACGGTTAGAAAGATATGAATCAACTTCATGTGTCATGAAGGTGTGTCTGGAGGGCAGCTGGACCTGGAAATGTATTTTCCCAGTTGATAAAAAATAAGTGATGTACATGTGTGAAAGAATAAGTCTTCCATCCTTACTTTTTATGTACAATCAGTAGTAGAAATTGCAGAACAGAAAGAGCATGCAAGGACTCCTCTGATGTGCATAGATTTCCATGAATCTACCAGGGCCTTTGTGGATAGCCTTAACTAGCCAGAGGAAAGTTACAATCTAATGATTTCAGAATTTTCAACTAATATTTTCTGAATCAGGCCCAGTGTGGCTGGTGTTTTGTGGGTGGCATACATCTAAATCATTACAAGACAGGGTAGGAGCCATCGAGTTACAATCATGAGATCATCTTCTCTGCACTCTTGATTATTTAAGTATTTAAGTCAACCACTGAGCATCAGGATCGTGTAATGGTCATCACTGAGATCACAGTGAAAACATTACTTTGTCACTGGAAGTCACCAAAAACTAGAGCAGGTGGCTGTTCAATGATATGCAAAGAGAGGGAATAGATCATCACCTTCAGATTGAGCGCTCATCTGGTAAAAATATGGTAATAGGAGAAACTCCTCTCTGCCCTGTTAGGATGGGTACAGTATTGACCACTTAGATGCGGCTTACTACAAGACAAAAAGGCAAAACACCTTTGCTCCTATTTAGTTTCAGCTTTGTATTTATTTTGAGTTTTTATATAGCATGCACATAGTCCAGATGGACACCAGAGTACTTTACAGCATGCAGGAACAAACATTTTAAAACCAGTGGATTTAAAACATTGCTAAACAAGGTCCAGAGAGGTAACAGAGATATTTGAGAGTCATATGCGACAAAACATTAAGCCCGGGTTGTGCTCAGGGCAGCCCCTGAGAGAGAGTGGATAGCACCTGCTACATAACTAAAACTGAGGAGAACAGTCATATCAAGACAGAAGCGTTAATTATAGTACACACGTTTTTATGTACTGGGCATAGAATGTGATCAGGAAGCTAAGAAAAGATGGGAGAGGGAGCATAGAAGGAATGATGAAAGGCAGGATATGGTATGAGAAACAGAACAAAACTATAGATGCAGATGTTTAGATAAGAGTGTGCAAATAGAAAGAAAGTGAGACTGGATAGTCCTAGGCAGAAGCCAGAAGAAATGTTACTGTTTGCCTAAGCTATCAAAGATGACATGCAGATTTAAGAAGCGTACGATTTTAGAACCTGCTTTTGCAATATTGGAATGGAGAATCTAGCCAGATGTCTTATGGAATGCTGTTTCAAATCCTAAATGCAGATCCAGAGAACAATCTTGCCAAGATTCAAGATTTAGTATAATGGTGGGGGTTACCAGGTAGAGAGTGCTAGATCTCTGCAGGTTTCCAATACCACTTAATTGACTTAGCTTATTTTTGGACTATTGCGTTTCTTCTTATTCAGAGCCTGGTCAGACTGATCTGAAGATGCTTCATACTTTGAATAGGGCTTGATACCAAAAGTCATCAACAATGTATTCAATAGTGTTGTTAAAGTGGTTTATGATGTTTTAAGGAAGTAACTTTTTCTAACATGCAATCAGTTGTAAGAATTCTGTGAGCGTCAAGTGTTTCCAGTTCACCCACATCACTAGCCAACAGTTCAAAATTATTTTACTACTCAGAGTGCATTTCTTTTAAAAATATTGTTCCGTATTATATATCATTTTTTGAATATGAGTCTTTTCCTGCTTTGGAACACAACATTAACCAGGAGTGCTTAGCTGCTGGCATTTTTCTCTTCATATGGACAAGCAAAAATATACATATGCATTTATCCCTAGATCCCAGCGAAAAGTTTACATTCAAATAAGTGAAATGAAGATAAAATATGTGTTCCAATTATGAGATAAAAAAGAGGTAAAATATTAAAACAATAAAACTGCAATCAGTTTAGAGGGATATGAAGGTAACACTCTGCTTGCAGACATTAAGTGACTAAATAAAGAACTAAAATAAATGACATTTGATGAAATTTAAAATTATGATCAAGGGCAATGGCATCGTCAATCTTATTAAGATTCCTACAGTACAAAGGGCTCCGTATCGCAAAACAGTTTAATTTCCCTTCCCTCAGTCTTTGACGTTCTATATATCATATGTAAATATAAAATGAATGTATCCAAAAAATGAGTTTCTAAAAATCTATTTATGTGGAAAAAGTAAGATACTGATTGGAGCTTAAAACAAAAGAATACATAATTTGTAACATCAAACCATCCACCTTTCACTGTCATTAACACCATTTATAGCTAGACAGTGGGGACCCAACAGAAAATTATTAGGGCTTTGAGAGCTTAAAGTGCGAAAATAGCAAGTCCGATTTTACATAATATCTGTAACTGAACATCCCATTAGGTGTACATTGCACAAGATCCTCTGACCAGGATACCATCAATGCTGAATCTGTTATGTGGCTGCAATAATAATCTAAAGAAGAATTCCCTTTTTCAACTTGGTGCAGTTAACATAGTCAAAGATATATGAAATGGAATAGGCAGATTTTGGAGACAGTATATACCAATCAATCTAAAGAGATATGAAATATACAGTTAAGACAATTGTAGTAAATATAATGAATTATTTAAGCTGCCTGTTAGGGTCACTGAAGAACTAAAACTGCTATCAGGTGTTCCAGAATTAAATGAAATATGAATCAAGGTCCTAAAAAGACTCCTTTTTGCACCCATCAAAGCTGTCAACATCAGGACAGTGCGCGCTCTACGGCGACAAAAATGCAAAAATCCAGTCTTTATGCAAGAGCATAATTCATGCTTTGTGTTTATATACTGTATGTTAACCTTTTGCATTGCAGATTTTAACCTTGAAAAACATTATTAATGATGTTTGCAATAACTGTTCATTTGCAAGGTATTGCTGCAGGCTTACTGAGTGTGTTAGGGTGTGGTCCATTTCTAGGACCTTCTAGAAGCTTTCCCTGCAGCATGACTGGGTGTGGTTTGTGGCCTGGGCCAGACTCTATATAAGGGAGCCAGCCCAGCTCCACGTGCTCAGTATTCAGAGGTCCCGGTGCAGAGCAGTAGCAACTTCCTGAGCTCCTGTTCCGGAGGCCTACCTTGATGTTCCAGGTCTGCCCTCATTATCTTGGTAATCCTTGAGCAGAGCGGTAAGGCGGAGGTCGGGCTGGGCCCTGACACCGTTCTCAAAGACTTTCCAGTTTTGGGCCTAGTTGTGAAACTTCCAGTGTGCGCGATCATTTCATGGCATTTACATATTCTTGTTCGAATCGGCAGTGTGCGCGATTCATTCCTAGCATGTAAACCTGGCATTCAGATCGGCAACAGTGTGCGCGATCATTTCATGGCATTTGCATATTCTTGTTCGAATCGGCAATGTGCGCGATTCATTCCTAGCATGTAAACCTGTCATTCAGATCGGCAACAGTGTGCGCGATCATTTCATGGCATTTGCATATTCTTGTTTGAATCGGCAGTGTGTGCGATTCATTCCCAGCATGTAAACCTTGACGTTCAGATCGGCAACAGTGTGCGCAATCATTTCATGGCATTTGCATATTCTTGTTCAACTCGGCAGTGTGCGCGATTCATTCCTAGAATGTAAACCTTGACGTTCAGATCGGCAACAGTGTGCGCGATCATTTCATGGGATTTGCATATTCTTGTTCGAATTGGCAGTGTGCACGACTCATTTCTCTCATGTAAATCTTGGCATTCAGATCGGCAACAGTGTGCGCGATCATTTCATGGCATTTACATATTCTTGTTTGAATCAGCAACTGTGTGCGCGATTCAACCCTGGCCTAAAGCGCTTGCCTTTTAGTTTAATAGTGTGCGTGATCATTTCATGGCATTGAAAACTTTGGTGTGTTGTGTTTGTTGAGGTGCACACATTTATCCAGAGCCTTTGGAGTTTCTGTGAAGATGCTTAGTTCAAAGTGCGACATTCTTTGTGCATATTAAGTCCCTAGTACAGTTCCTGTTGTTTTCAGGGAATGTTCAGATAGCATTTGTCCTCATGTAAAAATGCAATGTTTATTCTGAAACATTATTCAAGAAGGTTCTTGTTTTCTAGACAGTATGTGATATTTCATGAAAAGCTCATGTGAAACATTGTATTAACCCATTCTTGATTTTTCCTGGTACCTAGACTTCTTGAGGTCTAGTTATAGTCATTTCTTAGGTTATTCATGATTACAGTATAAGAACTCTTAAAACCATAGTCTATTGAAAGTCAATGTGATTATAGCTTGATATTGTGTTGTTTAACCTCTTGCTTCCTACAGGTCTCCTTCCCAGCTGTTCCCTACCTAATCCTCTTTTCCCCCACTTTGACTCTCTTAGGCTCTGTGGTATTTCTATCGGAGCTTTGGAGCGGTCTAGTGGTGGACATGGTGGGAACGTGCGCAGACCCCGAGGATCTGGTCTCCCTGACAGAATAGTGAGCCCACAAATTGAATATCCTCCTGGTTTGCGTGTGTTCTCAGCATGGCCACATTGGATGAGCTAGTCAAAGTTATCACGCAGCTCCAAGCAGAGGTAGTATCATCAAAAGATATAGCAGCCAGCTTAGCTGAGAGAGTGAGTCAGTTGCAGGAAAGGGTAGAAAAGAAGGAACAAAGTCCTTTGGGTGTGTCTTGGCCTGGTCCTCCTTCTCAAGCTTCGGGAGGTAATCCTCCTACGAACATTTCCCTCAATGTACCCTCAGATATCCCCCTGGCTCCTCCAGAACATTTTTCAGGCAATCCCCTGAAAGCGCAATCTTTTTTGGTTCAAGTGGAATTACATTTTACCTGCCGACCAAACACTTTCCCTGATGCCCAATCCAGGGTGGCCTTCTTGTTATCTGACCTGACTGGGGACGCAGCCACCTGAGCAATCCCTCTTGTGTGTAAAGACAGTCCCCTGCTTTAAAATTGGAGAAATTTTGTCTGTGAGTTTGAACGAGTGTTTGATCAAAGAACAGTGACATTGTCGGCAGATCGTGAACTATTAGACTTGCGACGTGGTAACCAAGATCTAGTTTCCTACTTAGCTCGTTTTAATCGGCTGGTAGCAGAGACATCCTGGCCTGAAGAAAAGCAAGCAGCCTTGTTTTACAAAGGACTCAAGGATGAGTTAAAGGACATTCTTGCCCAGATAGAACCGCAGCCTACAGATTGTCAAGATCTAATAAACCTTGTTTTGAGACTAGATCATCGTCTTGCAGAACGAAGGGGAACATGCAAAAAGACTGAGAAATATTCCTGGCGTGTTCACGATCATAGAGAATCAAGAACTCAGAAAGAGAGAACTCCGGAACCTGTGGAAATCGGAACTATCAGGAGACCTTTGACCAAAGACGAAAAGGACCTACATAGAAAGAACGGACAATGTCTTTAATGCCGGCGCAAGGGTCACTTTGCCAAAGATTGTCCAATCAAACCAAAGAGCAAACGAGGTCCTGTCCAGAAAATTGCAGACAATGTACAAGTCGAGCTGGAAAACTAGATCACCCAAGATGTAAAGAAGGGTTGCTCTTGGGTGTCACCATGGACCCTTCACAGTCTAGGCATCTCAAGCTGAGCATTAAGGTTCAAGAAAAGAAAAATAACTATTTCAAGAACGCCCTCGTAGATTCTGGGGCTACCTGGAACTTTGTTGATGCCCAATTGGTTCGCGCATGGGGGATCCCATGCACCAAGAAAAAGACTCCAGAGATAACACAAGCAGTAGACGGAAAACTCTTGACTGGAGGCCCAGTAACTCTTTAGACTGTCCCCTTGTCGATGATCTGTGATGGGGGGGATCAAAGAACCAAACATGAAGAGAAGCTCATCTTTGACGTTATCCATGCTCCTCAGTATGGACTTATCCTTGGCTTACCATGGTTAACCTATCACAATCCTGAGATTAACTGGGCAGAATGAAAAGTCGCGTTCTCCAGACGTCTAGAGTTGCCAAAATTGCAACTCTCACATAGCCACTGCAGCAGAGAAAGAAGTAAAGTTGCCCAGGCAGTATTCATCCTATGAAGATGTGTTCGATGAAAGAGAAGCAGAAACCTTGCCTGCTCATAGACCTTATGACTGCCAAATTGATCTAACTCCAGGTGCGATACTCCCTAGCTGTCGTGTGTATGCCTTGTCAGAACATGAAAATCAACACTTACCTAGATCAATTCTTATAGAATGGCTTCATCCGCCCTTCCAAGTCTCCTGCAGCCTCTCCTTTGTTTTTGTCACCAAGGCTAGTGGGGACCTTCGATCCTGTATTGACTATAGGGGTTTGAACAAGATCACAGTCAAGAACAAATACCCTTTGCCTTTGATTCCTGTCTTGTTGGATCAAGTAAAAAAAGCAAACATTTACACTAAGCTTGATCTACGAGGTGCTTACCATTTAATCTGAATGATAGAAGGTGACGAATGGAAAACTGTGTTCAAGACAAGATATGATCTCTTTGAATACACTGTCATGCCCTTTGGACTGTGCAATGCTCCAGCAGCATTTCAATTTGTCCTGAATGACGTCCTTAGAGAGTATCTAGACATATTCGCAATAGTCTATATTGATGATATTTTAATCTACTCTGACAATGAAGACGAACATGTACAACATGTCAAGAAGATTCTCACAGCTCTTCGAAAGCATCATTTATATTGCAAACTAACCAAGTGTGAATTTCATGTTACCACAGTTGAGTTTTTAGGGGTTATCCTTACCCCTCAAGGTATGGTCATGGCAGAAAAGAAAGTACAAGCAGTATCCGATTGGCCCACTCCAAAGACTGTTCGAGATGTACAGTGCTTCCTGGGTTTTGCAAACTTTTATTGCAGGTTTATAAACCATTTCTCTCAGACAGTGGCGCAATCACCAAGTTATTGAGAAAGAAAGAAAGATTTGTGTGGTATCCAGAAACTGACAGAGCCTTTTCAACTTTGAAAGAAGCTTTTTCCACTGCCCCAGCCTTGACTCACCCTGATGTGGATCGTCCATTCATAGTTGAAGCAGATGCCTCAGATGTGGCAATTGGTGCAGTCTTGTCACAACGAAGTAAGGACACTGGCCAACTTCATCCTGTAGCTTACATGTCTCGAAAACTGAACGAAGCCGAACAGAACTATGTCATTGCTGAGAAAGAGCTTCTGGCGATCCGTGATGCCTTTAAAGAGTGGAGACATCATTTGTTGGGTGCCAAGTACACTATCACAGTATCTACTGATCATCACAATCTCCAGTTCATGAGTTCAGCTAGACTTTTGAATCCTAGGCAATTACGCTGGATGCTGTTTTTTGCAGAGTTCGATTTTGTGGTAACGTTTCGTCCTGGTAAAGATAATCGCAAAGCAGACGCCTTGTCCCGCCAAGAGTCTACCACGTTACCTACAATCCAGCCTTCCAGAGCTATCATTGCTCCAGACAAGGTCCTCTGCAAGGACCGAAGACTTCATTGAAGACATCCGTAATTCCTTCACCATTGAGAAATGGCAGGCATGGGCTCAAGCAGATCCCAAAAGATCAATCAAGCAAGGACTACCTTTCCATGATGCAAGTTTGTTCGTGTCCACTACCAAGCTTCGCAAGTTAATATTTCATTGGTTGCATGTTATACCTACGGCAGGTCACCCACGCACTCCTAAAACTCTTGAATTAATCCAACGCTATTTTTGGTGGCCTACTCTTTCAAAAGACGTTAAACCAATGGTTACTAACTGCGAAGTCTGTGCTCGCACCAAGACAAGTCATTCAAAACTGAAAGGTTTGCTGCATCCACTCCCAACTCCACTTCGACTTTGGGAACACATCTCGTTGGACTTCACTACAGGTCTACCAGTTGTTCAACAGCACTCAGTAAACCTTGTGGTGGTAGATAGTCTCACGAAATATGGACATTTCATTGCCTGTAAGAAATTGCCCACCTCCAGTGAACTGGCAACCATCCTACTGAATAGAGTGGTCCGTTATCACGGGCTGCCGAGAATGATTCTCTCCGATTGAGGATCGCAATTTGCCTCCAACTTCTGGAAAACGTGGTGCAAAACGCTTCAAGTTACATCCACACTATCTACTAGCCATCATCCTCAAACAGATGGCCAAACTGAGAGACTGAATCAGACATTGAAACAATACCTGCGTGCTTATGCTGAGAAAGCACTTCATTCCTGGACATCAAAGCTCTGGTTAGCTGAACTAGCCTACAATATCTCGTTTCACACCTCCACTGGTGTCACACCCTTTTTTGGCTTGTTTAGCTACCATCCTGATACCTTGCCCATCACGATTCCTCAAGAAAGTTCTCTTACACCAGCTGTGTCGGAAAACATTCAACAACTCCACCAAACCCAGAAACTGATTCAACAGCATCTAGAAAAAGTTAAACAAAAATACAAAAAGCACTACAACAAGAAAAAACTGGGCCAGATGTATGAAAAAACCCCTTTGCGAATCGCAAATAGCGATTTTTAAGAAAATTTGCAAGGCCCAAATACCTAATCGCAAAAAAAATTGCGATTCGATATTTGAAAATCGCAAATTGCAAAAATGCACACCTGGCACAGCCTGATGACATCACAAGCAGGAAGTGAGTCAGCTCAGGCTGTTTCCAGGTGCCACACCCAAAGGAGCAGTGAGAGAGACACAGCCCAGCCCAGCCCCAGGGAGCAAGTCTGTGATCAAGGCAGGACTTCACATCACCATGGCCAATGCTGCTAATGGGAAGGAGAAGGGAGAGAGGAAGAGAAAACTGAAGTTCAGTGAGCAGGAACTGGAGGTGCTCACTGAGGAGGTGGTGAGGAGCCATGACCAGCTTTTTGGGAAGAGCTCACTCCAGGTCCCAGAGAGTGAAAAGCGCAAACTCTGGGCGGACATACAGACCAAAATCTGTGCAGTGGGGGTTGAGCAGCGCTCAGTGGAGGAGATTAGAAAGAGGTGGTACGACCTGCGTTCCCATGCCAAGGAGAGGGTAGCCAGCAGACTACAGGAGGCAAGGAGTACAGGAGGCAGACCATCCACCCAGACACCCTCCACCCCCATGGAAGACCTGGAGGAGTCGACACTGCTCCCAGAAGCTGTCAGTGGGGCCATTGACATAGACACGTCCGGCACACCAAGCACCAGTAAAGGTAAGTGCAATAATTAAATGTAACCCCATATGTGTATGTACAAATGCCCCTTAGGAATTAGCAATTAGTGCAAAGCATTGTGATAAGTAGTCCATTCCACATCTTAGAAGCGGCATAACAATGCCTTATGGGAGTGGTAGTCCACAACCCAGAGCTGAAAGTAGCATGAAGAATGTAAATAAGTAGAGCGACACCCAGAAGAATACAACACCCACTACATAGTGATATGATGTAACTGTACATTTATTACCATTGTTCAAAATTTGGTGATACATACATAAATGACATGCTGCACATTGTCATTGCAGATGGCCCAGCAGCATCAGCATCTGCCATTGTGGGGGATGCTGAAACACAGCCTACATCAGACTCCAACACCAGCGAGTCAGTGAGTATTGTGCCAATCAGACACAGGGCAAGGGTTGTACCTCTCCCAGAATTGAGCCAGGACTGGGATGACCTGCGGGATGAAGGCCACACTCCACCCGCAGAAGCCAGATCCACCGTAAGGCATCAGTCCCAGCCCCAGTGTCACTCAACATCCCACAGGAGGCCTCAGGATGCAGACACACAGCACGTGGAAGTAGGTGAGGGCCCAATATTTTTCGGTGGCCTGGAATCATCTATGCTTAAAGTGTAGCGCCTGCAAAATAAGAACATGAGGGCACTGCACAGGCAGATGCAGGCACACAATGCCAACATGGGGGGCTGCATAAGCAATTGGAGTGCCTTAATACAAACATTTGCAAGCTGCATGAGGGACAGATTACAGCTGCGGAGAACACCAGGGAACTGACCAATGCAGTGAAGGAACTCTGTACAGAGATCAGGCATGAGAGAGTCAGCCACTGCAGGCATGAAAGGCGATTTATGGGGATGTTTAGTGGATTTTGTAGATCTGTCAATCGCCTTGCGACATCTACTTCCCTCATATCACGGCGTGCTGTGGCCGCACACGAGGCGACAGCACACAGCAGTCGGGATGTACCCCAGGGACTGGTCCAGATTACAAATGTTCTGGATACTATGATGGCTAACCGCAGTGCTACACCCACTGAACTTGGACTAGGGGAGACTGAGGAGTCATCTAGCCTCAGCAGCCTTGCAGTGCCCATGACAGATCCTAGGCGTCGCAGTGCCAGGCACAGCACTGCCACTGAGCAGATGCAAGAGGTGCCGGCGAGGCCACTGCGCACTCGACTGGAATGTGTGGCAGTTAAAAGTGACTTTGATGGCCACCGGGGACTGACTGCAAATGTTGTTTTACAGTGAACTATGAGGACAATAGTGAGACACTGTAAATGTTTCTTTTATGACACATGTTTATTTTTTTTCCTAGTGACACTTATGTTACCTGAAGTTAAGGTAATAAAGGTACTAACTACCAGAATACATGTCAGTGAGGTTGTGTTGTTATTACTTACATCTGAAATGGATGTGCGTGATGTCAGCACGCCTTTGCCTGTCCTCTGCTGCACTGGTCCTGTCTGCTGGCTTTAGGGGTGGTATGGGATCATCATCCTCATCTGAGTCTGGATGTGATATTTCCACAGGTATGCCCCTGGTGGTTGCTATATTGTGCAGGATCGCACATGTGTCCACTATTCTACAGGTCGTGTCCGGGCTGTACTGTAGTGCCCCTCCACTTTTGTTGATGCACCGGAAGCGACTCTTCAGCAGGCCAAAGGTGCGCTACACCACATTGCGGGTTGCCCTGTGTGCTTGTGAGAAAGTAGCCTCTTTCTAGCCTTGTTACCCCCACTTTTGGCCTGTTTGTGAGTATATGTCAGGGTGTTTTCACTGTCTCACTGGGATCCTGCTAGCCAGGGCCCAGTGCTCATAATGAAAACCCTATGTTGTCAGTATGTTTGTTATGTGTCACTGGGACCCTGCTAGCCAGGACCCCAGTGCTCATAAGTTTGTGGCCTATATGTATGTGTTCCCTGTGTGATGCCTAACTGTCTCACTGAGGCTCTGCTAACCTGAACCTCAGTGGTTATGCTCTCTCTGCTTTCCAAATTTGTCACTAACAGGCTAGTGACTCAATTTACCAATTCACATTGGCATACTGGTACACCCATATAATTCCCTAGTATATGATATTGAGGTACCCAGGGTATTGGGGTTCCAGGAGATCCCTATGGGCTGCAGCATTTCTTTTGCCACCCATAGGGAGCTCTGACAATTCTTACACAGGCCTGCCACTGCAGCCTGCGTGAAATAACGTCCACATTATTTCACAGCCATTTACCACTGCACTTAAGTAACTTATAAGTCACCTATATGTCTAACCTTCACCTGGTGAAGGTTGGGTGCAAAGTTACTTAGTGTGTGGGCACCCTGGCACTAGCCAAGGTGCCCCCACATCGTTCAGGGCAAATTCCCCGGACTTTGTGAGTTGGGGGACACCATTACATGCGTGCACTGTACATAGGTCACTACCTATGTACAGCGTCACAATGGTAACTCTGAACATGGCCATGTAACATGTCTAAGATCATGGAATTGTCACCCCAATGCCATTCTGGTATTGGGGGGACAATTCCATGATCCCCCGGGTCTCTAGCACAGAACCCAGGTACTGCCAAACTGCCTTTTCAGGGTTTGCACTGCAGCTGCTGCCAACCCCTCAGACAGGTTTCTGCCCCCCTGTGGTCCAGGCAGCCCTGGCCCAGGAAGGCAGAACAAAGGACTTCCTCTGAGAGAGGGTGTAACACCCTCTCCCTTTGGAAATAGGTGTGAAGGCTGGGGAGGAGTAGCCTCCCCCAGCCTCTGGAAATGCTTTGATGGGCACAGATGGTGCCCATCTCTGCATAAGCCAGTCTACACCGGTTCAGGGATCCCCCAGCCCTGCTCTGGCGTGAAACTGGACAAAGGAAAGGGGCGTGACCACTCCCCTGACCTGCACCTCCCAGTGGAGGTGCCCAGAGCTCCTCCAGTGTGTCCCAGACCTCTGCCATCTTGGAAAAAGAGGTGTTTGTGGCACACTGGACTGCTCTGAGTGGCCAGTGCCAGCAGGTGACGTCAGAGGCTCCTTCTGATAGGCTCTTACCTCTCTTGGTAGCCAATCCTCCTTCCTAGGTAGCCAAACCTCCTTTTCTGGCTATTTAGGGTCTCTGTTTTCGGGATCTCACCAGATAACAAATGCAAGAGCTCACCAGAGTTCCTCTGCATCTCCCTCTTCACCTTCTGCCAAAGGATCGACTGCTGTTTGCTCAGAACACCTGCAAAACCACAACAAAGTAGCAAGACGACTACTAGCAACCTTGTATCGCTTCATCCTGCCGGCTTTCTCGACTGTTTCCAGGTGGTGCATGCTCTGGGGGTAGCCTGCCTCCTTTCTGCACCAGGAGCTCTGAAGAAATCTCCCGTGGGTTGACGGAATCTTCCCCCTGCAACCACAGGCAACAAAAGACTGCATCACCAGTTCTCTGGGTCCCCTCTCAGCACGACGAGCGTGGTCCCTGGAACTCAGCAACTCTGTCCAAGTGACTCCCACAGTCCAGTGACTCTTCTGTCCAAGTTTGGTGGAGGTAAGTCCTTGCCTCCCCACGCTAGACTGCATTGCTGGGTACCGCGTGATTTGCAGCTGCTCCGGCTCCTGTGCACTCTTCCAGGATTTCCTTCATGCACAGCCAAGCCTGGGTCCCAACACTCTAACCTGCAGTGCACAACTGTTAGAAATTGGGTTTTTGGTTGGCAGTCAGGTTGCCCTCTGTCCAAGCAAGAACCCTCACTCTAGTCAGGGTAAGTCACACACAATCCAAAATCAGCCTGTGCTCACCCTCCGGTAGCTTGGCACGAGCAGTCAGGCTTAACTTAGAAGGCAATGTGTAAAGCATTTGTGCAATAAATCATACAACACCATAGCATAACACCACAAAAATACACCACACAGTGTTTAGAAAAATATATAATATTTATCTGGGTATCTTCAGGTCAAAATGATCAAAGTTGCAATACGAATTTGTAAAGATATCACTGAAAAGTGATAGAAAGTGTCTTAAGTCTTTAGAATATAAACAAAGTCTCTTTCAAGCACAAGTACCTGGTTTCTGGTGGAAAATCTCCTCAGAGGGCCACAGGAGAAGAGGTGCGGGGAAAACTGGTGTGTGCGTCGATTTCTCCTCAGCACACACGGACTTGCGTCGTTATTTTCCACGCGGGGAAGTCGGCGTCGTTTTCCAGCGCGTGGACAGTCTCTTTCTGTGGATCGCGGGGATTACCAGATGTCCCGGGTCTGTGCGTGGATTTTCCTGCTTGTTCTCCGGCTGCGCGTCGGTCTGCGGGGCTGCGCGTCGAAATTACGATCTCACGGCAGGCGTCGCGTCGATTTCTCCTCTAGACTTCGATCTGCGGGGCTGCGCGTTGAAATTACGATCTCACGGCAGGCGTCGCGTCGATTTCTCCTCTAGAGGTCGGGCGGCGTTGTCCTTGCGAGGCCGTGCGTCGGATCTTCGATCGTCCCCAGAGCGTCGCGTTGATCAGCGTCGGAGTGCGGCGTTTTCTCGCCGCGAAACAAGCTGTGCGTCGAAATTTTCGGCGCACGGAGCGTTCAAGTAAAAGAGAGAAGTCTTTTTGGCCCTGAGACTTCAAGGAACAGGAGGCAAGCTCTATCCAAGCCCTTGGAGAGCACTTTCACAGCCAGACAAGAGTTCAGCAAGGCAGCAGGGCAACAGCAAGGCAGCAGTCCTTTGTAGAAAGCAGACAGGTGAGTCCTTTGAGCAGCCAGGCAGTTCTTCTTGGCAGGATGTAGTTTCTGGTTCAGGTTTCTTCTCCAGCAAGTGTCTGATGAGGTAGGGCAGAGGCCCTGTTTTATACTAAGTTGTGCCTTTGAAGTGGGGGTGACTTCAGAGAGTCTCTAAGAAATGCACCAAGCCCCCTTTCAGTTCAATCCTGTCTGCCAGAGTCCCAGTAGGGGGTGTGGCAGTCCTTTGTGTGAGGGCAGGCCCTCCACCCTCCCAGCCCAGGAAGACCCATTCAAAATGCAGATGTATGCAAGTGAGGCTGAGTACCCTGTGTTTGGGGTGTGTCTGAGTGAATGCACAAGGAGCTGTCAACTAAACCTAGCCAGACGTGGATTGAAGGGCACAACAAGATTTTAGTGCAAAGAAATGCTCACTTTCTAAAAGTGGCATTTCTAGAATAGTAATATTAAATCCGACTTCACCAGTCATCAGGATTTTGTATTACCATTCTGGCCATACTAAATATGACCTTCCTGCTCCTTTCAGATCAGCAGCTGCCACTTCAACAGTGTATGAGGGCAGCCCCAATGTTAGCCTCTGAAAGGAGCAGGCCTCACAGTAGTGTAAAAACGAATTTAGGAGTTTTACACTACCAGGACATATAACTACACAGGTACATGTCCGGCCTTTTACCTACACAGCACCCTGCTCTAGGGGTTACCTAGGGCACACATTAGGGATGACTTATATGTAGTAAAAGGGGAGTTCTAGGCTTGGCAAGTACTTTTAAATGCCAAGTCGAAGTGGCAGTGAAACTGCACACACAGGCCTTGCAATGGCAGGCCTGAGACAGGGTTAAGGGGCTACTGAGGTGTGTGGCACAACCAGTGCTGCAGGCCCACTAGTAGCATTTAATCTACCTGCCCTAGGCACATGTAGTGCACTCTGCCAGGGACTTACAAGTAAATTAAATAGTCAATCATGGATAAACCAATCAGTAGTACAATTTACACAGAGAGCATATGCACTTTAGCTCTGGTTAGCAGTGGTAAAGTGCCCAGAGGTCAAAAGCCAACAACAACAGGTCAGAAAAAATAGGAGGAAGGAGGCAAAAAGTTTGGGGATGTCCCTGTCAAAAAGCCAGGTCCAACAACAACCTTCTGAGTTGTCCTCCAACGTCGTGGGACTCCCTTTTGTGACTTTGGGTGGACTCCGGTTCACTTTTCTTCTAAGTGCCTGTTCAGGTACTTCTGCGGGTGCTGCCTGCTTCTGTGAGGGCTCCCTACTATGCTGGGCACACCCTCTGTCTCCTCATCCAAGTGGTGACATCCTGGTCCCTCTTGGGCCACAGCAGCATCCAAAAACCCTAACCGTGACCCTTGCAGCTAACAAGGCTTGTTTGTGGTCTTTCTGCATAGGAACACCTCTGCAAGCTTCTTCACGACATGGGACATCCATCCTCCAAAGGGGAAGTTCCTAGTCCTCTTCGTTCTTGCAGTACACCAAGCTTCTTCCAACAGGTGGCAGCTTCCTTGCACCCTCAGTTGGCATTTCTTGGGCTCCTGCCCACTCTCGACACTGTCGCGACTTTTGGACTTGGTCCCCTTGTCTTACAGGTACTCAGGTCTGGAAATCCACTGTTGTTGCATTGCTGGTGTTTGTTCTTCCTGCAGAATCCCCCTATCACGACTTCTGTGCTCTCTGGGGGGTAGTAGGTGCACTTTACACCTACCTTTCAGGGTCTTAGGGTGGGCTATTTTTCTAACCCTCACTGTTTTCTTACAGTCCCAGCAACCCTCTACAAGCTCACATAGGTTTGGGGTCCATTCGTGGTTCGCATTCCACTTTTGGAGTATGTGGTTTGTGTTGCCCCTATACCTATGTGCTCCTATTGCAATCTACTGTAACTTTACAGTGCTTGCATTACTTCCTTTTGCTATTACCTGCATAATTTTGGTTTGTGTACATAGATCTTATGTATATAACTTATCCTCATGCTGAGGGTTCTCACTGAGATACTTTTGGCATATTGTCATAAAAATAAAGTACCTTTATTTTTAGTACTTCTGTGTAGTGTGTTTTCTTATGATATTGTGCGTACGACACCAGTGGTATAGTAGGAGCTTTACATGTCTCCTAGTTCAGCCTAAGCTGCTTTGCCATAGCTACCTTCTATCAGCCTAAGCTGCTAGAAGCACCTCTTCTACACTAATGAGGGATAACTGGACCTGGCACAAGGTGTAAGTACCTCTGGTACCCACTACAAGCCAGGCCAGCCTCCTACAGTGCTGAATTGTATCTCCGTTCTGCTGGTGTTGTAGGATTTAGGTAGGGCGTCATCATGTAGGTACGCTCTGCGTAGGCACTGTCTCCTGGAAGGAACAGAGGGTATAATTAGTATCTGAGCCATCTGACGTCACACTGCCATCAATGCACCAGTGTACAGAGGGACAATACCTAGTAGATATCCTTCACCAAACTCCCCAGCTAGCAGTATTGTGTGAATCCCGCTGTGGTGAAACATGTACGAATCATGTGTGCTCCCTGGGTACCTGGCCACGAGATGAGTTATGATGTAGGAGGCATTGCATATCACCTGTATATTCATGGAATGTTGATATTTACGGTTGCAGCACACATACTCTGTGGCCGATAGTGGACAGATTACAACATGTGTCCCATCTATGGCACCTAGGACGTGGGGGAACTGTGCTATCTGGTATAAATCTATTTTTGTCTGCTGTATTTCCTGTGGGGTGTGGGGGAATCTGATGTACTGGTGTATCCTACTCAGCATGGCGTCAAGAAATGCATTGAAAAATCTAGAGAGGGCACTCTGTGATACTCCTCCAGCTGCTGCTATGACCCCTTGATAGCTTCCTGAGGCAAGTAGGTGCAGGGAGCATAATACCTGCACATGGGTGGGTATGCTATTAGTCCTATGTGTTGTGCGCTGCAGTATGGGTTGTAGCTCAGCTATCAGGTCAAGTATCATGGCTGAGTTCAACCTGTACTTATCATATAATTCCTCCTCAGTCTGGTCAAAAAGGGTAATGCGCACTCTGAAAATGCGCTCCTGTCTCCTCCTCCCTCTCCTCAAACCTGCCAAGATCCTCATTCTCCTCGCCATGACGTAGAGTGCAGCCATTGTGGAAAAGAGTCTGAGGCATTCAGGGCCTCTTTATATTGTTTGAACCTGGTTACCACCTGGTTTCACTCCGTGGTAATTTGCATGTGCAAAAGGCCATTCTGCGAAAATTCGCAATTTGCGAATTTTTGATGCATCGAATTGCGACATGGTTTTGCGTGTCGCATTTTGCATCTCGCAATTTCCGACGTGAAATACCGAATCTGTATTTGCAAGTCACTATTCCGACTTGCAATTTGCGAAATGCTAATAGTGATTCGGTATTTCATGTCGCAAATTGCGAGATGCAAAATGCGACACGCAAAACCATGTTGCTTCGCAAAAAATTGCAGATTTCGCGATTCCTTGTTTTTAGCCTGCAAATGCCTTTTATGCATCGCAGACCACATTTTTGCATTCGCAAACGGCCAAATTCTGCGATTCGCACCGTTTGCGAATGCAAAATGGTTTGATACATCTGGCCCATTGTGAAGGACCTCAGTATCAACCAGGTGATAAAGTGCGGCTTTCTACAAGACATATTGACTTCAAGAAAAAACACGTTTAATCCCAAATTCATAGGTGTCCTCCAGCAAAAGAATCCAATGACCTATAAACTGCAGTTGCCTCGGTCACTACGTATTTATCCAGTGTTCCATACTTCCCTCCTGAAAAAAGAAGTCCAGAAGGTATGCTCCCAACCAGCTCCAGTTCTAGTAAAGGGGGAATTGGAATACGAAGTGAAACAGGTGTTGGATTCCAAACTTAGAGGTCGTAACCTCCGGTATCTGATCTCTTGGAAAGGTTACGGTCCTGAAAGCAACTCATGGGTCTCCGCATCTGACATTCATACTCCACGACTAGTGAGACATTTTCATCGTCTTAACCCAGGCAAACCAGGCCCTAGAGCGCGTTTGGGAGAGGGGAGTACTGTCAACATCAGGACAGTGCGTGCTCTACGGCCGACAAAAATGCAAAAACCCAGTCTATATGCAAGAGCATAATTCATGCATTGTGTTTATATGCAGTATGTTAACCTTTTGCATTGCAGATTTTAACCTTGAAAAACATTATTAATGATGTTTGCAATAACTGTTCATTTGCAAGGTATTGCTGCAGGCTTACTGAGTGTGTTAGGGTGTGGTCCCTTTCTAGGACCTTCTAGAAGTTTTCCCTGCAGCATGACTGGGTGTGGTTTGTGGGGTGGGCCAGACTCTATATAAGGGAGCCAGCCCAGCTCCACGTGCTCAGTATTCAAAGGTCCTGGTGCAGAGCAGCAGCAACTTCCTGAGCTCCTGTTCCGGAGGCCTACCTTGATGTTCCAGGCCTGCTCTCATTATCTTGGTGATCCTGAGCAGGGCGGTAAGGCGGAGGTCAGGTTGGGCCCCCTACCCCGTTCTCAAAGACTTTCGAGTTTTGGGCCTAGCTGTGAAACTTGTGCGCGATCGTTTCATGGCATTTGCATATTCTTGTTCGAATCGGCAGTGTGCGCGATTCATTCCCAGCATGTAAACCTTGACGTTCAGATCGGCAACAGTGTGCGCGATAATTTCATGGCATTTGCATATTCTTGATTGAATCGGCAGTGTGGGCGATTCATTCCTAGCATATAAACATTGACGTTCAGATCGGCAACAGTGTGCCCGATCATTTCATGGCATTTGCATATTCTTGTTCGAATCAGCAGTGTGTGCGATTCATTCCTAGCATGTAAACCTGCCATTCAGATCAGCAACAGTGTGCGCGATCATTTCATGGCATTTGCATATTCTTGTTTGAATCCGCAGTGTGCGTGATTCATTCCCAGCATGTAAACCTTGACGTTCAGATCGGCAACAGTGTGCGCGATCATTTCATGGCATTTGCATATTCTTGTTCGAATCGGCCGAGTGCACGATTCATTTCTCTAATGTAAATCTTGGCATTCAGATCGGCAACAGTGTGCACGATCATTTCATGGCATTTACATATTCTTGTTTGAATCGGCAACAGTGTGCGCAATTCAACCTTGGCCTAACGAGCTTGGCTCTTAGTTCAATAGTGCGCGCGATCATTTCATGGCATTGAAAACTTTGGTGTGTTGTGTTTGTTGAGGTGCACACATTTATCCCGAGCCTTTGGATTTTATGTGAAGATGCTTAATTCAAAGTGCGACATTCTTTGTACATATTAAGTCCCTAGTACAGTTCCTGTTGTTTTCAGGGAATGTTCAGATAGCCTTTGTCCTCATGTAAAAATGCAATGTTTATTCTGAAACATTATTCAAAAAGGTTCTTGTTTTCTAGACAGTATGTGGTATTTCATGAAAAGCTCATATGAAACATTGTATTAACCCATTCTTGACTTTTTCCAGGTACCTAGACTTCTTGAGGTCTAGTTATAGTCATTTCCTAGGTTATTCATGATTACAGTATAAGAACTCTTAGAACCATAGTCTATTGAAAGTCAATGTGATTATATCCTGATATTGTGTTGTTTAACCTCTTGCTTCCTACAGGTCTCCTTTCCAGCTGTTCCCTACCTAATCCCCTTTTCCCCCACTTGGACTCTCTCAGATTCTGTGGAATTTCTATCAGAGCTTTGGTGCTTTCTAGTGGTGGACATCTTGGGAACATGCACAGACCCCGAGGATCTGGTCTCCCTGACAAAAGTACACTTTTCTTTAAATCATTATTTGACTCAGGAATAATCCCACAGCCTTGATAATGGTCTATTCTCTGTCCACTCTGCTAACAATTTAAAGATTTGTTGCACTTTTGCCTTTTCACTTTTCACTTGGGAGGTCAAGCCCTATATAAAGGTTTTGATAATAGAATATAAAGACAGGATAGAAAATGTAAATATTTTACCAGCTACTGAAAATAGTTTTCAAAAGAGGTGTAACACATTGGTCAGTATTCTAGACATAAAGATGTTATTACAGAAAGCTACAGATTGACAGAAAATATATCTTTATATTTGTTTTTTGACTATTTGGCAGCTTTTGACTGAGCTAATAGAGAACTCTTTTGCAAAAAGGGCAAAATGTCAGTGCCTACAGAACGCAATTGAATTCCTGTACTGGAATCATTGAATATGAGTTCAGATTTGGCTTTAATGCACAATAACTACAATGCTGTTCACAAACCAAGGCCCAAGTAAGGTTGTGTAATAGCCCCTCATTTGTTAAATCTTTATACTGCAGACATATGAGATGTAGAGTAAAAGGCTCATAGGTTTCCATGTAAGTTCTGAAACTGTCAGTACATATCTTTCGATATGTTAATGATTCAGTGAGTCTGAATTAGAACCCAATATGCCTAGCATGAACACTTCAAACTTAAGATATCTTTAACAAGCAGAACAATCTATTGGTAATTCAAAAAAACAATATCCTATCATTTGGGAGGACCAAATGCGTCTCTCCGCAGAAAGATGGTAGATCAGCCGTGGTTAAGATTCTCTCCTTTAACTGCTAAGAAATTTGTCCTGACCTGATGACCAACCATAAAGCACACTTTAAGTCATTAGAGTGTAAATGTTCATCTTTGCTTTTTGCTTTCAAAAACATTATACTAAACTACCTTCTCCAACTGTGGTTCCAGACTTGGAACTTATGAAAGCAAAATATGGTTCAGCATTGATACAGTGTCTCACAATATTTTCAGAGAAAGCTGGCACAAGCCCCGATAGAATTATTGACTCCTTTATAAAAGCTGTCTTCCCCATCTTGCTGTCATGTTCACTCACTAAATTTTGGTTGGAATGTGGAATTTTAAATGAATACTAGTCCCAGATACATTGACTAATAAATATGCATATAAAATAGCAATGGCAGACTAAAGCATCCTGATATATCATCTTTGAAAGACACTATCAACATGTGAAGAAATCTACCTAACTGCTTTATAAATACAACATTTAAAATAAATATGAGAAAGGCTAGCATTAAAACGTACTTTCTTAAAACTGGAATCTTATCTGGGGCTCAAACCATTACTAAAACACAATTTAACTGACCATTCATTCCCTTTGGATATAGAGACATAATTACAATATAAAATAAGAAAAGTTTTAATGAGTTTGAATACTGAATACAAACTCCAAGTATATATAATATGTGCTGAATAAATGGACTAGTTATAATTTTATGGAAAGGCACAAAGTTCATTATTATGCAATACTACTTTATTGCAAAAAATACAGAATTTTCTTTTGTAAAACAACTGTTCATATGGTTTGATTTGATCTGTGATTTACTGTCTGAATGCAAACCTTGGTTGAGACCTGTGTTTTCTAAGTTCAGCATGAGGACAGTTAAGAAGGCTAGCAGTCCCTCCTTTGTGAGAACTATTGTACAATTAACTTAAAGGTTGACAGAATTTGTTAATTAAATCCTTACCTTATTCAGTAATTACAAGTGCCCATAATGAGAGATATTTTTTCCATCCCCGCAATACAAGTATGTGAAGATTGATGGATAAATATTTACTGTCTGTAGTTGATGGCAATCATGCAGTAAGTTGTATAAAAATGTTATGTATTGCCTCCTCATAGTTGACACGGAATCTATAACAATAAACATGTTTCCATGCATATAATGTTTTTAACATGTTTTTCCTGTCACTCTATATAATTAATGTTGGTATATTGATGAACATTGTATACTTCTCTAAAATTTGAATGTCTTTCATTAAATAACTAGGGTAGCAACTAATTATTGGTGTTTAGTTCCACGTTCACTATTACCTACTGTGAGTCAGGTTTACAAAATGTATCCATAAAGCTACAGGTGTGCGACTAAAAATACTTGGGTATATAGGCCCTAAGTACATCGTTGTTATTTAGGTTCACTCCCTCTCTTTCTCAGAAAAAGCCCAATTCATTCATGAAAAGCTGCAAAGCATACCTTTCAAATTGTCATTCTGTTTTGAGTTTTAAACAATGAGAAACATGTCACTAGAATGACTGGCAGCTGAACAAACATTCCTGGAAACTCCAAGCAAAGAGGAACTTTAGTGCACCTTCTAAACACCTGTGCTCTGCAATTAAAAGCAGCAGCACCTCTAGACACTAGTTACAGTATCACAAAGTCAATCTGGTGTAGGGAGCATTTGCCATATTTGCCTGTATACATGTTTTGATAGGTGAAAATATGAAAACAAACAGTGAGCCAATTTGCAAAAGCATATATGAGTTTGGGTAAGTAATACTACAGGAGTGTTCTTTTATGTACTCTTACATGCCTTTCTGAATCAGCCAGGAAACGCCAAACTCACTATCAGTAAAAGAGGCAAAAAGGGTGCAGTGCTTTCTGCCTGTTCTAGTTTTATTTGAACATTTCCTGCCAATTTCACATTTTAGACACTTTGAAATCAATTCTCAGGAGTAATACTTTACTATTCCAAAATGTGTTTGTGAACAGGTCAAATTGGCTATATTACACACATTATTTCATGGAGTATTTTAGCCTGAGTTTAGATTTTTTTAATGTGAAATTGGCTCATGTTTGTTCATGTTTCTTTGTGATGAAAGTTAACTTTTTAACGTTTTTTTTATTTTTGGCAATAAAAACTGTATTTCTCATAATAAAGCTGCATGTTCCCCCACATTGCTATATGTTGACTCTTGACAACAAGTTCCTGAAGTGATGTCACAGCTCAGACAATGAATGAAAAGAGACCTTGCTACAATGTTCAATCTCGTCCGCAGTATTTCAATGAAAATTAGATAACAGCATGCATTTTAAAATATAATCCTACCCATTTCTCACATTTGAGCAAGGTATATTCTATAATTAAAAATGAAAGCTTCTTAGAGAAGTGTTCTTTATTCTAACAACATAAGTATTATTCCTTTGTGCCGTCGCTTAAATGATTCAGTCATTTTTCATTGTAAACATTGTGTGAGCTGTACTACTGCTTTTTAATTGCAATGATTCCACAAAAAGTGTAGATGCTGTGTTTATTTGTGTTTTATGTATTTTCTTGCATATTTTATGTGGAACAAGTTGCCCTTTAGTAAGTTAACCCAGTCCTCTATCGAGTTTCACTGATATTGAAGAAATGTATAATTACTACAGGAGCACTACTTCACCTGCTCGTAAATGTGTGTTGTGAATTTGCCAATAAATACTCTTTTATGTACTCTTACATGCCTTTGTGAGGTGATCCCAAAACATCCAAAATGGAATAAATTGGGTATGCGGAGGGACTATTCATATACAATTAATACAAATACAAAGGACAGTACCTTTTTTGAACTTTTAAAAATAGATAGTTGGACTTTTGGAGCCAGGTCACAAAGGCATGTAAGAGTACATAACCGAGAATGGCAGTAGTGATATTTCATAAATAGTCATAAATGCTTTTGTGAATTAACCCCTTGAGTTGACTGAAATATCTTGTCAAAACCACACTTAGACTCTCTTTCTGACTTAAGAAAAATTACAACTCAGTGGGTAACAGTAATTAATGACCATATTGGGATTACAACAAACACAAGAAAACCACATTAACTTACATCACTCCCCAGTCATTTCACCAGCTAAAACCTGGCAAAATGTGTTGATGGGGAACCAGACAAAAATTTGAAATTACCATGGGGATTTGGGTGCAAGAACACAAATTTCTGCAGTAATTTTACATTTTTCAATATACTAATAGGTAATGCCACAGTCAACTCATACCTTGGATTGGCTAATACCTGCAGCAATGGCACATTTGAACGAGAACCTTACTGCAGACTGTGGTTGACTGAATTTGTTCAGTGGGCAGACAGTGTGGGACCTCTGGATTTAGAAAGTGGGGTGTAGCAATTAACTTGCTGTTTCAGGGGAAAGGTTGGTTCAGCAATAGGAAAAATTGAGCCTCCCACTTTTTCAGAAGTAGCATATATTATTTGTAGTTAACCAGAGTTTTAATATGGGATTGTTCCTGAGGAAACATGGGGTGCAAACAATGAAGTGGTCCACTTCCAATTTAGAGAAGTTGGTTTTGAAGGTAGTTATTGTTGGATGGAGGCAAAAAAATCAGAACTAAAGGTTTAAAATGTATTATATATGTGTTTTACAGTGTCTGGAATATTATACACTGATGTTCTAAATGTGTGCAGGGCATTGTAGGTAGCCATTGAAGATGACGCCACACAATATTCACAATCTAAAACACATACTTGCCTGATGCTCTGACTCATAGACTGAGGGAGTTGAAAAAAATCAGCCTGAAAAAATATGGCACAGATCTTTTTGCTTCATGTGGGCTTGGATGTAGAAAGCTATTATCCATAAGATGCAATGGCATTTTGCCACAGTGTCGAAACTGAGTGTGGAGGCGTAGGGTAAAATCAGTAAACATTTGGAGAATTTTAGGGGGTGGTGCCTATGGGTAGGAATCTTTCTTTTATCTGGTTGAAGCAGGAAGATACGTAATGACATTGATAGATTCACATAAAGCTGGTGGGTTAATGTATTGGAAACTGCCCCAGAAGCCATCAATGAAAGCAAGCCTTAATCAAGGCATTTAAACTCTGCATAAACTCAGTTCCCCATAATCATTGTCTCACATTCCATTGAGAAACTGATCAACATAAACAACATTCTGACAAATAAGGTGAAAACCGCACACTATTCATTAACATAGTACCCCACACATTTCACATTGAACACCGCCTTCCACCACTTCTTTTAGTCACTCTGAATTGGCAAATCAGTTTACCATTTCCAGCACCACATGATACATACTAAGATAATTACGTAGTGTATTCATCTCATCAATTCCTATATTCTTCTACCCTCACTGCTTACCTGGGCCTTATCACCACCATGTTCTGCACTATCATCGTGTCCTCTTTATAAAAAATGGACAAGTCCTTAGATTGCTAAAAACTTGACCTGGACCCAGATGACCTGCAGAAATACCAAATCTCAGGTCCAATTTCTTGGTAAGGTCCACAAATAGCTTTCCTGTCACAACTCCAAAATCACATTGAGCGACATTCAGTCAATCATTCAAACATTTATAGAGTGTGGCAAATCACCCTTGGGTCTTGAGGCACTGAAGCTGTATGCTGCTGCTTGGAGGAATGATCATCCAGGTCTTTAGTTATCTTCTGAATCGCTCGAGTGACAATGTGGTCCTGAGGTGCAGGGGGAGGTTGTTCCAAGCCTTGGCTGCCAGGTGCGATAAGGAGCATCCTCCGCTGTTGGCTCGACAGATCCATGGGCTGTCTGCGAGGGAGAGGGAAGGTGATTGGAGGAGTCTGGTTGGTTGGTGGAAGGTCAGATGCCTGTTGATGTATGCCTTCATTGTGCAGAACCTTGTAGGTGTGGGTCAGCATCTTGAACTAGCATCTCATCTGAATTGGGAGCCAGTGTAGTTTTTGATGATGGGGTGTGATGTGTGTCCTTCTAGGGAGGTTAAGTATGAGTCTTTGCCTCTGAGTTCTGTATTGTCTGGAGTTTCTTCAGAAGGTGTGCTGTGATTCTTATGTAGAGCATTTTTCTGTAGTCCAGTCTGCTGGTGATGAGGGCCTTCATGATGGCCCTTCTGGTGTCTGCTGGGAGCCATCTGAAGATCTTGCGCAGCATACGAAAGGTGTGGAAACAGGCAGATAAACTGTTTTGACTTCTTTGTTCATGGATAGCTTGCTATCCAGGATGATGTCGAGGTTGCAGGCTTGGTCTAATGTGGCGTGGGGTAGGGAGTGCCAAGCTCTGTAGGCCACCATGTTGAGGTGTTGCCCCCTGTTAGAAATGGGGTTTCTGGTTGGCTAGGGTATGCACCTCAGCCAGGCAGAACTTACCCACTCTAGTCAGGGCAAGGGAGTTACACGTCCAAGATAACCCCTGCTCACCCCCTTGGTAGCTTGGCACGAGCAGTCAGGCTTAACCCGGAGGCAATGTGTAAAGCGTTTGCACAACACACACATACATGTGACGCAATATCCCACCGCTGCCACCAATGTTAGAAATGGGGTCTTTGGTTGACAGTCAGGTTACCCCCTGTTCAAGCAAGGACCCTCACTCTAGTTAGGATAAAAGAGAATCACCCTCAGCTAACCCCTGCTTACCCCCTTGGTAGCTTGGCAGAGCAGTAGGCTTAACCTCAGAGTGCTAGGTGTAAAGTATTTGTACCAACACACACAGTAACTTAATGAAAACACTACAAAATGACACAACACCAGTTTAGAAAAATAGGAAATATTTATCTAGACAAAACAAGACCAAAACGACAAAAATCCAACATACACAAGTCAAGTTATGATTTTTTAAAGGTTTAAAATAAAAAGAGTCTTTAGGTAGTTGTAACAACACACTAGCGCTGCTAGCGTGTAAATGTACCTGGTTTGCGTCAAAAATAACCCCGCACGGGCGGTGTGCGTCGAAAATAACCCTGCACGGTTATATGCGTCGAAAACAGCTCGGCACGGCGATGCGCGTCGAAAAAGCCAGCCACGCGACGGTCCGAAAGTCCCGCGGCGCAGGTTGCGATCTCTCAGCCTTCGTCAGCGATGCTGCGCGTCGTTTCTCCTGCTCCGGGCGTCGATTCTCCGGTCGCGTTTCCTGCGGCGTCGTTTCTCAGCTGCGGAGCCGGCGTCGCGTCGTTTTCTCAGCCGCGATCGGATTCGCGTCGATCTTTTCTCCGCACGGCGCTCGGTGCGTGTATTTTTGTCCTTAGGCTGCCAGCCTCTCCTTTCAGGGTCCCAGGAACTGGAAGGGCACCACAGAGCAGAGTAGGGGTCTCTCCAGAGACTCCAGGTGCTGGCAGGAAGAAGTCTTTGCTATCCCTGAGACTTCAACAACAGGAGGCAAGCTCTACATCAAGCCCTTGGAGATTTCTTCTTCAAGATGGAAGGCACACAAAGTCCAGTCTTTGCCCTCTTACTCTGGCAGAAGCAGCACTGCAGGAAAGCTCCACAAAGCACAGTCACAGGCAGGGCAGCACTTGTTCCTCAGCTATCAGCTCTTCTCCAGGCAGAGGTTCCTCTTGGTTCCAGAAGTGTTTCTAAAGTTTGTAAGTTTGGGTGCCCTTCTTATACCCATTTTAGTCTTTGAAGTCACCTTTCTTCAAAGGGGACTCACACCTTCGTGTGAAATCCTGCCTTGCCCAGGCAAGGCCTCAGACACACACCAGGGGGCTGGAGACAGCATTGTCAGAGGCAGGCACAGCCCTTTCAGATGAGAGTGACCACTCCACCCCTCCCTCCTAGCAGAGATGGCTAATCAGGAAATGCAGATCACACCCCAGCTCCCTTTGTGTCACTGTCTGGTGTGAGGTGAAAAACAACCCAACTGTCAAACTGACCCAGACAGGGAATCCACAAACAAGGCAGAGTCACAGAATGGTTTAAGCAAGAAAATGCTCACTTTCTAAAAGTGGCATTTTCAAACGCACAATCTCAAAATCAACTTTACTAAAAGATGCATTTTTAAATTGTGAGTTCAGGGATCCCAAACTCCACCTGTCCATCTCTTCTCTAGGGGAATCTACACTTTAATCATATTTAAAGGTAGCCCCCATATTATCCTATGAGAGAGAGACAGACCTTGCAACAGTGAAAACGAAATTGGCAGTATTTCACTGTCAGGACATATAAACCACATTACTATATGTCCTACCTTATCCATACACTGCACCCTGCCCTTGGGGCTACCTAGGGCATACCTTAGGGGTGCCTTACATGTAAGGAAAGGGAAGGTTTAGGCCTGGCAAGTGGGTACACTTGCCAAGTCGAATTTACAGTGTAAAAATACACACACAGACACTGCAGTGGCAGGTCTGAGACATGATTACAGAGCTACTTATGTGGGTGGCACAACCAGTGCTGCAGGCCCACTAGTAGCATTTGATTTACAGGCCCTGGCACCTCTAGTGCACCTTACTAGGGACTTACTAGTAAATCAAATATGCCATCATGGATAAACCACTTACATACAATTTAAACAGGAGAGCATATGCACTTTAGCACTGGTTAGCAGTGGTAAAGTGCTCAGAGTTGAAAAGCCAACAGCAACATGTCAGAAAAAAATAGGAGGCAGGAGGCAAAAAAGTCTGGGGATGACCCTGCATAAGCAAAAGTCCAACACCCCCCAAACATACGGACTTCTGTTTTTTCGGTGTCCAGTTTGAGACAGCTGTCCTTCATCCAGTCCGCTACAATAATCATGCATCTGTGGAAGTTAGCATTTGTGGTGGAGGGATCTTCAGACAGTGAGAGGATGAGCTGTGTGTCATCAGTATAGGAGATGATGTAGAGTCCATGTGATCTGACGGTAACAGCCAGGGGGTCATCTAGGTGTTGAAGAGGGTCGCACTGAGGGACGATCCTTTGGGGGGACTCCACAGTTGATCTTTTTGGGCTCTCAGGTGAATGGTAGGAGACTGATCCTTTGGGTTTTCCTGGTGAGGTACAAGACATCCATTTGAGGGTGTTTCCTTGAATTCCAATGTGGTAGAGTCTGTTGATCAATATGTGGTGGGACACGGTGTCAAACGCAGTGGACAGGTCCAGGAGGATGAGGGCTGTTGTTTCCCCATGGCCCAGGACAGCTCTGATGTCATCTGTGACTGCAATCAGGGCTGTCTCAGTGCTGTGCCTAGCTCGAAATCCAGATTGGGAGGTGTCCAGGAGGTTCTGGTCTTTTAGGTGTTTTGGGATGAGTTGCTGGTTAATCGCTTTCTTAAGGACTTTTGCTGGATGGGGGGCAGAGAGATGAGCCGGTAATTGTTCAATTCGGCTAGGTCAGCAGATTTGTTTTTCAGGACAGGCCTCACTTCAGCGTGTTTTCCGACCTCCAGGAAAGAGGCCACAGTGATGAAGATATTCAGGACCTTTCTGAGCTTGTCGCCGACTGTCTTGCTTAAGAGGTTGAAGACGTAGTGGAGTTAAGGGTCAGTCGGTACTCCCAAGTGTACAGAGTTCATGAAGGAGATAGTATCTCTTATGGTGAGGAGTTCCCAGTGGGTGAAAAGGTGTTCATGTTTGTACATGTGAGCTGGTTGATTCTGCCTGCGGTGGAGGGTTGGTGTTCAAAATTTTCATAGCTAGCCAAGATCTTGTTGTGGAAGAAGTCAACGAAGTTGTCGCACAGGGACTGATGTCATCTCAGTGGCTGTGGGATTGGTGAACTCCTTTGCGATGGCAAAATGTTATTTGCTGTGGTTTGTGCTGGCTTTGATGAGGTCTGCTGTGCGTTCTTCCTGGTTTCTTTCACGCGGCAGTGGTACTGTTTGATGGCAGTCCTGAAAGAGGTGCGGTCTTCTGGTTTTTTGCTGATGCGCCACTTCCTTTCATGTTGTCGGTGGTTGCATTTGGAAGAGTGCTGTGCCTCGGTGACCCAGCTTGCACTTTTGCTTTGTTCTTAGACCTTCGCTGTCTGGGTGGGAGTGATTGCCAGCCCATTCTGTGATCCACTGGGAGAAGCTCTTTGCTGCTTTTTCAGGGTCTTGTGCAGAGTCTGGGAGGTAGGAGCGAACAGTGTCATTCCACTGGTTTTCTGATACCTTTTTCCAGTTTCTCCTCATGGATCTGGGGGGCATGGTGCCAAAGTATGTGGGTCCAGAGATGGTAAAGTGTACGTTATGGTGGTCAGACCAGGTCAATAGTGTGGATGCACCTTACTCTGTTATTGGAGGTAAAGATGGGGTGAAGTGTGTTTCCTGCCATGTGGGTAGGGTCTATGATGAGCTGCTTGAGGCCAGTGTTGCTCACGCTTCCAGGAGGTCTGTGGAGTTGGCATCACTGGGATCATCAAGGTGGAATTTGAGGTGCCCTAGGAATATGTAGTGCTTGCAGTTGATTTCTTTAGGGGAGATGAGTTCCAGGATGGTGTTGCAGAAGCTGGGGCATGGTCCTGGAGGTCTGTAGGCAAGGCTGCTTCTGATGGTGCCTTTTCCATCTGTGTGGAGTTGGAAGTTGAGGTGTTCCGTTACCCATGTTGAGTCATCAGGGGATGTCATGCAGTGGATGGTGTCCCTGTAGATTCCGCCTCAGTGCTTGTTGGTTCGGTCCCGATCTTGTACTCTTCAGGGATAGCGGTAGTGATGTTTGGTGCGGAGTCGGGGTTAAGCCAGGTTTCTGTGAGAAAGATGACATCCGGGGTGAGGGAGGAGATCGTGTCCTAGACCTTGGTGGCGTGTTTGCCTAGTGAGCATGCGATGAGTAGGATGCACTGAAGCTGTGTCGTGGTGGTCTCAGTTTATGTGTCAGGTGTGTTGGTTGCTTCTGTGCTGAAGTTGAGGTGGCAGTGTCAGCAGGAGAATGCGCCTCTGGTGGTATGCAGGGATGAGTTGCAGCAGTGGTTGCTGGTGCATCTCTGGTGCAGGGCTCGGAGGTCACAACGTCCAAATAACTGATGAGGCAGACGCTACAGGAGAAATCATGGCATTGCAAGTCATGGGTAGTGTCTTAATAATCACAGATATAAGTGACACCTGCTTCCTTGATCTGGGCCATACCTGAATACCATCAACCCCCAAATTGCCCTTGACATCTTCTCCACCCAAATAGTCATGTTGAATACAGCCCTTTGCATCACTGTTTTTCTGACTAAAAGACAACAATATATACAGATGCGTTCTTCAAAATTCGCCCCTCGTCCTGTCAAGTGCAGACATCACAAGGGAAGGTCCATGTTCGTTAAAGACTCCTATTATTATAACAAGACATTTCTCTACAACAATGTACCCCTGAAACAAAGCTATACCTCACAGCTTCTCTGCTGACACCCTATAATTAAATATGACCAAGACTGGATTCATACTTATCAGTGACTAAAAGCATCAAACTCACATCAGAGACTGACCAAAGTTCTTGCAACTCCACAATTTCTAGTCAAAATGCTATGTCTTGAGTTTCTACATTAATGCATCTCTCTGAATCAAATACAACATAAAATGATATCCCAGATATCATAGCATAAACATAAATCTTCCATGCACAATATAACTCTTCCTTTCAAACCACAGATTCAGATAAAACACATACAGTCTTGCTTCGTCTTGCACATGTATGGTGCTGATGATTTATCCACATGACTCCATCTTTCCACTTTCACAGCTGTAGGTGATGGTTCAGACCTCTAACTCAATGTCAAATGCCAACATAACCATATTATGCCTACCCTCAAGGAACTGCATTGAATCAACACCTTAACAGTCATCAAATAAAATATGCACTTTAGACACACCCTTCAACCACACTACGTACCCAAAAAACTATTGTTCTTGGGCCACAGCCACATCACATGCAGCACAAAACTAACTACAAAATAGGCCTTCTCTTTTGCTATCACCCATTGGAACAATATCCAGTTACCTGAAATTTGCCCATCCTTTATTACCTTAACCAGTTATCCATAAAATGTATCCACTTGTACTCCCTAATATAGCTCATTCTGAACCCATGACTTCTGGCCTAAACCTTAGCCTGCATAATGTACATCCACCCGCCCCTACGTAAACAATGGTCAGCTACCTTTTTTACTCTCTTTATGAAATTCCATGTACTTTTTTAATATCTCTCCCAATGAAACTGTTCATGTCTGTGTCATGTTTTGGGGTGTACACTCATTCCCAATGTAAAGCATTATTTTTCCCTCAGTTACCAGGTATTTACCATTTTATCATTGAGGTAAAGTAACATAACTAGTAAACATAGCTAACATACTTACAAGAGGCAGCTGTAATCTGTGGATGGTTAATAGGAGTAGCAGGCTCTTGAATGGCAGGTTGACTTTGAATTTTGACTTCAGTTTCATAGACTATTGTTTTTTAAGAAGAATGTGTTATGTTTGGGTTCAAAAATGTCCCCACATACTATAATTGCTGTGTTGAGGTGGGGTTGCCCATAGGATTAAAGCAACATTAATTGAATTTGCTCATTGAAACTCAGTACCTTAACCTCTATTTCGGCACCACTGAGACAAAGGACTATTTACATGAATGAATCATAGGTATGAGTAATGCTCTGTGTCCCAAGCTGCTCAGTCCACTTTCCAATTTATCTGTACATCTGCAGCACATACATGTTTCTGTTACATAAATACAAGTAGATGCTAAATATAGGAGTGAAAAGTGGTAACTTTGGCAAGACACCCTCAACGTGCATACTTTTAGTGAATACATTCTCACTGTTTTTTGCAGTTTTTACAGTGCAAACCTGGACCAAGAGCACTGTAGCCTTTTTAGGCACAGGAAGATTAAGTGATGTGCCTAGAGCCATGGGCTGTTGAGCAAACGCCAAGACCTGAACTTGGTTCTCCATGTTTCAAGGTTGACAGCTCAGCCACTAGACCACATCTCCTCTGTAAAGGAGATGGTTGTGATTATGGTTGAATCCTATGATCCACAGAGAGGTAGCCCCACATCTTCCCACAGAGGCTTTTACCTCTGAACTAGAGTGATATAGTCAGCCATGTTGTATGCTGCTGACAAGGGGTGCCATTCTTCATGAGTTTGTCCTCCTGATGTGCTAAGCACAATTTCTGTCCTTCTCATGATCCATGTATTAGTAAATCTATCTTGTCACTTATTCTATAGGTTTTTTTTCTGGGATAATGAGCCAGCACCACATGGTGTGCAATGTGGAGTGCGTGAAGGAAAGAATTCCTTGACCCGTGATACTGTGTCTCACTCAACTAGCAGGTTGTACTAACTTTTTAATTTTGCCACAGCAGCCTCTTAAATTAGGTAAAGGTTAGACTTGTCTGTCTGTTATACAGAACTACTAAGGGTGTATGGGGATGATTTGGGTGTGTTTGTAATAGACTCTCAGTTCTTTACTCGTTTGAAACTTATTAATAGTATGAGCTTTTGGCAAACCCATTGAATCCACAAAACGTCAGGATTGGCCGCAGGGCAGGCTGGGAGCCTGTGCCTGCTGTGGAGCCAGAGGAGCAGAAGAGCCGCTATCCCTTGGGAGTCGGGTAAGTTCTTTTTTTATTATTTATGTTTGCTCCCACCTTCTAAACCCCCCCAACCCTTGCCCCACCACCCTGCCCTGACATCCGCTGCTACTGGCTACATGGATGCTAAAAAAAAGGGACACATGGAAACATGTATTACATCCATGGTGCTTGAGTACATGAATATGGTATATATAGTAAATTAATGTAACATGTCGAACATTTTGCTTGATTGGTTAGGTGCAACCTTGGAGCATTTAGAAGCATATTTCATTTGTCCTGTACTGCTTAGTAACACAGCTCCCTATGAATTGTGTCCATCTCAGTTACTGATGTAGATTCTGGCCTACTTTTTTCATGTCAGTGGCTTATGATGATTTGATTAGTAATGTAGGAAGTCCTGCAGGTTGCAGTAGGTTCTTTTCTGGTTCGGATCAGAGAATGTTCTTCATTTCAAGTGACAGGGTTGAAAATGGTAAGCGGGACAAGTGACTAGAATGAACTGATCTTTTTTGCTACCAATGTTCATGGAGCTAAGGGTGGCTTGCAGAGTTAATCAGCACTGGTAGAGAAAAATATATTTTAAGAATTTTTGCTTTGGGACCTAATATTCTCTTTGCTGGAGCTTGGGTTGCTAGGTGCTTTGTGGAAAAATGCTCGAAGAAAGTTTTAAGCCAATTTTCTTTTAGACATTAATTTTGCTGTGAGGTTTCAAGATACTATTGTTGCCAAATAAATGCAAGAACTGCAGAACAGAATTTGCCTTCAGCATAGGGTTGTGACTTAGATTTGTCTTTCCATATGTCACACTTACATGATTTGAGATATGTTGCATACCATGCAAACCAGCATTACAGCTTCTGATACGAAGCATTAATACAGCTCTCATGTACCTGAAAAGCATTAAGGAGAAGCACCTTAATCACCTCCCACTAATGGAGTGGATTTGTTGTCAGTCACGAACTGAGGTGCAGGAAGATAAGACTGCTTATGTTACATTGTCTTAAAGCCCGTTTCGAGCTATTCTGCACCTTCTCACACTTTAATCTCTGCGTGTGGGCAAATCATAGTAGACAATAAAAAGGTACACGGGCTGAGTTTGCTTTTGATTTCAAAATAAATGTGTTTCTCCGTGACCGTGGAAACCTTGTCACTGCCCAACTGCTCAATTATACATCATGAAACACGCGTGTGTCTTTCCTCGAGGGTGTATCTGGACGAAGTGTTGTAATAAGTCATTTATAAACTAGGGAATGCCTTATTTAGCAATCTTAATATGCCCGCCTACCAAAGGCAGCACTCTGTAAGGTGTTTTAAGGATCTATGGATTGAGTTTAAATTCAAATTTAGAGCAGGGGCGGCTCGTACCCTTTCAAAGTGGTGGGGCAAGTGAAGTGCCCCACCACTTTTAAAAAAAAAAAACACTCCTCCCTCCTCAAAACCCCAAAGTAAACAACTCCTCCCACCATAAGCCCAAACTAAAATACCCCCTCATTCCAAAGTCCTAAATAAAAACATTCCATCAACTACAAAATAAATGCAACCACTACACTTGCATGCATTACACACACTTACATGCATTACACATTTGAAATAAAAGAAAAAAAGGCACTTGCCCATGGGCTACGCATCCTCCTGGTTGTTGTTCTGCTGTCCGATAGAGGAAGAACTCCCCTAACCAATTCAGGCACTGCTCTCATGCTCTTGACCAGCATGAGATAAGCAACTGGATTGGATCGAGCAGGATGGCTGGATGCTCCTTCAGGCGCTGAAGTCCGTGCTTGGTCTTCACTCAGTTGTCTTAAGACAGTTGAGTGGAGAGCTTCATAGTGCACATGCCACTTTTGTCACTTTGGCCAGGGTAAAACAGCCAGCCAAAGTGACATGTGCACTTTGGAGCATTCAGTCATCCCTGTTTCAGTCCTCTGCTGCCAATCGGCAACAGAGGACACTCCCAGCATGTCTCTGGGCTCGGGGCTGGCGCTGCTGCAGTGCACACTGTGCCCGTAAAAATAAAATGGCAATCAAATCTTTTCACTGCCATTTTATTTTTGCCTCTGTGGTCCATTGCATGTGGGAGGGCTGCTCACCCACCCTCGAGAAAAAACCTCCTCTGACCTGCAGAATGGTTCAATTCGACAAGCCTTGAGCCTTAGTAGGCACAATTCTAAAGATATTCCACATAATATGGCTGGTGGCACCTCTGCCATGCTCTGCCAAATGTTTGAACTAAGGAAAGGGCCACTGGAATTAAGCGGTAGGGGAAGGACAAGTTATGCGGCAGGGTTCACTATCTTATGTGGCAAGTAAAAAAAATCAATGCAGCATAATGCAGCACATTTTATGACAGTATTACTTTACTATTTTTACACTTGTTAACAAAGTCTGGGTATTGGTTGCACCTCATTTATACCAGTTTAACACCCAAATATATCCATATGCAACAGAAAGGAGACCAATCAACATTTGCAAAGGGCCTCTCAGTATGTGGCAACAAATGTTGCTGTGTTTTTAGAAACATTTTAACCATTTAAGAGACAAACATGTTTTTTTGTTAAATTCTGCAGGTTATCCAGCAGATAATGGGTTATGTGGCAAATGTTTCGAAACCATAATTATGTGAAAAACACTGCAACTGCACAATCGCGTAACTCCAGTAACCCTGACTAAGGTGTAGCTACATGCAGGAGTGGCTCCTCCGCTAAGGCAGAGGAGCGTCGCCCCCCTGCCAGCAGAGGCAAAACTTGGAAAATAAAATGATAATAAACCAGGTTTATTATAATTTTATTTTTCGCTCCTGGCTGTCTCGGGGGCAGGGTCATCATCCTGATCACAGCCATGGAGGGGGAGTGGTGTGCAGTCTCCTCAGTGCACATGTGAGTTTGGCCATCCGTCTCAGGACGGCCAAACCAACATGCACACTGAGCTGTCTCCCACCTGAGCTGTGTTGCCGGGTTGGAGACAGCAGGCACAGCCTCACAGTCTGCCTGGGAGTGCAAAGTCAGGGCACTCACGCCAATCCTGATGCTGCTGTCATGCTACCAGCAGCATGAGAGCAGCGTCAGGATTGGCCGCAGGGCAGGCTGGGAGCCTGAGCCTGCTGTGGAGCCAGAGGAGCAGAAGAGCTGCGATCCTTTGGGAGTCAGGTAAGTTCTTTTTTTATTATTTATTTCTGCCCCCACCTTCTAAACTCCCCAACCCCCAACACCTGCCCCACCACCCTTCCCTGACATCAACCGCTACTGGCTACATGGGGGCTAAAAAAAAGGGACACATGGAAAAATGTACCACACCCATGGTGCTTGAGTACATTAATATGGCCCTGATGTTCAGCATGGAAACGGCAAAATATACACATATACATATATTTATATATATATATGCTTCTATCCATGTTTTCAATTAATGCTGGACCCATGGCTTTGAGCCATGGGAGACTGACAACAAAACAAGACCTCTTATTAGAGAGGCTTCCGGCGTAAACTCAGGGTTGTGGCTAGGTCACAATAAGACATCTTTGATTAAATGAACCTCTCTCTCTCTCGAAATAATAAACAGGGAGACATGAGATTAGTTTCTGTGTGAATTATGTGGTGCTATTTTAAATACACTAGTACAATGATCATTTTCACACTGATATTAGTAGTCCCATTTTTTTACCTGAGTAGCTACTAGCGACATTTCAAATACGTGAAAATTGTCCGCCTTTACAACAATTGTGTCCCTTGTTTCTTTTTCTTTATAGTTCATCTGGTAGTTTATGTTGATAATAATGAAATTTATTAAAAGAGTTGCTATCCAAGCCCTTGTCATTTTTTTGGCATGCAAGCATTAGGCTAATAGTATTTTATGTTTTGCAAAATAACAGCTACTGGTTATTATTGAATATATCCCTTTATTTTAAACATACAATGCTAGCAGCGTGCACAAGTGTAAGTATTATATATAGATACTACATTTTAAATACAAAACATGCACATACGTTTATTCAAGACTATAATACAAAAGACGTATTACATTAGCATAATTTAGAGTTAAATTAATAATTGCCAATAGATAGCTTTCAAAATCTACCCTGTGTAGATTACTTATGGATAAGATCAATATATTAAATTGAAGAATACCTGATTTTCCACTACAAGAAGGCATCAAGAAAGAAATCACTGAAGTTTTAATAACTCCTTTTAAATATTACATCTCAATATGTAATTTGATAAAGAGACCTGAAATCTGCTGGCTAATATGGCTTCCATGGTTAATACGATTCATCCTTCCAAAATGTACATTACACAGTGATGTGATTATTAGGGGTGGGCGGAGCTCACAGCGTTCTACTCCACCGAATTCTGTGGAGTTGACTTAAAACTCCATGGAATTCTGTGGAGTTCCTCGTGCAGCAGAGTACCACCTGCCCTACCACCCTGGCCTGAATGCCCCCCATCTCGGGGCAACCCCAGACACTTCTTAGTGCTTCTGAGATTGGGTGCATTCAGGCCAGGGTGGTATGCCGTAGGCAGCAAAAGCTGCTGCTTTAGGTCTCTTGTGCTGACACAGTCCACCAGCCTGGAGCCTGCTGCTCTCCACACTTGCACACTTCCCTTCACCAACTGCCCTCCTTCACAAACTTGCTAAGGAGGGTCAAGCACATCCCCTGTCTTGCACTAGCCTCCCACTTGCTTCCTCTGCACTTACACACAGCCTCAGACCGCCCTTTCTTTAAGGCCCAGCACAAGCAGCAGCAAAGCAGCTCACCACCAGCAGCCTGGTATATTTACTAAGTGCCTAGCCTGGCTTGCCACTGGGCTCTAAGGCACTCTCTCAGGCCACACACATCTCTATGTGGCGGGGGCTGCCGGACTAACACTCAGCAACTGATGCTCATCTGGTCTCCAGCTCTCCCTGCTGGCCTCAGCACCGCATCCCATAACACCACTTCCTTTCCCAGGGACTCTGGGGATACAGGTTCTTTTCAAGTGGAGCTGTGACTGCATGTTTCCTTTTTTCCAAGCACAGACCCCCTCATATGCAAATACTGTCCAGGCCCAGTGCCAGCCCCCATGTGCACATAGAAGAGAATGTGAAACGAGGGTCTGACCTGGGTCCAGGAGGATCCCCGTTGCCAGCGGACTAGCTCTCTGCCTCCCTCTGCCCTCTGCTACCGGTCTGCTGAGAACAGTGAAAGGAGGGAGGCCTGGATCTGAGGATGGTGCCCGTGCAGCCTCTCAGCAGCAGCTTGCAGAAGCACCACGCCGCTGACCAGCAGAAATGAAGCTTGTCATAGCAGTACAAATGTTGTTTTGGTCCGAGTGTAAAGTGCAGCCCAGTTATGGCCCACACAGCGCAAACCCAGACTGTCTGCTCCTGCCCTGTGTGTCCATAAATGGGCTGCAGTGCACATGCCAGTGAGCTCGGCTACTCTAGCACAGTTTTTGGCCGAACCGCAGAGCCTGGTTTACCAAAAACTCTGTTAACTTTGCCAGCAGAGCTCACCTCCTGCCCCTTGTGATTATGGTGCGATGAAAGTAGCCATTTTTTGTTCTAAGCCTGCAAGACCTATTGGAGCATATTGATAACTGAACTGGAAAGAAACTCTGGGGGTCATTCCGACCCTGGCGGTCAAAGACCGCCAGGGCCGCGGATGACGGAAGCACCGCCAACAGGCTGCTGGTGCTTCCTAGCCCATTCTGACCGCGGCGGTAAAGCTGCGGTCAGAAAACCGGGGCCGGCGGTTTCCTGACGGTTTACCCCCGGCTGGGCGAATCCGCCAGGGCAGCGCTGCAAGCACTTGATTCTGACCCCCTTCCCGCCAGCCTGTTTCTGGCGGTTTTCACCACCAGGAAGAGGCTGGCGGGAACGGGTGTCCTGGGGCCCCTGGGGGCCCCTGCACTGCCCATGCCACTGGCATGGGCAGTGCAGGGGTCCCCTAACAGGGCCCAGGGCGGCTTTTCACTGTCTGCTTAGCTCTTCTGCTTAGCAGACAGTGAAAAGCGCGACGGGTGCAACTGCACCCGTCGCACCGCCGCAACACCGCCGGCTCCATTCGGAGCCGGCTCCTGTGTTGGGGCCCTCATTCCCGCTGGGCCGGCGGGCGCTAACTTGCTTAGCGCCCGCCGGCCCAGCGGGAATGTTAGAATGCGGGAAGCGGTATTTTGGCCGCGTGGCGGCCAAATGGCGCTTCCCGCCTGGCGGGCGGCAACCGCCACCCGCCAGAGTTAGAATGAGGGCCTCTACGTTTTTCCTTCCATTGACTTTTTCGTTTAGCTTCCCCATCTTGTCTTTGTCCCTCCCGTGGAACATAGCTTGTTTACTTTCTTCGATTGGCTGCATTCTATGCTCCCACCAGTATTCACTAGCCAGAACTACCAAACTGATGTGGCCTATGAGGCCCTTTGTTCCTGCCATCTCCTTACTGGGCTTTCTGACTACGACAGGATGAGTGTAGGGCATCTTCGTCCATGGCATGCAGCGGGTCTCTCTATGATTGGAGCCCTCTTCAATAATGGGGAAGAAATTGACTTGCAGATTCTCCTGGCAGAATAGAGCCTTCTGCCCATTCAATTTCTGGCATATTAGCACATTTTATGCTCTCTCGCCAAGCTCTTCTACACCCAAAACCAATTACCCTCAACACATGAGGTATACCAAACATTACACACAGCGGGTACCTGGGGAAAAATAGTAAAGTGGACCGCTTACCTCTTCAAAATGCTTGGGAGGCTGACCTAGCCAAAGCCTTCCATAGCACAAAATGGACAAAAGCCTTGAAGTGGCCCCAAAGAGTATCCAGAGTGGCATGTTTTAAATATATACAATCTAACATCATCATCACACCGGCCCATATCTACAGGATATTCCCAGACGCAAACGTGAGCTGCCCCAGTGTTTACTTCTGGACTTGGACCTTCTCCACATGCTATGGACCTGTCCATTGCTGAAGACCTTCCCGACTCGAGTAATACAAATTCTATTGAGCACAACAGGCCTTTCAGTCCCTAGAGCCTCTGACCCTCATGGGTTTGTACCCTCACCCCAAACTGGAGCGGACAATGCTTCTGTTTCTAGACCTTGCTGTCCTACTTTGAGGTACTGGGTTTTTCAGAACCGGTACTGATCCGGTAACCCAGCGGTGCCAGGGTACACCCAAAGACCTCGGGTACTTTCCTGATTCAGACTACAGAAACTCAGAGTCTTCTAGGTGAAGTCAAAGATCGAATTTATTGGCTGCAACCAATTGACAAGTGTCCTAGAAGTACAACAGCACGATTTGTATGTTCTCAGGAGACTGTGTTTCAATGCAAAGTCAGGTTTCCTTATATACAGTTTTTTAAGCTTCAGGCAAACATTCTTGACATTTTGGTTGGTCATTCACATGTTTTCACTACAAAGGAAAAAACAGTGTCATGATGAAACCTCATATTTCATGTCATCCAACCCATAATAAATTACCCGGCAAGGCCTAGTATTTTACATCAGATAAGTGTGGACCCCTAATAAAAACGGGCACCTCCCCCTCGTAAAGTAAGAAGAAGAAAAGAGCAGGTGCAGGTGTGAGCAAGTTAGGCAGGGTGTGTGAGCGTTAATAAGGGTTTTATGGCCTGGTGTGCCTTGATGCTATCTGATTCGGCCACTGGGAGAGGGACTAACCAAACAGGTTTGGCCTGAGGCAATGGTTCCAGCTTGCCCAGGTCAGAGAAAAGTCAATCAAGGTGTACGTGTCCTTGGAATCAAATCTGACTGTATTATAAGCCTATGTGAGGGCAACTTTTAAAAATGGCTGCTGTGTATAAAATGGGAGCCACGAGTGCAGGACGAAAATGGCGATTTCGAGGTGAAAACGCTGCTGGAATTGAGCGAAAATGCTCATGCTTAGTGTACTAGTCATTATCGGTCTTTTGATACTAAAATCGTACTGCTGTGGCAAAGTAAATTACATGGGTCCAGAATTTTTAGAACCACAAACCCTCCTTTTGCCCTTACATAGGCAATAAACCTATTCTCATGCTAATCTGAGTCCAGGTCTATGTTTATAAGGCCATGGAGATGTTGCTGGAGCAAAATTCTAGTACTTGGTAACTCTCTCTGGACAGGTCTCCTCGAACATGAAGTAGCACAAAAAGGCCACATATGGCAGGACAAAATAAGGAATACCTCTATCTGCAGTAGGTGGCATAAGATCACACACCCAACAATTAGTGATGTTCACTACTAACTAGTGTTGATGCAGAAGCTGTACAAAAGAATTGCTTACGAATTCTGATCTTCTAACCTGCTCATGTTCAGGAAAAGGGTGAAAAGAGTGCAAAGAAACAATAGTAGGAAAAGACATAGGTTGGGAAGTGGGTTCAGAAGTCAATTGAGTAGAGAAAAACAATCCTACCCATAAATGACAACGTCATGTTTAAAAGACACTAGAAAACACGTTATTAAGAACATATAGACAACGGGAGAAAGTAGTGACCACTATGAAATAATAATTTTTCACAACCCTAACCAAAAAGCAAATCCTAAAATTATCTAGTAACATTTTTAGGGCTCCTCTGCATTTCAGTAATTTTTGTATGTTCAGGTGGAACAGTGGTGACTCTCATCAATGCTCTAAGGTGAAAAGGGGGTACTCTTTCCACAGAAAATGGACTTTATTCTGCTTTTACTAACCAGAATAGTACTTTAAAACAATGCCAGCAAAACAATCAATCTCCTAACACCTAGTCTATACAATCACACTGAAACCTCTTGTGAAACCAACTATGCCCAGAGTCCGTTCAAAAAGCCTCTCTGGCAGGCATCTATTGTCCATCAAATTTTCTTTTGTTGTTTTCTTTCGCATGGGCCTCTCAATTCAGGCCTCTTCGTGAGAAAATACTGCTTAGTTGGAGTGCCCTCCTGGCAAACACCCACAGCTCACTCGAAAGTCTCAATGTCTTAAAGCAATGCACCAGTGTCTCTCCTCTGTGGCAGACACTACAAACAATGTGCTCTTCATTGATCAAGGGCACAAATCATCTCGTGCAGAGGCAAGCACCATTAATTGGGAAATAGCTCAAGCTCAGCAGCACTTTCAGACTCCAACACTCATTATTTAGTGTCAGAGGACGCTCAAGCTGCTCTTTCATGGGCACCACAATATAGTGCCTTTTTCCAAACTTGAAATCTCCGGTGCACTGCCCTTCTTCCGTTGGAGCAAAGAAAAGGGGGGGTGTGGCCAAAACTCAGGCCAAGGGGCTCAAGGGATTGCACACTGTCAGAGGTTACCAGCACATGACAGGTAGAGAAATGAAACCTCAAAACAGCTCTGCCATCAACAACAGGAATCCTTCTCTTTAGCTCTTTTACACTGAAACTTTGGTTTTGTGATGTCCAACGCCGTCTGATGGAGCAAGTACGATACCATGCGCTGGCGATCGCTGTCCAGCTTTGCTACTTCCTGGGTGCTGAGACTGTAGGGCCAAGACGTCCATCTTTCATCTGTAGCTGTCACTGATGGGAATTAGGCTTAAGTCAATGTCCTGCAGGTTATTATGACTTGATACCTGCAGAATCTAGTGACGTAGGAAGTGTGCCACAGCTGTTAGTTTCCTTCAATTTAGTACAAAAACAGTTCATGGTTTTTAACAAGGGGACTGCAAGCAGGTGGTCTGCAATCTTCAAAGGAGTAGCCATACACGATGGGCATAAAATACAAAGACAAAGGCAGAAGGGCAAAACAGGGTCTCTAGCATCTTTAATTGGGTTCTCTCCATTATTCTCTGCCATCTATAGCTACATGAGAATTCTATCTGAATGGATTTCCTCACACAGTGGCATTGTCTAATGGGGTAAACACATATTTGCCTCAATGATTAAGTCTAGGTGTTCCTCCTTACCTTAGAACATCTCAATAGAGAAATCACATGATACCGATTATCAGGGACATGTAGAAACCTTCCTTTAAAAACTGTGCATCAGGTGCACTATGCAATACACAGGCTAATAGTCAAATGTGCAAACAAAAAGACAAGAACTAGAGGGTCCTGATATTTGCATGATTAGGACACATCTGATCCCACCAAAAATTAAAGTAGCAGGAACAGAAGGGAACCGAAAACCAAATTAAAATAGACATTGAAAATTCGTCATGTTCAAAAAGGTAAACATAAGACATCTCCTATTGAGATGGAAAACTTGTCTTACTATAATATTGAGTCAGTTAACCAGTCTATCGCTACCCTGACAGTCAGGCTGGAAAACATTGAAGCAGGCCTAAGGCAAATTCTTGAAAACCAGTCTGGTCATACCAAAGGGAATTATACATAACATGTGGGTCCCTGGAATATCACTGCAGTCTGGAAATGTGAACCTGAACAATACATCAATAATAATAAAAGGGCTGACTGGTGAAAGGAATTCGAAAAAGAGAAATGGGACTAGGACATAGCTAAAATCTCAATAACTAAGCATGATGTGACATTGGTCAGGGGAAGTAACAAAAGAAAAAATCTATAGGAAGAACAAAAAAAAATTATTTGGGTGATAGTCAGGCATGTGACACAACACCGAGAGTACGGGTGATACACAAAGGCCAAAGTTACACAAATTTTAACTCTACCGTTGGCGACTACAACATATACGGTACTCCTAGCTAATGTTTCAGTTCCTTCTTCAGGAAAAAATGAAAACCTGGTTTTCTTTTAAGGAACGAAAGCCATATGCTACTTAGGAAACACAACATCATTAACTAATGTAATATAGAAATTAGGCCACCTTGAGTCACAGATCTATAATTTCATCCTTAGGTCCAATCAAGGATACATAAATGTAGGGCTGCCTGTTCCTTTAAGGGAAGGGGCAGTAACGTGACTAACTGCAGGTGACACACTTTGATCCTGTATATCTCTTTTTATTTTCCTTCAATACCATTATAGCCAAATAGACATTCACTGGTGAAGTGTTGTCTTTTATGTTCACAGCATGAAATATCATTATCTGTGGAATTTAGTAACCAGAACAAGTTCAACCAACTGTTGCGTAGCGATGGGCATCGTCATGACCATCCCCTCACAACACAGGGGAGCTTGTAATAGTATCAAAAGCAGCAACAAACATGCAAAAAACAAATAAAAAATAATAAAAACGCACAAAACGTCAAACCATCAGATATACTTGCTGTGTATCAAGCACAAAAAGCATAGACAAAACAATAGCATGTGTGAATAAGCGGTGACACACAACACCATGTCATGTACTTTATGCACTGTAAACCTGCAGCCCAAAACCCAATATTTGGGCCTGTTTAATTTGTCAGGTTTAAAATCCTTACCCTCCTTTTGACAGTAGATCACCAGGCAATGGAAATCTGCTGTCAAATATAACTTTACTGTTTCTCTTCTAACATACAGGACCAGCAAGAACAATTCATGATAGGACCAAATACATGAAAATAAATTTCAATTACTTAACTGTTACCCTCTTGTCAGTTACTTCGCAACATCAAGCCACCTTAGTTTTACCTTTCTAAAAGTAAAAATTGTTACACTGACACTCCATATTAATTTGGCACCTACAATTTCCACTGTGAAAAATAAGTCTTAATTAGCAAATCGTTCTCATTAAGGCATGTAGCCTTCAAAATTTGAGAAAAGGGCTGCATCTTATTTTCTGTCTAAGACTTAATGCAACACTTCGTTTTCTGTCAAATAAAAGCAACTAGCAGGCATCATTTTATTTTTTAGAGCGGAGACACAAATGTATCAGTTCTGCAGAGCATTTAACATGATGTTGGGACTTTCGAAGAAACCCCTTTTTTTTATTCTGTAGCTCTCCTAGCTTCTGCCACTCTGAATCTGTCAAAGACAGTAGGCCTTTCTATTTTCATTCTAACCTGCAATAATTCACTCTATTTAAAAAAAATATTTTTTCCTTTTTAGGCGCTAAAAAAAACTATCTCTATTTCCAGATTATTAAACTACATTTACTGTGAATAATTCACAAACCTTAATAACACACATACCAGTTGTTAGAATAAATGCTTGTTGCAATCCCATGCAATGGTACATATTTCATCAACCTCGAATGAATGAACGTCTCAGTAGGCCCAGCTGAAGTTAGAACCTTCAACCTCGATATTAAAACAAGCCTTTGTACTGGCACATTGACTCATTGAATCATAAGAAGGCACAACCTGCAAATATATATCAAACCTAAATGTATGCATTTACTGAAGCCTGAGACACTTCAAAAAGTACTCTGAATGAAAGAAAATGCAGTTTAAACAGTGCTTTTGCCCAAAATCGACTTTGATATTTTAGGCATTAAAAAATCAATATCCTACAATTTTCTTGCATAATATGCATTACCAGAATGTCTATTACACAATCCATGAGTCAGCCATTGAAAATATTAACTTATACTTTATAGAAATGAGCTTGTTTGCTCCTGCGCCAAGGGAAAATTGCACATACAAATGTCATTTTAGTGGTGCAACATAACTTGAATTAAATTTTAATGTTAGGAGGTCATAGTATAGGTATTAAGCTTTATAAATATTAAAAAACGATTTTGAAAGGCACTTATTTTTTTAAATAATTTTTCCATAATTAATAATTTTCTTTAAAAAAAAATAAAAACCCAATTATTCTTTTTTTTGTGATAATTCCACATATAAAAGCAAGCTGCATCCCTTGCCTATTATTTGGGATATATTAACTCACAAGCCTAAGCGCATAAGCCTAACTTGAAATGCGTCACATTTTTGCGCCACTTTCATTTAAAAGGAAGGTTATGCAAAATTCCACCCATGTTTAACTGGGAAAGTGCTGGCTGAATTGAAAATAGATAATTTCGTTTTTTTTTGGGGGGGGGGCCTATTTATATCTATTGAATGTGTTTTCTAATTTATTAAGCATTTAACTGCAGTTTTGTATATGTGCACAATTGCTCATTCTATAAATTAAAGAGCAACATATAGCTATGTTAGCACATCACATGGTTCATTTCTGGATTTTTTCTAAGTTTCTACTTAATATTAATTAACCAACATTTTACTTAACAAACTGTAAACATCAAGAAGACCCACAAACACACATTGAGCTCATTTCAGATATAAACAGAAAACACTCAGTACACATAATACAGCGCGCTTTAGCCATTTTTCATAAATAGCGCCGTCGCAATTTACTTACAGAACCATTTGCAGATCCTAGTTGTTAGTCATATTTACAAGAAAAAAAAAGAAAATTTTTCTAAATTATTTCCAAGAATAGCGGACCCATACTTTATTAAACGTGATGGGGCCCACTCCGTGCTTCACATATAGTTCATAGGTTGGAGTTCCAATCGGAGGAACCGGACATGAGTCCTCCAACCGGGAGTCCCTTTTACAACCAAGACAAAACAAATTTCCAAGTCTGCTAAGACCAGGCATCTTCGCTCACTAGTCTAGCTTCAAACTTCAAAGGATTATCGTTTACGATAGTCTCGTGAATACACGAGTCCTTCGGCTTTGGTACTTGCAAGTTCCAAATCAAAGTGATCCCAAAGGGATACCAAACCAAGTGTCCAACTAAGGACCAAACCAAGTGTCCAACTAAGGACCAAACCAAGTGTCCAACTAAGGACCAAACCAAGTGTCCAACTAAGGACTGGGAGACGCTCCACTTATACTTAACTGAAAATATCAATGACGTCACCAGAAGACTCGTCTTATCGTTTCGCTCTACCAAAAATCAAGGGTCCAAATCAGGGCGATAGCCAGGGCAGCAGTCCTTCATAGCCGTCGGGAAGCGGGGAACCTCGCAACAAAGCCTTTCGGACCACGTCGACATGCAGGGGTCGATGAAGTGGCGGCCTTCCTCCAGAATTTTCACACAAAGCTCCCCACGGACCTCAGGCTTGGACTGGTACCGCTGGTATCGCCCCACGTTGGGTGCCAACTGAGGTACTGGGTTTTTCAGAACCGGTACTGATCCGGTAACCCAGCGGTGCCAGGGTACACCCAAAGACCTCGGGTACTTTCCTGATTCAGACTACAGAAACTCAGAGTCTTCTAGGTGAAGTCAAAGATCGAATTTATTGGCTGCAACCAATTGACAAGTGTCCTAGAAGTACAACAGCACGATTTGTATGTTCTCAGGAGACTGTGTTTCAATGCAAAGTCAGGTTTCCTTATATACAGTTTTTTAAGCTTCAGGCAAACATTCTTGACATTTTGGTTGGTCATTCACATGTTTTCACTACAAAGGAAAAAACAGTGTCATGATGAAACCTCATATTTCATGTCATCCAACCCATAATAAATTACCCGGCAAGGCCTAGTATTTTACATCAGATAAGTGTGGACCCCTAATAAAAACGGGCACCTCCCCCTCGTAAAGTAAGAAGAAGAAAAGAGCAGGTGCAGGTGTGAGCAAGTTAGGCAGGGTGTGTGAGCGATAATAAGGGTTTTATGGCCTGGTGTGCCTTGATGCTATCTGATTCGGCCACTGGGAGAGGGACTGACCAAACAGGTTTGGCCTGAGGCAATGGTTCCAGCTTGCCCAGGTCAGAGAAAAGTCTATCAAGGTGTACGTGTCCTTGGAATCAAATCTGACTGTATTATAAGCCTATGTGAGGGCAACTTTCAAAAATGGCTGCTGTGTATAAAATGGGAGCCACGAGTGCAGGACGAAAATGGCGAATTCGAGGTGAAAACGCTGCTGGAATTGAGCGAAAATGCTCATGCTTAGTGTACTAGTCATTATCGGTCTTTTGATACTAAAATCGTACTGCTGTGGCAAAGTAAATTACATGGGTCCAGAATTTGTAGAACCACAACTTGCAAACCAACAATCACCATGTTTTGGAAACAGGCATCTACTCCCCCAGTGCCAGCTTGGGCATGAACAGTCACTACATGGAGCTAAGCTGAAGATACACTGTTATACAGAGAAGAGCTTGCTGGCTGGAAGAAGTATCTGTAGAGCAGGCATGGGACATTATGAGGATTTGGGTGTACTATATGATATGACTGTGGAGCCTTATCGGGCAGCACACTAAAAAATGCCATCTTGGATCCAGTCAGGCTTGTTTGCTTAACCTCAAGCTCAATCCTGGGTACCTGTGGCTGCAAGTAGTAAGGCTTAGCAAAGGAACTATATGTAAAGCATTTAACAGCACAAAGCAACAAAATTTGAAAGTCACAACACATGAAAGAAAGAGGAAACCAATTTATAAAAACAGATCATATTTGTATACATCTTTAGAGACCTTGATAAACAAAATCCACTGAAGGGTTCGGAAGATACAGATTTCAGAAGATATTATTACTTTTAAATGCAACCACAAACAAGCATTGGTCAACAAAAACTTTAGAAACTTTTTGAAACAGTTAGTATGGCTACTCCAGCCAAGGTTGGGTGACACATTCTGGCAGGACTGAGGTTTAGTGGGCCAGAGTGGACACTTTGAACAGTTACAAGGTACAATCCAAACTTTACAGGACAACCACCACAGACATCAACAAAGTTGTCCTGATACTAATGGATGCAGGCAAAAGATGCTCAAAGGATGCTCTGATTGTGTTGTGGTCAACAGGGATGTCTTTGTGGGTGCTTCTTGGTCTACAGGTGAAGTGGGGCAAACTTGTCCACAGAGTTCTGGGTCCCTCGAAGTCTTCTACATTGTAGTAGCAGGCCAGCCAATACTGGGCTACTGGTCAGTCTGAATGGCAGTTGGGGCGAAATCCTTACATGGGGCCTAGTGTCCCTGGGGTGGGACAAATCGAAACTTGGATAGCACTGTTGGGTCAGGCAGATTTGGGTAAATCTTTTGGCTATCTCGGGTTTGTCCTTTTTGGACCATTTGCAGTTGTTACCAACATGTCGGTTTGGGTTACTTCAGTTCTTTTGCCCCTGGAGCTGGTTCAAGGAGACAGGTCAACTGATACTTGGAGTCACAGCTGTACTATGGAGCTGGAAATCAACATTTCCCAAAGTCAGGAGCTGCAGGCACAGTCTAAACTTTACTTCCTAAAGTGCAGCAGGTGCAGTCCTCGGATAATGCAGCCTCTGTTTGTGCGGGTCAAAGAACAGCTGGGCAGTCCTTCATTCAAGCATGATCTGAGCGTGAGAGGGCCAGACATGCCATGTTTATTCGAGGAAAATGCTCTGAAGGGACCACACGGTCACTAGCCAATGTGCTACTAGGACCCCTCCTACCTTGTGACAAGGTTCCTGCAGGAGCAGAAAGGCATCCTAATCAGGGGTGTTAGCGCTGCTCCCTCACAAAGGTGGCTTCACCTTTGAAGCTTGCATTCTGGGCTAACACCATGAGTAGCCATCCTGGGAGAGGAACACCTTGCTCTGTGGCAACTGCCTTGGTTCCTGGGCTGCGGAGTCATTCACATGTTTCCCTAGAGAGTCAGAAAGCTGTCTTTGTGTCAGGGTCTTTGCGAGGCCGCTGGACTAACTGGAGTACAGAGTGGCAACATTCTAAAAGTTGCTAAACTTTAATTGTGGTATTAAGTTTGACCTAGGAATCAGGTTGAGTTTAGTGGCACGATTAATTTGATCCCTTACACGACCCAGTTAGGTAGTCCAATCAGGAGTTAGCCAGGTTGGGGTGCCAAGTGGTAACCCTGTGTTAGCTAATGGGGCTACTTACTTTATCCACAGCAAAATGATAATTTGGAAGTGTTGTTGTTAAGATATATTAAAAATACATTTCTTAACAAAATACAGCTCCCTGCCATAAACAGTGCTGCAGCCCTGTGTGGACACTCTGCCTTGCAAGCCCTGGGTACCATATACTGTGGACTGGGACTTATAAGTAAGTCAGTCCTTGCCAGTTGGGTGTGTCCTATTTGACATGCAATGTGTATAGGGTCAGAACACTGTCACTTAAGTCTGGTTAGCAGACTTCAATGCACTCTCAGAGTTAAAAAAAAAAAATAGCAGCATCACGCAAGACATGTGGAGCAAACATGCAAAAAGAGGCATTTCCATACAGACATGCAACTGGCAAAGAAAACACCAAATATGATATCAACCCATCCTGATGTACCCTTGACTCCACAAATAGACTCCCAAATCCAGGCAATAAAATGCCTTAACCACCAGCCAACTGTGAAAGGATAGGAGAGGATCCAAACCAGACCCCCGCCATATACAGAAGCAGCTGAGTGCCTCAGACCAAGACATACAAGGATTAAAAACTGACTGATAATTATTCTGATATTATAGATGGAGGGGGAGGATACAAGTTGATTTTTTGTTCAAATTGTCATTTGGTAAACAACATGACGAAATCCGCACTACTGACCATCTTGTCCCAGGTAGAAGGAGGGGCTTTAATGTTGAAACCAATACTGTGTACTCATGGCTGTATTGTATTTATACCCATATGTACATCAATAAAATATCTAAAAAAAAAGAGGCGGCAAAGTCTGGAGTACTGACCTGTAATCTTCATTACTTTATTACGTAGTCCTAGTCTTCTTTGTCACAGTTGTCGTCTTTCACCCTCCCAGTGTCAGGGGGGACTCCACAGGGCCTGCACGTATATTGGTATTACAAGAAACAAGGGAGAGCGGCTTCCTTTAAGGCACTCAAGTGGTGCAACCTAGCCTTGAGACTGGGGAAAACTACTGTGTTTTGAGTTTTACTTAAAGTTAAGGTAGGTGAAACCTGTCTGTTTAACGAGACAAAACGTAAGAAGTTAGAACTGTAGAAGACATCGACTCAGTGTAAGGAAGATTACTGGTAAGTAACCGGGCCATCATTGAAAAAAAGAAATACAAATATGTTAAAAGTTATTGCATTTTTCCCCTTTTTGAAAAATTAGCGTTGATTCGGAGTTACATTTGAACACTATTAATTCCATACAGACATATTTGTATAGTCCAGTAGGCAATTCTTTAGTAGAAAAACATGCCTCCTTTTTGGGCGAATTTACTGTCTAAACTCCTGCACTGCTTAAATCAATTCCATACAAATACTTTTCATTCAAAATTAAACCAAGATGACAAAATCTGTCAGAAGGGGATGAACAATGTGTTAGAGCACCTGCACAAGAGATTTGGCCATCTCTTTAAGATTGAATTCAATTTCACCAGGTTTACTCCATTTTTACCTATTTTTACTTGATATTTGATCATTAGCATAAGTTTATGATATGAAAAACAATGGCTCATTCTCAGTCAAATTTAGCCTTTGCCTATTAAAGTTCAAAGCCCTACATGCATATGTTTGCAATTACCAAGTTAAATCTGTGTGTCTATTAAATTGCATAGTAAATGCTTTCAATCATTGCACACAATGGAAACACACATCCATATTACATTGCTTCCAAAAACATATGGTACATTTTGTTAAATTGTCAGTGTCGTGAAAGACATAGGCCCTCATTACAACCCTGCTGATCGGTGATAAAGTGGCGGTAATACCACCAACAGGCTGGCGGTAATAACTGTGAAATTGTGACCACGGTGGAACACACCGCCCACCAGGGCAGAATCAACAGGCACCACAGCGGTAACTGCCTACAGTCAGGCAGAAGACAATGTTCCGCCCACTGTATTATGAGACACCAATTCGCCACCTTTTCCAGGGTGGTACCAATGACATCAAAAGCCTGGCAGGAACAGAACACAGAAGTCAAAGGACTCACCATTGGAGACACAGGGAAGAACCACGACACCATGGAGCCCGAGTTGCATGTTTTCCCCATGCTCTTCTACGTGCTGCTCCACCATGAACACCAATGACGGCAAAGACGACCACGGTGAGTACTCCCGCCTAACACACAGGGGAGGGGGGAGGAAAAAGAGAGTGACACGCAACACCATACACCATACACACAAGCAGATGCAGTAACATAACATATACACCCCATACCCCTCAGGAATAATGCAAGGACAACTACAATAGATTAAAAAGTGTGTAATAAGATAAATATAGTAGTAAAATGTGCATCCAAATCAAAAAGTATATACATATTACAAATCAAGGGACACTGCCCAGTCCTCAATGTTCGTGAGCCATCGGGCCACATCACAAAGTCCAAGGCCCCACCTCACTCTTGCAACAACACAGAGAGAACACTGCAGGGGCATCAGGTCAAAAATAGCCAGGCACCTCAGCTGGAAGATGGTACAGCGCCACTGGTCCTGGAGGGGGCAACATGCCCATTACTTGGTCTTGGGGAGTGCAAGGCCACAGTCTCTCAAGTGGGAGACTTGCCAACTGGTTCTGGAGGGGGCAACATGCCCTGTGCTTGGTCCTGGGGAGTGCAAGGCCACAGACTCTCAAATGGGTGACTTGCCCACTGGTTCTGGAGGGGGCAACCTGTCCTGTGTTTGGTCCTGGGGAGTGCAAGGCCACAGTCTCTCAAGTGGGTGACTTGCCCACATGCTCTGGAGGGAGCAACATGCCCTGTGCTTGGTCCTGAGGAGTGCAAGGCCACAGTCCCTCAAGTGGGTGACTTGCCCACATGCTCTGGAGGGGGCAACATGCCCTGTACTCTGTCCTGGGGAGCGCAAGGCAACAGTCTCTCAAGAGGATGACTTGCCCACATGCTCTGGAGGGGGCAACATGCCCAGTGAGCTTCATCTTGGGGAGGATGGGGTAAGTGGATGTCTTCTCCACTGGTTCTGGAGGGGGCATCGTGCCCAGTGAGCTTCATCCTGGGGAGGATGGGGTGAGTGGATGTCTTCTCCACTGGTTCTGGAGGGGGGATTGTGGCCTGTGATGCAGATCTTGGAGAGTGAAAGGCCACAGTCTCTCAGCTGGGTGTCATTCCCACAGGATTTGCAGGGGCCAGGCCGCCCAACAGCCCATGGACGCAGGACTACACACTGTCTGCCGACGGTGACTGCTGCTCAGTGGTGGCAGTGGTGGTGCTGCTGGTGGAGCTGGTAGTGGTGGGGGAGGCTCCAGCCCATCCCCTGCAGACTCGGATGGCTGCCCACTGGGGCAGGTGGCGGTGCTGGTGGCAATGCTGGTTGGAATTGCTGCTTGTGGAGCAGGCAGTGGTGGTGGGAGGCTCCAGCACATCCCCTGCAGACTCGGATAGCTGCCCACTGGGGCAGGTGGCAGTGCTGGTGGCGGTGCTGCTTGTGGAGCAGGCAGTGGGGTGGAGGCTCCAGCCCATTCCCTGCAGCCTCGGATGGCTGCCCACTGGGGCAGGTGGCAGTGCTTGTGGTGGTGCTGCTTGTGGAGCTGGCAGTGGTAGGAGGAGGCTCAAGCCCATCCCCTACAGCCTCAGGCGGCTGCACTACCGTGGTTGGGGGTGGGGGCTCTGACTGAGTCCCAGCACCAGGCCCCTTGTCTCTACTGCCTGCTGTTGCAGGCCCCTTGCCCTTCCTTACTGCAGCAGGGGCTGGCTCCTTGCCCTTTCTTCCTGCAGCTGGGGCTGGCTCCTTGCCCTTCCTTCCTGCAGCTGGGGCTGGCTCCTTACCTTTCCTTCCTGCAGCTGGGGCTGGCTCCTTGCCCTTCCTTGAAGCACTTGGGGCAGGCACCCTTTCCATCTGGCTGGCTGGTGGCCGGGGTTCCTTTCCCACCTGGAGTTGCTGGGGACACTACTGTGCCTGTAGACTGGGTGACTGTGGTGCTTGCCTGGGTTTTGACCACCATGGCCTGACGTGCGGGACGGGGAGGGAGGGCTAGGGAAGAGGTAAATGATGGAGAGGAAAAGCTTCTTAGAGACATTGGGGCTGCAAGAGGGAGATGGTTTAGGAGTGGAGGAAGAGGGAGTTGTGGTAGGAGGTGTCAGTCTGCTGTGTTTGGGTGAAGGTGCATGGGCTGGATGCTGTTGTGAGGTGGATGGCTGTTGGGTGCCTGAGTGCTTGCGTTTGTGTACTTTGGGAGGAGGGGGCACAGACACAGTGGGAGAGGACACAGGGGACGTGTGCATGGATGTGGGGGTGGTGATTGCCAGTGAAGGGTGTGCACTGATAGGTGTGATGGTGATGGTGGCAGTGGATGAGGATGTAGTGCATGCAGGTGTGAGTGGAAACATTACTGGGAGGGAGGTGGATGGTGAGGAGGAGGGGGACACAATGGTGGCAGTGGATGTTGGTATGTCTGCTTCTGGATGGTGTTTGTATGAAATCCTGTGGGATGAAGTGTTGTGCTTGTGTTTGCCATGTCCACTCTTGTGTGTTGTCCTGGGTGCCTGCTCGTCTGATTGTATGCTTGTGATAGGCTGTGGTTAAGGGGAATGGGATTGGGAAGCAGAATTTGGAGGGAGGAGGGTAGAAACAGGGACAATGGCTGCCATCAGAGAGGTGGCCAGAGCCTGGATTGATCTCTGTTGGGCCACCAAGCCAGTGTGAATGCCCTCCAGAAATGCATTGGACTGTTGCATTTGGGCTGCCAGCCCCTGGATGGCATTCACAATGGTTGACTTCCCAACAGAGATGGATCGCAGGAGGTCAATAGCCTCCTCACTCAGGGCAGCAGGGCTCACTGGGGCAGGGTCTGAGGTGCCTGGAGCGAAGGAGATGCCTACCCACCAGGGTGAGCTGGCATGGGAAACTCGCTGAGGGGCTGCTGGGAGGGCGGTGCTGGTACGGAGATGGCGGCTGTACCTGTAACTGGGGTGGGCACAGAGGTGTCCGCCACCACCAGGGAGTTTCCATCAGAGGAGGTATCTGAGTCTGAATTGTCCCCTCCAGTCTCCGCCGTGGTGCTCCCCTCGCCCTCCATCCCATTGGTGCCCTCAGCATCAGTGGACTCTGCCTCCTGGGTCCTGTGGGATGCAGCTCCCTCCGTCACCAGTGCCTCTGATCCCCTGCCAGATGATGCTAATGCACATATGGACAGGATGACAAAACAAGAAAGGGGGGAGAGAGACAAAGGATACACTGGGTCAATGGCTGCACCAACACCACCGTGGCATACACAGCACCCTCACACACAGGGAATAGGCCTACGCACTATGCATTGCACCACCACTGATATTGCTAGCCAATAAGGCATGAGGAGGGGCACACACCGCCAACTGCAGCACACCTGGGACCCACGCAGACCTGGGAAGTTGTGCATACTAACAAGCTAGGTAGGCAGGATTATCCTTTTAGACCCCTAGCCACCAGAGGACCTACACTGCTATGTCAGGCCTGGCCTAGGAGCACCCACTAACACACAACCACCACCCGGATACCACCCCACCAGCCGTAAGTTGTAATGATAGCCACTGTACTCACCCCCTTGTGGCTGATGTGATGCCCTCAAGCACCCATTCAGCTCTGGATAGGCCACCGCCAGTATGCGGGCCATCAGGGTGGTCAGGGTCTGACGGGCACCCCTTCCCCATTGGGAGGCCATCCCCAGATGGGCCTCCGCCGTCTTCTGTGCCCAGCGCCTCAGGTCCTCCCACCGGTTGCGACAGTGGGTGCTCTGCCTGCCGTAGACCACCAGGGTCCGCACCTCCTGGTGATGGCACGCCATATACCCTTCTTTTGATGGGCGCTGACCTGCAGAGGCAATACACACAGGAAAACACCATTAGACAAACAGTCCAGCCAGCTACACATATGGCCCACCATACCTGTTTATAGCACTATTGGAACACACATAGCCCAGCACCCAATGTGTACCCAGCCAGGAAGACATCCCGCCCCCCCTTACACGGAGCCATCACACACACCTCCATACATGCATGCATGCCACATGCATCGTGCCCACAGTGTACTCACCTGTTGGTCTGGAGGCCCATACAGCAGTCTGTACTGGGGTAAGACCCCATCCACCAGTCTCTCCAACTCCTCCGCAGTGAAGGCTGGGGCCCTTCCCCCGGTCAAACGGGCCATGGTAGGTTCTAGACGCAGGTGACAGCAGCACATGCAGTGTAGGTTCTCTCCTATGGAAGGTCAGGTAGCAAGTGAGGAATCAGATAGAAAATGGCGGTCACGTCTGCGGCGGTACATACCGTCACCGCCGGCGTAGATCACCATTGGCCACTGTACCCCATAGGGCCCAATTCTAACTAAGGAGGAATTGCACAGCGGTTTCCGAACGCCTCCTGCCACGGCACACAACGTCAGTGGAATTATCTTACTTCCACCTGTCCCTCCACACAGGACAGGCAGACGCCATTTCATGGGGGAGCAGCACTTTGGAATCATGCTGCGTCACAGGAGAAATACGCACATACTGGACAAATCACACTGACCCATTATATGTTTACAGAATGCAAACTACTGTTGTGGCTCCAATGTTCAGTTTGTGCCAGCCTCCTCACTCTTGTGTCCCTTAGATACCACTGCTGCAGATGAATAGGGGGTGGAGACATACACCCATGTACAGACCCCTGGTGGACTTGGCTACACTGGAGGACAGGCACATTATCCTCACCTATAGACTTGACAGGGCCACAATCACAGAGCTGTGTGCTCATTGGAGCCTGACCTGATATCTGCTATCCGTCACCCTGCTGGGATCTCCCCTCTTGTGCAAGTGCTATCTGTACTCCATTTCGTGGCAACTAGTTCTTTCCACATGACAGTGGGCTTGGCAGCAGGAATGTCACAGCCAATGTTCTCAAATGTGCTGACAAGAGTGTTGTCTGCCCTGATAAAACATATGTGCAGCTACGTTGCTTTCCCCCAGGTTGAGGATTTGGCCACAGCGAAGGCCGAGTTTTATGCAATGGGACATATCCCCAACATAATTGGAGCGATTGATGGTACACATATTGCATTTATCCCCCCCCGCCAGAATGAACAGGTGTTCAGAAATCATGAGTTTCCACTCCATGAATGTTCAGATGGTAAGCTTGGCGGACCAGGACATCTCCCACATCAATGCTAAGTATCCTGGGTCAGTGCATGATGCCTTTGTCCTAAGGAATGGCAGCATCCCAAAAGTGATGGCCCAACTACAGAGGCACAGGGTGTGGCTAATAGGTGAGCTCTGGTTCCCACCCAGTATATGTTGGTGTATGTCTTTGGTGTTGGCCATATAGGATAGTGTGTAGCTAAATGTTGTCCCTCTGTGACTCTGGTTACCCAAACCTGTCATGGCTGCTGACCCCTGTCAGGAATGCCAGTACAAGGGCAGAAGAACATTATTATGAGGCACATGGGCGAACGAGAAGGATAATTGAGAGAACCTTTGGCCTCCTGAAGGCCAGGTTCCGGTGCCTCCATCTAACAGGTGGATCCATGTGCTACTCACCCGGGAAGGTCTGCCAGATAGCAGTGGCATGCTGTATGTTGCACAACGTGGCCCTCAGACGCTATGTACCTTTTCTGCTGGAGGAGGAAACTGGAGATGCCCCTGTGGCAGCAGTAGACCCTGTGGACAGTGAGGAGGCAGAGGATGAGGATAAGGACAACAGAACATCTGTGATCCGTCAATACTTCCAATGACACACAGGTAAGACAGTGTAACTTTACATTTCAATGACTTTGATCGTAATCTGTGTGGCAATGGCATGCTGATATCTCCCACTTCTATGGCCATTTACTGTTCCCTCTGGCAATTCATTTTGCAGATGTTGGTGATTTGACAAATACTCCTGGTGTGATCACTACAGCCAGCTACAGGTCATTAATCTATGCTCATTCTATGTACAGTTCGTTTGCAATGTTTGTACCTGTTTCAAAAAATATATACATGACATACTCCAAATGGATTTTTCTCAAAGGTTGTTTTTTGAAGTGCTAACATATAGGGGGAAAGTGCAATGGGATGGGCTGATGATGGAGGAAAGTACAGGGTATTGTTCCAGTCTGTTTGTAGCACAGGTGCATTGTCCAAGGGGACATAGGAAGGGAAGCAATGGCAGTTCAAGGTGGACAGGGTGACTGAGTGGGACACAAGGGGGACAATCAGGAAAGTCTCATTTCCTGGCGGGGTCTTGGCATGTGTCTCTGGCTTTTGTTTGGATCGCAGGAAACGTTTGCGGGGTGGTTCACCTTCTGCAGGGGGAGGGCTGATGGTGGCCTGTGAGTCCTATGGTCGGCTCCTGGCCACTAGTGGCAGCAGAAGTGGAAGGCTGTTCAGATGTCTGGCTAGTGGCAGGGGCCCGCTGGTCTGAGACTGCCTCCCTCATAATGTTGGCCATGTCTGCCAGCACCCCTGCTATGGAGATCAAGGGTGTTGTTGATGGCCTGCAAGTCCTCCCTGATCCCCTAGTACTGTCCCTCCTGCAGTCACCTGTTCTCCTGCACATTGTCTAGGATCTGGCCCATGGTGTCCTGGGAATGTTGGTAGGCTCCCAGGATCTCAGAGAGTGACTCCTGGAGAGTTGGTTCCCTCTGCCTGTCCTCCCTCTGACGCACAGCACTCCTCCCAGTTTCCCTGTTGACCTGTGCCTCTGTCCCCTGAACGATGTGCCTACTGACCCCAGGTCCCTGATTGTCTTGTGTGCGAGGGCTGGCCTGGGGTCCCTGTGAAGGTGGTCACACTGCTGATTGACGTGTCATGGGGACAGAGGTGTGGGTCCGGTGGGTGGGTGCTGTGGTGTTGTTTCCTGATGGGGGAAGCTCTGTGGTGGTCTGTGACTGGGTTTGAGTAACCGGCTGTCCAGTAGTCCCTTATGGACCAGGTAGATCTTCCAGATCCTGAATACCAGAGTTACTGTCATCACTGTGGGCCTCTTCAGTTGGGGGACTGGATAGTGCTGGCACCTCTTCTCCGGTGACATTGGCTAGGGTACCTGTGGGGATGTAAATGATGTGTTATGATTGATGTGTATGACATATTGTGCATCCCTGGCTTCACCTCTATGGTTTGATTTGCCCTGCCAGCTTACATTTTTTTATTTAGTGTATAGTGGGATTGTTAGTTCTCTATGCTGTGCATGCTTTAGTGATGAGTATCCATGCAGGACTGTGAGGGTTGTCCATGCATTGGTACAGCATGCAGGGCTTGGCATTGGGATAAGTGAGATGTGATGGTGGAGTGTGTGGGATGTAGTAGAGTGATGGAAGTGAGGGTGAGGGTATGCGATGGCATGCAGCTAGGGGGGTGATAATAGTAGAGAATTGACTTACCAGAGGCCAGTCCTCCTCCGACACCGGCCAGGCCCTCAGGATGCAGTATTGCCAAGACTTGCTCCTCCCATGCTGTGAGTTGTGGGGGAGGAGTTGGGGGTCCACCACCAGTCCTCTGGATAGTGAGCTGGTGTCTTGCTGCTATGGAACGTATCTCTCCCCGTAGGTCGTTCCACCTCCTCCTGATGTCATCCCTAGTTCTGGGGTGCTATCCCACTCGTTGACCCTGTCCACAATTCTCCGACATAGCTCCATCTTCCTGGTTATTGATATCTGCTGCACCTGTGCTCCAAATAGCTGTGGCTCTACCCTGACAATTTCCTCCACACCATGACCCTTAGCTCCTCCTCTGTGAAACGGGGGTGTCTTTGTGGTGCCATGGGTGTTATGTGAGGTGTGTTGGTGAGGGTGTGTTGGGTAATGTGTTGGGATGTGTGATGTGGAAGTGTGTGGTGTATAGGTGTGAGCAGTGTGTGGCTCAAGTTGTCTCAGTGGTCTTGGTGTCTCTTTGGTGGCAATGATTTGTAATCGTAAAGGGTTGTGGGTAATGTGGGTGGGTGTTTTATAGTGGTGTGGGTGTGGTGTGTGTATGGGTGTCAGGTGTGTGTTTTTTTAATTGGCCAATGTGGAGTTGTTTTGTCTGTGGGTGTCCATTGTGAGCGCTGCGGTATGTACTGCCAATGGTTTACCACCATTGAATGTGCGCTGTGGTGATATGTGGGTCATAATGTGATGGGCGTTGTTCTGTTGGCGTAACGGTGTGGGTTTCAATACCACCACTTTATCACTGACCTTTGGTCTGGCGGATATGTGAATGTTGCTGAATTCTGTCGGATTGTTGTGTGTGTGTCATAATATTGTGAACGGATATCCGCCGCTGCGGTGGTAAATTGGCGGTCATCAGTGTGGCAGTAAGCGGAATTTACCACCAATTTCATAATGAGGGCCTTTATCTGCTTGTCCCCCAGTTGTTTGGACAACAGGCGATCAATTGTTTTCACAGTTAATGACCAGACCTTCAGTAATATGAAGTCTGTGAGCATTGAAGATTTTAGCCCTTTATACATCCTTTACATATGTAGAGAAATAGCTAAGTAAATATGCAGAATGGGTTTTGGCTCTTCCTATAGGGAGTGCTACTCTCTCACCTCATGCTATTGGCCATTTGGTGTATCTGGTATCAATCTCATTCTGCTTCTTCTGCACGACTTGCATATCAACGCATGAAGATCTCCTAATCCCATTCATGCATTGAATAAAGAAGAAGTCATTTTTTTTTGTTCCAAAAAGCTTTATTTTTATGATTTGGCAGGACTTGTGTGAGCATCTGCATTTAAAATGGTTGCTCAATTGCCATGTCCCAGACTAAATCAGCCTGGCTACAAGATCTCTGCCCCCAAAGTGCTGATGTTATGAAGTGTCACCATAATCTATTACATCTTCATGATGTGTTGCTGTGAGCTCTTGTGACTTCATGAAGTATCACCATAATCTTTCAACATTTCAAGGGGCCAACCCTCTTGAGGGTCAGACAAACTAAACTCTGACTGATCAGGAGTCTGTGCTTGTTCTATTTGCCCTTTGGTTGTCTCATTCCACCTCCGTTTGAATTCATCCAAGATTGTGTAAGCCTGATTCAATTTATAAAGAAGCAAGCACTAGTTGAGTGCATCTCAGTAGAGAGCACCTAGGGCCAGATGTAGGAAACTGTTTGCGACTCGCAAACGGCAAAATTTGCCGTTTGCGAGTAGCAAAACGCAGTTTCCTATGCAGAAATGCATTTTGCGAGTCGGAACCGACTCGCAAAATGCATTTCCGACTCGCAAATAGGAAGGGGTGTTCCCTTCCTATTTGCGACTCGCAGTGGGATGCAATACCATTTGCGACCGCGTACGCGGTCGCAAATGGCATCGCAGTTACCATCCACTTCAAGTGGATGGTAACCCACTCGCAAATTGGAAGGGGTCCCCATGGGACCCCTTCCAGTTTGTGACTGGACCCAAAAATATTTTTTCAGGGCAGGGAGTAGTCCAAGGGACCACTCCCTGCCCTGAAAAAATACCGAAACTAAAGGTTTCGGTTTTTTTTTAAGTGCAGCTCGTTTTCCTGTAAGGAAAACGGGCTACACTTAAAAAAAAAAAAAAAACTGCTTTATTAGCAAGCAGTTACGAACATGGAGGTCTGCTGACGACAGCAGGCCTCCATGTTTGCGAGTGCCTCTACTCGCTATGGGGCCGCAATTTGCAACCCACCTCATGAATATTCATGAGGTGGGTCATTGCGACCCCATAGCGAGTCGCAGTCGGTGTCTGATACACCGTACTGCATTGCAAATTGCGACTTGCACTTTGCGAGTCGGATGGAGTCGCAATTTGCAAACTTGCTACATCTGGCCCCTAGTGTCCTCTGCCTTACTAAGGGCCTCCTCCCACACATGGATACCTTCACAAAGTGAAGTTCACAGTTATGGCACCTTATGGTCAATGGACTATTAAGCTCAGGGAATCTTGCAGCACAGATTCCATCTGGCTTGGACATATGTCATGAGATTTTCATGGGCATGCCAACTTGTAGAGGTTTAGGTTCAGTATTTTTGATTTGTGACCATTTTCCATTATTTTGGACTTGTTCAAGGGTTGCTTTGCAAGATGTGGTCCTATGTTAGCTTCAGTTGTGGAAACACGGCCACTCTTTCTTGCTACAACTGACCCATGTGAGTGCTGGAGCCGAGTGGCTAGATTTTGTGCAATGATAAGATCCACCAAAGCAAAAACTGCTGCACTCTCAACCCAAGTAGGAATAGGATGTGACTAGCAGCAGTTTTTTCTCAAGGGCTGGGGAGCATCATACCCCCACCCGCTGTGAGACGCCCCTGGATCTGATCACTCCTTATTTCCAGTTAGCAAGATGTATTTACTGTGTAAGTTGTGTTCTTTGGTGTTCACTCTGATGCTGCCGAACTGTACCTGCAGACGTTAATACAGCAGGAACTGTGAATGAGTGAGGGGTCTGGCAAAACGGTATCTATCGTTCTGCAACAGTGGCTTATGGTGTCAGGTTTCCTATAAGAAGCACCAATCCTCAATACACAGTAAGCAGTGCGGGTGTGTTGAGGACTGATGTATTTTACAGGAAACATAACACACATCATGCTCATACTCGCGTGATTGTACTCCAGGAGTCACTGAGATGTTGATCACAAGTAAGTGTAGCTTGCAGACCATCTTGGGGTAGCTTGCTGCCTGTCAGTCAATTTTAGTATTATTCATTTGCCCCCACCAAGACTGCACATTAAAGCACTGAGCATCCAGTTATTTGAGGCCCCCACAGCTCAGAATGCAGAAGAAGCCTGGAGCCCACCATCTTTCTAAATTAACTGTCAGAGTCACCAGATCCTCGGGGTTTGCGCACGTTCCCAACACGTCCTCTAATGAACAACTCCAAGACTCTGATAGACAATTCACAGAGACTGTGAGAGTTCAAGAGGGGAAGAGGGGATTAGGAAGGGTACTGCTGGGAAGGAGACCTTTAATGGGAAAAAAGGTTAGAACACACAATATAACCTGAAGTAAATATTAATAAACATAGTCTTTCTAAAAATATGAGCAATCTTGAATTGCAGTTTTAAAAATGAACAGATTTTGTGATGATCAGATACCTGTAATGGAATCAAGATTAATTTGAAACAAAACTTTTCTTATTCAAGCATGAATTAGAATAACAAGAATATGCATAATAGGAGCATATAATATTGCATCTAGAACTTCTGATCCTATATATATTTTCCTTGAAATGTTTTCAACACAGATTACACTCTTAAAACACTAGAGAAGAAATATTTTTCAATGGGTTCAATAGTTCAAGAAATATTTCCCATGCTCGTCAACTCGAATTGTACCAAGCAATTTTCCTGGAATGGTAATATGCAGTTCACAACATAAATAAACTCTAGTAAAAAATTGCATGTCCTGCTGACTCGAATGCCACCATGCAAAGTCAAGAAATGGTTGCACAATAAATAGCGACAGGTTTTGAAATTATTTTAAATTGAATTATACATCGTGCCACTTCTAAACCTTCTTTTAAATGTCAATAAATAGTAACACACAATGTACCACAAGCTTTTAAAGCTTCATAAACGAACCGCGCCTTTGCCCATTCATGATCAATCATGTATGTGTCAATAAATGCCAGCGCGCAATGCAACTCAAGATTTCAAAGCTTTTCAAACGAATCGCGCCTCCTGCTGATTTGTAAACCTCAACGCGTATGTCAATAAACGCTGGCGCGCAATGTAACATGAGTTTCAAAACTATAAACGAATCGCGCTTCTTGCCGATTCATAAACATTCATGTGCACACTTTAACAAAAATACTGGAGTGCACTTTTTATGACTATGACCTTAAAACAAATTGTTAACATAAATAAACGTTCAGATCTTAGAATGAGATAATTCTAGATAAAATAAACGGTATTGGGAATAAACCCAACTACCGTCTTACCACCCAGGAACAAGATGCACCAATGAAGATTTCAAAGCAGAACTGGGAGATCAAAAAGGCCACTGGAACTGAAGTTCTGGAAATAGCTGCTCTTCTGCACTGGAACCTCTGAATAGTGAACACTGGGAGTTGGGCTTACTCTCCTTATATAGAGTCTTGGCCCAGCCCAGAACCACGCCCAGACATGTTGCAGGGAAAGTCTCTGGAAGGCCCTGGAAAGAGGCCACACCCTAACCCACTCTGAAAACCTGTAGCAATACCTTGCAAAGAAACAGTATTTGTAAACATATTAAGAATAAGTGTTTAGGATTGAACTCTGCAATGCAAAAGGGTAAAATACAACATATCAGCACAATGCATGAATCATGTTATTTTGAAAGTGATGTTTTTTTGCATTTTTTTACGCCAATAGAGCGCGTACTGTTCTGGTGTTGACAGTACTCCCCTCTCCCAGATGCGCTCTAGGGCCTGGTTTGCTTGGATTAAGACTATGAAAGTGTCTCACAAGTACTGGAGCATGAACATCAGATGCGGAAACCCATGAGTTACTTTCAGGACCATAACCTTTCCATGAGATTAAATACCAAAGATTACGTCCTCTCAGTTTAGAATCCAACACTTTCTTGACTTCATATTCTTCTTCCCCTTGAACTAAAACAGGAGCTGGATGAGGATGGACCTTTTGGACTGCCTTTTTCAAGAGGGAAGTGTGGAACACTGGATGAATCCGTAAGGATCCGGGCAATTGTAGTTTATAAGTCACTGGATTGATTTGCTGAAGGACAGTATAAGGACCTATGAATTTGGGGTTAAACATGTGCTTCTTCTTGAAGTCTATATGTTTTGTGGAAAGCCACACTTTGTCACCTGGTTGATATTGCGGTCCCTCACAATGTTTCTTATCATAATATCTTTTATATTTTTGTTTGGCTTTTTCTAGATACTGTTGAATCAGCTTCTGGGTTTGATGTAAATGCTGAATGGTTTCTGACACAGCTGGAGTAAGAGAACTTTCTTGAGGAACTGTGATGGGCAAGGTGTCAGGATGATAACCAAATAAACCAAAAAAGGGTGTAACGCCAATGGAAGTGTGGAATGAGTTATTGTAAGCTAACTCAGCTAACCAGAGCATAGATGTCCAAGAATGAAGTGCCTTTTCAGCGTAGGCACGTAGGTATTGTTTTAAAGTCTGATTTAGTCTTTCTGTTTGACCATCTGTTTGAGGATGGTGACTAGTAGATAGTGTAGATGTCACTTGGAGTGTTTTACACCATGTCTTGCAGAAATTGGAGGAAAATTGTGACCCCCGATCGGAGAGGATAACCTTTGGTAGTCCATGATAACGAACCACTCTGTTCAGTAAAATGTTTGCCAATTCACTAGAAGTGGGCAATTTTTTACAGGCAATAAAATGTCCATATTTTGTGAGACTATCTACTACCACCAGAATTACTGAATGCTGTTGAACCACTGGCAGACCTGTAATAAAGTCTAATGAAATGTGTTCCCATGGACGACTTGGAGTTGGAAGTGGATGTAATAATCCTTTTGGTTTAGAATGACTTGTTTTAATACGAGCACAAACTTCACAGTTGTTTACCATTGCTTTTACATCTTTTGTTAGGGTAGGCCACCAAAAATAACGTTGGATCAGTTCAAGAGTTATAGGAATACCTGGATGACCTGCCGTAGGTATAACATGTAACCAATGAAACACTATCTTGCGAAGTTTGATAGTGGGTATGAATAAACAAGCGTCATGAAAGGGTAAACCTTGTTTGATTGACCTTTTGGGATCAGCTTGGGCCCATGTTTGCCATTTTTCAACAGTGAAGGAATTGCGAATTTCTTCAAAGAAATCTTCAGTTTTTATGATACATAGAACCTTGTCTGGAGCAATGATAGCTCTGGAGGCTTGAAATGCAGGCAACGTGGTAGACTCTTGACGGGACAAGGCGTCAGCCTTGCGATTATCTTTACCAGGCCGGAAGGTTACTACAAAATCAAATTCGGCAAAAAAAAGCATCCAGCGTAATTGTCTAGTGGTCAAAAGTCTGGCGGAACTCATGAATTGAAGATTACGATGATCAGTATATACTGTAACAGTGTATTTGGCACCCAATAAATGATGTCTCCATTCTTTAAAGGCGTCCCGAATTGCCAGAAGTTCTTTTTCAGCAATGACATAGTTTTGTTCGGCTTCGTTCAACTTCCGAGACATATAAGCTACAGGATGAAGTTGACCAGTGTCTTTATTTCGTTGTGATAAGACGGCTCCTATTGCTACATCTGAAGCATCAGCTTCCACTATAAAAGGTTGATTCGCATCAGGATGAGTTAAAACTGGGGCAGTGGAGAAAGCTTTCTTTAAAGTCGAGAAGGCTTGATCAGCTTCTGGGGACCATACAAACTTTTCTTTCTTTCTTAGTAGCTTAGTGATTGGAGCCACTGTCTGGGAGAAATGACTTATGAATCTCCGGTAAAAATTTGCAAACCCCAGGAAGCACTGTACATCACGAACAGTTTTTGGGATGGGCCACTCAGATACAGCTTTTACTTTCTTTTCTGCCATCACCATACCTTGAGGGGTAAGAATAACCCCCAAAAACTCAACTGTGGTAACAAGAAACTCACACTTGGTTAGTTTACAATATAAATGGTGTTTTCGAAGGGCTGCAAGAATTTTCTTGACATGTTGTACGTGTTCGTTTTCATTGTCTGAGTAGATCAAAATGTCATTGATGTAGACTATGGCAAATATGTTGAGGTACTCTCTAAGAACGTCATTCAAGAAAAATTGAAAAGCTGCTGGAGCATTACACAGACAAAAAGGCATGACGGTATATTCAAAAAGGCCATATCTTGTCTTGAACGCTGTTTTCCATTCGTCACCCTCTCTCATTCTGACCAAATGATAAGCACCTCGAAGATCAAGCTTCGTGTAGATCTTTGCTCTCTTTACTTGTTCCAATAAAACCAGAATTAGGGATAAAGGATATTTATTCTTGATGGTGACTTTGTTTAAACCTCTATAGTCAATGCAAGTTCGAAGTTCTCCATTAGCTTTTGGAACGAAAAATAAAGGCGAAGCTGCAGGAGACTTAGAGGGGCGAATGAAGCCATTCTCCAAAAATGTATCTAGGTATTTTCGTAAATGTTGGTTTTCATGTTCTGACAGAGCATATACACGACAGTTGGGAAGTGTCGCACCTGGGGCTAGGTCAATTTGACAGTCATAAGATCTATGAGGAGGCAGAGTCTCTGCTCCTTTCTCATCAAATACATCTTTGTACGATGAATACTGTTTGGGCAACTGAGTTTCTTTCTCCGCAGCAGTAGCTATGTTAGAGTTGCAAACTGTTGGTACTTGATTTTTTTGGAGACATTGTTCATTACATAGCGCAGATGAGAACACGATTTGTCGTTCTGCCCAATTGATTTCTGGATTGTGATGAGTTAACCATGGCAAGCCGAGGATAATCCCATATTGGGGAGCATGGATCACATCTAGAATGATTTTCTCTTCATGTTTCTTTCTTAGAATCTTATCTTCACAAATCATTGACAGGGGATAGTCTGAAGAGTTACCGGACCACCAGTCAAGAGTTTTCCATCGACTGCCTGGATGATTTCTGGGTTTTTCTTTTCAATACATGGGATCCCCCATGCACGAACCAATTGGACATCAACAAAATTCCCAGTAGCTCCAGAATCGACTAGAGCTTTTTTGAAATAGATCTCTTTCTTGACCTGAACTCTTATTTCCAGTTTAAGATGTCTAGATTGTGAAGGGTCCACGGTGACACCCAAGAGCAACCCTTCTCGGCATCTCGGGTGTTTTAGTTTTCCAACTCGACTGGTGCATTGGCTGCGACCTTCTGAACTGGACCTTGCTTGTTCTTTGGTTTGATTGGACAATCTTTGGCAAAATTACCTTTTCGCCCACAATAAAGACATTGTCCATTTTTTCTGCGTAAGTCCTTTTCATCTTTAGTCAAAGGTCTTCTGATGGTTCCAATTTCCATCGATTCCAACGTTCTTTCTTTTGGAGTTCTTGAATCTCTGTTATCATGAACGCGCCATGAATATTTTTCAATCTTTTTGTGCGTTCCTTTACGTTCTGCTAAACGATGGTCAAGTCTCAAGAAAAGATTTATTAACTCTTGACAGTCTGTAGGTTGTGGATCGATTTGCGCTAAGATATCTTTTAATTCCTCTTTGAGTCCCTTGTAAAACAAGACCGCTTGTTTGTCTTCGGGCCAGGAAGTCTCGGCAACCAGCCGGTTAAAGTTGGCTAAATACGACACTAGGTCTTGATTTCCTTGGCGTAAGTTTAATAATACATGATCTGCTGACTGTGTTACAGTTCTACGATCAAAAACTCTCTCAAATTCACGAACAAAATTTCTCCAATTATACAACAAGGGACTATTTTTACGCACTAGAGGAATTGACCAAGTAGCTGCATCTCCAGTCAGATATGATAACAAGAAAGCTACTTTGGACTGGGCATCGGGAAAGGTATTTGGTCTGCAGGTGAAGTGTAGTTCCACTTGAACCAGGAAAGATTGCGCTTTCAATGGGTCACCTGAGAAACGTTCTGGGGGAGCTAAAGGAATAGCAGCAGGAACATTTAGGGAAATTGGACTACTTCCAGAAGCCTGAGAAGAAGTACCTGGCCAAAACACCCCTGTGGGACTTTGCTCCTTCTTCTCTACTTTATCTTGCAACTGACTCACTCTCTCTGCTAAGCTGGTTGTCAATTCTTTGGATGATACCACCTCTCCTTGGAGCTGGGTGATAGCCTTAACTAACTCGTCTAGCGTGGCCATGCTGAGAACATACACAAACCAGGAGGATAATAATTTGTGGGCTCACTATTCTGTCAGAGTCACCAGATCCTCGGGGTTTGCGCACGTTCCCAACACGTCCTCTAATGAACAACTCCAAGACCCTGATAGACAATTCACAGAGACTATGAGAGTTCAAGAGGGGAAGAGGGGATTAGGAAGGGTACTGCTGGGAAGGAGACCTTTAATGGGAAAAAAGGTTAGAACACACAATATAACCTGAAGTAAATATTAATAAACATAGTCTTTCTAAAAATATGAGCAATCTTGACTTGCAGTTTTAAAAATGAACAGATTTTGTGATGATCAGATACCTGTAATGGAATCAAGATTAATTTGAAACAAAACTTTTCTTATTCAAGCATGAATTAGAAGAACAAGAATATGCATAATAGGAGCATATAATATTGCATCTAGAACTTCTGATCCTATATATATTTTCCTTGAAATGTTTTCAACACAGATTACACTCTTAAAACACTAGAGAAGAAATATTTTTCAAGGGTTCAATAGTTCAAGAAATATTTCCCATACTCGTCAACTCGAATTGTACCAAGCAATTATCTTGGAATGGTAATATGCAGTTCACAACATAAATAAACTCTAGTAAAAAATTGCATGTCCTGCTGACTCGAATGCCACCATGCAAAGTCAAGAAATGGTTGCACAATAAATAGCGACAGGTTTTGAAATTATTTTAAATTGAATTATACATCGTGCCACTTCTAAACCTTCTTTTAAATGTCAATAAATAGTAACACACAATGTACCACAAGCTTTTAAAGCTTCATAAACGAACCGCGCCTCTTGCCCATTCGTGATCAATCATGTATGTGTCAATAAATGCCAGCGCGCAATGCAACTCAAGATTTCAAAGCTTTTCAAACGAATCACACCTCCTGCTGATTTGTAAACCTCAACGCGTATGTCAATAAACGCTGGCACGCAATGTAACATGAGTTTCAAAACTATAAACGAATCGCGCTTCTTGCCGATTCATAAACATTCATGTGCACACTTTAACAAAAATACTCGAGTGCACTTTTTATGACTATGACCTTAAAACAAATTGTTAGCATAAATAAACAATCAGATCTTAGAATGAGATAATTCTAGATAAAATAAACTGTATTGGGAATAAACCCAACTACCGTCTTACCACCCAGGAACAAGATGCACCAATGAAGATTTCAAAGCAGAACTGGGAGATCAAAAAGGCCACTGGAACTGAAGTTCTGGAAATAGCTGCTTTTCTGCACTGGAACCTCTGAATAGTGAACACTGGGAATTGGGCTGACTCTCCTTATATAGAGTCTTGGCCCAGCCAGAACCACGCCCAGGCATGTTGCAGGGAAAGTCTCTGGAAGGCCCTGGAAAGAGGCCACACCCTAACCCACTCTGAAAACCTGTATCAATACCTTGCAAAGAAACAGTATTTGTAAACATATTAAGAATAAGTGTTTAGGATTGAACTCTGCAATGCAAAAGGGTAAAATACAACATATCAGCACAATGCATGAATCATGTTATTTTGAAAGTGATGTTTTTTTGCATTTTTTTACGCCAATAGAGCGCGTACTGTTCTGGTGTTGACATTAACACTGTTGAGCTGCTCTCTGGGAAGAAGCCTAACAAATAAATAAATGCTTCTCCGTACACAGTTTGATCTTTTTTTAAAGATTTTTCTATTTCTTTTTCCATATGGATTTCCTTCTTTTTCCTTTCCATCTCTCCTTTCTGCCCCTTGCTATTTTATTTTTTTGTTTTTGTTTTTTTATGTTTCTCTTTCTTCTTCTTTCTCATGTTCTTTCTTGCTCCATTTTCCCAATCTCCTTTCTGTCTCTTTCTTTATTCTTCTCCTTTATTGTTTCTTTTTCCTTTCTCTCCTTTGTTTCATCTTGACTTTCTTTCTTTATTCCTTTCATTCTTTATCAATTTATTTTTTCTTTTATGCTTTCTCTCTTGAGTTCCTTCTTTCATTCCTTCTTCTTTCCATCTCTCCTTTATTCCTTTCTCTCCTTCTCTGCGATTTTTTTCTATCCTTTTCTACTGCTATGCTTTGATCCATCTTTCCTTTCATTCTTTTTTGCTTTCCTCATTTCCCTGCCTTACCTCTTACTTTCGTCTGCTCGTTCTTTCCTTTTATTCTCTTCTAGTCTTCATTCCCTTCCTTCTCGTTCTCTCCTTTGTTCCTTCTTTTCCTTCTCACCTTTATGAATCCTTCTCTTTGCATTCTTGCTTTCTTTGCTGCTTGTTTCCTTTGTTTCATTCCTTTCAATCCTTCCTTCTTTGTTTTCTTTCTCTATGGCTTTCCTTACTTCCTCTCCCTCTATCCTTCCTTGATCTCGTTTCTTGCTTCCATACTTTGTGTTTTTCCTCTCCTCCTTCCCTTCTTCCCTCCCTTCTGTCCTCCCTCTGTTCTTTCATCACCCCTTCCTTTCTCCATATCCTCTGCTCCTTCTTTCCTTTCTTTTTCTTCTCCTTTCTCACACTTTCTTCTCTTTTTCATTTCTCCTCTTCTCCTTTCTTTATCTTTTCTCAATTTTCTTTTCATTCCGACTTTCCTTTTTTGAAGAGTACTAAACTTTCAAAATTAATCTCTTCAATCATTAATTTGTGTTACATCATTTCCTCATAAGTATTCCCATGGACAGTGAACAGTGGTGTAACAAAGGCCCCTGTGGTACGGGCCCCCAAGCTCCAGGGGGCCCCCTCAGCACAGTGTACTGTGCAAGGATGACAGACCCCTGACTGGGCCCAGGAGGAGGGGACTCCTACAGGTATTTTCAGGGGGCCCCCCTTAAGTTTTGTTACGCCACTGGTGGGGAGATGAATGCAGAGATATGTTTACTTGTAAATATGATGCTAAGGTGGTCAGAGTATACCTTGGCACAACCAACCTCTAATTTATTATTTCGTAGTCAAAGAAAATCTTAAAATGATCAAACCACAGCTAACCTCTAATTTATTATTCCGAGGTCAAAGAAAATCTTAAAATGGTCAAACCAAAGGGAAGGGTTTGTTCCTGTCTTCTCCTGGTTGAAATTCTTAATATTCTTCTTGTAGGAAGCTGACTCTTTATACAGTGGACCAAAATGAGGTACACTGTGCAACAAGTCAAAGCCATCCCCAGAGGTATCACAGAGTCACAAGTGACATCCCAAATGCTCTCTTTTTGGGTAGTGTGGTCGAGCAGTTAGGCATATCAGAGGGTAGTGTTAAGCATGCAATGTAGACACTCATACAGTAAGTGAAACACACACTCAATAAAAAAATGTGACACCAATTTATGAAAATAACATATACTTTTATATAAATATAGATACCAAGACTCAATTTGTGTTACATCATTTCCTCATATGCATTCCCATGGGCGGAAATCAACAGAAAACGTTTCGGGATAGGAATTTTTACTGTTTTTAAAAGTTGGCACAGTGCACTTTTTGGGGGCGGTAAAGTTATCCTATGGGGAAAAACATGTACTGCATTTGGGCACTTTACAGTGACTTACGGGCTGTTCCCCAGGACTTAAGGTGAGTATGGGGCAAGGCCACATCAACAGGTCACCTCCGGAGGCTCTGGTGCGTCCTGGTGCAGAGGTTTGTTACAGAGTCAGGTGTCCCACTTACTTTAACGGGAAACGGTCCAGTTGGAAAGTTCATGCAAGTTGAGACTGGAAGGCCAGTACAGGGGAACACACAGGGGGACTCGACCCTTGAGGTCCTCAGGCACGTGGAGACACCATCAGTCCACTTCATCTTGGGCTGCGGGGCTCGGGTGCAGTGGTGTCTTTTGGCATCGGTCCAGTGCTGGAGTTCTTTGTGGTTGCAGGTGGGCCTACAGAAACCATCTGCAGGTGTGGACTAGGGGTCCAGTCCGAGCAAGCCAACAAGTGGTCTCATGAGGCTGGGAGATGTGGAGACACCCTTGGTTCTCTTCCCCTTGGTCCGGGGCAGACGGGTACAGAAGTGTCCTGAGGCATCTGGTTTCTGTCTCCTGGTCACTCGCGGCTATAGGGGAGTCTGCAGAAACTGGCTGCAGACGCCATTCCAAGGTCCACAGTGGTCGAACTGAGGGTGAGCTTAATAGCTTAATCTCTGGAGGGCCTGGAAACCATGCTGACACTGTTTAACCACTTTAGCTAAGGCTAGGCGGCTCAGTTGTAGTTGTGATGTCCAGCATCAGGTGTTTGGTGGTCCCGGTTCTCACACTTCTTTCTTGGGTGCCACAGGATGCAGGGGAACAGCTCCTCTACTCCAGGGGAGTTCTTCCTGGTGATTTGCGAAGCACTGGCAGCTCTCCCATTTTCTTGGAGGCTGCAGTGGCATGACACGTCAGTTTCTTCTCTATGGTCAGGTGCAGCAGGCAGGCTGGAAGGGTTCATATCATGTCAGTCGTGCTCATCGGTTCTGAAGTTCAGCAGGCTTCTTGTCCGCTCCTTCTTTTGAGTCCAGCAAAGATCTGAGGGTCTAGTATCACGGTGTCCCCTAAATACTCACTTTAAGGGGTGTTAAAGGGAGTGAAGGGTAATAGCCAATAGACTACTTAAACCTGGGGTCACTAAGCCCCCTCGATGACCACTGTCTGTTGGGTGTGGGCATCAGCCTGTCCAGAGTTCCTAAATTCCACTACACACAACATGGCGGAACTCCCTAAGTCGTGTCCACTTCAGGTTGGTCACTCTAGGGGTGTTCCCAGTCTGGAAATGTAACATGCCTCCTGCATAGCTAATTTTCCCACCTTTCCAGGTGCCGGATGGGCCCTGGGCAGGGGTGTCGGCATCTCCCTGTGAGAGAGGCCAGATCTGCATTCAAAAAGCGGTGGGCTTCTTTGAAGCTCCCTTCTTATGAACGCAGGTCATCCCGTGGGGAGGGGTGCTCCACATCCCAGCCCAAATAGGATTTTGTTTCTGACCTCCGGGGAGCGAAGGCTCTCACCCTAGGGCTCAGATTCTCATCTGTCAGTGGCAGAATGGCCAGAACTGGTCAGTGAGCTTACCAGCAGTTGGGATGTTTTCAGTGGGCACCTCTAAGGTGCCCTCTTGGTGCATGTATTAGTAAAGCGGTCACTGGAATCTGTGAAGTTTATTAATACGAGGAGTTTGATACCAAACATCCCTATTTTCAGAGAAGCCATTGTGTAGCTGGGGAACTTGTTTTGACCAATGTCCAGCACATGTATTTAAAATGGCTTCCCTGCATGCTTAATATGTCTAATAATTGAAAAAGAGATAGTAGGGGCATAGTTGCTCATACACACTTGTAAGATAATGCACCCTGCCTAAGGGCTGAACGGCCTGCTGTAGGGGTGACTTACAACTATTACAAGCAGTGTTTATGGGGCATGGAACACATGTGTGTGCCATGTTGTATTTTCACTTTTTGGGAGCACCTTGTCACGCAGCCTGTAACAGCAGTCTGCATGAGTTTAGTGCTGGGTCCTTAGAGTGGCACAAGTTGTGCTGTAGCTCATAGGGTCTCTCTTCAGTACCCATGCTCTAGGTACCAGGGGAGCCATTTTCTAGGGACTTACAGAGGTGCCAAAGGGCCTGGCCACTTGTGGATCAAGTGACCAGAGGCCAGATGTAGCAAAGTTTTGCGAGTCGCAAATGGCTCGCATCGCTATTTGCGACCCCGCAAGATCCGAAATGGGATGCAAAAATCCCATTTCCGATCACCAAATAGCGATGCGACCCAGCAGCAACTCGCAAAATTTGCAACCTGATTTTGCGACCCGCAATCAGTAAGTCGCAAATTGCGAGTCACAAACCATATTCAAAAGCCAGCCGCAAATTGCAACTAGTTGCAAAAAGCCAGTTTTGGACACCCAGATTACTACTGATTCAGAGCAGGTGGCAACCAGAACCAAAGTATAAAAGGAGACCCAGAAGGCATCTGGGCTACTCAAAATGGCTGAACTGTACGTTATTGCATGGGGGAGGAGAGTCCAGACTGCACAGCAGAGGAGGCAGAGACAGGAGAGGATATACCGAACCAGGCAGACACTATTTCAACAAACTGAGGAGGAGATTTATGACAAATATAGACTGAGCAGTGCTGTTATCTTAGAGATTATTGAACTGCTGAAACCTCAGCTTGAACGACAGACAATGCGCGGCAGTGCCATCCCCACACATGTGCTAGTGTTATGCTCACCGCACCTCTTGGCCTCGGGTAGCTATCAGGGGGTGATTGCAGTGGCAGGTGGGGTATCCCAAAGTGCCCTCTCACGATTTTTCAGACGGTTCCTACATGCCATACTGGCACACATGTCCAGATATATATACCTTCCCAGGAATGAGTCAGAAATGAACAGCACCAAGTTGGACTCTACAGAATTGCTAACTTCCCCCATGTAATAGGGTGTGTGGACGGGACACATATACAAATTTGCCCACCTGCAAATCTGGAATATGTGTTCCGCAATAGGAAATGTACCCACTCACTAAACATCCAGATCGGATGTGACGCCCATAATGTCATTACTGACATTGTAGCTAAATATCCAGGGAGTACACATGACTCATACATATTCAGGCACAGTGGGATACACCAATGCCTACACGTGGGGAGTTTGGAGAAGGATATTTATTAGGTATTGGTGACTACACTCTGAAGCCTTACATACAGGTCACTGTGTAACCCTATGATGCCCTGCTAAATTTGCCTCTTTTGTCAAACAGGTGACAGTGCATATGCCCTGAGACCATGGATACTCACCCCATACCTAACACCTGGCAATCAGAACGAGAGGCGATACAACACTGCACATCGGCAGACCAGAACTGTAGTAGAGAGGACCTTTGGTTTGTTAAAGACAAGATTCTGATGCCTCCACAAAAGTGGAGGAGCACTCCAGTATGCCCCAGAAACAGCATGCAAGATGGTTGCCACCTGTGCCATCCTACACAACATTGCCACCAGACGTGGGCTACATCTCACCCCTGAAGACACACACAGAGGATGAGGATCAAGAGCTACTGCAACGACAGCCTGGGGATAGAAGCATCACAAATGAGGGCAGACAGAGATGGAACCACATTGCAACCCAATACTTTGGCAGGTATGTGGCAACCGTGACCACACTCACTAATGTCAGACAACATAGCCCAGTTGTGTAGTCAAACAAACAAAACCTTTTTATTGCTAAACTATAATGTTGATATAAATGTGCAGTATACAACAGCCTGGTATGGAAACAGTTAAATGAGACACATTATTTTCATGTGCCTCAGTACCAGTACATGTCAGTGGCTCACAGCCTCCTACGACTGCGGCCACCATGGCTCACTCCAGCTTGGTCCCCTGAGCCCTGCCGTGCACTGCTACTCTGCAGCACATGCGCATCAGTGGCAGACACATGATTGTTGAGCCCTCCTCACTGTCCTGCGGGGTATCCCCTGTGCCCCTTGCAGCCTGTCTGGTCTCCAGGATATCAACCACAGGGCTGATGTGGCCAAGTCCCCGTGCCACATCTCCGGCAAAATGACCCAGTTCTATCTGCAGGCTGACAGTGTCCCTTGACAGGCAGGTTGTGTTCGTTCCCAGGGGCCCTATGAATGCAGCAAGTCTGTCTAACCGGGCTGCAGTGTTGCACTCCCTGTGCCGTGCCTGTGCCCTGTCAGCCACCAGTTCCCTGACCAAAAAGTCAATGGATTGTGTCAGGTTCCCCAGATGCGTGTTCATTGTTTGGAACTGATTGTCCACATTAGCCAGCCCATGGGTCACAGTGGTCTGCAGTCTTGTGAGGTTCCGGTTAATTGACCTCAATCATCTATTTTGCAGGCGCTGACCCTGTACTAAGGATGCCTCAAGTCCCGCAAACTTGACATCTGCAACATCCTCACTGTGCACAGACTGCAATCTGCGGCGGCGTCTACCCACTGCGCCTGATGATGGCTGTGTGTGCCTTTCCATAGGCATTGGCCCTGGTGTTACCACTGCTGCCTCCATATCCAGCGCAGGATCGTCCATGGAACCCTGGTGCCATGTCCATGGGTGGTGTTGTCCTGCACTCCCCTGCTGTGTCAGTGGCAGCCTCCTCCTGTGGGTATGTGCTGTAATCCTCTCCCTGCAAGTTGGTGCTGATGGGGGGGCCTTGTGGGAGACCTGTGGGACATAGGGGATACACTGTCAGTGTCGCACATATGTTTTTTGCCTCACAATAAACATTTGCCTATATTTGGACTACTGTACTACATTGCCCATAATGCACTATTCTAGAGGTTGCTAGACTGGAATGGAGCTAGTCTGGAGGTGCCTGCTGCTGGTGTACTGGGATTGTGTGAACAGTGCATTTGTGGGTGTGAAAGTATATATTTTGGTACTTACTTTTTGATGTTCCAGGTGCCGAACTGTCCACATCTCCTATGCCCAGTACAGCCTCTGGCTCTAGTGTTGTCTCCACCATGGTTTCAATTGCTGTAGGTGGTGAAACAGTGGATGGGCCTCCTCCGGTGCCCTGCATCTCCCTCATGCGCTCCGCAACCCTCTCCTTGGTCCTGGAGCGAAGGTCATACCACCTTTTCCTAATTTCATCCAGGGTGCGGTGGCTTACACCAATGGCATTTATTTTGTCCTGGATGTCTTGTCATATTTATTTATTTTGGGTGTCAGGGACACTCATTGCTGCCTTGCCAAAGAGTTGTTCATGGTGCATGCAGCACTCCTCAGTTAGTACCTCCAACTCCTTGTCAGAGAACTTTATTTTTCTCTTCCTGCCAACACTGGGTGTCTCCTTCTCCATTGTTGCTGCAGCTCCTCTCACCAGGGTGTGGCTCTGCAGTTTGGGCTGGGTGGGCTTCTCCCTCCTCCCAGTTCTATTTGGTTACTTCCTGGTTCTGATGTCATCACCGAGAGCCAGGAAGTGGGTATTCCAACTGTTTTCTTACACCTGCAGGCAATTTGCGAGTCAGTCGCAATCTGCGACACCGGACCACACCCTTCGCCCAAATTTCGACCTCGCTTTTAGTTTTAGGTGCAACACCTCTTCGACTCGCTATTTGGAATGGCGAATCTTTCTGACATTTGGTTTTGTGAGTCGGAAATAGCGATTCGCATGGAGTCGCTATTTCCGAGTCGCATTTTTTTACCTACCTACATCTGGCCCCAGGGGTCTTGTTTGGGGAAGGAACACTGGCACTAGGGACCTAGTTAGCAGGAACCATGTGCACTTCGGTCAAAGTTGCATCAAAAAGTCAGACAATAAGTGGGTGAGGGGGGTATTGCAACCAGAACCTAGCTTCCTACATTTCCTTAAACAAACACTAGCCAACATGTGTTTCAACTCGCCTCATTGCCTGGACTTCGTCAGGGCTAGAAAATATACACATAATAAACTGCCATGAACACAGTGTCATCACCAAATATACAATAAGCCCTATTAGTGACTGAAACTAGACAAATACAAAATCAGTATTTAACACAAACAGGATCCACCAAAATGTACCAATGTTAAGTGAAAAAAACTGATGCATACTCATTTCCACAGACTGTTTTTGTTAAGCAACTTTGAATCAGTTACTCATCCGCCTATTGCACATATACATGTGATTGTTAGTGCAGTTACAATGTTACAGGAACAGCCAGGAACTCACTGGCTGTGAGTTGACAAGTTAAACATCCTTGCTACCTTAGGTATGTATCATCTCCACTAAAGCAATCTTCTAAGTTGTCACATTAGGAGTGGGTACTTCATATTAATAAATAGATTTCAATATGTGAGACTCCTCGAGTGGAAGAAATGTTTTGACCTATGACATACGCTCTAAATCGATGGGAAATAATCTTTGAAATTCCATATGCCTGAAGGTAAATAACAGGACTGCAAAATAATAGTGAACTAGAAAGACCTGAAAATGGCATCAGAAATCCCTATTTGATAAAACGAAGCAAGGTCCAAGAACCTTACAAAAGGACAAATAAAAGATGATCCATAACCATTAATATATCATTCATACAATGTGAAGTAGTAAATTCCAAAACCAGTTATGCTACCATGCTTGTGCTCCCTGCTCACCAAAAACTCAGATCTAACCATTGTGTGCACTCAATCAGATGACTAAAGTGAAATACCTGCTGGCCATTATAAGCGGAGAAGCAATATACTGATAAACTACTCTACTCAAATAACCATGATATAGAACATCCACGGGTTCATATAATATCTCTTAACACTATTATTCAAATAGAGACTGTGACTCACAATATTCTCATTAACGTTTCACGAATGATCTCCAATCCAGTATTGTGTCTTTTAGTCTATTAATGCAGATGGTATCATTTTTAATTGTCTGTTGACACTGACCTCAAATCCTCAGTCCCTATTCTCCAACCAATATGGTTAAAATTTCCATCTACACGTAGTTGTTCCGTGTATTGCTACATAGAAGATCCACTTCAGTTAAGGCTATTGTGTGAGCCCAAGTTCCACTCAGCTTCTGCAACAACAGGTAAAGCTACCATACCTGAAATCTATACAATCAGCATAAGCCTGAAAGAAGCGTTCTAAAAGGCTCCTTTACTTACCAACAAGTTTTCAGGCATCAGTTACCGCACTATAACAGAGAGTAACACGCGTCCATTTTTAAGATATTCAGTCATAAACATAGAGTGAGGAGAAGAGCATGTTAGCTAGTACACTGTTGGACCTGGCCCTTTTTGCAGGGTCATTCCCAAACTTTTTGCCTCCTTCCTCCTATTTTTTTGGACTTGTTTTTGTTGGCTTTAAGACTCTGGCCACTTTACCACTGCTAACCAGTGCTAAAGTGCATATGCTCTCTATTTAAATTGTAATGGTGATTGGTTTATCCATGACTGGCATATTTGATTTACCCATAAGTCCCTAGTAATGTACACCAGAGGATCCCAGGGCCTGTAAATGAAATGCTACTAGTGGGTCTGCAGCACTGGTTGTGCCTCCAACCTGAGTAGCCCTGTAAACATGTCTAAGAACTGCCACTGGAGCATCTGCGTGTTCAGTTTTAAACTGCCATGTTGACTAGTTTTAAACTACCATGTCGAACTGGTAAGTGCACCCACTTGCCAGGCCCAAAACCTCCCTTTTAGTACATGTACGGCACCCCATGAGCAGGGTGCAGTGTATCTAAAAGGTAGGACATGTACAGGTGAGATTTACATGTCCTGATAGTGAAATAATGCTGAATGTGTTTTTCACTATTGCAAGGCTTATCTCTCCCACAGGTTAACTTGGGGATTGCCTTTAAATATCTTTTAAGTGTGGTTCTGTTAGGACTCACACTCACACACTCACGCTTCTTGCTGCTCCCTCACAAAATAAATCAGCATACGAAAAAAGATGAAACATGTCATGAATGTGTTTACAGCACAGCACTTCCCTGTAACTTGTGAGGAAAATGAACTTCTGTCTGAAGACTGAATATTACATTGCATGTTTGTTTATATTGATAAACGTTGTCCCATTTGTGAACTGTGTGCCAAGCGGTTTCTGGAGACATCGAATTCCTTCATATGAATCATCAGAAGTGTTTGATGACTCATCATCAGCATGTATCTGATGACTGATCACCAGCACAGCATCCACACCCCTCATGATTGATGATTCATCACCAGCACACCAGTCTATAAATAGAACTGCCAAGGTGTTTCCTGTGCTTGGCTTCGAGTCTTCCTTCGCTCGCTGGTGTTCCTGGTTCAGCTGGAGTTCAGCGATTCTTTCAGGAGTTGTCTTTTCAGTGCGATGCTTCATCAGAGCTTCCCTCTCTGGAGCGGATTACTTTTGCAGCGGCTGGGGAATTTATGACCAGTATTCCATCTTCCTCAAATAATCAAAACATTCCAGGAGAAGTTGGTTTGTTAGTAATTCCCCTCTCATCTCCCTGTTTTCAGCCTTCTTGAGGTTAGTGACCTTTTGGTGCATTATGAAAGACGTTCGTCGATGCTGAGAAACTTGTGGTACAAACTATTTTCCAAAGACAGCTTGAGAAGTATTTTTAAAAGCAGCATTGAAGTTAAGTGTTGTGAACTCCTGAAAGCATCGCTCGATATCTACACAAAATTAAACACTTATTCTGATTGTTTTGGTGCAAGTCTATTCTGTGGAAACGAATAACAAAAGATAAATTCATAAGTTTGATTTTATAATGATTTTGTTGTAAGTTACAAAAGCGTGCTTAACAGTTGAGCAATCAAGCGCTAATAATTATTGTGACTTTGCAGAAAGACTCAGTGATTACCCAATCAAATGATAATAATTATTGTTATTTTGCTGAAGAACTCTGTGATATTTGTAGTTCTTTTGTTTTTGATTTGTTTTTGGTCTTAGAATTCCTGCAGCAAGCCCTGAGGCAACTTTCTTAGAACAACAGTGATGCTCCTTCGTGAACTAGTGTTTTGTTTCTCTTCCCTTTCCAAATCCCTGTTCCCTATCTCTTTCCCCCGGAGGCTATTCGCTCTTTCCCTGTTCATTCCAGATACAAGAGAATAGTGTTTAGGGGTGAGGGTTTTATTCTCTTTTATTCTCTTCACTCCAGCGGAATCTGGAATTCAGGTGAGTTGACATGGTCTTGTCAGGTTCACATTGGGAGCAGATAACGATATGGAGTTTGGACTCTCTGAACTCATCATTTAAAAATACATCTTTTAGTAAAGTTGGTTTTTAGATTGTTTGAAAATGTTTTCCTGCTTACCCATTCTCTGCCTCTGCTTGGCTGCTGAATACACGTCTCGTCAGACTGACAATTGGGCTGTTTGTGAATTCACTCTAGGCAGTGACACAAAGGGAGCTGAGGTGTGTCCTGCATATCGTGATGAGTCTTCCTGGGCTAGAGGGAAAGGGAGGAGCTGACATATGCACTTGAAAGGACCTCACACAATACAGTCTTGAATCCTCTAGTGTGTGTCTGGGGCATGGCAAGGAAGAGGTAGGGTCTTCTGCACTACAAAGACTTTTCTTTGACGTTTGCCTACTTCAAAGGCAGACATTAGTATAAGTATTGGACTCCTGACCACACAACTTCAGGTTACTTCTGGATGAAGAGGAACCTCTGCCAAGGAGAAGAACTTAGTGCTTACGGAGGACATGTCACTCTGCCTGTTGCTTTACTGTGCTGGCCTGCTGCATCTGCCTTAAGAATAAAAGGACTGGACTTTGCTTTCTGAAATCCTGCTTGTGAAGTTTGTCCAAGGGCTTGGACTGAGCTTGTCCCCTGATCTGAAGACTCAGGGTCATCAAAGACTTCATCTGCCAGTGCCCGGGCTCTTCTGCTGAGAGTCCTAACTTTCTAAGTGGTGCCAAATCCAGTCCCTAGGCCCCCCCTTAGAAGTGGAAGCTGGTAATCTGCGAGGGAAAATCCACCCAGCACCTGCCCCGCAGCTGAAAATTCAATGTAGCGCTTGCCTTGTGGCTGGAGAATCAACGCAGTGCCTGTTCTTAACGTGGACCCTTCGCACAGTGAGTCGGAATTTTCCACACAGTGACCCTGGGCGTCAAAACCTTCAACATCACCACACAGACCTGAGTCTGCTTGTCTGGAAATCGACGCATCCCTTTCCTGCATGAAAAGAATCAATGCAATGATTACCGTGCAAAGAAATAATCGACGCACGGCCTCACTTGCGAGTAGGGAATCAACGCATTGCTTGCTTTTCCAAAGCGCGCTAGCCCGTGAGGCTTTATTTTTAACGCATACCAGGTACTTTGTGCTAAAACAACGCATCCATTGAATTCTATGGAATAACACTCTTTTTACTTTACAAATTCATATCTTTGCTTGTGTATGCTGGCTTTTTGTTGTTTTGGACTTGTTTGATTTAGATACATTTAGGCTATTTTTCTAATCTGGTGTGGAGTCCTTTTGTGGTGTTTGTCACTGTGTGTGTTTGTACAAATACTTTACATATTGCCTCTAAGATAAGCCTGACTGCTTGTGCCAAGCTACCAAACGGCTGAGCAAGGGTTACTGAGCTGTGCATCTCCCTTACCCTGACTAGAGTCAGGGTCCCTACTTGGAAAGGGTGTAAACTGACTGCCAACTAGAGACCCCATTTGTAATGTACACCTATTGGGGGGCTGCCATTTTGAAGTGACCCATCTCATCAATTTTTTTGTTTGAAATGCATCCCATTTTCCTGTAAGGAAAATGGACTGCATTTTTTTTTAAACTGCTTTATTTCAAAAGCAGTCACAGACATGGTGGTCTGCTGTTCCCAGCCGGCCACCATCCCTGTGGGTGTGGCCATTCCGAATGGGGTCGCAAATTGTGACCTACCTTATGAATATTGATGAGTTAGGTCATCACAAACAGTATACTTATCACTGTTGTACATTTTGGGGGTTATTACAACTTTGGAGGAGGTGTTAATCCGTCCCAAAAGTGACGGTAAAGTGACGGATATACCACCAGCCGTATTACGAGTCCATTATATCCTATGGAACTCGTAATACGGCTGGTGGTATATCCGTCACTTTACCGTCACTTTTGGGACGGATTAACACCTCCTCCAAAGTTGTAATAACCCCCTTTGTTTTGTGACTCACAATTTGCAATTCCCAAACAAATTGCGAATTGCAAGTCACAAAACAAAACATCGTACATCTGGCCCATAGTTTCAACTTCCAAACTTGACTACTACCAATCCTCATAATTCAGTTGTTATATACCTTCATACAAGTGCTAATGTTGTTGTGTAAGAATATTTTTGGTGAAAGGACAGTAGCTAGGCAGTGGGTGACTACAAATATTTTGTCAAAGCGTGTTTTAAAAGTCATTTCAAAGGCACAGACCTCAAGTCTCATTCTTTGCGGGTGAAGCTCATACATTTGGACGTCTGGTTGAACTCTCACTCATACTAAGTTAAAGGTCACACCTCGGAATAAAGGCTAGGACCTTACTTTGAATGATGGATCTATTAAGAGTCCTACAGTGTACAGAGTTTGTCATGTGAGATGTGGAGGCTGCTGCAAACCCTCCCATCAAGGGAGGGGACCTCTCACAGACCATTTACTTGAAAGAGTGAGGCACCTTGCACATATCTGACTGCTTTTCCTCTACTTCAGGGAAATGTGTTCAATATATTATCTGCATATCTATTCGTAGTATCCAACTAATTTAGCTGTAAGCCTGAAATCTAATTTAGTAAGGTTTGAATGTTATTTTATTTAATTTATATTTTTTCTGTATCATCAATGTCACTTTACATGTTTTCATCCATGTCTAAGGTTGTGCGTCATCACTTCCTGTGATTTCATCAAATACGCTAACTACTCCTAACCGTTTCATTATTAGAGATTAGCAGAAGCAGACTGCTATTATACCTGGTTATACGTGATTTAATAGAAAAAAAATTCCATGGAATACGATTACTGAGAAACCATTTCATCTAAACTGTTTAATGGAAATGTTCGGAATAAATGGCATGTACCTTTTTATAGAAACCAATTCATAGAATGTCTGGTCGAAATTGACTTTAAATGCTTATTTTTCAGTAGTGAATGCAATGGTTGCAGGTCTTACTTTCAGAAACCGTTTGTCTGAGATATTTACTTCAGTGCTTTACTTCAGGGGACAATATTTAATATTTATAACTTTTACACTGTCAATTACTTTGAATTCCTTTAATTTGCTGACCTATTACCACCCATAAACACCATCCATGGGTGACCCCTCACAATCCCTAAACACCATCAAATCCCTACCCCCTAATCTCCCTCACCACACTTCAGTTACACTGATCCATGAAGCCTAAAAGCCCAAAATTCCAGCATGCCTGAAAAATACAATCACTCACTACCCCAAACTTCACCCATTGCTTAACCCTAAAAACCTCTTTTTACACCTAAACATCCCATATCCCTACAACACCTCAGCACGCCTGCACTCCACACACCCCTGAACTCTAAAAAAAACCTCACTACCCTTAAACACCAGCCATCCATGACCTATAAGAACTCCTTTTCACCCTAAACTACTGGTCCCTGTACCCTAAAAACCCCTTCTACATCTAAACTCCACCTATCCCTGAATTCTTAAAACCCCTCACCACTCTAAAGTCTACCCCATTCTGAACCCCAAAATCTCTTCATCACTGCAGACACTACCCATACTTGAACCTTAAAAACCCTCACAACCCCTAAACTTTCCCATCCCTGAAACCTAAAAACACCTCACACACCTAAACACCACTCGTCTGTGAACTCTAAAATCCCTTGACCATCCCTACACTCCACCCACCTCTGAACACTAAAAACCACTTCTATGCCTGAACCCCAATTATTCCTGACCCCTAAAGCACCTCATCATCCTAAACATCACCCAGGCCTGAACCAAAAAACCTCACACTAGTTAAAATGTTTTCTTTTCGATTTTTTGTATTTCCTTAATATTGCTTTTCGTTAAATTGTTTTTCAATTATTTGGTTTTCTCCAAAGTGGTTTCTCAGTTTTCATTTTCCATTAATTCACACACAGACATTATACCTGTGAACCAGGGGCATAAATGGCAACCCCGCTTTCCAATTGTGAAAGGGCCCCTCAGCTCTTGTATGAATTTAATTTTGCATCCTAAATGCAGCTACTGTGTTCACTGTTCAGCATGTTCCCAAGACATCAAACAAAAGTAAAAAGCAAGGTTAGTTTATCTTTTGGTTGGGTTTATAGAATAGATGGGACCTTTTGAAGATGCTCATTTTATACAAGCCTGAAGTGAACATTTCATAGAGTCTGGAATTGCCTGCATGCTCTGCAGTGTTATCAGCCTGGAGAGCAAAGAAACGAGGCTAGGAGACTCCTGCACTAGAAAATGTGAAAGTGCAGAAAATCAGGAGGTTTACAAAGGTATGATGGTGTTGCTTTCCTCTTGAAAGTCTCTGTGCAGTGAGCCGTCACCCAAGTCTACAGCTGTTTAGTAATATTCTGCAGACATTTGGCCCTTAGCTTTATCCATTATTCCACACTCTGCCACGCCCATAAGGGCAACAGCATGGAAACTTTAAAGCTTCCAACTCAACTCAATGGTTCCATCTAGTCTAAGAAACTCAATAACAAATATTGTAATAATGTTAAAGGGTGGGGCAGCTATACTTGTTCCAGGGGCATGGCTCCCAACAATGTGAGAGGTGCAGAGGCGAATATGGCTGAATTTAACTACTGGAGGCTTTATTGTGAACAGGTGGCACAATTTTGTTCTTGCTTGCATTGGTGCCCATTAAATCCTTTCAATACCACTGGTTTAAGCTTGCATTTAATTAGACATGTTAAAAACAAAGTCCATTGCAAACCTACTGCTATATCACATGAAAGGGAGTGCAATAGACAAACCTATGTTTCCACAACTGTAACAAAATTGAGGACATATTTGTCATCTTGTACTTTTGTGGTCCTACATTAGAGCTTACATACATTTTTGGTTATTCAGAACATCAAATAGGTATCTAGTTGAAGTTTCTATGAGCAATCATTCACCAGTTATTGCTATAATCCACCCTCAAATATTTAAGGGACCTAAAGTCTATTAATCTGACAAACAAATAAGCCCACACATTCTTATATTTCATAAAACAATTCTGAACCCTTTTGCAGCTTCTTCAACGCCTATTGAAATGTGTTTTCAAGCATGGCAGTGTTATCCATCAATCTTAGGGTGTATGAAGATGTATTTTCTTTCCTATCTGGTCTGCTTAGTAAATGTGCAACACTTGCCCATCCATTGGTCCCGAATGAGGTTTAATGGTTGTCCGTGGAGCAATGGCCATGACAAAAACTGTTGAGGATCCTCGAACATGATGATGATGCTGAACCTCAAATTGTCCACTCTGTGGACTTTTGAGCTTTGCTGTAGCTCTCCTCGACACACTCTGCCACTCACCGTTGTTTATGACCTCAGAGGAGCATGCAAGGTTAGGGTGAACTCAGGGACTTTGAGTGCACAGTGTGATGCATGGCCCTTTGTTGGTGTCCTCCATCTCCTCCCAGTATGTGTGCTGGAACTGGGAGAACACAGGACTTTGTGGGGATATTTACTGACTGATAAATGCTCACATGGGAAGGGAAGGGAAGGAAAGAGAAGGGAAGGGAAATCAAATGCTACCAGTTGGTTGCATCACTCATTGTGCCACCCAGTGCCCAATTGCAGCAGCAATATAAAAAGTGTCTCCAGGCCAACCATTGTAGCTATGCCTGGGTGAAAATTCTGACTGCAGAATTGGAGGATTTTTTGTTAATTATGTGTTACTCTTGTAACATGGAATTACAGATAAATTGAAATTCTGCTGCTCCACTGGCAGAATTAAAAATTATTCAGTGGTTTGTAAAGTTTATAAACTACTGCATACCATTCAGCGCCCTTGCATACTCTGCAGTGATTTAAAGCTTTAATCACTGCAAAGTATGTAAGGGGTAGCTGTTCGATGGGCCTAAGCATTCCTTTTAAATATTAAGAAGTCACCCTAAATAGGCATTGATGTTTATAAGGCAGGGTGCATGGAATTTAAAAGTAGGACATGTCCATTTTTAATACATGTCCTAACACCCAGTGAGTCTCCAGATGTTTGTATGTGTCCTTACAGTGTAATGCCTTACAGTAAAAACAAGTTTCTCTGTAGCAGGATTTGTTGCTCAATAGGAAAGCATTGGGTTGAATTATTAAGTTTAATAATGTTATTGCTGGCTAGGGAGCAGCAGCAAGTTTCAATGTTGGACCTTTTTGAAATATATATTAGAACCTCAATTACTGAAGTAGTCGGATTTGTAATATATTTTGGAATATTTTGGTATGGGGCCCTTTAGAAAGTTACCTTTGCACTGCCTGAAGTCCCTGGAAGCTAAATCTTTATTTTGCTCTACCACTTCTTCCAGACAGTAATTAGCATTTGAATAGGCAGAAATGAGGTGTGAACATGCTCCCCGGGTCAGAAAGTACCCATCTGAATCTGTCAGAATCTGCTGTGAAGCTGTGACTATTCCTTTGACATTAAAGTGTCGAATTCTGCTTGAACGCCACATTCTGCTCGACAGGCCTGCTGGGGTTTTTCAAATGACACTCAGGGCACACTTTAAAAGACCTCTCCGTCACAGGCAAATGTTAGCTGACACTTGGGAAGGGCCCTTCTTTTGTCCCCTCAGCCAGACAGGAATCACATTGAGCCTCTCTTTTTTTGATATTACAGCCTCTTTGACAGGTCTGCTAGATTTACATATAACATTTGTGGCGCATTTCAAAGAAGGAAGAGAGGCTGCCAAAACAATTTGTGTGTATCCAATGTCTGGTTGCTGAAAACACAGCTTTGTTCTATCAGACATCTACCTCTGAGGTTGTTGTCTGCCTCAAACTAGATTTTAATGTTAGATGTGGGAGGCCACTAGGATTGCCAGAGTGTACTCCCCACAGATAACCCCAGCTCTCAGCGACCACGTTTAGTATAGCCTAAGACTTTGGCCATATTAAAAGAGCCCAAAGTGGGTAGGGTTAGCGCAAGAACCCTTGCCCTGTTGGTTAGCGCATCCCCAGAGGTTATTCTCACCCAGTAGCTTGTGCCATTTATAAATGTGCATCTACAGGAACCCACTTCAGAACACTCCTGGACGTAACAAAGATCTAAAGAGGACTGAACCTCCTGTCTCCACTTTGTGAAAGGCCGTGGAGGACAGAACCTGCTCTCTCTATTGTACTTAGGACAAAGAAGTGAACTCCAAGGGGCATAAGGCTGATCTCCTGTTCCAGCCACAGGGATACAACAAGCTACAAGAGACCTTTCCTGCAGCTTCCCGGCTGATCAGTGACAACTGGACCTGGACTGGACTCTGCCTGACACCCAGTCCTGGGGCCTTTAGAAGAGTAGTCCTGTTGTGGATTGGGATTTAAAGGACTAAAATCAGAAGGTAAATTATTTGACCAGGACAGTTCTGTTAACTGTACCTGACCTGTATTCCATTGCAGTCAAATTTGTGGTAACATTGTGCTTAGATACTGTTCTACTGCCACCATTGACTATCATTGACACCTTGTGCTTGTTGGTACTAATTCTACTTAAAACTTTAAAAATCCATATTTCTGGTTCCCTTATTGAATTTTTGTCATTGTGGTTTCATTTAGTTTATTAATTTGTTCTCTCTTTTTTCTAATTCATTTCATGGTTTTTATTGTTTTGCATATCATGTTTATTAATGTTTTTTTGTACTGCATAAATACATTATGCAATGGTTTGAGCTCAGGTTTATTTACTGACTTTAGTGGGTCACCCTGACAGGAATTGTGATTTTTACTTGAGATGGGTACTTACCCTGCTCAACTATAACCCAATTGTTTACAGTCCTGATGCTTGTAGAAAAGGTTGGGGGGAAGTACACCTCATAAATTACATTGAGAATATGGTGAATCATGTTGGGTAAATCCTGATGGCCAACCGGAACAAAATCTGTCAGGGTGATATATTTATAAGATAACAATTGAGAAACCTATACACTCATCTGGAGTCTCTTCTGGATTGTAGGCTGCTTGGGTGTGCAAGCGATAATGATAGTTTGTGGATGCATTTGCAGTTGATCATGACTTCCACAAGCCTCCAACCCTGGCAAGAGAGCACAGGGCTTGCAGATCTTTTGGAGTGTGGACAGGAGATTGCGGGTTGAGCCACAACGATCTTGTGAAGTGGGTGGAGAAAGGAAGAGGAAATAGAGCTGAGGAATTTTTTAGGGCCCAATCGGAAGAACTATGTTTGGCCTTGAGGGGCATAGAAGAATCACACATGCTTGTCATCCTCCACCACATGCTCTGCTTCTGTCATCTCACATCTGTACTGGTTGATTCTCAGCACACTGTCCTCCTGGATTGGATGGCTTGGTGATTTGATTTTTCAGTACCAATACATGCAGCGTTTCACTGATATTGTTTTCATATCCTAGTGGGGACAACTTTTAGCTTCATTTATCCTGAGACAGGAAAATTGACGTAGGTGAATTGAACAACGTTATATCACATGATCATAGCACCTATTAATTAAAGCACCTAGAAACACACAAATTAGGAATGACAGAGATGCACCATACAGTGCTACAAATATACAAAAAGAAGGAAAATGTGCCTTTGTCAGCTTTATCAAGTGAATGATGTGCTGAAAAACTGTTGGGTCAGTCCAACATAGCTGACAGTTTTGCACATTAATCTGGCTGCACAAGTCGTATGTACATTGCAAACATACTGTGCGTGATGAAATGAGAGAGAGATGGTGATGAATAACATCGATGCATCACCCATCTACTGCATGGTTCAGAACTAATGCATCACACTGCAACCTGGATTTAAGGTACTTTTGCTCAAGGAGCACAACTATATGCCGGTAGCCAGCCCATACTCCATTGCAGTTTGCCTGAACGTTTTACTTCATCCCAGTCTGGCATGACCTGATGTCCCCAGTTGGTGCTTTTAGATTCCAAGCGCTATTTTACAGTTCATGCTCTAAAAATTCTTAACTCAAGTTCTACTTGTTGGAATTTTTTTTGTTTTGGTCTTGTTTTATTTATTTTACATTAAGTTCTATATTTCTGACCTGGTGTGAGATCCTTTTTTTGTGGTGCCGTCAATATTTTACTGTATGAAGTGTTGCACAAATACTTTACTCATCACCTTCAAATTAAGCCTGACTGTTCTTTGCCTAGCTACCAGAGGGTAAGCACAGGTTAATTTTGGGTTTGCTTGAGCATTACCCTGACAAGAATTGTGGTTGTTGCTTGACCAGGGCTCACACCCCAGTCAACCTACAACACAGTGTTTTCACATTGGTGGCAGCAGTGGGATATGACGTGTGTTTGTGTAGTGGTATACACTGATTTGGTGTACACTACCATCCCCATAATAAGACCAGTTGAATCTAAATTCTTCCTGATTGGATTTTTTTGTTTTTTCTGAATTAATTTTTCCCTCTACCTGATTGTTTGTTTCTATAACTGCACCTGCAAAGATCGAGTTAGCGCTGGCCAACCTGGACAGCTCTTCTGTGGCCCAGCTCAAGGAATTTCATCAGCCGAGGGGACTGCCTGCCAAGAGGAGCACCAAGAAGAGGGTGCTCCAGAAAGCCCTTAGGGCATGGGCAGAGGCTCCTCAAGTGCCAGGCACAGCAGATGACCAGGAGGATGACCCAAGTGACAAAAGATCCGAACAGGTCCGAAAGAAGGGCCTTGGACTGCAACCTGTTGAAGAGGGAGGCAACATACTCCCAGGATTGGAAACCACGTCACATGTAGGGAGCAGTATGTCATCCCACAACCTGTCCCCAGAGGAGTTGGAGTACAGAAGGGAAGAAAGAAAGCTCAGGCTGAAGCTGGCCAAATTAAGAATGGGGAAAGAGGAGAAAAAGTTATCCATGGAGGCAAAATAGGCTGAGATGGAGATTGCCTTGCCTGTAAAAACACTTATGTTGGAGCATGAAAAACACATGAGGGAGCTGGAACTTAAAGTAAGGCAACCTATAGGTTGCAACAGTGATGGTAGCACTACTTCAGTTCCCTCTGGAGACTAGAGGGTGAACATACCTAAAGGTCTGGTGCCTGACTTTGTGGTGGGAAATGACATTGACGGGTGGTTTGAGGCTTATGAGATTCCCTTGCTGATGCAAAAGGTCACTGAGCAGGACTGGGGGGCTAGTTTGTGGAGGAATATCGCTAGCATTTGGAGGGACAACATACTGGCCTGACATGCAAAAGAAAAGATGAGGTATCTCCCCATGAAAGAAGCCCTTGTCAGAAAGTGTGGTCTGACCCCAGAAAATTATAGACAGAAGTTTATTCAATGTCAGGAGCTGACTAAACAGACCTAGGGGGATCATGTGGATTCATTTTGAAAGCCACTGCGTGGTTGGGTGAATGGCAGCAAAGTAAAGGATTATCAGGGGCTGTACAATTTGATTGCAAAAGAGCACATGTTCAGTCTTTGTTCAGCAGAACTCCTCCAACACCTGATTGATAGTAAGCCCACAAACCCCAGGGAGCTTGTTAAGGAGGTGGACTGATGGGTCAGTACAAGGGTCCATAAGAAGGTATCTGTGGGGATCACCACAAGGGTGGGCAGGATCCCGATCAGAAGAAGAAGGGGGAAGATAAAACAAAAACAAGGGGTTCTCTAAAGTTCCCCAAACCAGTTCCTCAGGTCAGGACTCCCACCCCCAAACGGAAAAGAAAAAATACTAATGGGATGCCAGTTTGCAGTTTACCCAAATGCTGCACATATGCCAACTTCATTATTGCTACAGTCTGTAAAACGCACACAATCTGGCCTGTATCAACTGGGGAGCACACTTGAATTGACTTGCAGAGAAACACATAATACAAATGCTGAGGGTTACAGTCGGGTTGTATTCAAGCCAGGAATGTAGCAAGCATTTTGGGCACTTTCACAAAATGTTCGTTCTGTCGATTTGCTTCCTGTTCTCTGATAGCATGGCCTTTATTGCAGGTGCTCCCTGCTCCTCCTACTTCTACCCTTCTAGTGATACAATAGCACAGGATATAACAAAGACAAATTCCCTCTCAGAGAATAGTCACAATACCAGTATCTGCAGGTGAACTTCAGTCACACGCACACAAATACACACAACAGATACAAAAGCATAGTCAGCAGAGTTGCAAGCGTCACAAATAAAACAGGTACTGCGTCCTACACACAGTTAAAGCTAGAGCACTGGCAAAGCTCCACAAGTTTAACGTTAAAGAAGCTTGTACAGGGTTCTCCCATATAGAACAGATATGGTCCCATTCTGCAACAATGCAGGTTCCCATCGTAAAGGAAGAGTACAGTAATTGGATCAAGTGTACAAGCCTACCTCACTAAAAATGGTACACCATGGGCAGCACTTGTGTAAACCTCCTTTACAGCATAGACCTCCACAGAACTGGTACCTATGGGCAGAGGTTAAGCGCTGTGATACAAGTGTAGAGTAAGAAAGCGTCAGAATGAAAGTGATCCAGTGAGATGGAGAAAGAGGGAACGAGAGACATAATGAGAGAAAAGTGTTAACATTCAAGAACAAATGGGTAAAGATGACGAGTGAGAGCTGGAGAAGTGAAAAGAAAGAAAGCAACTGGGAAAGACAACCAGAAACGGGCAAGCTGAACCAAACTTTCAGTAAGACAGACACTGTTGGAGAGAGACAGGACCAGAATTAGATGGTTGTAGAAAGAATGGTGGCAAAAGAGCACACTTTGTAAGAAGCTCAAGGCTTACTGATTACCAATTGCACAATAAAGGGAAGATAACAGCTGTGAGACTGAAACTTTTTCGGATGTTGTGTTGAGCTGTGTCCTGTTAGGGCACATGTATGTAGCATGCATTCTTAGTATGGTCTCACGGTACTATCAATGACCTGTCCCTTCATGGCTTTATTTTGAGCATTCTGATTGATTGTAGTCTGGTTGGGTTGGTGGGCCATCTGTTGTGTGTTTGTGGTTTTGTTTACAATAGGTGTGTTTTAGTAACTGATATGTTGATGAGTTGATAAGGAGGTAGGCATTGCCAAAGGGTTTGGGTATCATCTGGGTTATATGAGTTACCCACTGCCCAGCAAGCATGTCATTATGTGAGTGCACCATCTGTAGATCGTATTGGTGTTGTTGGGTCGTAATATCTATATTGCTGCCTATCTGAGCTATGTTTGGTTGGCTTGAGGAGTTCTGTTTAACATATTTTATTAGTTGTTGACATGTAGTGTAACAGGGTTAGGCTGTTTAACGTCTACAAGGTGTTCTGTGTAACATGTTGTGTTGGATATTTCAATGTGTTGTTTCTCAACGAAGTGTACAGTATGCCCAATGCTACCCTGCTCTATATCACATATTCTCTGTGGGGGATGTTAGTGCATGCTATTGTTTAATGTGTCCTGGATGATGTTGGGTTGGAATTGGGTACTGTTGTGGACACCAAGAAAACCATTTAGGTTGCATGAGGGGTTTTAAAGTTACTTCCATGGTGGTTGGAGGAGCATGAAAAGTAAAGATAAGTGAGGGGGAGATGTAAGCCGGAGCAGGTCGTTGGCCAGCAGTGGAAGGGCAAGGGAAAGATTCCGGGGAAAAGCAAAGAACCCCGGCTAATGAACGCGTCTGCAGCATTAACAGTAATAAGAGAAACCAACCTGAGCATCAGGAATGGAGTAGTGCAGCAAATTCACATTTCTCTATCAGCATGCTTATTTTACATGGAAGCTGAAGTTTAATTAAAAAACAGCCCAGGAGAGCCACAGCATGAACAAACATGCTCTGCACCCATTGTGCAGCAAAGTGGGATTCCCCTGCCACTAAGCGGCCGGTAGATACAGGAGCATCAAGGCTATCCTCGCTCACTTTCATGCTCAAGGGTGGCATACAGGCCACTCCCAGTCCGTGTCATTTGATCCACAGTAGGTCAACTCATTTCTCCTTGATAAACTCCTGGACTCAGCAATGGTTTCTAAAGACACTATGGGCCATATTTATACTTTTTGATGCAAAACTGCGCTAACGCAGTTTTGCGTCAAAAAATTTAACGCAGGCTAACCCCATTCCAACACGCCAGCCGGGCATCATATTTATGGAATGACGCTAGCCGGCGCTGTTGCCTGGTGAGCGTCAAAAAAAATGACGCGAACCGGTCAGCGCTGGCGTAGGGAATAATGGGGGTTGTGTGTCAAAAAATGGTGCAAGTCAGGTTAGAGTCAAAAATGTTGACGCTAACCTGACTCGCGTCATTTTATGACGCACAACCACCATGGAAATGACTCCTGTCTTAGCAAAGACAGGAGTCATGCCCCACTGCCCAATGGCCATGCCCAGGGGACTTCTGTCCCCTGGGCATGGCCATTGGGCACAGTGGCATGTAGGGGGGCCCAAGTTAGGCCCCCCTATGCCACTTAATTTTTTTTTTTTAAATACTTACCTGTACTTACCTGAGATAGGTCCCCCCATCCATGGGTGTCCTCCAGGGGTGGGCGAGGGTGGCAGGGGGTGTCCCTGGGGGCATGGGAGGGCACCTCTGGGCTCCTTCCGAGCCCACAGATCCCTTAACGCCTGCCCTGGCCAGGCGTTAAAAAATGGCGCAAATGCGGCTGCACGTCATTTTTTAAGGCCAGCCCCCTCCCGTGCGTCATTTTTGCACGGGAGTTTAAATAAGGCGCAAAGGCCTTAGAGTCATTTTTAGCGTGGAAACGCCTACCCTGCATCTCATTAACGCAAGGTAGGTGTCCACGCTAAAAAATGACGCAAACTCCAAGAATTTTGACGCTAGATGGGTCTAGCGTCAAAGTATAAATATGGAGTTAGCTTTGCATCGGATTTGCGTTAAAAAAAACGACGCAAATCCGGCGCAAACATAGTATAAATATGCCCCTATGAGAGAGCCAAAGTCATACCAGCTGGGGACAAAGGGGCCCTATGGTAAATGAAAAACAATAACAATGCACACTGTTATGCACCCCATAGTCGATCTGCAAGAAATCATCTGCGATTTCAGTCCCCTGAGTATTCTGTTTAATTTGACATACTGTTGTAAAGTTGCTCCATCCCACCATTTAGATATTTCATTTTTTTTTAAAGCCTTTCAGACCTCTTAACCTCAAAAAGAATTTTGAAACAAATGTTACAATGAATAGGGACAATCTGTCTAATAAGGCCAGGATGGAATTTAGGCTGAAAAAGTGGTTGAAAGTGCAAGAAACTGTATTGTATTGATTGGAGGAGATCTTGACAAGCACGATATAAAGCATCATGAAATAAAACCGGATGATAATTGAAGAATACAACAGTGATCAACACTGATCTTTTCTTGATGGACTCTGAAGATGTGCCTCAGACTATTTTCAAGTTGTTGTATCCCTTTGTGTTGGTAAGGGGGAGTTGGGTGGGTCTCCCCCACAAGAGCACTGTTTTATAGATATATGTTTGCATGCTTGGCATGACTCTGTGAGCACCAATACATTTAAAACACCTTTATGCATCTTTGCCCATCTGGTACTCCCTCCGTTCTTCCCGCACCTCCCTCATTTTGCTTTCTACCCCCCCCCTCCATCCGTTACCACTGATCCCTCCCCTGTGTTGTTCCCCCGCTTGCTTTATTTAATATATTGCTCAGCGGCGCAAGCTGATGTGCAACATGGCTTTTTTTTAAAGTGCTATGACACGGTCTATGCTGTCCATGTCACAGTGTTTTTTTAATTTTTAAGCCATGCTGCACAGCAGCACAGCAACTTGTGCTGCTGCTCAATATATTAAAAAACATTGACAAAGGCAAAAGATCTTGCAAATGTGAGACCTATTGATTTTGCCAACGCTAGCTGTAAATCAGTAACTTTGAACCTGGTTTTCAGTGTGTGATGACCGACTGCAGTGTATGCTGATTCCAGACGACTAGCTTTTTTCTCTCTTTGAAGTGAAGTGTATCTCTAGAACTCCTGCCGAGGTGTGGCGCTTCTCTACGGGACGGGTGGCCAATGCACATCTAGTGGTGGAGGGGAGCAATTGACACCTTGCAGAGTGGCCCTCAAATTTTCGTTGCACCACTTCTGTGAAACTGACACAGTTTTATGGTTCAGAATAAACGTTTCTTTGAAATGCAAGTTCTAAATGGACATTGTAAAGTCTCGTGAAAAGAAACGGTTTCGTTTTCGACTACAAATGAGGTAAACTGGGTCACTTATGTGGACTTTTTTTACAGGGGAGTCCAAGAAAATGTACACATATGCATGCACTTTAACCAAGTAAACACGGAGAAAGCTGTAAAGTCAGTATTAAGAGGTGTTAAGAAAATGAGTCATGTGACGAGACTGCCGGTGGAACCAGCAAAACTGAAACGGGGGTTACTGCAGGGAAGGAAGGCGCCAAGTCTTTAGCGCCCTGCCGCACGAAAAAGAAGATGCGAGCGGCTAGAGATCACCTGGCACTGTGAGCTCAGCAGCCTGGACACCGCTTCCTGCCTACGATGACATGTAAATAGAGAGCAGCTGCTTCTCGCCGGCTCGCGCAGGCTTGGCGGGGGCCAGTTGGATTGGCTGCCAATGACATCACCTTTCCAATGCTCCAGCACCGAGCAGCCTGCCAGTGGGGAAGGATCAACTCTCGCACAGCCACGCCTCTCCTCCCTCCCCGCCCTGGATTGGCAGGTCTAACTGGCCACGCCCCTCAGTGACTCTCCAGCTAAAAGGAAAAGTAAGTATGTTGCAGCTGGGAGATCAATGAATTGCGAGTGAATGAAGAATAAATGTATAAATCAATAGCTGCAGAGAAGGTGGCACGCATCCTGTTGAGGGTTGACGTTCACACTCTTTTTCACAAGGTAAGGGAATGCTGTTACGCATGAATGGGCATTTGGAATGAGTGCAATTAAGATTTGAATATGTTTTTTATATTTTGGGGAGTGATGCACTTGGTTCTTTTAAGTAACAGGTACATTTTGTGGTTTGATCCCCAGGTTTTTTTTAACTGCAACGCTCCTTTGTATTTTATTTATTAAAAACACTCGCTGATTTCTCCATTGCTTTATTCTAAGGGAATTGCTGCAGTGTGGCAGAGCGAGAGACCAGCACGTCGGACCCCCCTCCCTACCCCCCCTCCCATCTCCCCGGCGCTGGTGATACTTGACTGCCTTCAGCTAGCTTTTATTTCTTGTCTCCCATTCATGGGGGAGGAGGTGGATGGGTGAGGTCTTGCCTCTTTTGGCACGCGTTTGGTTTGAAATACACGAGCCCGTGCTGCAGGGACGCAGATGCCCAACAGACATGCATTTCCAGCGCTGAGAGGCACCGGTCGCTGCCCGGGCCACCTTGACTCCTGTCCAGAGAGGAAGGCGAACAGCCGACAGTCATGCTGCAACATGTATGTGCATTTGTAAGAATGTCTTTCGTTTCTATTTTCGTTGAGATATTACTTTAGATGTTTTTTTTTAGGGCAGGAGGGGTACGAGAGAGAACTAGGACAATGTATTATAAAATAGGGAAGGGGAGACAGACTGAGCGAGACTTAAATTGTAATATTGGCGTTGTGTTTTCATGTGTTAATATTTTAGTTGCAATGTGACCCTATTGTTTTAAATGCTTTCATATTATGAGACATATCTGACCTTAATTTAACACGCAAAGTGCATAAGGTCTGCCTGTCCTGTCGAAAGGAAGGCTGCTTGACAGACACACACACACGTGCCAGCACCGGCGTGAGTCGCGCGCACATATGTCACACATGCACTATCAAAGATAACAAGCGACACTGTGAACGTGTGGGAAGAGGCTTGAGCTAGTGTTCCTCCGCAGTCTGTGAATGGCGCGGGGCACGCTAGTGCTGGTGAACAGTGAACCTGCAGGTGGTCTCTCAGTGAAACGGGGCCACGTTACATTTAATTCAGACTGTCCCAGCCTTTGCTTCTGTGTCTTGAGCAGAAGGTTTCAACCGACAGCCGTCTTCATATGTAGCGCTTGCTGTGTGCTTGGCTCATGGCACTGAGAACCGAGAGGAGTTTTCAAGCTGGACGAGAGCGCTCCACGTTTCGTGAGACCCAGAACGGCGCCTTGTATGAACTTTTTCCACATTCCAAGACACTTCAACTGAAATATGTACTGCATCATGGCTGATTTCATTACTAAGCACCAAAAGACAGCCTCACTGTGCAAGAAGGGTTTATGCAATCCTTTTTACAGAACATGTGAATTTAAGTATTTTCCAAAATCGGGTATCCTATCATTTATGCGCACCATCCCGTCGAAGTGGATATATGGTTTATTTATTTTTTTATTTCGGCTGCTCAGTCCATCTATTTCCCACTTAGAAAATAGCTCTGAGCCCAAGTCTGCTGTCAGTTTCAGTCAGTAGAGTAGCTTCCCGTTTAGTTTAGAAAATCACTTTTCAGTGATTGGGCTTCCGTACCAAGTGCATTTGATGCTCATGCAAGCAAGGGCCACCTTAAAATATGCTTACATCCCCGTGAAACGCAAATTCTAACAAAAAACCCATTTGATTCTACTTTTGGATTCGATTTTTGGGCATACTATTTAGTTGCCTGGATATCACCCTGACGTTTACAAATGAGATAAAGCTGCCCTTCTTAGGGAGCGATTCACTGGTCACCAATAAGGACCCCCTATCTTTCTCTAGCCTTAGGCCTAGCAACAGACCCCGCACCCCAATATCTACTCCCTCTTCAACTATTGTACAGTGTTGAATTGTCCCTCCCTTTTGCCAACTGGGTGCCTAATTCACAAATATTTTCTATGAGTAGCTTTGACCTACAAAAGCAAGTTCAGAAGCATCATAGGTGTAAGTCTGGTGTAGTCCATTTGATCACAGACAGGTCTTCAAAATTGGATCCACAGATCCCATTTTTTAAATTCTTCTTGGTATTGAGATGCATTGCTCTCAGCCTTTGCTTGTACTGTATAAATACTATGCATACAAATGTTGTTCAAAAGTGATGATGGCTTACAGGATAATATGTCCTTCGATAGCCCAAGTCCATGTTTGAGCTTCCTATACAATGTAGAGATTCAAGCCATCTGTGTTTTTTGTTTAAAGATTGGCTTATCAAAGAATATTTTGCTTGTTAAGTGATATGAGATTACAATATAAACCTGTTCATGGGCAAAAGAAGAGTATATGTATGGGCAGTGAAGCAAGAATGGGTTGCTGCGTGTAGCGGTTGAGTAATTAGATGGGTTTTCATAGTCAAAGCGATGCCTTGAAGGTCATTGTATTGCAGATTTATATTACAAATGTAGGCAGCACAAGCCCACCACAAAACCAGCCTCTATGCCTGCATATTTGAAAAGAGTTGTCTAGCATGACACTTAAAGGGGTTTTTAGAACCACTGTTCATCAAGACGTGAGGGTATGTTGTGACCTTAGAGGCTAGAAGCTATTCCTGTTGGATCTAAAATGTGTTTTTCTTTCTTGGATGCATGATTGTCCTTGCCTGGTTGAGGGTTTGCAGACAACAGTATGTGAACTGCATCTCGGAGGCCTTCCTGGGAGTACACAGCATAGGCATCTCTTGCATGAAGTGAGCTGGTCAAACGTAGCACTGTTTGTAGGAAAGTACCAGAGAGAGCTCTCCCACAAAGTGAGATGGTAAAACATAGCACAGGGAACTCTTGCATGGAGTGAGATGGTAAAACATAGCACAGGGAACTCTTGCATCGAGTGAGATGGTAAAACATAGCACAGGGAACTCTTGCATGGAGTGAGATGGTAAAACATAGCACAGGGAACTCTTGCATGGAGTGAGATGGTAAAACATAGCACAGGGAACTCTTGCATCGAGTGAGATGGTAAAACATAGCACAGGGAACTCTTGCATGGAGTGAGATGGCCAAACTCAGCACAACCCTAGTGAGCTCTCACATCAATGAGATGGTTAAACATAGCACTACATAGGGAACTGCGTAGAGAACATGGAGTGAGATGGTCAAACTCAACACAGCCAGAGATCTCTCGCATTGAGTGAGATGGTAAAACACAGCAAAGGGATGTCGATGGTAAAACATAGCACTGCATAGGGAACTACATAGGGAACATGGAGTGAGATGGTCAAACTCGACACAGTCAGAGGTATCTCTTGCATAGAATGCGATGGTAAAACACAGCAAAGGGATGTCTTATATGAAGTGAGATGGTCAAACTCAACACAGCCAGAGTGAACTCTCGCATAGAGTGAGATGGCCAAATATAACATTGCACAGTGAGTTATCAAGTGAACTCTCGCATGGAGTGAAATGGTCAAACTCAGCACAGGGGTCTGTCACATAGAGTGAGATGGTAAAAAATAACCCAGCACAGGGAGCCCTTGCATGGAGTGAGATAGTCAAACTCAGCACAGCAAGAGTGAGCTTTTGCATCAGTGAGATGGTCAAACTCAGCACAGGGATCTATCACGTGAAGTGAGATGGTAAAACACAGCTCAGCACAAGGATCTCCCTCATGGAGTGAGATGGTAAAATACAGCACAGAAAAAGAGGGGGTGTCAGCCTGCATCTGATCTCCTGAACTCTGACTTGTTTTGCTTTCATAGCCTTATGACTGGGTGTTAGCTTAGTGCAGGACACAGGGTTGATTTACGGATGCTCTCTGTTTTCAGACATGCACAGCTAGTTTGTATTTTTAGCTATTGTGGATTCTATTGATTTGAATTCGATGATTTTTTTTTTTTTTTCGTCTACAAAGAGGGGAAAGGAAGAATATTTTTTTAATTTGTCTGTTTCACTGCATATTTAAACTCCTATAATTGCATTCTATTATGCACCTTAGTAACCGCAAACTCAGCAAATTAAAGGTCAATATATGCCAGATTATATATTTTCTTGGATAGTAACATATTACCATTTAGGGATATGTTTTTGAACAGGTTGCAGTAAGAAGGATGGTAGTGGTACATTTAGGTATGCTAGAAAAAAAAAAAGAATTACGTATAAAGTAATCGACAGTGATCTCATTTTAAGCTACTGTGTTGTCAGAGGATTCATTTTTGCTCTTCGTTAAGAAAACGAATGTGTGTGTTGTGCAGGTGTGTTATAATTGGAAAGATCCTAAAATGTGTAATTTCTTTATAGCACCATTTTGAGAGAAGAACCAGGATCTTGCTAGGCCTCAGTTTAGGATAAACAGGCTGGCACGGTTTCCCGTCCCGAGGCTGCAAAAAGAGTTGGTGAAAATTCAATTAGCAAAGGAAGCAGTGAAGCAGTTTGCACCCCCTCTTCCTCCATACCAATCCTGCTGAATTTTGTGGACTCGTCCATTTCTTTCTTTTCATTTTTAATTCCAAGGCAAGCCAATTTTGAACAACAAGATTTTAATTTTGGCACAAGAGAATGACGAGTGATTGAAACAACCTAAATGCCTTTTCTGGCTTTTCCTCATTGTCATGTGGAAAGCATGTCTGTCATTTGTTCACTGCCAGTTTCATCAATTAAAAAATAGTCAGGTTTATAAGAACATTTTATATAAAGTGTTAGCACTTCTCATCCATCATTTGTTACAAGTCAATATGTATGTCATATTTTGGTGCTGCTGCTGCCAAGTCAGGAATCGTATAGCATGGAACTTCTGCTTTCTCCCAGTTACCACCTTACCCTTTCTTTTTGTGTCTTCCGGATGGCCTCTGCTTCCATATTTGGGAAAAGGGACCATGAATCCAGTGAACCCCCTAACCAGCACACCTTCATTTTATAACAGAAGAAGAGCTTGATCCTTATGCTTCTTCACACTTGATATACAAATGGAAACTGACTGCATTTTGTATATTTAAACACTGTTCTCCTTTCCTTTTCAGACTGAGACCTTGAGTTCAGCGTGAGTTGCTGGCGTTCAGCTTCCCCATGCCTCCATCGCCTTTAGACGACAGGGTTGTGGTGGCACTGTCCAGGCCAGTTAGACCTCAGGATCTCAACCTTTGCTTGGACTCCAGTTACATCCAATCAACGTCCTCGCTCACTGAAAACCGTAAAACCCTTCTCAGCACCACGGTTGTATCGCTGAAGGCTGCTAATCTGACGTATATGCCCTCATCCAACGGCTCTGCACGCTCCCTGAATTGTGGATGCAGCAGCGCCAGTTGCTGCACTGTGGCAACATACGAAAAAGACGGTCAGACTCAAATCCTAGCGTCTGCAAGCACCGCCATCACCAGCAATACTTTAGGAGCACCTCCAGGCTGTCCTTCCAACCCGATGGTAAATAACAATGAGAGCACTGGCACTTTAAGCCCATCGGGCGGCCTTGGAAGTCCGAAATCTAGCATTGCAAAGCAATCTGCCAACATAAAAACTATTTACCCGAATGATTTGGCCAAGAAGATGACCAAATGCAGTAAGGCTCACCTCCAAAGCCAAGGGCCGGTCATCATTGACTGCCGACCATTCATGGAATACAATAAGAGCCACATCCAAGGGGCCGTCCATATTAATTGCTCTGATAAGATCAGCAGGAGAAGGCTTCAGCAGGGCAAGATCACTGTGTTGGACTTGATCTCCTGCCGGGAGGGCAAGGACTCTTTCAAGAGAATATTTTCCAAAGAAATCATAGTTTATGATGAGAATACCAATGAGCCAAGCCGTGTAATGCCTTCCCAACCCCTCCACATAGTACTGGAGTCGCTGAAACGAGAGGGCAAAGAGCCGCTAGTTTTGAAAGGTACATTCTTTCTCTTACAAATCTTTTTAAATGTATGCTCTGCTGTTGGTCATGAAATATTTGCTGTATCTGGGCAGTAGTAACACAGAAATATATTTGAGATATATCACTAGTGTGTATTTAAAAAAGAGACTGACTCAGTCCCTGTGCATGCTATGAATTAACCTTGAACTCTATCATGATTCTTATTGTTTCAAATCCAATTGATGACAAACATTGAATTTGTTGACAAACATTGAATTTACTCTTAAGCATCAGATTAAAATCTATTGAAAAATAAGTATGCATGCAGGTTGATAGTCTCCATTTCTGGGATTATTTTATTCTGTGTAGCTTTTCTGTTTTAGTCCACAGATGATTTTGTAGATAAATCAATCGTTTTTTTTCTATTTGTTATGACTCCAGAGTGCTCTGGTCTTCAGTTTCATGAGCTGATTAATGCATTTGTTTGAGGATTATTGCGCTAAGGTCACCTGTCTTTAATCAATTCTTTGTGTTCTGGGTCTTGAGACTCCGTTTTTGTCATCACAAGAAGTAAACATAGCCTGATGTTTATCATAGCAGTGCTTTAAACAAATATGGAAAGACATAACAGCTCCCCTGTTATGATAGGTCAGATCTCATGAGTGCCAACACAAGGTACACAACCCAAGTTCCTATGACATAGGACAATATCAGTTTTATTTTCATTGCAAATCGACTAATAGAAAAAGAAATTTAAGAATTTAAGAAAGGTTAGGGCTCAAACCAAAAATGTACTTTGTCTGTACATTTTTGTTCCATCTAAAATTACATAAGGACTTGAACTTGGATTTTATGGGCTGTTTGATATATTTTTTAAGTTGTCCTTCAGTGTGAACATGTCAACGATTGTGTCAGTTTACTTAGAAAAGTTAAGTTTGTCAGACACTTGGTGTGTGGGGAAGGGAATGTGAGCGAGTGTGGGAGCGTTGAGGAGTATGTTTAGCCAAAGCTTTATCATAACGTTGTGGGTTGTAAGCTGAGAAATCAAACATGGTGAAGTGTAATTCAGCAAGGAGGGAAAAAAGGTGTATTAATTCAGATATATGTGTGAGTATGATTGGACCTAAATTGTGGCCGTTCGTTGGTTGTTTATTTCGTAATCCATTTTTATGCAGCATAAAATGGACACATTATGATTGTATAAAAAGTAAGACCACTATAACTGTTCACAAAAAAGGAAGACAGATACAAATCTTAATACAACTATAGCGTGGCCTATTTCCAAAAAAACCTAATGTTTAAAAATAGCAAGATGACAAAAAACTGTTGTAAAAGAGCAGCTCCCAATGTTGCCAACCAGGCTTTGAATATGAGCTGTCCAAGGATGATAATCACTAGAGGCACTTAAAGTAGGCACCATGTTAGGGAACAACCTATGAAGCATACAAACCATCCACTTCAATCACAATGGCCACACTCCAGTCTAAAGTAAAAGACAGCAAGTGATTTCCCTTTGGAGCCACTGTTCAAAGATCTTGCTAAACTCCAGAGTTTAATTGTTGTCTTCTAAGATCAAACGCTGCCTAGGTATTTAACTAAAGGCAAGTAGTAGGTGAAACCCAAGTCCCACTCGTTTGAATATGTGAAATAAAAATGGTTCTAATGCTGTTCTGGAAGACCCACTCAGTACTTCATTCCTAGGCTCAAGTGTTGGGACAATATCTGGAGGCTAAATATTGGAAAATAGCACAAAACATTCCCATTATTTGCAATATGGGACATTTGCCATCTTATCTCTTAACAGTAAAAGTTTCCATTGCTCACACTATTCAGGACCCTGACCCCTTTGCAGAATGTAAGACTAACCCTTGCTTAAAGGTTTTACAGAAGGAATAGAGATATATTTGAAAAAAAAATGGCATGAACATATCTAAAAATCATAGTACATGATTTTTTTAAGTAAAAGGTACTATGATTTTTCTGCAGGGTCACAGCACAAGATGCAGATCGTGCATAATTGTAGAGAAAGTATGTATACTGTTTGTGGGTGGTGCTTAAATACTTTGCACTGGTTTGCTGCCGCAGAACTGTCCCAAGTGGTTGCTCCTAGGTGAACTTCTAGATTTGATATTGGTCCAGAGCACCAGGTGAGGATGAGGAGTTGTTGAACTCTTTTTGCATAGAGTCCCGGGGCTATTTGTTGATTAGGCAATTTGTCACTCCACTCTCATGCCTTAGGTGCTCTTAGGGGCCCACACTCCTCATTTTGCCTTATTGACCAGTGTCAAAAGACTCCAAACACCCCCTCGCAAATAGAGGACTAGCTTGCACTAGATGGAACGGTGTGTTGAATGTAATGTGCAAATTGTATATTATATTTTTGCTTGCAAATTGGCGCCACCCCTTGCTAAGGTGCTTGAAATTTACCGAAAATATTAATGCCAAAAAAAGTAACACTCATATCTTGTGTGATGTAGCAATGAAGATTGGTGCATACATCCTTTGCCAATATTATACAATCGAGTGGACACTATGTTTTCAGTGGAAAATGTCATAGAATCACATTTTACCCATATCTAACAGCATTTGTACACTCATGTTTAACCGCATGGCCTAAAAAAGTTGAAATATGGAATCAGAAGTGTTGATAGGTATTCTGTTTGAAACTTCTTCCCCAGTGTGATAGGGCTTCCTCTTTATTTATTTATCAGCATTTCTTGTATAAAGAATCACAAAATCACCCTGTGGTTTGTAGTCACTTCCTAAAATTGTCCTGTCTGGAAAGAGAATATTTTTTAATTTCTTTCCTAATCCTACCAAGTTAGATTCTCTGATCAGTTTCAGTCAATAGGAATCTTAGACTTTCACACTGCTTCCTGTCCTTCTGTTTGTTGATGGAAGACTGGGAATTTGTGGAAATAATTTTTCAATCGATAATAATTTTCAGAGTAGCCAGTGCCTTCGTAATTTATGCTTTTGAAAATGTATGGTGGGGGGACAGCTAGTCACTACACGCTAATAGATTTATAGACTATTCACATGGTTTTAATTAGAAACTAAGTTGTGAATACTTGCTACCACAAGTGCATGGGCCACTCTTTCACACCAATCATTTTTTTTCACCACCGAGTAGGTTTAATTTTAATTTAATTTTGACAAAGAAAGTTTTACACAACAGTAATTAGCTTTAATTTTCTTTCCTCAAAAACTGCTGTTTAAAAACTTGATGACATGCCTCAGGTTTTTGTGGGTGGGGGGTGGGGGGTGGAGGGAGGAAATAAAAACAACCTGAAATTGTAATCTATTTTTCATTAACATGTTATATTCACAAAAGACCACTCTGCAATGCATATCCTAGCCTACCCGAGATATTATAATTAGCATTTCTGTTAAAGAGTTATTAGGTAACATATTTTTCTTAGAACATTTATTAAATTAGTATTCTCGGTGGGTGTCTGATTTATTTACATCAAATGTGTTCACGAACATGCTCATTGAGTACAATTAACCCCGTTAATGATTGAACTCTCACATTTAATTGGACGCAGTTGTTTTTTTAACTAGACTGTGATGGTTTTGCAGAAATTCTTTGTGTTTCCAAAATGGTTGCAAGAGGGAAGCAGGATCTTTGCTTGGCTTTGTTAAGCAGAAACCTATTTTCCTTTTAGTCCCTCAACATGAGTGACCCTATATCTTGCAAGGTAACTTTAGTGGGAGGGATGGAGATGGGTTAAGGGGGCTAGAAGTGAGAGCTTGATCTTCCCCTAAAAATGAGGAAATACCAAGACAATCTGTATTTCTGGGTTCACGTCCCCTTGTAATTCCCCCTTTTGCTGCAGCGTGGGTGAAACAAAACTGATCTCTGGTGTTAATGTGGATGTGACGATTCCGATGGGGCCAGCAATTACCAATTGAGCCCAATAAAATGTAAAAGGGACCTCATAATTTATCACTTCGCATCCAAACCCCCCATTCCTGTTACCGCCACATTAGTTTCATCAGGAAAACGAAGGTTGCAATAAATTAATGTAATTAACAAAACAGCCTGGCATACCACAAAAAGCTGTACACAAAGCTAGTTGATTTTCAAAGAGCATCATCATCTCAGTAAACTATAAAGCTTTTGAATGGAAAGAGGAACATGTTCATGGGGGAGGAAAAACTATTTTCTTTGGTATTGAGCTGGTTCACTTAATAGCCCATGGTGGGCTGGTTTACATAAATAGCCCATGGTGGTGCTTTTTTGGGCTCTGTTTACTTGCTTGAGGTTTTATTTAGTTATTTATGTATTTCTAAATGGTGTGTTATTTTTCTGTTTATTTTTTTGCTGGTATCGGTGCTGTTTTGTAGCAGCAGAGATCAGTGGACCCAAGTCACGCCTATGTAAGGGGCAAAATATCCCCCGCAAATGTGCCTCTGCATATTATCGAGCAGCAGGTCCTGGTTAAAAATCTGAACAAGCTTGAGGAGGGCTGGGCAGCAAACCCTGATGCTGCACTAAATTTGTGACCCAACAATCCCTGCATTACAATGCAGTAGACGGGCCCACAGCTCAATTATGCATTAGGTCCCATTAAACAAGCTGGCGTGGTGATGGGACCAGCTTATGTCAGCTGGCTTGTCCCTATGGGAGAACCTTTCACATGTAATGGCATTATAATTCCAATGTATGACAACGCTTAGATTTACAGTTACGCCCCTTAGGAACTTTGCTTTAAGTGGGCCGGTGCTGTCAGGTACTGAGTACCTGCACTTCTTTATTTTGAGAGGGAGAGTGCCTGCACTTCTCAACAGACATGAAATACTTCTATTGCGTTACCAGTGTAACAACATACGAGTTGTTATCCGCGTTTAATCTGCGTTTTTGCTGTTGGGAAATAAGTTACGCGACAAAGCAATTACGGAGGCGGATTGCTGGCGGGCCATGTTTCCCTCGACATATTGTCGGAGGAGTACAGGAAGGATATTCTTTTGGGAGTTACGTATGGGCCGAGTGGAAACACCATTTGTAGATTAATTTTGACAACGGAAGAGTTAATTATTTGAAACATCACATAGTTTGTATTTTTGGAATATTGTGAGAAAAACTTATTAAGAGTAGCAACTATATTCCAGCCCTGAGGAAATCAAGTGACGAAACACGTGTTGGCTGAGAGGTCGTTGCAAGGAATTTGGACATTTTTGTCTTACCATGGATTTCTACTCGAACTAGAGGTGATGATAAGGATTACAGGAACATTTGTGTTTGAATTAAATGGACTTTGGAAATTAAGGGAACAACTTTAGTTTATTCAGTTCACTTGGAAGGAGATGGACTGATGAAATTGGACTTTTGAAATTACCAAGTGACATGTAAGGGGAATTATGAAAATGGGATTGAACTTTAAATTAGATATTTGAAATAATAGGAATTCATGATATTTCTATGATGTGTATATCAAATAATTACTGATCCAAGTGAGTGGTTGCTCTTGTATATTTGAAGGGGCATATTTGAGTATAAGAAATAAGAGTCCTTACTTTAGGGAGTTTACTCTAGGTCAACGGGCTCTTGCAGGCGGCCTCCATCACAAAATCTGCAGAGGGGGAAGGTTGCATGCGTAAGGCATTTTCTGCTTTAACAAAGTTTTTGTGCATGCGCAAACATACCTTTTCCCTAATCTGCGCTAAAGCAGTTTAGGAAACTAGTCCCAATATTTGTATTTTGACTACAATAAAGGACAGGAACACTGAAGTTTGCAACATGGCGCTAAATAGCACCTCGGAGAAATTTAGAGCAGATGAAAGAAATCGAGCCACGGGCTCTGTTTTTTGTCTTTTTTTATAGCCACATTATCAGTGGGCTGTAATTGGGTGTAGAGGTACTGTGTGGCTGGATCTGTTGTTTCCAGTTGCCGTGCCTGCACTTAAATCCAGTTATATTAATTGTAATTCTGCCTGGAATGGGGAATAACATATGGACCTAGTTTTACTGGGCAAACACCTGCCTGCGGATTCCCATTTTGAATGGAGTAGTTGGCTCGTTTCTGTTGGATTTACCAGCCGTTGGAACTGGTGGTAAATGGGAGCAATTGTTGCAGGCTGGTGTGGGGCATGCCGGGAACTAGGAAGGGGTCAAGGGTATAGGAGGCTGCAGCCAATCAGGGAGGAGCTGTCCATGCCCCCCACTCCTGTACTGTAGGAGGCGGTGAGTGTGGCCAGGATGCAGTTGTGTCCTTCCCCTCTCCCCTCGCAGATCCCTACCCCCCCCGGCCAGATCCCCACATTATGTTATAGGCTGGTGTCTCGGCACATGGAAAGTCTGGGTGCAGGAACACCGAACTAGCTGTAATCAGGCAGAGTAGCATGCCGCACCCCGAAATACTGATCCACTCGACTCATGCCCAGGGCCTTAATGGAATATTACTGCCATACTCATCGACTGAGTTTTTTACATACTACAGAAGCGCTTTCATAAATGTCCGTTTTATAAGGATAAAATTTTTTTCCAACAAATTACAGGCAGCTATTTACAGCTTGTTTTTCAGTTTCAAAGGGCCGTAAATAACAGGTGTTGTTCCTAGTCATGGCATCTTGTACATTGTATATATTTTAAAGACTCTCATAAACATCGAGAACAAATGTAGTTCCTGAAAGTTACATTAAGCCAGCTAAAAATAAATGTGAGCATTCACGTGGTCGACGTGCAATCTCAAATCCGTGAAAGAGTTATGTCTGCGGGGCCGGGGAGTGGGAACCGGCCCTTATCTCAAGTTCCAGATGCATCTCTGCCTGCGACAGTTTGTCTGTATGAGGACTTGGCGATAAGAGTGCACTGCTGCAGTGAGGTTACAAACAGTTGGGTAATTTACAAGTTGAGCTACGTCAGAGCTGTCTCTTTCACTGCTTTGGTAATGAAACCGAATAGATGCAACGCAGTTTTTTCCATAAGTGACAATCTCGTGTCCCCACCGCTTTCAAACAATTTGACCGAAATATGTAGCGGCGTGAAACCCTCTCTTTTGACAGGAAGTGCTATAGAGGCGATCGGAGCGCTATAGACATTATCATGGGAAACAATCCCGCGGTTGGGCCTTAAGGGTCGAGCAGAGTTGGAGAGAGCGCACAGGCCCGTGTTTTATTTTGAGAGATTTCTCTTGCGCGCTGCAATCCAGCTGTAATTTATGGCTGCCCATCCGATCCCCCTGTTTTCATGTTTGTAAACAGCGGTTGCTAGCCGGGCCGGCCAAGTCTCTGCCCCCCTCGCCCTGCTCCCGCCGCGCTCTCCATGTTTGGTGCTGCCTGCCGAGCCGGCCGCGCTGTTGCTGTTTCAGTGGCTGGATGTCATGGCGGGGGAGAAATTGATCAGAGTGCCTCAGCGCCTTGCCTCTGGGATTAAATTACAGCTTCCCTTTACAGCTCCCTGGCACGGCGGTGATCTGAGTTCACTATATGTGTTATTAAGGAAAGAGACGAGCAAGGCAAAGGCTGCAAGAACGCAGAACCGAATGGTTTCTTTTTTTTCTGTAAATGCAGATGCTGCCTGTGTAATTGGTACCATCGCTGCTGTTTGTCGAGACACTCATTAAATGGTTGTGCAGTGGCTGTGTTTGACATGGGGTGGGTAAAACGTGGCCGCACCGCTTTCCAGCCCTTTGGCAGCAATGGGACTAGATCGTCGAGAGATCTGTCTATGGGGGTACTGGAGTCATTTGTGGGCGTTTTGTGCGCCTTTGTGGGCTTTTGAAGGGGTCAAGCATGCACACCAGGTGGCGTTTGGTAGGCGAAAGGTTTTTTTTTTTTAACTCTGAGGCCCATGCATGGCTAGTTGGTCCAGTCCCGTTTTTTTCTTTGAATTATGGGACTGGTAGTCCTGGATTTATGCTGGGTTAAATAATACTAGAAACTCCATATATTAAAAACAACCGGGACCGGCCTAACTAGGCACGGCTTGGTCCTAGGAAACTTGACAGCCATGTAAAATCTTAATTTACTTGAGCAACTTTAAGATTTCTGGCACTATCATTTTAAATTAAAGAAACCGTAAGTGATGGTGTTCCTTACTGACAGTAAAAGTGAATCTTGGCTAGGTCAGAATACAAGCGAAGAATCCTGGAGAAGTTGCACATTAACTCATGACTGACCTCAAGGCTCCTTATCTCAACCACACAGCCGCCAGCATCTCCTCCACTATAAACCATGATGTAATTTCTCAGAAAGAGAGGCAGCTTTCTTTCATGTATTACCCTGAAAAATACATTTTAGAAAGATGTGGCAGAAACAATGAGGTAGGACACTTGTATTGGGGGAGAAAGTCGTGTGATTTGAATGTATTTCTTCCTCTTTCATAAGTGGAAGGTATTGTAAGCTAAACATCACATTTTAAATATTTAAGATTCTTTCTGAGTGCACCATAGGTTAACATATTACTAAGATACCTAGAAGCTTTCAAGAATAGTTAAAAAAATAAATAACTGGAAATATCTCCTAGCACTTCTGGTGTGCCCAGCCCAGCTAAATACACCCCCCATCCAAATTTAAAAGTTGTTTGAGCAACTTTTCTTGATCTATTTCAGGCAAGCTTTCTCCAGGGGCGTGGATCGAAGCCAGCCTTAGTGGCTGTTATGGGCGGTCTCAGAAATTTTCTGGATATTTACTCTGTCTATCACCTTGTCATGCTGGTCCTCTCTGGGGCATTCTTTACTGTTGAGTCATTTTGTTGAGCAGACTCCAAAAATTAGTACTTGGTGGAGCAGCATTAAAATGGATTGGGGCACTTCTGGCACATCAGTTGCAAAGTATCTTCAGAAAGTCTATATTGATGCCCCATCCTATTTAATGTATGTGCTTTCTTTATGCTCAGATTGGGTCATGCGGGTACCTATTCTTTAGATTATATTGGAGCTCAAATCAAACACCACAACCAGTCTCATTTACAAACTGGGCATTGGCTATCGAAAGCTGGCTGGCCGAACATTGAAAAACACAATCTGTGCTTCCTTCTCCTAAATGATAGACGCTTCATTCTCATAGCACAAACAATCATGGACTCACAGCATGCTACTGCTGCTAAATTCTCCATTTAGATTGCAAAGACAAAATAGGGGACAGTCTCCGTAATGCAAAAAACAGAGCTCACAAATGCAAATTGACGTATCCAGACATTTGAATGTCTATTAATGGAACTTATAAGCATTTCCATTGAAGTCAACAAAAGCTCTTTGTGGAACCACGCAACCATATAGTTTATCCAAAGTTACATCAAATAATATCTTCCAATCCACTTTAAGTAAAATACTCTTCAGACCAGGAAATCTAAATACTCAAGACAAAACTAGGGTTGATGTTTTCTACCGTATCCAGGTTGCTTTATCATTGACAATCACCGAGGTGACACTGCAAAGCCAATCCAAAATGCAGAATATTTTCATGAAAAATCTAAACAACAGAACAGAAACGGCAAACTTGTGAGTGCACCATTGGCACTGAGCAAAACATGGTGGGCATCAAATTCCTCACTATTATAAGTCACAACATAAAAAATAATAGTGCTTATCACAAATAACCAACCATATTCACCTGAAAAGTTTAAAAAAAATATGGGGACAGAAAGAGCTACAAGTGCCAACAGGTAATGCTGCTCAGTGTGGAACTATGACTTCCTGGAAAATGGGCCAAGTTATTTCCATGTTCTTGATCCCTTTAGGGTTTTCAATACGTGGATCATATGGTGCTAATGTTTAACAACAATTAATCACACCCAATCTCTTCTTCAGGAAGGAACTGAAAACCCTCCCATTTAAGCAGCTCCTCACATTCTCTATAGCAGAGGTCTTCAAACTAGGGGGCAGGCCCCCCTATGGGGTCCTCAAGTGATCCCATGGGGGGCGCCAAACTCTGGCCAAAATAAATATTATACAGATAACAGGCATTTGTTTTAAGCAGAAGCATGTTATTGCAGTTTTAAAAAGGTAACAGTACTTAACCGCAATCTTTAAATAGGTTTAGATGTATTTAAAAATTGCCATCTTTATAAAATAATTGTGAAAAATTCTGGGGGGGGGCAATGATTTTTATTTTTCAACTTGGGGGGCGAATTAAAAAGTTTGAAGACCACTCCTCTCTAGGTATAGTCAATTTAAGGGGGGGGGGCAATCACCCACACTGAGAATCAACAAAGTGTCATCTCACAGACCATGTCCTTCTTTCACAGTGGTGACCAGTAGCAAATTCTGTTTGTCATCATGCTTGAGAACTCGTCTATTGAAATCCATGGATGGCCTTGTTACTGCTGTCAGTCTGTGCTCTTTTCAAAGCAAACGTTCCCATATCAAGCCATTGTCTTTCCACGAGTTTGCTCACTAAAACACTAATAAACTGATCTCGCCACCTATTCATTTTAATATCAGGAGCTAACCCATAATGAAGGACGATATCATGTGGCAGTGGAGCCGCTTGTGCATCAAACAACTATAAACTTTCAATCTAAGAAACAAACAGGTCTGGTGGCACAGTGGGCTACTGTATCCCCTGCTGGGACCTGTGTTTGATCTCTTGGTCACAGGTTTGAATCCTGGCAGGTACACTCAGCCTTTCACCCTCCTGAGATTGATAAAATGAGTACCATTTTGTTGGGTGTCAGTAAATACCTGTCCTTACAGTGCCAAGATGCTCTTCTGGGTGAACATGCACTTTACAAGAAACAGCAAAGCTTGAGAAAGAGCGAGAAAAGAGCAAAAAGGCAAAACAAGGGTGAGAAATAGTATGGGAAAGAGTAGAATGGCAACAGAGGGGTGAAAAAGAGCACGAGCAAGCAGAAATGCAAACAGGAGAAAAAGTGTGAGAAAAGAGCTAAAGGCAACCGAAGGGTGACCAAGAAGGCAAAAGTCAGAGAATGGCACATGTGCGAAAACAGAGAGAGCAAGGGGCGGCACAGGCATGAGGGAAAGAGCGTGCGCAGGAGAGGGGGTGGGAGCCTCTTGTCACCAGAGCCGGGTCTGTGAGGGTCTTGAGCAGTCCAAGGACTGATTCAGGTAAGTCATGGAGCAGAGGCCCAACCAACATTGTGCATCATTACAGCATGTCCTCAATCCTACAAAAGTCCACCCCCAAAACTGCACTTACCTCTAACAATCGCTTTAAATATATAATATTCATTGGCTCAAGTCCTCAGTCTGAAATTCCTTTTATAGCTAAGAATGAAAACATAATTTCTACAACATTCCAGGACAGCAACTAAAGTAAAGCATGATTATCGGCAGACTCTATATTGCAACTAAAAAAGGTAATTCTCAATGTCTTATGTATATTTTCGAACTTTTTAAATACTGAGGGGAAGGATTAACATTTACAGCTTTCTCACTTTGCTTAATAACCCATAATAAACCTGTTCCTCATAGTAGAAGTCAGACTGTAGAACAGTAGTATAATTATTGATATAAAGTTCACGGAGGCCAGTTTCACCACTTGGCGTTATGGCATCCCTTGGCCTAGTTTAAGTATAAATCGAATTTAGTCTCATAATTTCCTATTTTGCTGTGTTATACATGCAAAACACCCCAGAACGGAAAATACTTGATGTGACCAGACATAGCATAACCTGTGTTTCCAGTTGTATGTCATCAGCATGCTTTATAAGACACGTTTTCGGGCCTAACTGTGATGTCTGCCTACAACCTGTCCCAGAGACAGCAAACCTTGAATCAAAGTTTATCGATGCTAAGATTGTTTTAAAGATTTGTTGGTAGAGTCGCTGAAAATAGGATGTGCTGTTATTGAAAGCATAATCACACTTTCAGAACCGTATGTTTTTTTTAAGATACTTTGGATCCTTTTGAGCTAGTGATAAATCTTTGTTGAAATCTGCAAGCTATGCAGTAGATTGTGGAATACGTGGGAAATGCAGTAAATCTGTAATTATTTGGAAACCACTGCAGCCGCAGATAGTGTTATACATTGCATTTCAGAGTTATTGATGCGGAGTTTTCTTCAGGAAACAATTGCCTGTTGAACAAGCAAAGACAAAGTGCTTCTCTGAAAATCGAATTCTATATTTAAAGAATGCCTGATGATAACAAGCAGCAGTATGTACACAAACTATTTGTTTTGTATTAGATCACTCAGTAGGGCTATCAGATTAAGTAAAAGCACTGCCAAAAATCCAGCAAAGGCCTTTCACCAAGCATTATCAAGCTCAACTTGCCACAATGCACCAGGGTTTTTTTAGAATGTTTTGTAACAAACACAACGGCGGCCGCAAATCTCAAGGGGAGGGGTGGGGACCGGGGGGAGGAGTAAAAAATTAATAAAATAAAAAACAACTTACCTCTTCCTATCTCTGCCGTCTCCTGCCGCCTTGCACGCCTCTCCTCTTCTTCTGGTGCTCTAGCATTCACTGGGAAACCAGCACAGGCTCCCCAGCAAGCCTGGTGCTGCTTTCATGCTAAACCTAGCATGAAAGCAGCATCAGGATTGGTCTGTGTGGATTGGACTGCCGCTCAGACACTGCCCTAAGGTCTGTGCAGTTTCTCTAGCCCGGCTGTTTAACACAGCCAGACTGGAGAAACCTAAGTGCGCATGTGTGTTTGGCCAGCCTGAGATGGCCGGCCAAACACGCATGCACACTTATGTGCACACTCTCTCCTCCTCCCCTTTCCCCCTTTTCCGTGGCTTAAATATCTTAATATATATAATGGCTTAATTAAATATTGTTTTATCTTTTAGCTCCTGCCTTAGCCAGGGGGGGCAATGCTCCTTTGCCATTGCAAAGGAGCCACCCCTGAAGAAACATGCACAGCTCGGCACAGGAAAGCATTGGCCCTTGATGGCCAGAAATGGCTCATGCAATAGAGAGTTGTTCCTGCCTTCCCAGCAGAGTTGTGCACCTAGAAAGGCCACACAACCCATCAGCACATTCTCACAGTGAAAGTCCACTCGTTACAGCTCAGTTATCTGGTGGTGGAGGGCGTCTGGTAATTACTGTCTACGGATATGGCTCCTACCCAGGGGAATATGGAAGGACAACAGATGCCTTTCCTGGGATCGGATCGATCATATCTAACTATTGTGTTGCCAGGTGGGAGGAGAGACACAATTGAATAGACAACAACGTGCCTGTCCCCTCTTCCTCCTTCAACAGATACCAATTGCCCCGTAGACATATGTATTGCAATGGACTCTTCAAAACTCCCTTGATATACAACCAAAGACTCAAATGCAGAAAGACTAAAAGAAAAATAAAGCATTTGCATTGCATGTAGCAAGCTAAAACATTCCAAGCCATTGTGAAACACTTTTTGAAAAAGGAAACAATATGAATTTAAATTGTAAATGCAAGTTGTTTAATGTTCAAAATTAAACCTGGTGCTTGCAAACTGCATTTTGCTCTCTGTGTTGCCAGATCTCTACATGTAGACATAGGCCCTCATTACAACCCTGGCGGTCAAAGACCGCCAGGGCTGTTCTGGAGTTTGTACCGCCAACAGGCTGGCGGTACAAACTCGGGCATTAAGACCGCGGCGGAAGCGCCGTGGTCGCACCGCCGGGACCAGCGGTTTCCCTCCACTTTTGTCCTGGTGGTTGTAATCCCCCAGGGCAGCGCTGCTTGCAGCGCTGCCCAAGGGATTAAGAGTCCCCCTCCCGCCAGCCTTTTCATGGCAGTATGAACTGCCATGAAAAGGCTGGCGGAAAGGGGAGTTGCGGGGCCCCTGCCACGGCCCCATGGAGCTTTTCACTGTCTTTCCGTCGGCCCGCCCAGCGGGGATCTCCAAATGGCCTCCGTGGGAGTGTGGCTGCATTGGCGGCCGCCCGGCGGATAAAACATGGCGGGCTGCATTTGCCACCCACCAATGTTGTAATGAGGGCCATAGTGTCATGTTTATATCCTTGGATTAATTTAGCAATTTAATACACTCCAAGACCTGTTGCATTTGTGCTTCATGTGACTTATTTGGGCTAACACATTTGATAATGGTTTGTAAAAGTAGACCCTGGGACTGGCATATGTTATGCAGTTGGGCGATCTCAAAAAAGTAAATGAGACATTTGTTAGTCCTAGAAATGGAAAAGTACCTGGTGTGTTGTCTGTCAGGGCCTCTGTGTATTGGGCTGTTTGCATGCGGCTCTGTTATCTGTTAGTCAGTGTGCTGTGATAATGACTACCTGTTGATGTGTACACATGAAGGTTGGGGTTGTGGATGTTTGAGTATCTCTAGATCTGTTGATTTGTGTATTCGTGGCTGTTCACAGACGTGTTTTCCTTGTGTGCATGCACCTTAATGAAGGCAACCCTATTGAGGTGTCCATGTTTGGTTGATGTAATTATACTAACAATATCTGGTAAATGAGGATTTAACCATAAGGTAATGATTTTGTTGAACGCTTCACAAACCTAATCATTGGTGAATTGTAATCCTTCTAATCCCTTTGTTTCATTGTGATACCATATCATGTTGCTATCTGGGAGTAACTCAACTATACCATATTTGTATAGCATTCTGCTCTTTGTGTTACATTAGCCTACTGACTATGCTTTGGCCATGATACAGACATATCAATGTAACAAAAGTTTATGAAAATCCAAGTGCTTCAACGTTTTTAAGGAAATTGGAATTTAAACTAGAGTAACAATTGCTACTGTTGAATTTATTGACATAGTAAATTTACCCGGGCATGTGAATACCTGTAAAACTAGAACTGTGAGTGTTTCTGAGCCAGGAACCATTTTAAGCCTCTATGATGGTGATAAAAGAGTCTCTTTGCTGTTAAGCGCTTAAAGGTACAGCGTGCTCCTGAACGATAGCCTCCTCTATACAGATCCAGAATTATCAATTTACAGGCCTATTTGCTCAAATAATATAGGGGAATGTGGCGAGCAACAGACCCTTTGACCTAATTCTAACTGTGAGTGGTGCAAATCTGACTTACAAGGTGCAGCCAAAAACGTTTTGTGGTAGGTAAAATCACCATGGCTTAATTTTTCAGTTACTACCCGTTTATGGCACTTGAGTTACTGAAATGGTTGTGTGAAAACAAGTATATTTTTCTCTAGTACAAATGTAGCAAGGGTTGTTTGTTGTAGGAGACATTTTGGTGGCAAGAGCGCAGGATATGTGTAGTGACATTTACATTTACATTTTTGTTGTACATATGAGCTGTGCAATAAGTGAAAATATAAGGTATTTTTAGAAATGGTATGAAATGCCCCTCAAATATTCAAAATGATAACCTGATACAAATGTAATGTGTTGGGTTTTTAAAAAAATCCCGTAATTTCCAGGCACCACACAATTCGTAATTTCGATAAACAGGGGTTTGCGCAGGGGTTGGAAAATATAGACACTCTCATAGAGGCTGGGTTTTAGGTCACCAGTCGGCAAGTTGCCCACTTGACTGCTTACTGTCTCCCAGTTCCCGTTTCATTATGGTTGTGGTCTATTAAACTATGAGGTGACAGTAGATGCAGAGTTGGACTCACACATTCTGCCGTAGTGAAATCTGTGAAAGATGAGGGCTATATTTATTATATATATATATTTATTATATACCCTATATTAGCCATGAGGTAATCAATCATGTCGACAACAATATACATTGCAAGCCAACACCCACATATATCTTCTTATCAAACAAGGTCCGAACTAGATAAACTAGAGCCCATATGAGTTGCAAAAAGCATCAAAGGGCTGGTTTCGACCTCTTTATGCATAGTACACACAGTCTGATATAATAAAAGTGGTTTATGACCCTGATTGGATACAGCTTGAGGGGACTTCTACCCCACTCCCCAATAGATTGGTGGTCTTAATGTGCACACCCAGAGTGTAGGAGGTTGGACCGATGCTTTGGGAGTGCACCTGCTCTTTAGAACTAAATGAGTAAGGCACTCCTGATTTGGATGCTGTTAGAAATTGGGCCATTAGTTGTGTGGACATCATCCGTACGGGAAACCAGACACCCCTGTTGTAGCGCTCTCACAGGGTGGCGAAGCAGAGCACTCCGAGGCCTACTCAAGGGAGGTGGTGTGGGCTAGTAATCACCAATCACTGGCGCATAATTTTAACATTCAATAAATGATTCTCCAGTTGGTACTTTGTCTTTAGAAAAAGGAGACATACCTTTATTACACACTCACACTACTAAATACTATGCAGTAATTTACAAATACAGAGATATGGGTGAACATGTGCTGAAATCAAATGGCCCTGTGAAGCATTATAGGGCAAGTTGTTCCAAAGCAGTGAATATTAGAAGAGCGGCTCCCCCTGTGCCAGGAGAGGCGTGTTGGTATTTACCATGTGTTTTCCTTTTTGAAAGCAGCCTTGTGCAATGTTTCTGTTTTGAATCAGGGCAACCGGTCCCACCCAGGCACCCCATTTGGCATCATCGTTGGAGGGCAGCCTGGGGAGCCCACCCCAGCTTCCCTCGCCAGCTCCCCGCGCTGGCAGTATAATTGCCTGCTGCCAAGGGAGCCGGCAGCCTCCTTCGGTGTCTGCCTGGTTCCGCAGGCACACATACAGGGTGTGTGGCTGTCTCCTGCTCGCCCAGACATGGGTTCGGGGAGAGTTGACCATGTGGGTGTGTGTGGCAGCACTCCCCCATTCTCAAAGTAAGTTCGGAACCCAGGGATGGGGTCCAGGGTCCCTTCTGTCTCCTGGGGAGGGAGCACAACAGCGCCTCTTGCATCTAGAATATTGAGGAAGGGCGATGGTGCTTCCCCGCATCGTGAAACACTCGGGATCTGGGGATGGGGTCCCGGCCCCCTTAAGCATAAATCTGCCTGGGGGACGAGATGGAAGAATGGGCCCATGCACCCCCTTCCCCTAATTTATAAACCAGTAGCTTATTTACACCAGGCCCTGTTCCACCCCGGGGGAGATTTTTGGAACTGCAGCAGAGCCCCATGCTCTCTGAGGCAGGAAAGTAGGTCAACGGTCACCATGCTTTAGAATGTCATAATTTGGGCCCAGTTTGGCCAATCTTGTTCGATTGAACTGCTCAATTGAAATACTTCTCCTCATTTGTAGATACCAGTAGGAAGAGTTTTATTTTCTGCCAAAGTTCTCTTTATGGAGTAAGTCATTTACCCCATAAGACCTTTCTTTTACTGTACTTTAGCCTTATACTATTACGTCCTGTAACTCCAAAATTATGGCTGCTGGACCAGATATTTCTTCATAAAGAATTTCAAGAGCATATCATTTGAGTCAATACAACGTAAAGAAGCATTACAAAGTGTATTTAGAGAGGGGGCAGCCCGGTAGCAAATTGCAGCTCCTGGGCCCTCCTAAACATTAAAAAAATGAATTAAAAAAAAATAACTGAGTAGAGACGGGGAGCAGTGAAGGTGTGGAGTGAGTGAACCATGTCCACGTTGTCAACAAGCTGTGGTTAACAGGGAGATAGAGTTGAGACTGTGGGTGAGATTAAAAAAACAGAACGGGACAGGGACAGGTGGAGTTTGCAACAGACGACTGTACGGTGGAGGAACAACACAGAGGGTGGTGGGTGTAATGTAGATGGGGAAACCGTGCGTAACAGAGTAGGGAGAAAGCAAAAAAAAAAGATGCTCCCCCGTGGAGAACTGAAATTTAAAAAAAGTAGTTCCCTTAATGTAGACAGTAAAAGGATTCAAGTGAGCCAATCAGAAGTATGGTAAAAACTATATTCTACTGGAAAGACAAACATAAAAAGGGATTAAAGCTACTGAATAATAAGAAAACAAGTGAGATTGATAAGAAAACCAACTAATCAGCTAACCTAAAGAACTTTATGTATTGATGTTTTATATAACAGGTATTTTTACCAAAGGCAATAGTGAGACCTAAAAAGGAAAAATACTTCCAAACAAATCCTCAGTGGTTCCCGATTGTTAAAGGAAACCAGCCCCTCTATTTGCCACTCTGCATACTTTTTGCTCACGTTCATAGGGGATGAGGTCATTCGTTGCGTTAACTTGTTGCTTTTGCATTTGACGAGTTTGAAGCATCACTTTGCTCTGTGTAATGGAAGAGAGATGGGCACCTAGAGACAAAGCCTATAGTATATGAGTGTAACCTGATGTTGTTATGCTCATGTCTACTTTTAGAAATGTCTCATTCGAATGGCCACTGTGCTTTACTAAAAAGTCTCTGACGGCCAAAGTAAGGGTTCTTGTTGTGCACAAAACAGAGACTGGATGTTCTGTCATCTCCAGAAGTCTCGTTTATCACATGATGTTGTGCAGGCAGGTTTAACGAAGTCCAGAGTGACCTCACTTGAGAGACATCAAAAGAATACTTCTCTTTGCAGCTATTTGATTATTCATTTGCAGGGAGCCCCATCTCTTGTTACTGTGTTACCTTAACAGAGGGAGCTTGGGTCCTCTTTGACCAGACCTCGAAAAACAGCTGGCTCTCCTTTTTCAGCATACTGCTTGGTATACTGAGTTTAAAAGGAGCTTGGAACCGGAATTTTAAAATATGTTTTTTCTTATTGCATAGAACTGCATGGGGGGATACTCTGAAAGATATTTACATTTACCTACTTCTTTATTTTTCATGAATCTCTCATTTATATAGACATGAATATCAATGCCAGAATCTAATCTCCAGAACTACAGTGACCAAAACTGATCCATTAAGTGATTTATTTGACTTCGACAGAGACAAGGACATTTATGTATGCATATAGCTACATTGAAATGTATGCGAGATCAGGTTACAATTAACCTTCACAGTAGAGACTAGTAAGGATTGTATAAACTGTACTATGATAAATAAAAAATGTCAGTGATTCAAACAGTATGTTGTGTGGGTCTTAATTGCCCTGGATCATTGTTACACCATAGGATTTTGTAGATTTCCCTTTACACATCTAATCACAATAGACTATGTTGCTATAAGAAATCTAATAATGGTCCGTCTTTTTGATTCCATAGCTTGTGCTAATCCATCATTCCATGTTAAGATGGTATTTTTTGTCCCTTATCCTTCTGAGGTTCCCTTTTATGGGTTTTCTGTCTCACTCATGAAAATTGAGGTTTTGTGATCAGTAACACAATCCTGGGTATTCTTTTACCTTTTTTTGGAAGGCATTGACAACTTTCAGGATATCCCTCTGGTGATTTATGATTGGGAATATTTTGGTTTAGATTGCGTTGCTACAAGTGACAGTGTTGGTGACACCACCAGGGAATTTGGTTGATTCTGATGTATTGACAAAAGTGAGTTTCCACTGTGCAAAAAACTTGGCAAAGAGGTTTGCGAGGGTTTGTTTGTGCTTACATTTGCTGACAGGTGTTTAGTTCTGGACTCTTTGGCTTTAATAGTTTGATTGGTTTTAGAATTTTCTTCTCTGCATGTATAATTTAAAACACTTTTTCGATCCAAACACTGTTCTTCCCTTTTAAGGGTCTTATCACTTGCTTCTTCAGGTTTAAAAAAAGGCCTCTAATTTTTTATCACATCACACCCTGAATTTAGCCATTTTAACGTCTACGTCAACCATATAGGTTTCTTTTTCTTACTAAATAATGGTTCTATGTTCGTTCTCCATCTTTGTAGTGATCTTTTTTTAATTAAGGTTTACATTTGGAAATCAATGGAAACCGTTAGTAAGAACATATTTGTGGGATATATTTGCTGATGAATTGTATGCTGCAAATGAAGAGTGCAAACGTTTAGTGAGAGACTTTCTGCATTAAAGTTTACTGTGTTTGTGCTTACCTTCCTCGCTATTATTGTTGTTGCTACCAGTGCTTTTTTCTCCTTGAAGTGAAACCTCCAATGGAAAGCTTACTTTAAAACTGATGTGCCATACATTTTTCTCCTTCCAGGGCCAATTTTCTGATTCTTTAGTAGTCTTGTCCCATTTGCTATCTAATTTCTTCTGTTGTAGCAAGAACTCCACTCATTTATGATTTCTGTTGCTAAAATCTGTTACGCATTCTTGCTGGTTTTCTTTATGAAGATGCTTAAAGAATCTTCTCAAAGTGTGCCCATGAGCTTAATGCTTGGCCAACGAAATTATAACTTTGCCTCAGCCACCTAGCTGTCACTGAAATGGTATCTCCTCTCCCTCTAAGTGCAAACTCTGTGAGCACGGGCTGGCCTGAAATTGTGTCAGGTTTCATGCCTGACACGACCTGAAAATGAATAAACTTTATGTTATAGGTTATATTTTGGTGTTTCTGGGTCATCCTTGTCCAGTTACCCTTGTGTTGAATTAAGTGCCTTTGGTGCCAGAATATATCCCACTGAGACAAATCTGTCTGAAATATGTTTGAATTAATATTGCAAGTATTCGAGGCAGCTATTGAGGTGTTTGGGAAAAGCTGTGTAATTTAAGTCAAAACACCCTACTCCAAAAACTGCTTTAAAATATCAAACTTGTTTAAAAATAATTGAAGTTTATTATTCTGTACCTTTTTTAACCAAGAATGCATTAAATTCTAATAACACGCCTAGGCTGGTGATCGAAACCAATTTGCATCTGTAGTTGAGTTTGTAGGGCATCAAGTCTGGTCCCTGCTACAAAGATTTCCTGGAGAATCAGGAAGATGAGTAGGAAGAGACATTAAGCCCTGATGGCATGAGGTATGAACACCTTGTTCTATTGAGCCCTGGATTCAATCAGTAGGCTCTCTTTGTCCACTCTGTGGAAGGCCTCATCTCCAGCTTTAGCACAAGAATGTCTTTGTTGTATAAGTGGACCTGACTGTTAATCAGGATTAGCGGGCAGAGTTCTAAGACACTAAAACTGGCCTTCACGATCTTGGATGTTGCAGGATTAGCTTATGTAGGTGCCCTTAGTTACAAGGGAAATCTCAACCAGCCAAATACCCCCCGCAGCTGAGAAAAGGGAAGTTGCATACCTAATGGATTTCTGGATATTGAATTTGTTGTATTTTCTATATTCAATGTTTTTTTTAAACATTTTTAGCTAAACATGTTTTGGACATTTACGTTATTTCTTTATTTGTCTTTTTAGTGGTTTGATTGTTTTTACTACACGCAAAATACACAAGCACATACACAAGCACATGGAGGTTTGATTTGCTGCTAAGCCCTAATTACAAAACGTGAGCCAGAGATATTGTTATGTACACCTCATTTATGGTTGTGGTTCCTTCCATTGTGGAAGGGTAGTCACAGCCAATATCAAGGTCAGGAACTCTCTCCCAAAGTCTGTCAGATGTACTCCCAGAAACCAGTGTTTTCTGTTCTCTGTCTCTGTTACATCTAAAGCGCTCAGCCCCCCTTGGAAACTCATCTGAATGAACAAGGAAAATAAACAAATAAAGGACAGCCACTGACCATGTATACTGTCACACCAGTTGATAAATGCAAATGCCCCCTGCCTTGTGGCATTATAACAACGCTTTGACCTGCAATAAAAGTATACTCAAGTACTTGTCTTGTGTTGTGAACTACATTGGCCACAAAGAAACACTATTTCTCCTGACTGGAGTTCCCAGTCGCATACTTTCCATTGATGTAGATTTAGAAGTAACCGTGAGCGTGCCTGGCCCAGCTGAAAATGTACAATCTTAAGGTCCCACGTGGTTCCTTTTAGTGTCCCCGCATTCTGCTGGATGACAGTCTTGCCCTGAATCTTGTGATATAACAGGAATTAGTTCTGTTCTCTTTTATCCCTCTGAACTGATTTCTAATTTGACACAGTGGCCTCTTGTTTACTGTTATTTTTCGATCCCTTGCCCTGTTAACTGCCAGAGTGATCCCAAGATGGCGGCTGTGTGCACTGTCAAGAGAAATCTTTCAGAATGGTGATGTATCTAAAGTGTCCATTGTGTACTGGGAAGTAACCAGATTGTGGTCAAGAGGGAGGGGATTAGGTTCTGCCTCTGACAAGAGCAACTACATGTTGTTCCTGAATGCCCTAGAACTGTAACGTTAAGGGATCCTCGAGGGAGTACTGGCTGGAAGTTGCAGAGGCCTAAGTATGAGTAATGTGGAACACATTGCCTCCTGCTATGTGATTGCCACCTAAAAGGCAGCCCTCGTGGTTCTCCATAGCACCACAATGAATTTTGAAAAAAAGAACATTTTTACAACTGAATTAAGGTAAGTAGTGGAGTTTCATTAAATGACTTGAAGTAAAAAGAAGTTAAAGAGAGTTTTTAAACTAGTTAACATAGTTGTGTAGAACATAAAGCTTCTGCTATGGCATACGGAGGAACAATATTTTATTATAAAAAATAAAAAAGTTAAAAGGGACTTTTTTCTGATGTCCGAATCCTGGGCATTAGAGCGCAGTGCTCTGTTTGTGAGTGCCACCCACTATCCATCATTTGTAAATTTGAAAGTTTTGTGAGGAACGCTGACATTGTCAACTTAGACCCAAGAAGGTGTATACATTTGTTTAACCATTTATGCTTTATCATTATGCATTTGTTGTTTTAGCCCTCAAAGGTGTTATAAGCTGGCATTTCCTTAAGATATGTCACCTTCAGCAGTGGAGATTATTCTGGCATGTTGGGTAGTCATCTGAATTCCATGACACACCTGTGAATTGGTAGTGGCATATTCTTTTTAAATACAGACCAGTTAAAAGTGGTGAGAAGAGTGACTTGAACCAGATAACGCCACCGTCCTCTGTGGTCAAGTCATATAGCAATAGGATGATTGACAGTGCCCGCTACCAACCTTGCACCAGTGGTGCGAGAGAGTTGAATGTTGACTGCCATTCAATTACAACTGTTCCTTGAGCTGCTTCCTCAAACATGGGCTGAAGGGGTTGCTTGGTTGAAAGGGGAAACACAGTATTTCTTGCCATAGCCAGTGGTGACATGGGAACACATGGTATGGTGGGTGGTGACTGCCACACGTAGAGTGGCCTCAGATAGATGCTACAATCCTAACGCATCTCAACACTGACCAGTTTGCTTAATAGACACAGGTTAGGATGGTAAAAAGTGAACGTCTAAATCTAAAGAAAAGAACAGCATGGGAATGCGGCCATCTTGTCACCAAGCTCTAATATCCGGTGTGGTTTAGGTGCGGCTTTGGCCATTGGATTGGTCCACAACTTGTATATCTGTGGAGCTACACATGAATCATTTAGAAAACTTTTGTGTCCTGAATCTTAGGCAGAAATTCGTTGTCACATTTTGGAACTTAAACGAGACCGGCTTTTTATAACGAGAAAGGTCATGCCATATCATTTCCTCGTGATATAAAACCGAACCGAGGGTACAGATCTTTGCTTGTTCTCTGAACATTAGTTGACAACATAGACATGCAAACACCAAGCCAGAACCCTTCTCTGAGACGTTTGTTTAAATCGACTCATGAGAAAGTGACTCCACCTGCCCTTTTTGTCCAAGTGTTGTGTGACTGGAACAGGCAGAGCTCAGGGAGGCCACGGTTTCGATTTTTTCAACAGTAATCTTTTCTGACAATATTGAAATCCAGCCCAGTCGGATAAAAACATGTAACAATGAATGGACTCGGGGGAAAAACCTGACAGTGCACATTCCCTGGGACATTCAAGAAACAAATGGACGCAGGAATGGAATCAGCTAATCCAGATGTACACATCAGTTGATGAGCGCTTCCATTTCTATTTCTCTGCAGGGGTGTTGCACGATGTTTTCTTTAGCTCCTCGATCTCGCATGTTGGTAGAGTCCGCTGCAGGTTCTTACGTCGATAACAATAGCTTAAAAGGTGTTTCTTCCATCGGGAGCAGTCAGATTTACTGAATTATTTAAGAGCAAATAAGTACCCCAATACTCTTGTCTGTCCAAACAGTGATTGAATAGGTTGTTGATTTATTTAGTTTTATAAAACACACCATAAATTAGAATGATTCTAGGCGCTTCTTCCAAAGTACAAACACACCTTCCTGCATAAAGTATGATTTACCTCAACACCCACCCCTTGTCAACATTAAATGGGGGCCAGTTGTAAAGTCTTTATGACACTTTGCACTCACTAATGAGATTTTCTTAGATGTGCATGGAATATATTAATAAAGTTCGAGTGTGTTTTTACTGCATTTTCTCATGTGTCCGAAAGTCAAAGGCTTCTTGGTGCTGACTGACAGATGACACGGTCGTTAGTTGGATAATGTTGTTTGTAGCTCTTTACAGAAAAAATTAAGTTGTTGAGTTAGGCTTTAAGCACAATGGTAGGTCTGACCATGCAATGGCCAACTGCACAGAGGATGTTTAACCCCCAAAAGAGAGTCCAGGTCAAGAACTCGTAATAGGATAGGTGGATGAATGTATTGCGGAAGAGGAACATAGCGCAGAAAGAGCACTGGAAAAAAAGTTGCATCAACCACTTGGATGGTCCTGTTAATTGAGTAAAGTGACATGGTTTGATAGGTTGGTGCCGTTGAAGCTGTAGGAACCTGATTAGATGCAAGGCAAAATGCAGGCCAGTGTGCAGATGCCCTAAAAAAGGCTGCCCACAACTTTGACATTTAAGACTTGGGGGTAAAGTTAATGAAGGTGTGATTTGTAAGTGGCCTCAATGTATGTCTGCGATTATAGATTGTCATCAAGCTCTGTTCTCCATCTCCTTAAGTAGAATGAGACAAGGACCTAAAAAGGGACACTTGCGCATGTGTGTCGTTTATAGTGTGCACCACATCCTTGTGTGGAAAAGTCTCTCTCTTTGCCTAGTTATGGCCCAGCTGCTGTTTGTGGCTGGGGAAATTGTGTGCACATCGCTTACATTGCTTATTCACAAAGCACTGTTCATATAGGTGCAGTCAAACTCGGACAGATGTCCACTAAGCCGGCGCTGGTCATTGTCATATATCTGTGCTGGATAATTGAAATTGTGTATCTGTTATATAATGGAATATCGACAGCTTCACCCTTGAAATGTATGAAGGTGCATTCTTATTCATGGGGTAGTGTGGTTTTGAAAGGGTCTGCACGTGTATCATTGAATAGTGAGGGAATGGGACTCAACAGAGGGATAAGCATTCCAAGGATGTGTTTTTTGTCACACATTCTGTTGGACATTATCACACGTTAACTTGCAGACCAACTATCAAAAGCAAATTCTTTAGATATGGACAGCAGTATTTCAGTGGTAAGAAAATGATGCCTTAAAACCTTGCAGGCTAATATGAGTGAAAATCACACGCCTAACTAGTTGATGTTACCAAAGGGTTAATTAATTAAGTTGGCCGGGTTTTGAAGGCCGGCCTGCTTTTGGTTTTAGGGTGTACTGGGAGTACGTTGTCCAGTACATAACCCTGAAATAACAGCTTGCATTTGTGTCTCATGGCATGCTCAATGGGAATCCAATGTCATTGGCCCTCCACCGACAGTGGGTTGGTCTAAGAAGGTATTTCTACTGCTTTAAAACTTAAGCTGAATTTCCCTTGTCTTTAAGCAACACGTTAAAAAACTGTTTCTTTCTGAAATCCCTGGCTCCCGTAGCTTTGTTAGAATGCACAAGGAGTTTACCAACTTTGCGTTTGGGGATACAGAATGTATGCCTGTAATGTCTGACATTCCGGAAAACCAATTTTCATATACTTATCAGAGAAAGTGAGTACATAATTACAGTATCCAATGAATACGTGTTTATAGTTTCTACAATATTCCTACTCTTGCAAATAAAAATAATCTCATTGGGGTTCACACATTGCTGAAGTGCAACAAAGTCATGTATTTACACACAAGAGAAGAATTTTTTATTCCATTGTCTTTTACAGTGTTGTGTGAATGTTGTGATATCAGAAGAAGGAGGCCGACTGAAAAACTCTTTTGCGAAACGGTTCTACTGGCACAGTAAAACTATGCAGGAGTTAAGATCAGCAGGCAGAATATTGAGTTAAAAGGCACTCAACCTCTGAGTAAAACTAAATTACTACCTAACTAGGAGGTTGAAGGAAAGGAATAAAAAATGTAAATACTAGACAACAGAAGACAGGGAACATCCAGTTTCTGAATCCAAGATGTATCATTTCATGCAGGCAGAGTGTAACCCTTCCCTTGTGACTCATCCAAAAAAAGAAAATCATATGAGACTGTTCTGCCACACATAATGATCATCTTACCTTGCAGCCATGAAGGGTGTTTCTATTTAGATCCGTGAAAATCAAAAAAAATGTGCCTCGTGTGTTTCAGGGAGCATTCCATGCATTAACAATTATAGAGGCATGTGACCCCCCCCTAAGGATTCGATATATTTATTCCTTTTTGAAGATAGATGGTAGAGTGCCACTTTCCACTTTCTTCACTCTAACAAATTTCCAGATCAGATAGATGACTGATTAAGAAGGAAGCTATGAAGGTAAAGGGGTTCGATCATCATTTTCTGTCCAGTGACTAGCATGCCTCAGGTGTTTGTCAGTGCTCTTACCACGGTCTGGGAGACTCCATCTTTCCAAATATCCTATCCCTAAAAAATCCTTGGAAGAAGGCAGTAATGACTATCTCATCAGCTGCAGTCTGTCTACATTCAACCCTCAAGGGTGGTGGGTGAATTTGGGGAATGTTTCCAGTAGACATTAATTACTAATAAGCATTCTATCCCGAGCTGGTTCCTTCACACTAAATTGAAGGAGAAATGACTTCCCTAACTGTGTCACCTGTGATAGTTCATGCTTGTTCCTATAGTCTTTTCTTCACATACTCTATTCACACATCAATCTCAAGCTATTATCTGACTTATTTTGTAGGTTTACTTGAGAACATGTCTGAAATTACATCAGTTAAAGGGCAGGTGGCCATAGTCTTCTGAAATTGTACTTTTCTGTTCCTGGTATTACATTTTGACGATTATGTTTAATTAAACAACAGTAAATATTATATCGTACTTTATATATACATAGAATTGCCTAGGGTCCGCACCTTACTTAGTTGTCTTTCATGTCTGTTTCACTTCCCTGCTCCTGATTGATGGGGTTCACTTCTACGTTTCTGTTAGTTACTCCAGAAACATTTTGTCTCACAATGTTTTCATTGGGTGATTTATCCTTCACTGCTGATGGTAAACTTTGCGTGTCAATGGATCTGAGGGACTGTTCCTCCTCCTCTCCTCAATTCCCTGCCACCCCCATCCCCTCTTTCTAGGAGATAATAAAAGCATTGCTAAGGCCAGTGGGTTTTACTGCCCAAACCTATTGGCTTTACTGGTGCCCGACCCTGAAGCAGCCTCAAAACAAGAGAAACGTCATCAAATAGTCATTGCTACATTATGCAACACATTTTCTGATAGTATTGCTTCATTATTTTATACTTTTTACATATGATAACTCTGTCTGGGCAACGATTCTACCTCATTAGTAACAGTTTATGCACCAAATAAATCAACAACCAACAGAAAGATGATAAATCAACCAATCCGAAGGGCCTTCCATTGTGCTGCAACACAGGTTTCCATGTTTTTAGTAACTTTTGTTCTGTTGAGCCAGAAACAAATCTGCAGATTATGCAGCATAAGACGAATTATGTGGCAATTGTGTCAAACCCATAATAGTGCAAATAGCACTATTGCAGAATCATATAATTCCAGTGTCCCTGACAACAGAATGGGTTTTTAAAGGCAAACGATGTTCAAGCTCCCAGAAACAACCAAACCTTCAATAGACCTTTGGTGCATTGGAGTAAAGAACAGCCTCCCCACTGCAGTGTGTATGGTTTTAATGTCTTTGCTGGCCCTGCTTGCTTCTTATTTGCTTTCCAAAGTTCTCATCCATCAAAGTGCACCACAAAAGCACTGAGGTCATTGGAATGCTGATGTCAAGTGAATTGTTTTTGCTCTGCTGTTCCTTACCACAATCAGTTGCTTTTAATAAAGTAAAAAGACATGTAATTAGAGAGGCCAGATGTGGTTCCTCGAGGCACATGTTCTGCTCAGCTTAGGCAGGTCTTTATGTTACCGCCGCCTACATACATAATTGCAAAGCTGGCTTGCAACATTACCCAGAGACAGCAGTGTTATAGTGCTGTAGCGGTTTTTAAGTGGGGACTGGCTTTACCAGAGAGAACCCAACTGATAGGAAAAAACAAGCACAAACCTGCTCTTGGCATTTTTAGGTCGAGCATAACAGCGTGCAAGCGCTGCTTTTCCAATGTGTTGGTATGTAGCACGCCCATCACTATTACTCGTTCCTGGGCTTGCCTTTAAAAAATCCTTTGTTTTCATTGGTAACTGCTTGTTTAAAAAAGCATACCACGTTTTACAGCTGATGGCTTCCACGGACCTGCATTCTTAATCAAGCCACTATTTCTACCGTATTTTTATTCTGCAGTTTAGAGTATTTTCTCTGCTTAGGTGCCAGCGTTCCTTGTCACGGTGATCTCGAAGTTCTTCAGTTTTGAGAGGATTCTTGCAGTGACCGTTTAGCAAGAGAAATTTATTGAAAATATCTGGATATGATGGACAGGCCTGCTCATATCTTTTTTTAAATGATATAATTTCGATATTTACATGAATACAATGAAGGGAATCGAAATTTGGCCTGATTGTCAATGCTTCACTGGTTAAAGGATATCAAGGCATTGTGCCAACAGGGTTAGTGTAGTTTAAAAGGTAGAGTGTTAGACCTTTTAATTAGGGGTGGGTGAAAAATTCTGCTCTGCCAGCGGAGTTTGCGGAATTTTGCCAACTAGTGCGGCATTCTGTCAAAACTCTGCCAACTGCCACATGGAGTTTTTTTCTCGTGCATGGCTCACCCTTGTTAGATTGGCAAGCAGGAGCTAGACTTGGCATCCCATAGTGTGGTTTTCAGGTGCCAGAATGCCTCCCGGAAAGGTTTCTCAATGGGGGGGTCAAGGCAGGCTGCGACCATTCGCGTTGAGAAAGCTGCTGCTCAAGTAGGAAATCTACTCAAGCGGCACTGCGTGGTGACGTTTGTGCTGATTTTACAGTTTGTAACAAGCTCCTGGCACTAGAAATCAGCACGAGCAGTCCAACATGCCTCACTTCTGCCCGCTCATGGAACTCCACAGAATCTTGCAGAGTTTTTATGTAACTCTGTGGAATTCCGTGGAGTGAAACTTTGCGAGTTCCATTCAGGCCAACTTTTAATCTCTTCTGGAAAAGGCTGTCTTACTTAATAATAAGTATAGATTGTTCCACCAAAGTGATCCTACAACTTGAAATGATCATGCATGCCCAAGGCAGCATACTGAAAAAGAATTTAAGATCAGAGTAAATAGCACTAACAGAAAACATTTAAACATTTCATGAAGAGCCAAGTAGATAAACCAATGGCCCTTTTTATCAAACTTTTTCTCTGGGACTGTGTCTTGATCCTGACATTGTCAGCGTAAGTACACTTAGGCAAGGTGTGGGATTTTAAATTGTAAATTTCGTGATGGTGAAGCACAATTGAAATTATAAGAAAGATGGACACACTGTCATGAGATTGTGTAATGGTCAATATATGCTGGTATTTATTTATAGAACCTCACCCTTTTCCAAAGAACCTGGCCAAAGGGCTTTGGAGAACTTTAAAACAGAACCAGCCTACTTTACACATTTTTTGTGATGTGTTACTCATCTAACCAATAAAACCCCTCTCTGCTTTTCTGCTGCCAATCATGTCTATCGGTGTGTATGAATCATAAAATTCCCACAATGCCTCCATGAGCCAATGATCAATGACTTTGCTTGGCATCTTTTGAATTCTTGGCCCAATCAAATTACACTACAGTCAGTCATCATTGGTTAGCTTAGTGTAAGCATTGAGTGCCCGTTGTTTGTGAACATATACACATTGATTGTACCTTCCCACACTGTGCACTACAAGTGTGCTAATTAACATTAACAGTATTGCATCGAATTCTGGTATGAATAAAATATGGAAGAAAGACAATAGTATGAAAAAATAATTGCCATTCCTTGAGATGAGCTCGAACCCACAAGCCATCTATTACTCCACAGTTAAATATCCCACCTGAGTGTTTTATTATCAATCATTCAATCAATGCAATATTTATTCGAACAAAAAAATGATCATAAAAGAATCATGTCATTAAAATTCATGCAAAATAAAAACAGGAGCAAAACTATTCGAGTACATCATAAAAAATAACCCTACGGTCCTTAAACAGGGGATATAATAATAAAAGCATGGGATCATACTGATTACATAATCATTGTAGGATATAGCTTCATAGCCCATTGAATATACTCTGCAGTTAGGTGGGCAATCCTTGGTGTGGACAATGACTTTAAATAGATAAAAGCTGCCCTGGAAATCATAAATTGGCCAATTTTAAAAAAGGTAAAAGAGAACTTTTCCTCAATGACATAAAATGTACAAACCTTTAAAGTAGTCTTAAAATAAAGTGCTGACGTTGGTGCTTTATCGATATGTAATTGTAGGCTTTTGGGCCAGACACAGAGTAGTGTACCGACAGACACGTGCAAATTCCAAGCCTCGTATCAGAAATTAACATTACCCAGTAGTTTTAAATCTGAAACCTCCTGCACACTTCAGCTGAGTTGTCAAGGGACATTTGTTACATCTGCTGGTCTTGGTGCGAAACGAAAACACGATCTTTTAAGTAAATTGTTCATTGAAGTGTTAGAGCAACATTTTTTTCACTCGCTTGTGCAAGAAAAATACTTTATCAGTAAGGGTGTTTCAGTCACACGAACTTTGTCCTTTTGTCTACTCCGTTTTGCTCCTTCATGCAATATGTATGTTTTTCTTGTTTTTGTGTTCATTACATGTCGCCTGCTGGCCTGGATTTAGGTTTGATTTTGTTCTCTGATGAATTGGTGATAATTTTACTCTTTGATTTTGACTATTATATAGTTCCATTGAGTGTAATTGTGGTATGTTTGCAGTCTCGCGGTACACCCTTCCATGGGAGCCAATGTTATCTCATAAAACATGCAAACCTTATACCCACTGCATGGTTTGCCTATATTTGCTGCATCACCAGACCCCAAATTATAATGCGCCTAGGACACTTGTTTGAGGTGTCACCTGTAATCCGAAATATGGTGCAAGCGCAGATCAATGCATCCGTGGAAACAGAATTACCTTTTTGTCGATTGAGCTAAGTGACCCCTGACTTTGCAATGCCTATGCAGAACTGCATGCCGGATGCGGTGTTTTCTCACTTTCTTTGTGCCTTTGTTACTGCCAGGGCCTTATTGTTTGTCGTGTAAATACATGAGGTAACGCTTGTGTCCTAGCATGCGGTGTTTACACAGAGTTGGAAGCCTGACGGCTTCACCTTGACAGAATGCTGGCTGCAAGTCCCGCCCCTTCGAACGCTGCTGTTTGCTTACCACACACTGCCTGCTGAGTGTTACTGAACACGTGACCCTTCTTAACAGCGCCGTCTCCATTTTTAAAGAGCACAGCGATAATAGTATAATATTGGGGAAAGTAGTTGAAGTGGCACATCCATGTTTATCTGACAGAATTGCCACACAGATGTCATCTATCGCGTGTCAAGAGGGCAGTGCTGGAAATGAAAATAAAATCTGGAATCCCATAAATTGGGGGTCAGCTTGTCGCAGCAGAGAGGGGATGGACTCACAAGGGAGCATTCATAGGGAGCAGAGTCTGATAACCACGTTATACATTTATTTTTAAAGAACCTTTGCCCTGAAGGAATTGGCAACAAGGGCACATGTGATAGTAATCTGTTTCGGTTTCCCTAGCAATTTTCAGTGGCATAATAACTGCAAAATAACTCTGGTAGTTAATGCACGTGCTCGAGAGATCCCTGTGCAGCCTGGTTGCAGGTTTGACTCTTCCTATGCATCGAGAATTAATATTCCTACTGTAAACCACATCTTTTAACATATAGGTCAAACGTGGGCATTTTATGTAAATTGCTCAAATGGTAAAATTTTCTTCGGAGATCTTTGTGTTGCTTGTAATACAGCTCAGGGGGTTATGAGCTGGCATCAAGGACTTGGATGCAGAGTTCAAGGCATACGTTTAGATCCTTTATATTATTTCTCAGCCTTTTGTTAATTCTGAGCTTGGTTAAAGGGTTCTTTTGGTAGTGGAAAACGTTTTTTTTGTGCCAAATAAATGTTTTTTAATGTAATCACTTATATAAACAGATACATCTGACCTTGCTACAGTGCATGCATATATCTTAGATATAGCACTTGGAAAAATTAAAAACCTGCCTCCAAATTATAGTTGAACCCTTAAGTCCTTTTGAAGTGACAAACTGAGTGTGTTTACGGCTTTGGCGTTAAGGTGCTAGCTCCCAGCCAGGCTGAAACTCGAACAAAAGGAGTGTTGATGACCCTTTAAGTGAGGCATATGTTTTGGGCCTTGTTGGAACTGAAAACGAGAGACCTAACTATCATCATCCAGGTTGCTACTCTAAACGCAAAGCAGACAGTGTGTGGCTACTGCTGAATATTAGGTCTAGGCGAAATTTAAATTACACCATTGTAATTTCATAAATGTATGCTTACACTTGTTACACGGAATTCCATAAACTGTGCATTTACCCTACATAGGTAATTAGAAGCAACATTTTTACCCGAAAGCGTAGTAACAACTTGAGTAGCCAGAACGTCAGTGGCTGTTGTTCACTGCACTTTTATTTTCACTAAAGATCATGACAGGAATTTTAGACTCATACTTATAAAGAAAAGTAAAACCAGTGTGTTCTAGCATACCTAGTGCTTAGGCCTGAAACACAAGAACAGACTGATAATCAATCTTGAGAACTGAGCCCGATTGGCTGGTAAGAATATTTGTTTCACATCATAAAGGCATATTTCTTTAAGAATCAATAATTTAGTCTGTGCACCAAGCTGATGCCCCTTTCTTCCATTGGATTATGTCTAAGACATAAATTCTATGTGCTATAGACTTATGCAACAGAGGACTTAGCATCTGGCTCTGGTGTCATTCGTCATATTAGCATCTCTTGTCAAGTTTTATTCCAGAAGTATGCTGGCATTCTGGTACTTGCCGTTTCTCATTTCTTGACCCAAGAATGGGCCTATCAGGCCTAGTTTTTCAAGTGTTGTTGTTAGATTTGAAGAAAAGAAAAACAAAAGATTAGCCAAGTCCATGAATCTCAACTCTTAAAGGCTGAGTTTTGGGCGGTTCTAATGTATTTTGCCAGTTGCATGCATGCACGTGTGTGACTGGAAATCTGGAAACTGATTTTCTATGAAAGAAAAGGCAAATGTATCGTGATGTATTGGTATGTGGTTCATGACAAGTGCGCATGCGTCTTGATGCAGCTGTTTTCAGTAGACTCTTCCAGCATGACAGAGGGCCCTTTTAAAACAGTAAATTAAATTAAGAAGACAAAAAAAACGTAAGCAAAGTGCTTATAACAAATGGAGAGCAGGGTGGCCAGCAGGAGGTGTGGACAATAAGACATAGTCAAAAAGAAGCGCACACAAGGAGAGCCGCCTGGCAGCACTTTGCAGATACTGGGTCATCGTAAATAAATAAATAAATAATTAAATAAACAAATACATTTAAAAATGTAATGAAATGCACTGGGAGCAGGATCGGGAATGGGGCAAGGAGGATTGGAGGGAGCAAAACAATGTAATGGGGAGAGGAGAGATAAAAACAGAAAGAGGTAAGAAGAGGCAAGAGCAAGGAAAGGGAGATGTACTCCCACATGAGAAAATGGAGGAAAGCCATCAAATCAACAGCAGATAACTGAGAGGGACAACAAAGCCATCCAGGCACGAGAAGGAGGATGGCCTAAATCCCACTCTCAGTATATGTTGTGTATTGGGAAAAACAAGTCTACCGTACTGAATCATTACCACCGCAAAACCGCAGAGTGTGTTTGCACCGGGTTGGCAGTGCCAAATTAAATTAGCTCCATGTTGATTGTGGATTTTTAGGTAATGGTGCTTTGGTTGCTAAGAAGCATGCTCACCATATTAACAGAGTCACAGTGGAAGACGATGTTGCTTAAAAAGATGTAATTAGTTAAAAAGCGTCACATATATATGATGGCACCATTTGAGGCGACTTGCAGCTACACAAATAACCAGTGAATGTTTTAAGTGTAATTTGACCAACTCTCTTTCTTAGCTACCTGGTGGGAGAAGAAAATAACTGCATTTTATGTTAACTGGATCTGCATAGCGGATTCCTTCCATTAGTATGGTCCCAAACCACATTCGTAATCTAAGTAGATTCTCATTGACCGTAATCCAAGTGTCTGTGGATATTGTAGTTATTGAGTTGGGTTTCCTGTTGATAAACGGGTAGAGGTGTCATACTGGACGGAGGCTAGTAAGGTTAGATTAAGCTGACCTTTATTGATGGACTGTATTGGATCGGGGTCATGGATCTCTATGGAGCATCATAACACCGGTGTCATGCCAGAGAACGCTGCCGTTGCCTTAGTTCTGCTGAGGTGTTCATTGTTCGGCGGTGGGGGGTGCTGTTTCGAGGCCTCTTTCCTCGCTATGCTGTTCTGTTTCCATGTGGTTATATGTGAATTGATGTACTGTTTAGTCAACAAAAGTGTAACGAACTAAATGATAATTAGTAAAGGTTCACAAATATATTTGCCTGCATCTTTTTGTCTTCCATGGCTACGGGGGACATTACGGGGACTGGCTAGAAAGGGCCCCTCATGTCAAGCAACTATGCTTAATGAACTCTAGTTTGAAATAAACATTGTGAAAAACAGTGAACAAAAGAAAACTTGGCAACCTTACACACTTTTTAAAAACGCGTTTTCGTTGGTCTGATGTCTAACCAAACTCTCTTGTAAAAGTGCATTTAAAGTAACATATGAAACAAACCAGCAACATGAACATAAAGGGCCCGTTGTTAAATGCATGAGTTCTTCCAGTCTTCTCTCCGCGTGTTCAGTCCAGCCATAAGAGCTCCCCTTGTCACTCTGTCACTTAGGCAGATGTGGGCTTAGGCACCTGTTTGCATGACATCACCAGCGGCCTGGAGCACAGTTGCACCACAGACCTCAAACAAAGTAGCTCTTCTTGTATTGTTTGCAGTCCGAGAACTGATGTCATTGTGTGCCTGGGTGTGATTGCTATGGTAACCAGGCAGGTGGAGAGCCCGGGACTGATGTCAGCCTCAAGTAAGGTATAGGAGGCAGAGCAGTGCCAGCCCCACCCTGCGCCATCCATTGATGCTTTCTAAACTACAACACAAGGATGACCCGCTGAGCCCCAGTTTTACTTTAGACTGACCGGAAGTTCTTTCTGACCGGAAGTCCTTTCAGTGTGAAAACGGTGTAAAGCAACCTTTAACCTTATGGAAGATTTTACCTGCCTGTCTCTGAAACAGTAGCGCACGGACTGTGCTCGTTGTAGGCTGGCTGGGTTTTAGCATTGGCTGGCATCGTCTGCCACTAGAACTGGCCAGTGGAGACTGGCATGGGTTGAGGGTAGGGTGGGGCAAGAAGGACTATTGGACAGTTTTTAGGGTGCTCTTCTAATCCGTTCACCTCAGGACAGGCGTCACTGTCTGTTTTGCAGGGACTTTTGTGTTTCAAGCTTGGTGGTCAGGGATCGTTTCAAGAGGTGGGTTTTAAGCAGAGGCATAGCTACCAATAGCGCAGCTGGTGCAGTGACACCAGGGCTCAATGGCGTGAGGAGCCAACTTCACTCCAGTTAGTGGCTTTTTCTACTGCTAAACCACAGGGTGGGTCCTTCCTACGCCACTGGTTTTACCCATTAGTGTGACCCTGAGATAGTCCAGGAAGAACCATCAACAAGTTGGAGTGCTGGTGAATGCCACAACTATGCATCAGATGTTGTCCATCTCGTTCGTGGATCAGATGAAGGCATGGTTTTGGGATGCCTGTTTTCCCCTTGCACAGGTGAGCCAAAGAGAATTGCTCTTCAGAAATACTTTTAATGGTCACAGTGCCAAGTTACAGTTTAACATTTCACCTGGCCCTTGAGCAATAGAAATAATTTACACATGTTGATTTTATTATTGTCGCTATAAAATCACAGATCATATTTTTAATCTCCATCAAAACCTGGTTTGAGGTTCTGACATTCCCTGCACAAGGGGGAATTTCATTGACCTGTTCCTTGGAGCAATCTATACAAAACTTAGGACTTCCAACTCGTGTGTAGTCTAAGATTCAGAAAGTATCTTTGTGTTCGGCATGATTACTGGATTTCTGTTACCACACTTTTTGAAAGTGCTTTGAATTAGGCTATTGTTATATGTAGCACTCATTGAAATGTACTCACTTAATTAAATCAGTAGTGTTTTTGAATTTTCGCAATTTATGCCGTTCATAAAATACCGACTGCTTTAGCACTTTACACCGACGTTTCGTTAACCAAACACATGCTCGTCAGACCATTTCATTCTCAACTTCAACAGAGATGCCAGGACACACTGTTGTAATTTAGCACCAAAAAATCCAAAATACATTTTGCATCAGTTGTCTAGTTTAACAATTGTGTTTTGCACTGATCTATTGGTGAAAACGTTTTCTCAGAATTGCACAGCAGTAGTACAACCTAGGACTGTTAGCACAAATATGAAAATCCTGTATGGCCATTAAATTGGATTCTTTTTTCATCAACGTTTACCTTAGCTTGACAAGCAAGCCCGTGTGCAATCCATTGTTGCCAATTTGTTGGGACCCTGGGACTTTGTTACAAAATGTACGGAATGTTAGTGTACGTTGACTCGGGATTTCGTTTCCCAGTTTCAGTTTGTTGCTTTATATCCCTGTTCATCTCCGTGGCATGTGCATTAGCGTTTGTGTTTTTTCACAGTCTCTGGCGAACTCTCTGGTGCCTACAAAAGCGTCGATGTATTTTTGGACTCTGATATGGTTTTTGTTTACTATTTAAACTAGATACTGTAGTCAAAGGTCTCAGGTTTTGCAGGTTCGTGAGTGAATCACTCATCCAGACCTGTTTTCTTATTTACATTTTGGTGCTCGTAGTCCTGAAGTGAAAACGGGATAAACCGGTTTAACTAGAAACATATTTGGGCTGGACGAGCCACTCACCGATGCAACCGGTAACCCGGGGCTCTGATGAAAAGCCCACGATGCTCTGTGCTTATGGACGGGGCATGCTGTACTCACATTACCTGCTGGACGCATTTGGTGTTGAAATTAAAGAAACTGAGAAATTAGGTGGAGAGTAGAAAAAACAGATCAACCACACCATTTAAGAGCTTCAGATTAACCTGGAGTCCCAATGAAGGAGTAGACAGGAGTTTGCACCCATACTGAGATTCTGAAATGTGAAGGCATTAGTCCAGCAGTGGCGTCTCTCTCCTACCCCCCCCCCCCAGCAGCAACTGTTGCAAATCCTTTCACAAGGAAAGGATAATAAACTGGGTAAAGGGGAGGAGAATTGGGGGTGACAAGCTGAGGTGAGTGCACTGTGTACTGTGCACTCCCCTCAGAGCACATGTGTGTTTGGCCGGCCACACATGCGCACAGGTCTCTTTCCAGCCCAGCAACACAGTTGCCGGCTGGAGAGAGCAGGCACAGGCTTCCAGTCTGCCTGGGAGCGCCCTGGCTGGGTGATCTCAGCGAATCCTGATGCTGCTTGTGCAGCGTCAGGATTGGCCGCAGGGCAGGCTGGGAGCCCGTGCCTACGTGCAGCAGAGGAGTGGCGCGACGCAGGAGCGGAGGTAAGTTTTTTTTTAATGTTATTAATCCCCCCCCCTGTCCACCCCTGCGCCCAGCCCCCAGTAATCACCGCGAGCTGCAACTGTAGTCCAGTACTCACTGGGTACTTGCAGGCTTTTGTTGCTACTAAGGAAAGCAGAATGCAGTCCATTTGAGATACGTCTCTGTGTTTCTCACCTCGAGTACATGATGTGTTTTGACAATAACTAATATATTGCAAAGGTGTGTGAAGCGCCTTGCACGTCAGCAATACACCTACTTATTATCTAGAATGTTTTGGAGTAATCACACACCATAGTGTAGCAACCAAAGCTCACCCTCTTGTTTTTGCATTAAGTGGCTGCTACACTTACTACTTTTATTGTTATTATATTTTATTTTGTTATTGGTCTTCGACATCAGTGTCTCTGTTAATGTGATTGCATCCTCTCCATATCAGGGTTTGTATCATTATACAGAATACATTTGCATCCTTCTACAGAATCCCTGAGAAAACTACCTAGAACTTTCCCTCTCACCTAGGACCCATGGACAGTGTCAATGATTAAAGGACTCTTTCTGTTCTCCTCAAAACGAAATGGCAGTTTGGGCGAAGCCAAAAAAGTCACCATTTCCCAACATTGCATCCAACAGCTCAGTTTCCTTGTAGAACGCGCGATGTGTCATCCAGTGGAAAGAAAGTGGAGCTGTAGCCATCGCTCGCCCTCATGTTTCATCACCTTCGTGAGAGAGAGTCAACCTGGCTTGTGAAGTCATAGCTTGTCATTATTTTCTCTTGGGCGAGGCTGCCCTATTTGACTCACATCTGCAGCTCAGCGCATCCCTCCCATGTAAACACTTGTTGACGTTGCCAGTCTCTGCTTGAGGACGTCCTGGAAGACTAGAAAGATGTTGCTCCCTGCTTTCACTTTGTGTCTCTATTTCTATGCCAATTGTATTATTATTTGGTGTATTTTATTGCATGTGTGCCAGGTGATTTACTTGTGAGGATGTGCTATCCCCATATGTGCTGAGGTAGCATTTTTGACCACGTTGTTGGATTTACATGAGGTTATTGATCGGGGCGTCATCAGTTTTTGCTCTTGCGCTGCAGCTGTTTCCCATCTCACCCCTACAGTGAGTCACCAATTCACAGCACTTGCAGGAGCTTGACATATGCATCCTGTGAGAGAAGTGGTGCGGGAGGCGCTTGCAACATGTCCCCTCTTCAGTTCAAAGCAAGAACTGAGGGTGTGTCGCTTCCACTAAAATGAGCAAAATGATTTTTTAATGAGCCTGAAAGTGTGGCTTTAAAGCAAGAGGTCATGAGAGGAAGCTTATGGAGGGGAGGATCAGGAGTAACACGAGGACATTGCTCTCATAAAGGTTGAAAGGTTGGTAAATGTGTGAGTCATCACCTGGCGGCAGTGGTGTTAGAATTCAAGACAGGTACCGATGGCAAGACACAGACTGAGAGAACAACAGCGTAAAATCAGAGGCGAGGTGGATACTAATTAGATCCTAGATTAATTGATGCACAGGCTCCGGGATGATGTGAACTGACATATCTGCTGTCACAATCTGTGCAACTATTCCGTATTGTAACCTCCATAGTCGTTATTTTCAGAACTAACTGTAAAGTTTCATTTTCTTGGCACAAGAGGACTGGGTTCTTTTGAGGCAGATAATTTATTCTTCATAACTCTTTTTCTTTGTTTCTGTCACTTCAAGTGTTCCTCTTTACATGAACAGAGCTTCTGGTTGAGTGACACCTAAAACACCAGGCGTACTTGATGTAGCACCTACCATGAATTGACATCCTGTTGTGATGTGAAGTTCGTAGTTGACGCTCAACAGCTCTTCGCTATGCGTATGATACTATCCAAGATACATCTGTAGCCCAGCACTGAGCGTGATCTCAAACTTTCTCCCCCTCTGTTCCTAGTGTGATGATTTGGTGGTAGTATTGAAATAACAGAATTCTTTATGAAATCGTAGAATGTGCTGGTACAGGTTAGACGAACTGCACCCAAAAGGTGGCCCAGAATTCTAGCTAAAGTGTGGCTCCCCTTTGTTGTGGAGAATAACTTAAGCAGTAAGTGAGCCAATCTTGCACCTGAAGGACTGGATGCCCCAAAATTGTTATTTAACGTACTGACAATTGCCACTACCACAGATACAAACACACATTATGCATGTTCTCCTACTCTCTGATGCATAATGACCCCTTACTAAGGACAAGTCCCAGGCTTACAGCAAGCCAGATCGAAACACTACTCCCCAAGCTGTTCATAAGGGAAAAGGGGAAAGGTATGTAGGGCTCGCCCAGAATGGAGACCGAGAGAACAAGGTGCAGGAGTAGCGATGAACCACTTGCCATGGAGGAGGAAACAAGCTGAACTCCAAAACAATGAAGCATAGCTGCTCTTGAACTCTCCTGAGACTAAAACGTGTTAGCACACCCTCGCTATCCTTAACTCGTTGGCTGTGATTGGAAACCTCCCTTTCATTCTCGTTCATTTATACAAATCAGCCAAACCAAGGATTGACAAACACTCCATACATTCAATCATAGGACATCTCCGTAACCCTTGTTCACATCAACCTTTTCGTAACCAAAGGGTCACACGGACCTTAAGTCAATTTGAGCAATATTCGTTCACAGCTATAGATGATATTATATCCCTTACTCACAGGCACATACCCCCACACAAGACACATTTCTTTATGCTGCCCTGATGTATGCTGAATCTTCATACTTTATAACCGGCGTTCTTTGACATTATGATGGCAACCCTGCCCAATAAGAAGTAAATGTAAAAGGTCACACAGACTTAAGAGGCATCTTACTGATATCTCTGTCCAGCTAAAAATGTGTATACCTAATTATCTACTACCAGCAAACTTACACTAATAAAAACATGTTTTGGAAATGAAATCTAAAATGTGAGCATCATCTTGCTATCTAATTACATTACACTAATGTGAATTAAATGTTTGTAAGAACCCTCATCCCATGGTGAAGCCCCCAAAATATTGCCAGAAACTCCACCATAAGGGACTTGGGACCAAGTCTAGTGAAGGTGTCTTCTTGACTCTCAGGATGAGCAGAGTCTCCAGGCTGCTGTGGTCTGCACTCATACGTGGAGCCTGCCTGCTGGACCTGTGAGTCCCTGGAATCTGAAAAATCATGAGCCCAGAAGAGACTGCAGGCTTCTGGAACAAATTCCTAGTGCCCTCCCAGCTAGAGGACTGGAAGAATGTGTAGGCAAGTCAAAAGCATGGGATCACCCCACAGAGACTGTGTGAGTGAATTGACATTGCTAGAAGCATTGCTGAGGATATGCAAGAGATCTGTATGGTGGTAGTCAGTACTCCTACATTACAACCTCTGTTTTCCCCCCAGCTGAAAGTCTCTATTCTGACAGATCCCGTGGTACCTCTCTGAGACAGCTGGATTCTTTGATGCTGTAGGAACTTTGCCCCATTTCAAGAAATGTTGTTTCCACAAATGTTATCCTGTGTAGTCTGCTAAGCAGCACACCACAGTTGTGGAGCATTGTTCAAGGTTGAGGCCCGTACAAATGCAACCTCTGGCAAACAAGCAAAAAGAGAACTGACTAATTGATGGCTTCAACAACAAGTTGTGAATGTATTGCCCACAATAGACCATTGGACAGCATGGAGCTGTCTTTAGATTGCTTTAAGTAAGCAAGGGCATATGCTCAGTTTTACTGACCTTATGGAAGCCTATTTGAAAACACCCTTCCGCTTTGGATTAATTGTTCCTCCACAATATGTTGTAAGTATGAAGGTTGTTGTGAGGACCTCTTAGACCCAAGTTGTTTCCCCCTGTTTTTAGCTTCACTTTATATTTCATATTTAATTGGTTTTGGTCAGGCTGCTTATATCTATGACATTTACACGCATTTTTAGCTCAATATTCTTCTAGGAATAGGCGGTGTGAGTTGCTTGTTTAGTTAGCCTTTCCGCAACATGTAATCAGTACTTTCTGTCCAAGGCTAGGAACACTGTACACAATATTCTAGTCATGTTGCCCATTCAGGAGACAGCTTCTAACATCCAGACATAGCATTGCATCAGAGCTGTGCTTCCAAACAGCATGGGTTTATTATATAAATTATACATTGACCTCAAAGGGGCAGAGAACATCCCAGCCACTACAGTCCTGAGGCGAAATGATGTGTTCGACATGCAACTCTGCTAGTGCTAATCAACCAGCTGCCTGAGAGGATTGCCATCTACACCACAGGCTGACTCCTGACACTGCCTTCATGTATGGGGCAAGGGCTAATCCCTCAGACTGGGGCAGGCAGAAGGGTACACTCACTATGCTCTGAGCGTAGTCTTAGGGTTAGGTAGGAATCTCGAAAACTTCTAGAAGCACATTCATCATGGTTGGATTGTTTATATTCTTTATCATGTTGATAATGCTGGTTGCTTTGTTTTATCTGCCTATTTATCACAGCCCATTCGCTTTATGCTAGATTGTGATTGTTTCAATAAATATATTGAAAATTTATCTTGGATCTCTTTTGTGTTTTGACTGGGCATGAATGAGTAATACCATGGAAATGTAAAATCTCTTTCCAGGGCTCCCTGAGGAGTCAGAGTGTCATGTTTAGGTTGCCACAATCACTATCCACCCTAGTTGATTTGGGCGTCCAGGTGAAGCACTGTGAGCTAGCCAGAAATTTGGCCAACCACTCCCGATGGTGTGGATGGTTTTAGTCCCCCACATTCTGAAGTTCTTTTGTCCTAATACAAAGTCCTATTACCTTAGAACCCTATAACAAGGTAAAATACTAGAGCAACCCATGCCAAAACTTAAACCCTGTACATTTGCAAGTTTTTACCTATCAGCCCCTGTGTCTTGTCGAAGTTTCACAATGGAATTTTGTAAATTGTTCTGGTTTTATACATGTTCACTTTTTTCAATGAATGTTTTTTTCCCATTGTTCATTATCGGAACAATTCTATTTATCTAATATTGCTTGAAAATCTTAAACAAATTTCTTCTTTTTTTCCTTTTTCTTACTTCATTTTTAGTTTGCCTTTCAGTCGTTTACTTAATTAATAGATTGCTGTTTGGAGTGTTGCTTCAACACTCAATCTATCTATAGGTCTCTGAAAGTGAGCTTGCTGCTTAGGCCGAGCCACTGAACATGAGCCATGGATATGATTATGGAAAACTGGTTTACATTTCAAGTTCTCTTAATTAGCTGGTGCAGGAGCTTATTCGCAGCTCACAAGGACAATGATTCCTTTTCTGTAGACCCTCTCTGTTGGAATCAGTACAATTACACTGTTGCAGCAAGCTGGTTTTTTAATTGAAAATAGACCTTGTGATACTTTCATTGTGCTTCCAAGCAAGCAAACATACATAACACTGACTTAATTACGTTGTAGTGTATTCTAGAAAATGAATACATATTCCTTCTCGGTCTGTAGGATATTCTACCAGCAAATTTTGCGAAGTGGATCAGAAGGGAAGCAGTTCTGGGTTCCCATTATATAAAAATTGAGTTTGTCTGAGTATATACTGTTTGTAATCTACCATGAAGTAACACCAACGTGAAGAGGGATTAGAAAAAGCAGCTCTACTCTACCCCCTAGGAAAGCAAGCTGAGCAATGCCTGCCATTTCTGCTTAGTTTCTCCACGGGCGTGCCAAACAGAAATGTCTCTGATGGCAGAAAGTTAAGAGAAGGTAACAGTCTGGGCCTCTGTAAACATACAACAAAGAGTGACTGGAATCCTCAGCTACAGCCCTTCTTGCCGTCAAATCTCATCAACACGTCATTGCCCCCATGCACTACACTATCATTTAAACCAGTGATTTGCTTGCCTAAATGTAGTCTGCAATTGCCTTCCCTATAGAAGTACAGGCATAGCACGTTGAACTTCCTGATGACATTGTAAATGTCGGATTCTTCCTTGCAAGGGAAGTCCATGCCTTCCCAGCAGCATTTACAGGCAGGGTCTGCCGTGGGCAGGAGATACCTGCCATTGAGAACTTGTTTGTCAAGGCTCATATATCCATATTGAAGCAATAGCTCCCACTACGGTTGAGACTTACTGCTGCTTTATGTAATGATGGGCCTTTTCCATTTAGCCATCTCTTACACATTCTTTTGTTGTCACTTTTTTACCACCCAAGGTATTGTAGTAGGTTAATGCATGTGTGCGGCACACAGCCGTCAATTTTCTTGGCCCTTCCTCTCTAAATTTATGGCTTATAAACAGCATTACTGTCTGGTAAGTTATATTTATGTTAAGATTGGGTGATTTGATTAACTCACACTCATTCACTTTCCTAATCTTTGGCCATGATAATTATATTTTTTCTTGTTCTCTTAGTTTACTGAGTTTCATAAAAAAAAATCAAGTGTTCAGTGACACTGCTAATGCAGAAGGCATTTCATTTGTAGAATGCGTTTCCTGATTTCGTTTTTGAAACACACTGACGATACTACTAGTCGGAGCATGCTATGGATAGCAACCAGGATAAGGACCAGTTTTCTAATATTATAGTCTAAGTCAATCATAGTAAACTCTGTGGAGATATGACATGGTTTGTGTCTAGTTTCTGACTATTCAGGTCACACTACAATTTGTGCTACTCTGATTGCAGCCAAGGTCCAGATGTCCCATTAATAGCATCTATATTGGCATGCATTTATTTATACTCGATGAATTTAGGCTCAAGAGAGCCTCTATCACTGTGTACATCAAATTCCGCTTTTAAATAAGAACAACTGTTATGGTTCTCACTTTGAAAATTGATGCTTTTTATACATGATTTTTTTGCATTGTGACAATGTTTTATAAAATTATGTTTGAATATAATTACTTAACTTAATATATTGCAGGTGGACTCAGCACTTTTAAACAGAACCATGAAAACCTCTGTGATAACTCCCTCCAACTTCAGGAGTGCCCAGACGGAGGGGGAGCATTGATGGTGCCATCTATACTACCTCAGTCCATCCCATCCACCCCTGACATCGAAAATGCAGAGCTAACTTCCATATTGCCGTTTCTGTTTCTCGGAAATGAACACGATGCTCAGGACTTGGAGACAATGCAGAGGATGAACATAGAGTACATAGTCAACGTAACCACCCACCTTCCTCTGTATCATTATGAGAAAGGTATTTTCAACTACAAGCGGTTGCCCGCCACTGACAGCAACAAGCAGAATCTCAGGCAATACTTCGAAGAGGCCTTTGAATTCATTGGTAAGTACCATAAAATGATTTGACAATATACCACTTTTGATCAGGGTGAAATTGATTATTATATTTCAGTTATAGAAAGAATCCCGCATTGGGATGATCTTTTATGCTTTGCCCGTGAAGCATTAGAATATTGAAAGTTTATTTGGTTAGTTCTCAACCGATTCGGATCAAGCACTCAATTAATGCATCTTAGAAGATAGCAGGGCTCAGAATGCTGCTAGCATACAAGTATAAGGCTTCTCTTTAGAAGCTGTTATTTAAAGACATTTAGTGATGTTACAAAATTAAACAATGTAGAGATTCAATAGTGGAATGGCAGATGTATAGCTTCAAGTGTTTCAGTTTTCACAACATATATTAACAAAATCGATCATCAATCAATGTGGTTATAAACAATGATGGTTTTTATAATCGAATAAGCAGGACAGGAAGGACTGTGAAGATGAAAATGTCTGTCATATCACTGAGTGGTGGAGATACTACCTTCCATGAATGGAACATGTTGAATGGAACTAGCCTGTGCGGACTACTGTCTAGGCCACACGGCTAGTACCGTGGTCACATTCCTGATTAATACTTTCCCCATTTATATCATCAGTGTTTGCACTTTGTCAGTGGAGCCGTGTCATCCTAGAAGAGAGGGCTGCCTTCCTGTTAATGTTCTGTACACAAAGCAGTTAAGATGGCCATATGGGTGCAATATTTTGCCATGTTAAAGTTAAATCCAGGCCTAGTTTCCACTCAGGGCAGAAAAAAGAACTGAGCAGGCTGAATCAAGAAGAAATCCTCACGTTGGATCAGCAGTGCATCTGCTTCGTGATGTCCAATAACAGTGCATCAGATTTGAATATGCTGCTCTAACCAAAGGCTCTTCGATGTTTAGTGCAAACATTTGGACTCGGGCTCAGTAGGATGGCCTTCCTCCCTGATAGGTATCTCCCATTACAGGGATTGGGTAAAAGAGAGGAAGAAAAATGAACTGCAGTATTTCATTTAGTGAGCAAGAAAGATGAGAGAAGATGCTAACAGTATCAATAAACATTCAACTACAAATATGTACAAGGGAGAGAGCACAGTTCAATAGTCCTAAAGTATTGCAAAGAAACGTACATTGACAACATTTGTTAAATGAAGCTACAACTAATAAATACGTTTGGTAATACACAGAATTATCGGTGAGTAAATAGTAGGGGAGTAGCAAAGTGTATAGATTCTAGTAAGTGGTTATTAGGTTAAGTAAGGAGATGAGTGTTGAGTGTATTTATATATACATGATGAGCGAAGTCCAGTTGGACATTCCCAGTTAAAGAGTAGCTAAGAGGTTCTGTTCCTAAAGTGAGGATTTTGAATACGAATAGGCTTTTTTGCACCTTAGTACCCCACTGCCACCAAAGATTTAGCACAGTGTTTTCATTTATGGAATTATGTGGCATGCATGGCATTGTATAACTGCATGGTTCAGAGTGTAAACATTTATGAAGTCAGAACAATGGCAATTTGATAAAAGGAGACCAGTCATAAAGAAGAAAGTAGAACAACTTTAAAAGGAGTGAAACATTTTCAGTAGTCCAATGAGAAATGCGTGGTCATATTCAATTAATCAAATAGTAATAAGTTAGAAGTATACTTTAAGGTCCGCCTTGGAAAGGAATGGACCAATCACAAAGCAGTCTCAACTGATATCTAGCACTTCTAGTCATAACTTTGACAGGTAGATCATGGGGTAGCATGGTACCTAGTGTGCAACCAAGAGACAGTAGATGTTGGCAGTTTTTTTCTTGGATGATTCCTATCCAGTTTGGATTTGCAGCCTAAAATATGGGTCTGCCCATAAAAAATAGAATTTGTTTTAAATATCTGGTCTTAACTATTTTACAAACGATTAATGCTAACATACACCGCTTATGAAAACTAGTTTCTCAATGTTGTAAAATTGCAATACAAACTGGAATGTCCAGCTAGAGTTGTGTGAGAACACACTTTAATAATAAGTTGATCTATCTTTTATATTGGGCATTTTATAATAACAGCTTTGTTGTTGTTACAGCCTCACTTATCATTGAAAAGGTGTCTCTTCTCTCGATCACAACTTTGGAAAAAAAACATGATAGGTGCATTTCTTGAATTAATCTCAGCCAATAATTACTCTAGGCCATATTCCAATCCATTGCTTTTTAAGGCAGAAACTGGTCTGGTGTTGCTTGCATCCCAGTTCTGAGGGTGCCCTGGCCTTGCAGTCCAGCCCTGATACTGCTGGAAGATGACCAAGACTGATATCCAGTGTGGCTGGTGAGGCCTTTTGGGCATTGTGGGCAAACATATAATTGACTGTAATGTGGCCATGGGTAGTGATTGAGATTATTTTTTGCATTCCACCCATCGCTGTTTTCTGCTCTTCATTGCTAATTTATGTGTGGTTTAAAGAATCCACAAAAATCTTCTCAGACACAACTTTTGTATATCTGTACCATTTGGTCATGGACATTATGCCCTTATGGATGCTGGGGCTTAAGAATGAAGAAATCAAATCGGGTGCATTGCGGAAGCATTTTCTTCCATTGCCCAATGGTGGTTTGCGTACCCAGGCTTGTGTCAATGTCCCCAAATGGTTTGACTGGATGTCAACAATCAAATGTATTTGTTGCAAAGGAAATTACTGGATTCTAGCCACTGATTTTTGCAACCTGGAAATCAGTCCATATTCTTATTCCAGGCTTTGTGGGTTTGCAGATTAAAATTCAATACAGTCCTTTTTCGAAAACCCTAACTACAATGAAAATACCGTGAATATCCATGGCCAGAAACCATGCACAGTGAGCACTGTTATCATAGGGGCTCTTGTGAACCCACACACCCAGAGCGCGCAGAGCAGCTGAGCAGTTACAATGGAGGCTGGTACAGGGTCTGGCCCTGTGCATTTGGCTTGGTGGGATGAGGCTATCATATTTGCACCCATCTTGCTGTGGTGGGTGGGTTTGTTTTCTTGCCTACTATGAATCTGTCTTGTATTCCCATCAGGTCCTAAATTTTGGTCTTTGTGTTTAGAATGTGTTCATTGATGGGAGTAAATAAATAAATGGAATGAGACTTTCAGAGGAAAGATAAGGTTATCCAGCTCAAAATAAATCGCTGAAGGCATAGACTTAATTATGTACTCACTGGAGCAAACAAATAAAATGATGAAATGAAAGATTGGATCAATAACTAACAACGCCAGATTAATTAAGCAAACTGAAAAGTTAATGATGAAGAATGGAAATTAATAAAATACAATCACTTCTCTGCCAATTGAACACATAAGCTGTAAATGAACCAATGGTTCTGAAATTGAGAAAAAATCACTGGAAATATATGAACCGGTTAAGTCCCAGGATGACACAGTGGGAAGCAGGCATGCTAAACACATACTGAAATGTGGGACATGTCTTTAGCAAAAAGAAAGCAAAGAAGGACTAACTAGTTTATAGCCATGAACAAGACCACATCTGGTAGAAATTCGTCAATTTATTTAACAGTGCCCATGAACGTTTTGTAAACAATTTAAAACAAGCTACTGATCAGCATATTACCTCTTCCCTGGCTAGAAAGACAACAATGTAATAAATCCATATGTACAAGTACAGTATAACAAATAGGTCAGAAAAGTATAAATTACAATGCACATATACTCACTGTAAAAGGATATTGCAACAATGCAGCAATAATGCCACGTCACTGGCTCTGCACACGCCGTAATATTTGCTAAGCTGTCATGTACAGGAAGCTTGGACCACACCTGGAATGTAAAGATTGAAAGCTAAAACGATGCTGGCCAGAACCAGTAGTACAGTGACACTGTGGTTGTAAACAGTTACTGTTCACACAATCTTTTTGAAAGACAGAGACATTTTGTAATAAATGGAGGATACAGTATTCCTGCTAAACCAGTTACTTTGTAGTCAGACTGGAACATATAGGGTTCGTAACCCTGGAGTTTTGTGAGCATCTCAAAAAGCACATGAAGCCCCAAGAGCACGGTGGCATTGTACCTGTGCCTGAAAAGTAAAATGAGAGTGTCTCAGAGTTCATGCATGTATCTACTGAAACAGAGGGTCATGCAGATGTTCCTGGTTTGCCACTTGGGACAGGGATATCTCACTACCTTAGGGGCCCAGAGACTCCACACTTTGCGGTCTTCACACCATACGGTTGTTAGAGAAGCAGGCAGCAGACATATTTTGGATTACAATGATGAGATGCAATCCTAAAACCACAAAATGACTCGCTATTACCATTCAGATTTCCTTGGATCTGCCTAGCTGGGTAGCCAACTGCATTCTGGACCATTGCACACAAATTGGTCCGTGATGCAAAGTTAAGGTGGTGCAGAGAGGGGCGTGGTCCCCCGGCTAAGTAACAACTCGGTCTCACTTGCAGGTGATTATAGCAGGAAGATTGTTAACGTGGCTCACAACTGGTCACTGGCAAGAACTGTGCGGTGTTGTAGATGCTTTCCTTGGGCTGGCCAGGAACTCACTGCAAACAACATCACCAAGAGCAAGTCAGTCCAGTAAAGCTTGTTCATAATCAAGAGAAAATGGCTGCTTTTCTGGAATCACCTGTAGCCTTAGGGTTCACCCATGTCCAGGTCCAACCGATATGCTGAGAGCTGGAGGGCAACTCTAGTTTAAATTCCTAAAACTAATGCATAATTGCAGTTTGAGAATGCAGCCAACCAGGCAGAGCCCCATTTGCCTTTTCAAAGAGGACTCTGGGAAAATCCTCTCACCCGAATTGAGAGCACGGTCCTCTGCGTACATCCAGAGGCCCAGAGACACATTCCCAGAGGTTCCCATGACAGGAAATGACGTGGATGCCTTTCACGCAGGTAGAAATAGTAACAGATGAAGAAAAAGTGAGGAATTGCATTGCCCTTTTGGGCCGCACCCACCTGCCATGTTGCAGATGTTGTTCTTACACAAAACGAATTATTTTCAAACACGGTGTTTAGACTGTTAATGTTCACTAAGCTTTTACCGTAGAGTGTAGTTGTAATGTTCGCAAAGGTAATGTTTACAAACATTCCATTAGTCTAAAAAAAAATAGGAGGAAGCCCCCTATTTACTGTAACCATCTGGAGCCAATTTACAAGGGGCGGAAAGGCAACACCCCTCGGTGCAATGATGCACCCCAGAGAGAAGAGAGGTGACCTCGAGAAAACGGAGAGAACCATTTAATGTCCCGTCTCTTCAAGTTCACCAAGTGAGTGACCGAAAGGTGTATCAAACCTGATGGGTCCCTTGGGATCGTGGTCTCCACAAACTGTTTCCGAGAAGAGAAAACTCTCGGGGACAAAGCAAAACGTGGCAGCGACGGCGTAGCTGCACAGTGCGCACGAGTGCATGAAGAAATGCAACCGTGAGTGCTGGGTAAAGGCATGCAGGGACGGGGGCATACATGTACATGTCTAGACCACGTGCAAACGCATGCATCGCTGAGCGCATTGGGTAGATCTATATGTACGTATGCCAGCGCACGCGAGGTTATCTACAGGATCATAAGTGAAAGCACCTTTGAATTAAAAATGAATGCATGCGTGACTCACACTTTCTGCCCATCTGCTGCTCGGGTTTCAGTTGGACAGCTGTCCCGCTCTAGAAGCTTCGCACGTGCTTGCACTGTTTACACTGAGTGCTATAAGGCAACGAGTCCCTCATGAGAACCTGCTGCTCGGCCATGTTTGTTTTAAAATAAAGTAATATGAACTGCTGGCACAGAGGGCAGGGCAACATGACTTCAAAGCCAGACACGTTACTAATTTTACCCTGACATTTCCCACAGCCAAGTTTATCCCACAAGTCTGATTAAATAGCGCCTATTCTTAGAGGCCCTGCTGGTAATGACAGCCTCGGGGCCTGTGTTAAACTTTCTTATGCCACAGTATCCAGGCAGTTTTTGACGGATCTCACGTTGTTTTCTGCTTCTTAAATCCGGAGAAATAATAATGTATGTGAAACGGCTTCATTGTTTCTAGGCGCTGTAAATAAGAGACGGCCCGATTACCCAATGTTAGCAATCTAGGAAGGACGGAAAGACGAGCCTGCCTTGCCGGGTTTCAAGCTCGTGACCTTCAGATCACTGCAGATGTTAGCGGTGAACATGACATCACCGGGCCATCTTGGCCCAGAGTTGGGACCAGTCTGCCGAGATTTAAAATGAGGAAACTCCGATTTATGGAATTTCAACAATTTCTTGTCCAAACAAGAAGTAATAAGATCCACGATGAGAACTGTTATTCTTGTCGAGTCCGATCTAGCTTCTTAGCAAGTCGAATGCCTTTTTAACAAGCATTGGCGATGCCAATCGGTCTCGCTTGGCTGGAAAGGAAAGGAATGACTTGGGAATATAGCAGAGGCATTTTTGAAAGCTTTTGTTTGCTTAGCACAGGTTTTAGCTTCTTTGTAATTCATGCTTTTTCAGCCGCAGGAGGGCACGTCAAAGAAAGGATTTGCAGAGGATCACATACTTTGGTTAAGTGATGAGCCGTGATTAGAACATATGCTTTATAGGACCACATTCCCACCAAACCATTTCCATACAATGAAACTAACCAAGTGCACTTTCCACACAGCAGCAGCCTCTAGTCGCACCTTCCTTCATAGGAGCACGTGTCAAGAATGTTCGCTGACTCGGCGCATGAAAGACAGACTGATGTTTGAAACTGCCTTTCGGTTAAAAAGTTAATCTGGATGCTATTTTCAACTGATATCAAATGGAAGGCGACACAGTCCTCGGCGGGTTTAACTAGCTCCGCTTTCAGATGTAGTTAAAGCCCGTTGTGCATTATCCATCTCCTGTTCTGATTTAGAAGAGCCCCAAGGTTATGTCCTTCTTTAAAACATGACCTGGCATGCTGGGTATTGAGTGGGCTGCCTAGAATATGTTGACATTTCCAGATAGGAGGCTCTGAGCTGGAGGTGTCTGCTTGACACTGACACTATTTAATAAAAGCTTTATGGAGGAGTCACAGGCAATCTCACAACAAGCCCCTCTCTGCACACGTTTTGTACATTTTTAGGCCAAGCTTGCAAGCGCTCTGACGCGTTGTAATCCCCCTGTGGGCTTTTGAGCACGCCAACCACACGACCATCACTATCACTCGTTCGTGGGCTTGCCTTTCAAAAACCCTTTGTTATCACTAGTAAATGCCTTACATTTGTCCCTCCTTGGGGCAGTTACGTTTCTGCCTTGGACACCGACCCTGTTACATGGATAATTGCACGGTTGCCGATAGGTTTGTCTGCGAGCGAACTTCTTTTTCCTTTTGTGTTTCTCCTTCGTGCTCATGGCAGCCGTAGCGCTTTGCATCCGCTCACTTATATCAACTGTTTTACTTTTCATTTTCAATTTATATAGCAAGAAAGTCCCGTTAGGAATTTACAATGCTAACAGCACTAACTCGAGCAAACGCAGACCGATTAAATTGCATTTTCTTGTTTAATATGAAACCCATTCTTCCGATCAGGTCTATTCAATACTGGTTGCTGTGGGCTAATTTTGGGGTTTGTTTTGCTTTTCAAGGGAATCATTAATGTTGCATGAGACCTGCCAGAGCATCTGTGGAGAAACTGGGACTATAACTCTCATGTGTGCAACAAGAAGCCGGACACTTGTACAACAAAACCAGCACAAATAGAACCATTTCACTTGCTTGCATCTTTGTAACACTCCTGGCTCCTTTCCAATGCCAGTGACCCACGGTAGGGCCCACCTCGCCCAACCACCAAGTCACCAAATATGGAAGAGGCACCTCCTAACCAGCAGCCTGCGCCACAGTGACAATGCCGGGAGGGGGAAGAAAAAGCAGGATTTAAGGGAGGCAACAGACCTAGCAAAGTGTTGCTCACTGACACCCAAGTGCATCAGTGACCGAGTAGGAGTCTGTCTTGGCAGGAGGTGAAGCTTGCGCTCCGTGAGCGCTCCAGTGAGCACTGCCAAGAGAAACCCCACTCTGACATGTAAAACTGAAGACTGATGTAGTAGTTGGAGCTCGCACCAAATTGTACATCTTGGTGTTCTAACCAGGTAAACTGCAGTGCCTGGCACATGTGTCCTAGCGAGCTCCTAATTGTACACCTTGGTGTTTTAACCAGGTAAACTGCAGGCTTTGGAGTTCACTTCTGATTGTCTTGCCTTAGGGCCTCATCAAGACACTGACACATCATTTCAAACATCGTCACAGGGACACAAATGATTGAGGCAATCATCTATATGAGTACTGCTCAAATAAAGCCATCATTAAGGACTGGCTTAATATTTCAAATGCGGACTTTGAGAGCTGTCCTTATCTCTAGGCACAGGCCATAAAGGTGTATCCCATACAATAGCAGAGAAGAACCCACAGTGACATGCATTCTTTCCCCTTCCTGTCGAACCATGTAGCCTTGGCCTGAGTGATTGTGTCCAAAGTTGTGCTTGTTTCTGTCTCATGCTCTGTTCAAACATCGGACACTTTAGAGAAAGCAGCTCAGTATATCTGATCAAAAACACGGGATTTGGGACAAATCTTCTGTGGATACAAATGTAAAAAGAAAAAAAAAAAACATGCATTAGGAAATTGAAGACTGCTATACAGATCCGTTTTTTAAATTCCTTCCATATAAGACTTGTTGTAAAATGGTGCTAACATTGGTACTTAGCACCCCTCGGGTTTCTAGATGGTCAGTACAGCTGTATGTACAGATGGTGCACTGGAGCAAGCTCCTGGTCTCAGGGAACTCACCACCATCTTCTGGTCTTACTTGAGAGACTATAGAAGAAGAGTATTGGGAAAATAAAACAGGTTCAGCTTGGAAAAAGGAAGTCAGGAAGGTAATATCCCCAATGCCGGGGAACTCTAGGATGGCCCTTACTTGTTTTGTGATCTCCCTCGTTCTACTTTTATGCTACCATCTCCTCAAATGTACATGTAAAATGACAATATTTTTGAGATGGGGCAGTGATTTTTAGATTTATCCAAAGAAGCGTCTCACCCATTGACAGTGTACTGCGCACAGAAGGGATCTGTGTAAGAGGAAAAGTACGCTAATGTCAGTAAGAGACAAGGGTTCTGGCTGGTGTTTGCTTTTGACTTGTAGTCTTTGTAGCTGACACAGGTAGGTCAGTGCTTCACCATGAGGCAATGCTTTTTTGTTGCATTTCAATAGTCCTGCATTTATTGCCCTTCCCCTTTGTTAACAGTGCCAAAAGTGCTCTAGTGTTGTACATGGATCGTAGAATCGTGTCTATAGGATAATGCCCATGACGTGCTATTTTGTGGGCTCGCGGAAACACCACTCATGGCTTGTATAAAGAAAATATGTAGCTTGTGCTTTGCATAAACCTTTGCACTGGCATTTCTTATCATAGTGTATATTCCTTCCCCGTGCCAAGTTTGGAGTTAAGACTGGCCTTCTGAGTGGTATACCTTATCTTTGTTTTTAATGGTAGTGATGAGATGGCTCAGTGTTGCCACATGCCATTTTGGGAAGATTGTAATAAAATCAGTTTTTTTACTGATAATATTTACCCAGAACTTCTTTTGGGATTGAGGTTAACGTTACAACTTGTAATGCTTTTGCCCACTACTCAGACCACATACTACACAGAAAATAGACAGCTAAGATAAACTTATTTATGCTCATAACTATCCTTAATTTATCAAATTTCATTAACAGAGGTGTGTTTTGCACAGATCTATGTGATATCCTTTTACAAAATATAAGAAGTCATTAGATGAGATTTTCAGAAAATCCCAAATTTATAGGGTAGGTCCTGTAGGATTACGGAATCTGAGATGAGACAGACGCTTTTGGATGAGCAGCAGATACAACGAGGCCCTCGCCCACAAGTAAGTTAGTGCAGAGATTTTTGAAGGTGCCACTTGAGAGGTGACTGCACCTTTCAGAAAAGGGTTGCTTTTGACAAAAAGACGACACTAGAGTATTGAATCCTGAATAAGTGTTTTGCTTTCACTTGAAGAGTATGACATTAAGCTAGTGCATGTTTGTGCACGAGGAAGGAGAGAAAAGTAAATACATGTGCCGAATTTCTGAGTTAGAGTGCAAACGACTGCTGTCATCTAGAAGATGGAATCACCAGAGATCACTGTCAGGGCACTTCATACTCCTAAGAGATAAGAGAGAAGGGAAGACAACATTGGTAGGACTTTTAGAAAGTGAGATAGTGATGTGGAGTTTGATATTGAAGAAGATCTACGGTGAAGTTGACGTATGGTATTGGTTGCAGCTTCCAAATCAGGAATGAGGTGAGGGTATCATCCTCACTGTCACATTTGTATAACATTCTCAAACCATCAGGCTTCTAGGCACTTTGTGCAATAAGCAGAAACAGCTGACAACTACTTATTAAATCAAAAAGAAGTGTGGCTTCCTGAATAGAAGTAGCTACTCTGTACCCACATCTGATCTGGTGAGCTGTTCTATAGAGTACTTGCCTGGGATGCAAAGGCCCTAACCTCAGAATTAATGAAATTTATGATGACTGAAACAAGAAGATGTTTCCTGCTTAAAAATAAAGATCTGGAGGGAAGGGTGAGCCTGATCATTTCCCTGTAGTTTATTTCTAATTGCCTGAAGGAGCATCCATGAAGCAGAAACTGTGAAAATGCGTGAGAGCAGCCAGGGGTGAACCATGTGTCCATGATAAAGAGACAGTGATGGTAGTGGGTCTAGAAATGGCCTTAGATGAAAGCGAGACGTAGAATAATTCCTTGATCCAAAATAATGGTTATTTAGGTTCATAGAGCTGGAACATGGGGGGATCGCAAAGAAAAGAATGCGGTGGGCTAATGAAGGCAGAGGATGGATTTAGCAAACACGTATAAGAATGATGATAATTGACAAAGCAGTGGGCTTAGCTTTTTTAGAAGACAGGTTAGGCGTAAATGTGTGACATAGGTATAATAAAACATTTTCATTTTTGTAAATCTTAATTTTTAAATAACACACCATGTGTTTGATCCAGAGAATTTGAAAGTATTGGCGAAAGGGTGGCTGTAGGTTTTCCAAACATATGTATGTGTTTGCTCTTGCCACGTTGTAATATTATGTCCTGGAGGGAGTATACATGGGAAAGCGCGAATGGTTGGAAAGGAATTTGAATGGACATAGAGACCTCGTTTCACGGGCACAAACATGACTCAAAAAAGGAAGTCATTTTTTTCCACCTAATATTTTTCATAAGCTGTATTGGAATACATTCTACATTAATTTATGATGTGGTCAGTAATTAATGTGTTTCGCACATACAATAGCAACTCCCATTGGGATAAATGTCAGTAGCATCTTATTTCAAGCTGGCAGAGAGGACATCAGGACCTTCATCCACAAAGTGTTGCTCTCATCACAAATTCATCCACAAAGTGTTACTCTACCTGGCTTCAAACATCACCAGTAGAATGTTCTGAAAGTGAGAGTTGCTGCTTAGAGCAAACCGGCTTAGACAACACTAATACAGCAGAGTACACGTTTTGAAAAGAGAAGAGAATATCACACAATTCCTAAAGAGGTAGGGAAGGCAAAGGGAATTCTAATGCTAGAGGACGGTGAAAGGGGGAAATAAATAAATCGATGCTATTTTTAAAAAATAGGGGAATACAAAAGATAAGGTGGACGGGGATCTGTGGAGTAGCAGGTGTGAGCAACAAAGTGTATTTTACTCTTTCAAGAAAAAAAAGAATGCTATTCCCGCAATAAATTGGTTCACTGAATTGGATTCTAACATTTGGTGGCTGCCAATTATCATGAAAATTTAGGAAAATGATTAGGTGAAATTGATTCTCAGAAATTGTATTTTATACGTTTTTGTTTTAGGAATCACGTACACCCCACTAAAAGCCAGCTGAAATGATTCTCAAAAGATGAGAATACAGCCTCACTGGAGACTTAGAAAGAAGAGAAATGATAACTTCCCTTTTGGTATACCCACCTTGCATTCCTGCCCAGGGCAGGATGTCATTCAAAATGCGAGGCTCAAAATAGAAAATCATTCGTCATCCAGAGTATAAAACCCCCCCAAACCCCTAACGGGCACTTCCAGACTGTTTACCCCATCACTCACCTTCAACTTCCCTCCGAGAGTGATAGGACAGAGCAGCAGTTTTTTCTTGCTGCTGTGGAACTAACGTGTTCCTTGAACAAAAACCTGCCTTCCACCAGTCCTGACAGCCAAGGGCTCCTCCTTTGTCTAATCCTTAGCACGTTTCTTTGTTCCAAAAGCAAAAACATAAATCACACCTAGAAAATAATTACAACGCTGCTCACTAAAAGCTAAGATTAATACCATTTTTCGTAAGTCTTTAGTACCCCTCACCCAAAGCACAGCAATGACAACTGCAAAGTGTGTGATGCTACACTGTGCGATACAGTGTCATTTTGGATACCCCAGGGGCAGTGTAGCACGTGTGTTGTATTGCAGAAATCATTAAACTGTATACAGTGATCATAACTTTTAACAGGTTGGAGTTGCTTTTCATGGGGCTAGCTCCCTTTCAAATGTTCCCAGCACAGCATAACTATTAGGAACACCCTTTAGTTGAATATTTAATTTGTGGGCCTGGGAATTGGGGGCAGTGCACACCTTCTCAGCAAAGTAGGACAGGCATATCATGCCATGCATTTGTGGCGCCTGCCTAGGGGGACCAGACGTCCCGGATTTCCCCGGACAGTCCCGGTTTTTAAAGGACTGTCCAGGTGTCCCGACGCTTCTCTTAATTTTAAACAAATGTCCCTGTTTTTGGGACAAAGGTCAAATCATTACATAAATGTCTCGGTTTTTGGGACAAAGGTCAGATTATCTAGGGAAGGATAAATTAAAGACGCCTACAAAGTATGAAACAATTAAAGTAATTCATCTGTTATTGTCAGGCAACACAGTCTCCAGTCTGCTCCCAGCAGAGAGACGAGTGTCGAGTGTGGAGCAGAGAGAGGTTGGTGGGGGTGGGTTGGGGCTGCAGGGTGGGAGGTCAAGCCATATGTATAGTCTTGTGTGTGTGTGTGTATATATATATATATATATATATATATATATATATATATATATATATATATATATGTAAACACACACTCATGTATAGGCACACATTCACAAAGCTAAGCAAAAAAACGGGACATGCCAGATATAAAATTCAGTGCAAAGTCGTTTGTCCTTCTTTTATGTTTGACGTGTCCCAGTTTTTGCTCCTCAAAATCTGGTCACCTTACTCCTGGCATTTCTGAAGTGGCAGTGGGTACCATCTCACTCAAAACACCTTACAACATGTAAACTGTCTAAATTCATTCAGGCTATTCCTTGCTACTTTGGAAGGGCTGCAAGGTTCCTAATGGGCCCCCCATACCTAAGGACGTACCACAAAATACAACATTCCACTCGATCAATAGTAGTTGTACAAGCCCTTGTTTTCCCTTCACCAAGCTTCGTATGGCAGTTTATGTTATGTGGCGCTTTGCAAAATCTCTGAATGAATCATTGGCACTCCTCTGTTGAGGGATTATCTTCTTGTCAAACACAAGTTCAGGTGATTTATTCACCAGATTACACCATTAAAATACAAGCAATTAGCTGCTAAAATTAAATTATTGACGAAAAAGTAACCATAGCAATATCACCATTTACACCTTCTGCACACCGTTTAATAAATTTTCTTATACCAATTTTCCCAGAGCATACATAAGCTCCGCGTCCTCCCCTTGCCATAAAAATAAATAATTTCCATCATTCAATCATTTGAAATTTTAAAAACGCTGGGCCAAATTCTCCTGCTTGGCTTCCTCGTAATAAAGGCCAAGCAGGAGAAAATTCATCAGGTCTCCAGCATGACATTCCAGCTCCAATACCTTTCCACATGGATGCCCTATCCCTTTAAGGGAGCATATTCAGCCTCAACCTAACACCATAAGATGTACCATGCTAGAGAATGTTACTGACAATAAATACTTCCTTTCCACGTAAGCTATAGGAGCTCAAGGCTAAAGTCATTATGCTGAATCCCAATCTTTGAGTGGTGCTTGCCATTTCTCTGATTTATCTCCATCAGCAAAGTCTAGTCTATCTTCATGTTATAATTCCTAGGCAAAATCCCCTACCTGTCCTAAGGCTCTAACTTGGTGGAGGCGTGAGTAAGCCACAAAGACCATGTCTGGCCCTCAGAGTCAGCCTGATCCTTCATCACATTTTGCATTTGTGGATTTTTGAACTTTTCCAACACTTTTCTATCTTCATTCTCTTTTGTTTGGTTAAGTACTGTCTGTCTCCTGTAAGGGAGCAGCCACACACAGGGTGAAACAAAATGGATTCCCGTCATTTTGTTGTGTGCTGATATCTATGTATCATAGGGTTTCTTTCATTTAGTAATACAATTGTGTGGTGGTAATATGTCTACTTTTATCCTATGTCTAAATGTATCCTATTTTTGCATACCAAATCACATTATATAATACTGTGAATACTGTGACTCATAGAATACTTTACGTGCAATAGGCAAATACTGAACGCATCCATGTTTTGTATGACGCAGTTGAAGCAAGCTCATTGACTGTATTGTTTTTTAAACCTTGCAGAGGAAGCTCATCAGTGTGGCAAAGGTTTGCTCATCCACTGCCAAGCTGGCGTCTCCCGCTCAGCCACAATTGTGATAGCGTACCTGATGAAGCACACGCGGATGACCATGACCGACGCCTACAAATTTGTCAAAGGAAAGCGACCAATCATTTCTCCAAACCTTAACTTTATGGGGCAGCTATTGGAGTTTGAAGAAGACCTAAATAACGGGGTGACCCCTCGAATCCTGACTCCCAAACTACTTGGGGTAGAGACTGTGGTATAACAAAAGCTGATGAAGAAAGATTTTCATAGCAGAACTGTTTGACTGATCACCCTGTTCATGCTAATGTAGGGGGAGAGAGCCTTGTGGATTACAAAACCACCCCCGGAACGGTTTCATGAAGGAAAATGAGCCTAGGCTGTATTTAACCTCTTCCAAAGCACTTCCCACTCACGTCTGATGTTGGCAAGAGAATAAAAGCTCAAAAAGGCAAATCGTTTTTCTTTTAGGCAACAGCATTTTAGCTTACTGCTTCTTACTCAGCTTATGGCTCGTAGTCTGTGCAGGTTCATAGACTGAAGCAAGCAGCTCTGCAACGGACAGCTGGGGTGATGGAGCGAATGGCTACCCATTGAAGAAGTGTGGGCTGAAACCTGCCGAGGTGTGCTTGCAAAGGTGGCTTCGCCACAGAGAGAGAACTGATAATAGTAACTGTATTCTAGTATTTGCAAATGACTGCTCACTGTTCACAGAAAAATTGGAAAATATTTCTTTGGCGTGTTTATGTTATATTTTTCTATTTGGGATTCAGAGGTTACAACAAAATGGAACTTGACCATTATATGCCTTCAGTGGCTTCTTGTGCAATAATTTGTTTTGAGTGTGCAAACAGGTTAGGACTGGGTGCTTAGTATAAAGTTGCAAGACGCGCCAACTTGGTGAGACGGATTTTAAAAAGCAATTACAGTTTTTCCTTATTTTTATGTGTTGACTTGATTCTGGTTACAGTGCCATAAAACATGTTACATATGTATATCAGAATGTAAGAATACAGATCTTTATTTAAGATACTTTTCGCACAAACTACTGGTGTGCTCCTGTTGTCTGTGTACAATTCTAATTTTGATTATAAAAATCAGAAATCCTTTATTTTGAATCTGTGCGTCCTTTTCTTTGTTTTTGTGTTGCTTAATCTGATGTTATTAGAATTAATTAGACTGTCATATAAACCAGCAGGATTTACAGCTTTTTCAAGTTTTGCTTTGAGTTATGAAAAAGAAGCAAGGCCACGAAAAAATGAATGGCCATCAGACTGGTCCTACTGTTTGTGACTCACCAACACATGCAGCCATTCCGTCCCCAACTTTTCACGCAATGACCGCCAGTGAAGAGATTCAAAAATATTTTGCGCATGTTACCCTCTGGCTTCATCAGGTTCAACAAGCATTGTACTTTCACTGGCCTGGCCAAAACCTTTATGCCTTTCCCCTGAAACCTAAAGTCAGCTTCCTGGCCTTGACCTAGAACCAAGCAACAAATCCGCATTCAAACACTTACACCCTTATTGGCTCTCTGATCTTTATTGGTCTCTGACCTTTATTGGTCTCTGACCTTTATTGGCCTCTGACCTTGCATATCTATAGATGTGCACAAAATGTGTGGTTGTAGCTACCACATCCTCCACAACCTTTCCGAAGTGCTAGGATGCAATCTTTGTAACTGGTGTTTGCGCTTGATTCACAGTTTAGTGGGTCACTTATAATCAGGCCCTGGTACACTAAGAATGTACATTAATATTACGCTGCCCTCCTGAGAACCCAGGCATCTTCCCCACTCCAGTAGTGCCGGCTCTGATGGCCATCCCCTTCTGTCTCCTGTTATGCTATGGTTCATACAATGATTGTAGGCTACCTCAAAGTTAACAGGGTTGCTGAAGAGAACAATAACATTAGTTCACCTGGTCTCATTTAAACAGTCATCTTCAATGGAATAACACATCCAGTGATAACACTTTTAAAATGGATATGCTACAGTGCTCATCTCATTAACATATAATACCGATGGTCTGTATAATAATTACACATTTTAGCACAATAAAAAACAACACAGGTACACGTGGTGAAGATGTAATTTGTTCGAAAAAACTCTTTGGTTTTGTCAATTGTTAACATTCAAAGTCCATAAATTCACTGGCCCACATGGAAAGTAGACATTTCGACCCAACTGGCTAATCTTTTACTGGACTTCATCAGGGCAGGTATATAGTTATAAGCACCTGTATCAAAAAACTAAAACTATGGGATAATTAATCAGTATATTTACCAAAGAGGAAACTAGTCAATCTACTAGTTAAAATAGAGGAGGGTTCACTTACCCTTAGAGGAAATGAGGGCCATAGTGTCTGACAGCAACAAAAAATCCGTAAAACATGTAGTGAGGATTAGAAAAAAATACCAATCAAGAGCCAAAGTGGAATGGAAGCAGAGTGCCAAAGATTAAAAAAGCATACAATTCAAAACTGGTAGATCACTTAAGTCTTAAAAACATAAAATGTGAAACCTTGAATGACAATACCAAAACAGTAGCAAACAAAAAACGGAGCGCAGAAAGGATTTAGTAATACAGTAGGTGAACAGGTACTTCTAGAAATTATGTGAGTTGTTTTGGTACTATCTAAAAGAATCTTGCAGTGTGAGGGAGGTATTGTAGGTACTGAGTGTAGAGCACCACTGAATATTATACAAACAGCCTGTCAGAACACCGTTCAGAGGACCACGGCGCAAGCAGGAGTTACTGGGCCCAACCGTGGTGGTTGAGGCCTTTTACTCTCGATGTCCTAGGGCCGCCCCACTATGGATCCTACTCAACTGAGCTAATCACCCCCTTCTGCATCTGATTCGCAGTTGGGTAGTGTAGGATAAGCAGTCAAGGCTCCTTCAGGGGCAAACACAGATACTGATCAATAAACATGACTCATAACTCAACGAACAAGCAGCACAAACAATAAATCAATGTCCAGTTAAATACTTGTTTTTATATAAAAAGAAGTATTTTAATTCTAATTCTACGCATGCAAAAGTAAACAACATTATAATGCAATGACACAGTCCCTCTTAAGGTCGGAACTCTAGTAGTTGTTAGTCCACTCCCTAGCCTCCCAGCTCTAGTGCAACAGACCCTAGGGGGTACAGGAGCAGGATTCTTCCATCACGCTCCTTGACTCCGCCCACGGTGGCTCCTCCTGGCAGAGGGGGTCACCGAATTAGTGCAGCACACAGGCTACAATCTGATCAGTGCAGCAATTAATTTCTCACATTTTGCTCCTTAGATTAGTTCACAGTAGCCCCTCCTAGCATGCAGGGTTGCCAAATCAATCCAGCACATGGGCCTCGGCCCAATCAGTGCAAGTGTATTCCTCACACCTCACACAGAGAGTCCTCACATCAGGGCTCCTCTCTGGACCTCACTCCCTCCAAGTCTTGGTGAGCAGGCAGGAGCTGGTGCTCCAGGGAAGGTGGTCTTGGTTTCTGTGGGTGATCTTCCCTCCCCCAGCAGGGAGACTAGCGGGCTTAGGCCCCTAGTCCTGGTCACAAGCAGAAGTCTTGTAGAGCTTCCCCTCCTCACACAGCCCATCTGGCTGTTCAGCAGATGACAGAGTTCCGGGATCTCAGACTCCCCTTGTAGCCCTTTTCGAGACACAAACTGTAATTTAGCGAAGAGTCTCTGAAGTTTTATGTTGGGGTTTTGCTTCTTTCAAGTGGACGTCCTCCAGAGTTCACACCTGGATGTCAGCCACAGAGCTGTGCGCATCAATGGATTAATCCTCGGCCCTCAGCCCTACTGTTTATGATTCCCTTATCACCCCCATCTTTCTCTCCAGATATGTGTCCAGGTTCCTTCTTTAACTTCTATCATTGAATCAAAGAGCCCTTTGAAATGCAGAGAGAGAGATCTCCAATTGTCCAGGGCATGTCCAACGCAGCTAACAGGAAGGCAGCAATACACATATCTGTCTGGGGTGGAGGATTCCTCTCCTCCTCATGTTTTCAACAGGCATGCCTGGACTTCCCAAGATAGAACCCAAGGTCCTCCATATAATGTACCACTGCAGGCACTTTTGCACATACATTCAGTCTGTGCACACTTTTTAGTACTGCAGTCTCTCTGTACTGTACCAGAGTGTATTGTTTTAAAAGCACACACTGCCAGCACACACGCATTTACCATGTGCGCATGCACTGTACCACACTTCATCCTTTGTGTAGTTAATTTTTTTATGAGCACACAAGAACTCAGCACATGTTTTCACCATGCATATGCTTCCACATCGACCTGATGTAGGCCAGGGTGAGTTAAGCACACAGCAGCTGAACTTTTAAGAAGGTGAGTGAGCCTGTAGGCCTCACTCCAGTGACACAGGATAAAACATACCTGTTCACTACTACTGATCACTACACGGGATGCTGGCACCACTGTGGCTGTGATGCTTAACTCCTGGTAAAGGTGGAAGCCTTCTTTCACTATAGTACTTTGGGCACCCCTCCTGGTCCAACAAGACCGCAGTCTGTGAGACAGGCCTATGCTATGCTGCACGTGCCTGATCGGTGTTTGACAATGACAAAAAAGCAGCATTAAGGATCCAGACAACAATACTTCTGGGCACTTAGAACAAGGGTGCACATCTCTTATCACGCAGAGGACTTTTCTGTCCCAACACACCCATATTGCAATTATTGTTAGACTAGCATCTAAAGTGGAGGGAGACTAAATCATGATGCTAAGAACCAACCAACCAACCAAGATAGGGTAGGTTGCTTGCTAATATACCACCTTCAGCCAGGAAATAACCTTTGTATTGCAACTTAACTACTTGTGTAGAGTGTGGCACATATCTCAGATGGTCATCAGACAAGTCATATAAAAAATAAGTAAAGTAGGAAAGGGAAACATTGTCAGCTTATGGTGAACAACATTTTTAAAGCAGTCTATATTAAATAAAAAGTGAAAAGGCTGCTAACACCTAGTCAGTCATAAAACACCATGGATCCTGCATACTAACAGGTTTCCATTTGGAATACTTCGCTTAATAAATGTAGCTTTGTGGTGTTACAGTTAGAAATTCAGATTATCTGAACTACATGAAAGTTAATTCAATGGTGAAATTTGATTTTTAATAGCATAAGTGGAAACTGACTTTTATAAAAATGTACTTTGCACTGCCTGAGCCAAAACTGGCCTAAAACCAGTTTTGCCACTCAACCCCTCTAGCCCTGGAATCCACACCCTTGACTGTGAGAGTTAATAACTCCAGCGCATATAACAATAGCTTGCTGCTGAACCTGAGAAGAGCAGACTGGAACTCACTGCTGACCACCTAGCAAGGATTAGCTATTTGGGAGTAGGCAGGACAGTTGGCAGAACAAAGGGCACCTTTTAGCACTACCTCTTTTGATGTGGCGAGGCCAAAAAGTACTATTAATATTAATTTCTTGGACCTTCCAGGATCCTGTAAGGGAGAGAACTAGTTTTACCCTGTCAGGTGGGAAAAAGCTTATCCATATACAGGAGTAGTCAAGGAGTTGAAAATAAGCCTGCATGGCTTCTAGGATTCTACTCTATGGAAACTGCTCCTGGGTAATTTTACAGTAAATCAAATTGGTGCTGAAAAAGAAGGTGGGGAGGAGGTGGCAACATTTCTCTAATCACTGGCTAGTGCACTGGGTAAATCTGGCATCTTAACCACCACCTACTCAGACCATTCCTTGACCTGGCAATCCCTAAATCCTGGTCCAATGCTGTGTCGCATTCCATCCAGGGTAAGTTTTGGAGGGAGCTGTTCTCAAGGTCGGAGTCTTAGCAAAGTTGTATTCTTTTTTTAAATTAACATAGTTGAGTGACGCCATTCTCCCACCACCATTCCACTGTTATAGCTCTTTACATAGGGGCTGAACAATGTTTCTCCTTATGCCCAGCACTATTTAATATGTTAAGCATCTTGCTAGATCATCTTATTTATCCCATAACAGCAAGATGCCCCATTGTTATTGGCACTGATTTTGCATCCTCTGTGGTCAGAGGTTGAAAGGGGAAGACATTTTTCAGTGCTGCAACCCCTAACTGACATCTATGGATTCACCCCAAAGAGGAAGATCATCCTCAAAGAACATCATAAAAAAACTCAGGTGTCGATACTACTAAGAAAGTGGAACCATTCCTCCCAGAAACTGACTCCAGAACAGCTTCAACCTAGGCATTGAAAGGTTCAGCTTCTTTAAGAAGTTGCCAAGGCAACAGTGGTGAAGTACATCTGCAGGGTATGTGGAGTGGGAATGACATAGGCCCCTCTCAAGGAGCCACCATGAACACGTTGTGCGAGGACAGCTGGAATTGTTCTCGATGTCTCCCCACATCAATGTTGTGCCTATCAGCACCTCAAAGTATCCTGTGGCTCTGCTAGTACTGTGCATGACACAAGACCTCCTTCAGTGGTGATTGCCTGTCTGTGGTGCCATGTGCCATGACTCATCAAATGCATGATGAAGGGAGTCAGAGGTGCCTCCTCTTATTGCCACTGCTGAATGTTTGCTGCTAGACTTTGCCTTGCGTGAACTGACTCAGTTGATCTGTGCTGTTTGGAGTCAAGCATGTTAGCTTTCCAGTCTTGCTGGATGTATATTGCTTATATGTGCTGGGAAGTTACTGGCAGTGATCTTTTAGGCTTGGGCTGCTAATGAATGTGGATAAGGAGTTATGAGTGAGTAGGCCCTGCTCATTCTGTGGCACTGGCTTTATGATGTGAGCTGTTAGACCTGACAGCCTTAGGGTGGTCAACCCTAACATTTTGCCTGGTTCCCCTCATTTTCTTACACTGTTTGTGCTGGCTTTAGGACTCTGCACACATTACCACTGCTAATCAGTGCTAAAGTGCATATGCTCTCACCCTAAAACATGGTAGCATTGGTTCACACCCAATTGGCATATTTGATCTATTTATAAGTCCCTAGTAAAGTGCACTGCATGTGCCCAGGGCCTTTAGATTGAATGCTACTAGTGGGCATGCAGCACTGGTTGCACCACTCACATAAGTAGCCCCTTAACCATGTCTCAGGACTGCCATTGTAAAGCCTGTGTGTGCAGTTTCACTGCCACTTCGACTTGGCATTTAAAAATACTTGTCATGCCTTAAACTCCCCTTTCTCTACATATAAGTCTCCCCTAATGTAGGCCCTAGGTAAGCCAGAGGGCAGGGCGCTATATAGGTAAAAGGAAGGACATACTTTTGTGTTTTTATATGTCCTGGTAGTGGAGAACTCCTAATTTTGTTTTCCACTGCTGTGAGGCCTGCTCCTTTCATAGGCTAACATTAGGGCTACCCTCATAAACTGTTTGAGTGGTAGATTCTGATTAGAAAGGGGTAAACAGGTCATATTTAGTATGGCCAGAATGGTAATACAAAATCCTGCTGACTGGTGAGGTTGGATTTAATATTACTATTTTAGAAATGCCACTTTTAAAAAGTGAGCATTTCTTTGCACTTAAAATCCTTCTGTTCCTTACAGCCTGTCTCTAATCCACGTCTGGGCTGGTTGACAGCTCCCTTGTGCATTTTAGGCAGACAAACACAGGATGCTCAGTCACACCTGCACACATCTGCATCCTGAATGGGTCTTTCTGGGCTGGAAGGGTGGAGGGCCTGACACTTACATTTCAAAGGACCTGCCCTCTCACAATGGACTGTCAAACACCCCTACTGGGACCTCGGCACACAGGATTGTACTGAAAGGGGACCTTGTGCACTTCTAAGCCACTCTTTGAAGTCTCCCCCACTTCAAAGGCACATTTGGGTATATAAACTGGGTCCTTCACCCTACGAACTCGGACACTTCTTGGGAAGACATTCTGCACCAGAACCTGCAACCTGCCAAGAGAAGCTGCCTGGGTGCCCAAAGGACTCACCTGGACTGCTTTGGTGTAAAGGACTGCTGCCTTGCTGTTGCCCTGCTGCCTTGCTGGCCTCTGGCTCTGCTGAGAAGTGCTCTCCAAGGGCGTGGATTGAGCTTGCCTCCTGTTCCTGAAGTCTCAGGGCCAAAAATAATTCATCTCTGCAAGACTCCTTGTGCGGTGAAAATCGATGCACAGCCTGTCCAGTGGTAAGAAAATAACTGCATCACCGAACTGGAACAATGCAGCCTGACTCCCTGAGTGGAGATCGACGCAGCGCCAACTTTGCGACCGGAACTTCGACGCACAGCCCACCGGATCGATGCATCGGTGGACCGGAATGATGCAGCCTGACTTCCTGCTAGAGGAATTGATGCAGTGCCAGCCGTGCAGCAGAAATTACACAGTATCACCCACCGGATCAATGCAGCAGCTGTGACTTCGCCCCGCACACCCAGGATTTCCACGCATTGTCCCTGGGCGTCAAAAGACCCCGCATCGCAAAGAGGATTCAAGCCTGCACGCTGGAATTCGACTCAAAGCCCTTGCCGTGTGAAAAAGAATCGACGCATTGTCTGTGTACGCTCAGAAAACCAATGCAAACCTACCTTTTTCCACACATCTCCTCCTCTGTGGTCTTGGTGCGTGTAATTTGCAAAAGACAATTGTTGCTTTTATGAACTAAAGACTCATCTTATCATTACAAAAGTAATATTTCAACTTGTAATTATCAAATCTTGATCATTTTGACCTTAATTTAATCAGATAAATATCTCATATTTTTCTAAACTTGTATGGTGTCTTTTTGTAGTGTTCTCACTGTTATTGCATGATTTATTGCACAAATACTTTGAACATTGCCTTCTAAGTTAAGCCTGACTGCTCAGTGCCAAGCTACTAGAGGGTGGGCACAGGATAATTTTAATTATGTGTGACTTACCCTAACTAGGATTGTGATCCCTATTTGGACAAGGGTATATACTTCTGCCAACTAGAGACCCCATTTCTAACATGTACAATCAGAGGGCTCTTTCCCTCTCCTCCATGTGCCTCTGCCACATCTCTGGGGCTCTCTGCTGCAGTACACACACACTTGCAGAGGAGATGTCACCCCAGAGGAATATGGCTGGTTTAGGGAGTGCTCCAGTTGTTGGAACCTCTCTCTTGGCTGTACACGGAGAGTGCTCTGGTTGACGTTTGGTGACTCTTTGGTTGGAGCTTGCACTTGTGGCACTAAGTAAGGACTATTTGCTTGTGATTGTTATGCCAGTGAGAGGAAGCACCTCTCAGATTTTTTGTGAGAGGGTGGCCGGGTGCAGAGCGAATCGGTGAGCCAGAGGCTGCGTGCAAAGGAGCCAATTGGAGCTGGAGGTACGTCTCTTCATTGGTCACTTACAGGACAAGGGGGGGCACTCTGGTGGGAGGTGCAGGGTGTTCCTGAAGTCCCTTGACTAGGGCTTCCTCCTTGTCCTTTTTCAACTCTGGGCAAGCTGGTTTTCTTGGGGTCCAATGTCAGCTGACCAGTATCCAGGGTATTAATATGGTCCAGCCACTAGAGGATACAGTGCCACCAAACATGGCACACTTGCAGGGTTTGTCCTTGTGGTCGTAGGTGTGTTGTCAAGTCTGGCTGCGACTTCCGTCTCCTGAGATATCGGCCAGTCAGTGAAGTGACCCTCACTGAGTTGCTGGTTCTTGGTTTGTTGCGGAGTGGTACCTCCACTCTGGAGGGAGATCTTGGGCGATTATTGAAGCCTGGAGTTCCTCTTGGTTTCTTGAGGTCATTTCAGTGTCCAGCTCCTCCACAGCGGTGATTGTCAGGTCCTGGCAGGCAGGAGGGATTGGCACCTTTTTCTTGTGCCGCAGGTCGACAATTCTCGTGCATTGGATTTTTTTGGGGCTAGTCTTCTTTGTCCTTTCGAATCTGATTTCTTGGTCCAGGGATGCCCACTAAATACTGAATTTAGTGGGTGTTTTAGGGGGGAACCTGGTAGTGTCCAATGGGACACTTACCTTTGGGTGGCTACACCCACTATGTGGAAAGAGTCACTTCCCTAAATCTAATTGGCCATTTCCTTCCATCTAAGATGGAAGAAAATGAAATAGTTGGCCCGCCTTGCAGGCAACACCTTAGCGGTGGTGCATGCCATGTGGGGCCACTTCTCCTACCCTTTGTGTGGTTTGCCACCTTCGCTCCCACCAAAAGTGTGGTTACAAAAGTGCTAACAGCAGGTCTGGGGGTCGAGTTTCAAGGGCGGTAGCCCTTTGAAGCTCACCACCAAGGCAGTGCATACTCCTGAGGGAGGTGGTGTTAGCTCCTCCACCCAGGAAGGGCATGGTTTTACAAGTCATAGATTAAATGATCTCTCCCAAAGTTTGTATATTGGCTGTCTGGAGGTGGCATGCTGGATAGAACCAGTCATCAACCATGCCAGGATAGTTCGCTTTTGCAGGGGGCACCTCTAAGGTGACTCCTGGGCATATTTAGGGATAAATCTAATACTGGCACCAGTTTGGATTTATCATTTTGAGTTGTGCCCATTATGTAGCTGGGAAACTCAGGTTGACCAGTGTCATGTAAAGGTATTAAAATGGCTGCTCTGTTTACTCACTATGTTCAAGGTTTGGCAAGGACACAGTGTGGGCATATTGCCCAGGCAGCTATGCCCTCACATGTATTTTGGAGCACCCTGCCTTAGGGCTGTAAGGCCTGCCAGAGGGGTGTCTTACCCATAGTAAATGCAGTGCATGGTGGACAGGGCACACAAGTAGTGTGCCATGTCAAGTTTGGGTTTTAGTTCTGCACCTGGACACTCAGCCTGCAGTGGCAGTACTAGGTGCTTCTGAATGCATGACCCTTGAGGGTGGCACAATCAGTGCTGCTGCCCTCATCGGCCCATCCATAGTGCCCCACGGCGTGGGCACATAGGTGTCCATTTACAAGGGACTTATAGTGGTAGCTAAGGGTGTATCCAATTGTGCCAATGCATCGCAACAGTTTTAGGGAAAGAGCTCTGGCCCAGGGAACCTGATTAGCAGGCACCCTGGGCACTACAACATTTAAGCTACATCAAACATCAGACAAACAGTGGGATCTAACCATGTCAAAAAGAGGCCTTTTCTCACACAGTCAGATCAACGAAGCCCACTTGAAAAGGAATTTATATGGTTCCCTAGGTCCTTAATGGCTCTAAGAGAAGGGCCGCATGGGTCCCTCATGGTTTTTACTTTTGGCCAGGCCCTGGGGGTGGCAATGCCCAGGGCTATAATCAGCCTAGGGAAGGAGGCCATGTGCACCCCCTCCCCTATATTATAAAACAATATTTCCCCCGGCACCTGGCCCTCCCGGATGGTGAAATTAACCAAGTGCAGGTAATCATACTTGCTTTTAAAAAAATGTTCCTATGGATTCACAGAAGCTCCACAAATTAATGGGAACATTTTTTTTCAATTTTTTTTCGCCACTAGATCTGAGGGACTGGGCTCAGTTGGAGGCACAACTTGGCTTCCAACATTTCCTGGGTAGAGTGTTGTCAGACAATCCGATCTCACCATGAAATCTGTCAGATTTGCAGACCCTCCCCATCCCTAGAAACTGGAATTTCTTTTACTTTAATAACTTCCAAACTACTGAACGGATTTGCACCAAATTACTAAAAGCAATCGTTGTGGACCAAGATTTAGCTTTCTGGCTCTGTTCACAGGTTTGGGATGTAGTTGTGTTTACAAACATTGCATGAGGATAACAAGTTTTGGTACCCCCCCCCCTTTTTTTTCTCAGCCTATGCTTGAAGAATCAACCTGAAACTTTCAAGACAGCAGCTGAAATGAGTGGCAAACTATTAATTTCGTGAAGGTTCATCAAACGATGCCAAAGGAAATTAGGTCATAGCTATAACTATTACTAACTATATATGTATATATATATATATATATATATATGGGCGTCAACAATACATATCAAAGTGAATTGCCTACAGATAATCATTCTGATTATTCCTCCAATAGAAATGTTGGCTAATCTCAACCTACAACTACTTCCATCTTTTCATATGCAAATGTCAACAGAGCCCTCTGAGGTTAGCACTGATATATTACCATTCTCAGTTCTGTGTATGGGCATTTGTGTAAAGTCAACCCCAAGAGTATTTACTAAGATTCTGCCTTCCCTGGTGGAAAAGCTTCACAATTAATGAATTCTCTTGCACCCATATAAGGATGTGAAATTGGTGCACTCACCTGCAAAGGACCATTCACTTCAGAACCTTCACAGTATTGACCAGGTTACAGTAACTGATTTTAATCAACTGAGGAACATCAAATCTGGAATCAGCATGGGATCTGGAATTCATAAATATCAAAGTACTGATTTCAGGAAAACTGATCTAAACAGACAATATGACTGTGAAATCATACCTCAAGGTCATCCTTTGATATGAACTCCTTCACTTCCAAGTCCGCACGGACCCCAACACCACGTTCAGAGGAACACTCATCTATAGACCCCCAGGGCACCTTTCAGGAATGCCATCGCCGACCTGGCCAGCAACCACGCACTCGCCTCCACGGACTACATCCTCCTCGGGGACCTGAACTTCCACCTCGAAAACAACAATGACACCAACACCACCATCACCAAAAACCTCGCCAATATCGGCTTCCCACAGCTCATCAACACACCCACCCACACAGCCGGTCACACCCTTGACCCCATCTTCTCCGCAAGCAACCACATCACCTTCAACCATACCACCGAACTCTACTGGACCGACCACCACCGCATCCACTTCACCTTCAAGAAGAAGACAGAACACCACCTCACCAAACAACCACCCCGTCAACGATGGGGTAAAGTCACCGAACTTCAACTGTCCAATGCCCTAGCCCAGAAACCGCCGTCGACCCCACAGACCCTGACATCGCCGCACACAACCTCAAACTATGGATCAACGACTGCGCCGACCGCCTTGCTCCACTCAGAAAACCCTCCAACAACCATATCAACAAAAAAGCCACCTGGTTCACCAAAGACCTCCTAGCCTCCAAACGCCACTGCCGAAACCTCAAGCAAATATGGCTACTCGAATGCACACCAGACAACCACACGGCACTCAAGGATGCCAGACGCAAACACCACCAACTCATCAGGTTAGCAAAAAGATCCTCCTTCAAGACTGCAAAGAACTTTTCAGCATCGTAAAAGAACTCTCCAACCCTAACGCCACCGTCAACGACATCACCCCCTCCCAAGAACTATGCGACGCCCTAGCAACCGCCTTCCACCGAAAAATCACGGACATCCACGACAGCTTCAACTCCCCTCACACTCCGGACGCTCCTACCCCACCCACCACGAACTCCACCCGCTCCAGCTGACTGACCACCTGGACCATCATCAGTGACGACGAAACCCGCAAGACCATGAACTCCATCCACTCCGGATCACCATCAGACCCCTGCCCACACCACATCTTTAACAAAGCAGACACAGCCATCGCACCACACCTACGGAAAGCCATCAACATCTCCTTCGAAACTGCAAGATTCCCGGAAAGCTGGAAACACGCCAAAATCAACGCCCTTCTCAAGAAACCAAAGGCGGACCCCAAGAACCTGAAAAACTTCCGACCCATCTCTCTGCTCCCTTTCCCGGCAAAGGTCATCGAGAAAATCGTCAACACTCAGCTCACCCGGTACCTCGAAGACAACAACATCCTCGACTCCTCCCAGTCCGGCTTCAGACGCAACCACAGCACCGAAACCGCCCTCCTCGCTGCCACAGATGACATCAGAAGCCACCTCGACAATGGAGAAACATCAGCCCTCATCTTCCTAGACCTATCAGCCGCCTTTGACACCGTCTGTCACCACACCCTAAAATCCCGCCTCCACGCAGCAGGAAACCAGGACCAGGCTCTCGAATGGACCGCATCCTTCCTCGCCAGCATAACCCAAAGAGTCCGCCTCCCCCCGTACCAATCCAAAGCCTTCAACATCATCTGCGGCGTACCCCAGGGCTCATCCCTCATCCCGACGCTGTTTAACATCTACATGGCCCCCCTCGCACAAGTGGCCCACCAGCACAACCTCAACATCATCTCCTATGCCGACGACACCGAACTCATCCTCTCCCTCACCAAGGACCCGCACACCGTCAAAACCAACCTCCATGAGGGACTAAAAGCCATCGCCGACTGGATGAGAGACAGCCGGGTAAAACTAAACTCAGACAAAACAGAGGTCCTCATCCTTGGGCGCACCCCCTCCGCCTGGGACAACACATGGTGGCCGACCACACTGGGTCCCCCACCACCAGCGCACGAAACCTCGGCTTCACCCTCGACTCCTCACTCTCCATGTCATAGCAGGTCAGCGCCATCTCCTCCTCCTGCGACAACACCCTCCACATGCTCCACAGAGTTTACAAATGGATCGCAACAGAGACAAGAAAAACAGTAACCCAGGCCCTCGTCAGCAGCAGACTTGACAACTACAACGCCCTCCACAGCTGTATCTCATCCAAACTCCTACAACGCCTCCAACGCCTCCAACGCATCCAAAACGCCTCCGCCCGACTCATCCTCAACATCCTTCGCCACTGCCACATCACCCCCCACCTAAGAGACCTTCACTGGCTCCCCGTCAACAAGAGGATCACCTTCAAGCTCCTCACCCACGCACACAAGGCACTCCACAACACCGGACCAACATACCTGAACAACAGACTCAGCTTCTACACCCCCACCCGGCAACTCCGCTCCGCCAACCTCGCCCTCGCCTCCATCCCCCGCATCCGGTGCAAATCTTCCGGTGGCAGATCATTCTCGTACCTCGCCGCCAAGACCTAGAGCACCCTCCGGTCAGATCTACGACAGACCCAGGACCTTCTTTCCTTCAGAAAACTCCTCAAGACCTGGTTCTTCGAGCAGTAGCAGCACCCTCCCCCCACCCCAGCGCCTTGAAACCCTCACGGGTATGTAGCGCGCTTTACAAATTGATTGATTGATTGATTGATGGTGGAAGTGAGTAGGACTCATAGCTGATTTGCAGAGCTGGGGAATACTGACACTGTTCTATTCTGCTACTGGTCTCTGATGGAGAGAAACTTGGGAATCAATGATTTGTCCTTTCTCAAAAGTCTGCTTTATGCTTTTCCTCTCTTTCTCTCATTCTGAAAAATCTGAGAAAAGATCAGGATAAAAGGAGCCATTGTCATTCTGACTGCAACAGCATGGCCCTGCTCATCCTGGTTTCATCTGTTTAATCTGAAATCAAAGGAACAGGAGTGATTGCTTCAGGCTTTTTGTTCGTCCTTGCGCCGATCCACTCTACCGCAGCCAGGTTTGGATCATCATCACTTGTTGAGAGGGTAAGCCATCAAGGAAATGTATTGCCTGAGTCTTTAACAATCGCTGTTAATGATTTCAAGAGGCAGTCTTTCCTGCCAGGTTCTTTTCTAGAGATGTTGCTACCACGAAGGCATTGATTCCAAATCAGGGGACAAGGGCAACATTTTTCTATTTTTGCAGGACAGTTTCAATTGAAGTGTTTCTGCTGCTACTCTTCATCTGCTTCTTCAGTAAGCTGCTACTGAGGCACTTAAATTTAAAAGTGTTTTCATTCTCTTGTCTGTCTAAAGGGTCCTGGTTCCAAACTGTAATTTGCTTCTGATTTTGGCTACTTTTCAGCAAGCCCTATTTTGAGGTTTTAGAGTCATTACCCTTCCAGTTGCTTACACTGAAGCTGCAGTTTGAGTCAGTCAAGTACCCTGCCTGTAGTGTTGAGTAATTATGGTATGGCCCTGCATTCCCTATACTTGTTCATGAGTATTTTTAATTAAATGGAGGTGAAGTGCAGTTTTTGAAGGGTTGAGAGACTGGAGGTGGAGCTCAGTACTAGGTTACATTTTGAATAAATCATACTAAACAAATTACGTCTGTAAAGCGTTCTACTTAACACTGTCTTGCAAGCCTCCATTTTTATGGGTATTCTCTGATAGACTTGTCCTTGAAATGTTTCACTTTCATTCTCATGGTTGCATCTTTCTTTCATTCAGAACAAGAAATCAGTTTTCCTTATTTTGTCTGCTCCTGCTTCTCCTGAGTAGTTCAGTCTGCATGCTTTAAGTGTCAGGAGAGCTGTAGTTACCTATAAGAGAGGGTGTTTTTTTTTAGGAATGATTCATTCATTTTTTGTCCCTGCACAGAAGAGTTCGTAACTTTCAAAGGTCAATTCAAGTTGAGTGTTTGATTCAGCAACTGCTAGTAACTTGACAACCATATTTTATTTTACGCAGCCTTGATGGAAACCTCCTCACCTAGAGCGGAGTGCTTCCTACAGTAAATAATTGGGTTATTTTAAAAAGTTTATTAACTGTTTTAAAAAGTGAATATATCTTTTATGTTAAATATTGATTTATTGATGTAAATTAATTTTATATGTGTATTTAAAGTTTATTGAATTTACCTATAAATGTATTTATATTTTAATATATATGGAGTCCTTAAAGTGCCCCTATAATATTTTTAAATGAGACCTAGGGAGGCAGTGGTCCCTGGGGTCTGGAACAGGGGTCCACGCACCCCCCCCTGCATAGTGTTAAAAATGTAGCCCCTGGGAGGTGGCCGTCCCTGGGGTCCAGGGCGGTCCATGCGGCCCCCAATATATTTTTTCAACGTTGTCCCAGGGAGGTGGTGGTCCCCGGGACCTGGGGCGGGTCTCCGTGACACTCCTTCATTTTTTTATTATGAAGCCCCGGGAAGGTGGTAGACCCCAGGACCCAAAGGGATGGTCCGTGAGGCCTCCATATATATTTTTAATGTTGTCCTGGGGGGGCTGGTGGTCCTTGGGGTCCAGGGGGGTATTTGTGGACCCCGTATATATTTTTTTAATGTTGTCCCGGGGAGATGGTGATCCCCAGGACCCGGGGGTCTGAGTGGCCTCACTAAGTTTTTCTTTTATGTAGCCCTGTGGAGCTGGTGGTCCCTAGGGCCCATGGGGACCCATGTGGCATCCCAAAATATATATTTCATATTGCCCCCTTTAAGCTCCAAACCGCTTCGGCTGTGTGTGGCATAGGGTTTGGAACTAAAAGAGGGTTAGCCATGGCTGTGAGTGGATTGGGATTGGTATGGTTATGGGGGGTTGGCCACACACCCAAAGGCTGCATGTGGTGCAGGGTTGGATGGTTACTAGGGGGTTGACCAGAAGGTCTTGGTGCAGGCCAGGTCCTGCAGGAACCCCTGCTGCGCACAGCCAAAGTCCATGCGTGACACTGGGTTGGGGGGTCATAGGGAGTTGGCCGCAGGGCCTGACCACAGGCAGGCCCTATGACCAACATCTGCCATGCATGGCCGAAAGCCGTGCATGGTGCAGGGTTGGGTGGTTATAGGGGATTGGTGGTAGGTCCTGTGGCCATTCATGCTTCGCATTGCCGAAGGCCATGCATGGTGCGAGGTTGGGTGGTTATAGGGGGGTTGGCTGCAGTTTCAGCTGTGCGCAGTGGTGGTTGGATTAACGTATAGTAAATTACTTATGTTAAAAAAAACAGAGAATTTCATTGAACTGACCAAAGGTTACAGGGAAGTCATAGTTAGGAAATAGAATTAAAAAAATATATATATTCACTTTAAAACCCAAATGTTACAGGGACGTTACACTTAGGCAAACATTTTAAACATACAACAGTACAGGAATTCGCTGGTATAATTAGACTTATTTTAAGTAACTATAACATAACTGGTGCCCTAAGGTAACTATAACTCGCACCCTCACCATGGATTGCTAATTACCCCAGATATTACAGCACTCATGACATCTTTTATAACACCATTGATAATGTCACTATAACATTTGCAGTAAAATTATTGATGAGATAACTATGCATGGTAAGAAACGGTAAGTAATGGGCAGGCTCCAAGCCCATTTTGTTTTGTTCACAGGAGATTTTGCAAGCACAGGGGAAGTGCTGTGCGGGCCAAACCTAAAATACTAAAACGGACTCAAAATAGTAGTAAATGTAATCCAGCTGAGACGTTGAGTAAGGTCAGCTCCACACAAGGCCAACCACTTGTACTGCAAAACTAAACTGTGCTATAGAAACTAACAGGCGCAGGGACTCTCAAAACCAGAATGAATATATCTATATCTACATATATATATAGATATAAAAAACATTATTTTCTAGATAGATTTTCTACATAAACATTATTTTCTGTCTGGTTTTAGTTTTAGGACGGGGGCAGGGACTTAATAGTCGTCTGTATTTCCCATTTTCCAGCCACTCCCCGTCCCTGCCACATATACTTATAAAACTTAGGCATACATATCTAGATATATTCACAGTTGGGCGGTGAGCACCGTATAGAAAAGATGGGAGCGGTGGTGGAAGCATAGATACCAGTGCTTAATTTGTAAATAAAAAGGTGCCGGTGCCCAAAGGCCTGCTCTTAAACATGCGGCTGCTGCAATTAAATGTTCGAAAACATGGAAAACTGAGTCAGCGTAACCCTGAAGACATCTCGGGCCTCTCTAATCCATTTACAGCCACTCCCTGCCCCTTCAGCTCACTCTTGCAGCTTTCCGCTTTCTCCCTTTGTGACGCTTTTTCATTTTTCTCTTCCTCCGTCTTTCACATATGTGTCTTTTGCTCGCAGTAAATGGTTCAGGCAGAAAATAAGTGCCGGCCCTCAAAAATAAGTGCAGGTGCTCTGCACCGGAAACAACAAGCACAAATTAAGCACTGATAGACACCCTCACGTAGGTTAGCGAATAGAATTTTGTAGTACAGGCACAGTACCACTGTGTTACTTCTAAACGCACTACAATATGCAGTTTGTAAATAGGACCCCAACTGTTCTCTTCCATTACCACATGATTCCAGTGGCCCTATGTGGGAGATTATGAAATCACTCCATTCTATTTCAGCTCTTGTTATGTCATAAACGTATAAGCTAATTAGCCCGTATCTTTTTCAGGAGTTGCGCCTTTCCTTGCGCCATTATCGTAAAATGAAAGCTAGCTGGGGATACTTTGCAGGCAAAATGAATTCAATACATCTCATTGGCTTAATTTTTCTTAGAATCCATAATGAGCAGAGTTGGGACTTTCTTCCTGTCATTTGTGTGCTCAGCCGTCTGGCACTGCTTGCTCTCAGGTGGGGTGGTTCGTGCATAGCTGACTAAGCGAGGTGTCCAGAGGGTGTTCATGACACGCCATCTGTCAAGTTCAGGAAAAGTTCGCCGAGCAACAGTGACTGCAACTTGTCGAGGCCGAGACTCTTACACTCCATGGGTTTAGCCATGCATTAGCAGGGGTGGTTTCAGCAGATGGTACTCAACACGGGGAGCCACTGGGAAGCGGCCGTTCAAGCGCTGCACGTGCAGCGAGAATGTTGCTCCATAGCCTCACGATTCTTGCCCCAGACAGCAGTACTCAAAACAAAGCACCGGGAAGCCCAGACAAAATCAGACGTTGCGCTTTGCAAATACTACCAGTCATAATACTTCCGCTGCATTCACAAAAGACGTGCAGTTGACGGCAGTGATTTCAGTTTGGGGTCCCTCTTTCCCTCACTGCATCTCAATGCCCACTGCACAACGGTGTACTGTACTTCAAGTCATCAGCCTTCCCGGCTTTGAAAGTTCAGCTAACTTTAGAAAACTCCAAATGGAAGACGCTTCTCGTTATCAAACGGGATGTTTGCAGCTTTGCAATATAACTGCAAAGACTTTTGCAGACGGGAACACGTTTCCTTTACACAAATGAGCTATTTTTGGAGCGTTCAGTGCCTTGGCTGGGTAGCTGGTTACTCTTGCGCCGTTCTTACCCATCCAACAGGCACAGTGGGCCGACCATGAATTGCACAGGCTCCTGCCGTGGATACTTTTACTCACTTGCAGTTTCTCTAGTTTCCATGACCCTCTGGAAATGCCGTCTGTACACACATACCTGCTATCATCACGATCTTGGAGTACTTCGTGCTATGCATTAACATGCACGGGAATCATGAACTCCCCTACAGCAAAGCAGCTTTAGTGGGTGGAGGATGCCCCTGGACAGCAACGTATACAATAAAATATTGATATTGTCTTATACAGCTTCTTTGACCAGATACGTGTGTCTCCAAACAGAATCTCATAAATATCAGACTAACTTCAAGGGTTAGTTGTCTGGCCTCCTGATCAGAGCATCAGGAAAGGGTGCAACCATCTTAAACCCACACTTGGACCCAGCCTAAGTGGGTCCTGACCCTTCAAATGCTGTTCCTCTAGACCCGAGCCCTTGGAAGTTGTGATAAAGGTCCCCAGATTGTCCAAATCCAAACTTGGGACTTGAAATGTTTTGGGCAAAAAGTGCTTTTAGAATCGTGAGAAAACTGGGACCAACCTACTTGCCGATCCACCCAAGGTGCATCACCGGTCAGCCTGACTTTACAGCTGCTTTTGCTACATTCTTCTCCACCGCAGCAAATTATGTTCCGTGGCTCCTTTTAGAAGGGGTATCCGGCCTTTGGGAGCCTTCATCGTCTAGAGTCTGTAGCTTTGTCCTGCTGGAGATTTTTGACTTCCAAAAAAGAGATTAAGGGGCATATTTATACTCAGTTTGTGCCAAATTTGCGTAATTTTTTTAATGCAAATTCGGCACAAACCTAACTCCACATATATATTTTGATGTTAGACACGTCTACCGTCAAAATATAGGAGTTAGCCATATTTTGTTGCGTCAATGAGATGCAAGATAGGCATTCCCATCTAAAAAATGGTGCTATCCCCGTAGCCCCATAGTTATCCCCGTGCTAAAGTGACTCACGGGTGGGAGAAGGGACTAAATAATGCTGCAAAGCTTGCTTGGCACCATTATTTGACGTCTCGGTCAGACCAGGCATTAGGGGACCTGTGCACCAATTTCTATGATTAAACACCATGGAATGGTTCCAAAGGGGCCCTCCCCAAGCCCCAGGAACACTCCCACCCCCACTAGAGGGACACCGGAGGAAGGGGGACCCCATCCCAGGTAAACAGGGTAAGTATTATTTAATTACATTTTTTTTTGCCATTGGGGGCCCTAACTTGGGGCCCCTGCACGGCACAGGGTGCAATGGCTTTGCCCAGGGAACACTTGTCCCCTGTGCTGGCCATTGGGGTGGTGGGCATGACTCCTGTATTTTCTAAGACAGGAGTCATGTTTTTGGTGGTTGGGCGCCAGGAAATGGCGCTAGTCTGGTTAGAGGCATTTTTTTTTGCCTCTAACCAGGCTAGCGTCATTTTTTGATGCACAACCCCCTCCTTCCTCACTGTCACCCCCACCCTGCTACCATCTTTTTTTTAAGACGCTAGCCTACGTTTAGTGCTGGCTTGCACCATTCCTTTAATATGACGCCCGGCTGGCACTGTAGAATGGCGCAAACCAGCCCTATACTTTTAGCTGCAAAAATGCGTTTGCGTAGTTTCGCGGCAAAAAGTATAAATCAGGCCCTAAGTCTGAACGTATACATCTTCATCATGACTTCATCCAGCGGCTTCCCGGTGACAAAGCCTCATCCTCGGACGCTGCCACTTGCCTTGCCCCCATGAACTTTAACTTTTCAGACATTTTTCGCCTAATTTGTTTTTGTTTTTTAAGTACAAAGGTAAACGGAGGCCGGGCTCAATCTACTTTGTGTATCTGAATTGCGCTCCATTTAAATCAGCCATAGCTTTCGACTTTACCCTGGTCTAGAATGTCAGCGGTTGGAGCTTTTACCAGTTTATACTTTAAACTATAAAAATGCTACTGATTGAATTTTTGTTAGTTTGGTGTCAAATAATTTAATAACATTTATTAAAAATGTACTCTAAATTGGTTTGGGATGTTTCTTTCCTGACTTCTTTTGTACCAAGCTACCAGAGAGTTAAGGACAGGTTAATTTAATGATTTTGTGGTGCACTCTGGCAAGGATTGTGACTGGTGCTTGAGAAGCGCTCACAGCCCCCTCAACCAACAACCTAATTTTGTCACAGGGTCAATGTCCCTCGAAGTCTGGTTGAAGTCCAGCCACTGCGCTACTGCCATCAAAACCAGCGGTTCCCTTTAACTGAGGATAATGTTCATCTTGGGTGAGCGAACTGCACACTGATGACTCTCCCAGGTCCAGCAAACTCACGTGCACCTTTTGAGCATAGAGACTCAGTCTCCCAGGCTGCATTTTAGCATTCAGTGGCGGTCAGGTGATTTTGGCTATCAACTCGTCAAGGCATGCTTCTTCAGATTTTGTGGCCCAGATTTTGTAACAGGAAAGCAGCCAACTGATTATTGGAAAGTCTTCTTCTGTCTGTAGCTCGAGGATGAGTTTTGTTAGAGCAGGTACCACAAGCACAGTCCATTCCTTGTTAGCCCGAGGATCAGCAGGTACAGTCCAGTCTTTAGCGTAGCCTCTCTGCTGCATTCAGTAAAAAGCAGGTCAGTCCTTCTTTAGTCATTTCTCTAATGCAGCTGTGATTCGAGGTCTGCATGCCAGGGGTGCCACTTTTATGTTGAGAACTTGTCATCGGGAATGCAGTGGCTACTAGCCAACGGCTACAAGGTCCTCTCCCATCTAATGACAGCATCCTGTCAAATGTGGCATCTAGCTGTCTCAGAATGCTATATTGTGGACATTTCCAAGATGGCAGGTCCCTTTTCTCAGCGTTTGGAGCTCGGTAGACCACCCTGGAGATGTGAGCTATATGCCTATAGGAAAACTGGTTTGTCCACTGTTTCCCACTCTCTGTCTCCGATGCCGACCTGCCTACCAGAACAAAAAAATCTGCCACTCTCGTGTTTGTCCACCATTTGCCCGTCAAAGGCTTATACCGTGTTTGGCATTCTGCTAGCCGGAGATAACACCTCTTCCAATGACAGGCACTTTATGTTCCTTCCTGAGAGTCGTTCACACCTCCTCCCAGAAAGGGAGATGGCTGTATCATGGCCAGCAACTGTAAACATTCACTGGAAAGCTCACCCAACAGAGGGGCAATTTTCTAAAGTTGCCATTTACTTTTAAGCTATATTAAATTCAACTTGGGTGTTAAGTTGAATGTAATGTAAAGACTCATTTGATATCTTGAAGTACCAATTTTACTAGTCCCATTCAGAAGTTAGCACAGCTTAGTTTTCAGCATTTAACCCTGTACTCACTAATGGGCTACTAGTTGTTCTACAGCAAAAGCAACAGTTTGGGATTATTACTTTTAGGACATGTAAAAATACATGTTCCACTTTTTAATACACAGCACACTGCATTAGGCGTTGGTTAGGTTAGGGATAACCTATATATTAAAAAGGAAGGGCTGGACTTTGTTAATAGTTTAAATGGCAAAGTCGTGTTAGCAGTTTGAAAAGTGCTCTGCCAGCCAGAAATGGCAGGCTTGGAGTGTTGCTGTGCGGTGTGGCACATAAGTGCTGCAGTCCATAAGGCACACTTTAATTTACAGGCCCTGGGTACCCCTTGCTCCATATACTAGGGAGTTTAGCTTATGCCAATTGTGGGTGGGCCAATCAGACATACACATTTTTAAGATGAGAGCACTTGCACTGAGGCCTCTTTGGCAGGTCTTAGTGCATTCTCAGAGTAGTAAAACCAGCAGCATCCGTCAAAAACATTGGGGGTCATTATAAAAAAAACGGCCTTTCCTTATAGTTAGATAGGGAAGAAATGAGGAAGAAATATTGAAAGAAGGAAGAAAGCAAAAAGAAGACAGAAAGGTGGATGGACATAGGACAGAAAGACATATGGAGATGAAAGATCCATGAGAAGCAGAGAAAGGAAGTAAATGAAGAGTGAAACATAGAACGAGCAGAAAAATCAATTAAGAGAAAGATGGAAGGAAAGAAGTAAAAGATACACATAAAATGGAAAAAGGAGGGATAAAATTAATTGAGGTGCAAAAGAACGAAAAAGAAGATGAAAAGAAGAAATGATAGAAAAAAATGAAAAGCTGGAAAGGACAGAAGTAAAAAGTCAAATATGTACACGCTTTAAGGTGCAATAAAAGATGGGAACTACTGCAGAAATATAGACAAAAGTGAAGTAAAAAGCAAAATATTGAAACACAAATCTAAAAAAAGAAAGATGGAATAGAGGAAGGAAAGATGGAAAATTAAAGAAAAGATGGAAAGAAAATGTCAATTATATAAGTCATATTTAAAGATAGAGGAGGGGAAGATGAAAGTATATATTGGGGGGCACCACTGATATTCCAGGGGTGAATAAATCGTTCTGTCCATTGAGTGACCGTTTAAAGCTTTGTTTACTAGCTATAGCGTTTTCAGATCATTTTATTTGAAAAATTAGCATAATGTCACCAATTTAAAAAAAAGTATTTTCAAGGAGTGAGTGACCGTTTAAACATCTCTGATGAAAGTCAGCCACGGCATGAAGCCCTTGTTGAACATGACTGACTCAGTAGTGCCCAAGCACATCTTCCTGGAGAGCATTTACCTTTTTGGCCATATTCCTTGAAATGTATTTGATGACATTGCTTTCAGAATTTCCTGCTGGGTGGGGGACAGAAACCCCTATCTTCCAAAAGAGTGCCAGACTTTATCTCAAGCACTCGATTGGCGCCATTTGGGATTTTGTTTATAATGCAGGATAATTTATTTTTCTGACTAGTCCCTTACGCCCTAGCTACTGCTACTTGCTATTTGCATCACAATCAGATCACATCGTGACTCTCTTTCACAATCACACTTAGGCCCGTATTTATACTTTTTGACGCTAAACTGCGCTAACGCAGTTTAGCGTAAAAGATGTTTGCGCCGGCTAACGCCATTCTGAAGCGCCATGCGGGCGCCGTATTTATTGAATGGCGTTAGCCGGCGCAAGCAGACCGGCGCTGCCTGGTGTGCGTGGAAAAAAACCACGTACACCAGGCAGCGCCGGCGTTGGGAAAAATGGCGCTAGGGCGTCTTAAAAATGGTGCAAGTCAGGTTGACGCAAAAAATCGCCTCCACCCGATTTGCGCCATTTATAACGACGCCCAGACGCCATTTACATGACTCCTGTCTTAGTAAAGACAGGAGTCATGCCCCCTTGCCCAATGGCCATGCCCAGGGGACTTATGTCCCCTGGGCATGGTCATTGGGCATTGAGGCATGTAGGGGGGCACAAACCAGGCCCCCCTATGCCAAAAAATAAAATAAAAAATATATATATATTATACTTACCTGAATGTCCCTGGGGTGGGTCTCTCCAGCCTTGGGTGTCCTCCTGGGGTGGGCAAGGGTGGCAGGGGGGGTCCCTGGGGGCATGGGAGGGCAGCTGTGGGCTCATTTTGAGCCCACAGGTCCCTTAACGCCTGCCCTGACCCAGGCGTTAAAAAGAGGCGCTCCCGGGCGTGATTTTTGCCCGGGAGTATAAATACGACGCATTTGCGTCGCAGTCATTTTTTTGGACGGGAACGCCTACCTTGCATCTCATTAACGCAAGGAAGGCGTTCACGCAAAAAAATTACGCTCTTTACTCATACTTTGGCGCTAGATGCGTCTACCGCCAAAGTATAAATATGGCGTTAGTTTTGCGCCGAATTTGCGTCGAAAAAAACGACGCAAATTTGGCGCAAACGGAGTATAAATATGCCCCTTAGCATCTAGCTCCTCTGCCTCACAGGGATCAAATTAACCTTACTGTGCATGCCCTACACCACACTCAGCTCAAAATCTCTTATGCATTCTCATAGGCTCAGTGACCTCGCTGGGGCGCATCGCTGGCCACCATGGCACCTGGATACACTTGCACCCATAGGCCCAAACGCAGAGACCCAGACACTCTTATGCCGCATCAAGGCCACTGTGATGCCACATCTTTGGACCTCACACATATCAACCAACTTTTTTCCCACCCGTACTCACGTGATTCTCCGGACAGAGTCACAACGCGCGAGGCCTTACTAGAGACACCTGTGCGCTTTATAAATGAAGTGCCACCAAAAGCGACTGATCCGACTTACCTGGATGCTACAATGATGAACCATAGTGACGTTTTCATAAGAACTGGGGCAGAACCTGCCCCTTACTGTTTGTTATATCCTGTATATGGAGACGCAGAACAGAGAACCATTCTAAACTAAGTACTGCCTGGTTTTGGGCCTGGTGAAGTCATTCTCCGCACCACCCTCGCGCCTCATATGGCCTCAGATGCTGCAGCTTTTTTAGCTTCAATTAACTGAAACGAAAAACCTGTCCGTATATCACGCTAATCCCCTTTTTATAGCCGTACACATGTTAACAAATAGCGCACGGCATCGCAGCGTCCAAAAGCGGAGCAGGCCTGAAGCTGCCCCAGGTTATCCCCTATATTTAACGCGGCCTTGATTGCAGGCAGCTCTGTAAGTGGTGGGCCTGATAAGCCCTCCAGTTCTCTTCATAGGAATAGCACAGGGGTAGGTTGAGTGTTCTTTCTAATTGCAATGGATGAGCAGGACCGGGCACATTAATCCTCCCCTATCAGCAGCGCATAACTGGTCTGTCCCGGAATAGCCCTGATCTCAGCGGCCAGCAGCCAGCCTTCACTTTGTGTTTTCGACGTATTTGGAAGAGGCCCTGTCGGCACTTCAGCCCCTCGAGCGGCATTTCATGGGCTGAGAAGACACAAAACAAGAAAGACCTGCCTCTTTGCTTGAAGCTATCACGTGCTGCCATGCTGCGACCCAGCGCAGGCCCCGCATCCCTAGTGCAGAAGGCCTTTGTGAGGAACTCTTAGGAGCCATTTGCCAAGCACTAAGGGGACATCATTTTATGTCAGGATAATTTATCAGTTCTCTAGTAAAGATTAAAGATCCTAATGTGAGTCACTGATAGTGTTTGGAGGCATCATTTACAAGACATATTTAATACTGCGCACATTGAAGGCTAGGGAGGCCACCTGGCATGGAGGCAAATGTTTAAGACTATGAAAATCCAAACAGTCAAATTTCAAGACAAAAAATCAGGACAATTTTACAGACATTTTGAATGAATGAATGAATCTTTATTGCATGATTAATTCAAATATTTGCAGCAAGTTACAATAAGATAAAAAATAAAAAACTAGAGAACAACCTTCATATGCCAAAGCTGTTAACCAGCATAACTGCACCTAGGACCTATACAAACATATCTGAGAAGACTGCAATACCTCATTTCTATTTACTATTTTTTATTTTATACATTTCGCTATTTCTTCACTCTGCTCTGTATGCGATTGTCTCTAAGTATGTTTCAGTCAGGTTGCGCTTTATGTCCTTGTTGAGCAGTGTCAAGGGCATCAACCCTACCCAAATCTACCTTATCTTTCTTAGAGATAAAGCAACAGGAAACCTTTGATTGTGTTTGAAAACATTTTAAAACGCCTGGCAAACAGTTTGGGAAACATTAGGGTAAGTGACCTTTTTCACTTTCTGCCAGTGAAAACAAGTTGAACAAAAACATCTGTCTCACTTCGCCCTCCACTAGATGTAAAACCTAAAAATATAATACATTGAGGAATAGAAAAGGAACACATACAATAATTTGAAAGTCTTGATGGTCTTCACACCAGGGATGTGTCAAACAGATCACTACTATGTTCTGCACAGTGCATCATTATCCATCATGTAGCGTGCCCCTACCAATGGTATAGTGCATCACCACACATAGCACAGTTTACCACCACTCTCAGAACAGTGCACCATCACCAAATGTGTAGTCATTGTTAGTGCCCTGGTGGAGTTATTGCTGACCAGGTCAAGGTTAGTGTTACAGCAGAGAGATTTGCTCAGGCATGTAGCCTCACTTGCATGTGCCAGGCACACAGCAAGCTAGGAAGGAAGTAGGATCCTGGAGATGACTGACCAAGAAGATGTTGTCAGAAAATGTCAATATAATTAATATGTTGTAAGAGTGCAAAACAACCCTGAGCTGCCTCCTCCAGAGCAGAGGAGAGTAAGCTAACGCCCATTGCCATGCATGAAAATGTAGCATATATGGAGTAGTGGAGAGAAGCAAAGAAATGGAATATGAAAAAGTCCTTCTGTTGGGAAGGGTAGTCAGAGTTGTGACAGGCGGTTTAGCCATGGGCCTGTAGAAGGCTTTGTTATATGTGTTGAACTAGACAGACTACAAGTTTCTGTGCTTAGTTGCAATTTCAGACAACAAGCAACATTTGGACATTTTTCTCCATGGTATCCCACAGAGGGCTTTGATGTTTTGATATGTGGTTGTAAAGAACATTGCCTCCTTTTGTTCTCCCTCCTCCTGTACCTTGTGTGTTGGGGGGCTTGCAGGATCAAATATGCCTCAATTCCTCCCTGGCTGTTCATGGGACTCATTGCCACATAGGCTTGACAATGTTCTTGGCATGGTAATTATTTCCCAGGTCAACTTAAAAGAAAAGAGTTGGGGGGCTAGGAGCCAATAAAGGTCCAATACCTGGGCTCTGAAGACAATAATGCAATACACAAGGAAGGTACTGTCCTGTCAGAAAGGAAGAGAAAACTGAGTGGTGGATAAGACATAAGGTGGGAGTCCCAAAGATTAGTTCTTTGTGCCCTCACACACCCCTAGCGATGTCATGCCTTATCATCAGGCATGCTTCTCGTAGGACCAGCGCTGCAATGCCCAACGGGTCCCCAGAAGAGTCTTGTTAGCAGAGGTCTTTTTTTATCTTGTCATATTATGAGAGGTATATGTGTAAGGGTTGTCTAGATGTGTGGGGTGGAATGGTTGTGTATGCATGAGTGAAGGAGAATTCAAACTGTCTAAGAGATACCTGATTCAATTTAACGTGGTGCTTCTCTTGGCAGGATTAAAAGAACTTGTGAAACAGTCGGGGCTACTAAAGGTGTGCGATGTACCCAGGTAGTCTCAAATTTGTGAGTGTGGTCAGGTCAACATGTTTTATGCCCTTGAGGCCCAAAAAGGATCTGCAGCGCTTCTTCAGGACTTAAGTATAAAAAGGAAGGATTGCCCTACCCCACGCTTAAACTGTGATGTGCAAGTGTAGGTATTCCTCTAGAAGAAAAGAACTTCATATTGTAGTTATGAATTGAGGATTCAACCTAGAAAAAATAAGAAAACATTGGGGATAAGCACATAGGCCCTCATATTGACATTGGTGGTCTTTTCCTAAGACAGCCGATGCCACCGGCGCCAGAAGACCACCAGTGCTGGCAATCTTCCGCCTGCCATAATATGGGTACTGCCGGATTTCCGCCACATTAAGGGGGGATATCCGGCAGTAGCCATGCTGGTGGCCAAGGTGCCTGGGTGGTGCTACCACCTGCACTGCCCCGCCAGAAGGACACCGCCAGCCATATTATGGCAATTAATACAGCCTGGCAGTGTCCTTCTGGTGGGGCGCTGCCGGTGGTAGCAACGCCCCTTCCAAATCCCTGCTGGACGACCTCTTCGCCGGACAAGGTAAGCCGGGAGTCTGACAGGGGAGGGTGGGTGTTGTGTGTGGTGTCTGCCTGTGTGTTTGAATGTGTGTGTGAGTGTGTGAATGCGTCTGTGAATGTTGTGGTGTATGCATGCTTATATGCATGTGAGTGAATGCGTGTATGAATGTTGTAGTGAGTGCGTGTCTGCATGTCAGTGTGTATGCATGTGAGCATGTTAGTTTGGATGCGTACCTGAATTCATTTGAGTATGTGTAAGTGAATGCGTGTATGGATGAGTGTGAGTGAATGCGTGTATGGAAGTGGAGATGAATGGGTGTATGCGTGGTGCGTGTGGGTGTGTGCATGTATGCGGGGAGGGGGGTGCAGTAACTGTGAGGTGTGGGGGCGCTATGTGTGTGGGGGGATGGAGGGGTCAAGTGCTTGCTGGGGGGTGGGAGAGCTGTCTACCGGTGACAGGGAAGGAATTCCCTGTCACTGGTAGCCCTACTGCCATGGTTTTTGTGGCGGTGCTACCGCTGCGGTAACCAGGGCGGTAGGCTTGCTCATAATGCTGCCGGCAGTCTTCTGTGGACCTCCGGGTCGGAGATGAACATCTCCAGCCCAGCAGTTCATACCGCCATGGCGGTATGAGAGGAGATGCTCATAATGTGGGGATATACACAGCCAGCCTGTTGGCGGTGATACTGCCACATTAACCCTGGCAGTCAAAAAGATTGCCAAGGTCAAAATGAGGGCCATAATGTTAAATGCATCATCAAGACCGCTTCTTCCAGCAGACAATATCAAGGTGTCTCCAAAGGTAGTCATGCCCATGCTGTTGTAGGGGCTGTACAATCGCCAAATAGTGAAAGAGGTAAAAAACACAAAGGTGCGCAAACATACATAGCAGGCTAGTGGATGTACGTGGACCACACAACATAAAAGAAAAAACTGTTCACGTGTCCACACGGTGCATAATACAAGGAATGGTTGTCTTAGGTTTGGGCATAGGAGCTTACCCTTCGGATCGATCAAGGCAAGCCCCGTAGGTCAGAAACAAAGGTCAGTGATCAGCTGCTAACCATACAGAGAAGTAAAGATACCAAAAGTAAGTCAGGATCACTATCAGGTAAGAGAGTAAACATGACCTTAGGTTCAGTAATTGTAGTAATAGTACTCATATGGCTTCTGCATATAGAGCGCAAGAGACTTAGGGCCAGATGTACGAAGCATTTTTCAAGTCGCAAAGGGACCGATTCACAGAATCGGCCCTTTTGCAACTTGAAAAATGCTTTTTGGTATGTACAAAGCCCAAACTGTGATTCGGTATTAGTAAGGGGCGTGTTCAGGACGTCCCTTCCTAATACCGAATCTAAATGGCATGTATGATTGTTTTGTGACCGTGAATGCGGTCACAAAACAATTGGTGCTAACCCATTCGCAAAGGGGAAGGGGTCCCCAAGGTACCCCTTCCCCTTTGTGAATGCATGCGAAAACGTTTTTGAAGAGCAGACAGTGGTCCCACGGACCACTGCCTACTCTTCAAAAATGAAACTGAAACATTTCATTTTCTTTCTTTTCAAGCGCAGCTTTTTTTTTGTCACAGCCCGTTTTCCTTAAAGGAAAACCCTTTAAGGAAAACAGGCTGTGACAAAAAAAAAAAAAAGATTGCTTTATTTAAAAGCAATCACAGACATGGTGGTCTGCTGACACCAGCAGGCTACCATCCCTGTGATTTTTGCGATTCCCGGTGGGTTGCAAATTGCAACCTACTTCATTAATATTAATGAGGAAGGTCTATTTGCGACCCACCCGGAATCGCAAAAGAAACTCAAAGGAGTTTCTTACATTTGGTATTATGATTCCCTAATTGCGATTCGCATGTAACGCAATTAGGGAATCACAATTCCAAATATTTGTACATGTGGCCCTAACTCTTCTCTGCTCGCCTGGATCAAAACTGAGCAGAGGAGGCAGCCCGCTTATGAAGCACAGTTAATTAAATAATTGTCCCCAGGAGCCACGTACGTGGTCGTATGAAGAAGGGATGGTTCAGCAGCCAGTAAGCTCAAGGGAGCGTGCACCAGCCAATCAGGGACTGTGTTACGCTAGCTGGGAAACGGGCCCTTTCATAGCGGCCATCTTGTAGTGTGGTGGAGGAGACTCGTATTGTTATACTAAAGCCTGTTACTAAGTTATGTTCTTCCCGACATCAAAAAAAGAAGTGGGACGTCGTAAATGAACAAAGAGAGCCTTTTCATAAAGAGGCACTAATATGGCATTGTAGAAAAAGGGATGAAATAAACAATGGTCCGCTCCAGTAGTAAAAGCTGTTATATGCATTCATCTTTAATGAAGGGGATGACTGTAATATGAAATGGTTTCAGTGTGAGAACAACATGATTGAAGAAGAGGGCCTATGTAGCCGGATATGAGATTCTATATCAGTATAAGTGGTGTATATAAAAATTGTACTCAGGTAGGGCAATCTAGGGTGACACACATCTAGAACACCCTCACACATATACCTCTCATTGTACGGCAAGATAAAAAAAGATGTCCACTAAAGCGACCCTTCATGGGACCCATAGGGCACTGCAGTGCCAGCACTACAAAGGGCACACTCAGTGATGAAGCATGGCATCCCTAGGAATGTGTAAGGGCACTAACAACTAATCCTTGGGATTTCCGTCTTATGTCTCATCCACCACCCAGAATTATTCCCCAGGGCATTAGGCAATGGAGTCATGAAAAACCAAAGCACAAACAGTAATATTCCCAAGGGCCTTCAGGCTGACTCATCATGGCTATAGTGATATTTGGGCTTACTTATCATGACTTTGGTGATCTCTGGGCTGACTCATAGGCACATGACCATAGTGATATTTGGGCTGACTCATCATGATATGGGGATGTTTGGGCTGACTCATGCTGACTCATAGTCCCCCAGGGAAGCTCACATTTAGATTGCTTTGCCTTCTCGAATCTGAGAATGGTATTTATACCGCACCCATACCACGAGGCAGTGCTTGGCTTACCCGCTGGTTGAAGAGAACGTACCCTCTTCAGTGATCCTGCCCATCTAAATGTCTCCACAACCAGCCAAGCTTCTTCTGCATTGTGGCTCTCTCACTAATCTCTGATGCTGCAGACATCTTCTCCCCTGCAAAACCAGGAATGCAGCAAATACCCCCCTTGTGATGGCGAATGGCTCTCCTGCGAATCTCTGACCCTATGGACATCTTCTTCTGCAAATCTAGTGACATAACGAACACCATCTCTGCCACACTGCACCTACAAAATAAAGGGGGAAAACATAGTTAAGTACCATCCTTAAGGTTAGTGTGCTAGCAGAATGTGTACCAACCAAAGGCTTATTTTTTGATGCTGTAAATCAGAAAACAGGAGAAGTATTGAACATTGAGACATTGTGGGTATTATTTAACACGCATACTGAGGCCTTGCTCTTAGCCCCCAGTAACATCCTTATGTGCCATCCTTTATTGTGCTGCAGTCTGTGAATCCAAAAGCACACTCTTGTGCACCTTGTGCCTAGTGTTAAACAAACAAGGTGTACCTTAGTGTGTGATGTGAAAACACTTTATAGCTTTGGCGGGGAGTGCCGCGACTCCGAGCGTAACAGTTGATTATTGGAATTCTATGCAGCAATATATTCATTATTGTGTAAGTGACTGTTGGTACACATGTCAAAGATGGGAGGGAATATTTCATGACTCCTCATTTGTTGAATAACCTCTCTACTTGTATTTGTAGTACAGCTCACAGCACACTACATTATGCATATATCACGATGGCACTCTCCACAACTGAGAAGAAATGTATGTATGACTCAAAGAAGACAGTGGCTAATCTCAAAGGTACACAAGTCTCTCTGTTATTTTGTCCATCCCCCCTTCCCTTTTGGGGCAGCAGTTTATTCACGGTTACAATTCCCTGATCAGACCCTACCCCAGGAGAGATAGGAGGTCCAGCATTGTCTCTGCAGGCAAGAGCCAGGTGAGTGGAAAGACAGAAAGCCAAGCCTTGTCCACTCAGATGAAATGGACTCAAACAATCAGTTCACCGTTCACAACCTACCTCAGGCGCTCACGTAGGAGGCCACTAGTGTGTTAGAATTGGCTAAGGAATTATCCGACTTACCCCATAAAGTCTAGTCCTTACAACAAGAAAACCTTTTGCTGAAAAATGAATTAGTAAGGTATTGACCCCCTCATACCCCTTGGCTACCGGATACAGTGGTTGTGTCTAAAGGCACACGTCTGAATTTGCAACCCACTCAGTTCGGAATGCCTGTGCACCCAGCAGCACAATCCGTAATTTCCTCAAACCAGGAAGGGGGTCACCCAGCCAACGTAACTGTCACCACACCCACGCCTGGTCTGCTGGCTTGGCTTGAGCGCTTTTTTGGATATAGTACCAGGTTTGACACATTCTGGAGTCAGTGCCAGTTGCAGTTTCTGTGAAAACCCACAACATTTCTCACTGACACCGCTAAAATTGCCTTCATCATTTCTTATATTGGAGGCACTGCTGCCAATTGGGCCATCCCACTCATCAAAAATGATGACCCTGTTTTGCATGATTTTGGAAGGTTTAAGGAGATGATCATTGTCTCTTTGCTTGACACACCTTCATTCATGCAAGAGATAATGACCTGCTGAACCTGCCACAAGGAAGTAAGAATTAGCTTTCATACATTACATCATTCAGCAGGTTACTCATGAAAATTCAATGGCCAAAGGAGAAGATAACATCAATCTTTTTACAGAGGCCTAAAGGATGAGATCTTTGGCTTGTTGGCCCACATTGTGGATCACTGTCGGATTGTCCTGAATGTATTGATTTAGTTGTGCAGCTAGATCACAGATTATCTTAGCAAAGAGGTGAAATACCTTGAGGAGAGCCTAAGCTATTAATGGTTGGATTGGAATGAAAGCAATCCAATCCCAAAAGTCACAATACTTCTGAGCTCATGCAAATCGGGGGACTCCATGGTCCTTTGACCGCCGTGGAAAGAGAGCACAGAAGGAAACTGAATTTATGTCTCTATTGTGGCAAGGCAGAAAACTATGCTAAAGAATGCACTGTGAAACTAAAAGGATATCTTAAACTTATAGCAAGTACCACTGATACATGACAGAACAAGCATTTGTAATGCAATACGTTTTGCATTTGGAAGAGTTAGAGCTATTGGCACTGCAAATGACAATGGTGGTCATTACAACCCTGGCGGTCGGTGTTAAAGCGGCGGTAAGAGCGCAAACATGGCCGGCGGTAAAAATTTTGCAATTACGACTGTGGCAGAAACTGCCAACAAAGAGAGCCACTTTCACATTCCGACCGCCACGGTGGTACAAACAAACAGCGCTGCGGTCACAGCCAACAGACAGGCGGAGGACAATGTACCACCCACAGTATCACAACCCACCAATCCGCCACCTTTTCCGGGGTGGATTCACCGCGGATAACAACACGGCAGAAACAGGATTCCGAAGGGAGAACGCTCACCTCTACACACCCCACGAGGAACTAGAACACCATGGACCCGGAACTCCAAATTCTCCCTGCGATAGTCTTCCTGCTCCTCTACCAGGAGCAAAACGCCGGCGGCGAAGACCACGGTGAGTGCTGCACCTGCGACACAGGGGAGGGGGGACGGAAAAAACAGGGACACACACACGCAACACGCAACACCCCCACCCCCACCCTCACCCACGACAACACACACACTAATACATATTGATACATCACAGTTACACCCCGACCCCCAGAAAAATGCTAAGACAATAGAAAATGAGTGTAACCATTATAATATAATAAAATCAAGTAGGCAAAAATATATATATACACCATTAACAAAATATACACCAAGCATAGTAGTCCAGGTAGTGCTCCAATTAAGTCCGTGGAACACTGGGCCCAAACAGTATGAGCGAGGCCCACACAAGATCCCCGACCATGACGGAGAGAACACTGCAGGGGCATCAGAGAGCAAGAAAACAGGCACCTCAGGGGGAGGGAAAGGGAGGCACCTCAGCCGCTTGAGTGCACAACGCCAAATCCTCGAGGGGGCCACATGCCCACTGTTCAATCCTGGGGAGTGCAAAGCCACAGTCTCTCAAGTCTCTACAGTGGGTGGTTTGCCCACTGTTCAATCCTGGGGAGTGCAAAGCCACAGTCTCTCAAGTCTCTACAGTGGGTGGGTTGCCCACTGTTCAATCCTGGGGAGTGCAAAGCCACAGTCTCTCAAGTCTCTACAGTGGGTTGGTTGCCCACTGTTCCATCCCGGGGAGTGCAAAGCCACAGTCTCTCAAGTCTCTACAGTGGGTGGGTTGCCCACTCTTCCATCCCGGGGAGTGCAAACCCACAGTCTCTCAAGTCTCTACAGTGGGTGGGTTGCCCACTCTTCCATCCCGGGGAGTGCAAAGCCACAGTCTCTCAAATCTCTACAGTGGGTGGGTTGCCCACTCTTCTATCCCGGGGAGTGCAAAGCCACAGTCTCTCAAGTCTCTACAGTGGGTGGGTTGCCCACTCTTCCATCCTGGGGAGTGCAAAGCCACAGTCTCTCAAGTGGATAACAGACTCCACTGGTTCTGGAGGGGGCATGGTGCCCAGAGTGCTTCATCCTGCTAAGGACAGAGGTAGTGGATGGATCTCTCCACTGGTTCTGGAGGGTGCCTTGTGCCCAGAGTGCTTCATCCTGCTAAGGACAGAGGTAGTGGATGGATCTCTCCACTGGTTCTGGGGGGTGCCTTGTGCCTAGAGTGCTTCATTCTGCCCTTGACGGACTCAGTAGCGCCAGTGCCCTTGGCGCTCATGGGCCAGCGGTGCATGAGACGGCGGTGCCCTGTTCAGCGGTGCTTGAGACGGCGGTGCCCTGTTCAGCAGTGCTTGAGACAGCGGTGCCCTGTTCAGCGGTGCTTGAGACAGCGGTGCCCTGTTCAGCGTTGCTTGAGACGGCGGTGTTCTGTTCAGCGGTGCTTGAGACGTCGGTGCCCTGTTCAGCGGTGCTTCACCCGGCGGTGCCCTGTTTAGCGGTGCTTGGAGCGACGGGCTCCTTTGCAGTGACTCAGCTGCTGGCGGTCCTTCATGTCCCAGCGGGGCTTGTGCTGGCGGTCCTCTCTAGCCCAGCGGGGCTTGTGCTGGCGGTCCTCTCTGTCCCAGCGGGGCTTGTGCTGGCGGTCCTCTCTGTCCCAGCGGGGCTTGTGCTGGCGGTCCTTCATGTCCCAGCGGGGCTTGTGCTGGTGGTCCCTCATGGCCCAACGGGGCTTGTGCTGGCAGTCCTCTCTAGCCCAGCGGGGCTTGTGCTGGCGGTCCTCTCTGTCCCAGCGGGGATGACGGCTGTGGCCTCCTGGGCAGCAGGGCTGGTGCTGGCGGTGGCCTCCTGGGCAGCAGGGCTGGTGCTGGCGGTGACCTCCTGGGCAGCTGGGCTGGTGCTGGCGGTGGCCTCCTGGGCAGCAGGGCTGGTGGCCTCCTGGGCAGCGGGTATGATGGCGGTCTTCTCTGCCGTGATGCTCTTCCCAGACTTGCTGAGTTTCTTGTGCCCCTTCCCCACCTTGGAAGGTGTCGCAGCTGACTCCACACTCCCACCTGTGCCCCTGGGAGCGGCTTTGGTGGCTGGAGTCTTCCCCCTCTCCCGCCGGGCACTGGCCAACTTCTGATGCTTGACAAGTGGGGGACTGTCTGTGCTGTGGCTCCATGCCACACTGGCTGCCCTGGTGGCCGGTGCACTCCAGATTCCGGTGACTACAAGCACCACTGGTCCCGGAGATGTTGTGGCTGAGGTGCTAGTTCGAGACCTAGGAGACGGACGGGGTGGGGGAGGTGTGGGAAAGAGGCCAAGGTTGGACAAGAAAAGTTTTTGGGAGACACTGGGACGGGTAGCTGGTGGGGGTTTGGGAGTGGAGGAAGAGGTTGTGGTTGTAGGAGGTGTTCGTTTGCTGACTTTGGGTGAAGGTGCACGCGCTGGAGGCTGTCGTGAGGTGGATGGCTGTTGGGTGGGTGTGTGCCTGCATTTGTGTATCATGGGAGGGGCATCACAGACACACTGGGAGAGGACACATGGGACGTGTGATTGGTAGTGGGGGTGGTCACTGCAAGTGAGCGGGGTGTGGTGGTGGGTGTGCTTGTGATGGAAGTAGTGGCTGTAGAGGTAGTGTATGGAGGTGTGAGTGTAGACGAGACTGGGAGGGAGGAGGGAGACGAGGAGGAAGGGGACACAGTGGAGGCAGTGGATGTTGGTGTGTCTGCATGGGTATGATGCTTGCGTGAGTGCCTGTGGGATGTGTGGTGCTTATGTTTGCCTGAGCTTCCCTTGTGTGTTGACGTGTGTGCATGCTGGTCTAGAGGTGTGCTTGGGATAGGCTGGGGTACAGGGGATTGGGTCTGGGTGGAGGAAGTTGGAGGGGGAGGCTAGAGACAGGGTCAATGGCTTCCATCAGTGCTGAGGCCAGAGTCTGAAAAGCTCGCTGGAGGGCCGCCTGACCAGAATGAATGCCCTCCAGGAATGCATTGGTTTGTTGCAACTGCCTTTCTACACCCTGGATGGCATTCAAAATGGTAGACTGCCCAACAGTGAGGGACCTGAGGAGGTCAATGGCCTCCTCACTGAGGGCAGCAGGGGTGACTGGGGCAGGGCCTGAGGAGCCTGGGGTGAACGTGATGCCCACCCTCCCGGGTGAGCGGGCACGGGGCAAAGGCTGAGGGGCTGCTGGGAGGGCGGTGCTGGAAGGGGGTGTGGCGGCTGTACCTGTAGATGCGGGGGGCACAGATGTTGCCGCCACCACAAGGGAGCTCCCATCAGAGGACGAGTCCGTGTCACTGGTCTCAGCTCCTGTCCCCGCCGTGGAGCTCCCCTCGCCCTTCGTCCCACTGGTGAAGTCCGATTCCGTAGTGTGGCCCTCCATGGCCATGTAGGATACAGCCCCCTCGTGCTCCGGTGCCACTGCTCCTCCGCCTGATGATGCTAATGCACACAAGAACAGAGAAACCACAAAAAGGGGGGGGGACGACAGAAGAAAGACATGTTGAGTGCATGCATTACCGCTACCATTGGCGGACGCGACAGACACACAAGCCCCCTGCACTACGCCGCGCTCATGGGCTCCACTGTTCAAATCCTGGGAAATGTCCTACTAGGCTATGGACGATATCTGCACACATGGATGACACAGGGGCATGACTAGGTGTAGTTGGCACTCTACAGAGGTGCGGTGGGGTGCCACATGGCCTGCCTTATGGAGGGACCTTGCCTACGGAACTCGCCCTGGACTAGGGACACCCACAGCCCACCTCCCCCACCCAGACCCCTCCACTGCACGCAAAATCAGCAGAATGAGAGTGTACTCACCCCCTTGTGGCTGCTGTGATGCCCTGAAGCGCCCATCCAACTCCGGGCACGCCACCGTCAGGATCCTGAACATCAGGGGGGTCATGGTGTGACAGGCACCCCTCCCATATTGGGAGGCCATCCCTAGCTGAGCCTCCGCCGTCTTCTTGCTCCAGCGGCGAATGTCCTCCCATCTTTTCCGGCAGTGGGTGCTCCGTCTATGGTAGACCCCCAGGGTACGGACGTCCTTGGCGATGGCATGCCAAATATACTTTTTCTAGTGGGCGCTGACCTACATGAGTTGTACAGGGAGAAGAGAAACTTACTACTAACTGCACCGTCAAAGTGCTTGGCCCCCATCCCTACCCTTACCATGTGGCACATGCACTCACCGTCGTTTCATGCACGCCGCACTCTCCCCCCTTCCTTCTTACATCCACCCCTCTCCACACAGAAATAGCCCATACAGCATGCTCCCAGTGTACTTACCTGTTTGTCTGGATGACCATAGAGTAGTGTGTATAGGGGGAGAGGACCCGATCCATGAGTTCCTCCAACTCCTCCGATGTGAAGGCAGGGGCCCTTTCCCCAGACACTTGAGCCATTGTCTCTTCCAGACCGAGGTCACAGCAGCACTTGCAGTGCAGGTCCTCTCCTGTCGAAGATCAGGTATTGAGTGATTGAACAGATAGAAAATGGCGGTCACGTCCGTGGCGGTGCGTACCGTCACTACTGGTGTACATCGTCATTGGCTCCTGGGACCCATAGGGTCCAATGTTAACCAATGCAGCATTGCGCTGCGGTCTTCGACCGCCTACTGCGACAGTGTACAACGCCAGCGCAGTTACCTCACATCCCATTGTCCCACTTTACAGGTCAGGCAGCTGCCATTTCAGGGGCCTACATGGCTTCATTTTCAACTGCGTCACACATACCTAGGCCTAGACTCAACACACATACAGGCCACTTTTTAGATTAGGATTGGTGTTCTGTGTAAGCTGGGGGACGTACCTCTGAGTAGTTTGACTCTGTGCTCGCTGTTGTCAATCAATCAATCAATCAATCAAGAAATTTGTAAAGCGCGCTACTCACCCGGAGGGTCTCAAGGCGCTGGGGGAGGGGGAACCGCTACTGCTCGAACAGCCAGGTCTTGAGTTGCTTCCTGAAGGAGAGGTGGTCTTGGGTCAGAAGGAGGTGGATGAGGAGGGAGTTCCAAGTCTTGGCTGCCAGGTAGGAGAAGGATCTTCCTCCCATGGTGGCTTTTCTAATGCGTGGCACGGCGGCGAGGGCGTGGCTGGTCGATCGTAGCTGGCGGGTGGGAGTGTAGAAGGTCAGGCGGTTGTTGAGGTACCTGGGGCCCAGGTCGTGGAGGGCCTTGTGCGCGTGGGTGAGGAGACGGAACGTGATTCTCTTGCTGACGGGGAGCCAGTGCAGGTCTCTCAGGTGTCCGGAGATGTGGCTGTGTCGGGGGATGTCAAGGAAGAGGCGTGCGGAGGCGTTCTGGATGCGTTGGAGTCTTTTCTGTAGTTTGGCCGTGGTTCTGGTGTAGAGGGTGTTACCGTAGTCCAGTCGGCTGGTGACGAGTGCCTGGGTGACCGTCTTCCTGGTTTCGGTGGGGATCCATCGGAAGATCTTTCGGAGCATGCATAGGATGTTGAAGCATGATGATGAGACGGCGTTGACTTGTCTGGTCATCGAGAGGGAGGAGTCCAGGATGAAGCCCAGGTTGCGTGCGTGGTCCGTTGGTTTGGGTGTGCTGTCGAGCAGGTTCCAGAGTTCCACGGCGTGTCTGTGGATGGAGCGGGTGTTGAGCAGGATGCACTTCAGGTGGTTGCTGCTGGTGCTTGGCTTGACGGGTGCGGTGCGGGTCCGGATGCAGGAGAACTTGCAGGATTGGCAGGCGAAGGGTCCGTGGGTGCGTCTTGGGGCGGCTCGGCAGCACCCTGGGATCCGGCTGGTGTTGAGTGCGAGGAGGGTGGCGGCGTCGTAGGTCCGGCGGGTAGGCTGGCAGCGGCGGGGGCCAGGTGGTCTGGCGCTGGGCGTGGTCCAGGCGCAGACGGGCTTGCCTTTGGTGCGCCTTCGGCGCGCCAGCGGCGCGTCCGCTGCGCGGCCTCCATATGAGGGGAAGAGGGAGGGAGGAGCAGCAGGGAGGTGGGAGCGGGGCGGCCAATGGGGTGCAAGGGGGTGGAGCTACCGGGATGCGGCGGCGGGAAAACGGGCTGCGAGGGGGTGACGAGGCGAGACGAGGGAACAGAAAGTAAAAGGGAGCACAGTCAGGGCAACAAAAGTAAGGGAGAACAAATCAGGGCACAATACCAGGGACACAGGCACTCGGGGTACAGAATAAAAAAAGCGGACACAGGCACTCGGGGCACAAAATCAGAGAGGACACTGGCGCTCGGTCACAGAAGGCAGGCACAGGCAGTCAGGGCACGGCAGCGATAGCGTTCACACTGGGGGCTGCGTGGCGGTGAGGGGAGCGACCTGCCTTGTCCTTCATAGGCACCGTCCACTGGGACATGTGAGGAGATGGCGGCATCCTCCGGTGTACTGACCGTTGGTGGACCTGTCGACAATGGAGGAAGTACATCTCCCATGTGAATGCCAAGTTCCCTGGCTCAGTGCATGACGCTTACATCCTGCGGAATAGCAGCATCCCTTCTGTGATGGGTCAACTCCAGAGGCACTGTGTGTGGCTATTAGGTGAGCACCTGGATGCAAGACAGTTGGAATGGTTCCCTGGGTCTGGGGATATCCCTCCAGGTTAGTGTGTGTCTAACAGGTGTCCTCGCCATTTGCAGGTGACTCTGGTTACCCAAACCTGTCATGGCTACTGACCCCAGTGAGGAATCCCAGGACAAGGGCAGAGGAATGCTACAATGAGGCCCATGGGCGAACTAGGAGGGTGATCGAGCGGACCTTCGGCCTCCTGAAGGCCAGGTTCAGGTGCCTCCATATGACAGGTGGATCCCTATTCTACTCACCAAAGAAGGTGTGCCAGGTCATCATGGCCTGCTGTATGCTTCACAACTTGGCTTTGGGACGACAGGTGCCTTTTCTGCAGGAGGATGGTCCAGATGGCGGTGTTGTTGCAGCTGTGGAGCCTGTGGACAGTGAAGACGAGGAAGCAGAGGAAGAAGACATGAACAACAGTGATCCAGCAATATTTCCAGTGAAACACATGTAAGAATACAAACCTGCCTTCTACATGTACTTAAACACCACTACCTCTCTACTGTCTGTCGTTTTCACCCAGTGTATGATCACTGAGTTGCCACTTTCCCTTACGATTTCACAGATCTGGGTCCCACAGTGTGACATCTGCTGTGAGTCCTCATGGACTAGAGCTGTGTGACATAGGTATGTTGACATTACAAATGAAAGAGCTTTTGCCACGGTAATTGTTAATACAGTATTCCGAAATCACAGACTGACTCCAGATTGTTTTGTGCTCTAAGGGTGTTTATTTTAGTACTCAAAATTGGAGGGGGTAGCAAAATGGTGAGGAGTGATGGCGGAGAAATGTCCATGGCAGAGTCCAGTCTATTAGTCTCACAGGTGCATCGCCCAAATGGGCATAGGAAGTGGAGCTGGGGCAGTTTAAGGATGGACAGGGTGACGAAGTGGGACAGTAGGATGACAATCAGGGTGGTCTCATTTCTTGGCAGGGGTCTTGACATCGTTCTTTGTCTTGTTCCTGGATCTCAGGGACCGTTTGCGAGGTGGTTCTCCCTCTGCAGGGGGTGAGGTGTTGGTGTGGTGGTCCTGTGGCAGTGCCTCCTGTCCACTAGCGCCGGCGGAGGTGGTGGGCAGTTCATCGTCCAGGCTAGTGTCAGGGGCCCCTTGTAGTGCCACAGTGTCCCTCCTGGTGTTCAGTACTTCCTTCAGCACCCCTACGATGGTGCCCAGGGCGGAATTGATGGTTCTGAGTTCCTCCCTGAAGCCCATATACTGTTCCTCCTGCAGGCGCTGGGTCTCCTGAAACTTGGCCAGTACCGTTGCCATCGTCTCCTGGGAGTGGTGGTAGGCTCCCATAATGGAGGAGAGGGCCTCGTGGAGAGTGGGTTCCCTGGGCCTGTCTGCCCCCTGTCGCACAGCAGCCCTCCCAATTCCCCTGTGTTCCTGGGCCTCCGTCCCCTGGACTGTGTGCCAACTACCACTGCCCCCAGGTCCCTGTTGTTGTTGGGGTGGTGGGTTAGCCTGGGTTCCCTTTAGTGGTGGACACACTGCTGATTGACGTGTCCTGGGGACGGAGGTATGGGCCTGCTGGGTGGGTGCTGTGCTGGTGTTTCCAGAGGGGGGACGCTCTGTGGTGGCCTGTGACTGGGTGTGGGGAACCGACTGTCCCGAGGTCCCCAATGGGCCGGGCTGGTCATCTAGATCCAGTTGGACAGAGGTGCTGTCATCACAGTGGGCCTCTTCGGTTGGAGGTGTGGATATGTGTGGACCCTCCTGTCCGGTGACGTTGGGTAGGGGTCCTGCAGCGGTATAAAAGGATGTTTATTACATTTGTGTGTGGCATGGTGTGCAATGGGTGGGTGACCGTGTACCCCAGTGCTTGCATTCCTGTGTGGGACCTTGTGTGATGATGGTTGAGGGAGGTGTATGGGTATGTGCAGTGGGCATGCTTTAGTGATGGGTGTCCATGCTTTGTTGTTGCATGCAGGGCTTGGGGTTAGGATGTGTGGTTTGTGATGTTGGGACAATTGTGAGGAGTTAGAGTGATGGGTGTGAGAGTGAGGGTGGGGGTATGTGCTGGCATGCAGGTAGGGTGGGGGATGTAATAGTTAAGATTTGACTTACCAGAGTCCATTCCTCCACCTACTCCTGCGAGGCCCTCAGGATGCAGAATCGCCAAGACCTGCTCCTCCCATGTTGTTAGTTGTGGGGGAGGAGGTGGGGGTCCGCCGCCAGTCCGCTGAACCGCCAGGTGGTGTCTTGAGACCACGGAACGCACCTTCCCCCGTAGGTCGTTCCACATCTTCCTGATGTCCTCCCTATTTCTTGGGTGCTGTCCCACTGCGTTTACCCTGTCCACTATTCTTCGCCATAGCTCCATCTTCCTTGTAATTGAGGTGTGCTGCACCTGCGATCCGAATAGCTGTGGCTCTACCTGGACGATTTCCTCCACCATGACCCTGAGCTCCTCCTCCGAGAACCTGGGGTGTCCTTGCCGTGCCATGGGGTGGTGTAGGTGATGTGTGGGGTGGTGTGTGTGGTGATAAGTGTGCTGATATGTAGTGGTGTGTAGTGTGAGGTGCGTGGAAGTTATGTGGGTGATGGTGTTGTGTGCCTGTGGATGCTAGTATTGTTGATAGTGGTGTGTCTCTCTGGCCTTCGTTCGTGATTTTTGGTCGTAGGGGTTTGTGGGTGATGTGGATGTGTGTTATATATTGTCTTGGGTGTGTGGGAGTGGTGTGTATATGTGTATCAGGAGTGTGTATTTCGAATTGTCCAATGTGGCAGTGTTTTGTAAATGTGTGTGTATTTTGAGCGCGGCGGTGTGTACCACCAATGGAATACCGCGGTTGAAAGACCGCCGCGTTGATTTGTGTGTTGTGATAGTGTGGGCATATTTCTGTTGGCGTGACGGTGGAGGTTTTGTTTTCGCCAGTTTATCACTGACCTTTGGTGTGGCGGACTTGTGTGGGTGTCTGAATTTTGGCGGATTCCGTGCTGTGGGTCATAATGGCTGTGGCGGTTTTCCGCGGCCGCGGTGGTGTGTTGGCGGTCTTCTGCACGGCGGTAAGCGGCCTTTACCGCCAATGTTGTAATGACCGCCAAGGTCTTTTACCCATGTGTTTTGGTTTGTGTTAGACTTTTGAGTTTATGCAGGGTCATCCCCAATCTTTTTGCCTCCTGCCTCCTATTCTTTCTGACCTATTGCTGTTGGCTTTTGAACTCTGAGCACTTTACCAATGCTAAGCAGTGCTAAAGTGCATATGCTCTCTGTGTAAATTGTATTGTTGATTGGTATATCCATGATTGGCATATTTGATTTACTAGTAAGTCCCTAGTAAAGTGCACTAGAGGTGCCAGGGCTTGTAAATCAAATGCTACTAGTGGGCCTGCAGCACTGGTTGTGCCACCCCCATAAGTAGCTCTGTAATCATGTCTCAGACCTGCCACTGCAGTGTTTGTGTGTGCAGTTTTAACTGTAAATTCGACCTGGCAAGTGTACCCACTCGCCAGGCCTAAACCTTCCCTTTTCTTACATGTAAGACACCCCTAAGGCAGGCCCTAGGTAGCCCAAAGGGCAGGGTGCAGTGTATGGTTAAGGTAGGACATATAGGCCCTCATTACAACATTGGTGGTAAAAGCCGCTTACCGCCGTGCAGAAGACTGCCAACACACCGCCGTGGCCACGGAATTCCGCCACAGCAATTATGACCCACAGTTCTGAATCCGCCAAAATCTAGACACCCACACAAGTCCGCCACACCAAAGGTCAGTGATAAACTGGCGAAAACAAAACTTCCACCGTCACGCCAACAGAAATACACCCACACTATCACGACACATGAATCCACGCGGCGGTCTTTCAACTGCGGTACACCACAGCGCTCAAAATACACACACATTTACAAAACACAGCCACATTGGACAAATCGAAATATACACATATGATACACATACACACACCACTCCCACACACCCAATACAATATAAAACACACACCCACATCACCCACAAACCCTTACTACAACAAATCACAAACGAAAGCCAGAGAGAGAGACAGCACCAGCAATAACAAGAGCATCCACAGGCACACAACACCATCACCCACAGAACTTCCACGCACCTCACACAACACCCCACTAAATATCAGCACACTTATCACCCCACACTCCACCCCACACATCACCTACACCACCCCATGGCACGGCAAAGGCACCCCAGGTTCTCGGAGGAGCTAAGGGTCATGGTGGAGGAAATCGTCCGGGTAGAGCCACAGCTATTCGGATCACAGGTGCAGCACACCTCCGATGCAAGGAAGATGGAGCTATGGCGAAGAATAGTGGACAGGGTCAACGCAGTGGGACAGCACCCAAGAAATTGGGAGGACATCAGGAAGAGATGGAACGACCTACAGGGGAAGGTGCATTCCGTGGTCTCAAGACACCACCTGGCGGTTCAGCGGACTGGCGACGGACACCCTACCTCCTCCCCCACAACTAACAACATGGGAGGAGCAGGTCTTGGCGATTCTGCATCCTGAGGGCCTCGCAGGAGTAGGTGGAGGAATGGACTCTGGTAAGACAAAGCTTAACTACTACATCCCCCACCCTACCTGCATGCCAGCACATACCCCCACCCTCACCCTAACCCCCAGCACTCCAACTCCTCACATATGTCCCAACATCACAAGCCACCCATCCCAACACCAAGCCCTGCATGCAACAACAAAGCATGGACACCCATCACTAAAGCATGCCCACGGCACATACCCATACACCCCCTAAACCATCATCACACAAGGTCCCACACAGGAATGCAAGCACTGGGGTACACCGTCACCCACCCATTGCACACCATGCCACACACAGATGTATTAAACATCCTTTTATACCCCTGCAGGACCCCTACCCAACGTCACCGGACAGGAGGGTCCACACATGTCCACACCACCAACAGAAGAGGCCCACAGTGATGACAACACCTCTGTCCAACTGGATCTAGATGACCAGTCCGGCCCATCGGGGACATCGGGACAGTCGGTTCCCCACACACAGTCACAGGCCACTACAGAGCTTCCCCCCTCGGGAAACACCAGCACAGTACCCACCCAGCGGGCCCATACCTCCATCCCCAGGACACGTCAATCAGCAGTGTGTCCACCACTACAGGGAACCCAGGCTAACCTACCACCCCAACAACAACAGGGACCTGGGGCAGTGGCAGTGGGCACACGGTCCACGGGACGGAGGCCCAGGAACACAAGGGAACTGGGAGGGCTGCTGTGCGACAGGGGGTGGACAGGTCAAGGGAACCCACTCTCCACGAGGCCCTCTCCTCCATCATGGGAGCATACCACCACTCCCAGGAGACGATGGCAACGGTACTGGCCAAGTTTCAGGAGACACAGCGCCTGCAGGAGGAAAAGTATTTGGGCTTCAGGGAGGAACTCAGAACCATCAGCTCCACCCTGGCACCATCGTAGGGATGCTGAAGGAACTACTCAACACCAGGAGGGACACTGTGGCACTACAAGGGGCCCCTGACACTAGCATGGACGATGAACTGCCCACCACCTCTGCCGGCGCTAGTGGACAGGACGCCCCGCCACAGGACCACCACACCAGCATCCCACCCCCTGCAGAGGGAGAACCACCCCGCAAACGGTCCCTGAGATCCAGGAACAAGACAGAGCACGATGCCAAGACCGCCGCCAAGAAATGAGACCACCCTGATTGTCATCCTACTGTCCCACTTTGTCACCCTGTCCTTCCTTAAACTGCCCCAGCTCCACTTCCTATGCCCATATGGGCAATGCACCTGTGAGACTAATAGACTAGACTCTGCCAAGGACATTCCTCCGCCATCACCCCTCACCATTTTACTACCCGCTCCAATATTGAGCACTTAAATAAACACACTTAAAGCACAAAACAATCTGGAGTCTGTCTGTGATTTTGAAATAGTGTATTAGCAATTACAGTGACAAAATGCTCTTTCAATTGTAATGTCAACATACCTATGTCACACAGCTCTAGTCCATGAGGCATCTACGCAGATGTCACACAGTGGGACCCACATCTGTGAAATCGTAAGGGAAAGTGACAACTCAGTGACCATACACTGGGTGAAAATGACAGACAGTAGAGAGTCAGTAGTATTTAAGTACATGTAGTAGGCAGGTCTGTACTCTTACCTGTGTCTCACTGGAAATATTGCTGGATCACTGAGGCCCTGTTGTTCTTGTCTTCTTCCTCTGCTTCCTCGTCTTCATTGTCCACAGGCTCCACAGCTGCCACAACACCGACATCTGGACCATCCTCCTGCAGAAAAGGCACCTGTCATTGCAAAGCCAAGTTGTGAAGCATACAGCAGGCCACGATGATCTGGCACACCTTCTTTGGTGAGTAGAATAGGGATCCAACTGTCATATGGTGGCACTGGAACCTGGCCTTCAGGAGGCCGAAGGTCTGCTCAATCACCCTCCTAGTTTGCCCATGGGCCTCATTGTAGCGTTCCTCTGCCCTTGTCCTGGGATTTCTCACTGGGGTCAGTAGCCATGACAGGTTGGGGTAACCAGAGTCACCTGCAAATGGCGAGGGACAACTGTTAGACACGCACTAACCTGTAGGGATATCCCCAGACCCAGACAATCATTCCAACTGTCTTGCTCCCAGGTGCTCACCCAATAGCCACACACGGTGCCTCTGGAGTTGACCCAATACAAAAGGGATGCTGCTATTCTGCAGTATGTAGGCATCTTGCACTGAGCCAGGGAACATGGCATTCACATGGGAGATGTACTGGTCAGCCAAATAAAACCATCTGTACATTCATTGAATGATAAATCTTCCGGTTTCTGTACGCCTGTTCACTCCTGTGGGGGGGGTACCAAAGCCACATAGGTCCCATCAATGGCACCTATGATGTTGGGGATATGTCCCAGGGTATAGAAATCACCTTTCACTGTAGGTAAATCCTCCACCTGAGGGAAAACAATGTAGCTCCGCATGTGTTTCAGAACGGCAGACAACACTCTGGACAACACGTTGGAAAACATAGGCTGGGACATCCCTGATGTCATGGCCACTGTTGTTTGAAATGACCCACTTGCAAGGAAATGGAGCACTGACAGCACCTGCAGTTAAGGGGGGATTCCTGTGAGATGGCGGATTGCTGACATCAGGTCTGGCTCCAACTGGGTACACAGTTCCTGGATTGTGGCACGGTCAAGGCTGTATGTGATAATCACATGTCTTTCCTCCATTGTCGACAGGTCCACCAACGGTCGGTACACCGGAGGATGCCGCCATCTCCTCACATGTCCCAGCGGACAGTGCCTATGAAGGACAACAGCGAGCACAGAATCAAACAACTCAGAGGTACGTACCCACAGTTTACACAGAACACCATTCATACACAAAAAGTGGCCTGTATGTGTGTTGATTCTAGGCCGAGGTACGTGTGACGCAGTTGAAAATGAAGCCATGTGGACCCCTGAAATGGCGGCTGCCTGACCTGTAAAGTGGGACAATGGGATGTGAGGTAACTGCGCTGCCTTTGTACACTGTCGCGGTAGGCGGTCGAAGACCGCGGCGCAATGCTGCATTGGTTATCATTGGACCCTATGGGTCCCAGGAGCCAATGACGATGTGCGCCGGCGGTGATGGTATGCACCGCCGCGGATGTGACCGCCATTTTCTATCTGTTGAATCACTCGATACCTGATCTTCGACAGGAGAAGACCTACACTGCAAGTGCTGTTGTGACCTCGGTCTGGAAGAGACAATGGCTTGTGTGTCTGGAGAAAGGGCCCCTGCATTCACATCGGAGGAGTTGGAGAAACTCGTGGATGGGGTCCTCTCCCAGTACACTTACTCCTCGGTCCTCCAGACAAACAGGTAAGTACACAGGGAGCATGATGTATGGGCTATGCCTGTGTGGAGAGGGCTGGATGTAAGAAGGAAGGGGGGAGAGTGCGGCATGCTGAAACGACCGTGAATGCATGTGCCACATGGCAAGGGTAGGGATAGGGGCCAATCACCTTGACGGTGCAGTTGGTAATAACTTACTCTTTCCCCTGTACATTTCATGTAGGTCAGCGCCCACCAGAAAAAACATATTTGGCGTGCCATCGCCAAGGACGTCTGGACCCTGGGGGTCTACCACAGACAGAGCACCCACTGCCGGAAAAGATGGGAGGACATTCGCCACTGGAGCAAGAAGACGGCAGAGGCTTAGCTGGGGATGGCCTACCAACATGGGAGGGGTGCCCGTCGCACCGTGACCCCCCTGATGTTCAGGATCCTGGCGGTGGCCTACTCGGAGTTGGATGGGTGCTTGACGGCATCACAGCAGCAACAAGGGGGTGAGTACACTCTCATTCTGCTGACTTTGCGCACAGTGGAGGGGTCTGGGTGGGGGAGGTGGGCTGTGGCTTTCCCTAGTCCAGGGCGAGTTCCGTAGGCAAGGTCCCCCCGTATGGCAGGCCCTGTGGCACCCCACCCCACCTCTGTAGAGTACCAAGTACACCTAGTCATTCCCCTGTGTAATTTATGTGTGCAGATGTCGTCCATAGCCTTGTAGGCCATTTAACAGGAATTGAACAGTGGAGCACAAGAACGTGGCGTAGTGCAGGGGGGTATGTGTCTGTCGTGTCCGCCAACGGTAGCAGTAATGGATACACTCAACATGTCTTTCTTCTGTCGTCCCCCCCCTTTTTGTGGTCTCCCTGTTCTTGTGTGCATTAGCATCATCAGGCGGAGGAGCAGTGGCACCGGAGCAGCAGGGGGCTGCATCCCACATGGCCATGGAGGGCCACACTACGGACTCGGACTTCACAAGTGGGACGGAGTGCGAGGGGAGCTCCACGGCGGGGACAGGAGCTGAGACCAGTGACATGGACTCGTCCTCTGATGGGAGCTCCCTTGTGGTGGCAGCAACATCTGTGCCACCCCCATCTACAGGTACAGCCACCACCACCCCTACCAGCACCGCCCTCCCAGCAGCCCCTCAGCGTTCGCCCCGTGCCCGCTCACCCAGGAGGGTGGGCATCACCTTCGCCCCAGGCACCTCAGGCCCTGCCCCAGTCACCCCTGCTGCTTTCAGTGAGGAGGCCATTGACCTCCTCAGGTCCCTCACTGTTGGGCAGTCTACCATTTTGAATGCCATCCAGGGTGTAGAAAGGCAGTTGCAACAAACAAATGCATTCCTGGAGGGCATTCATTCTGGTCAGGTGGCCGTTCAGCAAGCTTTTCAGACTCTGGCCTCAGCACTGATGGCAGTCATTGTCCCTGTGTCTAGCCTCCCCCCTCCAACTTCCTCCACCCGACCCAATCCCCTGTACCTCAGCCTATCCCAAGCACACCTACAGACCAGCATGCACACAAGTCAACACACAAGGGAAGCTCAGGCAAACATAAGCATCACACATCCCACAGGCACTCACGCAAGCATCACACACATGCAGACACACCAACATCCACTGCCTCCACTGTGTCCCCCTCCTCCTCATCCCCCTCCTCCCTCCCTGTCTCATCTACACTCACACCTGCATGTACTACCTCTACAGCCACTACGACCCTCTCTAGCACACCCACCACCACACCCCGCTCACGTGCAGTCACCACCCCCACTACCATGCACACGTCCCCTGTGTCCTCTCCCAGTGTGTCTGTGATGCCCCCTCCAAAGAAACACAAATGCAGGCACACACCCACCCAACAGCCATCCACCTCACGACAGCTTCCAGCGCATGCACCTTCACCCAAAGTCAGCAAACGAACACCTCCTACATCCACCACCTCTTCCTCCACTCCCAAACCCCCTCCAGCTACCCGTCCCAGTGTGTCAAAAAAACTTTTCCTGTCCAACCTTGACCTCTTTCCCACACCTCCCCCACCCCGTCCGTCTCATAGGTCCCGAACTAGCACCTCAGCCACAACATCTCCTGGACCTGCCTGTAGTCACCAGAATCTGGAGTGCACCAGCCCCCAGGGCAGCCAGTGTGGCACGGAGCCACAGCACAGACAGTCCCCCACCTGTGAAGCATGAGAAGTTGGCCAGTGCCTGGTGGGAGAGGGGGAAGACTCCTGCCACCAAAGATGCTCCCAGGGGTCCCGGTGGGAGTGTGGAGTCAGCTGTGACACCTTCCAAGGTGGGGAAGGGCCACAAGAAACCCTACAAGTCTGGGAAGAGCAGCACAGCGGAGAAGACCGCCATCATCCCCGCTGCCCAGACAGGACCACCAGCACAAGCCCAGCTGCCAAGGACAGGACCGCCAGCACCAGCCCACCTGCCCAGGACAGGACCGCCACCACAAGGCCAGCTGCCCAGGAAAGGCCCGCCAGCACCAGCCCACCTGCCCAGGAAAGGCCCGCCAGCACCAGCCCACCTGCCCAGGACAGGACCGCCAGCACAAGCGCAGCTGCCCAGGACAGGACCGCCAGCACAAGCCCATCTGCCCAGTACAGGACCGCCAGCACAAGCCCAGCTGCCCACGACAGGCCCGCCAGCATCAGCACACATGCGCAGGACAGGACCGACAGCACAAGCCCAGCTGCCCAGGACAGGGCCGCCAGCACAAGCCCAGCTGCCCAGGACAGGACCGCCAGCACAGGCCCAGCTGCCCAGGAGGCCACCGCCAGCACAGGACCAGCTGCCCAGGAGGCCACCACCAGCACAGGCCCAGCTGCCCAGGAGGCCACCGCCAACACAGGTCCAGCTGCCCAGGAGGCCACCGCCAGCACAGGCCCCGATGGGCCATGAAGGACCACCAGCAAAAGCCCCGCTGGGCAATGAAGGATCACCAGCACAAGCCCCGCTGGGCCATGAAGGACCGCCAGCAAAAACCCCACTGGGCCATGAAGGACCGCCAGCAGCTGAGTCCCTGCAATGGAGACCACCACCTCAAGCACTGCTGAACAGGGCACCGCCGTCTCAAGCACCGCTGAACAGGGCACCGCTATCTCAAGCACCGCTGAACAGGGCACCGCCGTCTCAAGCACCGCTAGCCCATGAGCGGTAAGGGCACTGACGTAACTGAATCCATCACGGGGTGAATGATGCACTCTGAAAGGCATCCACTACCTCAGTCCTTAGCAGGATGAAGCACTCTGGGCACCATGCCCCCTCCAGAACCAGTGGAGAAAGGCATCCACTACCTCAGTCCTTAGCAGGATGAAGCACTCTGGGCACAAAGCCCCCTCCAGAACCAGTGGAGAAAGGCATCCACTACCTCAGTCCGTAGCAGGATGAAGCACTCTGGGCACAAAGCCCCCTCCAGGACCAGTGGAGAAAGGCATCCACTACCTCAGTCCTTAGCAGGATGAAGCACTCTGGGCACCATGCCCCCTCCAGAACCAGTGGAGAAAGGCATCTACTACCTCAGTCCTTAGCAGGATGATGCACTCTTGGCACCATGACCCCTCCAGAACCAGTGGAGAAAGGCATCCACTACCTCAGTTCTTAGCAGGATGAAGCACTCTGGGCACCATGCCCCCTCCAGAACCAGTGGAGAAAGCCAACCACTACCTCTGTCCTTAGCAGGATGAAGCACTCTGGGCACCATGCACCCTCCAGAACCAGTGGAGAAAGGCATCCACTACCTCAGTTCTTAGCAGGATGAAGCACTCTGGGCACAAAGCCCCCTCCAGAACCAGTGGAGAAAGGCATCCACTACCTTTGTCCTTAGCAGGATGAAGCACTCTGGGCACCATGCCCCCTCCAGAACCAGTGGAGACTGTCATCCACTTGAGAGACTGTGGCTTTGCACTCCCCAGGATTGAACAGTGGGCAAACCACCCACTGTAGAGACTTGTGAGACTGTGGCTTTGCACTCCCCAGGATGGAACAGTGGGCAAACCACCCACTGGAGAGACTTGAGAGACTGTGGCTTTGCACTCCCCAGGATTGAACAGTGGGCAAACCACCCACTGTAGAGACTTGTGAGACTGTGGCTTTGCACTCCCCAGGATTGAACAGTGGGCAAACCACCCTCTGTAGAGACTTGTGAGACTGTGGCTTTGCACTCCCCAGGATTGAACAGTGGGCAAACCACCCACTGGAGAGACTTGTGAGACTGTGGCTTTGCACTCCCCAGGATTGAACAGTGGGCAAACAACCCACTGTAGAGACTTTGAGAGACTGTGGCTTTGCACTCCCCAGGAAGGAACAGTGGGCATGTGGCCCCCTCGTGGATTTGGCATTGTGCACTCAATCGGCTGAGGTGACCCCCTTTCCCTCCCCCTGAGGTGCCTGTTTAGTTGCTCTCTGATGCCCCTGCAGTGTTCTCTCCGTCATGGTCGGGGATCTTGTGTGGGCCTCGCCCATACCGTGTGGTCCTAGTGTTCCACAGACTTTATTAGAGCACTACCTGGACTACTATGCTTGGTATATATTTATATATATTTCTGCCTACTTGCTTTTAATATATTACAATGGTTACACTCATTTTCTATTGTCTTTGCATTCTTCTGGGGGGATTGGGGGGTGTAACTGTGATGTATTGATATGCATTAGTGTGTGTGTTGTAGTGGGTGAGGGTGGGGGTGTTGCTTGTGTATGTCCCTGTTTTTTCCCTCCCCCTCCCCTGTGTCGTAGGTGCAGTACTCACCGTGGTCTTCGCCGCCGGTGTTCGTGCTCCTGGTAGAGGAGCAGGAAGACTATTGCAGGTAGAATTTGGAGTTCCGGATCCATGGCGTCCTCGTTCCTCGTGGGGTGTGTAGAGGTGAGCGTTTTTCCTACGGTATTTCTGTTTCCGCCGTGTTTTTATCCGCGGTGAATCCACCCCAGAAAAGGTGGTGGATTGGCCTGTCATAATAATGTGGGCGTTACATTGTCCTCCGCCTGTCTGTTGGCGGTGACCGCCAAGCTGTTTGTTTGTACCACTGTGGCGGTCGGAGTGTTAAAGTGGCTGTCTTTGTTGGCGGTTTCCGCCACGGTCGTAATAGCAAATGTTTTCCGCCGGCCTGTTGGTGGTCTTACCGCCGCTTTATCACCGTCCGCCAGGGTTGTAATGACCACCATAGTAATGTGTTTTATATGTCCTGATGGTGAAATATTGCTACATTTGTTTTTCACTGTTGCAACGTCTGTCCCTCTCATAGGTTAACATGGGGTCTATCTTTAAATATGATTAAATTGTAGATTCCCTTGGGGAGCGTATGGACATGTGGAGTTTTGAGTCTCTGAGCTCACAATTTAAAAATACATCTTTTAGTGAAGTTGATTTTAAGACTGTGTGTTTGAAAATGCCACTTTTAGAACGTGAGCATTTTCTTGCTTATACCATTTCTGTGACTCTGCCTGTTTGTGGATTCCCTGTCTGGGTCAGTTTGAAAGTTGGGCTGGTTGCACCTCACACTAGACAGTGACATAAGGGGAGCTGGGGTGTAGCCTGCATATCCTGATGAGCCATCTGTGCTAAGAGGGAGGGGAGGAGTGGTCACTCACACCTTATAGGGCTGTTCCTGCCCTCACACAATGCAGACTCCAACCCCCTGGTGAATGTCTGCGGCCTGGCCTGGGCAAGGCAGGATTTTACATTCAAGAGAGACTTTGCTTTGAAGTAGGCCTACTTCAAAGGAGAAATTGGGTATAAGAAGGGCACCCAAAACCACATACTTTAGAACACTTCTGGAAACCAAGAGGAACCTCTGCCTGGAGAAGCGCTGAAGAGCTGAGGAAGAAGACCTGCCCTGCCTGTGACTGTGCTTTGTGGAGCTATCCTGCAGTTGCCGTTTCTGCCAGAGTAAGAGGGCAAAGACTGGACCTTGTGTGCCTTCCATCTTGTGAAGATCTCCAAGGGCTTGATCTAGAGCTTGCCTCCTGTTATTTGAAGTCTCAGGAAGAGCAAGGACTTCTCTCTGCCAGCACCTGGAGTCTCTGGAGGGACTCCTACTCTGCCCTGTGGTGCCCATCCAGTTCCTGGGACCTGAAAGATGAAGCTGGCAGCCTAAGAGGAAGAAATCCACTCACAGCGCCGTGAGGTGAAAAGATCGACGCAACTCCGATCTGCGGCTGGGAAATGAAAACCGACGCTCGCCTGTAACGCGACCGATGAATCAACGCACAGAGCTGGAGAAACGACACGCAGCATCGCTGATGGAGGCTGGGAGATCGCAACCCGCCCTGTGTGGTTTTCGGATCATCGTGCAGCTGGATTTCTGACGCAAACACCGCTGGGCGTGTAAAAACAACGCAAGGCCTGCCCAGACCTGACAGTGCTGACCGGATTGATGCATCGCTCTCCTGCGAAGAGAAGAAACAACGCACCCTGACCCGACAAAAGGAGAAACGACGCAAGGTATCGCTCATGAGTGAAATCGACGCATCGCAAGCCCTTTTTGACGCACACTCGCCCGTGCAGGGTTATTTTTGACGCACCCAAGGTACATTTTCATACAGTGTTAGTGTGTGTTTAAAAGTACATGAAGACTCTTTTTGCTTTTTAATTGATAACTTGACTTTTGTATTGTGGATTTTTGTTGTTTTGGTCTTTTCTTGTTTAGATAAATATTCTCTATTTTTCTAAACCGGTGTTGTGTCATTTTGTAGTGTTTTCATTAAGTTACTGTGTGTGTTGGTACAAATACTTTACACCTAGCACTCTGAAGTTAAGCCTACAGCTCGTGCCAAGCTACCAAGGGGGTAAGCAGGGGTTAGCTGAGGGTGATTCTCTTTTACCGTGACTAGAATGAGGGTCCTTGCTTGGACACGGGGTAATCTGACTGCCAACCAAAGACCACATTTCTAACATTGTGAACAGCAGATGGGATTGGACTTGTATTTGTACTTGATATACAGTAATTAAGTGTACACTACGTGTCTTGTGATTCTGCTTTTTGTTCTCTGATGTCCTCCTGGAAATATTTCTAATATTTTTGGACTCTGGTTTTTGGGTGGCACCTGTGAGTCTTTGGCAGAATGGAAGTCAACTTCTGGCACCTATACATCTATAAAAAGAAGGTGCTATAAGTATTCTATAAAGGAAAGGGGATTGGCTGTAAATAAGCGGTCCAGAAGGGAGGATCTTGAGTCAGTCCTGTTTCAGTATGAGATGGAACGCTGGCAGGCACCACCACCAGATGAGGAGGAGGACTACTTTGAGAGAGAAAGAGATGAATGGGTCCTAGCTCAAATCTGGAAGCTGGAAGAGCTGGCTGCAGAGGTTGAGAGGGCGCAGTCGAAGAGAGCCTTAGCCCTGGAAGAAAAAAGGTTGGCAGCTCAAGAGCTGAGCTGTGAATAGCTGAAGCTGGAAGCCATGAGGACTGAGTCCATTTCAGATGGTGGCAGCAAAAATCTTTTATCCAGTACAGTTGAAGAAGTGCACTTGCCCATGTATGTGGTGCCCTACTTAAAGGAGTGGGTTAAAACACACCAGGAGGTTCAGGAGTATGAGGTAGCTCCAGTGATGCACAGGGTCCTTGCTTGGACAGGGGGTAACCTGACTGACAACCAAAGACCCCATTTCTAACAGTTTGGAGTAGAGTGGATGCATGTGATGTGATTTGGAATTATGTGGGTTGGACTGGAATTGTTAGCTGTGGAATTGTGTGGGATGGAATAGTGTGGTGTGGAGTGGATTTGTGCTGTGGAATTATGTGGCATGGTTGATAGATAGGGGTGAGAGCTGCACAGAATAGATGAACAGGAAGACAGAGAGGGCTAGGTAGTTTGAAATTTGAACTTTTTGATGAGAGAGAGAACATGGAAATGTAAGAGCATGAAAACATGGAAATGTAAAAGCATGAAAAAAGCTTGTCGTTTTTGTTCATACCACATAGAGGCAATTGCTCACATTCTTTGTGTTTGTTTGGTGTTTATAACTGAAAGTAAGCATGTTTGTCATGACAGAAAAAAAATTAACAAGCTTCAATCCATGCACTCTTTCATAACTTGCAAAACACTTTTACAGCATGTCAAGTTCAAAGCTTTCCCAATTTGCAGATATAGGGGGTCATTACAACCCTGGCGGACGGTGTTAAAGCAGCGGAAATACCGCAAACAGTCCGGAGGACAAAAAAAGGGAATAATGACCCTGGCGGAAACCGCCAACAAAGACAGCCACTTTAACACTTTGCCCGCCACAGCGGTACAGACAAGCAGCGTGGCGGTCACCGCCAACAGACAGGCGGAAGACAATGTACCGCCCACAGTATTACAACCCGCCAATCCGCCACCTTTTCCGGGGCGGATTCACCGTGGATAAAAACACGGCGGAAACAGCTTTTGCTATGGGTAAACGCTCACCTTAACATATCCCACGAGGAACGAGGAATCCATGGAGCCGGAACTCCAAATGCTCCCAGCCCTTGTGTTTCTGCTCTTCTACGACCAACAGCTACGTAGGCGCCACAGACAACAGTGAGTACTGCACCTACGACATGGGGGAGGCAAAAGTTAGGGGGACACACACCAAACACCCACACCCCCACCTTCGCATATTACAACATACACACCAATGCATTCACAAAAATCACAGTAACAACCCACAATCCCCCCGGAAGAATGAATACACAAAGCGAAAATCGGTCAAACAATGTAATGTGCCAATATACATGTCATACAAAAATATACAGATATATATTTGAAAATCAGTCATAATTATATACAAAACGAGAAGTAGTGCAGATATGTACATAACAATGTCCGTGCACCATCAGTCCAAAAATACATGGGCGAGGCCCACAAACGATACCTGACCACAATCGGAGAGAACACTGCCGGGGCATCAGATAGAAATTCTACAGGCACCTCAGGGAGAAGGGAAGGGGGGGCACCTCAGCTGGATGACTGCAAAGCCAGATCCACGACGGGGCTCCATGCCCATTCATGCCCTCCTGGGGAGTGCAAAGCCACAGTCTCTCAAGTCTCTACAGTGGGTGGTTTGCCCACTGTGCCATCCTGGGAGTGCAAAGCCACAGTCTCTTAAGTCTATACAGTGGGTGGTTTGCCCACTGTGCCATCCTGGGGAGTGCAAAGCCACAGTCTCTCAAGTTGATGCAGGTCTCTACTGGTACTGGGGGGGACTGGTGCCCAGACTGGATGAGTCTCCCCGTGAAAGCTCGTGTGCTGTCACTGTCCCAGCTGCACATGGGATAAGGATGCCTGATGTGGCGGGCCATTCATTCCTACCCGGTGCATTACCCTGTTCAGCGGTGCTTTGCCATGGCGGTCTTTGCCCTGTTCAGCGGTGCATTGACATGGCGGTCTTTGCCCTGTTCAGCGGTGCTTTGACATGGCGGTCTTTGCCCTGTTCAGCGGTGCTTTGACATGGCGGTCTTTGCCCTGTTCAGCGGTGCTTTGACATGGCGGTTCAGGACAGTTCAGCAGTGCTTTGCCATGGCGGTCTGTGCCCTGTTCAGCGGTGCATTGACATGGCGGTCTTTACCCTGTTCAGCGGTGCATTCACATGGCGGTCTTTGCCCTGTTCAGTGGTGCTTTGCCATGGCGGTTCAGGACAGTTCAGCGGTGCTTTGCCATGGCGGTCTTTGCCCTGTTCAGCGGTGCATTGACATGGCGGTCTTTGCCCTGTTCAGCGGTGCTTTGACATGGCGGTCTTTGCCCTGTTCATCAGTGCTTTGCCATGGCGGTTCAGAATAGTTCAGCGGTGCTTTGCCATGGCGGTCTGTGCCCTGTTCAGCGGTGCATTGACATGGCGGTCTTTGCCCTGTTCAGCGGTGCTTTGACATGGCGGTCTTTGCCCTGTTCAGCGATGCTTTGCCATGGCGGTTCAGGACAGATCAGCGGTGCTTTGCTATGGCGGTCTGTGCCCTGTTCAGCGGTGCATTGACATGGCGGTCTTTGCCCTGTTCAGCGGTGCATTGACATGGCGGTCTTTGCCCTGTTCAGCAGTGCTTTGCCATGGCGGTTCAGGACAGTTCAGCGGTCCTTTGCCATGGCGGTTCTGATAAGGACATTGGTGTGTGGCATGATGTTTCATCATTGCCCAGCGGGGCTGTGGCAGCCGGAGCCCTCCAGGGCACTGACTCCGGTGGTGGCGGTGGTCTCCTGACCAGTGACGATACTTGGGCCCTCCTGGGCTGTGACTCTGGCGGTGGTCTCCTGACCAGTGACGATAGTGGGGCCCTCCTGGGCACTGACTCCGGCGGTGGCGGTGGTCTCCTGACCAGTGACGATACTTGGGCCCTCCTGGGCTGTGACTCTGGCGGTGGTCTCCTGACCAGTGACGATGGTGGGGCCCTCCTGGGCACTGACTCCGGCGGTGGCGGTGGTCTCCTGACCAGTGACGATACTTGGGCCGTCCTGGGCTGTGACTCTGGCGGTGGTCTCCTGACCAGTGACTATAGTGGGGCCCTCCTGGGCACTGACTCCGGCGGTGGCGGTGGTCTCCTGACCAGTGCCGATACTTGGGCCTTTCTGGGCTGTGACTCTGGCGGTGGTCTCCTGACCAGTGACGATACTTGGGCCCTCCTGGGCTGTGACTCTGGCGGTGGTCTCCTGACCAGTGACAATACTTGGGCCCTCCTGGGCTGTGACTCTGGCGGTGGTCTCCTGACCAGTGACGATAGTGGGGCCCTCCTGGGCTGTGACTATGGCGGTGGTCTCTGGACCAGTGACAATAGTGGGTCCCTCCTGGGCACTGACTCCAGCGGTGGCGGTGGTCTCCTGACCAGTGACGATACTTGGGCCCTCCTGGGCTGTGACTCTGGCGGTGGTCTCCTGACCAGTGACGATAGTGGGGACCTCCTGGGCTGTAACTCTGGCGGTGGTCTCTGGACCAGTGACGATAGTGGGGCCCTCCTGGGCTGTGACTATGGCGGTGGTCTCTGGACCAGTAACGACGGTGCTGGCGGTTGTGTCCCGACCGCCGGAAATGATGGCGCACTTCTCCGCCGTGACACTCACAACAGGCTCGGCAGACTTCCTCTGGCCCTTCCCCACATTTGGTGGAGTCACAGCTGACTCTCCAATCCCCTTGGAACCCATGTCAGTTGTTTTCCCACCTGGAGTCTTAACACGGTCCCGTCGTCCACTCTCCAATTTTATTGCCTTTACAGGGGGTGGGCTGCCAGTGCCTTGGCTCCGGGTCCTACTGCCTGCCCTGGTGGCCGGTGCACTCCAAAAACCTTGAACAGGCACCACTGGTATTGGAGGCTTTTTGGCTGAGGCGCTACGACGGGACTGATGAATTGGAGGGGGTGGGGTGGGGCCAAAAAGGTCAACTTTACAGAGGGACAGTTTATGATGAACACTGGGATGGGTAGCTGGAGGGGGTCTGGGAGTGGAGGAAGAGGAGGTGGTTGTCGGAGGTGTCACTTTAGGTGTTTTGGGTGCAGGTGCAGGTACTGGAGGCTGTCGTGAGGTGGATGGATGTTGGGTGAGTTATTGCCGGCGTTTGTGTACTTTGGGAGAGGACGTCACAGACACACTGGGAGAGGACACATGGGACGTGTAAATGGCAGTGGAGGTGGTGAGTGCAGGTGAGCGGGGTGTGGTGCTGGGTGTACTGGTGCGAGTCCTAGTGGCTGTAGATGTAGTGCATGCAGGTGAGAGTGTAGACAACACTGGGAGGGAGGAGGGAGAAGAGGAGGAGGGGGACACAGTGGAGGCAGTGGATGTTGTTGTGTCTGTATGTGGGTGAGGCTTGCGTGAGTGCTTGTGGTGTGTGTGGTGCCTATGTTTGCTTGAGCTACTTGGGTGTGTTGACTTGTGTGCATGCTGGTCTGTAGGTGTGCTTGGGATGGGCTGGGGTACAGGAGATTGGGTCTGGGTGGAGGAAGTTGGAGGGGGGAGGCTAGACACAGGGACAATTGCTGCCATCAGTGCTGAGGCCAAAGATTGCAGGGTTCGCTGAAGGACAGCCTGACCAGAATGAATACCCTCCAGGAATGCATTACTGTGTTGCAACTCTCGATCTACACCCTGGATGGCATTCACAATGGTAGACTGCCCAACAGTGAGTGACCTGAGGAGGTCAATGGCCTCCACACTGAGGGCAGCAGGGGTGACTGGGGCAGGGCCTGAGGTGCCTGGGGCAAAGGTGATGCCCACCCTCCTGGGTGAGCGGGCACCGGGCGAATGCTGAGGGGCTGCTGGGAGGGCGGTGCTGGTAGGGGAGGTGGCGGCTGTACCTGTAGAGGTGGGGGGCACAGATGGTGCCACCACCACAAGGGAGCTCCCATCGTCGAACGAGTCCGTGTCGCTGCTTGGTGATCCGGTGGCCGACGTGAAGCTCCCCTCGCCCTCCATCCCACTGGTGCATTCGGAGTCTGTGGTGTGGCCCTCCATGGCCATGTGGGATACAGCTCCCTCGTGCTCCGGTGCCACTGTACCTCCGCCTGTTGATGCTGATGTACAAAAGGACAGGGAGAGCAGACAAAGGGGGGGAGACAGAAGAAAGAGGGTTTTAGTGCATGGCATACCGCTACCGTTGGCGGACATGACAAACGCAGATGCCCCCTGCATTACGCCGTGCTCCTGCCCTCTGCACATGCAATTTCTGGGATATGGCCTATATGGCAATGATGGACATCAGTGCACATGGATGCCACAGGGACAATCATACCTCGACTTGGCACTCTGCTGAGGTGGGGTAGAATGCCACATGGGCTACATTACGGAGGGGCCTTGCCTACCTAACTCGCCCTGGCCTAGGGACACCCACAGCCCACCTCCCCCACCCAGACACCTCCACTGCACGCAAAGTCCACAGAATGAGGTTGTACTCACCCCCTTGTGTCTGCTGTGATGCCCTCAAGCGCCCATCCAACTCCGGGTAGGCCACCGCCAGGATCCGGAACATCAGGGGGGTCATGGTGCGACGGGCACCCCTCCCACGTTGGGAGGCCATCCCCAGCTGAGCCTCCGCCGTCTTCTTGCTGCAGCGGCGAATGTCCTCCCATCTCTTACGGCAGTGGGTGCCCCGTCTCTAGTGGGCCCCCAGGGTCCGGACCTCCTTGGTGATGGCACGCCAAATGTCCCTCTTCTGGTGGGCGCTGACCTACATGACATGCACAAGGAAAGAGGAACAGTCATTACCAACTGCACCGTCGTTGTGAGTGGCCCCCTCCCTACTCTGGCCATGTGGCCCATTCATTCCCATGCATTAATGTTCTATGGACTCTGCCCCCTTCCCTCTTCCAACCAGCCCTCTCCACCCAGGCCTAGCCCATACAACGTGCTCCCTGTGTACTAACCTGTTGGTCTGGAGGACCGTAGAGTAGCGTGTACTGGGGGAGGACCCCGTCTACCAGTTTCTCCAACTCCTGCGCAGTGAAGGCAGGGGCCCTTTCCCCAGACGCAGCAGCCATTGTCGCTTCCAGACCGAGGTCACAGCTGCACTTGCAGTGTAGGACCTCTCCTGTCGAAGGTCAGGTATGTAGTGATTGAACAGATAGAAAATGGCGGTGACGTCCGCGGCGGTGACATCCGCGGCGGTGCGCATCATCACCGCCGGCGCACCTGTTCATTGGCTCCTGGGACCCTTAGGGTCCAATGTTAACCAATGCAGCATTGCGCCGCGGTCTACGACCACCTACCGCGATGGTGTGTAACGCCAGCGCAGTTACCCCACAATCCCATTGTCCCAGTTTAGAGGTCAGGCAGCCGCCATTTCAGGGGCCCACATGGCTTCATTTCATACTGCGTCACACACAGCTAGGCCTACACTCAACACACATACAGGAAGGGTTATGTGAGTGGTGTAGTCTTGTGTGTGACTGTGGGTATATACCTGGAGGACTAATGACTGGTTCTTCGCTGTTGTCCTTAGGCACCGTCTGCTGGGACATATGAGAAGATGGCGGAATCCTCTGGTGTACCGACCGCTGGTGGACCTGTTGACAATGGAAGAGCGACATGTCATCGTAACCTACTGGTTTGACCGTGCCACAATCCAGGAACTATGTACCCAGTTGGAGCCAAACCTGATGTCACCAATCCGCCATCCGACTGGAATCCCCTCTGACGTGCAGGTGCTGTCAGTGCTCCATTTCCTTGCAAGTGGGTCTTTTCAGACAACAGTGGCCATGGCATCAGGGATGTCCCAGCCTATGTTTTCCAACGTGTTGTCCAGAGTTTTGTCTGCCCTGCTGAAACACGTAAGGAGATACATCATTTTCCCTGAGGTGGCAGATTTGCCTACAGTTAAAGGTGACTTCTATGCCCTTGGACATATCCCCAACGTCATAGGTGCTATTGATGGGACCCATGTAGCTCTGGTTCCCCCCCACAGGAGTGAACAGGTGTACAGGAACAGGAAGAGTTATCATTTCATGAATGTACAGGTAAATGCTATGTTCCCTGGCTCAGTGCATGACGTCTACATCCTGCGGAATAGCAGCATCCCTGATATGATTTGTCAACTCCAGAGGCACTGTGTATGGCTTTTGGGGGACTCTGGTTGCCCCAACCTTTCGTGGCTATTGACCCCAGTGAGGAATCCCAGGACCAGGGCAGAGGAACGCTACAATGAGGCCCAAGGCTGGACTAGGAGGGTGATTGAACGCACCTTCGGCCTCATAAAGGCCAGGTTCAGGTGCCTCCATATGACAGGTGGATCCCTATTCTACTCACCGAAGAAGGTGTGCGACATCATCATCGCCTGCTCCATGCTCTATAATTTGGCATTGCGACGCCAGGTGCCTTTTCTGCAGGAACTATTGCCAGTGGGGTGAAAAATTGGGGTTACATAGGCGCTCAAGATCATGAATAGCATGAAATCGGGTCAAGTAAACACAGAACCCAGGAAAACAAGGGTGCCTGCACAAGGGAACACCCCCAACCCTTATGGATTAAATAACCCAATAAGTTAATGATACAAAGTACGGCACTCCCAACAGAAACTTATTTTGAGCTTATTATACAAAAATCAAAAAACAAAGTCAAACATTAATTATTTAATGCATATTTTATAGAGTCCATTCTTATCAGCGCTTTGAATACTTGTTCCTCATGTGTAAATACATTTCTCCATGCTGGTGCAAGTCAAGCCGTGTTTAACAACACCTCCATAGTAATACAATTCAAGCCAACACGTGTTTCGTCTTGGGAAAACTCCAATCTAATCCCAATTGACTTCTTTAGGGCTAAAATTGTAAATAGATTTATTGAGTTAATAACCAAAATACTAGAACTAAGTCTTCAAAGTTATAAAAAAAGGAAAAAAGATTTGGTAGAGACACCAAATGGAGCCCAAATAAAATAGCAAAAGTGATGACCGCATAGTGTCTCGTGTCTTATCTGATCCAGATGACGGTGTTGTAGCAGCTGTGGAGCCTGTGGAGCCTGTGGAGCCTGTGGACAGTGATGAGGATGAAGCTGATGAAGAAGACAACGACAACAGGGAGTCAGTCATACAGCAATATTTCCAGTGACACACAGGTGAGAACATTTTCATTTTTAGCATTACATTAACTTTCACATGGCTACCTCTATTCTGTTTTTCGATTTAAGTCAACATTTGGTAACTGAGTTGTACCCTTCCATTACGGTTTCACAGGTGTGGTTACCTACGTGTCAACTGCTTGCATCCTTCAAGGGCTTGTGATGTGTGACATAGGTATGTTAGCTTTAGAATGGTACACCCATTATGACACTGTCATTGATAAAACATTTTGACTAAATCACAGACTGACTCCAGATTGTTTTGTGTTTCAAGGGTGTTTATTGAAGTGCTCAGAAATGGGAGGGGGTTGTAAAATGAGGATGGGTGATGGTGGAGGAATGTCCATAGCAGAGTCCAGTCTATTAGTCTCACAGGTGCACTACCCATCTGGGCATAGGAAGAGGAGCTGGGGCAGTTAAAGTATGGACAGGGTAACAAAGTGGGACAGTGGGAGGACAATCAGGGTGGTGTCATTTCCTGGCGGGGGTCTTGCCATCTTGCTCTGTCCTGTTCCTGGATCTCAGGGACCGCTTGCGTGGTGGTTGTCCGTCTGCAGGGGGTGGGGTGCTGGTGTGTTGGTCCTGTGGCGGGGCGTCCTGTCCACTAGCGCCGGCGGAGGTGGTGGGCATTTCATCGTCCTGTCTAGCGTCAGGGGCCCCTTGGAGTGCCACGGTGTCCCTCAAGGTCTGCTGTATGTCCTTCAGCACCCCTACGATGGTGCCCAGGGCGGAGCTGATGGTCCTGAGCCCCTCCCTGAACCCCAAATACAGTTCGTCCTACAACTTGTCCAGAAACCGTCGCCATCGTCTCCTGGGAGTGGTGGTATGCTCCCATGATGGTGGAGAGGGCCTCGTGGAGAGTGGGTTCCCTTGGCCTGTCCGCCCCCTGTCGCACAGCAGCCCTCCCAGTTCCCCTGTGTTCCTGTGCCTCCGTCCCCTGGACCGTGTGCCCACTACCACTGCCCCCAGGTCCCTGTTGTTGTTGGGGTGGTGGGTTAGCCTGGGTGCCCTGTAGTGGTGGACACACCGCTGATTGACCTGTCCTGGGTAGGGAGGTTTGGGCCCGCTGGGTGGGTGCTGTGCTGGTGTTACCAGAGGGTGGAAGGTCGGTGTTGGGCTGTGCCTGTGCAAGGGGAACCGACTGTCCCGAGGCACACGATGGTCCGGGCTGGTCATCAGGATCCAGTAGGGCAGAGCTGCTCTCGTCACTGTGGGCCTCTTCTGGTGGTGGAGTAGTGTTGTCTGGACCCTCTTGTGTGGTGATGGTCCTTCGGGTTCCTGCAGGGGCATAAGACATGATTATTGCATGTGTGTGTGTAATGGTGTGCAATGGGTGGGTGTGCGTGTACCCCAGTGCATGCATTCCTGTGTGTGAGTTTGTGTGGTGATGGTTGGGGGGGTGTACTGGGTATGTGCAGTGGGCATGCTTTAGTGAGGGGTGTCCATGCTTAGTTGTGTCATGCAGGGCTTGGTGTTGGGATGGGTGGTTTGTGTCATGGGTACATTAGTGAGGAGTTGTAGTGATAGGGGAGGGGGTGAGGGAGGGGGTGTGTGATAGCATGCAGGTAGGGTGGGGGATATGATAGTTAAGATTTGACTTACCAGTGTCCCATCCTCCACCGTCTCCTGCGAGGCCCTCCGGATGCAAGATGGTCAAGACTTGCTCCTCCCATGTTGTTAGTTGTGGGGGAGAAGGTGGGGGTCCGCCGCCAGTCCGCTATACCGCAATAGTGTGCCTGGAGACCGTTGAACGCACCTTCCCCCGTAGGTCGTTCCACCTCTTCCTGATGTCCTCCCTATTTCTTGGGTGCTGTCCCACGGCGTTCACCCTGTCCACTATTCTGCGCCATAACTCCATCTTCCTGGCTATTGATGTGTGCTGTACCTGTGAGCCAAATAGCTGTGGCTCTACCCATACGATTTCCTCCACCATGACCCTCAGCTTCTCCTCGGAGAAGCGGGGGTGTCTTTGGCGTGCCATGGGGTGGTGTGGGTGATGTGTGGGGTGGTCTATGTGGTGATGAGTGTGGTGAGTGTAGTGGTGTGTGGTGTTTTGTGCGTGGATGTTGTGTGGGTGATGGTGTTGTGTGCCTCTGTGTAGTGGGGTTTTCTATTCTGTGCTCTCTCTCGCCTTCGTGTCTAATTTTTGGTAGTAGGGGTTTGTGGGTGATGTGGGTGTGTGTTTTATATTGTGTTTGGTGTGTGGGAGTGTTGTTTGTATGTGTATCAGGTGTGTGTATTTTGAATTGTCCAATGTGGCAGTGTTTTGGAGATGTGTGTGTATTTTGAGCGTGGCGGTGTGTACCGCCAATGGAATACCGCGGTTGAAAGACCGCCGCGTGGATTCGTGTGTCGTAATAGCATGGGCGTGTTTCTGTTGGCGTGGAGGTGGAGGATTTGTTTCCGCCAGTTTATCACTGACCTTTGGTGTGCCGCTGTTGTGTGGGTGTCTGAATTTCGGCAGATTCCAAGATGTGTGTCATAATAGCTGTGGCGGAATGCCGCCACGGCGGCGGTGTATTGGTGGTCTTCTGCACGGCGGTAAGCGCCTTTTACCGCCAATGTTGTAATGACCCCCATAGACCACTTTTTAAACTTTACATGCACCAATTGGTGCCACTTCTGTCCCAGTCCGACCGGGGTTCCCTGCCTCTGGGCAAAACCTTAAAGCAGCAATATAAACAAATACAGGTAGCCTGTGCTCAGCGGAAGTAATTTGCTTCAGAAGAGCTGTGAACTACTGTATATTCAAACTGCCAGTGAGGGATAAATCCAAATGGCAATGTCAGTGATTTCACAACTTGTATTACAAAGTGCAGCGCCTTTATTGTTTCTTGTACAGTTGAGATGTATGCCATGATTCTTCCCAAGTGACGGTAATAGTTAATTTTTAGGAATTCCTTTACAAGACTGTTACAGCCATGTTAAACCATGTGTTGCATATTACCATGTAATTACCATGCAAGACACTGTGCTTTTGCAGGGCAAAACACTTTCAGCCTGTTTATAAATTATAAGGATTTCAATCCAAAATCTCTGCATCGGCTCAACATCAGGTGATTCTGACAAATCGCTCAGGCCCTCATTATGACTTTGGCGGTCTTTTCAAAAGACTGTGGTGACAGCTGCCAACAGACCACCGCGGTGGCGGCAATCCGCCCGCCCTATTGTGAGTCACAAACAAAAAAACACCAGAAAGCAGCCAAAACAACAATACCACCAGACGTAACGAAGGCGGAAAACAGTTGGTCCCACCACCCTCACGGCCATGCCTGCAACACACCGCCCTCCAAATAATGACCCACGAATCACCGCAGCGAACACTCAACAGCAGTTGCCCATTGGCAGTGCGGACCGCTGCAGTTGATTTGGCTATTCCACACCAACAGAAGCCAACATTGGCCAGATTAAGAACCCCACAGCTGACACATATACACACACCATACACACCCACCAACAGCACTATAAAACACCCCCTCACACAACCCACAAGTCTTTGCGAACGTGAAAACCTCACTAAGCGTTGCCAGCCCAAAACATTTACAGAAGTGCACACACAAACCACAACCACCTTTACATCTGTCATGCATCACACACCAAACACCATAACTCAACACCTAACACACAACAACACTGGGCACAATCACTACTCCACAGCATCCTACATACACATTAACCCTGCATCCTGACAAAACATTCCACCCTCGGCACAACACACACACAACACCCACTACACAATAGACATGTCTCCACAAAAGAACCCCTGTTTCACTGATGAGGAGTTGCGGATGATGGTAGATGAAATCGTAAGGGTTAAGCCATAGCTGTTCGGTGCACAGGTCCAGCAGATATCCATTGCCAGGAAGATGGAGCTATGGCGGAGGATCATGGACAAGGTGAACTCTGTGGGAACCTATCCACACACAAGGGATGACATAAAGAGGTGGAAAGACCTACGGCGGAAGGTGTGTGCAATGGCATCCAGGCACCATATTGCCCCCACCACCACTGATACCTGCATGGCATGTCATCCTGTCACCCTGACTCCCTTCACCCCACTCCATTCCAAACAGAGAACCACCCCCATAAACACCCTCAACTGTGTACCCCTGCATGCCCTACCCCCTGCAAGCACATCCCTCCAAGCTCTGCATGCACACTCAACAGTAATGCATGGGCAGCATGTAGCACTACCAATTCCACAATTCAGAACCATACACAAACCAAAGGTGGAAGAACAACACCCATCCCACAGGGAAAGCCAGAAATGCTGAATTTGTAACTGTAACAAATCTCATACATGTGCACAGGTACCCCAGCCAATGTCAGTGGCCAGCATGTGCCACTTCAACCCAGTCCTTCACCACAAGAAGGCTCCAGTGATGACCCCCACTTCTTCCCCCTCCCCAACCCCCTGAGGTGCCTGCCTTCCACATCTAGGTCCCTGCCCAATGAAGTCACTTGGGCTGTCAGGAGTTGGGTTGGCCTCTCATGTTGCTATGTGTAGTGGCATGGACACTTTTAGACTGGCCAGTGGCCCTTTGTGTATATAGTTCAATAATTTTAATATAATCGCTATTCCCTCCGGAATACAGTGGTTTGGACCAAAGGCATTTTTTACTTCTGGCTTCTATTGTTGTACTTTTCAGCGGATTGTTCTCCATGTGTGATATGTGCGTATGGTGTGTGTTGTGTGTGTGGTGTGTCACTCTCCCATCCCTCTCTTGTGTGCTAGACGACTGTACTCACCGTCGTTGTCTTCATCGGCGTTGTATACGGGAGGGATCATCGCCGTGGAGTAAGCTCTAACAAGCTTATGCAGCAGGCAGAGAGGATACAATTGTGCAACCCTTGTACCATGGAAGCCTACTCTTATGCAACTGCACCCCATCATTTTAACATGCCAAGTGGCATGGAAAAAGACTACTATTAGGTCAACTATTATAAAGGCAAATACATACTGTTAAAGGAGTAGGATCTCGTTAATTATGACTTTCTGTCTCACAGAGCTTTGCACAAGAGGACTGGTGCTTTGATGAAACTTAATAGCACCCACCTCCTCTTCTCTGAAGAGTGAATGACTGACAAAGCCATTTCAGATTTTAAACAGTGCCAAGAGGCTTTACATGAGCCACTAAGCAATTGTTTGATTCTTAGTTTGTGTCACGGTTTTAGGTATATTGGTAATGTATAAAGATGTATAACAAGAAAGCATGATTAGTCAAGGGCGAGTGATCGTTTGATCTGAAGCTCTTACAAAGTGGGTTATGCCCTTTGGGTAATTTTGTGCTATATGAGAACTGCAAACAAAATAAAACCAGCAATTATTAGAGAGAGGATGTGGAGTTACATCCAGAGTTGCCAACTTTGGAACTGGGCAGCTGCATACGAGTCTCAGCACCGGTACTCCTTTGCCTAAAAAAATATTTAAATACATTGCAATTGTTACCAAACAATGATGTAAGGAAAACAAAATGACAAATGCAGAATGCCTGCAAATGAACTCCCCTTGGGTGAACGTGTAGAGGAAGTAAAGCGACATTTCAAAAACAGGAGCAGAAACACATACATCCAAACATGAGCTGAAGAATAAATGCACACAAACTCCTGTCAGGTGAATGTGTAGAGGAAGTAAAGCGACATTTCGAAAACAGGGGGAGAAACATGTACATCAACACATGAGCTGAGGTAGCAAACAATTTTTAAAAAAGTGTTCCCCTAAACAACAAATAAACAATCAAAGCATAAGGAAACTGTACTTGGCCGGTTCTCTTCAGCCAAGAATGGAAGTGATACATCAGCTGTGCTAACAAATTAGGAGGTAGCAAAAAAGAGAGACACTGTAGTCAAGTAGCAAAAGGGATCAAAGTCACTTTACTGAATACAGCAAGTCTTGCATGCTGCCTAGGCTCAACCTTAAAATTATGAGATCCGGCTGGCATAAAGGTCAACTGGCCAGGTGCATATCTAGATAAGACCTCACATTATTTGGTAAATACCTTGAGTAATGTCCAACAGCACCTAACAATACCTGTAACCATGAGTATCTCTCAACAAAAAGTGGAAAATCGTGCCACTGCTCCTCGACTCCGGGGAAACTGGAAATTTTTTAGACCTCACCTTTGCTAGTTCCTTGAAGATACCTAGGATTAAAAAGGCACAATCTGAACCTGTTTTGGGTTTTCATTGTATTGCTGTTTGTGCACTGCATAAATACTTAATACATTGCCTCTAAGTTTAGCCTAACTGCTTTTTGTGTCATGCTACCCAGGGTTAAGCATAGGTTAAACTAGTGACTTGTTGTCCCTGCAAGGGATGGTGGCTGTTGCTTGACCAGGGCCCACACTCCAATTAAACAACAACCCAAATTCTCACAAATGTCTATACAATAATTTCATCTATAGAAAAAGGCAGAGCAGATGTTGTGGGTGATATTTTCACACCTAATATCAGGACCTGAGGTAACCACAAATTTCTGCAGTCTCACAGAACCAGGAAGGCCCACTGCTGCATTAGAGGGTGCTACAGGGACTCTACTATTATTTCAGAACTGGGAACCTGGACCACGTGAGAAAGCAAATTAAATGGATGGATGAAGTTAAGATAGATGGGGAATCCACTGATGCAAAGGATTGTTGCTAAGAACCAGAGAAATAAAGAAGAGAATAACTAGGTTGCTCAGTTCCTAAAATCGAACACAATAGGCCCTCCATGAGTATCAAAAAGTATTGCATACTTTGAAAGTCGTTTCAGCAAAGAAGTTAGAAACAGAAGAGGCACTGCCAAGTGGTTGAACCAGCTGTACCTACTCTGGAAAACTGCAGGTGCAATGTTCCTTGGTGGTGCTAGTAGATGGCAGACAGAGGCCAGGCCCCTTGTAAGGCTTGGCCCTGGACAATTGCCTAATCTGCCCATGTTTTTAAATGACTCTGCAGTTGAGCCAGGTGAACTAGTGGTCTGGCTCATCCTTAAATGCCAAAGAACACTCCAAATCTTCAAAATACTTAAGATTTAAATTATAAAATCAGTCAATCACGTAGCTCATGTTGAGTGTGGGCTTGTCACTCCGGGGGGTCTCCAGGCGCTGTGGTGGTGCTGCAGGTCATGCCAGGCGGGAGATGGCGGTCAAAAACCCAGGTCTTGAGCTGCTTTCTGAAGTTTTCCAGTGAGGGGGGTGTGCATAGATGAAGGGGGAGGTAGTTCCAGGACTTGGCGGCGATGTAGGAGAAGGTTCACCCTCTGAGTCATTTGCGGCAGATGTCGGGGATGTGGGCCAGGGTGAGGGTGGATGATCGGAGTTCTCTGTTAGGTTGGTGGAAGGTGAAGCAGTTGTTGAGATAGGTGGGTCTGGCATTGTGGAGGGACTTGTAGGCTTGGGTGAGGAGCTTGAAGAGACATCTTTGCTGTATGGGGAGCCAGTGGAGGGCTATAAGGTGTGGAGAGATGCTGGTTCTTCTGGGGAGGTTGAGGGCGAGTCTTGCCACGGCATTTTGGATGGTCAGCAGGTGGTTGGTGAGCTGCTTAGTGGTTCTGGCATACAGTGCATTTCCATTGTCGAGGCAGCTGGAATGAGGGCCTTGGTGACTGTTTTCCTGGTGGAGAGAGGGATCCAGTGGAAGATCTTGTGGAACATGCCAAGTGTATGGAAGCAGGCAAAGGAGACAGCATTGATTTTTTTGTTTCATGGTGAGTTGGGTGTCCAGGATTATTCAGAGGTTGCGTGTGTGGCTGGAGGGTGAGTGGGACCAAGGGCAGTGGGCCACCACGAGTCGTCACAGGGGGATGGCTTGTTTCCGAATATGGGGATCTCCATTTTGTCCGAAATCAGCTTGAGGCAGTTTGGTCTTCATCCAGGCGATGATGTCAGCCATGGCATTTTGGAAGTTGGAGCATGTGGAGGTGGCAGCGTCAGTGAGGGAGAAGACGAGCTGGGTGTCGGTGGCATAGGAGATGATTTTGAGTCCGTGGGTACGTGAAACATCAGCTAAGGGGGTCATGTAGGTGTTGAAAAGGGTGGGGCTGAGGGAGGAACCCTGGGGGATGCCATAGATGATGTCTTTGGGGATGGAGATGAAACAAAATATAAGAACATGATAAAGACTTTAAAATGTTGAAAGTGTTTCTTTAATATATAGAAGTGTTTCAGTTTATACCGAAGTTCACAACGCTTACATTGACATTTAGTTGAAGGGAAAGTTTCTAAACATGATCTTTGAAATATTTATTAACACTCCCTCCTGATAATGACATGAGTAAACAAAGTGAACCAGTTGTCTGGGGCTCCTTACGTAATGGCCAATACTATTGTTATGGATGGTGGAACATTACACACTTTTGAAGCGTATACAAGCGAAGTTTTGGTATAGGTGCCATCTTGAAATTATTACTAAAAAATGCTCTTAAATATCAATGTCAAGTAAATTAGGCACATGAAGTAAATTGATTTGACTTAGATTTCACTACTTAGTCATGCAGGGAAGCCAGGATTTGAACCCAAGTGTCCTAGTTATTTGTAGTGCAATTATGCCATTGATTAGATCACTTTCTTTTTCTCAGTCATGTTTAACACATGAGGACAGTGTTTTTATACAGTTCAATCAGGTGACCTTTGTGTTAACTAAATAGAAATCACAGCTTATGCTGACATAATACCTAAAAAATACTTAGTGAATCTAAGGGAAGGAAGAACGCCATATGCTAACATCACAGGCTTTCTCAGATTTTACACAGCTTTTCAATAGGGTTTAAATGCATTAAAAAAGCCTGGTTACTGTGACCAAGAGTACAATGGAAGCGGGGTTAGTGAGTGTGGCAGCAGATTCAAAGTCATGGCTAAAAAGAATAAAATATTCAGAAACTATTTTTGTGATCTTTCTCCAGAAGGTAACTGCATAAACAATAACCCACATCATCCTTGATAAATAAATGCAAGAAAAATTAATCAGTGAGAAATGCATTACTTTATACTATGAAACCTCTAATGGTTAATATGATCATTGTAGATGTCTGTGTGTCAAACCAGAGTACCAGAGAATTTAATCCTGATTGGTGTAGTGGTGAAAAGTGTATTAAACCAGTTTGATCTCACCTTGGAACTCCGTTACCATTCTTTATTAAGTGGATGAAGGTCTATATACGTGTACACTGGATGAATGTTCCCTCTTGTAACTGTTCTATATATAAACAAACAGATATGCCATTAGCAATAATTATGTAACTCTGTGTAATAGTATCCCTGAATATTAAAATAACCTTGTTGAATCACAGTTCCACAATGAGATATGTACACATTCCTTAAAAATATAAATTTAATACAGCAATATTCGAGTACTTGGATCTGAAGACCCCTTTCCTCCAAATTAGTGTCTGTATTTCAGAATCTATTACTCTTTTGGATAGGCCTAACTAAAGCATCTATGGCTGATTGTAGAAACCACAGAATTAATAGAACCAATCAGACTGATTAAGTCTTCAGCACAGGTTCACCTGGGTCTGGCTCACTAACTAAACCAAACCCATCCTCTCCAAGGAGTACTTTCCAGGCCTTCGAAGATGCTCTGAAAAAAGAAACCATATTATGGTGGGAAGCAACCTCTCTGACAAAATATGTTGAAATGGGCTGAATACCACAGAGACTAAGGATACTGATTTATCCATTTATTGAAACCACAAACCCCATTAAAATAAAAAAATGGGAGATCAGTTTGAAAGAAGCTCTGAACAATATGATAAAACAACTGATTGGAATAGCTAAAGAGGATTGTGAAAAACATACAAGGGGGGTGGATGAACTCACCAAGAAGAACGAGGAAGCACTTTGGGGAGCAGTATCTCAAAAGAACCATACTCAGTGAAGCTATTGATGAATATGAAGAAGACATCACAGGGAGAAAAAAAACATAACATTTTGGCATGACCAATTAGATTATCAACTGTGATAGGTATACACATGCACCAAAAAATACGTCTATCAAGTGGACCCTCAATTGAACCTTCAACATCTCTATCATCCACTTCCACATAACTACCATCAAGTTCGGACATCGAGTCACCTGAGGTTGAGGTGGAAGCAACCACCTCAAGACTAGCGAGGGATTTTTTTTTTTAGGAGACCTTACCAAACATTGACAAGGTATACCCCACCAGGACAACAATCAAACACAGGGATAATCACCAGAGCTTGAAAGAAGGAACAAGAAAAAGAATCAATACAGATGACCAACTTATTGTCAATTTATCTAATTTTAACCTGACTTTGGACGAGACTCAGATTGTGAATAGAGGTTTACAATCTTGCTCTGCCTCTTATTGAAACATGGTTGACACTTGAATCGATCTTTTCAAATTTGTTAGACAACTTAAACTTAAATTGAAGTAATTTTTCTTTGCTAAACAGTCCAAATCATCATTGGCTATAGAACCCACTAGTAGTCTGCCAACAAGTTTGCTGTTTAGGAGTTGGAAGACGTTCACCTACTATGCACATTATCTATTACAAATGCTCCAGACCCTGCTGAGTCAAACTGTAGATGAGCGTGTAATTAACCACATTCAGCAACATTAAGACCAAATCTTACTCAAATTTCTCACAGAGAACCCCATAGATGCCTTCTAGATGGTCACCATACAGGACTTAGAGAAGGAAGACACTAAGGCCCTCATTTTAACCTTGGCTGTCTTTTTGGAAGACCTCAGAGGTACCGCCGTGCTGAAGACCGCCAGTGCAGGCGGTATTCCGCACAGCATATTATGACTGCTGGCAGCCCGCCGTCCTTTTTCGGATGGAGAGCCGCCAGCAGCCATACAGGCGGTCGTCGGGGAAGTGGAAACTGCTCCACCTCCACCGCCACGTCATCAGAACACCGCCCACCAAATTACGTTCCATTATTCGGTGTGGCAGTGTTTTGGTGACGGGCTGCTGGCGGCAGAGATGCCCACATGGATCCCGTTCCCTCCCGGAAGATCACCGGACCAGTTAAGGTGATCATCCGTTAGGGGAGGGGGGTGGGTGGGTGGTTGTTGTGTGTGCATGGGGTTGTGAGTGTGTAGAGGGTGTGTGTGAGTGCGTGTATGCATGCGGGGAGGGTTGTTGTGTGTTTGAAAATGTGTGCGCGTCTGTCTGTTTGTATGTCTGTGAGTATGTGTGCATGTATGTCTGTATGTATGTGTGCGTGTATGACTGTGTGTGTGTCAGTTGGTATGTTTGTTGGTATGTGTGCAGGTATGTGTAATGGTGGTGTTTGTATGCGTGTAGGGTTGGGGTGTGTTTCGATGTTGTGGGGGTGGTGAGGGGGGTCCTGCCACCTTTAGTGGTCAGGGGTGTGGGGGAAGTACTCTGGGGAGGGGGAGGGCGGTGAAGGAGACCCCTATCAGTGCCAGGGAAGGAATTCCCTGGCACTGATAGTGCCTACCGCCATGGATTTCGTGGCAGTACAGAACCCCACGAAATCCATGGTGGTACGTGGGGTTGTGATACCGTCGGCGGTATTGTGACAGCCGCTGGTGGTCGGAGTGGAGAAGTGGCGGTTTAGCATGTCGGTCACCGCCATGCTTGTAATGCCATTTTCTTTTTCGCCAGCCTGTTGGCGGTATTACCACCATTTCTCTACTGACTGCTAGGGTTGTAATGAGGGCCTAAATGTGACAAAAAAGGGAATTTTCTAACTCAGAACATCTCCAGAAAGGAACAAGCAGCACTGCTAGATCTCTAGAACAATCCTGACATCATTATTAAGGAATCAGATAAAAGGCGCAATGTTGTGATCTTATACCTGGATGACTACATCAAAAAGCAACAAGACAACTAGAAGACACCACCTGCTACCTAAAGCTTACATATAATCCTACCAAAGGAATACATTTGGAACTCGAAAACAAACTGGAAGTATGGTACAACCAACATTACACACTGAACACCTCACTGCACGTAAGAAAACATGCATTACACATTGAACACCTCACTATGGCTACATTCTAGCTATAACCCAAAATTCAGAAACGGGGCTTTCCCTTGCCAGGATGTTCCATCATAGCTGGAATTAATTCAATTTGCTCATGCGTAGGAGACTACATTGATAATCAGTCACAACCATACATGGGAGACCTTCCCTCATACATCAGGCATGCAAAGGACATCTTGAGCAAACCGAAAGCATGAATTGGAAGACTTACATCATCTTGGTCACCATTGATGTAGTGAATTTATATAACTCCATCAAACATGAACATGGGATTGCTGAAGTCAACAAAACATTATCTGCACAATGAGTACACTGCTTAATCTCACACAAAATGATTCTCGAGATGCTACAATTTTGCCTCACTCATAATGTCTTCCATTTCAACAAAGAATATTACTGACAGATAAAAGGAACCACAACATGTGCTAAATTTGCCCCAATGAATACCTGAATCTTTATGGGTGAGGTTGATAAATTCTAGATATCAAATGACCAATTTAAAGACTATACATCACACATGATATAATGGGGGCGGTATACCAACGATATACTGTGCATCTGGCAAGGAGACCCAGATAAACTCATTAAATATCTTATGCTCATCAATAACAATAACCTCTTCCAAGTTCTCAACTAGCAAAGTTAGCTTCCTGGACCTTACCATCTACATTGATGAAAACAAACTCCGTGCCACACCCTTCTAGAAGGATACAGCTCCAAATTCCATTCTACAGGTTGAGAGCTGCCACACACCAACTACCATTCAGAACATCCCCAAAGGAGAATAACTCAGTATTTACAGCCAAGCCTCACAGGATACTAACTTCAATGACAAATCTAATGAACTGCTCGACAGACTACAACAAAGGAGTTATGAACGGAAATCTGAACTGAATTGTCAAGACGATTTCTGAAGCCTCAGGTCGCATGCTGTTGATTGACAATAGACACACAAAAATATGACAAAAAATAGGATTTAAGATTGATCACATAATTTTAAAATGCCCATCAATATATTCTCAGAGTATTGAAGAATACCTGATCAGCAATCCCTCTCTCAACAACTATTTCTCAGAGCAACCTCAGATAGGTCTCTGATGAGCTATAAATCTAAAACAAATACTCTACCCATCTGAATTTAAGGGCAACAGAAATCAACTACCCCTTTTTTTCAATAGTCCGCCTGGTTAATTTACCTGTCATGACTGTTCCATGTGTAAATTTGGACATGATAAATTCAAAATATTGTTGCCTTATGCAAGAGCTCAAATATTAATCAACTGATGGATCAGTTGCAACAGTACTTACGTGGTGTGTATCATACTCTGTTCTTGCTCCAAATTCTACATATGAAGTACTATGCAGTTTTTAAAATTGAGAATGAAAGAACATTATTGTAACATACATAAAACTGACTAAGGAACCCCACTGATGGAACACGACCTGAAATTCAGTGAACATGACTGCAAATTCACATTCCTTGGCATCCACAACATCACTCCACTTTTCCAAGTGAGTGAAGGGGAACATAAGATGCAACAAAAATCGAGCAAGTATATACTACCGCTAGATATGGTTCTGAGTGGCTTGAATAAAGGTGCAGAACTACACTAATGATGGATATAGGCCCAGATCCCCCTACTGGGCATGAATGCTTGACATTGTTCAGCATTCCGTCCATCATTTGTTGTTTTTTGTGTTTGTCTCCCTAAGTTGTATGCCCAGACCTGGGTCCAGTACTCCCCATGCCAGTGGAGTCAAGCTAGCGTGGCTGATGAGGGATGATATCCCGAAACCAGTCCCAGGATGCTTGTTTCTGGTCCAGGGAGGACCTGGCCTGGAAGATAGGGCTGGACTGTTCCCATGTGGAGCAGTGTCAAGACTGATTTGCATATGGCTGGGTCCAAACTGGAATGGCATGGTGAGCACAAAAAAAGATGGATTTAGGCCCAGATCTCTGTACTGGGGTGAATGTTTGACATTGTTCAGCGTTCCATCCATCACTTGTTCTTTATGAACTACACTACTGGCTTAAAGAATCTGCCCTTGATTCCACTTTAATCCCTGCCCCTTCCTGTAATCAGCATTATATAGGGCTGAATTCCCAGGTTCTCGATTAAATGAATTTAGTACAATGAAGGAATGTCTCCTTGTGGAACCATCAGTACTATAACACCCTTGCCTCAGTTGATCTCAAAACCTAGCACCCTGATTATAAATGGTTGATATGTTAATATCATGGGCAATTCTACGAATTGTTGCATGTTGCCAGGGTACACAATACACTTTAGATATGTCCTGATTACCCTGTATGACATCGGGTCATCCTAGTCAATGCCATCCCTTAGAGTACTACCATCATTATTTGACATATGGAGCCCATACTACCTCTCCTGGGAAAGCCTTGGTTGCAAGTAAGACAATTGCAGACTGACTACTTATGAAGGACTCACCTTCTTCGCAATTTCTTACATGGCCACTTTGTAAACATAGTAGAACATGTGCTGCACTTGTCAGTTCACTGACCATAGATGTAGTAACAAGATTCACCAGGTTTGCTGTTTTCAAGGTTACATAGTCAATGCCACTAAATCGAATGGCCTCACAACCCTCCTATAACTTTGTTAACGTAGAATCCTTGCGGAATTCAAACATTTAAACATTTCTGTGACATAGTACGTATCCTTTGTTTTTTGTTTAAATCTGTTTATTCACCCCTTCGCTGCTAGGCCTTTTCCCCTCCTGTGCAGAGCGTTTTTTTTTGGCTATTTGGGGCAGTTCGGCTTAGGCCCTCATAACTTTCTGTCCACATAAGCTATTCACTCCAAATTTGCGCCCTTTTTTTCCAACATCCTAGGGATTCTAGAGGTACCCAGAGTTTGTTGGTTCCCCTGGAGGAGACCAAGAAATTACCTAAAATACAGCGAAAATGTTTAAACAAATGGTAAAAAGGGCTGCAGAAGAAGGCTTGTGTTTTTTTTCCGGAAATTTGCATTGACAAAGGGTTTGCGGTATTAAAATCACCATCTTCCCAGCTTTCAGAAACAGGCAGACTTGAATCAACACAATTTTGGCATTTCACTGGGACATACCCCATTTTTACTATTTTTTGAGCTTTCAACCTTCTTCCAGTTAGTGACAGAAATGGGTATGAAACCAGTGCTGGATCCCAGAAGACTAAACGTTTCTGAAAAGTAGACAAACTTCTGAATTTAGCAAGGGGTAATATGTGTAGATCCTGTAAGTGTTTCCTACAGAAAATAACAGCCGAAATAAAAAAATATTAAAATTGAGGTGAAAACAATACCCATTTTTTTCCACGTTTTACTCTGTAAATGTTTCCTGCAATGTCATATTTTCAAAAGCAATATACTGTTACGTCTGCTGGTCTCTTGTGGATGTGGGGATATATAGGGCTTGTAGGTTAATCAAAAACTCTAGGTACCCAGAGCCAATAAAGAGATGCACCTTGCAACGGGTTTTCATTGTATACTGGGCATACAGAAATAATTTGGTGAAATATAAAAAGTGAGAAATAGGTATCAAGAAAACCTTTGTATTGCCAAAATGGGCTCAAGATAAGGTGTTGAGAAGCAGTGGTTATTTGCACATCTCTGAATTCTGGGGTGCCCATACTAGCATATGAATTACAGGGCATTTCTCAAATAGAAGTCTCTTTTACACACTGTCTTACATTTGGAAAGAAAAAATGTAGCGAAAGACAAGGGGCAATAACACTTGTTTTGCTATTCTGTGTTACCCTAAGTATCCCGATAAAAATGGTACCTCACTTGCATGGGTAGGCTTAATGCTCGCGACAGGAAACACAACAGGGACACATCACATTTTTACATTGAAATCTGACATGTTTTTTGCAAAGTGCCTAGCTGTAGATTTTGGCCTCTAGCTCAGCCAGCACCTAAGGAAACCTACCAAACCTGCATATTTTTTAAAACAAGACACCTAGGGGAATCCAAGATGGGGTGACTTGTGGGGCTCTGACCAGGTTCTGTTACCCAGAATCCTTTGCATTCCTCAAACTTAGGCCAAAAAATCACTTTTTCCTCTCATTTCGGTGACAGAAAGTTCTGGAATCCGAGAGGAGCCACAAATTTCCTTCTACCCAGCATTCCCCTAAGTCTCCCGATAAAAATGTACCTCACTTGTGTGAGTAGGCCTACCGCCCGTGACAGGAAATGCCCAAACACAAAACGTGGACACATCACATTTTCCCAAAGAAATCAGAGCTGTTTTTTGTAAAGTGCCTAGCTGTGGATTTTGGCCTCTAGCTCAGCTGGAACCTGGGGAAACATAGCAAACCTGTGCAATTTTGAAAGCTAGATACCAAGGGGAATCTAAGATGGGGTAACTTGTGGGGCTCTAACCTGGTTCTGTTACCCAGAATCATTTGCAAACCTCAAAAGTTGGCCAAAAAACACCTTTTCCTCTCATTTCTGTGACAGAAAGTTCTAGAATCTGAGAAGAGCCACAAATTTCCTTCCACTCAGCGTTCCCCCAAGTCTTCCGATAAAAATGGTACCTCACTTTTGTGGGTAGGCCTACTGCCCGCAAAAGGAACTGTCCCAAACACTATCTGGACACATCAAAATTATCAAATACAAAACTACCTGTTTTTGCGGGGGCATCTGCGTTTTTGGTCCTGGGCTCAGCAGCCATCTAGGGAAACCTACCCAACCCAGACATTCCAGAAAACTAGACACCCGAGGGAGTCCAGGGAGGTGTGACTTGCGTGGCTCCCCCAATGTTTTCTTACACAGAATCCTCAGCAAACCTCAAATTTAGCTAAAAAAAAAAAAAAATCCCACATTTCTGTGTGGGAACACTGCACTGGGACAAATTTCATACCACCCAACGTTCCCCTCAGTTTCCTGGTAAAAATTATACCTCACTTGTGTAGGTGGACCAAGTGCTTGTGACAGGGAAGAGCCAAAAACATGTCGAAATTGAGGGGGAACCAAAGTGGGTCCAAAAGGACAGTTTGAAAAATAACATTTTTAGGCTGACAAGTGCAGCAGAATTTTTATCAGTATAGATGAGACAATGCTGGGTGGTAGGAATTTTATGGCTTGCTGCAGATTCCGGAAGGTTCCATCACAAAAATGTAGGAAAAATGTGTGATTTCCAGCAAAGTTGGAGGTTTGCAGGTTGTAGGTTTGTGGGTAAGAAAATGGTGTGGTGCATGTGAAACACACCACCCTGGAATCACCCAGATGTTTCGTTTTCAGATGTGTCTAGGTCTTGTGGATTTTTCTACATGGCAGCGTTCCAAAGTCCATAAAGCGCAGCCCTCACCATTCCAAGTGGGACGATTTTGAGAGTTAGCCAAGCTCTCATGGCCCAAATGTAAAACCAAAACCCAAAATAATCTAATGTCTTCTAGCTTGCCGTGGGATAAGATGTTTTAGTGTGCCGGGAGAGCTGAAAGACTGTTACCCCACTATTTTTTTGTTTTTTTAAAATTCCCTGGCATCTAGTAGACTCTCTGCTCCTCCGGGGTGTTGATCACGGGTAATTGCCCTATCTGCCCACTGGTGGGCAGAACAACTTTGGCCCCATTTATTTGGGGTGGGGGTATGGCCATACCTCTACCCTCTTATTTTGGAAAAACAATCTTCCCTGTTCTCTGGTGGGCTTTCTGCCCCCCCTTGGGGGCAGGTGGGCCTTCCAAAAATAGGCCAATCTGCCCCCAAGGGGAGCAGATATGGCTAACAGTAATGTGCCCCCATGGGGAGCAACCCTTACCCAAGGGGCTGCCCCCTAAAGAAAACACACATACACACACACCAATCCCTAGTGCCTCAGTGGTTTCTGCTCCCCCTGGGGGAAGATCGGCCTAATAGAAATAAGCCGATCTGCCCCCAAGCGGAGCAGAACTGGCCTAAAATAAATTCCCCTCCCCCCCGGGAGCGACCCTTGCCTAAGGGGTCGACCCCCCTTGCGTGAATTCGCCTTAAAAAAACTCCCCGGTGTCCAGTGGTTTCTGCCCCCCTTGGGGGCAGATTGGCCTCACAAAAATAGGCCGATCTGCCCCCAAGGGGGCAGAAATGGCCTAAATATAATTTGCCCCCTAGGGGAGTGACCATTGCCTAAGGGGTCACTCCCTACCTCTAAAAAACAAACCAAAAAAAAAGGATCCCTGGCGCCTAAAGGTTTCTGACCCCCTGGGGACAGATCAGCCTAATAACAATAGGCCGATCTGCCCCCAGGGGGCAGAAATGGCCTAAAATAAATTTGCACCCACCCATGGAGCGACCCTTGACTTAGGGGTCGCTCCCCTTGCGTGAATTCGCCTTTAACAAAAAACTCCCTGGTGTCTAGTGGTTACTGCCGCCCTTGGGGCAGATTGGCATCATAAAAATAGGCCGATCTGCTCCAAAGGGGGGCAGAAATGGCCTAAATATATTTTGCCCCCTAGGGGAGCGACCCTTGCCTAAGGGGTTGCTCACAATCCGGCTTCTGAAATGCTCTGAAAGACTTCAAAGGGAAGGAAATTCCTTTCCTTCCCTTGAAGACTCTCAGGCCCCAACTACATGATCGGAAGAGAAATGCTTTGCATTTCTCTTTCGATGCGATGGGGAGGTGGCCTCTGATGAGATCGTACGCTGACGTCATCAGACGTCACTGGGGAGGAGGGGGGAGGGCGGGAGGGGTGGAAGGAGAAGGGCTTTCCCTTCCATCACTGCCTTGCAGGGGTGGGAGGTCTGAGCTCATGTGCGAGGATGTAATGGTTACTTCCTCCGGCACAGGAGCACTGTGCCGGTGGACGTAACCATGACGTCCCCGGCACAGAAGGGGTTAAACATTTTCTTTTTGTGGTGCACCTACAGCAGAATAACAGCAGGAACTATAGCAACACAGTGTCAGAGTGCGTGCAAAGAAGTCACAAAATGCAGTTGAATATAACATGGCATATAGCACGACATCCATTAATCACGTAGGAGATGTAGAACATGCAATGTGCATCAAAACAGGCTGCGCATAGGTAATGACAATTCCGAATGAGTCAAAAATAGCTGTAATACAGTGCAGGTCATTGAAATGGAATCCAATCAAACGATGCATAAAAACAGTAATTGGGAAACATTAAACCAGAAACAGGCCCACAGTCACTGACGAAGTCAATAATCACATTGATCTGCAACATCATACCAAGCCAAATAGACATCAAATCGAGCTACAGCTGGGTAGTGCAGAGCATACATAACAGAATGCAATCATTGTGTCATAGGGAAATCCGTGGCTACTGCCGCACCTCTGGTTTGTGCAGGGGAAGCAGACAAGCATGACACAGCAGCTTGGAAATCAACCAGTATACCATACCACAGGGCCGGAAGGGGGGATTTGAGCAGCCCCATAGTGTCTTCCCTCTGATGGGAAGCACTTTCCACCTGGGCCCACGTGGCCAGAGACCTCTGCCAGGCAGCAAGCGTAAGGGGGAGTGAAGACTTCCACTTGCATGGGATAGGGCGTTTGGCCAGTAAGTGGCCTAAATCTAGGAAGCGAGTAGTGGCTCTGTGCTTCCTATCTCCATGGCGCAGTCCAAAAAGACAGACCTCCCATGTGTGCAGTGAGGTACGCCCTGTACAGTTCTATAATTGCGCTGTGTCTCCAGGTCAATACTAGTTAAGAGATGGGCAGGCCCATAACGTGTATAATATCTGCCTCAGGCAGGCAGCAGCGGAGGCAGGCAGCGTTGGTCCGATGAAAATAATGATTTATTTTGTGGTGCGTGAGGTAGGCCTTATGTAGGACATAATACTGAATGAGACAAAAAAGGTGCATTGCATGGTACACTGACAGGGCATTCCAATATGGAGCTCCACTCCTTATCCATGCTGGGATGGCCTAGATCTGTCTTTCAGTGGTGTCACAGTGGGGTGAGCGGAATCACCATGTGCCTGTGTGCTGAGAGTCTGCTAACCAATGTGTCAGGTCTTTCCCCATACCCATGACATGAAGATATTGAGTAGTGAGATGCATCTGATATTCTTGTGCTGATGAGGGGTGATACCCTGAATCTAGTCCCAGGATGGTTGTTTCTGGTCCAGGGACTGAGTGGTCCCCTAGGGTACCGATCAGAGAGTTATGGAGGAGGAATTGACCAGAAGGCAGGCCATCTTCCTCAATTAAAGATTCCTGCCGCAGCCAGTGTGGTGATTTGATCTCCCTGCGGGATTCCAACTAATGAAAGAGCTGGAGCATAAGGATGAGTTGCATTAGTAAGAGAGAGACTCCGCTTGTAACACTGGTATGCCACCTTCAGGAGAACGAGGACGGGTGTTGCTACCCTTGTGCGAGGGTGAAACAAATGCAGGATAGAAATGAGACTCTAGGCTCGCAAGGTATTGACGATGTCTGTAGTGTGGAGGCCAGCTAACTACCTGATTACCCATTGAAGTTGGGAGGCCAAATAATATTGCTCAAAGTTGGGAAATGTTTGACCCCCCCTTGTCTACAGGCAGGTAAAGCTTCCCTAACACTACTCTACAGCACATGTCATTCCAGATAAAGCATCTTAGTGATTTCTCAATGGAGTGGAAAAAGGGTGTCATAATATAAAGGGGAAACTTGGCAAAATAATTGAGCAGGTGTGGCAGCATTACCATTTTGATAAGGTCTGTTCAGCCCGCCACAGACAGATAGTGGTTTCCAGAACCCCATCTGCATTCACAACAAGAATACTGCACAGGTAAGATTGCCATGAAAAAGATCAGCAGACGTGTCATATACACAAATTCCCAGATAGCGAAATACCATAGGGCACCAAGTCAGTCAAATGCCATCAAGGTAACAGATAAGATCAGGTGTTGTGTGGGAGAACAGGAAAAGACATACTTGGCCCAGTTAACCTTGAGTCCTAAAAGGGTTGCAAACTTGTCAAAGATGAAGGCCACCTCAGTTGGTGAAATACGTATATCACACAGGTATAATAGTAGGTCAACAATAGTAGGGAGACCGAATGTAGACTGACACCCAATTTTAATTCCCCTGTCCCAACCATGTGAATTAAGGGCAAATGGCAGTGGTTTTATGGCCAGGATAAAAAGCAAGGGAGACAGCAAGCAGCCCTGGCAAGTGCCCCCGTGAATTTTGATAGGGTCGGATATGAAGGCACTTGTTTCAACACTAGCCAGTGGCAACGTTTAAAGTAGTTTAACCAGTCAAATAAATCTGCTCTCCAGGCCGTAGCCAGGTCGCTCCTAAAAAAAAAAGGCCCATTTGAGAGATCCAAGGCCTTTTCAAGAGCCAGAACAAGGCAGCACACCTGGGGCAAGGAGTAGGGAGCATATTCCAGGAGCCCAGCAAACCCCTGCAAATTCAATGAGGTGCTAAAAGCAGAGAAAAACTTGTTTTGATCTGGGTGGACCAATTCCAGAACTAAAGATGCCAGGCAATCAGCAGGCACTTTTGCTAATATTTTATAGTAGCCTATACGAACCCAGTGCTGCAGGGTCTGTATCTGGTTTAGGGAGGAATATAAGCAGAGCCTTGTGGAGCGTTATCAGGCAAGCATGCAGCCAATAGTGGTTCATTATATAATATCTACAGGAGGGGGGCCAGAAGCGGGACATATGCTTTGTAGAACTTGGTTGGAAGACCATCTGGTCCAGGGGTCTTGCCAGTGGCAAGCGAGCGGATGGCCTCTTGTATCTCAAACAGTGTGATAGGGCCATCTAAGGTAGCTCTCTCTCCCAATGTAATTCGAGGCAGGGATATCAGAGATAGAAACAAGTTAACCTAGTCCACTGAGGCAGATGACAATGACTGGTTGACTGGTATAACCCAATATAGTGGCAAATTAGTTCAGCATGTATGTTGGTCTGCATATAGAGGAGGGTGCTATTGGCAGCTCACAACTTCATCATGGTATGTCACAGATGATCTTAGCGAATGAGCAGGCTAGCAGAAGCCCTGATGTGTCAGCCCCAGTATGCGTTCTAGCAGAATGAACTGCACAGTTGAGACATCAGAGAGGCTCTAATAAAGTGTAATGCTCATGTTGCGCCTGTACAAGGTGGTCTCTGAAAGCGGGGTCACGTTGAACCTATGCTTCATAGGCAAATAATGCATTTTCAAGTATAGTGATGTCTTTATCGAGTTAGCGGTGGATATTCCAGGTAGTACTTAGCCATTGTCCTCGAATGGTCTCCTTGAATGTATCTCACCCAAGCATTCTGGATGTTACCGTGTTAGTACTGACATTAAAATAATCCACAATGGCGGTACCCAGGTAAGCGCCGAAAGGGGGTCTTCCAACGCCACAGGTTGAATTTGACAGGTGGGGATGGGGGAAGGTCCTGAATCCTAATTCAAGTGGAAAAACTGGGGAGTGTGGTCTACATGTGTGAAGCATAAATGATCAATATGCATGATGCATGGGAGCACATTAGGAGTACCAACAAAACGGTCGATATGAGCATTCAGTTCGTGTCGATATGAACAAAACAAATATACCCTAGCAGTGGCATTGCATGCACTTGTGCCAAATATCAGACAACTGCTAGTGTCTGAGCCAAGCAGTCAGTGCCTGGCCATTAGATGTAGCACCTGTGTGGAAAAGAGGGGGAAAAGAACAATCCAAGTTGGTCCGCAGAACACTATTAAAGGCCCCCCTTAGAAGCCATGTAATTCTACTCCAACTCAAAAGCACTTCAGAGATTTTGTTGAATAGCACAGATAGATCAGTGTTTGGGGCATGGATACCCCCTAGTAGAACATGACAGCCATTCAAATGACCCTTAATGAAAACATATCTGCCTTCCAGATCAACAATGACAGTGTACGTATGGAAGGAAACAACGGCCCTGACCCAAATCAGGAAGCCACATGCCTAGGTAGAATAAATTGTAGAGTAAACCTGACCTCGGCATCACCACTGCAGTTTCTCAGCTTCTTTCTTGATTAAATGAGATTTTCTGCAAAAACGCTATGAGCGTGGAGCAGTGGTGCAAATTGAAGTAGACAGCATATCTGCAGTATGCATGCCCCACACCATCCAGGTTAGGATATTTGTGTTGGACAGGTTGTTCACGGATGTGTGAGAAGTAACTAGTCACCACCAAGGATGCAGCCAATCATCCCCCCAGTAGGACGTGTAGTGAAGGTGTGGACAGCAGGTCTGTGGCCTGTAATAATCACTACAAATACAACAAATAAAAGAATACTATGAGGGCCGAGGGGCAACAGGTGTTTGCCCAAACTTGTGAACAACATAAGTCCAAAATGGCTTTGTGCCCAAGGGGCGTGGGTCGATGTGTGTGGTACAAGTGTGGTAAAACCCCCATTTCATGAAATGTTCCAAATGCTTTTAATTGTGAGTTAAATACCTGCAGTGTGATTAGTATGTCACCAATTCCAGGATCCAATTAGTAAAGGATGTAAGAAACATACATGACAGCCATTGATGGTGACATATTCCCTGCAAAATGGAAATTAGCACTTCTTTATAATTGCCTGGGTGCCAAAGGTCAACATACACTTGATCATTTACCTACTATGTTACAAGCTCATAACACTGAATGGGATGTATATATTGAAGTAGTCATCAGACTTAAAAAATCACCTTAAGGATTAGATGAGTATTATTGTTGAAAGGCACAGATTTTTCACCAGGAAACAATTGCAGCAGGAGTCAATAGATACATTCTTGGCAGAACTTAGAGTATTGGCAGCTACTTATAGATTTGATGGTGATCTGAACAACTATTTGAGAGATCAAATTGTTGTGAATTGTTTTGCTCAACGAATTCAAGAAAAGGTATTGTGCTGTCATGATCCTGATTTACAAGGAACATTAAAAATAGTCAAGGGGATTGAAAGATCCATTACAGCTTCAAAAGAATTGAACGCAGTAAAAGAACATATAACCACAGAACAAATTAATGCAATTACTCCTAAAACCAAAGTATTCAATGCAACTGAAAAAGATCTCAAAAAAGGAGGAAAACGTCATCTCATAGTGTATGTTTCTGATGTGATCTTACAATCATATGGCCAATGTAAAGAGTTGTCCAGCTATAAATAAATCGTGTCTCAGGCGGAGAAAAATAAGACACCTTGCGAAAGTTTGTAGAAATACACAAAGACTGAATTAGGTAAAAGAAGAAAGTGCAGTTTACTTTGTTGAATTGGCCAATGACTTTGACAGCTGAGTTGTATTATCAGAACAATATTATAGTGGAGCACACAATACACATTTCTATAAATCCTGGTACTTTGTATAACCATAAATGTACTTCCATTGTACTGAATGCATAAACTTCAAGAAAACATAAGTAATCAAAACAAATTTTAGACATCCAGGTGTAAATCACTTTTCCTTTTACTACATCAAGATTATGGAACAAATTGTTTACAAATGTTCATACTTATTTTCTTTACAACTTCATATAACTATATTCAGTACCAATACTTTTAAAAACACACATTTTTGGTACTTCATAATTCCAAATATCATGACCTTTGAGTTTTCATAAATCTTCCCAGCCTATTTCCTCACAGATGATTTCAACCACTCAGGCCCATTTCTTACTTGTAGATGATTTCAGCCAATTATTGAACATTTCAGCCGGCACATGTTTCGTCCGATTACAGTACTTCCTCAAGGCTGATTAAATGTCAACATAAAAGACAGTATTAGAACATATTCTTTATTCTAATTGTTAAAAACTTATGCTAGGAGCTTAAATATTGAATCCGCCTGTGATAAACTGTCTAAAACATACCTCAAAAGCTCTGTATACCCTAAAGTCACCACACCAAAGTGCATTTACAGAGTACATTACAGAAACATATTCATTACGATCCCTCAAGTGGATCTAAATGAATGAATGAAGAGAATAGAAAGATAAGCCTATTTACACCAGCACCCAAATGTCTACTTAAAATAGAAGGATGTAGTTCAAGAAGACCACCATGTGATCCCATGTGTTGAAGAATCATTTCACAAAAACCGTAAGTGGAAATTCAATTTAATTAAAGCATGGCGACCCATCAAACGGAAATTGTATCACTGTTTTACTTTGCTTCTGGTATTAAGTACTTCTTAACAGAGAAAACAACCACTAAAGTAGAAAAAAACACCAAATCAAGACTCTGCATTTACGACTATTTGCACAACTAATAATACCTAGAATACCACATATAAACTAACCTCATACTCTGCCTAAAGGGAAGAAAGTGTGCATTCCAATTAGATGCAAGGTGACTGATTTCAAGTTCCAATGAAGAAAAGGTTCACTTATGCAATACCAATATACACGTTATATAATGTAATTGATGTATCTAAAAAGTCAAACAATAATATGAAAGAGAGTCTTTACATTGTACTTCAACAGGTTCCTATACTAATACTTTGGGTGGTAACCACATGTTCACACATACATTGGCAGTGCCCATCAGGGTATTAAACTGTGACATCTCTGGTAGAACAGAGGACTCCAAATAGGCTAGAGTTGCAGGCTGTATTTCAGCTACTCAGTCTTTAAGCAGCACATAACAGTTTTTCAATACAAATGTACCCAAGGCATATATTAGAATCAGGTTGTTCTTATATGATGCTATCCTGCAGTTTGTCCTAGAAGAAATATGTAAAATTATGTAACGTAGAATTGTAGATGTAAAACATTAAAAAGGCTTTTGGCGGGGCGAAACAAACCCTGTGTTGTATTTGTTAAAAAACATTGTAATTACTTTTTTTATGTCACTTTTGATCAGCTTCATGACAAAATGTAAATATTGACCCTGACTGTAATAAAGTTTTCTGCAAGTATTGCATGCATGATATGCGCCCAGTGTGCAAGAAATCATGCATCGCCAGCAATATTCTTCAAAGACCACAGTCGCCATGTAGTGGCTGACGTTAGGCTGGTGAACAAAACATGCACAGTAGTCAAGTTGTGTGAGAATAACACAACAAAAACATTCAGTACCATAGGCGGAATTGCTAAAATAATGGAGATGCAAAACGGCAAGAAATGTCTACAACAGCTTGGGTTCATAAGGGATTGAAAATAAATCAAATAAACATATTGAGTACCAGATAATGGAGGGAGTACTGACAAGTTTGGAAAAACATAACCAAGAGCTGGTGGCGCTCACCCATAATTGAAGTATGTGGCTGACTGTAATATCCCTAGTTGGTGAGTGCAACCAACGCTGAACACATTCAGATCCCTCAACTGCTAACTAATGCTGAACATAATCTGACATTCAATTTCAGCTTGTGAAGCCGTGGCAAGCTGATCAAGATAGTAAGGAGAAGCCATATGGGTCGAATAATAGGGTAAAACAAGATATGCTGCTTTCTGTGACTCATGATAGCCTCAGAACCAGTGGCTCCTTTGGGGGATTTGTAGCGATGGTAATATAGCAACTATTTTGGAATGGCCAAAGAGAGCTAATATGAAATGTTGTACTTGACAAAAATGTGAAACAAAACACTATAAACTGTTAACACCTAAAACTGTTGAAAATATGACTATGCTTGTTTAGGAACTCCATGTGAGGCTTGACAGCAAAGTTGAGTCACCGTTATGATTAATGAAAAGTAAGAGGGTACATATATCAAGTGGGCTGGTCATGGGGAAGTTATGGGCATATATAACTAATTAAAAGAAAAATGAAAAAAGAAAATATAAAGGTGAGTAGAAAAAAGGGAAGATATCAAAAGAAAAAGTAATGGTAAAGAAATGTCTACTAGTAAGAAAGCCGATTCATTAGTAGTGGAGCTCAGAACCCTGCGAAACTGCTCACATTGAGCTGCCAGGAGTGTGTGATGTCTTGGGCACGAATTGTGCGAATGTTTTATGACTGACTGCAATAAATGAAAAAACTACACATATATGCACAAAATATATACAATTTTATCAGCAAGATATCTCTATACTGTTGCTCAGTCTTTTAGGCAACCTGTCATTTGTAAAAATAAACTGGTTATAAATGCCCATGTCTGAAGAAGAGTGGATGGTCCCTAGAGTTTGATTTTTTATTTGGCTGATATGTCTCAGTTCATTAAAGTGTAAAGCCCCATTGGACATGGGTTTCTTATTTCAAATGTTACTCTTGTGTGCTGAGAGATAGACTTTCATCTTTTTTCGGTTTCGTCAGTGTGTAGGAGCAAACATGAGTGTTAGACTTTTCATCCTTGGCGTGGTCTCCCTTAACTTTTTGCCTCTGTTCCCCAGGTTGTTGATGTGTGCTGGACTCTGATTTTATTGTGTTTGTTACTCTGGGCACTTTACCACTGCTAACCAGTGCTAAAGTGCAAGTGCTCCTGTTTAAAATATGTACGTAATTGGTTCTCCATGATTGGCATATTTGTTTTACTGTTGAGTCCCTAGTAAAGTGCACTAGAGGTGCCCAGGGCCTGTAAATCAAATGCTACTAGTGGGCCTGCAGCACTGGTTGTGCCACCCACATAAGTAGCTCTGTAATCATGTCTCAGACCTGCCACTGCAGTGTCTGTGTGTGTATTTTTACACTGTAAATTCGACTTGGCAAGTGTACCCACTTGCCAGGCCTAAACCTTCCCTTTTCTTACATGTAAGGCACCCCTAAGGTAGGCCCTAGGTAGCCCCAAGGGCAGGGTGCAGTGTATGGATAAGGTAGGACATATAGTAATGTGGTTTATATGTTCTGACAGTGAAATACTGCTAAATTTGTTTTTCACTGTTGCAAGGACTGTCTCTCTCATAGGATAATATGGGGGCTACCTTTAAATATGATTAAAGCGTAGATTCCCCTAGAGAGTAGATGGACATGTGGAGTTTGGGGTCCCTGAGCTCACAATTTAAAAATACATCTTTTAGTAAAGTTGATTTTAAGATTGTGCGTTTGAAAATGCCACTTTTAGAAAGTGAGCATTTTCTTGCTTAAACCATTCTGTGACTCTGCCTTGTTTGTGGATTCCCTGTCTGGGTCAGTTGACAGTTGGGTTGTTTTTCACCTCACACCAGACAGTGACACAAAGGGAGCTGGGGTGTAACCTGCATTTCCTGATTAGCCATCTCTGCTAGGAGGGAGGGGTGGAGTGGTCACTCTCATCTGAAAGGACTGTGCCTGCCTCTAACAATGCCGGCTCCAACCCCCTGGTGTGTATCTGAGGCCTTGCCTGGGCAAGGCAGGATTTCACAAGTAGGTGTGAGTCCCCTTTGAAGAAAGGTGACTTCAAAGACTAAAATGGGTATAAGAAGGGCACCCAAATCTACAGACTAGAGAAACACTTCTGGAATCAAGAGGAACCTCTGCCTGGAGAAGAGCTGTTAGCTGAGGAGGAAGTGCTGCCCTGCCTGTGACTGTGCTTTGTGGAGCTTTCCTGCAGTGCTGCTTCTGCCAGAGTAAGAGGGCAAAGACTGGACTTTGTGTGCCTTCCATCTTGAGAAGAAATCTCCAAGGGCTTGATCTAGAGCTTGCCTCCTGTTGTTTGAAGTCTCAGGGACAGCAAAGACTTCTCTCTGCCAGCACCTGGAGCCTCTGGAGAGACTCCTACTCTGCCCTGTGGTGCCCATCCAGTCCTGGGACCCTGAAAGGAGAAGCTGGCAGCCTAAAGACAAGAAAATCCACGCACAGAGCGCCGTGCGGGGAAAAGATCGACGCGAATCCGATCGGCGGCTGAAAAACGACGCGCCGCCAGCTCCGCGGCTGAGAAACGACGCTCGCAGGAAACGCGACCGAAGAATCAACGCACGGAGCAGGAGAAACGACGCGCAGCATCGCTGACGGAGGCTGGGAGATCGCAACCTGCGCGGCTGGATCGTCAACTCATCGTGCGGCTGGATTTTTGACTCGAGTACCGCCGTGCGGAGTTATTTTCGACGCACGCCCGCCCGTGCGGGGTTCTTTTTGACGCACACCAGGTACATTTTCACTCTAGCAGCGCTAGTGTGTTTTTAAAACTACTTAAAGACTCTTTTTGATTTTTAATTAATAACTTGACTTGTGTATGGTGGATTTTTGTCGTTTTGGTCTTGTTTTGTTTAGATAAATATTTCCTATTTTTCTAAACCTGAGTTGTGTCATTTTGTAGTGTTTTCATTGAGTTACTGTGTGTGTTGGTACAAATACTTTACGCCTAGCACTCTGAGGTTAAGCCTACTGCTCTGCCAAGCTACCAAGGGGGTAAGCAGGGGTTAGCTGAGGGTGATTCTCTTTTACCCTGACTAGAGTGAGGGTCTTTGCTTGAACAGGGGGTAACCTGACTGTCAACCAAGGACCCCATTTCTAACATTGGTGATCAGCGGTCGGGATTTGGACTTGTATTTGTGCTTGACATACAGTAATTAAGTGTACACTACTGTTTTGATCTCAGACCACTACGTGACCACATACTACTAGTCTTGTGATTTTTGTTTTTTTCTATTTGGACTGTTTTTGCTCTGCATTCAGTTTCTTTTTTCGCTGATCCGGTGATTGACTTTTCTGGAACTTCATTTGAGAACTTGCTTTTCTGCATTTGGAACTTTGCACTCTTTTAACCTTTTATCATGTCTCTACTTGGAGATGCACCAGTTGAAGCTGTTTTTGACCTGAAGCAATTGGATAGTTATAACAAGGCTCAGCTAAAGCAGTTTTGTAAAAATTTTGGTTGTCCCATTAAGAGCTCTTCCAAGAAGGATGAGCTGAAAAAGGCGCTGAGGGCCTGGGTGACAACCAGAAGCACTGGAGGGCACACTGAGGATGAGGAGGATGAGGATGAGGAGAGAGAGCAATCAGTACAGAATGGTATATTGGGGGGGCCTGTTATTCCCAGGGAAGGAGTCTCTAGGGCAAGTAGCAGTGTATCCTCCAAGGGTCTGACACCTGAAGAGTTACAGGACAGACAGGCAGAGAGGGAGTACCAATTGGAGTTGAAAAAGCTCAGTCTAGAGGTGGAACAGAGAAAGCTGGCCATTGAGGAAAGGAAGTTAGCCATGGCTCATGAGCTCAGTTTAAAAGAGATAGATCAGAGGAGTCAGTCCAGTAGAGATGGTGGCAGCAATCCTACAGTGCAGCCTGAGAGAAGGGTACACATCCCAAAAGACCTTGTGAGGGATTATAAGAGGGATGATGATATCTGCTTGTGGTTCAAGGGTTATGAGTCAGCTCTCCACATGAACCTGGTCCCTGAAGCTCATTGGGGGGCAGCCCTGTGGAAGCATTTTGAGGCAGAGGGGAGGGACACACTGACAGCCTTAGGGGATGCTCAGGATCTCACCTACCCTGTCATGAAGGAGGCCTTACTTACCAGGTATGGTCTCACCCCTGAGCAGTACAAGGAGAAGTTTAGATCCTACAAGAGAAAGGAATCCCAAACATGGTTGGAATGTGTTGATTATTTTTGCAGGTCACTGGATGGTTGGGTGAAGGGCAGTAAGGTAAACACGTATGAGGGGCTTTACAATTTAATTGCTTGGGAGCACTTTTACAGTTTATGTTTTCCAGAGCTGCGCCAGCACCTCATTGACAGCAAGCTGACTGACCCCAGGAAGCTTGCACAGGAAGCGGACCGCTGGGAGAGCACCAGGGTCCAAAAGAAGTATGGGGGAGACCACGCCAAGGGTGGGCAGGGTCCCTCTCAGAAGAAAGGGGGGGGGTAAGGGCAAACAGGGGGAGTTCTCTAAAGGGCCCCAAACTGATTCCCAGGGTAAGGATTCCCAACCCCCCAGTGAAAAGAAGCCATGGTTGTCCAAAGGGAAGCCAGTGGCAGGTGGTCCCCCACTTAAGTGCTATGCATGTGACCAGGTGGGTCATGTGAGGGGGGACCCCAAATGCCCCAGAAGTACACCGGCACCCACTGGTGCACCGTCCCAGGGTTTGGCCAGTGTAGCGCTTGGGGAGGAGTTGGTTTCAGGTGGGTGGGAACCAGCAGAAATGACCCTTGTCTCACTAGGGGACAGTGAGATGGTCCAGAGAAACCTAGTGCCTGATAACACTAAGAAGTACAGGCAATGGGTGACCATCAATGGACAGAGGGTAGAGGCTCTGAGAGACACAGGAGCCAGTGTGACTACAGTGAGGAGTCACCTGGTGTCTGAAGAGCAGATTGATCCCCGGGTACTTCACCAAGTAGTTGCGGTAGACAACTCTGAGCGCCTCTGCAGAGTGGCGCAGGTTCCCTTTGAATGGGGGGGGGGTCTCAGGTTCCTGGAAAGTAGCTGTGAGTCCAACCATGCCTGTTGATTGTTTGCTAGGTAACGACCTGGAGGATTCCCCTTGGAAGGAGGTGGAACACAGGTCTCACTTGGAGATGTTGGGTCTGCCTGGGTGGGTATGCGTATCCACCCGGTCTATGGCAGCCAATCAGGGTAGTCAAGAGCCCCTGGAGCCTGAAACAGTGGCCCAGGGGACTGCCAAGAAGAGGAAGGGCAGGGGGCGCGGGAAACCGGCCCCAGAAGTTCCCACGGTCCGGGAGGAGGCAGAGCCTGAGGGTGATGCCCCGGAGCCTACAGGGGAACAGGTGGCTGAACTGGGGGAGGTCCCTGAGCTGTCACAGTGGCAGCAGGAAGGGGGACCCACCAGGGAAGCATTCTGCACAGCGCAGAAGGAGTGCCCTACTCTTGAGGGGCTGCGGCAGCAGGCTGCAGCCCAGGCGGCTGGCGAGGCGCCAAGTACTCACCTGATTTACTGGGAGGATGGCCTCCTGTATAGTGAGCCTAAGGTTCCTGAGCCTGGGTCAGCTCGTATGCTGGTGGTACCCCAGTGCTTCAGGGCCTTCCTACTGGGTTTGGCTCATGATGTGCCTTTGGCAGGACATCTAGGGCAGGACAAGACCTATAAGAGGCTTGTCTCCCACTTTTACTGGCCCTTGATGCACAAGCAGTCAGCTGCTTATTGTAGGTCTTGTCAGACTTGTCAGGCAAGTGGCAATAGTGGGGGGAAATGCAAAGCTCCCCTCCAACCTTTACCTGTAGTCAGTACTCCCTTTGAAAGGGTAGGAATTGACATTGTGGGGCCTCTGGATCCCAAGACAGCCATGGGCAACAGGTTCATCCTGGTCTTGGTGGACCATGCCACGCGGTACCCAGAAGCCATTCCTCTAAGGACGGTCACTGCCCCCGTGGTGGGACGTGCCTTAATGGGGGTTTTTACCCGCATGGGGTTCCCCAAGGAGGTGGTATCTGATAGAGGTACAAACTTCATATCCACTTATATGAAGTCTCTGTGGAAGGTGTGTGGGGTAACCTACAAGTTCACCACCCCTTACCACCCCCAAAGTAATGGTCTGGTTGAGAGATTCAACCGCACCTTGAAAGGCATGATTCAGGGCCTGTCAGAGCCCTTGAGGCGTAAGTGGGACGTCCTCTTGCCATGCCTTCTGTTCGCTTACAGGGAGGTGCCTCAAAAGGGACTTGGCTTTAGCCCCTTTGAGCTCATCTATGGCCACCCTGTGAGGGGACCGCTCAGTCTGGTGAAGGAGGCTTTGGAGAAAGCTCCTAGTAAACCACCCCAGGATGTATTTAGCTACATGCTGGCACTAAGAAACCAGACTGCCCGCTTCAGGAGTCTCGCTCAGGAGAACCTGGAAGCAAGCCAGGAGGATATGAAACGGTGGTACGACCAGAATGCCACTCTGGTTGAGTTTCAGCCTGGACAAAAAGTGTGGGTCATGGCACCAGTGGAGCCTAGGGCTCTCCAAGATAAGTGGACTGGGCCTTTTGAGGTGGTGGAAAGAAAGAGCGAGGTCACCTATCTGGTAGACTTGCAATCCCCCAGGAACCCTTTGAGGGTCCTACATGTCAACCGCCTCAAACCACACTTTGAGCGAACTGAGCTATCCATGCTCCTAGCGACTGATGACGGGGTGGAGGAAGAGAGTGAGCCTCTTCCTGACCTCCTGTCTGCAGGAGTGAAAGATGGGTCTGTGGAGGGAGTGGTCCTCTCCCCCTCCCTGACTGAGGAACAGCAGAGGGACTGTCGCCACGTGCTGGGACAGTTCGCCTCGCTGTTTTCCCTGATCCCAGGAGTCACACACCTGTGCACACATGATGTGGACACTGGGGACAGTACACCTGTTAAACATAAGGTTTACAGGGTGACTGACAGGGTCAGGGCTTGCATTAAGGAGGAAGTCTCCAAAATGTTAACCCTAGGGGTTATTGAGCGCTCCAGCAGTCCTTGGGCCAGCCCAGTGGTCTTGGTCCCAAAGGCTGCTGCTCCTGGTGCCACTCCAGAACTTAGGTTCTGTGTGGACTACCGGGGTCTCAATGCGGTCAGCAAGACTGACGCACACCCCATCCCCCGAGCTGATGAGCTCATTGATCGGTTAGGAGCTGCCAAGTACCTCAGTACGTTTGATTTAACATCTGGGTACTGGCAGATTGCCTTAACTGAGGGGGCTAAGGAGAGGTCAGCATTCTCTACCCCAGATGGGCACTTCCACTTCAATGTGATGCCCTTTGGGATGAAGAACGCCCCTGCCACCTTTCAGAGGTTGGTCAACCAGGTGTTGGCAGGACTGGATGAGTTCAGTGCTGCCTACCTGGATGACATTGCTGTGTTTAGTTCCACATGGGAGGAACACCTGCAACACCTCTGGAGAGTGTTAGAGGCCCTGCAGAAGGCAGGCCTCACTATTAAGGCGAGCAAGTGCCAAATAGGGCAGGGTTCTGTGGTGTACTTAGGACACCAGGTGGGGAGTGGCCAGGTGGCACCCCTACAGCCTAAGATTGATACGATTCTGGCTTGGGAGCCTCCCAAGACCCAGACTGAAGTGAGAGCCTTTTTAGGTCTCAAGGATATTACCGGAGGTTTGTTAAGGGATATGGTACCATTGTTACCCCCTTAACTGAGTTGACTTCCAAGAAGCAACCCAAGAAAGTGATCTGGACAGAGGCTTGCCAGAACGCTTTTGATGCCCTGAAGGCTGCCATGTGCACAGCACCTGTGCTGCAGGCACCTGACTACTCCAAGGAGTTTGTTGTGCAAACAGACGCCTCAGAGCATGGTATTGGAGCAGTACTCTCACAGCTTAATGAAGAGGGCCTAGATCAACCCGTAGCCTTCATTAGCAGGAGGTTACTACCCAGGGAACGTAGGTGGAGTGCCATAGAACGCGAAGCGTTTGCTGTGGTCTGGGCACTGAAGAAGCTAAGACCCTACTTGTTTGGGACTCACTTCCGAGTTCAGACCGACCACAGGCCCCTCAGATGGTTAATGCAGATGAGGGGTGAGAATCCAAAACTGTTGAGGTGGTCCATTTCCCTACAGGGGATGGACTTTACGGTGGAACATCGTCCTGGTACAGAGCACGCCAATGCTGATGGTCTGTCCAGGTTCTTCCACCTTAGTGATGAGAACTCCCATGAGGTTGGGTAGTTGCTCCCCACTTTTAGCTGGGGGGGACACGTGTTAGACTTTTCATCCTTGGCGTGGTCTCCCTTAACTTTTTGCCTCTGTTCCCCAGGTTGTTGATGTGTACTGGACTCTGATTTTATTGTGTTTGTTACTCTGGGCACTTTACCACTGCTAACCAGTGCTAAAGTGCAAGTGCTCCTGTTTAAAATATGTACGTAATTGGTTCTCCATGATTGGCATATTTGTTTTACTGTTGAGTCCCTAGTAAAGTGCACTAGAGGTGCCCAGGGCCTGTAAATCAAATGCTACTAGTGGGCCTGCAGCACTGGTTGTGCCACCCACATAAGTAGCTCTGTAATCATGTCTCAGACCTGCCGTCTGTGTGTGTATTTTTACACTGTAAATTCGACTTGGCAAGTGTACCCACTTGCCAGGCCTAAACCTTCCCTTTTCTTACATGTAAGGCACCCCTAAGGTAGGCCCTAGGTAGCCCCAAGGGCAGGGTGCAGTGTATGGATAAGGTAGGACATATAGTAATGTGGTTTATATGTCCTGACAGTGAAATACTGCTAAATTCGTTTTTCACTGTTGCAAGGACTGTCTCTCTCATAGGATAATATGGGGGCTACCTTTAAATATGATTAAAGCGTAGATTCCCCTAGAGAGTAGATGGACATGGGGAGTTTGGGGTCCCTGAGCTCACAATTTAAAAATACATCTTTTAGTAAAGTTGATTTTAAGATTGTGCGTTTGAAAATGCCACTTTTAGAAAGTGAGCATTTTCTTGCTTAAACCATTCTGTGACTCTGCCTTGTTTGTGGATTCCCTGTCTGGGTCAGTTGACAGTTGGGTTGTTTTTCACCTCACACCAGACAGTGACACAAAGGAGCTGGGGTGTAACCTGCATTTCCTGATTAGCCATCTCTGCTAGGAGGGAGGGGTGGAGTGGTCACTCTCATCTGAAAGGACTGTGCCTGCCTCTAACAATGCCGGCTCCAACCCCCTGGTGTGTGTCTGAGGCCTTGCCTGGGCAAGGCAGGATTTCACAAGTAGGTGTGAGTCCCCTTTGAAGAAAGGTGACTTCAAAGACTAAAATGGGTATAAGAAGGGCACCCAAATCTACAGACTAGAGAAACACTTCTGGAATCAAGAGGAACCTCTGCCTGGAGAAGAGCTGTTAGCTGAGGAGGAAGTGCTGCCCTGCCTGTGACTGTGCTTTGTGGAGCTTTCCTGCAGTGCTGCTTCTGCCAGAGTAAGAGGGCAAAGACTGGACTTTGTGTGCCTTCCATCTTGAGAAGAAATCTCCAAGGGCTTGATCTAGAGCTTGCCTCCTGTTGTTTGAAGTCTCAGGGACAGCAAAGACTTCTCTCTGCCAGCACCTGGAGCCTCTGGAGAGACTCCTACTCTGCCCTGTGGTGCCCATCCAGTCCTGGGACCCTGAAAGGAGAAGCTGGCAGCCTAAAGACAAGAAAATCCACGCACAGAGCGCCGTGCGGGGAAAAGATCGACGCGAATCCGATCGGCGGCTGAAAAACGACGCGCCGCCAGCTCGGCGGCTGAGAAACGACGCTCGCAGGAAACGCGACCGAAGAATCAACGCACGGAGCAGGAGAAACGACGCGCAGCATCGCTGACGGAGGCTGGGAGATCGCAACCTGCGCGGCTGGATCGTCAACTCATCGTGCGGCTGGATTTTTGACTCGAGTACCGCCGTGCGGAGTTATTTTCGACGCACGCCCGCCCGTGCGGGGTTCTTTTTGACGCACACCAGGTACATTTTCACTCTAGCAGCGCTAGTGTGTTTTTAAAACTACTTAAAGACTCTTTTTGATTTTTAATTAATAACTTGACTTGTGTATGGTGGATTTTTGTCGTTTTGGTCTTGTTTTGTTTAGATAAATATTTCCTATTTTCTAAACCTGAGTTGTGTCATTTTGTAGTGTTTTCATTGAGTTACTGTGTGTGTTGGTACAAATACTTTACGCCTAGCACTCTGAGGTTAAGCCTACTGCTCTGCCAAGCTACCAAGGGGGTAAGCAGGGGTTAGCTGAGGGTGATTCTCTTTTACCCTGACTAGAGTGAGGGTCTTTGCTTGAACAGGGGGTAACCTGACTGTCAACCAAGGACCCCATTTCTAACAATGAGCATATAAGGGAGTATATACAAATGTTAATATCACAGTTATGCGAACATCCTCAATCATCACATCTATTTCCTGGGTCAAGCATTTTGAAGAAACGTGCAAAATCACAGCGCCAAGTAACGTGAACACAACAGTGCTTCCCCTGGCCCTACGTAGAACGGCCCTGCTTTAGGAAGATTTGCAGATACTTACCTCCAGAGGCCAAAACCACAGAAAACTCATTTGTGAGTTCACAAAAAAGAAATCCTCACAACTATTGCATCCCAAAAACTGAATAAAGCCCCAGGCCCAGACTGAGTGCTCAGCAATATTTACCGCAAGGATCTATCTTTCTGCGCACCAGTGTCCAGTGGCATCTGGCTTATGGTTACAGCGGAGGCAGGGGTTAAGGAGGACGGAATAGTAATAGTAAAAAATAAAAAAAGGCACTTGCCTTCAGGCGTGTTCCTCGTGGCATCCTCCTGCTCCTGGAAGGTCCAACGCACAGGACCAGGAAGCATCACTAACCCCTTTTGACCCTGATTGGTAGGAGAGGGCTTTCTCAGCACTCACAAGAGCAATGGAGGCCTGTGCTTTCCCAAACCTAGCTGTCTCAAGACAGCTGGGTTAGAGATGTTTAAAGTGCGCATGTCCGACCGGCTGTCGCAAGATGGTGGGAAAAGAGGGCACACACACTTAAAACAAGTGCACAGCTCCCTGCTGCCACTCAGCAGCAATTGTCCCACCCCTCCTGACACTCAGTTCAGGAGGGGGTGCTGAAAAATAAAATGGTGATAAACAAAGTTTATTACCATTTTATTTTCCGTAATGGGTGGCAAGTTTTTGGGGGAGCTACGCTCCTCCGCTCACATGGAGGGGCCACCCCTGCCTGTATTAACATTAGTGTTTCCCAGCTAACTATTGCCCAATTTTGTTGTTAGGTAGTGCTGGAAAGATTTATGGAAAAAACCCTCCTCACCCAATTGAAACCTGGATCGAGGAAAACCAAATCCTGTCATCGTGTCAGGCAGGGTTGAGAAACGCTTATAGTATGATGGATCAAATAATGAGATTATACAACACATGTTCAAAATACTGGCCGGTAAAATATGCAACCTGCTTTCAAAACTGCTTTCGATTCAGTCAGCAGATCCATCTTGTGGCAAACCCTCCACGAACTCAGCCTGCCCTCTAAACTTGTGACTGCTGCGCAACAACTATATCATAATAACACAGCAGCCATCAGATATGGCTTAAAAAGGGAACTGATTACCAATTTCGCCATTAAAAGCAGCGTAAGGCGAGGCTTCTTCCTTGCTTCTCTCCTGTTCTTCGCCGACAATGCAGTTCTCCTCTCTTGCACTGAGCTGTTGATGCATAAATTGCTTAATGGCTTTGAGAACTACTGAACAAATAAGAACTTCATGGTAAACAATGACAAGCCCACCATTATGAGCAGCCCCTTGGCAGAGTCTGCTTCTTCGATTACCTGGGATTTGTTTTGACAAGAAGCTGATTTGGGGCGCACAATCATTTAAAAGTGAAGGACATTGCTTCACTACAGCAGCGCAGAGCTTAGATTCAGCTGCAGACTTGTGTCACCGGCACTTCGTGCCTACCAATCACAGCTGTGGCACTAAGCACCTTTGGTAGAGAACTTTGGGGATTCAAAAATTCGAAGGGCCTTGGCAAGACAGAAAATAAATTCCTCTTCAGACTTCTCTGTATGGGCCCAGGGACCCCAAGTCTGCTTTGAGGTTGTATCTGGGCATGAGGCCTCTCATACAGCTTTTAGCTCTAAAACCAGTATTACATTGCACACGGATATTGTTCAAGTAGCAGAGTGAACAGCCTCCCATGGTTCAACCATATCTCAAGAACGATTCTCTCCCTATTTTGCGAGACCCTGAGGCAATGACACCTTTTACCCCGCAACTTATCAAGGACAAGTTTTGGGCATGCATGAACGCCGAAGCAGGAGGCCTTCTGACCACTTAGTTCCTGATGATCAAACCAATAGCATCGTTTGAAGCCTATATGCATAACCTCCTTCCGACTGCGAAAAGGCCATTAATCACCAAATTTACACTGAACATCTTCGTAGTTAAAACCTTTATGAAAAATTGGTGAGGAACCAGTGTAGCATCGGCTCCCTGCGACTGCAAGCAAGGCTGGGTGAACCCCTACTTCACTTCATGCTACTCTGCACGAAGGCCTTGCCTGGCAGAAACAAGTATATCAGGTTGTTGTTCGCCAAGCGTAATATAAAGCACTGTAACACAGTCTTGTCGTTTTGCCTCTGATGACGCAGAAAAAGAAGGTCCGACATATATTCATACATATCGTGTAATCAAAACATATAATGAAGTGTGATTTTAGTAAAGAAAATAATGTACGAGGGAAATTGTGCCCTTGGGGTAGTTCGCCATCATTGTTGATGAAGCAGAAAACGAAGGTTTTACATTTATTAACGCATAAACGTAGTGTGAAATAATCATGTGTGACTTTAACCGAACTAATAAAGATTGTACGGGGACAAAATGTGCCCTCAGAGTAGTTTGCCAACATTTATAAGCGTGCTTTATATAACGTGGTGTATTAGAATTGCACTAATCCGACATAATCGTAAACGTGTGCTATGATTTGCTGGTTTGAAATGTTTTAGCTTAGCATTACTTTAGTGCAGGCTTCGGCCTAGTTGCCTGGTCTCACGGTTTAGATGCTCGTATTTTTCCAATGTGCTATTAAACATGTATTTTTGCTTGAAGCTGTACTTTTCCACTAAGATCGTTCACATGCTTATCTTAAGGTTTCGTGCCAGCTTGGCATTTTTCTCTTTACTCCAAGGTCGATCTGCAGGTGCGGACAATGGAGGCTCTGAAAGTGAGCTAATTGGTATAAAATGTTGCAACTTGCGTACCCATCTCCAAGGATAATGTATGCTTAAGTAAAAGCTTGAGAACTGTCGTTTTTGATTGGACAATTTGAAGCTAACCTATGAACCCTCCAATGGAAGACCCTACTGGATTTGAACTGTTGTCTATAAAAACCAGGTGCACGAGAAGAAGGTAGCCTTTTGCAGCCATTACAGCCATCACCAGCTCGATACCCGCCATTTTGCAGACTTCGTAGCTATTATGGCCCACCTTGCTGCGACGCCATTTTGAAAGAGACTTTGATGCTTTCTCTAATCGAGAGAAAGAGACTTTAAATGATTCTTGCCCTAGAGACTTTAACTTTGATCCCTTTGCATGAAGTAGTAGTTTTATTTTGCCGCCGTGAGGCATTTGCCCCGTTCACCCCTGCCCCTTTGCCCCGTCCCATGCTGATCGAGACGGTACCCATGCAGACCGAGAAACGGTACCTGTGAGACGAAGACTTCCTTGATTGCTGATCGTAATTGGTAAATATGAAAGGAAATCGTACAATTGCATTGTGTTTCTTTTAGGTAACCAACTGCTGATTTTTGACAAGATCCCTAGTTAGGAGTTTTTTCTAAATTAATGTTGCTAAATTGTTTTTGCATGAAGTCCCACATGCTGATGCTAATTTGAGGTTAGATGTGGATTCCTTTGTTGCACGATGCAATTTGAGACCTTGTTATGCTGACTAAATGTATGCAATTAGCTCATTACAGATTATCGTATTAGTGATTTGCATTGTTATTATCGAATGTCTTGTGATTCAAATGCTACATAGATTGCACTTGTTCCGCCGCTATGGACAGCTATTAATGTTCATTTACGTTTATCATTTGGTGTTGAGACACATTTATATTGTGCTAGCTTTGTTAATATAGGGAAATAAAATTTACTAACTTTGAATAAACTGGTGTGGTTATTCCTGACTGAAAGGTCAGGGTTCGCCGAAAATGTATTCTGGATTGATTGTTAAGTGTTATGTTGATCAGGGTATTGCTTATGTCCGTTATTGATTATTGATTTGATGCAATCGATCGATCTAGAGTACGGAGAGTCCCACTTAGTCAAAAGATTCATCGGCCTAAAGAGCGTCCGAATACAGGTAAATTATTAGTACGGAACGCTCAATCAGTAGATGGTAGCAGAGGATGGTTTCGTCTTTTGGGACCCTGTACTCTTAGAGTACATGGTGTCGAATTAACGGGTACGCATTTTTGAGACCCCACTCGAGAAGTTGAATTAGATTTTTCTTGGGTAAAACAGATTGACAGAATGATGATGGGCTAGGTCCACCGCGACTTTCCCGGGATCTCGGAGCTTGCGAATGGAGAGAATGGAGGTATGAGATCAGCGTTGGCGGTACTAGTGATGGTATGAGTGAAGTTAGGGTTTTGCGCTTGCACAGCTTATTGCCGCAGGTTGGGTGAAAAGGTTGCGAGGATTTTTTTCTTTTTAGAGGATAGCGGAGGTGCGACTCCGAGTGTAGAAGTAGAGAAGTCGTCGAACTTCGTAGAAATAGCGGAGGTGCGACTCCGAGTGTGAGAGTAGGGAAGTCGTCGAACTTCATGTGCGTGTGGCGCTTTGTGCATAAAAAAAGGTCCACGTGGTTGTTGTTGTTGAGACGGGCCCTGCGAGGTCAAGAGACTCCGGAGTATGTTGATCTATGTTGTGGTCTGGGCGGTTTAGTAGGTTGATCGGGCGTGGTCAACGAGTCGGTACGTGTGTTAGGGAGTGAAAGAAACTTCGACTTCGGGCTTTGACAAAATTCTAAGTGCACTAGAATAGATCATTGACAAGTTGAGAGTAGGTCTGCGGGTCAGATTTGCTTGCGAACGTGGGGACCGAGAAAGATGGAATAACCGCCGAGGCTAGTGAAAAATCCCTAAGGTCCTGAAGCGACTGTGTTACCCTTCCTGTAGTAAACCGACAGATCTGTTTTATTTTTGGTAGCTCGCGATACATGCAAGAAGTTGTTACGAGAGGAGGTGAGTGAAGGAGGACTAGCCACGAGGCTTTGACAGCCGCAGTGTGTGTGAGTGTGACGTCACTAGGAGCCGCGCTGGGATAGTTTGGTTGCAGAGAAGGGTCGCGCACGGATTGGACGCAGTCCGTGGGGCTCGATTGGAAGGGGAAAGGCAAGCGAAGAGTATTCCGGGAATTAAAGTCACATATTGATTACAAACTTTGTGAAATAAAAGACGAGAAAATGAAATTTTTTAAAGCATTAAGGAGTGCGATGAAGGGGGAGTCTTACATTAAAGCGAGCGTAGGAGAGGAGACGCCGCCCGAAGGCACACCAGCTTACATTGTAATGGAGGAAAAAGGGGTAGCTCCGTGCCTTTGGCTAAAGCAATGGCACAAACTGACAGAGAAACATGGGAGCGTAGCGTTCCCGATTCATGGGACATTCAATATAAGGATCCTAGAGAATTTGAGATTTACGATGTACGACATGAAGGTACCTCCAAGGCCAGCACAGTTTGAGGCTCTAGCGATTTGGGAACTGATGGCTAGACAGCAACAGCAAAATAAGTTCGAGAACAGGATAAGAAAAGTAGAAAAGACACTAGCGGACGCTAGGTGGGATAATGCACAGAAGGTGTGGAGGTCAGATGTATTGCAGGGGATAAAATTGTTTCCGGCAATTACTAAGGAAGAAGAGGAGACAGGTAAGAAAGCTACCTGTAAGACAGATAGGAAGTGTTCCAAGGATAGAGAGGACGAGGAAAAGTTGAGAAGAGAAGGGGAGTTAGAGGATGAGGAGTTGATAATGCAATTGCTGAACGACCGTCCACCACCTTATGCGGAGAGTGGACAAGGTCCAAGTACCAGTTCTGCCCCTCCGGCACCGGTACAGAACAGTGAAACCCAGAGTTCAGGAGCATCATCGGGATCTAAGGACCCGAGTCTACTGTTCACCCCGCAGATACCGCAGGTTAGGAGAATATATCCAGATGTGCCCATGTTGAAACCAGCAGAAAATTATCAGCCGCAGATGCCAGGGTACTACAGCAGTGACAACAGTGCGGGAATGATTCTAGATCCAACCACAATGGGAGGACAGAATGGTCACAACCCAACATTGGCACAAGCTGAATCAACCCAGTTTTTGATGCCTCAAAAGCAGATGCAGGGGGGAAACGCACATGCTCAGATGACGGGGAGTCAGATGGGCATGCCGGCAATGATGACCCATGGTGTGGGAATGAACATGCCTCGGAACATGGGAAATGGACAAAACCCAGATGCGATATCGCTACCCATTACTGTAGGTCCACCGGTACCTTTGTACATTCAGCCTAATTTAGGTATGAGCGGTCAGGGATCAATGCTGCAGAATGGGACAGAGAGGAGGTGCATAGAAAATACTCCAGGGATAACTCCGATAGCGGCTCAGCCAACTGGATCTGGGACCTTGATGGAGTTTAGTCCCATATGTGCTCAGTCGACACTGGTGAGGTCGAGTCCCCCACTGATAATACCTCTAACATCGAATACTGAAAAGTTGCCGCAACCATCAATGGCAGTCGATGTGAATGCTACACTGATGGGGTTGAATGCGCAACAGCTGACACAATGGTTCAACAGTCTAAATTCCACACAAAGTTCAGCCAGTGGGAAGGGAGAAGACTATATGAATAGGGTCAGGTTGAACATGGAAGCACAAGAATTGGTGGAAGGGACTATGGGTGTGAATAGGTTAGAGTCCTACTCGGAAGAAGAGCTGAGATACCTATGTCCCAGGATTACGAAGGAAGTGAACAAGGTACATAAAAGCTTGCAGGAAATAGCCGACAAAAACGGGGTTGACATAGACAAGACAAAACACTTGAGCAGAAGCTACAGATTGGATTTTGGGACCACAGATTTTGAACACATGAGGTCAGCAGGCATGAAGGCGCACCTTAGAGAACTACTACAAAGTGCACAAGTGTGGAGGTGCTTAGACAAGTGGGAAAGCAGGTGGGTAAAGAGAAAGGAAAAGAGGAGGGACAGTGCTACAGAGCTCAATGAGAAAAGACCACAGAGTAGCGAGGCAGTAACCATGTTACCAATGAGGGAGACAGCAGGGGGAAAATTAATACATGTACCATGGCACAGAAGCGACATTCAGTCATTTACGGATGATTTTCCCAAACTGAGAGAGAAGCCGATTGAATGGTATCAACAGACTGATAGGTTTGTGAAGCTTGCAAAATGTCTCTGGGAAGACCTGAACACTCTCTTTGAGATTGTGGTTCCGGCAGATTTGTGGGAGGATTGCAAAAGAGCTGTAGGTTGGCCGACAAGTGAACCAGAGAGAGACAGGGAGATGGGTGCACCATCACCTATGGTGATGAGCTTGTACTACAAGGTGATTGAGCATTTGAAGACGAAAGTTGCCGCGAAAAATGTGGATTGGCAGAAGATCGATCGAACGGCCCAAGAGGCTAAAGAGTCGATTCATAGTTACTATGAGAGGTTGTTGAAGGCGTTCAAAAACTATAGCGGCACGGAAACAATAGAGGCAAAGGATATGCTTCATTTTGTGTTCAGATTTGTGGAAGGGCTGAGACCAGAAATAAGTCAGATGATAAAGTCGCATTTGATTTGTTGGCAGTCGAAACCTATTGATGAGGTGTTAAATTATGCGAAATACTGTAGCGACGAAATTGAAGTGAAACAGAAAAGGTTGAAAGAGAAGGTGATGATGATGCAACTTAAAGCAGCTCAGACAGGTCTGCAAGGTTTGCAAGGGATGCAAGGGTTCCAACAGCAGGTACCGCAACCGCAGCCGCAGCCGCAGTTGCAGAGAAATATGATGTTTCAGCCACAGGCCAGAGGCAGAGGCAGAGGAGGTTTTGTGAATAATGGTCCGGATTTGAACACTGTTGTGACTGGTGTGCAGGCAATGAAGAAGGTGATGCCGTGTCACGTGTGCGGAATTGTCGGTCATTGGAAACGCGAGTGCCCGATGGTGGTGCAGGAAGGTGCAGGTGCAGGTGCAGGTGTTGGTCAGCAAAACAATGATGTCAATGCATTTCAGACAATGAGGGGACCGAAAATGAGAGGTCCAAACCCAAATTTTCAGACCGTAAATCAGTTGCAAGGATTACAACCTATGCAGCCACAGCAGATGCAGATGCCTCGTATGCAGATGACGCAAATACAGCCAATGCAACAGCAGTTTCCCATGGTACCTAATCAGCAAATGCAAATACCTTTGGCACCAATGAGTCAGCAGCAAGTGATGGTTCCTCCACAGGTCTCGGGTCAGGTAATGAGTACAAATGGCACCGTACAACAGTTCCCACTACACAGTGAGAGTGGAATAAACAATGTATGGGAGAGTGAAAGTTCAGAAGAAGAAGGAGATTGTGTGCTTGCAGCATCCTTGGAAGTTGATCAAAAGGGTCCGTACGTAGAGGGAAGAGTAATGGGTCATCGTGTTTCATTCTTGGTTGACACAGGAGCCACACGTTCAACTGTTAAGAGCAGTGAAGTACCAAATTTGCCACTCTCAGGGAGGACAGTTCAAGTGGTGGGAGTAGCAAACAGGCACCTGACGAACCCAATAACAGATCCGGTACCAGTCAGCATCGGTAACTATCAAGGGGTGCATCAGTTTGTGGTATGTGACTCAAGCCCGATAGCACTGTTAGGGAGAGACCTATTGTGCAAATTGGTTGTTCGATCATGTGTTCGAACGAGGGAATAACAATCCAGACGAGCAGTGATGGGGAAGAAGAGGACAGTGTAGAGGGGGATGAGATGGAAACTGTCGATGAAGAATATCCTCTGATTTGTCTTTTCCCGATGATAACTGAAGAAGATATTCCAGCCGAATTACGGGAAACAGTCGGAAAGGAAGTGTGGGATATGACAGGGAAAGAGGTGGGATTGATGAAAGGAGTGGAACCAGTGAAAGTGACTGTAAAGCCCAATGCAATCTTTCCCCAGACCCCACAATACCACATGGCACAAGACACCCTCATGAAAGTTGCCCAACTTATTGATGAATTTGTAAAGCAGGGAGTACTGAAAGAAGTGTTGAGCAGTCCATGTAATTCACCAATAATGGGACTAATAAAGCCAAGTGGAAAGGTCCGACTTGTGCAGGACTTGAGGAAAATAAACGACATCATAGTCAAGTGTTGCCCTGTCGTACCAAATCCAGCTGTGATAATGTTTCAAATTCCTTGCGATGCCGAGTGGTTCTCAGTCATCGACTTGTCACAAGCATTCTTTTCTGTGCCTCTTCATGAGGACAGCCAATTTCTCTTTTGTTTCAAATTCCTAGACAGAGTATACAGTTGGTGTCGAATTCCTCAAGGGTTTTCTGAGTCACCGTCAATCTTCAATCAGATTCTAAAGAAAGACTTGGAAGCATTAGAATTGCCATTTGAGTCAACCTTAGTACAGTACATTGACGACTTACTGGTTGCATCAAAGACAGAAAGTGGCTGCACAGCCGATACCATTGCTCTGTTGAACCATTTGGGAAGGAATGGACACAAGGTGTCTCCTTCAAAATTGCAGTTCTGTCAGAAGAAAGTGAAATACTTGGGTCACCAAATAGAGAAAGGGTCACGGAGAATAATGAAGGAAAGAATAACAAGTGTACTTCAAATGAGTCCACCCAAGACAAGGAGGGAGGTGAGGAAGTTTTTGGGAATGGTGGGCTACTGTCGCCAGTGGATTCCCAACTTCTCGACTCTAGCAAAGCCTCTACTGAAGCTGACCCAGAAGGTTGCCTTGGATCAAATTGAGCTGAAAGGAGATGAGATGGATGCTTTTGTTGAATTGAAAGAATGCATGTGCAGGGCTCCAGCTTTAGGTATGCCTGATTACACAAAGCCTTTCACATTGTTTTGTCATGAACGTGATGCATGTTCTCTGTCTGTCTTGACTCAGGCCCATGGTGGCGTAAACAGACCAGTAGCGTATTTTTCAGCTACTTTGGATCCGGTCGCAGCAGCACTCCCAGGGTGTTTGCGCGCCGTAGCAGCAGTTGGTATCAGCCTCACTCAGAGTGAAGGAATAGTGATGGGACACCCAGTAACAGTCATGGTCCCTCACTCAGTTGAGATACTTTTGACCCGCTCCCGAACGCAACACATGACCGGAGCAAGACTCACAAGGTATGAAACGATAATTCTGGGCTCACCGAATGTGCAGCTGAAAAGGTGCACTACGTTGAATCCAGCAACCTTGCTTCCTGGTGAAAATGCTGAAGTTGAGAACGCTGAAGACGTCGAGCATGACTGCCTTCAGGTGACTGAATTTTGCACAAAACCTCGACCTGACATTAAGGATACTAAGCTTGATGAAAATGACCAAATTGTTTTTGTTGATGGTTCATGTCTAAGAGATGGGATGGGAATTTTGAAAGCAGGATATGCTGTATGTACTGTAACAGGTGTCTTGGAAGCGGCCTGGCTCCAAGGAGTCTATTCTGCACAAGTAGCAGAACTTGTAGCCCTTACAAGAGCATGTCAACTGTCTGCATTGATGAAAGTCACCATTTACACTGATAGTCAGTACGGGTTTGGAATTGTGCACGACTTTGGACAACTATGGTCACAGAGAGGTTTCCTGACTTCTTCAGGATCCCCAGTGAAAAACGGGGAGAGAATAAGGGAATTGTTACACGCCATTCAAATGCCAGCTGAAGTTGCAGTGGTAAAGTGTAGTGCTCATACGAAAGGACAAGACTATGTTTCTCTGGGAAATGCATATGCGGATCAAGTCGCAAGATTTTGTGCCTTGAACTGTATATTACTCAGAGATGAATGGAATTCGATAAGTGAACCAGAACTCGAACCAGCTGAAGCATTTGCCTTGAAGGTCGTAGATACAATAGAGGAATTAAAAGCATTACAGAATAGCGTCAGGGAGGATGAAAGAGATTCCTCGATTAAATCACAATGTATAAAGAGACCAGACAAGTTATGGGTTTCAAATGAGGGAAAATTTGTTTTGCCAAACAGTCTCTTATCACAGCTTGCGCGGTTCTATCATGGGCAAGCTCACCTAGGGAGAGATGCCATGATACGATTGTTCAAAACTGATTGGTTTAACCCCAGATTTCGTCAAGCTGCAGAAGCAGTTTGCCATCGATGTGTCACTTGCCAGCAGATGAACCCAGGAAAGGGAACAGTTGTGAACGCCAGCCACATTGGCAGGGCCAGTGGGCCATTTAGTAGGATGCAGATAGACTTCATTGAGATGCCTGTGCATGGAGGTCTGAAGTATGTGTTGGTGATTGTGTGCATTTTTAGTCACTGGATTGAGGCATACCCCACACGTAGAAATGACAGCCTTACAGTTGCAAAGCTATTGTTGAGAGAGTTGATACCACGTTTCGGATTCCCGATCTCTTTAGAATCAGATAGGGGAAGTCACTCCAATAACGAGGTGATAAAGTTACTTTGCGAAGCGCTGAACATTGAGCAAAAACTGCATTGTAGCTATCGCCCTGAAGCATCAGGATTGGTGGAGCAGATGAATGGTACACTGAAATCAAGAATGGCGAAAATATGTGCATCGACAAATTTGAAATGGCCTGACGCATTGCCCTTGGCGCTAATGTCAATGAGAAACACCCCTGATAGAAAGACTGGATTGTCTCCGCACGAAATTCTCATGGGCAGGGCTATGAGACTTCCTGCAGTTCCCGCAAACGCGCTTTTGAATATTACAGATGATATGGTGTTAGACTACTGCAAAGGACTGGCTGACGTGGTTCGCTCTTTCTCTCACCAGGTGGAAGCAACCACCTTGCCACCGATCCAAGGTCCAGGACACGCACTGAAAGCAGGTGACTGGGTCGTGGTAAAGAAGCACGTGAGGAAGTCGTGTCTGGAACCCCGTTGGAAAGGCCCTTTCCAAGTGATCCTGACGACAACTACCGCTGTGAAGTGTGCGGGGGTTCCCAACTGGATTCACGCCAGTCACACAAAGAAGGTGTTGTGTCCCACAGATGAGGAAGTTGAAGCGCTAAAACTACCAGTGCCTGATAAAACAGTGCTGAGTGCTGAGACAGAACAAAACCGAACTGAAAGCGAACAGGCAGAAGCAGGAGAGAGAGAGATATTATTGGAGGACGAAGAGACAGACTCACTTGGGGAAGACCAAGGAGAAAGTTCAGACAGCGACGAAGAAGCTGAAGGTGACAAAGAACCTGAAGCAGCTGAGGGTAGCAAAAAGCCTGAAGCAGCTGAGGATGACAAGGAACCAGAAGCAGCTGAAAGTGATACAGAGCCTGACGAAAGTAACGGTGACGAAGGGCTCGAAAAAGGTGAAAAAGCAGGAGAGCCTGATCAGAGGAGGGCTTTCCCAGAAACAGACGATACAGAAAAAGAAAAAGAGAACGTGATTGATTCCCCAGAAGGAGGGGACAAGGCAGAACAGAACGGAACAGTTCAAACTTCTACAGAAAAGGTCGCAGGTCCAACAAATGGACATGGTGCAAAGAGGAGACTAAGTATATCACCAGTAAAACAAAGGACTGGAGAAGGTTTGAACGACGGAGAAAGGCCAAAAGTGAAAGAGAAAAGAAAAGAAGTGTCTGTCGTGGTACCAATCTCGAGTGAAGAAAAAGACTTGACAAAAGAGGAAAGTACCAGCGAGGCAGAATCGAAAAGAGAAGCAAAATTGAAAAGGAAAAGGATACCAAACAGGAGATATTCCGGTCCAGAATGGGCATATGCAGTCAATGACGATTGGACTGACGAGTTTGTATCTCTAAGCATCGAGAACGAAGAAGAAGAGATACCAGTAGAAAAGAAAAGTTTTATGGACTCTGTTGATTGAAAGGGTGATAAATGATATCGCTTGCTACAATATAACGTGAAACAAACAACCAGCTGAGACATTGCTAAACCGGATGAGACACTTGCTGAACTGATAAAGACTGAGTTATTGCCGAATTGAGACAAATGCTGCTAACCGATAAGTGACTGGCCTCCTGAAGAAAAACTGTGTGAACATTGCGCTCGTTCAGCTTTGTAACTGAATTGCTAAATAGCTTCATTTATAGGTGCTTCTAGCTCTCTGATTCTATACAGATCATGGCTACGCAAAACAGTAGAAAGAAATATTGTAAATATGTGTGTATAGGCTTGGTAATTGCATGTGTACTAATAATAATGGCAATAGTGCTTGCAATGCATGGAAAGGGTAAGAATGAGAAAATTGACGCTTCTACTTTTGCTCCTGTTACCGTCACTGAACTAACCGCATTGAAAAGACTAGAAATAGATGAGAGACTCTTGCATGATAAGAAAGAGCTTTCGTATAATGTTTTCTATCGCTTGCTAACAGAATATGTTGAGACTATGGATGCGAAAGATTGTTATGTGTGTACACAGATACCGACATCAGTAAAGGAAGGGGTGACATATCACCACATGCCTCTTACATACGGGATTACATGTAGTATAGTAATGTCTAGGTTTTATGGTCAAACTAACATACAGTATTTTTACTTGAATTATGATGTTACCTTTGCATATGTTCCTATAATAGCGCAGCTAAGCCAGATTGCTAAAGATTGGGATGCTAAAATAATGAGGGAATTTTTTGAGCCAATGCTACCTTTTGAAACGGCTCACGCTCATAGGGAAAACCTTACCTGCTCGCTCTCTGCAGTAGAAATAAGCTTTTTAGATCGTACAGATGATAGAAGGGCACAAATGAATGCGAAATTAGAAAAGGAACTACATAAGAGGACTTCAGTAGATAATTATGATTTTGCCGCAATAAAGACACAAGGGAGAATTGCTTTAGATGCTTGGCATGTAGGGAAATTTTGTATATATCGAGGTGAATCTTATTATGACAACATTTTCGTAGGAGCGAGTGAGTGTAAACATATGTTTATCTTTAAGGCCAAATGGACATTCATGATGAACGGACTTGACCCTGTCATTCCAGGTGTATATTACATTTGTGGGTATAATGCCTATTATCGTCTTCCAAAGGGATGGTGGGGAAGATGTTATTTGGGTATAGTGTTCCCAAAGGTTTATCAACTGGATGACCTATCGATGATTCAAAAGACATCTGGATCCCATCGTATCCAGAAAAGAGAGACCGCAGCTGCTGTGGTAGGAGATATATTTTGAGCCATGATTCCTTCATTAGGAGTTGTGTTGAATTCCATCAAAATAAGAAAGTTGTCTACTATAGTGGATAACATGTTGACAAAGTTTTCAGGTGCTATAATCCTGATAGATGCTGAACTTGCAGCGGAAAGAGCTATGACTCTTCAAAATAGGCTTGCTGTTGTACATATATTCCCGACAACAGTGTGAAGATTAAAACTATGCTTGCTAATCTAACAAAAGAAAGTGCAGATTTGAAGGAATTGAAAGAACCAGGAGTGTGGGAGAAGGTTGGAAAAGGACTTGCTTCAGTGGGACATTGGCTTGGGGGAATTTGGAATGGAATATTACAGAAAATAATACAAGGAATATTAATTGTAATGATTTGTATATTTGGAATTTGGGGAATAAAAAGGGGAATAATAATGATTATGGAGAGAATTAAAAGAAGAAAGGAAGAGAAAATAATGAAAAGAATGGCGGAAGAATACAAAGCGAAAACTAGGGGAATTAAAAGGAAAAGAGAACTGACAGAATTTTAATGGAATAAAATTTGTGAGCATGATTTGGTGTGATGACAAGTAGTCATCAGAGGAGGGATTGATGAAGCAGAAAATGAAGGTTTTACATTTATTAACGCATAAACGTAGTGTGAAATAATCATGTGTGACTTTAACCGAACTAATAAAGATTGTACGGGGACAAAATGTGCCCTCAGAGTAGTTTGCCAACATTTATAAGCGTGCTTTATATAACGTGGTGTATTAGAATTGCACTAATCCGACATAATCGTAAACGTGTGCTATGATTTGCTGGTTTGAAATGTTTTAGCTTAGCATTACTTTAGTGCAGGCTTCGGCCTAGTTGCCTGGTCTCACGGTTTAGATGCTCGTATTTTTCCAATGTGCTATTAAACATGTATTTTTGCTTGAAGCTGTACTTTTCCACTAAGATCGTTCACATGCTTATCTTAAGGTTTCGTGCCAGCTTGGCATTTTTCTCTTTACTCCAAGGTCGATCTGCAGGTGCGGACAATGGAGGCTCTGAAAGTGAGCTAATTGGTATAAAATGTTGCAACTTGCGTACCCATCTCCAAGGATAATGTATGCTTAAGTAAAAGCTTGAGAACGGTCGTTTTTGATTGGACAATTTGAAGCTAACCTATGAACCCTCCAATGGAAGACCCTACTGGATTTGAACTGTTGTCTATAAAAACCAGGTGCACGAGAAGAAGGTAGCCTTTTGCAGCCATTACAGCCATCACCAGCTCGATACCCGCCATTTTGCAGACTTCGTAGCTATTATGGCCCACCTTGCTGCGACGCCATTTTGAAAGAGACTTTGATGCTTTCTCTAATCGAGAGAAAGAGACTTTAAATGATTCTTGCCCTAGAGACTTTAACTTTGATCCCTTTGCATGAAGTAGTAGTTTTATTTTGCCGCCGTGAGGCATTTGCCCCGTTCACCCCTGCCCCTTTGCCCCGTCCCATGCTGATCGAGACGGTACCCATGCAGACCGAGAAACGGTACCTGTGAGACGAAGACTTCCTTGATTGCTGATCGTAATTGGTAAATATGAAAGGAAATCGTACAATTGCATTGTGTTTCTTTTAGGTAACCAATTGCTGATTTTTGACAAGATCCCTAGTTAGGAGTTTTTTCTAAATTAATGTTGCTAAATTGTTTTTGCATGAAGTCCCACATGCTGATGCTAATTTGAGGTTAGATGAGGATTCCTTTGTTGCACGATGCAATTTGAGACCTTGTTATGCTGACTAAATGTATGCAATTAGCTCTTTACAGATTATCGTATTAGTGATTTGCATTGTTATTATCGAATGTCTTGTGATTAAAATGCTACATAGATTGCACTTGTTCCGCCGCTATGGACAGCTATTAATGTTCATTTACGTTTATCATTTGGTGTTGAGACACATTTATATTGTGCTAGCTTTGTTAATATAGGGAAATAAAATTTACTAACTTTGAATAAACTGGTGTGGTTATTCCTGACTGAAAGGTCAGGGTTCGCCGAAAATGTATTCTGGATTGATTGTCAAGTGTTATGTTGATCAGGGTATTGCTTATGTCCGTTATTGAATATTGATTTGATGCAATCGATCGATCTAGAGTACGGAGAGTCCCACTTAGTCAAAAGATTCATCGGCCTAAAGAGCGTCCGAATACAGGTAAATTATTAGTACGGAACGCTCTATCATTGTAAACGAGCTTTATTAATCATGAAGTATTGAAAATGTAGTAATCCGTCATAATTGCAAATGTATGCCATGATTTCTTGTTTGAAAACTGTTTTGCTTAGCTTAAATTTAGTACAGGCTTTGGCCTAGTTGCCTGGTCTCAAATTCTAACTGCGTGGCTTTTTCCTTGAACTAATGAAACATATATTCTTGCTTGAAGTTGTATTTTTCCAGTAGAGCTGACTGATACACTTATCTCCAAGGTTTCGTACTAGGCCAGTTTCATCCCCTTTGATACAAGGTCAGTCTGCAGGTGTGGACAATGAAGGTACAGATAGTAAAATAATTGGCAACCCATGTTACAACTTGTGTTCCAAGGCTCCAAGGACAGTGTATGCATAAATGAGCGCTAGTAAAAGACAATTTTCATTGGACAATTTGAAGCCAACCTATGAACCCTCCAATGGAAGACCCAGCAGAATTTGGAATGTTTCTTACTTAAACCCACTGGACAAAGAGAAGTCAGCCATTTTTCCTCGATGCCAGTTTTGAAGCCAGATGCCAAACTCCATTTTGGACGACACCCTGATGCCCTTTTCTCTATCTGAGAGAAAGAGACTTTAAGAATTCTCACCCTAGAGACTTTAACTTTGATTTACACCGTCTTGCCCATGCAGTAACTTTGCCCCATTCTCCTTGCCGCTGCAAGGGAACTTGCCCTTAACTTTGCCCCTTTGAAACTTGCCCCATGCTGATCGAACCGGTACCTGAAGGACGAAGACTTTTCGTGAATGCTGATTGTATTTGGTAAATATGAAAGGATAAATGTATTATGCATTGTGTTTTTCCTTTTAGGTACCAACTGCTATTTTGATAGGGTCCTAGTTAGAAGTTTTCCAAATATTGTGTTGACTAAATTCGTTTTGCATGAAGCCCCACATGCCAGTTTTAATTAGAGGTTAGTCGAGGTATTCATTCAATGTACCATGCTAAATTGAAATCTTGTTATGCTGACCAATGTATGAAATTAGTCAAATACAGTTAGTCATATTAGTGATTTGCATTGCCATAACTGAGTGTATCATCATCCAGATTTTGCGTAGATTGTGTTTCTTCCGCCGTTATGGACAGCCAGTAATGTTCATATACATATATCATTTGGTTTTGAGACTTATATACATCGTGTTAGCTTTGTTAATATAGGGAAATAAATTCACTAACTTTTAATAAACTGGTGTGGTTATTCATGACCGAAAGGTCATGGTGCGCCGAAATACCAACTGTTATTGATTTCTGATGTGCTATATTGATCTATTAATTGAGTATTGATTACCGATTGCAATAGTTATTGATTATTGATCTGAGTGACTCGACTATTTTAGGATGAGGAGAGCCCGACTCGGTTAAAAGATTCACCGAACTCCAACGTGTCCAGGTACAGGTAATTTATAAGGGCTGGACGCGTTATCAGTAGATGGTAGCAGAGATTGATGGTTTAGCCCTTTGGGACCCCATCCGAACAATAGACAGAGTCAAGTTAGAATTTTCTTTGATAAAACAAGTTGGAGGGATGATGATGCCCTAAGTCCCCCAATGACTTTCCCGGAATCTCGGAGCTTGTGAATGAGGAACATGGAGGTATGAGAATGGTCTCGGCGTTTCTAGTGACGGTATGAGTGAAGTTAGGGTTTTGCGCTTGCACAGCTTATTGCCGCAGACTAATTGAGAAGTTTGTGAGGATTTAAGGGGTTAAAAGATATTAGAAGAGTGTTACTCCAAAGGTGTGAGAGTAGGGAAGTCGTCGAACTTCACGTGTGTGTAGCGTTTTGAGCAGAAAAATTGTCCACGTGGTTGTTGATGTTGAGATGGGCCCTGCGAGGTCAAGAGACTCCAGAGTATGTTGAAATGTGTATGTGACACTTGTTTGATGTTGTGATCTGGTCAGGTTTAATAGGTTGATCGGGCGTGGTCAACAAGTCGGTATGAATGTTGCGGAGTGAAAGAAAACTTTGACTTTGAGATTTGACGAATTCTAAAGTGCACTAGAATAGTTCATTGATCAGTTGAGAGTAAAGTTTGCGGGTCAAATTTTGCTTGCGAAAGTGGGAAACCGAGAAAGATGGAATAACTGCAGAGGCTAGTGAAAAATCCCTAAGGTTTCTGAAGCGATTGTATTACCTTTCCTGTAGTAAACCGACAGATCTGTTTATTCTTTTGGTTAAGTGCTCGCGTTATATTGCAGAAATTAGTTTATGAGTGAAGCCGAATGAAAAGAGGACAAGCCGCGGGACTTTGTCAGCCGCAGAGTGTGAGTGTGACGTCACTAGGAGCCGTGCTGGGATAGGTCGGTTGGTGAGAAGGGTCGCGCACGGATTGGACGCACTCCGTGAAGCGCAATTGGAAGGGGAAAGGCAAGCGAAGAGTATTCCGGGAATTAAAGTCACTTATTGATTACATATTTTAGAAAAACAAAAGACGGAAAGATTACATTTTTCAAAGCATTTAAGAGTGCCATGAGGGGAGATGTTTATATTAAAGCAAATATAGGAGAAGAGACACCGCCTGAGGGTACACCAGCTTACATTGTCATTGAAGAAAAGGGTGTAGCGCCATGTCTATGGTTAAAACAATGGTGCAAATTAACAGAGAAACATGGAAGTGTAGCGTTCCCTATCCAAAGGTCCTTTAATCTAAGGGTTTTAGAAAATTTGAGATTTGCGCTATACAACATGAAAGTACCTCCAAGACCAGCACAGTTTGAGGCACTAGCAATTTGGGAGCTAATAGCTAGAAACCAACAACAAAAGAAGTTCGAGACCACAATAAGAAAAGTAGAAAAGACACTAGCGGACGCTAGATGGGACAGCACACAAAAGGTTTGGACATCAGATGTATTGCAGGGGATTAAATTGTTTCCAGCGATTACTGATGAAGCGGAGACGGAAGGAAGGAAAGCCACCTATAAGACAAACAGGAGTCAGTCCAGAGAGAGAGAGAACAATAGAAACTCGAAAAGGGGAGACGAGTCAGATGATGAGGAGTTCATTATACAATTGCTGAATGATCGCCCACCACCATACGTGGAAAGCGAAAAAGGTTCAAGCATTAGTACTGCCCCTCCAGAACAAATAGAGGGTAATGTAACACCAAATTTGAGAATATCTCAGAGGCCGAGCAGCTCCGACATGCCTTTCTCACCACAAATACCACAGATTCAGAGAATATACCCAGACGTGCCGACATTGAAACCTGCTGATAACTATCAGCCACAGGTTCAAAGGCACTGTTGTGATGAGCATAACATGGGAATGACTTCTGATTCAATGGCGCAGGGAGGACAAAACTATCAGAGACCGACATTGATTCAAGCTGAATCAACACAGTTCTCGATGCCCCAAAAGCAGACACAAGAAGTGCGAGTAATAGAAAGCCAGTTAGGTATGCCAGCAATGATGAACCAAAATGTGGGGATTAACATGCCACAGAATTCGGAGAACAGACAGAATCCAGACGCAATATCTCTACCTATCACTGTAGGTCCACCAGTACAACTGTACATACAGGCAAATTCAAGCACAAGCGACCAGGGGTTAATGATACAGAATGGGACAGGGAGAAGATGCATAGAAACCACTCCAGAAACAACTCCGATAGCGGCACTGCCAAATGGATCTGGGTCCTTGTCGGAATTTAGTCCAATTCCAATTTGTGCCCCGTCAACCGTGGTAAGGTCACATCCACCACTATTAGTACCGTTAACCTCACAGACTGAAACATTACAGAAACCATCAGTGGCAGTTGATGTAACTGCTACACTGATGGGACTGAACGCGCAACAGTTAACACAATGGTTCAACAGCCTGAACTCCCCACAGAGTACATCTAGCGGGAAGGGAGAAAAATACCTGAATAAAATAAGGTTGGGTATGGAGGCAGATGAACTGGTAGAGGGAACAATGGGTTTGAACAGATTAGAATCATACACAGAGAAAGAACTAAGATACATGTGCCCTAGGATTACAAGAGAAGTAAGCAGCATACATAAGAAGTTACAAGAAATTGCAGACAGAAACGAGATCGATATAAGTAAGACTAAACACCTGAGCAGGATTTACAGGTTAGACTTTGAGACAAAAGATTTTGAACACATGAGATCCGTAGGGATGAAAACACACCTTAAAGAGATACTGCAGAGTGCACAGGTCTGGAGATGTTTAGACAAGTGGGAAAGCAGGTGGGTTAAGAAAAAGGATAAAAAAGAAAGAAAATACTCTAGAGCGGAATGAGAAAAAACTACAGAATGACGATCTGATAACTATGTTACCAATGAGAGAGACAGCAGGGGGAAAACTTGTACATGTACCATGGCACAGGTGCGATATTCAATCCTTTACGGATGACTTTCCCAAATTGAGAGAGAAGCCGATTGAGTGGTATCAACAGACAGATAGATTTGTGAAACTCGCGAAATGTCTCTGGGAAGACCTGAATACTTTATTTGAAATTGTGGTTCCGGCGGATTTGTGGGAAGATTGTAAAAGGGCTGTAGGTTGGCCTACGAGTGAACCAAAGAGAGACAGGGACACAGCTGCGCCATCACCCACGGTAATGAGCTTATACCATAAGGTGATCGAGCACTTGAAAACCAAGGTTGCGTCGAAAAATGTGGATTGGCAGAGGATTGACAGAACAGCCCAAGAGGTTAAAGAGTCTATACATGCGTACTACGAGAGATTGTTGAAGGTGTTTAAAAATTACAGTGGCACGGAAACGATTGAGCCAAAGGACATGCTCCATTTTGTGTTCAGGTTCGTGGAAGGGCTGAGGCCCGAAATCAGCCAGATGATTAAATCGCATTTGATTTGTTGGCAGTCAAAGTCGATCGATGAAGTGTTGAATTATGCGAAATACTGTAGTGATGATATTGAGACCAAACAGAAAAGATTGAAAGAAAAGGTGATGGTGATGCAGCTTAGAGCAGCTCAGACAGGTTTGCAAGGGTTGCAAGGGTTTCAACAACAGGTGCCGCAGCAGCAGCAACAGGGAAACGCTATGTTTCAGCCGCAGATGAGAGGCAGAGGCCGAGGAGGTTTTGTGAATAATGGTCCTGATTTGAATACCGTTATGATTCCAAATGGTATACAGGCAATGAAGAAGGTGATGCCATGTCACACGTGCGGAATCGTCGGGCATTGGAAACGGGAGTGCCCAAAGATGGTGCAGGAAGGTGTAGGTCAGCAAAACAATGATGTCAATACATTCCAGACTATGAGAGGACCGAAACTGAGAGGTCCAAACCCAAATTTCCAAAACAATATAAACCAGCTGCAGGGTTTACAACCCATGCAACCGCAACAGGTGCAAATGCCCCGTGTGCAAATGGCACAATTGCAGCCAATGCAACAGCAGTTTCCTATGGTACCTAATCAGCAAATGCAAATACCCTTAGCACCAATGAATCAGCAGCAAGCAATGCTTCCTCAACAGATCACGGGTCAGGGAATGAGTCAAAATGACACAGTACACCAATTCCCACTACACAGCGAGAATGGAATAAACAATGTATGGGAGAGTGAAAGTTCAGATGAGGAGGGAAATTGTGTGCTTGCAGCATCCTTGGAAGTTGATTAAAAGGGTCCGTATGTGGAGGGAAGAGTTATGGGTCATCGCGTTTCATTTTTGGTTGACACAGGAGCTACACGTTCCACTGTTAGGAGCATTGAAGTGCCAAATTTGCCACTTTCAGGGAGAACAGTACAGGTAGTGGGAGTAGCAAACAGGTACCTGACGAACCCAATCACAGATCCAGTTCAAGTCAGAATTGGTAACTATCAAGGGACACATAAATTTGTGGTATGTGACTCAAGCCCGATATCACTGTTAGGGAGAGACTTATTGTGCAAATTGGGGTGTTCGATTATGTGTTCAAACGATGGAATTAAAATTCAGACAAGCAGTGATGGGGAAGAAGAGGACAGTGTAGGAGGGGATGAGGTGGGGACTGTCGATGAAGAGTATCCCCTGATTACCCTTTATCCGATGATCACTGAAGCAGAAATTCCTGCTGAGTTACAGGAAACAGTCGGAAAAGAAGTGTGGGATATGACAGGAAAAGAGGTGGGATTGGTGAAAGGAGTGGAACCAGTGAAAGTGACTGTAAAACCCAATGTAACCTTTCCCCAGACCCCACAGTACCATATGGCACAAGACACCCTCATGAAAGTCGCCCAACTCATTGATGAGTTTGTAAAGCAGGGGGTACTGAAAGAAGTGTTAAGCAGTCCATGTAATTCGCCAATCATGGGACTAATAAAGCCAAGTGGAAAGGTCCGAATTGTTCAGGACTTGAGAAAAATAAATGACATAATAATAAAATGTTGCCCTGTAGTACCAAATCCAGCTGTGATAATGTTTCAAGTCCCTTGTGATGCTGAGTGGTTCTCAGTCATCGACTTGTCACAAGCATTCTTTTCGGTGCCTCTTCATGAGGACTGCCAATTTCTCTTTTGTTTCAAATTCTTAGACAGAGTTTACAGTTGGTGTCGAATTCCTCAACGGTTTTCGGAGTCACCGTCAATTTTCAATCAGATTCTAAAGAAAGATTTGGAAGCGTTGATGTTGCCATTCGAGTCAACCCTAATACAGTACATTGACGATTTACTGATTGCATCTAAGACAGAAAGTGACTGCACAGCCGACACCATTGCCCTATTGAACCATTTGGGAAGGAATGGACACAAGGTGTCTCCTTCGAAATTACAATTCTGCCAGAAGAAAGTGAAATATTTGGGTCACCAAATAGAGAAAGGGTCACAAAGAATTATGAAGGAAAGAATAACAAGTGTACTTCAAATGAGTCCCCCAAAGACGAGGAGGGAGGTGAGGAAGTTTTTGGGAATGGTGAGCTACTGTCGCCAATGGATTCCCAACTTCTCAACTCTAGCAAAACCTTTACTGAAACTGACCCAGAAGGATGCATTGGATGAAATTGAGCTGAAAGGAGATGAGATGGATGCTTTTATTGAATTGAAAGAATGCATGTGCAGGGCTCCAGCTTTAGGTATGCCTGACTACACAAAGCCTTTCACATTGTTTTGTCATGAACGTGATGCATGTTCCTTGTCTGTCTTGACCCAAGCCCATGGCGGCGTAAACAGACCAGTAGCATATTTTTCAGCTACTTTGGATCCGGTCGCAGCAGCACTGCCAGGGTGCTTGTGTGCCGTAGCCGCAGTTGGTATCAGCCTCACTCAGAGTGAAGGAATAGTGATGGGACACCCTTTAACAGTCATGGTCCCTCACTCAGTCGAGATACTTTTGACACGTTCTCGAACACAACACATGACTGGTGCTAGACTCACAAGGTACGAAACAATAATTATGGGATCACCTAATGTGCAGCTGAAAAGGTGCACTACGTTGAACCCAGCAACCTTGTTTCCCAGTGAAAATGCCGAAATTGAGAACGTCGAAGACATCGAGCACGACTGTCTTCAGGTGACTGAATTTTGCACCAAACCAAGACCTGATATCAAAGATACCCGATTGGAAGAAAATGATCAAATTATTTTTGTTGATGGTTCATGTTTAAGAGATGCACTGGGTATATTGAAAGCAGGGTACGCTGCATGTACGGTAACAGGTGTTTTGGAAGCATCTTGGCTTCAAGGAGTTTACTCTGCACAAGTAGCAGAATTGGTAGCCCTTACTAGAGCTTGCCAACTCTCTGCATTAATGAAAGTTACCATTTACACTGACAGTCAGTACGGGTTTGGAATAGTGCATGATTTTGGACAATTGTGGCCACAGAGAGGCTTCATGACCTCTTCAGGATCACCAGTGAAAAATGGTGAAAGAATAAGAGAATTGTTACATGCCATCCAACTACCAGGAGAAGTAGCAGTGGTAAAATGCAGTGCACACTCGAAGGGACAAGACTTTGTTTCTCTGGGAAATGGATATGCGGATGAAGTCGCAAGGTTTTGCGCATTGAACTGTATATTGCTTAGGGATGAATGGAATTTGATAAGTGAACCAGAACTCGAACCAAGCGAAATCTTTGCTCTAAAGGTGGTAGATACGATGGACGAATTGAAATCCTTACAGAATGATGTCAGTGAGGATGAGAAACTCTCGTGGACCAAATCACAATGTGTAAAGAGACTAGATGAATTATGGGTTTCAAGTGAAGGGAAATTCGTTCTTCCAAATAGCCTTTTGACACAGATAGCCAGATTTTACCATGGACAAGCTCATCTTGGGAGGGATGCCATGATTAGATTGTTTAAAACTGATTGGTTTAACCCCAAATTCCGTCAAGTTTCTGAAGCAGTTTGCCACCGTTGCGTCATTTGCCAACAGATGAACGCAGGGAAGGGAACCGTAGTAAATTTGAGCCACATAGGAAGGGCAGGGGGTCCATTCAGCAGGATGCAAATGGACTTCATTGAGATGCCTGTGCATGGAGGCTTGAAGTATGTGTTGGTGGTTGTGTGCATTTTTAGTCACTGGATCGAAGCATACCCTACACGCAGAAATGACAGTCTCACAGTTGCAAAACTACTCTTGAGAGAGCTAATACCACGTTTTGGATTCCCGATCTCTTTAGAATCAGATAGGGGAAGTCACTTCAATAATGAAGTAATAAAATTGCTTTGTGCAGCACTGAACATTGAGCAAAAGTTGCATTGTAGCTACCGCCCTGAAGCCTCAGGTTTAGTGGAGCAAATAAATGGCAAATTGAAATCAAGGATGGCGAAAATATGTGCATCAACAAACTTAAAATGGCCTGACGCATTGCCCTTGGTGCTAATGTAAATGAGAAACACCCCTGACAGGAAAACTGGACTGTCCCCGCACGATATCCTCATGGGCAGAGCCATGAGACTTCCAGCAGTTCCTGCAAATGCTCTTTTGAATATTACAGATGATATGGTGTTAGACTACTGCAAGGGTCTAGCTGATGTGGTTCGCTCTTTCTCTCACCAGGTGGAGGCAACCACCTTGCCACCGATCCAAGGTCCAGGACACGCCCTGAAAGCAGGTGACTGGGTCGTGATAAAGAAGCACGTGAGGAAGTCGTGTTTGGAACCCCGTTGGAAAGGACCTTTTCAAGTGATTTTGATGACTACCACCGCTGTGAAGTGTGCGGGAGTTCCCAACTGGATCCACGCCAGTCACACAAAGAGGGTATTGTGTCCCACAGACGAGGAAGTTGAAGCGCTGAAATCCCCAGTGTCTGATAACAAAGTGCCAAGCGCTGAGACAGAGCGAAAAAGATCTAGAAGCGAACAGGCAGAAATAGAGGAGGGAGAAATATTCTCTGAGGACGAAGCACTTGGGGAAGACCAAGGAGGAGCCTCAGAAAGCGACGAAGCAGCTGAAGGTAACAAAGAGCCTGAAACAGCTGAAAGTGACAAAGAGCCTGAAGAAAGTAACGGAAGCAAAGGGCTTGAAACAAGTGAAGGAGCAGGAGAGCCTGATCAGAGGAGGACTTTCCCAGAAGCAGACGATACAGGAAAAGAAAAGGAAAACCTGATTGACTCCCCAGAAGACAAGGCAGAACAGAACGAAACTGCTCAAACTCCTTCAGAAGAGATTGCAGGTCCCTCAAGTGGACCCAGTGCAAAAAGGAGACAAAGAATATCACCAGTAAAATTAAGAATTAGGGAAACGTTGAACGACAGAGAAGGGCCAAGAGTGAAAGACAAAAGAAAGGAAGTGTCTGACGCAATAGCAGCACCAAGCGAAGAGAAAGACTTGGCCAAAGAGGAAAGTACCAGTGAGAAATAATCAAAGAGAGATGCAAAATTGAAAAGAAAAAGGATACCGAGCAGAAGGTATTCCGGTCCGGAGTGGGCATACGTAGCCAATAACGATTGGTCAGACGAATTCGTATCCCTCAGTCTCGAGAACGAAGAGGCAGAACTTCATTTTGGCACAGGAGAAATAAAACTTTATGAACATTGCCGATTAAAGGCATTGATCACCTGATTGACTTTTAAACCGGCTAAGACATTGCTAACTTGATTGGCTTTGAAACCGATCTTGAGACAACGCTGCTAACCTATAAGAGACTAAGCTGCTAAAGAAAACTGTGTGAACATTGAACTCGTTCAGCTTTGTAAATATCTGCAAATCCATTTTGATAAAGTGTCTTCAACTTTCTGATTCTATGCAGATCATGACTAGCTTCACTACAAAGGGGCGTAAGATGAAGTGTTGTAAATACATGTGTATCGGTCTAATAACCGCATGCGTACTAATCATTGTAGCAATAGTTCTTGGAATGCATGGTAAGAATGAGAATGAGACGAATGATGTTCCTACTTCTAAACCTATTGTCGTTACTGAACTAACAGCTCTGAAGAGACTCGAGCAAGATGAGAGACACTTGCATGATAAGAAGGAACTTTCATCTAACGTTTTCTATCGCTTACTGAGTGAGTATGTTGAGACCATGGATGCGAAAGATTGTTATGTGTGTACACAAATACCTACCTCAGTGGTGGAAGGGGTGACATATCATAGCATGCCTCTTACGTATGGAATTACATGTAGTATAATAGCTTCCAGATTTTATGGTCAAACGTACATTCATTATTTTTACACTAATTATGATGTTACTTTTGCATATGTCCCCATAATAGGGCACCTGAGTAAGATAGCTAGAGATTATTATGCCAAGTTAATGAGGGAATTCTTCGAACCGATGTCACCTTTTCACTCAGCACACGCACACAGAGAGAACCTTACATGCTTGCTTTCCCGAGTAGAGATAAACTTCTTAGACCGCACTGATGATAGGAGGAAAGAAATGAAGGAGGAATTAGAAAAGGAATTACACAAAAGGACATCCGTAGATAACTATGCTTTTGCCGCAATAAAGACACAAGGGAAAATAGCTTTAGATACATTGCACGTAGGGAGATTTTGTATACATAGACATAAATCATATTATGACACAGTTTTTGTGGGAACGAGTGAATGCAAACATACGTTTTTGCTTCAACCTAAGTGGACGCTCATGCTGAATGGACAAGACCCAGTTATTCCTGGAATATAATATATTTGTGGACTCAACGCCTATTATCGTCTTCCTAAAGGATGGTATGGGAGATGTTATTTGGGAATAGTGTTCCCAAAGATTTACCAACTAAACGACTTAACGAAATTTCCAAAGCTGTCTGAATCACATCATGTTCAGAAAAGGGATACAGCTTCTGGTGTGGTAGGAGATATATTTGGAGCATTGATTCCTTCAGTGGGAGTCATATTGAATTCAATTAAAATACGAAAGTTGTCTACTATTGTGGATAACATGCTGACAAAATTTTTAGGGGCTATAATCCTGATGGATGCTGAACTCGCTGCAGAAAGAGCTATGACTGTTCAAAATCGGCTTGCCTTAGACATTCTTTTAGCAAAGGATGGCGGCGTTTGCAAAATGCTTGGTACACGTCACTGTTGTACATATATACCAGACAGCAGTGGAAAAATTAAAACAATGCTTACAAATTTAACTAAAGAAAGTGTAGATTTAAAGGAATTGAAAGAACCAGGAGTTGGGAGAAAGTTTGAAAAGGATTTGCTTCTGTGGGAAATTGGCTCAGCAACGTTTGGAACGGATTGTTACTAAAAATAGTAAAGGGAATATTAATAATATTGATTTGTCTATTAGGCTCTTGGGGAACATGGAAAGCTTTCAAAATGTTAAAAGCAAGGAACAAAAGGAAAAGAGAAGAGAAAATAGAGAACAAAATGGTGGAAATATATAGAGAAAAATCAAAAGGGACTAAAAGAAAAAGGGAATTGACTGAAGTGCCAAATTACTATACAGAATTTTAATGGAATACAATTTGTGGGTAGATTTGATGTGATGACATAATTAGTCATCAGAGGAGGGATTGATGACGCAGAAAAAGAAGGTCCGACATATATTCATACATATCGTGTAATCAAAACATATAATGAAGTGTGATTTTAGTAAAGAAAATAATGTACGAGGGAAATTGTGCCCTCGGGGTAGTTCGCCATCATTGTAAACGAGCTTTATTAATCATGAAGAATTGAAAATGTAGTAATCCGTCATAATTGCAAATGTATGCCATGATTTCTTGTTTGAAAACTGTTTTGCTTAGCTTAAATTTAGTACAGGCTTTGGCCTAGTTGCCTGGTCCCAAATTCTAACTGCGTGGCTTTTTCCTTGAACTAATGAAACATATATTCTTGCTTGAAGTTGTATTTTTCCAGTAGAGCTGACTGATACACTTATCTCCAAGGTTTCGTACTAGGCCGGTTTCATCCCCTTTGATACAAGGTCAGTCTGCAGGTGCGGACAATGAAGGTACAGATAGTAAAATAATTGGCAACCCATGTTACCACTTGTGTTCCAAGGCTCCAAGGACAGTGTATGCATAAATGAGTGCTAGTAAAAGAAAATTTTCATTGGACAATTTGAAGCCAACCTATGAACCCTCCAATGGAAGACCCTGCAGAATTTGGAATCTTTCTTACTTAAACCCACTGGACAAAGAGAAGTCAGCCATTTTTCCTCGATGCCAGTTTTGGAACCAGATGCCAGACTCCATTTTGGACGACACCCTGATGCCCTTTTCTCTATCTGAGAGAAAGAGACTTTAAGAATTCTCACCCTAGAGATTTTTACTTTGATTTGCCCCATCTTGCCCATGCAGTAACTTTGCCCCATTCTCCTTGCCGCTGCAAGGGAACTTGCCCTTAACTTTGCCCCTTTGAAACTTGCCCCATGCTGATCGAACCGGTACCTGAAGAACGAAGACTTTTCTTGAATGCTGATTGTATTTGGTAAATATGAAAGGATAAATGTATTATGCATTGTGTTTTTCCTTTTAGGTACCAACTGCTATTTTGATAGGGTCCTAATTAGAAGTTTTCCAAATATTGTGTTGACTAAATTCGTTTTGCATGAAGCCCCACATGCCAATGCTAATTAGAGGTTAGTCAAAGTATTCATTCAATGTACCATGCTAAATTGAAATCTTGTTATGCTGACCAATGTATGAAATTAGTTGAATACAGTTAGTCATATTAGTGATTTGCATTGCCATAACTGAGTGTATCATCATCCATTTTTTGCATAGATTGCGTTTCTTCCGCCGTTATGGACAGCCAGTAATGTTCATATACATATATCATTTGGTTTTGAGACTTATATACATCGTGTTAGCTTTGTTAATATAGGGAAATAAATTCACGAACTTTTAATAAACTGGTGTGGTTATTCATGACCGAAAGGTCATGGTGCGCCGAAATACCAACTGTTATTGATTTCTGATGTGCTATATTGATCTATTAATTGAGTATTGATTACCGATTGCAATAGTTATTGATTATTGATCTGAGTGACTCGACTATTTTAGGATGAGGAGAGCCCGACTCGGTTAAAAGATTCACCGACCTCCAACGTGTCCAGGTACAGGTAATTTATAAGGGCTGGACGCGTTATCACCTCCACGCCCACTCTGAGACCGTTTATATATATATGGCTTAATACATCTATGGTGCGTGGAGAATTACGGGTGAACGTTACTTAGGGAGTCCACCTTGCCTTCCAAGGCCAGAGATAGCTAGCTGTGATATTTGCATCCCTATCATATACACTGTACTTTATGACAACTTCCATTTCTTGTCACCAATTGTTAGGTAGACAAAAATATTTGATTTGTTTTAGACAAGACATATTTATTTATCCTCTTTGGGAAGAAGTTTGAAGTATAGTCTTGGAAGCACTTAGGTCCGTATTTATACTTTGTTAGCGCCGCGTATGCGTCATTTTTTAATGCAAAAGCGGCGCAAACTTACAAAATACAATTGTATTTTGTAAGTTTGCGCCGCTTTTGCGTGAAAAAGTGGCGCAAATGCAGCGCTAAAAAAGTATAAATACGGGCCTTTGTTTTAGTTTTATTATTGCATCCCTGCACATATACTTCAGCCACTGGATTCTGCTTTCTTTTCTCATATATCATAGAGTCACCCACTTCCCTATCCCTTTGTCTTAAATCTGTCCGTCTACACTAGTGCTGCAAGGTGTGTTAGCACTCTTTCCTTTTTGTAAAGGACAACTGTGCTTTTATGTTAGCAGGGTTGGTAATGACATATTAAGTATGTCTCTTAATAGTGATCTTGTATATACATCACAGACGAATTGCAATTACCAGCGGTGAGGGGCATCTTCTCCTTGCTTTAACTTGTCCACTCAGGCCAAGGAGTGTTAGCTCCCTCATGATTTTATACAGGCTACCTTTGTACAGGGGCGGCTCCTGCTTTAGGGTGGAGGAGCGTTGCCCCCCCGTCATCAGCGACAGCTGCTAAACCTTTACCAGAAAACATTAATAAACTGAGTTTATTATTGTTTTCTGGTGAAGGGGCAGGGCCACAGGGCTGACGAGCAGTGAGGGAGAGTGCTCAGCACTCCCCCTCACTGCGCATGTATGTTCGGCTGGCCGGCCAGTCTGCCTCAGAGCGCCCTGGCTGTTCTGAGCAGCATCAGGATTGGCCGCAAGGCAGGCTGGGAGCCTGTGCCTGCAGCCTGCGACAGAGAGGAGAAGCACAGGGCGAGGGAAGGTATGTGTTTTAAAAAAAAAAAAATGTTTACTCCCCCCGGCACCTCCCCACCCCTTCCACACTCCGCTAGCCACTACTGCCTTTGTACTAGATCTAGGTTTGTATGCTTTTATGCCAATATCTTATGTTTCTTGTACAGCTTATATCCTAAGTTGAACCAAAGTTACCTATGCAGCACAACATTCCAATGCAATGCTTTTGCCATTGCGTGACTATAAAACGGAGTTTACCATATCGCAATATATGCAGTTCAACCAGTGGACAGTCCTTAAAATAGTCTTTTCACCGGAACTGAATGTTCAACTTCCTTTGCTTATTATTTGTTTGAGTGATCATTGATGATTGGTTTGTCTGCATACATAGGCCCTTTAAATTTTCTTCAGCTAGCAATGCTCTCTACCTTTTGTGGGATTTCTTGATGTTTTTACTCATTGCGGATAATTTATAAACAAAAGTAAATCTTGAGTTGATTTTTCCATTTCAACAACTTACCCACGAGTCTTTCATCGCGCCTTTATTTGACTTCATTATCGATTTCCCTCGGATTGTCTCTTTAAACCTTGCACTGAACGCCTTCCCGACTTTCTTGAGTGAGTTTTCATCTGAGTTAATTCGTTTCAACTGAATCTGGAATGCGAATACGGAAGGGGCGATTTCACAGATTCAGAATGAAAACACTGAGATGCAGTAAATTGTCCTTGTCAGTAGTTTAGTGAAAAGTCGTGTGTGTATAGTTCTGTTCACAGGTTACACAGACAAACGCAAGATCGAAATATATGTGGAATCTGTGATGTGGCTGAATTTGATGCTAGCATTTTTCTGGTTCAGACGAGATATTTCTCGTAAGTGCTTTTTGTTTACCTGATGTAATCAAGGTACCTTAAATATATCACTAAGCTCTCAAGACGTTTAGGCCCATATTTATACTTTTTGACGCAAAACTGCGCCAACGCAGTTTTGCGTCAAAAAAATTAGCGCCGGCTAACGCCATTCTGAAGCGCCATGCGGGCGCCGTATTTATTCAATGATGTTAGCCGGCGTTAGCCGCCGGCGCCGTCTGGTGTGTGTTAAAAAAAACGACGTACACCACGCAGCGCCGGCATAGGGGGAAAATGGCGTATGGGCGTCCAGAAATGGTGCAAGTCAGGCTGAGGCAAAAAATTCGCCACAACCCGATTTGCGCCATTTTTTTACGACGCCCATCCCCCATTGAAATGACTCCTGTCTTAGCAAAGACAGGAGTCATGCCCCCTTGCCAATGGCCATGCCCAGGGGACTTCTGTCCCCTGGGCATGGTCATTGGGCATAGTGGCATGTAGGGGGGCACAAATCAGGCTCCCCTATGCCACAAAAAAAAAAAAAAACTACTTACCTGGACTTACCTTAATGTCCCTGGGGTGGGTCCCTCCATCCTTGGGTGTCCTCCTGGGGTGGGCAAGGGTGGCAGGGGGTGTCCCTGGGGGCTTGGGAGGGCACCTCTGGGCTCATTCTGAGCCCACAGGTCCCTTAACGCCTGCCCTGACCCAGGCGCTAAAATCCGGCGCAAATACGGGTTTTTTAGTCCCGCCCACTCCCGGGCGTCATTTTTGTCCGGGAGTATAAATACGACGCATATGCATCGGAGTCATTTTTTAAGACGGGAACGCCTACCTTGCATATCATTAACGCAAGGAAGGTGTTCACGCAAAAAAATGACGCTAACTCCATGAACTTTGGCGCTAGACGCGTCTAACGCCAAAGTATAAATATGGAGTTAGTTTTGCGTCGAATTTGCGTCGATAAAAACGACGCAAATTCGGCGCAAACGGAGTATAAATATGCCCCTTAGCATCATTATATAGGCGTTATTCTTTCACCTTGACTTAAAGATATTGGCATGGACGGGTATTCTGAGAAAACTCATTGATGTGCCATTCCTCTGTAAATAGAATACAGTCTTCCGGATGAAGTAACTAGGGTACAATGCGAAATGCAACAGTTCTATCAGAAAGTGTTCACTCTTGCTTCAGTCCTGGACAGTGCTAATTCCACTTCTATGCTTTCCGAGTGAGAAATTAAGATGTATAGGGAAGTCACATAACCATAATTTTTTTTGTTATTTGAATATTCAAGTTAGATTGTTTTAAAAGAAATTTGTGAGGAGTAAAATGTCAAGCGCTGGTTCATCAAAACGGGACATTGTGGAAAGCATCTTTATATAGATTCTGCTGAGAGGCCTCCTCCATTGGCGATGGTATCAGTTGGCAGTAATTGTCATTGATTCGGTTCTCACCATCTGGTGAGCCAGGCCAGAAAACCTGTTGTATCTCTTCATAGTGAAGGCAGGATCTCCTTTATGTAGTGACTGCCACGTTCCGGTAGAGAATGTGTGGGGAGCTTCTTATATCAGCTTGCACCACAGAAAGGGCATTCATCACCTACAACCTAACCAAATTTCCTGTACAAAGTTCAGTGGGTCCACGGGTGCCCATTGCAGGTCACTTTTGCAGGTCATAGAATGGGTTGATTTCATGTCTTGTTCAGGGGTGTGTGCACGCCACCTCTGGGACTCAGGGCCCCAGGGCAATGTCATTTACAGGGTACTTGCGGGACCCATCTTTTTCCAATGAGGGACTTCAGGGGCTGCACTGGGATACCATTATTTTCCGGTTAGGGGATGCATGATGTCAATTCTGGGCTCATAGTGGCCATATTATTTGTAGTGTCAGGTGGTTTGCGGTGCGACTTTAAAGTCACAATACTTAGTGGTGACATCAGTCTCAGCCCCTGATAGTGACATCAGTTCTGGGGACGGACTTCTGGACAGTGGCACCTGTCACTTCAAGGGTTGATTGAAGATACTCAATTTTACTAGGACTTACCTATTAATTGACTTCTTAACTGGCCCCTGTTCCACCATGGCTACTGAAACAGATGAGGTACTCTTCAGCCACATTGTTCGCCAATTGATCAATCTCTCCATCTAGAGGCTCATGTTACAGATTCCCTGAAAGGTCTAATGATTCCTTAATGAGAGCATAGCCGTCCAATCAATTAATTATCTAATTATTCAACCCATCACCAACCTATCCATTTTAGAAAAATCATTGGATAAAAAACGCTGTGGAACAATTTTAGATGTTCCCTGGCCTTAAGTATATTGTTTTACTACTTCAAGTAATGCTTCTTACCTCATCAAAGTACTGAGATGGTCTCAATAGGGTTTTGGAATCATACGCTTTATTAACCAAGGCAAAACCACTGCAGATTATATATAATTTAGTACCCTTAAAGACACACCCCATATTTAGTCAAAATTCAAGGTCTGTATTAAGTTCTATTTCCTACTGAACCTGCTTACGAAGTCAAAAAACGTAGATTTATTCTTTCCTTTTTACTTAAAAAGGATTGAGCTACAAAAGTTGGAGCTTCTATTATTTCCTGATTAGGCTATTGCAATTCACCTTATTCAGGACTGCCCGAGGTCAAGCGATTATTAAGAGCCTAAAATGTGGTAGTAAGAGCAATGACAAGTTTGAGAAATAGGTATGATGTTTTCTCAGCAAACACAACTTTCAAATAGCTTCCAATTGTATTTCAAATTTACTTTAAAATAGTGCCATACTTTCAATTATTATATTCTTCAGGCACCACAGTACCTAATTTGTAGAACTCAATCTTATCATTCCAGCCATAATCTGTGAAGTAAAGAAGAGGCACTTTTTAGCTATTCCTACATTTTGTCCTGTCTTTTGTGGGGTGCTCCTTTTTAGGTCTAGCGTGCAAGCGCTTTGACCTGTTGTAAGTATTGTGGGCCTTTAACCACGTCCAACTCACACCCATCAGTTTCACTCATTTGTGGGGTTGCCTTTCATATACGTTTGTCCTCCCTTGGGGCAGTTTTGTTACCTCCTTGCAGACTGACCCTCTTACATGGATAATTGCATGATTGCCTGTATGCTGCAGCATGGGTGAACTATTTGTATCTTTTGTCTCTCCCCTTCATGGTCAATGGCAGCCATGGCCCTCACAGTTCTCACAGTGCTCACAGTGCCAACAGCAACAACAGCACAAACTCCATCAGCAGTATTGGAGCACTGTTCACAATGTTACCTGATCAGAGTCATTTCTTTTGGCTCTCCCCTTCACGATCCATAGCTTTCCCAAAAAACACTTATAATTAATAAATGCTTTACTAAAACACATAGAAACCCACAAACGGCTCTTCTGGGGCAGCAGGAGAGCTGATACTACAATAGTCACTGCACTCGGGAAAAGTCGCCCCATAAAGATTTGCATGCATTCTTTTTCAAAACATTTTTGCCCATAACTCAGCCTGTGGTGGTCCTAGGACAATGGGGCCACCACCAAAGCATTCAGCATGACACACTCTTTCTGTTTAGGTCATCTCATGGTCCTCACAGTAGGTTGGAGGGTACCCCAAAATAATAACCCCTCCCACCATTCAGTCCCTTTTTAATCGCTCTTATGGCTGAAACATTTGTTTTGGAGCTGTGAGTAGTTTGTGTTCTAAGGGTCTTGGTATTGCAGTAGGTCTGTTAGGTCTTAAAATGTGTAAGGCACTATGCTCTCTAAGGGCTAAATATATGGTTGCACTACATTACTTTGTACCATTCTATTTTCATGTTGTTAGTCTCTCTAGGGGCTAATTATATGGTTATATGACCATATTTTCTTATAAATTATATTTTTATTGTGGTGTGCTGTTTTGAACATTACAGTCAACATACTACAATATTTGCTGTACTCGGTTGTTCCATAATGCAGGACTTTCTTTTACAAAACATTTTTGCTCAGAACTCAGCCTATGGTGGTCCTGGGACAATGGGACCACCTTCAAAACTTTCACCAAAACCTGCTCTTTCTGTCTAAATCCACCATGGGTGCCCACACTAGGTTAGTGCGGAACCCAAAATAATAACCCCTCCCGCCATTCAGTGTCTTTGTGATCTCTCTTATGGCTGGAACTTTCATTTTACAGGTGACAGTAGTTTGTGTTTTAAGGGTCTTGTTTGTAATTTCATTATAGTAGGCCTGCCAACCCTGAATAGGCGTAATGCACTGTGCTCTTTAGGGGCCAAATATACGATTAAACTGAAATACTGTCAGACATTTTCTTTTCATGCAGTTACGCTCTCTAGGAGCTAACTATATGGTAACATGATCTTGTTTCTTACAAATGCTATCTTTATTGTGGTGTTCTCTAGGGGCTGTTCTGAGCAGTCTAATGCCAAACATTTATTTCTGATAACGGTTTTTTATTGGGGTTATATGAAAAATGTACATGTTTTATCAATTTCTCCTTCTGGAGTTATGACCATGATTCAGGCCAACATAACATCCTTATTCCACTATGACTGTTTAAACACTCTTGATATGTTTTGGTGACCATTCTAGTTTATTTATCTCGTTACTCCTCCGTGGCTGTCTTTTTTTGGGGGGGAATTGTATTAACCAGCCAGCAACTCTTATGGTGTGGTGGTGAAAGTGGTACTCTATTGGAGTTAGCATGGCAGATTTAAATTGGGATGCTAAATGGCAACTTTTTCATTTTTGGCAGCAGATAGAGAAAGAAGGTAAATGGAAGTACTTTAGTTATATGCAGGGCCAATGGAATTATGTGGCAGGAAAAGTCCAATTTATTAGGCAAGGATGACCAATTTATGTAGCAAGAAAAGTCCAGTTATGAATTTCAGTGACAATAGCTGTAACTCAAGCAAATGCAAGACCCACTGCATTGCAAATGCTTGTTGAAGTTGTAGCAAGTTTGTGCAATCAGGTTAGTGTTCATAATATCCAGGCATCTAGATTTGAGGTATTGGGTACCAGAGGCAGCTCCTCCGCTATTGAGGAAGAGCGTTGCAACCCCACCAGCAGCAACTGCTGCAAATCCTTTAACAATGAAAGGATAATAAACTAAGTTCACTGTTAAAGGGGCGGGCATTGGGGATGACAGGGACGAATGCGGATTTGTGTTTGGCTGGCCGTCTTGGGCAGGCCAAACACACATGCGCAGTAGGCTCTCTCCAGCCCGGCACACTGTTGCTGGGCTGGAGAGAGCCTGCACTGGCTCCCAGTCTGCCTGGGAGCGCCCTTGCTGGGCACTCCCAGCCAACCTCTGAGCAGCATCAGGATTGGCCACAGGGCAGGCTAGGAGCCTGTGCCTGCAGCCTGCTGAAGGGCAGTGTGACGGAGAACAGTGTGCAGGAAAGTTTATTTAAAAAAAATTATTAATATTCCCCCTCGCATGCCACCAGCCCCCTGCAACCTCTTTAACACCCGCGAATCGCGACTGTTGGGCACACCTAAAATATTGCATGCTTTCAGATTTTAAAAAGCCCAAATTTGTCGAGAGTATGTTTGACACAAAATCACCCTACGATTTTTCCTACTATGTTTGAAGTCCACGAAAATAATGTTACAGCTATTGTTGAACACCTATCTTTCTGTTTCATTAAGTGGCAAAGAATTGCCATCACGCTTTTTGTTCAAGTTTAATAGATGGTTTCGATTTTAGCAATGCTCATATAATGTATATGTCAATGGCATGGAACTGCAACGTTCTTCTGGGGATTGCATAAATATCTAGAACATATAACGTAGGCTGAAGGAAACAATATATACTGTAAGTACCTTAACACTGGTAAATGGGAAGCATTCATTTGTTCAGAGCTGATGGGCAGGGCATGTCTGTGGGGTGTCTGTAGGGTGAAACATCCTTTTAAATGACAGTTAGTGAGAAGTAAGTGTGAGTTTAAGAGGATTCTTCGCTAGAATCCTTTGGCTAGCTTCTCTGAGTGGCAGCAGTTGTATGTACTCTTGCGAAGATCTATTAAAGACTTAAATGTCATATGGAAACGGTGTGGAAATATTAAATTCAACACAATTAAATACTATTATACACCTTACATTTTCATTCATAATTTAAATGAACAGGCTCCATTTCACCTTTTTCAGATACTGTCATTACCTGTAAAACGAAACACTGAGAGGATTATTACATTTTGCCTTACTGTCTGAATGATAAAGCTAAATGGATTTTTTTTTGTGTGTTGTATTTTTTTTTTTATTGTTAATTGCATCATATTACACAGTATATAGTAAACAGTCTATTAATCTAAGCCATTTCTGTTTCTAATCATATTTTCTCTTAGTGAAGGCAACAAGTACAATTTTACATTCTGTGAGTCATTATCAATATACATGTCTGTTTCCTATAAGCATTATGCATGTACGATTATTGTTTTATATCTCTCTTGTCTACTGCTATGCCATTAGCCATAATTGTGGCATTTTCTTATAACGATGCAGATACAATCAGAGGTACGTTAAACGATCCATTATAACCAACTTATAAAAGAAGAGGAAGAAAACAAAAGAACAAGGATCCATTTGCTCCATGATGTCCTCGTTATACAATTCTACTGTAATAACAGTCGAGTTCAATACTAATCAGGTGTCCCATTTCCTATCTCCTTGAGTCTCCCAGAGATATGCTGCTAGTCATTTAAGGAGCATAAGTCATAATGCTTTGTGATAAGGATGGGATATGGTCAAGGGTAATGGGGGACCATTAGGGGTGTAGTGAGGAATATAAGGAAAAACAGTGATTAGTGTGGGTTGTGGAGATGGGAGAAGGAAGGGGGGTGGCAGGTGAGGGGGGAAGGCGTCTGGGTAGGGATCAGAGAATATAGAAAATGTAGAATAGAGAGAGAAGGTATGGAAGGAATAGGGGGAGAGAGAACATATATATGAGTTATATTAGTGTCTAAGGTATCCAATAGGCAAAGGAAGAATAAGATAGTGACAGCGATAGTAACAATAATAATCACTGCAGTAATAATGATGTTAATATTAGTAGTGATATTAGTAGTGATAGTGATAGTGATAGCGATAGTGACCAAGGGGAAGGGGTCGTGTGAATTCAAAAGGCAAATAATTATAGTGTCTGCGTCCATATGAAGAGAATAGGGCCAGGTTACAAAAATGTTACAAAGTGTTATGGGGCGGGGGGGCGGAGAATGGCACGGTGACATGAACATCCATAATATATTTCTAAGGATTGGGATATGAATAGTGGTATAGGTTATGCCAAAAAGGTCAATGAATAGTGGATGGTGAGCAGAGGCTTTACCGTAGGTTATGCAGTTACTTTCTGCCTTTCTACCGGGGGGGAGCTAAATGGATTTTAAACCTAGTGGTTTATTGTTTTTACGATACCCCTAACCTCAGACACTATCCTATACATCTACATATACAAAAGTTAAATTTGTTTCCTGGCATAGATCTATGATAAATGATTTTCAATGCTCATTTATTATAACATTGAAACACTGGCTGCTATTGATGTTCTTATGACTTATGTCCTTAAATAAATATTGAACAAACAAGTTTGTGGAATCCTTACATAGTTCACAAATTGACCACAAGCTAAAATTACCAAGTGATTTGCTTAGTCGAGCATGAGACCTTCTAAACTATTTACAGATAATATAAGTGTTAACATAGTTTCCCTGCTGGACAATGTGCCAGAACGTAATAACCCACCTAACTAGTTTTTCAAGCTTGCAGAGTTTTGTAGATTTGTAAAGCACAAAGTAAATAGATTAGAAGGGAAGCTCATGCAAAGACCAATTATGTTGCAAGTAGTTTGTATAAGTCATTTGAGTCCATTCCCTGCGCTCGAAACACTGGGACCTCAATTCAACCATAAATGTACCTAAATAAATACTGTCTAAATAGTGTGTCATCTGCACTCGCATATTTATTTTTGTACTCGTTAGCTGGTGAATTTTAGTGATATTTTTGTTTTTAACTTGAAAACATTTAATAAACAAAATCACAATCGTCCAATCAGCTGACCAAAGATATGAAGCAAGTTATAGTTAACTCTAGCTGGTGAATTTGAGGGTTTATTTGTTTTTTTTTAAACATAAAACATTTAATAAACAATATGACACCAAAATGACAAAAGTCATATAAGGGAAACAGAAGACATTAATCTGCACCAAAAAGCACTAAGCACCAATGATAGACTATTGAAAGATTTAGACCATGGCCTAGACACTATTTTCGGCTGACTATGATAGAGGATGGGCCGGATATACCAAGCTGATTTGTCACAGGCAAAGATATTACCTTCTGATTTAGGGCCTGATTAAGATCTTGGCACAATCGGTCTTACCACTGATTTTTCATTGGATTTTCTGTCTGACACCTTGGTGGTCCGCCTTCCTTATTTAGATGTTGGCAGTCCCATAGACGATAGACAGCCCGAGCCCCCGACAACTACACCAGAAACCTTCAAACGAGTCGAGGGCGCAATTGGATACAATGGCTGGTAGAGGGACTCCAGCCACTTTTGCCACAGAGCAGATCATGATGTCCCTTCCTGCCAAGGCAACTATGGCAATGTTACATCCACACCTGAACTGGCAGATTAGAAGGGAAATGGGGTAAAAACCTACCTTTTTCCCATTTCCACTTCCGTTTTTGACTGAACCAAACTGGATAAGACCTGCTATTGCTGTTGCCACTGGACCATGGAGGAAACATGACCCTGTCTTCGCTGGTCTCGAAGGTAAGCATAACATATAACTAGAGAACTTTGTTTGGCCACTTCACATTAGATTGTAACCAGTGCAGTATTATACATGTTACAGGCACATTTTTTAAACAAGTTGTGACATGCACATGTCTGTAAAACATCTGTGTCACACATCATTGGAGACACACCTGTGTCTCAAAACATTTATCACATACACAATTTGTATTTTGGAGTAAGTATTCATTATCAAAGGAATGCTTGCACCAAAATAAACAGGACATCACAATTGTAAACTATGCCCATTTATGCACTTTGCAGTGGGACCTGTAAGTGAAATGTAGGGCTTCCAGTTGTGAATGTGAGTCAGTACATGTAAATCACTGGAAGAACTATTCTATTCCAATGACACAATGACTTGTATTGTAATACACAGCTTGGGACACACTTTGTGAAAATTGGACTTAGGCCTTCAGTCATTTACACCTACTCTCATGTTTCTTTTTTCTTGTAACTCATATGATACAGTGAAATTCCCCCTTCCTGCATGAATGGGCATCTATTGGGCACATATCTGGCACCTCAGTGCTTTTACTGAGGGAACTGGAGAGGTTCTGGTGTTTGTTGTGTATGTTTGGTTGTGTGTTGTTTTGCTGTGTGCAATTTTTAAATGAGTGTTGTTGTCTGGTTGTAGTCGTGATATGTGTAACTGTGCTTTTGTGCGAGTTTGTGTAGATGAGTGTGTCATTGTGTTGGGAGTTATGGTTGTGTTTTATGTGGGTTTAGTATCAATAGTGTGTGTGTGTGTGTTGTGTTTAGGATGTACGGCATTATGGCCCTCATTATGACCCTGGCGGACGGCAGTATTTTGGAGAAGAGTACTGCCAGCAGGCTGGCGGTACTCTTCCCCAAAATATGACATTGGCGGCTTGGCTCAAGCCAAACCGCCAATGTACCAATCCATCCGCCAGGGCGGTAACAGCCGCTGGGCTGGAGGCTTCAGTCTCCAGCCAGGCGGCCGTCACTGTCCCACCCACGGGATTATGACCCAACCTACCGCCATGGTTTTTGTGGCTTCCTTACCGCCACGAAAACCATGGCGGTAGGCACTATCAGTGACAGGGAATTCCTTCCCTGTCACTGATAGGGGTCTCCCTCGCCCCCCTCCCCTCACCAGAGCACTCCCCCAACCTCCCCTTCCCACTCCAGTCCCTCATGACATACACACATATTCACACACCCTCATACCCATGCATACACACACTCATATCCACATTCACCCATTCAAACACACATCCACACACACTGACATGCATACACGCACACGCGCATTCACACAACAGAACATACACGCACACTCACAACCATGCATGCACACTCGCATTCCACACGCCACACACCTTCATGCACGCACACACAAACATACACCCACACCCCCACACACACACACAACACCCCATCCCTCAATCCCTCCACTCTCGGAGCACCCGACTTACCTTTTGTGAGGGGGTCCTCTGGCAGGAGACGGGACAGGGTGCTGCTGCCAGCTTACCACCATCTGCCGTCATGGCCGCAGCCGGAATTCCACCATCCTTCTGGCGAAATTCCGGCTACGGTCATAATATGGTGGACATTAGGTAGCCGCTGCAACGGTGTTTTGGCGGCTGTCGCCACGGCAGTAGGCGGTCAATACCACCAGTGTTATACTGAGGGCCTATGTGTTTCCTGCATGTAGATGTTGTGTTGTGGTGGAATGGCAAAGCATCATGGTGTGTACCTAGTAGGTTTTGTAGTGTGTTATGCAGGTTGATACATGTGGCTAAAGTTCATGGGGTGTGTGTTACTTGCATCTTTTCCATAGCCACTGTCATTGTACAATCTACATTGGCTCCCATGACAGGCTCCATCTGTCAGCAATCCACCCCCAGCACACAGCCTGCACAACTGTAACATCTAAATATGCTCTGTGGGGGCCTGCCCGTCTGATGGCTAGGAAGAGAACTCTATCAAGGCGGTCGGTGGTTCAGCCACAATACATCTAAATACAGCAGTAGGAACTCGGTCGGCCTGACGGAGTACATGGGACCACCACCGCGGTGAGACTGCAGTATTCCCATTAAGATCTAAATCAGGTCCTTAGTCTTCTTGGTGAAGCTGAGTATCCACCAGTGGGGCAAGCCCAAAGCTGTGTCCAATGAAGGTGCATCACAATCGCCCAGCTTCGTCGGGAGGACCCCCAATGGCTCTAGACTTACATACTAAGAGAACAATATCAAACATGAATAAATTTAGTAAAGAACAAGAATTTTACTTAATCAATATTAACAAATACAATATCTCTATGATCATTTTGCAAGGACAAAAGAGCACTACTACGATGCAAGATTATTTTCTCAAACTGAAAACATATCAACATCTGAAAATATTGAGATTTAAGTACATATTCCCACTAAATTAAAAAAAAGTACATAAATCATCCAAAAGTATCACAAAGATCAAAGTGGCTTTGTGCCAGGTAGGAGCACAAGTCACTGTCTACACAGATTTAATGCTGTTCTGTCGCACCTGCCCAAATTACTGGCCTTAGCAATGCATCTACTGGTAGACTATGAAAAAGCATTTGACACCATTCATTGGCTATTCCTATTTCAAATACTTCAATGTATTAAATTTGGATCTAAATATAAAACCCTGGTAGATGCCCCATGTGCGAGGGTTTGTGTGAACAGGACTCTCTCCACATCCTTACCTATCAAGGTACCAGGCAGGGTTGCCCTCTATTTCCTCTCCTTCGGGACACTGGGAAATATCCCAATATGTACCCAGCCCAATTACTTGACACCAGTCTGAAAATTAACTTGGGACCCTTTAAAAACCTTGGCATCTGTCACTCGAGATACACAGACTGCATGGGACCTAAATATTACCCCTATTCTGGCACGGACACTGACAGACCTGAACTCCTGGGAGGTGCGCTCCTTGAATTTTCCAGAGAAATCGGCGCTCCATAAGATGCTGATCCTTGCTTGGTTTTTGTACATCCAGCGGAATCATACATACATACTTCCCCTACATTCTTTTGAAAGCTGCAGTCATTGGCAACAAGGTTTTACTCAGCAGGTGGGGCTCCTAGAGTGTCCTAAATGAAAGGCACCATGTCCCCATTTGAGGGAGGCCTAGGTGCCCCAGATCTTTGCTTGTGCTACTGGTTACCACACAATATCCATTAATGACTGGTTATTTTGTGACAGCCAGGATGCATCTTGGTGCTTAGAGTTGTGACTCATGGAGCAACATTGAACCTGATTTACAAAGGTAAACTTACACTTTTGTGTAAGTTTATGGTTGTTTGCTATTCACAAAGAAAGGATTTTAGGAGTAGTATTTTTATGGATGCAGTCTCTGCAGATAAAAAGACCTATTTTTCTATGTGTGGAAACTCCACACTCATAAAGATAATAATACTTGTAGATCCCTTCATAAATAGTAAACAATTTTAAACTTACACAAAAGTGTAAGCATACCTTTGTGAATTAAGCCCAAAATGTCTATTACCTCCTCTACGGGCACTAACCCAGCGCCTCTCTCCTGCAGGTGTCCAGGATCCCTTTGCTGTTTTGGGAGCCATGCTGGCCCATATTGGGTCGTTGAGGAAACCAACATCCCAGACCTCTTTCTGGGAGGGGAAATGGCTGAGCAAAGTGGCCCAGTTGGAGGGCTTCAGGGGTTGGGACACAATAGGCATTTCCACTTTAGGTGACCTTTGAGATACAGACCATATTGTCTCTCTTGATCATCTGAAAACTGAATAATCTAATTTAGACACAATTATTTAAATACTTCCAAGTATGACATGCTTTGGAGGCACACAGTGGCATACTCACTAACATCCCAAAGTTTAATCCACTGGAGATAAAACAATGGGCCCTCCTGGCTGCCAGGGTAATCTCTTGTCTCTATAAATCCCTCCTGATTAACACACCTAATCTTCTTGTAAAGCTCAAGACCAAGATGGCCCCAGGAACCCTGGATATCTCCTCTAACTTTAGACTCACTCTAAAACACTCTGTCACTCTGTCAAACAGCCCCTGGGTGCCGCACTACCGTATCCAGCATCCCAAGAGACAAGGGAGCCACCAACCGTCATTTCCACGCCTGTAGGCGCGTTTCAAAGAACACTGCATTCCCACTGTGCGGGACGTCTGTCAAACAGCCTCGAGCTGGAGGTGACAATACCAAATCCAGCATCCCAAATGGCAAGGGAGCTGTGCACCGTCATTTCCGTGCCCAGAGGTGCATTTCAAAGAACGCTGCATTCCTGCTGTGCAGGAAGTCTGTCAAACAGCCCCAGGGGGGCCGCACTACCGCATCCAGCATCCCAAGTGGCAAGGGAGCGCCCACCATCATTTCCAGGCCCAGAGACGCATTTCAAAGAATGTTGCATTCCTGCTGCACGGAACGCGCCCAGGTGAGTGCCAGAGTGAAGACCGGGCCAAGAGTGGGCCCATCTGCACCCATCTGGGGCTGTATGAGTCTGGGCTGGGCACACTCTCTTAGTCTCCTGGCCTGTGGACTTGGATACTGCTGCTTGATTGGTCAGATCTCTTTGCACAGAATATCTGCAGATTATTTTCTACCATGGGGAAAAAAAAGCAGAACCAAACAGGGATTAGCTTTAATGTAAAACCCACAATATGATTACCAACCACCTCACTGATGCAATGGGAAAACTAAATGAAGAGATTGTTAATGCCGAAGCAAGACTAGACTAGTGGCCACTAAAAGTGCTCTGCATGAGCCATTATAGAAAAAAGTGCAGAAGCTGCCAATTTGATTATTGAATCAGAACTACCTAAGGATGGTATTCCTGCTGCAGACCCCATACCATCCCCACATCTACCTGCACCAATAGACCTAATAGGGAGAATAGAATTACCGATTAGTGGAAATTATTTGACTCCCCCCCCCAAGAAGAAGAGGAGCAGGCAGATAACAAAATCTAACCTAACAAATTTACCAAAGCCCCCCATTGGAGGGAAGATAAATCAGGAGAGGATGGAACAAAGTTGCTGTTCACGCCAATAACTCATGACTGCCCAGTACCAAGGAGTATGGAGACTCTGTTCAAGACGTTACATAAAAAGTTAGATAATATAGGGCCAGATGTAGGAAACTTTTTCGAGTCCCAAATGGGTTGCAGCGCTATTTGCAACCTCGCAAAAAGCGAAATGGTATGTACCAATGCTATTTCAGAGTTCCAAATAGCGATGCAACCCATTACCGACTCGCAAAAATTGCGACCTGATTTTGCGAGTCGCAATTAAGAAGTCGCAAATTGCGAGTCGCAAACCGAAAAAAGCCTGATTTGCACACCCAGATTAGCACTGATTCCGAACAGGTGGTAACCAGAACCAAAGAATAAAAGGAGACCCAGAAGGCATTTGGCTTTCTCACAATGGCTGCACTATACGTGATTGCATGGAGGAGGAGAGTCCAGGCTGCCCAGCAGAGGAGGAGGAGGCAGAGACAGGAGAGGATATACGGAACCAGGCAGACACTATTTCAACAAAGTGAGGATGAGATATATGATAAATACAGACTGAGCAGTGCAGTTATCCTAGAGATCATTGAACTGCTGAAACCTCAGCTTGAACGCCAGACAATGCACAGCTGCGCTATCCCCACATATGTGCAAGTGCTATGCTCACTGCACCTCTTGGCCTCGGCTAGCTATCAGGGGGTGATTGCAATGGCAGGTGGGGTATCCCAAAGTGCCCTCTCAAAATTCTTCAGATGTTTCCTAGATGCCATACTCGCACACATGTCCAGATATATGTACCTTCTCAGGAATGAGGCGAAATTAACAGCACCAAGTTGGTCTTCTACAGAATTGCCAACTTCCCCCATGTAATAGGTTGTGTGGATGGGACACAAATACCAATTTGCCCACCAGCAAATCTGGAATGTGTGTTCCACAATAGGAAATGTACCCACTCACTAAACATGCAGGTGGTATGTGACGCCCATAACGTCATTACTGACATTGTGGCTAAATATCCAGGGAGTACACATGATGCATACATATTCAGGCACAGTGGGATACACCAACGCCTAGAACGTGGGGTGTTTGGCAAAGGATATTCATTAGATACTGTTGAGTACACTCTGTTGCCTTAAATACATGTCACTGCGTAACCCTGTGATGCCCTGCTAATTTTGCCTCTTTTGTCACACAGGTGACAGTGCATATGCCCTGAGACCATGGATACTCACCCCATACCTAACACCTGGCAATCAGAATGAGAGGCGTTACAACATAGGACTTCGGCGGACCAGAGCTGTCATAGAGAGGACGTTCCGCTTGTTGAAGTCACGATTCAGATGCCTGCACAAAAGTGGAGGGGCACTCCACTATGCCGCAGAAACTGAATGCAAGATCGTTGCATCTTGTGCCACCCTATACAACATTGCCACCAGACGTGGGCTATATCTCACCCCTGACGACACAGATTCGAAGGATGAGGAGCAAGAGCTACCACACTGACAGCCTGGGGATGGAAGCATCGCAATGGAGGGCAGACAGAGACGGAACCACATTGCAACCCACTACTTTGGCAGGTACGTGGCAACCATGACAACACTCACTAATGTAAGACACACATAGCCCAATTGTGTATAACAACAAATTATCCCTTTAATTTCAGGAATATAATGAAGAAAATATAGTCAACTAAACTGCATGACACATTTAGTTCATGTGCCTCAGTCACAACACAGCTTGGTAGCTCACTGCCTCCTGCGACTACGGCCACCATGGCTCAATCCAGGTTGGTCCCCTGATTCTTGCCGGGCACTGCTACTCCGGCAGGATTCGTGCATCAGTGGCAGATACACTGCTGACACTGGAAATCTCCTCGCTATCCTGAGGGGTATCGCCAATGCCCCTTGCTGCCTGGCTGGTCTCTATCAGGTCCACTGCATGGCTGATGCGCCCAAGTCCTCTTGCCCCATCACCTGCAAAATGGCCAAGTTCAACCTGCAGCTTCACTGTGCGCCTTGACAGGCAGGTTGTTGTGGTTGCAAGGCACCCAATTGAAACACTCAGTCTGTCCAAACGGGCAGCAGTGTTGCGCAGCGTTGCGCTCCCTGCACCTTGCATGTGCCCTATCTGTCAATATTTCCCTGACCAAGTCGTTTATAGAACTGGTAAGGTTTGCCATGTTTGTGTTTATAGCAGTGAACTGGTTGTCCACATTGGCAAAACCCTGGGAGAGTGTCTGCTGCAGTCTGTTTAGGTTCCTATTCATCACCCACGTGTCTGTTTTGCAGCTGGTGACTTTGCAGTAAGGATGCCTCCAGTCCCAACAATTGTTCATCAGTGACATCCTCCTCATTCGCTGACTGCATTGGGCGTTGTCGTCTCCGCACAGAGCCAGCTGACCTATGTGGTCGACTCTCCCTCATCATTGGCCCTGGTGTCACGTTGGCTGCCTCAAGACCCAGATCAGGCTCATCCATGTTGTCTGGGGCATGTTGGACGGGTGGTGTAGCCATGCACTCCCCAGCAGTTTCTGTGGCTGCCTCGTCTTATGTGTGTGTGTGGCTGGTTCATCTCCCTGCACAGTAGGGCTGTTGGTGGGTCCTTGTGTTGTGGGAGACCTGTGGGACACAGGGGATACACTCTCAGTGCCTCACATATGTTTGATGTCTCAGAATAAATATTTCTCAATATTTGGACTACTGTACTACATTGCCCATAATGCACAGTTCTATAGCTTGCAAAATAGGCACGGAGCTAATCTGGAGGATGCATGCTTATGTTTACTGTGGTTGTGTGCATGGTGCATAGAGTGGTGTAAATAAGTACATTTTGGTATTTACTTTTGGATGTTCCTGGAGCTGAACTGTCAAGGTCTCCAATTCCAAGTACTGCCTCCAGCTCCAGAGTGGTCTCCACCATGGTCTCTATGGCTGTAGGGGGTGGTACTGCAGATGGGCCTCCTCCAGTGCAATGCATCTTCCTCATACGCTCAGCCACCCTTTCCTTGGTCCTGGACCGGAGGTCATACCACCTTTTGCAGACCTCATCTATTGTGCGGTGGCTGACTCCAATGGCATTAATCTTGGTGAGGATGTCCTGCCAGATTTTCTTCCTTTGGGTGTCAGGGACTCTCATTGCTTCCTTTCCAAACAATACATCATGGTGCAGGCAGCACTCCTTTGTTAGTACCTCCAGCTCCTTCTTTGAAAACTTCAGTTTTCTTTTCCTGCCAGCACTGGGTGTCTCCTTGTCCTGAGATGCCATTGTTGTAGTAGCTCCTCTCAGCTGGGTGTGACTCTGCTGTTTGGGCTAGGTAGGCTCCTCCCTGTTCATGGGGGTACCTGCGTGCAATTTGCAATTCAGTCGCAATTTGCGACTCCGGACCATACCCTTGTGCAAGTTGCGACCTCGCAAAGTGCGAACTTGCACAAATTGCTGTTTGGTATAGCGAGTTTTATGTGCATCTCGTTTTGCGAGTCGGAAATAGTGATTCGCAAGGAGACGCTATTTCCGACTCGCAATTTTTTGTTGTTCCTACATCTGGCCCATAGAGTCTAAAATATTGTTAGGAATCAAAGAAATGAAAGATCGCATGAGCAAGATTGAAAAAACTGTTAATGCAGTAATTAGTGTTAAAAGTTCTGCCCTTGGGGATCATACAGCCCGAATGAGAATCTAGCAGACATAGGTGCCCGGAATACTACTATGGCAGGGAATACAAACTCCAAAACATAAGAGAGACTAACAAAACAGGCAACAGAAATGACCAGACTGCACAGAGGGAACTGTCTCAATTGATTCCACCCATAACAAATCCAAAGATATAATCAGATGTAAACCATAGATGGGTGGGTGTGAATAGAGGGAGACCCCCAAAGGATCTTCTAAATCTTCCCCCAGATGCAACTCCATACATAATCATACTTAAAAACGTACCTAAATTAAGACCAAACACTGTGGAGTCCTGGTTAGACTTGCGTAACAAAGTTGTACATCAGATGTCGATTAACATATGTGCACCTAATGTTCTGTACCAGGAGATCTTATTTGTGAAACAAGTCCAGTGGGTGGGATATTCGAAAGAAGAAGATGGAGACTGCATTGTGGTTTATTTTCACTACCCCACGTTTGTAAAAACCTCCTATCAGACTTACATAAAAGGCAACAAACTTGCCTAGATATGAAAAGAGAAATAATGGCTGTCCCCTTAGGGATCTTTTATAGACCATTGAACAATGCCAGCGCGAGACAGCTGAGTGATATAAGAGAATCTGCTAGGAATCTGGATGGTTATGTCAATCTAGAATGTTTCAATCGATACACCTCCCTGAGTAATAGTAAGAAATCGGATTGACAGAAGGGGTGTATAAAGAGAAAGAGGGTGTCCTTCTTAGATGAAATCTCTAACACAACAGAGGAGCTGACAACTAACATTTCTGTTCATGATAGTATTATTGATAATGTCAGGAGGGCCCCAACAAGGGATTCAATCACTCACATGTCATGGAATATAGCTGGGGTAAGAAATAAACTAGCTGAATATGAATGGCATATAACATTATCCTCTTCACATATAATTTGCCTACAAGAGACATGGCACATTGGATCCTTCTATGTCGAAGGATACTCCACATTTGTTACACCAGCTTCTCCCTCATCTAGTGGGAGAGCTAAAGGGGGACTAGCTGTATTAATCTCAACTTTGGTTTTTCTAGTTCTCCCTTATTTCAGTTTTTATATCTTAGGATACATGATGTTATAGGAATTGTAATAATTAATTATTACTATAATAAGTTTGACAATGCAAAAAATGTGGTGGTATCAAATCTGCAGGATGATTTACATATGTTTTTAAGCAATATTACACCTCCGTATACTTCGGTATGGGTTTAGAGATTTTAATATTGGGTATGTCAGATTTCAATTGAGAAAGCATGTGGTTATATGGATGAGTGGGGAAACGCTTGACCTCACTTCCCACATGATAATTATGGTCCTGCCTTGAATGAGATGATATTCAGGCATGCTTTGGAACTGATAGAACAAGTGGGGTCCTTAAAAAAAGAGAAGATTCCAATATTTAGAGGGGAGGGCACTCCTCAATCATAGACCATATATTAATTTCTAGGAATAGTATCGCCATGATTGACCCTCTTTGGATTTTGCCCACTATTTTTAGTGATCACCATCCCTTGCTAATTACACTGAGAATAGGTGAACCATATAAATCGGGGGTACGAATAGCAACAAACATAGAAGTTAAAAGGAAAAATGGAATTGCCGTAAGATTGACAGGCATAAATGAAAAAGATTTGATGCAGAAAATTGTAACTGGGCATGACAAAGAAATTTTAGCAAGTACTGAATTTAACCACTGTCCACAAGAAATCTTAGTGTCTTTCTGTAAGTTCAGTAAGGCCATTTTAGGAAGCTTAAAATTGAGGCCTGAAAATAAACAGAAAAAAACGAGGACAGGTTTGACCGTAATTGCTCACAAGCAAGTCAAGAACTTAAGCGAGCCTTACAGACTCGGCCCAGAAATAAAGAGGAAGTTACCATCAAGTGCTCTAATTCTAAACTTGCACTGGAGGATAGAAAGGCCCAACTGAGGGCAAAGCATAGGAAAATCTTGATCAAGCAGCATTTTTAAGGGATAACACCTTATTTTGGAAAACTGTTAGCAGCCATTCCTGAAAGACCCAGATATATTCAAAATTGTTGCACATGTACAATCATCTGATTGGCTCTCTCATTTCGGTATGATTTTTAACCCAGATAATTTGGCCATGCATCCTTTGAATACTGAAGTAATTGAGATTAGGCCACCCTTTCTAAATGTGAGTAGCCTAGAACAAGTGAGATCTGCCCTTAGAAAATGTACAAAAGGGAAGGCACCTGGCCCTGATGGGAACCCAGTAGATGCCTACATGACATATATCGATCTATGGTGCCCTATTTTGACACGAGTATATTTGGCAGTGACAAAAGGATATATAATCATTTCATGGACGGTAAATATAATTGTCACCATTTTATAAAGGGAAATAGGGGTGATCCTAAATGTTATCAACCCATCTCTCTCCTAGATTCTTCAATCAAATTACTAGGGAGAATACTCCTAGAAAGACTGGAGATTTGGGCAACTGATAACCAGACACAATTGGGAATTTAGACCTGAGGTTGGCACCTTAGAACAATGCATTAACCTAAATGTAATAGTAAGTAAATATACAATAGCAAAGAAAGGTGACGCGTTTCTTTGCTTTGCAGATCTTAGCAGCTCTTTTGATTTAGTCAATCATGCAATGTTGTGGAAAGTTTTGACGGACTTGGGTGCGCCTCTAGATATAATTAGCTTCCTGGCACAACTTTATAGTTATTTAATAGCCTGAGTACAGTACGGGACAAATGAAGAATGTACTTCAGTCTTTAGGATTGGGAGAGGCATACGACAGAGGTGTGTACTAGCTCCACTTTTATTCTCTCTTTATATTAATGCAGTGGATGCCTACCTACGACAATTGGTAATCGATATATCAAAAAAAGGAAACTGCCCAGTTCCAGTCCTCCTATGCGCAGATGACGCGGTCCTATTAACACGTACTGCAAATGGTCGTCAGCGGCTGATTAAGGGCTTTATAGAATTTATGGAGGAATGAGATATGCACCTGAATCCCGGTATAAGAGTGGTGGTCTGTGATCTAACAAAGGCTAGCAAGTAAACCTATCTCATTAAAGGTAAAACATGTGAGGAGGTGAATAGCTTTACATATTTCGGTGTACAGTTTTCTAATCTGGGACATTGGAATCAACACCTAGAAATAGCAAAAATGAAATATGTAAGAGCAACAGAGGCCATTTTTAGGTTCACAAAGAAAATTGGTAATAAGTCCCTTAGGGATATTTTGCAGATCTATAAAAGTAAAGCAGTTAATAGTGTCACGTATGGCTCTGCTCTATGGGGCTCATCACCTGAGATGCAATCTTCACAAGTAATGGAGAATACATTTCTGTGCAGACTACTTGCTGTGTCAAATACAACTTCTGCACATATGGTACATAGGAAACTGGGTTGCCCCTAGTTAGAAGATTCTATATGCACAAATGCACTATTGGCATGGCATGGAATCTGGTCCAAAGAAGGGACAAGATTTATAAAAGGGATCATTAGAGATTGTCTAGTTTTAGAACTCCAAGATAAAATCCCATGGTTTGCACATCTGAAAAATTTGCTGAAGAGTATAAATCTGACCCCGGATTTGGGTGACCCAGCTGGTATCCTCCAACTCAGTAAAAAAGAGATGAAAAATCAACTAATGGGTCAGAGAGAGAATGAAAGAGTTATTAGAAAAAGCAGAAAACCTATAGTCATGCAATATACGTATGAATGGAGAAATAAATGGTACTGTCCAAATTTATATTTTAATAGTGCCAAATATACAAGATAGATTTTATCTAACTCGAATGCACTTTAGGACATTACACTTTCTAGTAGCTTTCCCAAAAATGAGGAAAATGGAATAAATATCTACCAAAGTGTCCGTGCGTCGGTCAATTTGCACAATCCAAACAGCACTTTATTGTGTCTTGTAAGTTATATCATGACATTAGGAAACACTTTTTAAAACCACTGTTTATTGCTAACAAATTGTTTTATTGTAACAAAACTTTTAATTGTTTATGCAAACTGGACCTCAAAGAAACTTGTTGTGCAGGTATAAAATTAATTGCTTATGATATTAAATGGAGGAAAATATATACACACTTGGAAGATCTCCGTTATGAGAATGAATAATGGCTAATTTGCACAAATCAGGAATTCCTTTTGTTTATTATCAGTATGCAGTACTGATTTTAACATAGTTTTTTCCTTTAATTATTGTATATACTGGGTATTGAAGGTATTTTGGATAAGCTATGGTATAAGGATATGTAGTAAAAAGATACCTGACTAATCAATTTTTAATTGTATGTTACTTTGTTTTAATTGAATATCATTTATGGATTGATATCCAAATAAAGATTGATTTGATTTGATTTGACTCACTCAAATACATTTGAAGATGGAACAGGCAAAATCATCATACTGTACTCATTGTGGTCAATCTATCAATCAATCAGGATTTGTAGAGTGCACTAATCACCCATGAGGGCATCTAGGCACTGAGATGCGTGCTACTCTGGAGGAATCATTTAAAAACCAGGTCTTGGGTTCCCTTCTGAACTGTGCATCCATTGCCGAAAAAGGTACCTGACACTCACATGTCCATTCCTCCCCCACAGGCACCACCACCCTTGCCACCCAAACAGAGAGTGCCAGCGCCCCACATGGAGACAGAGGCCCCACTAAGGAGAGTGGAGAGGGATGTATGGAAAGTGAGGAATACCCTGGCCCATCACACAGTCATGGACTGTCACCCTACAGCAGCCCTACCTAGGATACCACTGACAGCCCTACCACCCAGCGACCATCATCAGCTCTGGCCAAATGACCCCACACCAGTGCCACCCGGCCACAGACTGGCGACCCACATTCACAAAGGCCACAGTCTCCACCCACCAACAGGCAGGATGAGGAAGGGCCCAGTGCAAGTGGGCCTGCCAGACCTGTGCAGGGGACACTGTCACAGGGGGCGAGGGCCAGTGGGAGGAAATCAGTGGCCCAGGTGGGTGGCCAAAGGATGGATGCAGCAGCCCAGGAGGTGATATCTGAGGTCCTCGGAGCATACCACCATATCCAGGACAGGATCAATCAATCAATTAATTTATCAATCAATTAATTTATAAAGTGTGTTACTCACCCGTCAGGGTCTCAAGGCACGGGGTGGGGGGTGGGAGCTACTGGTCTAATAGCCATGTTTTGAGGCATTTTCTGAAGGTCAGGAAGTCTTTGGTCTGGCGTAGTTGGAGCGGTAGGGAGTTCCATGTCTTGGTGGTGAGGTGAGAGAAGGATCTACCTCCGGTGGTGGTGCGGTGAATGCGGGGGACGGAGGCGAGGGCGAGGCTGGCAGAGCAGAGCTGGCGGACGGGGGTGTGGAAGGTGAGTCTGTCGTTGAGGTAGGCTGGACCTGTGTTGTGGAGGGCTCTGTGTGCGTGGGTGAGTAGTTTGAAGGTAATCCTCTTTGATACGGGTAGCCAGTGTAGTTCTCTGAGGTGGGCAGAGATGTGGTTGCGGCGTGGGACATCAAGGATGAGTCGGGCGGAGGTGTTTTGGATACGTTGCATTTTTGTTTGTAGTTTGGCCGTGGTTCCTGCATAGAGTGCGTTGCCGAAGTCCAGTCGGCTGCTGACTAGGGCGTGGGTGACTGTTTTTCTGGTTTCGACGGGAATCCACTTGAAGATCTTGCGGAGCATGCAGAGGGTGTTGTAACAGGAAGAGGCGTTGACCTGCTGAGTCATGCTGAGTGCTGAGTCAAGGATGATGCCCATATTCCGTACTTGGGTGGTGGGGGTGGCTCTGTGGGAGGAAGGCCACCAGGAGTCGTTCCAGGTGGAGGGGTTGCTGCCGAGGATGAGGACCTCTGTTTTGTCTGTGTTTAGCTTGAGTCAGCTTGATTCCATCCAGTTGGCAATGGCGTGAAGTCCCTTGTGGATGTTGTTTCTTGCTGTTGTGGGGTCTTTCGTGAGGGAGATGATCAGCTGGGTGTTGTCTGCGTAGGATACTATGTTGATGTGGTGGGATTGTGCGATGTTGGTGAGGGGAGCCATGTAAACGTTGAAAAGTGTCGGGCTGAGGGAGGATCCCTGTGGGATGCCGCAGATGGTTTTGGAGGATTTGGACAGGTAGGGCGGAAGGCGGACTCTCTGGGTTCTGCCGGAGAGGAAAGAGGAGATCCAGTCAAGGGCTTTGCCGCAGATCCCGGTGTTGTGGAGGCGTGTTCGAAGGGTGTGGTGACAGACGGTGTTGAAAGCTGCAGAGAGGTCCAGGAGGATGAGCGCTGCGGTTTCACCTTTGTTGAGCATGGTCCTGATGTCATCTGTGTCAGCAATGAGTGCGGTCTCCGTGCTGTGGTTCTTGCGAAATCCGGATTGGGAGATATCGAGCGCTTTGCTGTCTTCCAGGTAGCAGGATAGTTGGCTGTTCACGATTTTTTCAATGACCTTCGCTGGGAAGGGGAAGAGGGAGATGGGCCGGTAGTTTTTGGGGTCATCTGGATCTGCTTTGGGTTTCTTCAACAGGGCGTTGACGTCGGCGTGTTTCCATCTCTCCGGGAAGGTGGCTGTCTCAAAGGAGCTGTTGATGATGGCGCAGAGGTGGGGGGTGATGATGTTGCTGGCCTTGTCAAAGATCTGGTGCTGGCAGGGGTCCAAGGGGGAGCCGGAGTGGATGGAGGCCATGGTGTTGATGGTGTCTTCATTGTTGACGTGGGTCCAGGAGCATAGAGGGTTGGTGTTGTTTGATGCGTTGGGTTCGTTGTTTTCTGTGGTTGGCTGATGGGTCTGGGGTTTGAAGCTGTTGAGGATGTCTTCGATCTTTCGACTGAAGTGAGTGGCGAGGGAGTTGCAGAGTTCCTGTGATGGCGAACGTTCATGGGAGCAGGTCCTGTGGTTGGAGAGTTCTTTGATGATGCCGAAGAGCTCTTTGTTGTTGTGAGCATTGGTGTCTATGCGGCTTTTGCAGTAGGTTATTTTGGTAGTGCGGACCAACTGGTGATGTTTGCGGATGGCAGTCTTGAGGGCGGTGTGGTTGGATTCGGTGGGTGCAAGGCGCCAGGTCTTCTCCATTCTTTGACATTCCCGTTTGGAGGCCTGCAGGTCAGGGGTGAACCAGCTGGCCTTGGGTCTGTGGTGGGTGTCTGAGGGTTGTTTGAGTGGTGCAAGGGTGTTGGCGCCGTCTTCTATCCATTTATGCAGGTAGGTGGCGGCTGTGCTGGGGTCCCGGGTCCTGGGAGGAGGTGTCTGGGTAAGGTTGGAGATCAGCTGTTCTGTTGAGATTCTGTTCCAGTAGCGGCAGGGGGGTTGAGTGGTGAGGTGGTGAGTGACCGGCTTCTGAAAGGAGAAATGTATGCAGCGATAGTCGGTCCAGAGGAGTTCGGTGGTGTGGCTGAAGGAGACGTGGTTGCTGGCTGAGAAGATGGGGTCGAGTGTGTGTCCTGCGGTGTGAGTGGGCGACGTGACGAGTTGCTAGATGCCGAGGTTGGCGAGGTTGGCGATTAGGTTGGTGGTGATGATATCGTTGTTGTTTTCTAGGTGGAAGTTCAGGTCGCCAAGGAGGATGTAGTCAGTTGAGGTGAGGGCTTGGGTGCTGATGGCGTCACCGATATTGTCGCAGAACTGTGGTCTAGGGCCTGGGGGTCTGTAGACCAGTGTTCCTATGAGGGTGGTGTTGGCGTTGATGAGGATTTTGAAATGGAGATGCTCGGTGGAGTTGATGGTGTCGTGGGAGCTGGTGGAGACTTTTATGGTGTTTTTGTGGACTATGGCGATTCCTCCTCCTGGTTTGTTGCTGCGGTCTCTTCTGGTGATCTTTTAGCCTTCTGGTATGGCTATGGCTGTGTCTGGTTCCGAGGCCGAATTCATCCAAGTTTCGGTGAGAAATGCGATGCCAGGCAAGGATGTGGTCAGTAGGTCCCAGAGTTCGATTGCGTGCTTGTGGACGGAGCGGGTGTTGAGCAAGATGCATCTTAGGTGGTTGTCTGAGGCTTTGAGTTGGAGCCTGGAGGTTAGGTTGCAGGTGAAGTTGCAGACTTTGCAGGAGAAGGGTCCTTTGGTGTGCTTCGGAGTGGACTGGAAGCAGATAGAGGAGCGTCCTGGATTGAGGGTGTGGAGGTCATTGGCAGTGTAGTGGTGATTGCTGGTACGGGTGGCGTGTGGGCCAGGGGGACTGGCGCTGGGCCCAGTCTTGGCGCGGATGGGCATAAAAGGGCTTGCCTTTGGCGCGCCAGCGGCGCGCGTGCTGCACGCATCAGTGCCGCGGCTGCCATAAGAGGGGAGGTGGGAGGGAGTGGCAGCTGGGAGGAGGGAGGCATCGGCCAATGGGAAAGCAGGGGGGGCGGGCCGCAGGGCTCAGCAGTGGTAAAAAAAGGAAATTCGAGGTGGAGGGAGGGGGGCGGGGCCGCGGGGATGCAGCGGCGTGGGTGTTCAGCAGTAGCCAAAAAAACGGGGAAAAAAAGAAGAATGGGGAAAAAAAGAAGAATGGCACCTGAGTGGAGGCGGATGGGCCAGATCCTGGCCACCTTGGAGCAGAATCAGAGGCTGCAGATAACACACCACCAGGAGGCCAGGGAGCAATGGAGACAGCTCAATGTCACCATGGCCACCATTGCAGGGGTGCTGCAGCACCAGTACCACAGCCAGTCTGAGACCTCCATCCACCTGCAACTCCCTACCACTAGCCAGGACACTGCCCTGCCATCTACATCTGCAGCAGCTATTGGACTGGTGGCACTGCCAAAGGACACCCAGGAAACCAGCACCACTGCCCCTGCAGCCCAGCTCCAGCTTCGCAAACATACCTCAGAACCAGACACACCACTGAAACACCAGCAAAGACCAAGCCTAGCGCTACGAAGTGACTCTGCTCTGAACTGTTTCCCTTGTGTGCCACTGTGCTCCCTTGTTGACTTGCCACTGCTATCACACCATCTACCAATGGACACATGTAACAAAACCCGGTGCTACCAACAGCTGAGCATATGTACCTGAGTATGGATATGCACCATGTGCCCACTCCTTATCACTGTTCCACGAAGTATGCATATTTTGTCACTTAATAAAAACACCTGTGCACTTAAATCGTATGTCCCTCGTCAATATGAGATATCAATTGTGAGTGTGTATGCATTAGACAATCTATTTCATCATCATACCTTTATTGCAGGAGGGGATCCAACGTACTGTAGTGTCTGAACTATGTCACACTGTACCTACTATTGGGTTCCCTGGAACATGCCACTTTAGTAATCAGTTAACAGTGTCAAGGACCATAGACACCACATTACCAATGAAATGATTCAGACTGAAACTATGCAGTGAAAACATCAGCATCAATGCAAAGTACCTCATAGTCACTGGAAGTATAGGCGGATCAGCTGGTTCCTGGAGTTGAGATCCTCCCCCTCGTCTTCCTCACCATCACTCTCAACCCCTCTCTGAGGTTTCAGGGCTGGTTGGACAGCACCCTCCTCTTCCAAAAGGGGGATAGCTTTCCTCACAGCCAAGTTGTGCAGCATGCAGCAGGCCACCACTATCTTACTCACCTTCTCAGGGACATAGCACAGGGATCCCCCAGGGAGATGGAGGCAACAAAATCTAGCCTTCAGGAGACCTATTGTGCACTCAATCACCCTCCTAGTACGTGTCAGGCTGGGCCACTCACCTGAAAAGCAGGATGTTTGCAGGGAAATGGTATGCCCCGACCTCCTGGAACACCTCTCAGCACTTCCTGGTGGACACAGAAACCCCGGCAGGTGTCCCAAAAGGAAAGGGGGAGTGGAAGAGAAAGAGACAAAACACTGCCATGTCTTGCTGGTCCAGCCAGGCACCCTGTATCTCGGGGGGCAGGTTGCTTTAGACAGAGTGATAGTAGAGTTAGTGCACTCAACTTCCTTGAAACTGAATCTCTCTTTCTGATATGGGCACCAGAGCAGTAGAAGAACACAGGGATGCTCCAGCACTTTTCTTGGATATTAATAGCTGTTGGCACAATTACTAACACTGCATTACCAAAAACTCAAACTGAGTACCATAACAATAAGTGCTACGACACTAGGGCTGGCTTCACAGAGATTCACTGTTGCACACTACAATTAGAACTATGGTTGCACTTATCATGCACAAGAAAGACAAACAAGGGCATTCATTATATCATGTATAACTTTCCTGCATGCATAGGGTTAAACTAAAAGGAACAAAAACAATCCAAGAAATACAAATGTCCACTCTGGGTTTAAACAGTTGGGGTGGCACAGTTTGGTTTGGTTTCACTGTATGTGGGAAAACTCCTTCAAAAGCAAATTCCTCAAACCTGAAACACAGGCATGAATGACACAATTTAAATCCAAGAGTTATGCTATTAGAGAAAGACAAGTCACGTAAAGGCTCTTTTAAAATTGCACTGTCTCTTTTTGTAGTACTTGAGCTCAAGCAGATTTCCTGAAGCACATTTAGACAAGTAACTACAATAATATTGTAGAATGTTGAGGAATGCATTTGTCTCTTCAAGATAAGCACTCTGCAAAAATACAAGGTCTGAAATACACCAGCTGTTCTAGGAAAGCGCAGCGCTCAAAGAAGAAACTCTCTGGAGAATACTAGTCACTTAGCTGCAGTCTTTTCTGGAGTGCTGGAGGAATGCCTGGTGTCAGTTGGTACAGGAACGAAGAAAAGAATTGCCTCAAAAGTCCTGAATACAAGGATGACAGCAGGGGCTGGACCGCCAAATCAGATGCTGAGATCAGGAAGCAAAACAAAGCCAAGCAGGGAGGCATGCTTCACTCTGCTATTTATAGCCAATCAGGAAAGCAGTTGAGTTTCTACATGTGGATGAGTCACCACACCCAATTAGAAGCACATGTCTACACCACACCCAATTAGAAGCACATGTCTACACCTGCTCACATTAGCAAACAAGCTTTGGTAAAGCAAGCATTGATAAAACCAATTGTGTAACACAGCACATTATGTTTACTTAGAAACATGAAGGTTTAACCAAGAACAGAGATATGATTTAACCCTAACCCCTGGGGATGCTGACAGATAATGCAGGATCCACCTTGGAGATTCCTGACAGTACATCCATGGGTCTCATTATAATTCCTCTCTGCACCTGTCCTGGGATTCCTCACTGATGTCAGGAGCCATTGCAAGTTGGGGTAGCTAGAATCACCTTCAAAAGTGGGTGAAACAGGACCTTAAGAAACTGGCTTCACATGCATATTGGCTGGCTGCCAGCTTTGTACAGATCCAGTGTCATACACACTCACCTATGAGCCATCCTCTGTCCCCTTGTACTTGTCTGATCAATGTGGTACACTGCTGTATTTCAGGACAAAGGAATCATGGAATGAGCCTGGGAACCTGGCATTGACATGTGAAATGTACTGGTCAGCAGTACACACAAATTGTATATTCATGGAGTGACAGTTCTTTTGATTCCTGTACACCTGTTCATTCACTCTTGGGTGTGTGAGAGCTATATGGGTTCCATCAATGGCACCAATCACATGTGGGATGTTGGCAAAGGCATAAAATCCGGATTTGATGGAAGGAAGTACATCCCTTTGGGGAAACTGGACATATGTTTGCAGGTGTTGGACGACTGCATCTAGGAATTTTGACAGGATGAGGCTGAACATTGGCTGCGCGACCCCTGCACCCATGCCCACTGTCACCTGAAATCAGCCCGTAGCCAACAATTGGAGTACAGATAGCACTTGCACAGTTGTAAGGATGGCATGCTGATTCCGATTTGCCAGTTTCAGAACAGGATCCATTAATGCACTGAGGTCATGGATAGTAGCTGTATTGAGTCTGTCTGTGATAATGATGTGACGTTCCTCCATAGTTTCCAAATCAACCAGAGGTCTGTAAGCAGATGGGGCCCTCCCTCGCCACATGGGTCTGTACCTATGGTGGAGGAAAGAACACATGTTGATGGTATCACATGATGTCACTGTATCTTTGTAAGTGCGACACGTAGGTAACACACACAGATGCAAAGTATGAAGTAAACCGTCAGGCATATGTGTGCTGAGTTAACTCTGTAATACTGGCATCCCAGTGTGGACACAATTCCAAAAATAAGTGTATGTGTGGATCCTAGACTCATGTCAGCAAGCGACTAAGGTCAGAGATTTGGAGGCCCTGGATGGGGACCCTTGCCAAACTATGGTGACGTTGTGGTAGCAAAATGGCAGCCTCCTGCCATCTAGGCTTGAGGGAGTGGAAGTGACTTCATTCCGCTGGCGTTAGTCGTCACGGCGGAAGGCGGTGTTCACCGCCGTGCACCCGATCATTGGTTTACATGGTTGTCAATCAGGAACCTGGAGCAATCATGATCGCTGCTGGCGGTGACGGAGCACACAGCCGCGGTACCTACGGCATTTCATCAGACCCTTGACACTTGACTCCTGATTCCCGTGCAGGCTAGTACTCCATTACGTGTGATGCTGTGTCCTGACTCTGGTCCGTCAGATGGCACGGGTCACAGGGGAACGGGCCTGGCCTTCACCACGGAGAAGCTGGAGAAGTTGGTGGACAGTGTCCTACCCCTGTATGCCAAGTTGTATGGGCGACCAGAGGAGCAGGTGATTTGGTGTCTGTCATCGGATACCTGTATGCATGTGTGTTCGATGTGTGACTGCCCAATCTGTAGAGTGTCTGGCATGTACTGTATGTTAGTTGAAAACATGCCTTTCAACAATGGCAGTTCCATAGGGAACAACATGTCATCTGTATTCGGTGCACACATACTGAGGTCTGTTTATTTGCTCTATGTGTCCCATGCAGGTCAGCGCCCATCAAAAGAAAGGCCTGTGGCAAGCCATCGCTAACGAGGTGCGGACCCTGGGGGTCTACAACCGGTCGAGCATCCAATGCAGGAAGCAGTGGGAGGACCTGAGGCACTGAGCCAGGAAGACCGGAGAGGCCCAGCTGGGGAAGGCCTTCCAAAGAGGAAGGTGTGCCCGTCGGACCCTGATCCCCCCTAATGGCCTGCATTCTGGCGGTGGCCTATCGGATCTGGATGAGTGATTGAAGGCAGCACAGCAGCCACAAGGGGGTGAGTACCAACAATGTTGTGATACTGCTTTGATGGATGTATGTTGGTGCTGTGGTATGTATGCATTTTAGTGGCAGGCACTTGGACAGGTGGGTTCCTTCAGTCCTGCCCCCTCAAAGTCCATGGGATGGTGTGAGGGCTAGTTCGGGCAGTCTCTATAGGCCTATGGGGGGTCCCTTTCTGTCATCTGTTATGCTTTGTGGCCTCATGGCCTTGAAGGTGCACTGGCTGGGCATGATCTCTCATGGGTGTACTCCACACAGTGTATCAGGTCCGTGTTTTCTGTGGGTAATGTGGTGGATTCTGGGGTAACGGCCACTAGTCTGGGGCACAATCATGTTGCATGTTGTATGTGCTGCGTGTAAGTGTGTGACCTGGATGGGAGTGTGTGTGAGCCAGAGATGTACATATATTCAGTTTCTGACAAAGTTATCCCTTGTTTTGTCTCTCCACCCCTGTGTTCTTGTGTCCTTTGTGTACATCAGCATCATCTGGTGAGGGAGCAGTGGCACCGGCGAGTGGGGATGCAGCAGCCCACGGTTCCAAGGAGGCAGAGTCGGTGGATGCCAAGGGGACCAGTGGGTTGGAGGGCGAGTAGAGTGCCACAGGGGAGGCAACTGCCACTGGAGGTATTGACTCTGATGCCTCCTCCGATGGGAACTCCCTGGTGGTGGCTGACCTTACTAGGCACACCCATTCTATGCTATTTTCCGCCACCCCCATGCCATCACCGCCCTCCCAGTTGCTCCGCACCCAGTTGCCTGTGCCCGCTCACCCAGGAGGGTGGGCGTCTCCTTTGCCCCAGGCACCTCATCCCCTGCCCCATTTAGCCCTGCTGACCTCATGGAGGAGGCTATTGACCCCCTGAGGACCATCTCTGTAGGGCAGACAACCATTGTGAATGTCATCCAGGGGCTAGCATCCCAAATGCAGCAATGCAATGCCTACATGGAAGGCATTCAAGGTGCAATGTCTGGCCTACAGAGATCTTTTCAGGCTCTGGCCTCCTCTTTGATGGCAGGCAGTGTCCCTGGTCCTTCCGTCCCCCTTCCCACCACATCTACCCCTTCCAGCACCCCACTTCCTTCACCCATCCCAAGCAAACGTACAGACAGCCATGCACACACGTCAACACACAAGAAGCACACAGACAAACACAAGTACCACACTTCCCACCACAGGTAGGCACACACACAACATACCACAGCACACACAAGAACATCCACTTCCCCGAGTGTGTCATCCCCTGCCAAACCTCACCATGCACAACAACATGCACTGAACCCTCAGTCACTGCTGCTGCCCCCATTCATGCAGTCACCACAACATCTGACATCCAGACATGCACCTCAGACACCACACCTGAATTCACCACAACTACATTCACAGACACTTGCAGCACACTCACCAGACCTACAAACACCCAGACAACATCCCTATACACTGGCAGCCTGTCTTGTCCCACTGTGTCCATCCCCCTCCTCCCAACACACTCAAACATTTGTAGACATCCACACCACACACATCCACCACACATCAGCATACTTTACAGGCACCTGCATCCATGTCCGGTACATCTACACCTGATACAAACACTCCCTATTCCTCCACTCCCACACCTGCCTCCAAATCCCCTCCAACTGCCAATAAGAAGCTTTTCCTCTCCCGTATTGACCTGTTCGAACCCACTGGCCCACCCTGTCTCGTCCCTAAATGTGTCCATCTCCTTGCCCTGTCCACTCCTTTGATGTCCAAGTCCACCCCAGTCAGCCCTTCCCATTCGCGTGCCCCTTCCCCAGGGAGGAAGAAGCCCCATGTTACCCCAGGTCCCTCTGCCACCCCGGTCCAAGCCTGCTCCCCCTCCTTCCAAGGGCAAGCCCAAACCCCCTGCACCTCCCAAACCTAAGCCCAACTGCCCCCTTCCCGATGTAAGTCCCCACCTCCGCTTCCCCCTGCCCCTGTTCCCTGAGGTGCCTGGCTGCCCCATTGATGCCCCTTTCAAGTGGAGTACCCTTTGCACATATGGGAGTCAAGTTCAGCCTATTTTTGCCCTTCAGGGTATTTGCAATGGACAGGCCAATGGCCTTATTTGGACAATACTTTTTTTCATTTAATAAAATTTGAGTGCCCAGTGGTGCTGTTGGCACAATATAGTGACGTTTTTCACATGTGTGTACCTTGGTGCAGGTCTTTGTTGACTTGTGTCTGGTAAGTACATCTTGTTTTGGAATATATGGCTTGGGATGGTGGGAGAGGTTGGGAGTGTGTTGCATTGTGTAACTGTGCCTTTTCTTCCCATGTGTACTAGGTCGTCTTAGTCGGCGGTCACGGTCGTGGAGGTATATGGCAAGGAGCAGCCCTGGCATGATTTCAAACTCTCTCTCCATGTCTGCATTGGCGTGTTGTGTGTGCCTCCAGTGAGAGGTTTCCTTTTATATTGTTTGTTTCTGCCACACTTTGCCTGGCGGTGGTTCCTGCCCCGGAACTGCTGGTGGTCTTGTGTTTCATTGTTTGGTGGGCGGGTAGGACCTTTTCGCTGGCCTGTGAGAGGCCTCCTCCGTCCTCGTCCGGACTACAAAGATGGCGGTGTGTGAATGGACCGCTACTTGTTTATCATCGGCTTCATTATTTGGTGGTCCGGACTGCCAGCCTGTTGCCGGTAGTTACTGCCACCGCCGGCATGGCGGTGTTTCCCGCCATGTTCATAATGATCACCTTAGTGTGGATATGCTTCTTGTGAAAGGGTAGCATGCTATAAGTCATGGTAAAGTTAGTCATTAGCTGAAGTTGGCTAAGATTATCCTTGATGTATGTGAATGACACAATTAGAGATTAAAGGATGAAGTCTGCTTGAAAACCCCAATAATTAACTATGTTATACATAACTTTAGTAAAATCAAAAGGTTTTGGATAACACAGACCTAGAAAAGCTATTGGTCTGATATTGTCTGTTAGCCTGGCCTTTGAGAAAAAAAGTAAAGTAAAAGAGAAGAAAGAAAAAAAGGAAGGCAAACATGATAGAAGACAGACAAAAAGGAAGGAAAAGGGCAAAAAAGGAAGAAAGGTAAAAGGGAAGGAAGGACAGCAAAAAGGAAGAACAGAGGGAATAAGGAAAAAGAAGCAAGAAAGAAAGAAAAAATAAAAGAAGGCAAGGAAGAAAGAAGGAAGAAAAAAAGGAAAGAAAGAAAGCATATAGAAAGAAGCTTGCAGAAAGAAAGAAAAAAACAAGGAAAGCAGGCAGAAAGAGGGACCGAAGGTAAGAAAGACAGAAAAGGGCAAGAAAGATAGAAGGAAAGAAGATAAAAATGAAAAAGAAGAAAAGAAGGCAAAAAGAAAGTAAGAAGAAAAGGAGGGTCATTTGCGACTGCAAAAATGCATTTTGGTATGTATGAATTCCAATTTACGATTCGGTAACATGTTACTGAATTGCACTTTGGAATTGCAAATACATACCGATTTGGTATTAGGAAGGGGTCTGTCACTACTGTCCCTTCCTAATACCAAGTCACAACATTATGTATGTATGTTTTGTGACTAAAATGGGGCGGCAAAACATTCTCATTTTACCCCCTTCTTCAAGTGGGTGTTGTTAAGAAATGTGGTCTTTGGTTGACAGTCAGGTTATCTCCTGTTCAAGCAAGGACCCTCACTCTAGTCAGGGTAAAAGAGAATCACCCTCAGCTAACCCCTGCTTACCCCCTTGGTAGCTTGGCAGAGCAGTAGGCTTACCTTTAGAGTGCTGGGTGTAAAGTATTTGTACCAACACACACAGTAACGTAATGAAAACACTACAAAATGACACAACACCAGTTTAGAAAAATAGGAAATATTTATATAAACAAAACAAGACCGAAACGACAAAAATCCACAAAACACCAGTCAAGTTATCAATTAAAAATCAAAAAGAGTCTTTAAGTAGTTTCAAACACGCACTAACGCTGTCAACATGAAAAAGTACCTTGGGTGCGTCAAAAATAACCCGGAACAGGTGAGTGCGCGTCAAAAAGGGCTTGCGATGCGTTGATTCCACTCACGAGCGGGACCGTGTGTCGTTTCTACTTTCGCCAGGTCGGACACGTCATTTCTTCTCTCCGAAGGAGAGCGACGTGTCGATCCGGTCAGCACTCTCGGGTCCGGGCAGGCCTTGCGTTGTTTTTCCACGCCCAGCAGTACTTGGGTCGGAAATCCGGCCGCAAGATGACCCGAAAACCCCGCAGCGCGGGTTGTGATCTCGTGCGTCGATTCTTCGGTCGCATTTCCTGCGAGCGTCGTTTCTACACTGCAGAGCTGGCGGCATGTCATTTCTTCAGCCGCAGATTGAAGTTGCGTTGATCTTTTCCCTGCACGGCGCTCTGTGCGTAGATTTCCTTGTCTTTAGGCTGCCAGCTTCTCCTTTCAGGGTCCCAGGAACTGGATGGGCACCACAGAGCAGAGTAGGAGTCTCTCCAGTGACTCTAGGTGCGGGCAGTGAGAAGTCTTTGCTGTCCCTGAGACTTCAAACAACAGCAGGCAAGCTCTAAATCAAGCCCTTGGAGATTTCTTCTCAATATGGAAGGCACACAAAGTCCAGTCTTTGCCCTCCTACTGTGGCAGAAGCAGCAACTGCAGGATAGCTCCACAAAGCACAGTAACAGGCAGGGCAGCTCTTCTTCCTCAGCTCTTCAGCTCTTCTCCAGGCAGAGGTTCCTCTTGTTTCCAGAAGGGTTTCTCAAGTCTGTGGTTTTGGGTGCCCTTCTTATACCCAATTTCTCTTTTGAAGTAGGCCTACTTCAAAGTAAAGTCTTTTTTTAATGTGAAATCCTGCCTTGCCCAGGCCAGGCCCCAGACACTCACCAGGGGGTTGGAGACTGCATTGTGTGAGGGCAGGCACAGCCCTTTCAGGTGTAAGTGACCACTCCTCCCCTCCCTCCTAGCACAGATGGCTGATCAGGAAATGCAGACTGCACCCCAGCTTCCTTTGTGTCACTGTCTAGTGTGAGGTGCAACTGTCAAACTGAGCCAGACAGGGAATCCACAAACAGGCAGAGTCACAGAAATGGTATAAGCCAGAAAATGCTCACTTTCTAAAAGTGGCATTTTCAAACACACAATCTTAAAATCAACTTTACTAAAAAGATTTATTTTTAAATTGTGAGCTCAGAGACCCCATACTCCACATGACCATCCGCTCCCAAAGGGAATCTACACTTTAATCAGATTTAAAGGTAGCCCCCATATTAACCTATGAGAGGGACAGGCCTTGCAACAGTGAAAAACAAATTTAGCAATATTTCACTGCCAGGACATATAAAACACATTACTATATGTCCTACCTTAACCATACACTGCACCCTGCCCTTGGGGCTACCTAGGGCCTAACTTAAGGGTGTCTGACATGTAAGAAAAGGGAAGGTTTAGGCTTGGCAAGTGGGTACACTTGCCAAGTCGAATTTAGAGTTAAAACTGCACACACAGACACTGTAATGGCAGGTCTGAGTAATGATTACAGAGCTACTTATGTGGGTGGCAAAATCAGTGCTGCAAGCCCACTAGTAGCATTTGATTTACAGGCCCTGGGCACCTCTAGTGCACTGTACTAGGGACTTACTAATAAATGAAATATGCAAATCATGGAAAAGCCAATCACATACACATTTTGTAAAGGAGCACTTGCACGTTAGCACTGGTTAGCAGTGGTAAAGTGCCCAGAGTAACAAAAACTGCAAAATGAGAGTCCAGCACACATCAACAACCTGGGGAACAGAGGCAAAAGGTTAAGGGAGACCACACCAAGGATGAAAAGTCTATCAGGTGGTAACCCATTCTTCAACGGGAACGGGTCCCCAAGGAACCCCTTGCCCTTTGTGAATGCATGCAAAAGCGTTGGTCCTGACCACTGCCAACTCTTAAAAAATGAAAAGAAAACTTTTCATTTTTCTTTTTTAAATGCATCCTGTTTTATTTTAAGGAAAATGGGCTGCGTTGAAAAAAAGCAAGATTTCTTTATTTAAAAACAATTACAGACATGGTTGTCTGCTGAGCCCAACAGGCCACCATCCCTGTGATTTTAGCTTTTCCTAATGGGCCGCAAATTGCAACCTACCTCATTAATTTTAATGAGGTAGGTTGATTTGCAAGCCATTGGGAAGTGCTAAATGAAACTCTTGGAGTTTCATACATTCAAATAGCGATTACCTAATTGCGATTCACAGAAAATTACAATTACGTAATCGCTATTCAAAATAATGATATATCTGGCCCTTAGAGTCCTTGATGAGAACCATCCCACAGCTTTAATAATTTTAGATATGTCAGCAGCATATGGAACTGTTGCCATGTTATCCTGGTCCACTATCTCTCAGATTACATGTGAATTGAAGGGCTTGCCTCGATTGTTTAAGATCATTCCTTAGATCATACAGTTCACATCAATTACTCATGGTATACTGGGAAGGATCCTGCCAGGATCATCAATATCACATTGTCTCTTTAATGCATAATTAGATCCTGTAGCTGACGTTATCATAAATTTAAGGTGTCCTTTCAGACATATAGCTCAAAGGTATTGGTCTATTAAGTGAACGAGGGTGGTACAGAACAGACACTATGGGGGTCATTCCAACCTTGACGGGCGGCGGAGGCCGCCCGCCAAAGTTCCCCCAACAGAATACCGCTACGCGGTCATAAGACTGCCGCGGTTATTCTGTGTTTCCCGCTGGGCTGGCGAGCGACCTCCAGAAGGCCGCCCGCCAGCCCAGCGGGAAACCCCTTCCCACGAGGAAGCCGGCTCCGAATGGAGCCGGCGGAGTGGGCAGGGTGCGACGGGTGCAGTTTTTGGGGCCCTCTTACGGGGGCCCCTGCAGTGCCCATGCCATTGGCATGGGCACTGCAGGGGCCCCCAGGGGCCCCACGACACCCCTCACCGCCATCCTGTTCCTGGCGGTCAAAACCGCCAGGAACAGGATGGCGGTGAGGGGGTCGGAATCCCCATGGCGGCGCAGCAAGCTGCGCCGCCATGGAGGATTCCTCAGGGCAGCGGAAAACCGGCGGGACACCGCCGGTTTTCCCTTTCTGACCGCGGCCATACCGCCGCGGTCAGAATGCCCTTGGGAGCACCGCCAGCCTGTTGGCGGTGCTCCCGCGGTCGTTGACCCTGGCGGTCAATGACCGCCAGGTTCAGAATGACCCCCTATATGCTGCCTCACTGACAAAATTATATGAGGGAAAGCAACCTCTGCCTCAGCGGTTTGAAACCTAAACTAGTACTCTGCTAATTTCTCAATCCAAGACAGTAACTTTTCCAACAACTTATATTGCTCACCTATTCCAGCTCCCAAAGTTAGAAACTTAGGAGTCATCTTTCATCATCTACACTTGGTTATTCCACATGGTAAAACAGTGTCACAGAATGCAAAGCTCCACATTATCATGCTTAGAGAGGCCATAACTTTTAAAGCTTTTGCATTAAAGTAGACATCATTAACGTGCTGGTACTACGGCATCTAGAGTTTTTCAATAGCATTTAGCTATGTCTCCAGAAGAACAACCTACATTAACTTCGGCTGGTGCACAATTGTGGAGCTGGCTGGTGTTAAGTTGTACAGCAAGACTGGTACTAAGCTTAAAACATATGAAATACACCAACACTTCTCTTTGAAACTCACGTTGGCTGCCTTTAAATCAGAGACTAACACTTAGGATGCTTTGTACTTAGGAGGCAATGTGTAAAATATTTGTGCAAAACTTCAAACAGTAAAAAAGTGAAAACACCACACCAAATAATTGACATCATGTTAAAAACATAGAGCTTACTTAAATGAACAAAACAAGACCAAAACAATAAAAATCCGATAAGTAGAAGTTGAGATATGAAATTTTAAAGAACTTTCAAAGAATAAATGAAACTCTAGTGCTGGAGTGCAGGCTGACTACAAGACCCACGTAGGGTCCACTGAGCAAAAGCATCTTGGTCCTTGAGATGTGTCAGTTCCGATCGACACACAATGTCAATGTGTCAGTAGCGATGCATCAGCGTCGATTCAGAGGATGAAAGTGATGAGTTGATTACGGGCCACACAGAGGGAGCAATGCATTGCACATTCAGTAATGTGGTGCTCCAATCCTCGCAGCAGCAGTGTGCTATCGCAGCTGATTCATTGCCCTCAATCCTCCCAGCAGTGCGGATGCAGTGGTGAAGTATCGATGACGAAGGCAAGGCGTCAGTTCCGATCAGCACCATACGGTGAATGTGTGGTTTCTTTGCAGGGGCAGCAAGAAAAACCCACTTCCCAGAGCCCAGGAGTGGATTGGCACCACTTAGCAGGGCAGGACTCACAGTTAGTGGAGGGGGCCTCGCAGCTTCCCCAGGCCACTCATGTTTCCGGGGACACCATCCCCGGGGCCACGACCTAATGATTTTTTTGGGGGGTTGGGTAGAGAGCTGCGCTGCCCCCCTCCCCAGGCTGATTTCGGCCCCGGGGACCCCAGGTGGATCTCGGCCCCGGGACCCCCATCCCCCAGAGCACGGCCTAATTCTTTTTTTTTTTTTTGGTGGCCCCCCTCCCAGTGCGATCTCAGCCTTGGCCCCTATATAGTGCAGTTTTTGACCCACACACATTTATAATTATATATACATATATGTGTGTGTGTGTGTGTGTGTGTGTATATATATATATATATATATACATATATATATATATATATATATATATATATAAAGAGAGAGGGAGAGAGAGAGATGTTTTTTACATCAATCAGTGGAAACAAGAGTGATACTGTAGCAGCTTGTAGGGCTAAATATGGGTTTTTTAGGCATAAACAGCATTTGGGTACATGAAGTAGTATGCATTGGAAGAGATGGACCTTCATTTATACAAGCCTTGTTTCGGTGTAAGGGTGATTTTATGCACCCTGTTGCTTGTATACTGAATACTGGCTGCAATTTTAGGAACAAGGAAAATACATGAAAGCTGCAGCTGTGTTGGAAGAAGGTTCCCAATATGTTTTTTTTTTGTGTGCATTTCACATGCTACTTCAGGAAGCTTCGGAAGTGTGCACTGTGAGCCTCATTCACAAGGTAAACTGAAACGTTTCTGTAAGGTTGCTCTTTTTCAGTATGCACAAAACTGCAATTCAATAGTAAGTGTATAAGTGCAGAGACTACGCAGTCAGGGCGGAGAACTCCACACATGAAAAGCCCCGACTATGGCGTCTCTGCACTCCTACACTTACTATTAAATTGCCCTTTTGAAAACACTGAAAAAGAGTAAGCCTCTACCTTGGTGAATCAGACCCTAAACTTATGGGTCATTTTCTACTGCTGAAGAAGTAGGGATTGTATCCAGTGGATTACCTGCAGAATGTGAAGAGGGACCCCTGAGTTTCCCATATCTCACAGATATTCTTTTGGCTTGGTCTGAATGTCCTCTCCTTGAGGGGGTGAAGGTCCCTTGAAGACTTGGGCCCCGAGGGGCTGCAGGGCTTGTGTTAGGCCCTTGGTTGTGGCAAATTCGGGGGACACAGCATTCTCCAAAGGCCGGAGAACGGAGATGAATACCTAGGTCGGGTGCAGTGGTAGGATAGGAGACGTCTTCTACTTGCTCTTAGGGTTACCCTGGCCAGTGCACAGCTGGAAGACTTGGCTGGTTAGGTAGAGAGAATATTGGGATGTCTTGTCAGTTTAACCTAGGGCAATAAAATGCACAACAACTCAAAAAGCACAAGATGTAAGAATATTGCAGGCATAATATTATACAAGAGTAAACCAAAGCAGGGTTGCCCACAACCTTGAAAATAATCAATGGAAGAAACGACACTGCAGGATGGACGTGCAAGCCATGTTCTCTGGCATGCGTTCACCAAATACAAACATTCCCACGTCTTACTTGCAGACTTCGGAGCCATTACATCACTGTCTCTGCTTTTATGTACACACCAGGAGCCTTTTTCAAATCACGTAAAGAGGTCAGCGAGGGGGCTCTCGAGAATGAGCTAATTGCATCGCTATGCCATGTCTTCATCCACTGTTTAAAAAGGAGCACCTTAAAATACAAAGGCAAACGCCTCAGAAAATGTAAGAAACAAGTCTTTCAGCTGTCGAACTATCATCGGCTGTCACGGAAGGAGGTCAAAGAATCCTGTAATACCAGCATGTTAATTACACCTTTAGCTTCTCAATGCACCGACTGACAGTCAAATATTGGGAGGAGGGTGATGATCATTATTCTGTCAGGGACATACATTCTAACGTGGAAAACTTTGTGAAATTTCAAGCTCTACTACTGACCAGGGTTCTAATGAGCAGGTGCTGTATCCATTGTAATAACATGGGGATGGAGGGACAGGAGGCAAAGGTGAAACTTAGAGTTACAGTTGGAAAGAGAAATAAAATAATTAAAAATGGTTACATGAAAAGCAGCACTCCATCGCACATCACCACGTTTTTATTGATCTCACGTCACGGAAAAAGCTCATGTCAGAACTGTAAACCCTTATGGTGGTCTTCCCCCAAACATTTAGCCTTCACCTCTCCTATTTTTGCTGATCTTGTTTCTGCTGCCTTTAGGACTCTGCACACTTCACCCTGGCAACCAGTACAAATGTGCTTTTGTTATCTCCTTAAAATTTGGTGGAAATGGCTTATACCAACTTGGCACATCTGCAAGTCCTTAGTAGAGAGGTACCACACGTATTCAGGGCCTGTAAGTTAAATGTGACCAGTGGGCCTGCAGCACTGATTGTGCCACCCATTTCAATAGCCCTTCTTAACATGTCTCAGGCCTGCCACTGCTGCCTCTGCGTGTAGCTTTTAGGTGAATTTTGACCTGGCAAGGCAAGCCTCTTGCCAGGCTCAAACATTATTTTTTAATACATTTAAGTCACCCTTAGGTAGGCCACACACAGCCCAGAGGTCAGGTTGCAGTGTATGTACAAATGTGGACATGTACTTATATGTTTTACATGTCCTGATAGTGAAAAACTCCTAAGTTCATTTTTTACTACTACAATGCCTACCACTCCCATAGGATAACATTGGAGTTACCATACTACATTTAATAAGCTACAACTTCCAATTGGGAGCAGATAGACCAATCGAGTTTGGTGTCCAAAGGTACTCTTGTTCATCAAGCCAAATTTGGTCCCTGTAGCTGCTGACCTGTGTTCCATCTTAGTTGGCCTGAATTTACGACTTTGTCCTAGTCACAAGTAGAAATTTGCAGTTGGCACTTTTTGTGGTTTGGCAGTTTTCACTTAAATCTTTAAAATTGCCTGTCTCCAGTTCTACTAAATGGATTTTTGTCATTTTGGTCTTTTTTGTTTTTTAAAACTTTTGCTCTATTTTACCAAATTGATGTGGGATTTTTTTTTTGTGTTGTGTTTAGTTTTTTTCACTAGTTGAAGTGCTATCAAAATACTTTACACATTGTTTCTAAATTAAGCCTGACTGCTCTGTGACAAACTTCCAGAGTGTTCAGCACAGATTAATTTAGGGTTTGCTTGTGACTGACTTTACTGCAACAAGGATTGTGGTTTCTGATGAAGTAGGATTTCACCACCCTCAGCCAGTAACTCAATTTCTTACAACTACAAAGGCAGATTTACAAAGTTATATAGTTAAGCATGTAAACTACTCAATGCATAAGTTACACTGGCAAATACAGAGTAATGTACTACTTTTGGGATAATCACGCATAATTACTTTTTGGTTGCAAATGCATTAAGTATACATGTATATGGTATTCACACACAATGGTAGCTTACAACCATTTTCCTAACCAATGGTATGCATGGGTATCACATGCAGTTGACCTATTAGGTATTCCCAGGTTTATTAAAACTGTAGAATTATTTTTATATTTATCTCCTATACTTCATTTTATTTATTCACGTAGGACCTTATTCTCCAAAGATAACAGAAGAAAAGCATTGGTTAAGCCAATGGGTCTTATAACCCAGTCCTCACAGCTTTGCCAGTGTTATTACTGATAATCAGACCACTTTCCAACCACCATATTTTTCTTTAAATTATTGATTTACCACACTTGCCTCATAATTGTTTGTATTATATATGGATAAAACATTGCTAAAAAGAGAACCATACTTTGTGCAACAGTAGCAGTCCCTTTGCAACTATTAAATGTTCACTTTTTAGTAGTTAATGGTTGTTTTTTGGTTTTAAATTGCTACTAACTAGATGAAACCTTTAGCACTGCAACATTAATATGTGTTAAAATGACAAAATAGTGAAATAAAGCTGACACAAAATGTAATGCATTGCATAGCATAATTTGCCTTTTTCTGCTGCATAAATTAGTGAACACAGATTCATAATCTGATCTTTCACTAATGTATGATTCCAGTGACCCCATTGATAGTATACATGCTCTGGTGTTTCTATTGTTGGTGGTATGGCTGTGTTGATCCTGGTAAGGATGGTATTGTTAATTTTGGTAGATGTGACGGTGGTGCTAGTGTTGGTGATAGTGGTGGGAACAATGGTACGAGAGGTGGTGGTGGTAATAGTAATTGTTGTTTTGGTGGCAATGGAAGTAATGATGGTGGCAGTGGTTGTGGTGGTGTTAACAGTAATTTGATGGTAGAAAAATATTAATGGTGGTTGTTAGACATGGCATCCTTAGGGTGGTCTTACCCCAGACATTTTGCCTTTTACCTCCTGTTTTCTTGCTGTATCTTTTGGTTGGCCTTAGGACTCTGAGCACTTTACCACTGCTAATCAGTGCTAAAGTGCATGTGCTTCTCCCCTAAACATGGTGACACTGGTGTATCCACAGTTGTCATATTTAATTTACATTTGAGTCTCTTGTAAAGTGGTATACCATATACCCAGGGCCTGTAAACTAAACGCTACTAGTGGGTCTGTATCACAGGCTGTGCCACCCACTTAGGTAGCAATGTAAGCATGTCTCAGGCCTGCCACTGCAGGGCCTGTGTGTGCAGTCTCACTGTCACCCAACTTGGCATTCAAAGGGCCAGATTTACAAGGCCCTTGCACCTCCTTCAGCCACACTTGCGCGATTTTTTTATGCTAATGTGGCATTAAAGAGGCCATTTCCCTACACCATTTAACAAAGTAACGCGTGCTTGCATTGTGCCACTTTGTAACACCTGTGCCACATTATGCCTGCACCAGGCATAACGTATGCAAGGAGGATGTTCCCACGCAGGGAGACAGCAAAAAATTGCACAGTGAAATTTACAAGATTTCACTGCAACATTTTTTCCATCATTTTTAATGCCTGCTCAGGGCAGGCGTTAAAGTGACGGACCCATAGTAAGCTATGGGCCTCCCTAGTGCTTTGCTGCACTTGCGCCATACTTTATAGTGTTACTCCAGCAAGGTACCGAAATAGCCTCATTAATTATGATGCTATTGTGTAAACAACAGCCATGGTGTGTGATATTGTAAATACAGTGCAGACATGGTGTCGTTAGATGAGGCAGAGGTGACAGAAGAAAAGTGGCGCTAAGGGACCGATGCACAACTTTCTTGTAAATCTGAACCAAAACCTCTTGCCAGGCCTTAAACTCCCCTTTTCTTGCATATAAATCACCCCTAAGGTAGGGTCAAGGTTGCCCATAGAACAGCGTGCCATGTAAGTAAAAGGCAGGGTTTGTACGTTTAAATCTTTCATGTCCTGCTAATGAAAAACTCCTCAGTCTTTTTTTCATTACTGTGAGGTTTGCACCTCTCATAGCCCAGTATTGGGAATTCCTTAAAATACTTTAAAGCTGTAATTCCTGATCTGAGATGAGTAGCTGCCTCACGTACAGTATCATTGGAATGGTCTAGAGAAATCCTCTTTACTGGTAAAGTCAGATTTATCATTACTATTTTTGAATTGCCACTTTTAGAAAGTGGGCATTTCTCTCCTCTCACTGCCCTGTATGTCTACAGCCTGTTTCCAATATATGTCTTGCCTGGGTTAGGTTACTGCTACAATTGTGCATTGCCTTCAGACATCAACAACACAGGATACACAGCTGCATTTGCAATCATCTCCAAACTGTTGGGTGTTCCTGGGTAGGAGTTTGGGAAGGGCTTCGACTTACATCTCAAAGGGTAGTGGCCAAAGCCCTCACAAAGGGGCTGATTGCCCCCCAAGGATGTTCTGGAGCCAGGACTGAGTTAGAAGGGGACTCTTTATACTTCACAAACATCTTTTGAAGTCATCAAAGGCACTATTTAGTATAAGCACTGGGCCTGTGATCATTCTAAACTCTGTACGCTTCTGGACTCAAGGAAACTCTGCTGGAGTGAAGACTGCTGTTCTGGAGGATTGCCACTTTGCTGTGCCTGACTGTTTCAAGGAACTACAGCCCTACCTTGCTGAGCTGCTCTGCTATCTGCTGATCTCTGCCCTGCAGATCAAGAGTCAACCTTCATTCCCAGAGTGACTTCAAGGGATTGCCGATTTGCCCCCGGTTCTACGCCAGGTCTCCAGGACATCAAAGACCTCAAGAGCGGGTTCATTGCAGCTTGCTGCTCATTTAATTAACATTTCAGCGCAGCTTTATCGCAGCTCGCCACTCATCTAACCAAGTTTTCAGCGCAGCTTTGTTGCATTCCGATGCTCATCTAACCAAGATCTCAGTGCGCTTTTGCTGCATTCTGCCGCTCACTTTGCTCAAGATTTCAGCACAGCTTTATTGCAGGTCACCACTCATCTATCCAAGATTTCAGTGCAACTTTGTTGTGACCTGCCACTCGTCCCATCAGCATTTCGGAGCGGTCTCATGGCAACCCACCGCCCATCTCACAGGACTTTAGAGTGGCTTAAGTGAGGGCCACCACCTGTGTTGCCAGATTACAGAGACATGCAATATGCACTGGCCTTCCCCAACAGGTGAGTTCTGCTTGTTCGCAGCCCTGCTTCTTTCCCTTGCACCGGCCCAATTCAGATCACTTTGCCTCAACCCCTGGCAGCGGTGGACAAATCAAACCTTTTGCCAGGCCCAAACCTTCCTTTTTTAATGCAGATAAGTCACCCCTGGGGTAGGCACTAAACAGCCCACAGGGCAGGGTGCAATGTATCAAAATGTAGGACATGTAATTTTGAGTTTTACTTGTCCTGGTAGTGAAAAACTCTTACATTTGTTTTTCACACTGCAAGGCCTGCTTCTCCCATAGGATTACATTGGAGTTACCTTATTACATTTAATAAGCTCTAACTTTCAAATAGAAATAGGTAACCAGTTGATGTTTGGTGTACTGTTGGACTGCTGCTCTGCTATACTACTGTCTTGCTGGACTGCTGCCGTGCCAAATTGCTTCCCTGCTGCCATCATGCCTGAGTCTGAGCGATTGGGCCTTAAACTGAACCCAAGACTCCCATAGTCATTCCAAGGGGTATTCTGCTGGCCTCATGTTCAAAGCCACAGGGGCATAACAGGCTCCCAACCAACTGGACCAGCACCCACATCCAGTTGGAGACAGCCCCTGACCTCCAAGTGGTTCCCTTCAGGTCCTTGAGCCTGTAGTGGGGCCTCAGTGGAACTGCATTGGAGTTTTTGGGCTCTTCACGACCACACCAAAACCTTGTCACTCGCACCTCCTGCCAACGTGAACTTCTGTCAATGTGACTGTTCATGCTACAGTATCGACTGTGCACAGGGAGCACCACCACAAAGCTCTGGCCCAACCGTTCGTGATGACAACATGATCTTTGTGCTACAGCGACCACCGCCCGTGATGTCAGGCCTGCTCTTTGCTCTACATCAACAACTGTCCATGAGTCTTCCCTACTCCTCCCAGCCCCATCCACTGCAAACCAAACACCTTGTGCTGGATTGAGAGGGTAACCTTTCAGCTGAACTAACCTAGTCCCTCTACCTGACCCATGCTCCATCCCTGTCAGCTTGAACTTTTGACTTTTTCCCAGTCTCGCAAAACCAAAAAGCTGCAAATTGTATTTTGGGTTTTTTGGTGAAATTATTGCTTAAATCTTTAGCATTGCATATCTTCTACTGATTGGAGCTTTTGTGATTTTGGTGTCAAATGATTTTTTTCATTTGGCTCTACTTTTTTCTAAATTGGTGCATGATTCATCTTCTGTTGTCACCTCATTACTGTTTGAAGTGCTGCATAAGTATTTTACACATTCTCTCTAAGTTAAGCCTGACCGCTGTGTGCCAAGCTACAAGAGAAGGCACAGGTTGATCTGGGATTTGATTGTGCCTCACACCCATACAAAGATTTTGGTTGCTGCTTGAGTAGGGTTTCACAACCTTCAACCAATTCCTTACACTCATACTTTGCAAAGCAAACACTCCAGAGGAGGCAGAATGATACAGAAAACAGCCGAAAGCCAATTATATGAATATTTTAAAGAATTATTAACAAAAGAAGTATCAATCAACTAAACCTGTCTGTAGCCAGGGCAAATATTGGGCAGATTGTTAAAACTTGATATGAGTTATTCATTGTTGGAGTTTTCATCCTTGGCATGGTCTCCCTTAACTTTTTACCTCTGTTCCCCAGGTTGTTGATGTGTGCTGGACCATGATTTTGCTGTTTTTGTTACTCTGGGCACTTTACCACTGCTAACCATTGCTAACGTGCAAGTGCACCTTTACAAAACGTGTATGTAATTGGTTTATCTATGATTGGCATATTTGGTTTACTAGTAAGTCCCTAGTAAAGTGCACTAGAGGTGGCAGGGCCTGTAAATCAAATGCTACTAGTGGGCCTGCAGCACTGGTTGTGCCACCCACATAAGTAGCTCTGTAATCATGTCTCAGACCTGCCACTGCAGTGTCTGTGTGTGCAGTTTTAACTGTAAATTCAACTCGGCAAGTGTACCCACTTGCCAGGCCTAAACCTTCCTATTTCTTACATGTCAGACACCCCTAAGGTAGGCCCTAGGAAGCCCCAGGGCAGGGTGCTGTGTATGGTTAAGGTAGGACATATGGTAATGTGTTTTATGTGTCTTAGCAGTCAAATATTGCTAAGTTCGTTTTTCACTGTTGCAAGGCCTGTCCCTCTCATAGGTTAACATGGGGGTTACCTTTAAATCTGATTAAAGTGTAGATTCCCTTTGGGAGCGTATGGACATGTGGAGTTTGGGATCTCTGAGCTCACAATTTAAAAATACATCTTTTAGTAAAGTTGATTTTAAGATTGTGTGTTTGAAAATGCCACTTTTAGAAAGTGAGCATTTTCTTGCTTATACCATTTCTGTGACTCTGCCTGTTTGTGGATTCCCTGTCTAAGTCAGTTTGACAGTTGGGCTGTTTGCATCTCACACTAGACAGTGACACAAAGGGAGCTGGGGTGTCCCCTGCATATCAAGATGAGCCATCTGTGCTAGGAGGGCGGGGAGGAGTGGTCACTCACACCTGAAAGGGCTGTGCCTGCCCTCACACAATGCAGTCTCCACCCCCCTGGTGAGTTTCTGAGGCCTGGCCTGTGCAAGGCAGGATTTCACATTCAAAAGAGACTTTACTTTGAAGTAGGCCTACTCCAAAGGAAAAATTGGGTATAAGAAGGGCACCCAAAACCACAGACTTTAGAAACACTTCTGGAAACAAGAGGAACCTCTGCCTGGAGAAGAGCTGAGGAAGAAGAGCTGCCCTGCCTGTGACTGTGCTTTGCAAAGCTATCCTGCAGTTGCTGCTTCTGCCAGAGTAAGAGGGCAAAGACTGGACTTTGTGTGCCTTCCATCTTGAGAAGAAATCTCCAAGGGCTTGATTTAGAGCTTGCCTGCTGTTGTTTGAAGTCTCAGGGACAGCAAAGACTTCTCTCTGCCAGCACCTGGAGTCTCTGGAGAGACTCCTCTGCCCTGTGGAGCCCATCCAGTTCCTGGGACCCTGAAAGGAGAAGCTGGCAGCCTGAGAGGAAGAAATCCATGCACAGAGCGCTGTGTGGGGAAAAGATCGACGCAACTCTGATCTGCAGCTGAAGAAACTACGCACCACTGGCTCCGCGGCTTCAAATCAACGCTCGCCAGAAACGCAACTGAAGAATCAACGCACGGAGCAGGAGACGCGCAGCATCGCTGATGGAGGCTGGGAGATCGCAACCCGCTCTGCGTGGTTTTTTAATTATCGTGCATCTGGATTTCTGACGCGAACCATCGTTGTGCGTGCAAAAACAATGCAAGGCCTGCCTGGACCGGTGTGCGGACCGAATCGACGCATTGCTCTCCTGCGGAGAGAAGAACCGACGCACGCCGACTCAACAGAAGGGGGAAACGACGCAAGGTCTCGCTCGTGAATGATATTGATGCATTGCAAGCCCTTTTTTGGGTTAGCTGAGGGTGATTCTCTTTTACCCTGATTAGGACAAGGGGTAACCTGACTGTCAACCAAAGACCCCATTTCTAACATTCATAATTTAAGACTCATCTCTTAAGTAAGAGATTAAGCATTTAGATACCTGTGGGAGATACTCTTTATCATGCTTGAGAGTAGCATGAAAACATTGCTTGCTGGGTTTTATTCTAATTTACATAGGATTTTCTGTGCTACAACTAGTGAAACATGCCACTGTACATTGATCGTCTCTAATCTATCTGAAAATCTACACGGGTAATGTATAAAAAGTCTGAATCCACAACGAGATAATCTTATTTTTGTTCAAATCAGTGATTAATATGTTTAAAAATAAATAGGGGGCGAAGATTTTTCTTAAAAGACTGTAACTGGTGATGCTGAAAATTGAGGTGTCTAAATGTAAAAGCTGTCAAACTTGATTCCACCTTATGCCTCATTATTCCCCCACCCATCAAGTTCTCCTTTTTATTTCTTTAATGTTTTCCCTCCTTGCCTTCTCACTTTGTCACTGTTTCTTGTTTTTGTCTTCCTCCTCCTTTCTAGGCGTGGGTGAAATATTACATTCTGCCAGCAGAACTGGAAGAATTGTGGCAACTCCACATTACTCTTGTAACATGCAGTTCCCGCCAAATTCTGTGAATGACACGTGGCGTAATTTTTTCCCTATGCACGTGCCAAGACAGTAAATTGGGGAGTGAGATTTGGTGTCCTCTAGCATGATTTCTGGTCACTAGAAGGACATCTGGTGAGATTTTTCCAATGTGGGTGGTCACAACCATTTGCAGTCAGAAGGCAGGCTCTTGAGTAGAACATCTAATCGAGAGGCAGCAAAATCAAATGAGAAGCTGCACCCTCTGGTGTGCTGTGTTGTGCCATTTGCACTACTTTTTCAGGACAGAATGCGCTTCCAATGTTAAATCAGAATGTGAGCAGCACAATCTGCCTATTTCTGTCCGTTAGTGAAGCTCCCCGGAATCTTGTTGAGTTTTTTTTGTAACTGGGGAAGTCTACGGAGTCAAATTCCGCAAAGTCTGCCCACCTCTACTTATTTCTCAGTTTGTTACCTTTTTTCTTTCTTGCTATAATGGTGAAAAAGAATACCTAGAGTGCCAGGGTACACCACCAGCAACTACAGGCACAACCTAAGCACTGTACACATTACCAATGAATTCACTTTTGAGGGTTACACTTAATGTATTCATGCATGCATACATTCAAACGTTTTCAGGCATACGTGTACGTTGTGCCTGAAAATTTGGGTAATGTTTGCATGACTGCATACATTACTCAGAAGACGGTCTCACTTTCACATATTTATTATAAGAGGATGCACTTTTGTGAACTATATATAATGTGTATATAGATTTAGATGCTTTTGATGCATAGCTCTGCTTTACACCTACAAAAGCCTCAGTGAATTACCTTGTTATAATCTCTAGGCTGCCCACTCTTGCACTACACCAGTCTTTAAGAAGTAGTTGGATAGATTTCAACAGATTTAACTATACATTTTTAAAACAGCATTAGTCAAAGCTTTGTATTTAGACAACTAGGCTGAAGTATTGAATGGTTTGCTTGTAACAATAGAAATTGATTCTTATTTAAGTTAAAGAATTGTTAACTCACGGCATCGAGTGACATAGGCAGTGCGGCACCTGCTACATCGGAAGCCCGCCTTTCCCAATTCCCTTTCCCAATCTGTAATTAAGACGGTGCAGGTTGATTATGTTCAAGACGTGTTGCAGAGTTCAGAAGGTCCAAACCAGAGGCAGAGCCTTAACTGTCCAACTTGCCGAGACCAGGAGCCACCCCTTTATCCCTCCTGTCCCTATCAACTTTCTTAATATTACTTATACATCTAATGCGCTCTCCAGCTAGGGTTTATGCAGCTTCAAGAGGTTTTAGGCAATCATTTTGAATTTCTTGAATACTATATTGAGCCAGTAGCAGACGTTACCGGATGAACTGAGATTAAACTAAAATGCAGTAATTTGGCATGCACTATTACTGCATCTTTATCAGTTTAAAATAAAAAATGAGGTAACATCTACTTGAGTATGCCCTTAGTAAACACCAGGTAGGAATCACAGGAGGAATCCCCTGTAGAAACACACATTTTCACGGCAATATCTCATTCATCAGTGATTAATGAGTCATATAGTTCTGGGGTTTTGAGAAGCCTGGGATAGGGCTGGCTCTGGAAGAGCTGGGAAGGAATCTATGTACTCTGTGGTTTTGGTGCCAGTTGTGGTGCTGGTTTGGGCTTCTGCCCACAGCCATTGGCTATGACCTGTATTCTATGTTACAAGTATTTCCACCTGGTAGCATTAGGCCCAGAGTGTTCACACCTGGTAAATACCAGTGCGTAAGTATCTGTTTGAGGTCTTGTGGTGTGGTGATGTTATGGCTGCATGTGGTCCAGTCTACTTGAATAGCAGCTGGAGAGAAGGAAAGCAACGGAGCACCTACCAGTGTTTCTGTGCCAGCTGGCTTGTTTTTTTATTCATGAATTAAAGGTACAAAACCAATTAAACTGTACCAGCCTTCCCTACAGGTCTGTACTCTAAAGATATCTACAGTAGAACAGTGGTTCCCAACCTGTGGTCCGGGGACCTCTGGGGGTCCACGAAGCTTCCTCAGGGGGTCGGCGACTACTTAGAATATTAAATAATATTAACAGATTCGCTCCCACGCTTTCAGCAATGACTTATTCGGGGGTACCCGGATTCCAGTAATGATTCAGTGGGGGTCCCCAGGATCCAGTAATGATAAAGTGGGGGTCCACAGAAGTCAAAAGGTTGGGAACCACTGATCTAGAACATTGGCATGTTGAGTGCTCTACTGAAGACAATCAAGTGGATCAGTGCTACTAATGGCAAGTGTGAGCCTTCTGCTCCAACATCCCAATGATTTTCTTGCTGGTTTTTTCCTTTTTAATTTAGAACATTCTACCCTCAGTAGGCAGAATGTTCTAATAGCCTTTTAGCTCTCCTGCCTCAGGCTATACTAGCTGTTAGGGGCCCTCTCCCTCGTTATAGGCTTTCCTATGTTGCTTGAGACCTCAGTTTCAGACCTTTAACAATTGGTATAGCCCTTGGCAGCGCACTATAAGGTTATGTTGTGATCTGACCTTCTTAATTGTTCATTATTTATTGTTATGCCATTGAGCCTTGTTAAGTACATCTATCTTCCACATATGCTTTTTGACCTTGGTTTGATTTTTTCTTCCCTCTTCTATTTTTCTCTACTCTTACTGTATTTTCTTTATGTTTCCTTTCTCTGCCTTCTTGTAGGCACATGTAATATGCACAGCGTTTACGTGGCATATTGATAATGCATAAGTGAAATAAGATATAGCAGTGCTATGGGTATGATATTAATATTCTATCTCATGAAATAAATGGCCTCATTTGAATAAATATGAATGTTTTATTAATCCATAATAGTTTATTTTATATGAAGAAATAAAAAAACAGTTGCACTTAATACCTTTGCACCTAAACTTGTGTACTAATAAGCCTTTAGGTTGAGTAACTTAAAAAGAACGATGTTTTTTTTCAGCCACTGGCATAAGGTCCTGTATTAATCTTTGGTGTACTTTTGGACCTTCTAAGTTTTCTTCTCATGAACAAATGTTGTACATTATTGCAACAATGTAATAAGATTGAATTATTAATGATTAAGGATTAATGTTTGTACATGGCAGATAATCAATCTTTAATGATCTCATGCAGTAAAATTGACTAGTATAAGGTGCATGCTTGTAATAATTGCTAAATCATTTATTTGACTGGGTGGCTCTATCCAGTGCACCCGGAGATCAACTGGTGTAAGTGAGAGCACCCCTTTCGCTGTACACTGGTCTCTCTATTTACCTCCAATCCTCCTTTTTTTGCTATATGAGCTAAGACATGTAAGCATGGCAGTCAAAAGGGTTTGAGTGGGTGTTTGTTTAATCTGCTTTTATTTCCGCAACTTGTGGGTGTTTGTCCATTAGAGCTGCAGCAGTATATAGCTAAATCACAGCTAGCTGACCCATAGGAACTTGCAGCATATGCTGACTAGTGAGTTTATCCTTTTCAAGTGATGACAAACCTGGGGTGGTGGAGGTAACGAAAGGAGCCTCAGGGAAAAATGTACAGATAGAGATTACAGTTGTGGCACCCCAAATCTACCTGACCATACAAGACTACAACACTTCTGTCTGGATTCCGGTTTCCACAGTTGTCACTCAGATTCTTTTTGTGTGAGAGAACGGTGTGGCATCAATCTTCGAGTCGTTCCCAACAACCATGTTTATCTGGAAACCTGTTAGGTAGATCGCATACAGGAAACCAGTACTAGTCGAGCTATGATTGAAGCTTATGAAGTAGACCACTCAAAGGTAATTTCTGCATCCCAACAATGGACCACTGCAGCTAGTGAGCGTGTTAGGTACCCAGTCACCAATGTATAAGTAGGCAGAGAGACAAGAGATGTCTTGGCTAAACTAAGAGATGACTTCAGCAAGGATCACATGTTGGAGTATGAACTTAGAGGTTTTGGTCAGATGCTGGGTTCTGATCATAAGAGCACAGGCTACAATCAGGACGGTGCTGCAGAGGGTGATTCTGCCCACTGACACAGAGGTATGTAGGGTAAGTCTAGGTTCTGTCCTTCAGGTATGTTCATGCTGCAGCTAGAGCTGCCTACCTCTCAAGAGAAGGACTCAACGTTGCCAGCAGTGGACCAGGTAAAATGATCTTGGGAGACTCCCAGAAATTCAAGAATTAATTGAAGCTAACCATCCTGGCAGAGCTGCATTTGCTATAACCAAGTCAGAGTTTCCTACCCCAGGAGCGTTTCTTTTGAATGCTTCAGGGCATGCCCTATTGCAAGAGGAAGAGTGGTTGGAGTTTAGTGTTGTTAACGCAGACGTTTTCAATGGAATTACTAATGTATGTTCATGTATTCCAAGTGTTAAATTTGTGTAGAAATCATAATAACTTAGAGAAAAATAATGCACACATTTGAAAGTGTGACCACGTGAGTGGCCGTCAATGTTCACTAAGTGTACTTATTAATGGCTTATTAATATGAAATATTGAGCTTATGTTTGATTAATGCAGTAATATGTCATATTAGGGGTTATGTATAAAGTATTAGCTTTATTAATTGTAGGCCTTAACTTAGTGGAGGTCTTGGCCTATTTGCACGGCCTCATGTCAAGCTGCATTTCTTAGGCATTTATTAAAATGTCTGCTTAGAGAACTAAATTGTGATTTTCCACTGTGCTGACCTAATGTGCTCCTCGCTAAATGTCTTTCTCATGAGAACTGCTTGCTACTAGCTTATGCAACATTGTTTTATGTAATGTGTGTGAAACTGACTTTCCCAGGAGGATACAATGAAGACACTGACTGAAGTATAAGCTGCAACAATATTGTTACCTGATGAGCGGGATGAATGAGAACAGGACAAGAGGAGCCAATCATCGACATGTGAACCGTGTACTAGTAGGACTGTAGATTTTAAGTTTTAGATCTATTGGACAAAGTGTGAACACAGATTTGGGAAGTAGTTTTAGGAAATCTAACTTAGCAGGACTGCCCTGAGAAGAGGACAGCATTTTGCATTTGCTATTTTGCCACCCCAAGTTGCTCATTTTTCCCGTCTTGAGAAGAGACGTACTTAGCTTTATTACTTAAGACTTTGCCTTTTCTGAACTTTGATGCTGAATCGTGATGCCTTGCTGACCAGACTGATGTCCTGATGACAAAGACTGTCACAACTTGCTGATCCAAACTGAGGATAGGTATATTGACTCTGATATTATTTACTATGTCCATTTGCTTTTGTTTCTAGGTACCAACCGTGCTATTTTGATAGAGCCAAAGTTAGATGTTTTTCTAAATTTGTGCTGACTAAAATTGTTAGCATGAAGCGCAAACATGCTAATTCTAATCTGATGTTAGTTAGAGAGCTCACTGATGAAGTTCACTATATGAAATAACAGCTGATGTCTTCCCTTTGCAGAATCTAAATGTATGTAATATCGTTTGCGCGATTATTCTTGCTATTAATTTGCACTGTAACTTTGGAATGTGTAGTAGTTCAAGCTTTGATTAGATTGCGTTTCTTTTGTCGCTTTGGACAGCCAGTGTTGTTTCTGTATGTTTATCATTTGATTTTGAGATTAATCTATATCGTATTAGCGCTGTAAACATAGAGAAATAAACATTCAAACTTTTACATAAAGCTGTGGTTATTCATGACTGCAAGGTCATGGTGTGACAATTACTGACTTCTATTGATTATTAATTTTATTGATTGTCGTTGATTATTGATCTGTATGTACTGGATTTATGGTGGGAACATCTTAAGCGCAGTCAAAAGGTTAATCGGCCTATTCGCATCCCCTTGTAAGTTTACTTATTAAGGTCAGACACACCAACAGTGTTCAGAGTTTCTTGCTTAAACCCAGCATGAGGTCTGATAGCACTTTGGAACAATTCCAGGTTGCCAACTGAGAGACACAAGTTGCCTCGAGCAATCTCAGTAGAAACATCTAACTATCATGCAAGATCCCAAGGATCCTGGTATGAGGAATTGCCTCATCAGTGAAGCCAATATCAGCATGAGGTGTATGTGCCTAAACTTTTTAATTGTCATGTACATTGCATGCAGAGTGAAGGATGGATACTTGTAGAGGGTTTGGCACAGGATCTGAATGGAGTTCAGAATCTTCTGCCAACCCCCAATGCACACAGCCAAAGGCCACGCAGAGCATGGCTTGCATGTCTGTTGCAGGATGGATATAGGAGGTGAGGCCCTGCACCCAGCTCCACTGGGTATGGTCAAAGGCTTGTGAAGGGGGGTTGGCTGCCTGTGATGGGTTAGGTAGAGGGCGTGGTAAGAGGTCATGCGTCAAGCAACCTTTCCCTCACACATAATCAAAAGTCATTGTTGGACTTGGCCCTCACTGAAGAGTCATCCCCAAACGTTTTGCATTCACCCCTCCTGTTTTGCTGAATCCGTTTTTGGTGGCTATTGTACTCTGCACACTTTACCGCTGCTAACCAGGGCTAAAGTGTTTGTACTCTCTCCTTTAAACATGGTGAAATTTGCTTACTTCCAAATGGCACATTTAATGTACTTCTAAGTTCCTAGTAAAGTGATGCTACAGGTACCCAAGACCTGTAAACTAAATGCTACTCATGGGCCTACAGCACTGATTGTGCCACCCACTTAAATAGCCCTTTTGAAACATGTCCCAGACCTGCCATTGCATCAAGTATGTGTAGTTTTAAACTTCCATTTCAGCCTGGAAAAATAAACCTTTTGCCAGGCCTAAACCATACTAAACCATACTTTTTAATACATCAACGTTCCCCCTATGATAGGCCGTAAACAGCCCATAGGGCAGGATGCATTATATTTAAAAAGTTATATATGTATTTTTCAGTTTTACATATCCTGGTATTGAAAATCTCTCAAATCCATTTTATACTATTCAAAGGTCTGCCTCTCCCATAGGAATACATTGAATTACCTTATTGTATTTAATAAGTGATTACGTTTGATTGGCAGCAGATGGGAAAGTCATGTTTGGTATCTAAGAATTGTAATCAAAACCCTTCTTTAATGGTAAAGTTGGATTTTAAGTGATAATTCTGAAAATGCCACCTTAGTAAAGTTGGATTTTAAGTGATAATTCTGAAAATGCCACCTTAGAAAGTTGTCAATTTCTTGTCCTTACCATTTGGTGCCTGCAGCCTGTTTCCTGGGTGACATGACTAGGTGTAGTTGGCAGTGGACCTTTGTGTATTTTTTCCAGATAGAATTACAATTGAGGGTCTGGGTGTTGGCAGGATGGTCCATTCCTAACAGAAAGGTGGAGGGGGAAGCTGTCACCTTCTACACTTGCACTTCAAAGGCACTGGATCAGTTCACACACAAAGGAGTTCACACTATCCTATTGTGCCCTCAATTAGACTGGAAACCGGGCAGGGAGGAACGAATTTCCAGACATGTCTGTATGAGGAAACACCGGAAGCTTTTCCCACTTCAAAGTAGGTACCAGTTATAAAAAAGGAAACCTCCAAACTCACTCTTCAATATACTCCTGGAAGTGTGGGTACTATAGAAGAAGGTCTGTCCAGCTGTCATGCTGCATTGAACCTGCCTGGACATGTAACCATACCCGCCTGAGGCCTGCACTGCTGTCTGAGAAGGAAGACTGGACCTGTACCCTTCATCTCAGGCTTAAGTGACTCCAAGGGTCATCTGACTGACCTCCTGTTCCGAGCTACAGGAATTTAACAAGCTCCATAGGTCTATCTGCCACTCCCCAGCTGGCCTGCTACACTGGACCTGCCTGAACAGGTGAACGTGCATGAGCCCAGCTGGACTCTGCTGGAGTGAATTCCTGATCCCTAGTATATACCCCCCTCAGAGGTCCTGGACCCTTGGTGTAGTGTCAGTTCAAAGCCTCCTTGCAGAAAACAAGAAATCCTGAAGCTTGAGGCTCTTCACAGCCGTGAACAGGCCTGTTTATGCCATGATCTCACCAAGCATGCAGACCACCAACACAAAGCTCTGATGAACTAGTCTCTTTGTGCTACAGCAACCTCCAGCGATGACTGGCAATGAGACATCCACAGTTTGCGTTACAGCATGGACAACCTACGGTGACTGTCTATGCGAGTCTCCAGCAACTATCATCTGTAAACACCCAGCAAGATCTTTGTGCTACTGTGATGATGGTCCACAATGCCCGCCTACTCTTTGCGTTAAGTGATAACCAGCTGTAAGTCTCTCCTTGCTCATTGTGGCTTCCTCCACCACAAATGGAATTCTTCACACTGGGCTTTAGAAGGTAATATGTTCAATGGTACAGTTCTGGTCCCAGTATCCGGCCTGCGGTCCATTGTGGTTGGCCTGAACTTGTGACTTTCACTCAGTCTTGTGCAACCAGTTACCCGTGAGTGGCACTTTTTGCTTTTAGGTGCTATACGTACCTTCTTTGAAATTGCATGCCAGGCCTTGTCTAAAGGTCATTGCATCCAGGCCATGAGACCAACCCCCCCCAGTGCAAGACCAAAGGCTGTGCACTGTCAGGGCTGACGGCCTGCAGATGGTTGGGCAGAGGGCCTTGCTGGAGCCTGTATCCTGCGGCTAACCACAGCTGCACATGCCTGAAAGAACTGAACCCGTGGCCATTTCTCCTGAACAGCATTTCGCTCTTGAGTCGATTAATGCAGATCTGCATAGTTAATCGTGGAGTTCAGTTCCTACAGTGCAGTGAAACATCTTGGTGTGCTAGCCCTTCATAAAAAAAGTAAAAAAGGCCAGTGGATTGCGACTTATATTTCTTTAATTGTGTTCTGATAATACTGTTTCAAGGCACATGCTTCTGCATACATTCATGTAATTAGCTCTGAGGTCCTATGCAATTAATACATTATATAAATAATGTGCTAGGACTATCATACAAAAAGATTAAAACATTTGTGCAGAGCAGCTGCTCATAATTTACAGAGAAGAAGAATATTCCTTTTTCTTTGGCTTGCAGTACTGTAGTGCTAAATTATTGTTTAGTTTTAGCATGGCAAACAATGTATGGTTCATATACAGTGTACAATCAAAAGCTAAGAGGGACACCTTACCTCTAGTTCATAAAACTGATAAAAAGTATTTTTTTCATCTCAGAAGTAGGTGTTAGACATGGCATTCTTGGTGTGATTTCCCCCCTACCTTTTTACTTTCAACCCTCCTTTCTGACTGACTTGTTTTTGCTGGCTTTAGAACTCTGTGAACTTTAGCACTGGTTCACCATTGCAAACCAGTGCTGAAGTGCTTTTGCTTTCTTCATAAAACAAGGTAGAATTGGCTTATACCCAACTTGTATATTTGATTTACTTGTAAGTCCCAAGGAAAGTGTCACTACCTGTGCCCAGGGACTGTAGATTAAATGCTAATAGGGGGCCTACAGCACTGATTGTTCCATCCACTTAAGTAGCACTTTAAACATGTCTCAGGTCTGTCATTGTAGAGCTTGTCTGTGCAGTTTTAAACTGTCATATTGAATTGGCGAAATAAACATTTTGCCAGGCCTAAACCTGCCTTTTTAATATAGATGAGTCACCCATAGGGTAGGCTTTGGAAAGCCCAGAGGGCAGGGTGTAGTGTATTTAAAAGGTGGGCATGTATTTTTTAGTGTTACATGTCATGGTAATGTAAAACTGTTACATTTTCTTCTCACTATCAAAAGGCCTACCTCTCCCATAAGATAACATTGGAGTTACCTTATTAAATTTAACAGTATCTGGGTCACGTTACTAGGTGTATTTGACAATTGATGCAATGTGTATTCCTTCTTGAAAGCCCCACACAATAGACAGCTAGGTGTGCCTGGATGGCCACTACTGGCAGGATGGAAGCACAGAGCTGGGTGTACAGGCGTACTTACCCACTATCTCCTCCTTCTGCATGCACTACCCCCCATAGTTAGCCTGGAGCCAGGACAGGGAAGACAGGATGCCTGTGGACTTCAAAGGTAAACCTCTAGAACAGTGGCCCCCAACCTTTTCTGTAGTGAGAGGCATGTCTAATCAGTGAAAATAATTGTGAGCTACTGAAGGCTAAACAATTTGTGCATTCTCATCAGACACCCCCACGACCAGGTTCATTGACTTTAAGCCTAATGGCCAGGGAACCAGTTACTATGGTTCGAACAAAATACTTTGACTAGGAGCACTATGACAGGGCTGCCATGTATCAGTGAGAGCGTGGTCTTTGGGGATGTATAAACATGTGTGCATTTAAATAGAATATATATGTATGGGTGACTGAGAGCTTGTGTTATATGTACTTATGGCACAGGACATACCTTTCACCATATGTGGCACCGTTACATGTATAACATAAACATACAGCCATTTCTATAAAGTGCAGAAAATTTTTCTGCAAAAATGTCAAAAATATGGAATTTTTTCTGCACTTTAAATGTCTTCCATTTACAAAAAATATGGAATTTTTCAGTTATACATATGCACAGTGTCTACCGGTGACTGGGAGCAAGAGGACATATGTTTGTAAATGTAACATTTTGAAATGGCAGAAAATTAACATGAAGAGTTGACTTAATCATTAAGGTAACTTTTCATTTTAATTTTCTCCCATTTAACAGCATTCAGAAACACCATTTTGTTCTCATCTTCTAATATTTAGTTGACAAGGACTTTTATTTAACAGTTAAATACCTCAGTGCTTCAGTTTTTCACCTCTATGCCCCAGCTGAAGGCTGGGTCATACATCTGACTGAGCTCTACTCATTATTGGGCCCTGCTATCTGCAACCTAATAAACACAACCTTTCCCTCTGCCCTGCTATCTGCAAAATAAACACAGCCTTTCCTTAACTTTAAAAGGAAAATGTGAACCTGTACTAATTTAAAAATGAACTCAGGGCCACTAGCTAATCTGAAGCTGTCTGAGAGCTACTGGTAGCTTGCAATGAGCTGGTTGGAGACACCTGCTCTAGAAGCTTCCCCCAGTTACAAAAAAAGGCCCAGGTATAAATATTGGACAGCAGACATCAACTCTTCAGTACACTTCTGGACCTGTGGATACTCTGCCAGGAAGGACTGCTATACTGCTGAAAGGACGGCCACACTGTTGGACTGCTTCTCTGAAGGACTGTTGCCCTGCTGACCTACTGCCTTCTTGCCTGGGTGAGAAGGATTGGACTTGCAACTATAAAATTTACATAACAGAAAAATAAAAGTAAGGAAGGCCATTAGAAATAGTTGAGCGCCCATCACCAACTACATACCTAGAGTGGTATTTAGATTCAGAGGTGATTTTCATTTATCGGTGTTAGAAATTGGGTTACTGGTTGACTGGGGTGTGAGCCTTGGTCAAGCAGCAACCACAATACTAGTCAGGGTAAGGCACAAGAACACCTCTAATTAACCTGTGCTTAACCGCCTGGTAGCTTGGCACAGAGCAGTCAGGATTTGAGGCAATGTGTAAAGTATTTGTTCAACACTTTACACAGTAATACAGTGAAAACACTACACAAAAAGGACCCTACACCAGGTTTGAAAAATAGAACTTTAAAAGACTAAATAAAACAAGAACAAAAAAAAAAAAAAAATCAGTCAGTAGAGCTCGAGTTGTCAATTTTCAAAGAATGAACTGTAAGATAACACTGCGCCAGACCGGGGCAAAGTCACACGTTTAGGATGACTGCGATGGAGCGTGGGCTGACTTCAAGAACCCAATTAGGCCGACTGAAAAAGTACCTTAAAACCTGGTTGCAGAGTATTGCAAAGATCTGGGGCAGAGATGCATCACGCAGCTGAGGCGATGAGTCAGTTCTAAGATGCGGCAAGGTTGTGGTGTGAGGACCTGTTTTGTCCACATCAAGGATGACAATGACAAGGCTTGTAATGCAAAGGCCGGTGTCAGGGAAGTGCTGCATAGTGAAGGTGATGATTTTGTTCAGATGAGCGATGAGGCTTTGATGCAGAGGTTTTGGCATCATCGTGGAGACTGCCATCAAGGAAAGATGCGATGACCTGCTCCGGAAAAGCATCAGCATGTGTGTGGCTGTCTAAGAGGAATACACAAAGCCCAACTGCCAACTACACCCAGTCATCTGACCAGAGACAGGCTGCAGGCACCGAATGGCTAAGGCAAAAGAATTTCAACTTTTTAAAATTGGCATTTTCAGAATTGCAATTTGAACTTCAACTTCACCATAAGTTAGTTTAGGAAAGTACCCTCTTTTTGGCATGGTTACCCCTAATATTTGCCTGATGTCAGTATGTTTTGACTGTGTTCATTGGGATCCTGCTAACCAGGACCCCAGTGACTGTGCTCTCTCCCTCTAAATTTGGTTGCTTGGACTTCACACACCCCACATTTGGCATACTGGTGCCCTCATATAAGTCCCTAGTATATGGTACCTAGCTACCCAGGGCATTGGGGCACCAGGGGTTCCCCATGGGCTGTAGCATGTATTATACCACCCATAGGAGCCCATATAAAATGTGTCTGCGCGCCTGCTGTTGCAGCCTGCATGAAAGAGTGCATACACCCTTTCACTTCAGGTCACTGCACCTGGTCACTGTAGGTCAGGCCCAGAGGGCAGGGTGCAGGTACCTGTGTGTCAGGGCACCCTTGCATGAGCAGAGGTGCCCCTACAAACTCCAGCTCCATTTTCCTGGACTTTGTAAGTGCAGGGATGCCATTGCACTCACATACTGTACACAGGTGTGTCCAGCTACATAATGGTAACTCTGAACCTAGGCATGCTTGGTATCAAACATGTTGGAATCATACTCCAATACTGTTGCCAGTATTGGTTGTATGATTCCATGCACTCTGGGGGCTCCTTAGGGGACCCCCAGCATTGCTCCTACCAGCTTTCTGTGGTTTTCTGGGTAGTCCACACTGCTGCCACCCATCAGACGGACTTCTGCCCTCCTGCTCCTTGACCAGCTCAAGCCAGGAAGGCAGAACAAAGGATTTCCTTTGGGAAAGAGAGACAACACCCTCTCCCTTTGGAAATAGGTGTTACTTGGCTTGGGATGGGTAGCCTCCCCAAGCCCCTAGTATGCTTTGAAGGACACATTTGGTACCCGTCTTGCATAAACGATTCTTCATCAGTTCAGGGACCTCCAGTCCCTGCCCTGTTGCGAAACTGGACAATGGAAAGGGGGGTAACCACTCCCTCGTCCATCACCACCCCAGGGGTGGTGCCCAGAGCTCCTCCAGGTGGCCACTTGATTCTGCCTTCTTGAATACAAGGTCGGCAGAGGCCTCTGGGAGCATCTGAGTGGCCAGGTCAGGCAGGTGATGTCAAAGCCGCCTCCTGATAGGTGGTCACCTAGCTAGGTGACCAGTCCCCCTTACAGGGCTATTTAGGGTCTCCCTCTTGGGTGGGTCCTCAGAGTCGATGTGGAAGACTCATGCAGGATTCCTCCTTCATGTTTGCTTTGACTTCTGGCCACTGGAAATGCAATTGGACTTCAAAGGAACCTACAATCTGCAGCTGCAACATTGTTTCTCAGGCTCCTTCCAGCAACATTTCCCCAACTGTGCATCTTCTGAGGGCGACGAGTCTTCAGACTGCACAAGAAGCAAGAAGGAATCTCTCTTGGAGAGAAGGAGTCACTTCCCTGCATCCGCAGGCACCAACTGTAATGACGACTGACTGTGTGGATCTCCTCTCCTCCAGAGTTGCATGGATCCTGCATCACAGGTGGTGGTCTGGAGTGGTCTCCTTTGTGCTCTCTACCAGCTGTCCAACATTGTAAACAGTAAGTCCTTGCCTCTTCACGCAGGACAGTAACCCCGTGCACCACATCTCTTGCAGCTACCAAGGCTTGTTGGCATTTCCTCCAAGCGATCATCAGGCTCCGTGTAACCCCAGCACTCTTTCCTGTGAGACACTGCCCTCTGTGTGCTTCTCCTGCGACTCCTTCCAAAGTGTGCTGCGTGTGCCTCACTGCAACTCCTGTGCTTCCTGCCTATGGGTCGCCTGTGGGGGCTGACTCCTCTTCCTGTGACTCTCCTCACTGCTGAGAGTCAACTGGGACTACCCTCAGTGTGTTGAGTCCCCCTGAACCTTGCTGATCCCCAGCAGGTCTTCATCCATGACATTTGTCTTTGTCAAGGCTTGTTGGTGGTTTTTCCGCACCACCAACTGACTTCAATCTTCTTTCGGTGTTGGACGTCGACTGCATCACTCCAGGAACTCTTCGCTGCTCCAGGGCTGCACTCCTGACTGTCTTAGCCCACTGTCGACCTGGTCCAGCATCCACAGATGGATGGGTATTGGCTCCTGCCACCACCGGACACTCCAATGTGAATTGGGCGTGGACCCCTTCTTTACTAGGTCTTCCTATTCCAGGATCTACCTTTGGTTTCTTGCAGTCTTATCTGGGTCTTTCAAGATACTTCTCTGAAGTCCTTAGGGTGGTTTTGGGGAGGACCAGTTACTTACCTCTTTTCTTCTGGTTGCTGGGGGGCACTTTGGTACTTATCTTGTGGGTTTCCTAGTTCCTCCAGCTCCCCTCTGCCAATTCCACTTCCTTGGGTGGGGGCTCGACTTTCACATTCCACTTACTTAGTATATGGTTTGGTCCCTCCCATGCCTTCAGTGTTGTCTATTGCTTTCACTGTTTTCTATTGCATTCTATGCTAATTCCTGACTTCTAATGTACATAAAATAGTGTGTTTACTTACCTTCATTTAAGGTATTGCCTATATAATATTTCGGTATTTGTGTTACGATAATAAAGTACCTTTATTTTTGTAACACTGCGTAGTTCTTTCATATATGTAAGTGCTGTGTGACGTCAGTGGTATTGCATAAGCTTTGCATGTCTCCTAGATAAGTCTTGGCTGCTCATCCACAGCTACCTCTAGAGAGCCTGGCTTCCTAGACACTGACTACACCTCACTAATAGGAGATACCTGGCCCTGGTGTAAGGTGATAACACCATAGGTGCTCACCACAGACCAGGTCAGCTTCCCACAGTTAGGATATTACGTTGTGATTCCAGAGACACCAAACATGAAGTGGTCATTTCTACCCATTTGGAAGGTACGCTGATAAAATATAATAAGGCAACTGCAATATGATCCTATGGGAGAGATAGCCTTGCAGTTGTGAAAAACTAATTTAAGAGTATTTCACTACCTTGACATGTAAAACGTAACAGTACATGTCCTACTTTTTAGTTACACTGCACCCTGCCCTTTGAGCTGCCCAAAACCTACCCGGGAGGTAACTTATGTGTATAAAAAGGGAAGGTTTGGACCTGGCAACAGGTTTAATTTGATAGGTTGGAACGGCAGTTTAAAACTGCACACACAGGCTCTGCAATGGCAGACCTGGGACATATTAAAAGGCTACTTCAGTGGGTAGCAGAATAAGTGCTGCAGGCCCACTAGCAGCATTTAATTTATAGGCCCTTGGCACATGAGGTCCACTTTACTAGTGACCTATAAGTAAATTAAATATGCTAATTGGGGATAATCCCATATTACTAGGGGTGGGCGGTAAACTCTGCTCAGCCTGCAAGGTTTGCTGAGTTTTGCCACTCTGTGCTCCGCGTGGAGAGTGTAGTTCAGCCAAAACTCTGCCAACTGCCGCGTTGCAGAGTGTACTGCCCACCCTTACATAACATCACTGACAGCTGTCTTGTGCTCGGGCCTGAGGCCAACACTCAATCCGAATGAAATTTCAGGTATTATCCAGGGACATTCTGGGATCCGAAACAAAGGGTTTACAGATGCACAATCCAGCCAATTCTATGGCCTGTAATTGCAGCTGGGTTTAATGTCTTATCTCCCTACTCTAGGCATCCAGATACGGCATATCACGAGGGGAGTAATACCTAGCTAAAGCAACACTCTGTGACCTGAAAGAGATTATAGCCCTGTAGATATTGTGAGCAAATGGCTCATCTCTTGCTCTTGTCAATTTCTCCGCACAGAGAAAGAACGTAGACAGGTGTAAATATCCACAATTTACTGTCTGGTTCTTTCTGTGATTTTTTACTGCATTTATTCGTGGCATGCCCACGTGTGCCGATGATAAGTCCTAGCCAGACGTTCTTGCCTACACTACCCAACATGCATATGTTCCCAGTGTCATTTCTTGTGAAATATAGCAGCCCCCGTGAGATCTGTGATGCAGGCTCAGTGTGTGAAGTGAGGTGAACTGGACCTGCTCTATCTGCTTCTGACTGCCTGGAAATATTTCATTACAGGCCTTCACAAGGCAAGACAGCACTGCTTCACCTCAGCACTCACCCTGAACTTGCCATGTACCTGATCGGTATCAAGGGAAAGGACTTTGTTCTCATGTCCACCGACACAGTTAGTGGAAGTAGCATTACCAAAATGAAGAAAGGTAAGTACCTCCCCAGGCAAAGATTCTACGACACTATCAGGACCTCAGCAGTTCCATGATCAAAGGATAGCGCATATCCTCGTCTTACATAGAGCCCATAGCACATTATCAGAATCCCCAATATCCTTTTATCCTAACGGTGAGAAAATGAGGTCTGTTGGGTAACAACAATAAATATCTGATATTACTTGCCGCAGCCTCCCCTACCCCCACCCCGCTCACTTAATGTAATCACAATCAGTCTGATTGCATAAAAGCGCCAAGACCCGAGAGTCACTCTCACAAGCTCTACTTGGAGGAATTCGGCGGAGTAAAACTCTGTGAGTTCCACATGTATTAAGGAAGGAGCACATGCACTTTAGCACAGGTTAGCAGTGGTAACGTGCTCAGAGATCTAATGCCCAAAAAAATAATTCCAGGAAAATGGAGGAAGAGAGGGAAAAATTCGTGCTCAGAGTTCTAAGAGCAAAAAAATAATTCCAGCAAAATGGAGGAAGAGAGGGAAAAACTCGGTGGAAGATCACCTTATGACTGATGGGTTTAACAATCAGGGAAAGTGAAAATTTACTAACAATTTGACTGGGTTCCATAAACCAATATACAAAAGAGGAAACCAGGTAGACACCACCATCATAGGCTTTTAACTCTGTTGGGCGTTATTTACCAAAATGCATAGCCATCTGAGCGACTGGGAAATAGAAAATAACTTCATACCGATGGAGCAGGTTGGGCTTTTGCCCAGGAGAGTGCAGACACCATTATGTGTATAGCTTTATTTATATCGCATGGTGGGCCACTACGTTATCGGTTTACCCTGTTAATTTTAAATAAGCATTGGACAGGTGGTCTGGAACTTGTTTTGGAAAAAAATTAAGCATATGCTACACGGCGACTTTACGACAGCTATTGTCCTACACTGTAATATTTGGGCTCCGGTTCAACTTGGGCACGTGGCTAATTCAGAGAAAGATTCCTGCTCTTACAAGGCTTAATTTAGTATGCGTTCTCCCGCCACTACTTTTTGCTTTTTTAACTGACTTCCATAAAGCTGTGAAGAAAGTGAGAGCCTCCACCAAAACTGCTGTGCAATAATTATGGGTACAAAGTTAATAGATCTGATGAGAAATTTGGAAACCTTTGCAACCTGTTGCACTTAAAATCTACTTAACATCAATTTACATACAACACAACTTATAATTGTTGAGTGGTAGAGTTTCCCGTGTAGCAGCTATGGGTTCGAATACGATTTTTTATGAATAAACATTTTATTATCCAGACACCAAGGTTTAGCCTTCTTAGTGTATTTAAAAACATAAATCCATGATTTAGAGATAGACCTGCAAGGAAATAGTGAATTTGTTACCACGTTACAAAAAATACATGATCTAAGGGCACTGACTAAGGAAATATCTTTTACTTACGACCGACAGAAAGTTATGACTTTTTTACGAGCAGTTTTTTCCTGCTTCCTTGCCTTTTCTTCAGACACTGGTCACCTGAAGTTTAAAAGTGACTTCATTTCAATACACACATCCGACAGAAACATAACTTAAATATTTACTAACGAATGAGCGGCCGAACAAGGAATGTTTCGCTGTTACTATGGTAGCAATGTAAGAGTCCCTGCAATAGCAAAAGGAACTCAGTTAGCTCATTACAAAAAAATGATTCGGGTCCACTTACATTTTTGCATGTTTGTGCTACACAGGATAGCGGTACGGGGAAGATGTCTCCTTCTAGCCCAGCCAAAGTGTCCACGGTAAGGAATAACATGCATACTGTATGTATTTTCGCAAAATATGAGCCCAGTGCATGATGGTGACCTTGCTGTGTGACATCACTTATTTTGCTGGGAGAGCTGTAAGGCTGGCAAAACTTGTGGGATATCATACATTTTCCTGACCATGACAACTTTTATTCCTGATACTTGTAGATAACAGCTGCACAAAAAACAGTTCCGAAGTAGAAAGCAAGCATTCTGTAAGATGTGGTTAGGGGCTGCTACTTAAGGAGTTTATTTCTCGAGAATTTGAATTAGTTGGTGTGCTAGGAAAGGAATTTATTTCTCACAAATGAGAATTATTTGGAGAAAAAACCTTTTCTGCATTCCTGGAAGTTAAAAATGCAATTTTGCAAGAATATGTTGGCAAACTCAATGAGGTGGCAGTCATTAAGATGATGCTCAAGGATGCAAGGAAGCAGCACCCTGAGAGGAAAATATTATTGAACCTCATTATCTCCAAGGGCACAGACAGCAGATTCTCTAAACTACTGTCCTGCTCATAACTTGAACATAGGATACTACAGGTGGTCAAGAGTGACCAAACAGATGGACTTCCGGAGATGGACACTAGTGACATTGAAGGGACTGGACACTAGTGACATTGCACCTAGTTAGTAAAATGAACGCTATTTCCAAAAACCTTGATCCCTTTGCTCTATTTATAATCAAATTATACAGGTGCTGTCTCTACTAAGGTATTCTAGGGTTATCCCATTTTCACAGGAGGCCATGTCACAAAAGAGGAAAACTGTAAAGAGAAGGCGAGGCTCAGAATATACCAGAAGGAGATCACACAGTTTCAAAAGAGGAAGCTCTAGAGATTGACTTTGAATCTGAGGTCATCTTATTGACCGATGTGACATATAAACAAGCAACTGGAGAAGCAAGCAAAGAGAAAGATGGACATAATGAGGAGGACAGTTCTCAGGAATGAAGACCTCCATTAACCCTTTCGCTGCCAGGCTTTTTCTCTCTCTTGTGCCGAGCCTTTTTTTGGCTATTTGCGGTAGATTGGGCTTAGGCCCTCATAACTTTTCGTTCACACAAGCTATCAACGCCAAATTTGCATCCTTTTTTCCCAACATCTTAGGGATTCTAAAGGTACCCAGAGACTGTGGGATTCCCTGGAAGACACTTAGAAATTAGCAAAAATACAACTACAATTTTGTTTTTAAATAAAAAATGGGAAAAAGGCCTGCAGAAGAAACCGTATGTTTTGTTCCCTGTAAATAGCATCAACAAAGGGTTTGCAGTTTCTAAAATCACCATCTCCCAGCTTTCAGGAACAGGCAGACTTGAGTCAGGAAACTACATTTTTCAACACAATTTTGTCATTTTACTGGAACATACCCCATTTTTACTATTTTTTGTGCTTTCAGCCTCCTTACAGTTAGTGACAGAAATGGGTGTGAAACCAATGCTGGATCACAGAAACCTAAACATTTCTGAAAAGTAGACAACATTTTGAATTCAGCAAGGGGTCATTTAGGTAGAACCTGCAAGGTTTTCTTACAGAAAAATAACATCTGAAATAAGAAAACATTGAAATTGAGCGGAAATGCATTTTCACATTTTCTTCTGTAATGTTTTCCTGCTATGGCAGATTTTTTAAAGCAATATACTGTTACGTCTGCTGGACTCTTCTGGTTGGGAAGATATATAGGCTGGTAAGTTCATCAAGAACCCTAGGTACCCAAAGCCAATTATTGAGCTGCAGCTTGCAATGGGTTTTCATTGTATATTGGGTAATTCATTTGGTAAAATATAAAGAGTGAAAAGTAGGCATCAAGGAAACGTTTGTATTTCCAAAAAAGGCACAAAATAAGGTGTGGAGAAGCAGTGGTTATTTGCACATCTCTGAATTAGGGTGTCCCCATACTAGCACGTGTATTACAGGGCATTTCTCAAATACACTTCTTTCTTACACACTTCCTTACATGTGGAAGGACAAAATGTAGAGAAAGGCAGGGGTCAATAACACTTGTTCTTCTATTCTGTGTTCCCCAAGTCTCCTGATAAAAATGGTACCTCACTCATGTGGGTGGGCCTAGTGCCCACCACAGTAAACACCCCCGAAAAAAAACGTGTACACATCACATTTTTTCATTGAAATCCAATGTGTATTATGGAAAGTGCCTAGCTGTGGATTTTGGCCTCTGGCTCAGGTGGCACCTAGGGAAACCTAGCAAACCTGGGCATTTCTGAAAACTAGACAATTAGGGAAACCCAGGAATGTGTAACTTGTGGTGCTCTCACCAGGTTCTGTTACCAAGAATCCTTTGCAAACCTCAAAATTTGGCAAATAAAACCCTTTTTCCTCACATTTCGGTGCTGCAAAGTTCTAGAATCTGAGGGGAGCCACAAACTTCTTTCTACTGAGCATTCCCCCAGGGTCCCGGTAAAATTGTACCTCACTTGTATGGGTAGGCCCAGTTCCCTCAGCAGGAAACGCCCCAAAACACAATTTGAACACATCACATTTTCCCAAACAAAACAGACCTGTTTTGTGCAAAGTGCCTAGCTGTGGATTTTGGCCTCTAGCTCAGCCTGCACCTACGGAAACCTAGCAAACCTATACATTTTTTAAAACTAGACACCTAGGGAAATCCATAATCCTTTGCACACCTCAAAATTTGTCTAAAAAAACACTTTTCCGCCCCATTTCGGTGATGTAAAGTTCTGGAATCTGAGGGGAGCCACAAACTTCCTTCTACCCAGCATTCACCCACATCTCCCAATAAAAATTGTACCTCACTTGTGTGGGTAAGTCTAGTGCCCGCAACAGGGAATGCCCCAAAACGCAACATGGAGACAACAAGTTTTTACATTGAAAACTGATGTGTTTTTTGGAAAGTGCCTAGCTGTGGATTTTGGCCTCTAGTTCAGCCGGCACCTAGGGAAACATAGCAAACCTGTGCATTTTTGAAAACTAGTCACCAGGGGAACCCAGGATGGGGTAACTTGTGGTGCTCTCACCAGGTTCTGTTACCCAGAGTCCTTTGCAAACCTCAAAATTTGGTTAAAAAAAACACCTTTTCCTCACATTTTGGTGCTGCAAAGTTCTGGAATCTGAGGGGAACCACAAACTTCCTTCTGCCCAGCATTCCCCCACGTCGCCCAATAAAAATGGTACCTCTCTTGTGTGGGTAGGCCCGTGACAGGGAAGGGTCCAAAACACAACATGGACACATCAAATTGTTCTTATGAAAACTGACCTGTTTTTTGCAAAGTGCCTAATTGTGGATTTTGGCCTCTAGCTTAGCCTACACCTAGGAAAACCTTGCAAACGTGGGCATTTATGAAAACTCGATACCTAGGGGAACCCAGGATTGGGTAACTTATGTCACTCTCACCAGGTTCTGTTACACAGAAACCTTTGCAAACCTCAAAATTTGGCAAACAATCCACTTTTTCCTCACATTGCGGTGCTGCTGAATCTGAGGGGAGCCACAAACTTCCTTCTGCCCAGCATTCCCCCACATCTCCCAATAAAAATGTTACCTCACTTGTGTGGGTAGGCCTAGTGTTCGCAACAGGAAATTCCCCAAAACACCATGTGAACTCATCAAAATTATCAATTACAAAACGACCTGTTTTTGGGGGGGTGACCAGCGTTTTTCGTCCTGGGTTTAGCAGCCATCTAGGGAAACCTACCAAACCCAGACATTTCTGAAAACTAGACATCCGAGGCAGTCCAGGGAGGTGGGACTTACATGGCTTCCCCAGTTTTTTTTTACCCAGAATCCTCAGCAAACCTCAAATTTAGCTAATAAAATCACATTTTCCCCACATTTCTGTGTGGGATCACCACACCGGCACAAGTTTCCTACCACCCAATGTTCCCCTCACTCTCCTGATAAAAATGATACCTCACTTCTGTAGGTGGGCTAAGTGCCTGTGACAGGGAAGAGCCAAAAACATGGGAAAATTGAGGGTGAACCAAAGCAAGTCCAAAAGGGCATTTTGGAAAAAAAACATTTTTAGGCTGACAAGTGAGGCAGAATTTTTATCGGTATGAATGCAACAATGCTGGGTGGTAGGAATTTTGTGGATTCCTGCAGATTCCCGAAGGATCCATCACAAAAATGTGGGGAAAATGTGTGATTTTAAGCAATGTTGGAGGTTTGCAGGGCATTGTGGGTAAGAAAATGGTGTGGGGTGCATGTGAAGCACACTACCCTGGACTCACCCAGATGTTCAGTTTTCAGATGTGTCGGATTTTTGTAGATAGCAGTCTCCCAATGTCCAAAAAGTGCAGCCCTCACCATTTTAAGTGGGACGATTTTGAGAGTTAGCCAAGCTCTCATGGGCCAAATGTAAAATCAAAACCCATAATAATCAAATGTCCTCTTGCTTGCCATTGGGATTAGATCTTTTAGTGTGCGGGGGGACCTGAAAGACTCGTACCCCATTCAGTTGGGGTGGGGCTTTCTGCTGCCCCCACCCCTGGGAGTGGATTGGGGTAATTGCCTCATCTTCCCACCGGTGGGCAGAACAACTTTGTCCCCATTTATTTGGGGTGGGAGTATGACCATACCCCCACACTCTTTTTTTTTAATTTATTTTTATCTTCCTTGGTACTTGTGGATTCTGCCCCCAATGCTGGCAGATGGGCCTTACAAAAATAGCATAATTTTTCTCATGCTAAAGCAGCGCTACAGTGGCTTTTTCCATGTGTCATATTTACAAAGTGGTGCTATGCATGCTTTGTGCCACATTGTAAACCCTTGCACCACATTATGCCTGCGGCAGACATAATGTATGCAAGGGGGGCATTCTGACGCTAGGAAGGCCCGCAAAAAAGGTGCAGTTAAATTGAACATATTTTTGGCGTCATTTTTAACGCCTGCTCTGTGCAGGTGTTAAAATGACGCTCCCATAGAAACCTATGGGTATCCTTGCACTTTGCTACACTAGGCCTCAACATTTTTGATGCTAGTATAGCAAAGCACCACAATAGCATCAGAAATGTTGACACTCATGTGATATCGACTGTCATGGTGCACAATTTTATAAATACAGCGCAACCATGGTGTCATTAGGTGCAGGTAAGAGGCACAGAAAAAGTGGCACATCAGTTCTGATGCGCAACTTTTTATTAAATAGAAGCCATGGCTTCCTGTCACCACTGTCGACCAAGGCCTTTTGTTCATCCTTAAGATTGCCTTTATTGATGTGTTTAAGCATTGTTTGCATATCCACAGTAAATTGCAATATAAGAAATTCTCTCACAGTACCTATGAGGGAGAAATCATCAGGAATCCATTTTTATTCTTAAGATTCTAACATATCCGAGAAAAGGGTTACCTTCATGCCTTAGGCCTTCTGGGCCTTAGAAATTTCACATTCACTGGTGTGTATGCATTCAGAATTCTTCAAGGCCCTGGTAACTCAAGCAAGCTATGACTACAGCAATGCACAGACATAGGAGGGCACTATCAACCAAGAACTAGTCTCCAAACACAAGTATTACTTGTACTGAAAGTGATGTGATGTTGATTCAAATTGCAAAGTGCAAAAAATGCAACATCAAATTTAGCAGGTGGAGTTTATAGGGCACATTATTTCTAAATAAGTATTAAAACCATACCCAAAGCTGGTTAGAGCGATTGTGGAAAACTACTTCAGTCACAAAGGAAAAAGTATTATAATTTTTAGAATTTTTAGAATTGTATTTGCATTTGAACCATAATTTCACTAAAAACATACTGCTCGAGAGTTTAATGTTAAGGGTTAATTATGACTTATTGATCAGTGATGTCAATATATTCTGGAATTTGGAGCGCCGGTCCTTAAGATTCTTCACCCCTCCGTTTGCGCCTGAAAATTGGTTTGGTGACTGTAATTTTAAGACCTCTCTTTGGTTACTCACTTTACAATGTAACTCCGTAAATATCTTCTATCCTGTGAAGTGTTTTGCCCATCTGTCTCTATTAAAGTATCCTACGGTTTGTCATGTATCAGCTTCATCAGAAGGCAGTGGAACTATTCTCTTATTTGTTCTCTTGTGCAGCATGCACCTTACTGCTTCTCTGGAACTTGCTTGTAGGGCCCGATGTGGAGGAAGGCAGTAACAACAATTCGGTCAAACATGTTGCAATCTCTGTCTGCACCTCGTTGGTCCAAATCACATTATTTGGAGGTCCGCCAGTGGTGGAACTCACATGGATGGAGCCGCATTCAGATCACTCAGAGGCTAAACTCTTGCAGAGAAGGTGGTGGGAAAGTGGCCCAATCTAGAGTGTCCGCTCCACCAATGTATCTGGTAGAGATTTGCCTGGGACAGACTGTCATAGACAATGTGACAGATTTTCATCATAGGGTAAATCTGTTGTTCCTAAAATACAGAGGGGTATATTTTCAAGCCCCTACCGCTGCCTTGCACCACCCTAGAGTCATTTTTTTAACACTAAGGAGGCCTTAAGGAGGCCATTCCCCATGCCTTATTTACAAAGTGGCACAATGCATGCATAGTGTCACTTTGTAAATGCTTGCGCCACATTATACCTCCACCAGGCATAATGTATGCAAGGGGGGTGTTCCCCGCAGGGAGGCCCGAAAAAATGGCACAGTGAAATTTACAAGATTTCACTGCGCCATTTTTTCATCATTTTTAATGCCTGCCCAAGGCAGGCTTTGAAGTGACACTCCTGTATTGGCCTATGGGTCTTCCTGTGCTTTGCTGCACTAGCACCAACATTTTGGAGCTAGTGTAGCAAAGCACTACAACAGCGCCAAAAATGTTGATGCTGTTGTGGTAACTACCGCCGTGGTGCACTGTATTTTAAATAAGGGGCAACCATGGTGTCATTAGGGGGTGCAGGAGGAAGCAAGAAAAGTGACGCATCAAGACCGATGCACCACTTTCTTGTAAATATGCCCCAGAGAATCCCTCCTCTGGGTTTATTAGAGAGATAGGATTAAAGACAATATGCAACCAAAGTGGGATTAATTCCCAGGAACCACCGTTGTTGGCAGAAATTCCATTATCTGCAACTCCCATTGGTGGAATTTCTGCCAGTGTGTTCACCACCACCACAGACAATATAGTGGAACGTCTGGCACCATCGCAGAAAATTCAAAGTGAGGTTAGAATTTCAACCGACTATCTCTGCCCTACTATTTAAAGATAATTCCGCAACGAAAACTCGAAACCAGCATTTGAGGGTAAAAACATGAATATCTTTTAAACACGTGCTCATACTGACCATCTTCCATTTTGTGCAATTTCTGTATTTCAGCAACAAAATACGAACGAAGTGTAATATCATGTTGGAATGCAGCAATAGGTTAACTTTGCACTTTCACAACAATAGCTTTCCTCAATGTCAGGCTCGTGCTTTGTATTATACCAAGTTTGAAGTGCCTTTGTACTGTAAAACTAACCTGTGGACCTTGCGTACGAAAGCACAAAAGGGGCAGAGTGTTCTATTTGTTATATTTGGAGGTTAATATTTCCTGAACATTCCCATTGTATTTCCATTTCTTATGTTTAGGGGTCAAATCTCAAAGGCAAGTAAAAGCATTTGAAAGTCTACTTCAGGAGTTCTTCTTTATATACTTCAAAAGGCCTTCATAAGTAGGCTCCTCCCATTGTGTGCGGCAGCCAGTAAAACAAGCATTTGCAATGCAATAGGTCTCGCATTTGATCAAGTTAGAGCTATTATCATTGTAAACTCCTAACCAGAAATTTATTGTCACATCAACTGATAATGAAAAGTAAAACAGTTCCACATAAGCAAGTCAATGGTCACCATGAGCGTGAAAGAGACACTGAAGAGGAAACAGAAATTTGCTCTCAGTCAAACGTATCGGCAAAAGAGCAATTATCCATGTAACCAGCAAAAGTAGAATTATCCATGTAACCAGCAAAGGTAGAATTATCCATGTAACAGGGTCGATGTCATGCAAAGCACTTGACTACTGTCCAGTGAGATTGCACTGCATAGGAAATAAAAAGAAATAGTGCAGAAGCCATTCGGAAAACACGGAGCCTCGTATGTTTTCAGTAGTTTACCGGTGCGCTCGAGGAGGGCAGGAAAAGGCATGACGTATGCATGCCTTTCACTAATGAAATCAAGCAAATTTTAAAAGGCAAGCCCACAAACCAAAGAAAGTGATGGGAGTGACATGGGTGTGGTTAAAAGCCCACAGTGAGATTCCAACAGGGGCCAGAGCGCTTGCGCGCGCTCAACCCTAACGCCTAAATGCTTACTCTCACAGATCACTCAGTCTGCTCAGAATGTCTTATCCTAATACTTGTGAGTATGAATTATGGTGCTTAACAATGACATTTATTACTAGTGTAGTTTATGTGCTGAATGAATCAGCTAAATTAGTTAATGTATGATCCAGCTTTATTAATGCCCTTAATTTTACATTTTGGGATAATATTTATTTTCCCTTATTAGGTCAAAATGCTTTCTGCGTGATATAGAGAAAGGGCCACATTAATTTTGGTTATGAGCGGCACATCCAGGAGTGGCTCCTCCGTGAGAGTAGAGGAGTGTCGCTCGACTGAAAAAATTCTTCAGTGCAGCTAAAAAATACAATGGTAATAAAGTTTATTTATTACCATTTTATTTGTCAGCAACCCGTCCTGAACCGAGTGTCAGGACGGGGGTGGGGCAATTGCTGCTGAGTGGCAGCAGGGAGCTGTGCACTATGTTTAAAGTGTGCATGTCCCCAAACACACTTTAAACTTCGCTAACCCAGCTGTCTTCAGGCAGATGGGCTAGAGAAAGCACAGGCCTCCAGTGCTCTTAAGAGCAGTGGCGGTTTCTCGTTGAGGGCGTTCGGGCTCCGCCCCCTTTACTTTCACCCCCATCACCAACATAAAAGCAAAGTAAATTGTAAAATTTCTAAAAATTCCACACTGCACTCGCATACAAGCATCATTATGTTTTCTTGCTTGGGCTAGGACTGCTGTACACTGCCAGTCTTCCAGTCACCGTGAGTCAATTATGCTGAGTGACGCTTCTCGTCTGGGCAGACTTAAAGTCTCCAGTATTTGCCGGGATGACGATCTCACAGCCCTGAGGTCTGTGAGGTCATCAGCTCGGCAAACACATAGCCTTTAGGACCGGTCTCCACCCCTTGATGACGTGGGGGTGAAGTTAGCCCCGGGCGCTTCAGGCTGAAGCCCTGGAGCACCAAGGGCTTCACGTCAGTCAGAGAGTGTGGAGGAAACCACCCCACCCTTTCGCAACTCGTCATAGGGGAGTGGTCCCACCCTGTGACGAGTTGGCAAAGGGTGGGGTAGAAACAGGCGGAAAGCAGAGAATCTGAGTCTGTGCAGTTTGTCATCACGACTTTCAAAGACATACTGCACAGACTCAAGATTTCTTAGCTGCGGTGCTTCACAGCAACTGCCTGGCAGCCATGAGAAACCTTTTTGGTGTTGATGGCATGGAGAGATGGTGGTGCTTATTCGTACTGCAGTTGTGTGTGACTCGGGCCGGCCAGGCTCACTAACGTGGAGACTCCAGACAGTGCCGTGCAACCCCCAATCCTGTGGACCACAAGGTTAGATTCTTATACTTTAAATCTGCGTCTGTTCCCGAAAAACGTTCGATCAATAATTGTGTGTGTGCTGTGGTTTTGTGCATTTCTCTGCAATTTTGATATAGCGACTGCGAGACCTTGACCTGAAGGCAGCTCTTATGTATTTTGTACAACTGAAATTCATGCACACATTTGATAGTGCTTTCATAAGCGATAATGATTTTTTCACAACTGACATTTTGAACGCACATATTTAAAAGTGTTTTCATATGCATATGATAATGTTTTTTGTATTCTGAACAGTTTTGGTGAGATTAAATCTTTGCCTAAGATCACACAATTTAAGTTAGGAAGCCCTGTTTTATCAATGTTCTCTGGTTTTATTTTACGAAGCAGCCAGTAATTGAGTATCTATTTGACTTTCCTTATGTTAAGGCTTTGATTTTTACCTCTGGATTTCTCTGCAGTTTTTATATAGCAACTGCAAGAACTTGACCTGAAAGCAGCGCTAATGATCTTTGTACAATTGGCAGTCTAAACGCACATATTTGATTGAAAGTACTTTCATACGCAAAAATGCAGAAAAAGAGATTTGGTGAGATAAAATACTTGCCTAAAATCAAACATTTGCGTGGGGAAGCCCTGATTTATCCATGTTGTCTAGTTTCACTTTGTACAAATCAGCCAGTAAGTACAGTTTTTATAGAGCAATTGCGAGAAATCGACCTGAAGTTATTTCTAATGTTGCTCAGACCATGCTCTATAATATCTGGGCCACTTTCAGGGTTTACATGTCAACTGTCTTACCTCTTAGTTAGTGCACTAATGGTTCATGTTTAAAAATGATCACTTCAATAACTACTTCTCGGTGCAGTTTTATAAAGCCAAAGATAACATCAGGGAAATTCCACAGTGTTATAACACATAGGGAAATGAACAGACTCCCCCTTGTATATGGTGAGTACATTTTCAGCTATGAATGTCATGGACCACCAAGAAATATCACACCCTGCTTTTCTATGGGCACTAGAAGACTACCCTAACTTGAGGAGTGGAAAATGCATAGTGTTATGCTATTTGTAATAAGATTTGCAAAGAAAATGGTGACTTGCCTTCCCAGAAATGCTTTGTTGTGTCCCTCCAGTGTGCCCTCCACCTGCCCCCCCTTCAAAGATGAAGCCCAGCCCCGCCACTCTCACACTTCACCAGCCGCCACTGCTTAAGAGTGCTGAGAGAGGTCGCTGCCTCCAATCCTGATGCTTCTCTTAAGCTGTATACCAGCATGAGAGCAGCACCAAGTTTGGGTAGTGCAGTTTCCTGGCTCCGGAGCTTCAAAGGCAGAAGACACCAGAGTGAGGAGGACGTCATGACAAGTGAATAAGGTGAGTGCCTATTTTTTTAACATTATATTAGGCAGCCCAACACTCTATATACGTGGCAGCCATCACTGGGCATAGCATGTTGCATCTAAATTTAAAGAAGGCATCCTATAGCTTTACTGATGGGCACAAAGCGTGTTCAGTGCTAGACCTTCATGCAGACTGATGTGGCCTCCATGTGACTGGATATTGACTACTATCAATGAAATCCTGTCTTCTAATGGTACCCTTTTTATGCACAGCATCAGAATTCATTCACATACAAGTGCAAGTAGGATTGACTTTATCCAACCTTCTCTTCAGAACTCAGGCACTGGTAAAGACATATCTGTCCTTGGGTTTAGGGGGAGGGTTGTAGAAGCATGTACTCTAACCTACACATTATGAATAGTCTCTTGCAGTTCTTTATTGCTAAACTCACCGGGTATTATCTAGCACAATGAAGACTTGCACCCGGCAGGAAATTTGCTACAACTAGACAATTGGCCTACTGTGAGAAAAGTTATCTGAAACACAAAGTAAATTAAATATTGGAAAAGGGCTGCTGTGAACACTGGGAGTTGTCATTTTGAAAAAGGCTGGCATGATTTCCAAAGTCTGACCTGCTGGGAGAACAGGGAGTTGCCAGCTTGATAGCTGAGCTATTATGTGGAACATGGCAGACTTATTTGTGACATATTGAGGAAGACTGATCTTTCACACTGTCATTGGCATTGGGACAAAGACAACGCGTTAGTTACGAAGGAAATTAACAAATGGGAGGTTAGTCAGTCACAATGTGGACTGACATACTGCGGGAACCTTAGAGTGAACGGATACCTAACATGGCCAGGAAGTCGATCTATCGCTCTAAAAAAATATATTAGAAGAAATAATTGTGAGACACTGCAAAATGACATACTGAAGAAGATCAATCGGTTGCACTGTGCAATGATTTGCTAATAATAGATCATTTGTAACACAAATGTTTGGTATCATGACATAAGGTTGATATGTGACAAATAACATAATTAGAGATGGCTGCTCTGTTTCGCTGAAAAGTGACATAACCGCGGCAGGTTGCTTTGTCACATTGGCGCTGACACAGTGAAGGGTGGCTCATCTGCACTCTGATCCTTCGAGGGAAGGCTGACACTGCAACATGGCAGTCAAAACGAAAGGCAGACCTTTCACAATGTTGACAAATATGGTGTGAGGATGCCAACCTGTAACGCTGGAGGTCTGGCACAGAATTGCGCGGGTAACATATTACACTGTTGAAGCTGACCGAGCTGTAAATAGTGTGATACTTCACACTGGAGTCTGGCGCACTGAGGGAAAATTTATTTTTCAATATGACAGCTTCTCTGATCCATGTCCAGGTTCCCCCAAAAGACCCTGCCCATGCGGAACTTTTGCTTTACCCATCCTCCCCCTTATACTGTGCCATTTCCAGACTTCATTTTGTTGTAGTTAAGACCAGAGTCTAAACTCTTTGAAATCCTTCCTTTTCGAAAGGTCCAAAAGTTCACATCAGTTTTCATCAAACCTTATTTCTGTGATCCAAATAGAGTGTTGTTTTGTTTCACATAGTATCCAAGGCCCTGAGCTTTGCAGGGTCCCGCAGAGGAGCTGAAGGGGAATGGATCATTCATAAAGAAGTAAGCAGCCTTTTGTGGCCATGTTTTTTAGGTTTTGCTTGCACAGTGCTTGTGAAGGGTTTTGTAAGTAAAAAACAAATCTTCAAAAGGGGCTTACAGCCCGCCTCCAAATAGCCTCAAAATGTTCCTTTTGTTTACCTGTTTCTCACTCCATTTTTCGTGTTTTTTATTGGTTTGTGTGTATCATTTCCTATTTGTTGCTGGTGTTTTTTTTTTCATTTGCATGTGTTTCCAACTCTGTGGAGAATGGACCATGTACTCCATCTAGTTGCACAGTTCATGCTCCTTACTCATGCTACTTCTTTCTTCGTAAACGAGCTCTATTGCCGACTGCACTTATACTTGTGAGGAGAAGCTACAAATCGATCATGTTCTTCCACTGTCTTCAATTCTTTTTCTTTTTCTACTAACTTATTTATCTTTTTCAACCTGCTTTCTTCAAGATTGCACGTCTACTCTCTGTCTCACAACCCTCTCTCCCTCCTTCCTTCCTTCCCCACACCTCTCCTGTATGTTGCAGCTCACAGCTTCATGTGACAAGCCTAATAACTATGGATTTAACCCAGATCTGTGAGTGGGGGTGAGTTTTTGAAAAGTTTCAACACTCCATCCATCATTTTATTTTGTGGTGTTGCTATGTGCGCCCTAAGTAGCTAGGCTCTACCCAGACATGGGTTCCTTACTCGCCGTGCCACTTGGTTTCAAGCTTGCCTGACTGATGAGGATTGATACCCCGAAACAGGTCCCAGGATGCTTGTTTCTAGCCCAGGGAGGACATGGCCTGGCAGTTCTGACTGGACTGTTCCCATGAGTAGCAGGGTCAAGACTGATTTGCATATGGCTGGGTCGAAACTGGGATGACGTGGCGAGCAAAATAAGAATGGATTAAACCCAGATCTGTGACTGGGTGAGTGTTTGAAAAGTTTCAACACTCCATCCATCATTTTATCTTGTGGGTTGCTATATGCGCCCTAAGTAGCTAGGGCATGCCCAGACATTTGTCCCTTGCTCGCTGCGCCACTTGAATACAATCTAGCCTGACTGATGAGGGGTAATACCCTGAAACTGGTACCAGGCTGCTTCTTTCTGGTCCAGGACGTGATTTGGTGGTTCGGGCTGGACTGTTCCTATGGGGAGCAGGTTCAAAACTAAACTATAAATGGTTGGGTCTAAACTGATGTGATGTGGAGAGCTGAATAACAATTGATTAAACCCAGATCTGTGACTGGGGGTGAGTGTTTAAAATGTTTCAACATTCATTTCCCGTGCTTTTACCATGGCATAGCCTAGCTTCCATTGGTGCAACAGGGGCACTGGCACAGGACCAACAGCCCTAAAGGGCCCATTGGTACCTGACAATTGAAGGACTACATTACCCTAACAGTCAAAGGGGTCATTTATCTTGCTTGCACCATGGCATAGCCTAGCTTCTATTGGTGCAGCAGGTGCAGTTGCACCAGGACCCAAAGCCATAAAGAGCCTATTGGTACCTGACAATTAATGTATTATACTACTCCAACCATGAAAGAGGCCATTTCCCTTGCTTGCACCATGGCAGAGCCTAGCTTCCATTGTTGCAGCAGGTGCAGTGACACTAGGACCCAAAGCAGTGAAGGGCCTCTTAGTATTGCTGTAATATACTACCCCAAAAGACAAAAAGGCCATTTCCCTTGCTTGCACCATGGCAGAGCTTAGCTTCCATTGGTGCAACAGGTGCAGTGGCACCAGGACCCACAGCCCTAAATGGCCCACTGGTACCTGACAATTGCTGGATTATACAACCCCAATAGTCAAAGGGGCCACTTGCCTTGCACCACGACCGAGCCTAGCTTCCATTGGTGCAGCAGGTGCAGTGGCACCAGGACCCAAAGCTGAAAAGGGCACATTGGTACCTGACAATTGCTGGTTTATACTACCCCAACAGCCAAAGGGATAATTTCCCTTGTTTGCATTATGGCAGAACCTAGCTTCCACTGGTGCACCGGGTGCAGTGGCACCACAACCCAAAGCCGTAAAGGGCCCGTTGGTAACTGACAATTGCTGGATTATACCACATTAACAGTTAGATGGGCTTTTCCCCCTTATTTGCACCATGGCGGAGCCTAGCTTCTGTTGGTGCAGCGGGTGCAGTAGCACCAGGACCCAAAGCCGTAAAGGGCCATTGGTATCCTGACAATTGCTGTAATATACTACCCTAGCAGTCAAAGAGGCCATTTCCCTTGCTTGCACCATTGCGGAACCTAGCTTCCGTTGGTGCAGCAGGTGCAGTGGCACCAGGACCCAAAGTCATAAAGGGCTTATCGGTATCCTGACAATTGCTGTAATATACTACACCAACAGTCAAATAGGCCATTTCCCGTGCTTGCACCATGGCGCAAGTCATCCTTGGTGTGCTACTGAGTACTGCTGTATTGTGTGGCTCTGGCGACAGTGTTCGTTTCCAAAAAATCTAAAAAGGAAATAAATTTTTTGAAAAAGCTTCTTTTACAATGAATTTTCCATGTGACTGCATTAAGACGCAATAAATATCGAAAATACATCAAACAGCTGCTAATAATGTGTTAATTTAGTCGAACAGTAAAAAGTAGATGCACATGTTTCTTTTAAGGGCTTGTAAACATTTTGGTTTCTTCCGTGATTGCGCAAGAGCACACAGTGCTAAATAATAGTGTACAGAAAAGGACGGAAGTGAGAGGGGAAATAAACCCCTCAAGAAATAGGGACAATCTGAAGCAAACGCTGTGCATGCAAAATTTAAAGAACACCTAATTTCTAACAAATAGCGGAAATTAAAAAACAACAGCCACGCACATTGTGATTTTGTTTTATTCACAGAATAGCCGGAAAGTTTAAAAAAAAAATAGTAATGCCATATGGAGGCTAGCAAGTTGTAAATGAAGTATATGTAGAATATTATTTGACACATATGTTATAAGCCTAAAGCATGTGTGTAACACATCAAGGGGAAAATGATAAAAGAAAACAGCTGTAACTGGCTGGCTGTCTCTTTAATCTGCAGAGATCTTATCGTGGGAGCACAATAAAAGTGCCTGAAGCCTACTGAGTGAATGAGGCCTAAACACTGTGTGCCCTATTCACAAAAGGTAAATTTAGACCAAAAGTCTAAGTTTAGACTTAGGGCCTCATTATGACCCTGGCGGGCGGCGGAGGCCGCCCGCCAGGATCCCGCCCTCCAAATTACCGCGCCGCGGTCAAAAGACCGCGGCGGGTATTACGAGTTTTCCCCTGGGCTGGCGGGCGGTTCCAGTTAAACCGCCCGCCAGCCCAGGGGAAAACGACCTTCCCACGAGGATGCCGGCTCGTAATCGAGCCGGCGGAGTGGGAAGGTGCGACGGGTGCTACTGCACCCGTCGCGTATTTCACTGTCTGCAAGGCAGACAGTGAAATACATTTTGGGGCCCTCTTACGGGGGCCCCTGCCGTGCCCATGCCATTGGCATGGGCACGGCAGGGGCCCCCAGGGGCCCCGCGACCCCCCCTACCGCCATCCTGTTCATGGCGGCTTTCCCGCCATGAACTGGATGGCGGTAGGGGGGGTCAGAATCCTTATGGCTGCGGAGCGCGCTCCGCAGCCATGGAGGATTCCAATGAGCAGCGGAAAGTCAGCGGGAGACCGCTGACTTTCCGCTTCTGACCGTGGCTGAACCGCCGCGGTCAGAATGCTCATTGGAGCACCGCCAGCCTGTCGGCGGTGCTCCCGTGGTCGGTGGCCCTGGCGGCCACCGGCCGCCAGGGTCAGAATGACCCTCTTAAAGTCTAACTTTACTAATAGTAAAGTTAGACTTTTGCATAAGTTTAGACTTTTGATCATAGTAAAGTCAGAATTTTGGTCTAAGTTTAGATTTTTGATGGCGCTAACACTGAACAGTACATAGGTGCCCATTATAAATAATGGTGTGCCCCCTTTTAATGCCTGCTCACAGCAGGCATTAAAAATTCCACAAAGAATGGCACCAAGAAATCTTTTAGATTTCCTTGCGCCACTTGTTCGCCCCCCCCTTAACCAGGGAATGCCCCCATTATATACATTATGCCTGGCACAGGCATAATGTGGCACAAGGGGTTACAAAGTGCGTGTATTGCGCCACTTTGTAAATCTGGAAAGGCGATTTTGGCCTCGTTAGGCCACATTAGCATAAAAAAATGATGCTAATGTGGCACAAGCACGCGGTAGGCCCTCTTAAATCTGGGCCTTAGACTTTTGTTCTAAATTTACCTTTGCGACTTGGCCCTTTCGAATTGCCCCAGAGCACCATATGCTAAAGTGACACCTAGACACCAAAGGATGTTTTATATTGTGAATTCTCCTATCTTATTTGGGGTAGTTTACGCTTAGGCCTTCGTAACCTTTTGTCCACATAAGCTATCCATGCCAAATTTGTGTCCTTTTTTTCCAACATCCTAGGGATTCTAAAGGCACCCAGAGTTTGTGGGTTCCCCTGGAGGAGACCAAGAAATTAGCCAAAATACAGCAAAAATGTCATTTTGTTCAAAAACATGGGTAAAAAGGGCTGCCGAAGAAGGCTTGTGTTTTTTTCCCTGAAAATGGCATCAACAAAGGGTGTATGGTTCTAAAATCACCAGCTTCTCAGCTTTCAGGAACAGGCAGACTTGAATAAGAAAACCACATTTTTCAACACAATTGTGGCATTTTACTGGGACATAACCCATTTTTACTATTTTTTTGTGCTTTCAGCCTCCTTCCAGTTAGTGACAGAAATGGGTATATAACTAATGCTGGATCCCGGAAAGCTAAATATTTGTGAAAAATAAACAAAATTCTGAATTAAACAAGGGGTCATTTGTGTAGATCCTACAAGGTTTCCTACAGAAAAAAACAGCTGAAATAAAACAATATTGACATTGAGGTGAAAAAAACAGCCATCTTTCTCCACATTTTACTCTGTAACTTTTTCCTGTGATGTCAGATTTTTTAAAGCAATATACCCTTACGTCTGCTGGACTCTTCTGGTTGTGGGGATATATAGGGCTTGTAGGTTCGTCAAGAACCCTAGGTACCCAGAGCCAATAATGGAGCTGCACCTTGCCATGGGCTTTCATTCTGTCCGGGGTATACAACAATTCATTTGCTGAAATATAAATAGTGAAAAATAGGTATCAAGAAAACCTTTATATTTCCAAAATGGGCACAAGCTAAGGTGTTGAGAAGCAGTGGTTATTTGCACATCTCTGATTTCCGGGGTGCCCATACTAGCATGTGAATTACAGGGCATTTCTCAAATAGACGTCTTTTTTTACACACTGTTTTACATTTGGAAGGAAAAAATATAGAGAAAGACGAGGGGCATTAACACTTGTTTTGCTATACTGTGTTCCCCTAAGTCTCCCAATCAAAATGGTACCTCACTTGCATGGGTAGGCCTAATGTTCGCCACAGGAAGCGCCCCAAAAAGCAACATGAACGCATCACATTTTTAAATTGAAATCTGACGTGTTTTTTGCAAAGTGCCTAGCTGTAGATTTTGGCCTCTAGCTCAGCCGGCACCTAGGGAAACTTACCAAACCTGTGCATTTTTTAAAAGATGGGGTGACTTGTGGGGCTCTCACCGGATTCTGTTACCCAGAATCCTTTGCAAACCTCAAAATTTGGCCAAAAAACACTTTTTCCTCACATTTCGGTGACAGAAAGTTCTGGAATCTGAGAGGAGCCACAAATTTCCTCCTACCCAGCGTTCCCCCAAGTCTCCTGATAAAAATGGTACCTCACTTGTATGGGTACGCCTAGTGCCCGCGACAGGAATGGATCACACAAGGGTCAATGGTAGTCCTTGCATGAGGGCTACTGTTAACCCTGGAGTGATCCATTCCTGACGCAGGCACTAGGCGCAGGCACACAAGTGGGGTTGTGTTTTTATCAGTGGAGAAACACTGGGTGGTAGGAATCTTGAGGATCCCTGAACATTCCTGTAGTTTCTGTGATGAAAGAGAAAGGAAAAATCCAAATTTCATTTTTGCAGGGTATTCTAGGTAAGAAAACTTTGTGAAGTCCAAACACGTCACACTTCCATGGACTGCCTTGGGTGTCTAGTTTTCAGGGTTTGGTAGGTTTCCCTATATGGCCGCCGAGGCCAGGACCAAATACTCAGGTGACTGGCTTACAAAATGAGGCTGTTTTGTGGTAGGTAATTTTGATGTCTCCACAATCTGTTTTGGGCACTTTCCTGTTGTGGTCACTTGCCCACTCACTAAAGTGAGGCAGTTTTTCGCTGGCGACTTAGTGGAACACTGAGTGGTAGTAAATTTGTGGCTGCCTGCAGATCCCTGGACTTCTGCTCATTGAAATGCAATGCAAAAGTGTATTTTTAGGCACATTTTGTGATTTCAAGGGGATTCTGGGTGAAGGGAAACTGGTGAGAGCCACACAAGTCCTGCACCCTTGGACTCCCCTGGTACTAGTTTGTTAAAGTTAACCCACCACTCACACTGGTTGGTTTTAGCACCTCCGGAAATTATGGTTTCAAAGCATGAATACTTATCAAAGTATCTGAATACTGAATCCAAGCCTTCTGAAAGTGGGCCATAAAGCCACGTCTAGGCACCAACCTGTTTATGGTCCATTCACACGCCTTTTATGCACAACAAACAGCCCTTTCATACCGCCGGCCATGGCCCCAATCCAACCAATCACTGCACTCACATTAACTTACCGCTGCCAGAAAAGGGCCCATCTCATTCCCACGCCACATAACGGAATAAGTTTGACTACATTTTACCACCTGTCAAGTAACCGCCTCCTTCTTCTTTTTTTAACATTACCGAATGGATGCGTAACAAACCTTTACTAATGACTCCCATGACAGCCACCTGAGGCTCAGGAAGTCATGTTTTTCACGCGCCTTTAATGCACTCACTGTGCTAAATCCAACTCCTTCTAGTTTGTGGATGCAAGTTGGGGCTGTCCGAGTATGCCGTACAAAGCGATTCCTCGATCTGAGTGAGCATATCTACCTTTGAAACTAAGGGAGACATGCTGGGGAATTCTTGTGATGTTCCCTAAAGAGAAGGTCTTAGGCTACAAAAAAGAGTAGTGTTTGGCACACAGGGGAGTCCCTGAGAACGTAGCATATGTCCCAGCCAACATTATGTGCAGTGCTGTGATTGTAATGCACTTATCATACAGCAAACTGAACATGTACTAAGTTCTGATGGAGGATGAACATGAAAAGCAGGTCAAACACTGACCTATACATGTTATTGTCCTTCAGTGCTGAGATGGCACCAATGGGTTTGAATCCATAGGTGTTGATGATGTACATCTGTACTACCTTTACTATCTGCCTTCTACCTGTGCAATATCCCTGTGAAGGCACACTTACTATAAGCTTTCCTTACCCATTCATGTCTCTGTTCTCATCAGAGTCCTGACTAATCCTGTATAATTGCCAAGTGAACATATACTAGTTTGTGGATGAAGTTGGGGGTGTACAAGTATGCCTCGGGAGGCCTATTCCTCAAAATGAGCTATCATATCTACAGTTGAAACTAAGGCAGACATGCTGGTGAAGAATCCTAAGCTCTCTAAAGTAAAAAAGTCAAACACATATCCTGTGGGATTCATTCACCAACACTTCTACTTTTGCTTTGAAATTGAAGCTGCAAATTGAGTTTGCACAATTTCAAATAAGAAGAACTGTTGGTGAATATGTCCGACAGGACATTTGTTTGACTTATTACACTTACTCTGGTTCTTGTTGGCAATCATGGCGGTCCTTGTGTAGTATACATAAGTTACCTAACAAGCACTTTAAAATTCAGTCATGCTTTTAACATTCTGCCACACAGGGTACTCCATGACAATGTGGCATATGTTCTGTCCACTAGTATATGCAGTATGGGGACTATAATGCACGTTAATTGAACAGAAAACCTACCAAGTTCTGATGGTGGATTTAGGTCTCAAGCAGGCCATAAGGAAGTCCATGATTTCCTGAAGTAGATGAAGTAAAATTCTGTGGCTCATTGCCTAACGAAGCAGTGGCCCATGGACATTTGGTATCCATGCACTGCCACTGAAAGGATTATCCAACGGCAGCTCCACCTTCCAAAACGCTGCTTAAGTATGATACAACGTAAGGCAAGTAGGGACACAGAGGCCTGGTTGTGATGGGCACTGAGGACAGTGATACCGACTCTCCTGCTGCTTTCCATGCTTCGAGCACACTTTAAAGCAACGACATGGACGATCCTTTTTGGGTGTTTTCGGAATGCGATCAGCAAAGTGTAGCTCCTGGAGCCTTGCCACATCCTCCAGAACATATGAGGTGGAGGCTGCTGCTGCTTCTGTAACAGCAGTGAGGCTTTCAATTGCAGACAACTGGAAATCAAGGAATGTCATGAGTCTTCCTGTGGTTATCTGATGGTAAACAACATTCACATTGTATGTTGCCATCTGGATCAGGAGGGTAAACAATTGTGAGTGCAAGTTTTATGACATGCATTGTATGGTTGAAGAACCTGGTCATTCTTGTCCACTCAGCCCATGTACTTATTGTAATCAGATGGGCTTGTGGACTTCGGCCATCTGACCCCAAACTGTGATGGGGGAAGTGCTCTCATCATGAATTGTAGTGAGCATGTATACATCACGCCTATCCAAGAACTTGACTACAAGCAGTTTGTTGGAACGCAATGCAGTACTCTGGGATTTCTGGAGCTTCTTGCAAACGAACTCCTGCGGGAATCCTTTGCGGTTACAACGAACTGTACCGCAGGCCACAGTGGCAGCTTTGTAGAGCTCACTGAACAGCTCTACGCCTGTATAGAAATTGTCCACATAAAGGTTCTAACCTTTGTGAAGAAGTGGCTGGACAAGTTCCCATACAATCTTACCTGTGACACCTAATACGGGTGGGCAACCTACAGGGTTTAGGGTAGAGTTCTTCCCTGTATACACTCTCAAGCTGTACACATAGCCAGAAGAGCTCTCACACAGCATGTACAGCATTACGCCATAGCGAGCTCTTTTGCTCGCAATGTACTGTCTGAAAAGCAGCCGTCCTTTGTACAGGATCAAGGACTCGTCGACTGCAATATTCTTTCCAGGAGTACAAATCTCTGGAAACCTGGCAGACAAAAGTTTGAACAACCTCTCATGGTCTGGATGGTCCCGGGGCAATGTAGCAGAATTGTCATTGAAATGCAGCATGCGCTGCAGTAGCAAAAAGCGATCTCTGCTCATGTATGGTGAGAAAATGGGGGTTACCCATACCGGGCGAGTCGTCCAGTAGGACTGCAAGGTGGGTTTCTGCACTAATCCCATTTTGAGCGTAAGGCCCAAAAATATCTTCAACTCTGCCAGCGAAGTGGGAGTCCACTGGCGTGCCCTAGAGTGGGGTCCTAGAGCACCTCCACGCTCCCTCAGAAATTGGTCTACACGCACATTTCTTTGTTTCACAATTTCCAGAAGGAAGTCAACATCCAAAAATAGATGGATGTAGTCAACTGGCAAAAAGTTAGCTGTATCGGCTTTATATCCAGCATCAACAGCAAAAGGTGGAATTTGGGGCTGAACTAAACAGGGGGGCTGCCAAGAAAGCACTCTCTCTCTGTGCTTGTGGCTGCATGCACTTGCTCTCTGGGTTCGGCTAACCCGATGTTGTCCCGCTGCACAGACTGTGCTTGCGAAGGTACAGCACGGCTGTCGTCATCGCCTCCTTCAGAATCACTGGAAGAGGTGTCGTCGGATAGGACTCCGCTGACTGAAAAATCACTCCCAGAACCTGCCCCATTGTCCTTTTCCTCAGATGCCGTCTCAGTATCTGCTGTCTCAGTCTCTGATCCTACATCAGAACTGTCCTCTATAACCCAAGTTACGGCTTGAGCAGCAGTGATCCAACGAGATGCCATCTCTGCTACTGGCTAAACTGTCCCTTTAAAGTACTAGCCTACGTAGAAGGCAGATAGAGTCACAAAATTGCTCGTGGGTATGTTTGATGTGTCCAATAGGAAATGTCGACACCTTACCCTCGCTTCTTCTCTGATTCGGCAGATTCTCTGAAGACACTGAAAAAAATAAAAAAAGACAGTATTACTTCACCTTACCACATACCCATCATCACAGCCTTTAGCGCTGGTGGCACCCAGTGCGACAGTCATTTTTGGTGCTCTGCCTCCCATGACCTCCTCTTCTAATTCCCTCAGTACTACCCAGCAAAAGTGCCCCTCATATTTCCATAGTCCCCTCGCACATACATTAAATGTGTTTTAAAGTGCAGGTAATTCTTGCCTTTACTAATCCACTCAGTTAAATACATATAAATGTATATCCTTTGCAGCAGGACAATAAATCATCTGCACTACTTTATGGCATCAAAACTGCCACTAGACAAAAGACATATATATATATATATATATATATATATATATATATATATATATATATATATATATATATATATGTCACTTTTATATATGTGTGGTTGTGTGGTTTCTCTGGGGGGCAATTGTGGCTCCCGGAAAACAACACATGAAAAAAATAAATATAAAAATATATATATACATATAGCCATTAAAATTTGCTTTGCATCTGAAACTTTGGAGTACGTTTTTTTCAATGCCTGTGAGGAGTGGCATTTTCTTTGTTATATATCGATATCTATATCTAGGTATCGATATAGAGATATATAGATATCTCAAAACAAATTCCTTTCAGGGTTAGAGTGACGCATAAATTATGCAAAAAAGAATTGAGATAGGTGAGCATATCTAGTGTCGCTGGTGTTGCAGGGTGCTCCTTACTAGAGCTGCTCTCCACCTAAACTTGGGAACTACCCAGAGTACTCTATTCTTTTTTGCATAATTTATGCGTCACTCTAACCCTGAAAGGGAATTGTTTTGAGTTATACTGGGTGCTCACTTGTGTCTGGAGAAAGCCAAACCTCTCTGATGAGCTCTAATGAGAGCGAAACACGTGTCAGGGGTTGCTTTTATTAATTCCAGGTTGGCTTGGATGGTATTTTAGTAGTTCTAAGCTGTAATACTGTGCCTGGAATGGTAAATAGCTTTTGTCATTTTACAGCTCGGCAAGGTTGACACTGTGTCAAACCTATGATTGAAGACTTTGTTGTACAAATGGCAAAAGATTTTGTCACTATCTAGCTCGGCGTGGATAGCACTGTGCTGATCCAATGCTTAAAAACTTTGTTAGATAAGCAGACATATGAGGTGAGCAAATCTAGAGTGTCGCCGCTGTTGCAGGGTGCCCCTTACTAGAGCTGCTCTCCACCTAAACTTGGGAACTATTCTTTTTTGCATATATATAATATATATACACACACATATATCTATATAGATTTGTCTCATATATATATTTATATATATATATATCTATATCTATCTATCTATCTATATATATATATATATATATATATATATATATATATAGAGAGAGAGAGAGAGAGACTGAGGGGCATATTTATACTCCGTTTGCACCGGAATTGCGTCGTTTTTTTTAACGCAATTTCGACGCAAAACTAACTCCATATTTATACTTTGGCGTTAGACGCGTCTAGCGCCAAAGTCCATGGAGTTTGCGTAATTTTTTAGCGTGGACACCTACTTTGCGTTAATGAGATGCAAGGTAGGCGTTCACGTCAAAAAAATAGACTCCGAGACATGTGCGTCGGATTTATACTCCCGGACAAAATTCACGCCCGGGAGTGGGCAGGTCAAAAAAAATGACGTACGGCCGCTTTTGCGCCGTTTTTTAGCGCCTGCAAAAGGCAGGCGTTAAGGGACCTGTGGGCTCTGAAGGAGCCCAGAGGTGCCCTCCCATGCCCCCAGGGACCCCCCCGTCACCCTTACCCACCCCAGGAGGACACCCAAGGCTGGAGGGACCCATCCCAGGGACATTAAGGTAAGTTCAGGTAAGTGTTTTTTTTTTTTTTTTTTGTGGCATAGGGGGGCCTGATTTGTGCCCCCCTACATGCCACTATGCCCAATGACCATGCCCAGGGGACAGGGGTTGGGAGTGAAAAAAAATGGCGCAAATCGGGTTGAGGCGAAAAAATTGCCTCAACCTGACTTGCCCCATTTCTTGACGCCCAAGCCCCATATCCCCCTACGCCGGTGCTGCCTGGTGTATGTCGTTTTTTTCAACACACACCAGGCAGCTCCGGCGGCTAACGCCGGCTAACGTCATTGCTTAAATACGGCGCCCGCATGGTGCTTCAGAATGGCGTTAGCCGGCGCTAATTTTTTTGACGCAAAACTGCGTTAGCGCAGTTTTGCGTCAAAAAGTATAAATATGGCCCTGACTCTCTACATCACTTTCTTTTCATACATGTGTGCTTTCCCTCCATATATTTTTTAAAAATATTCCCTAAACTATAATGATTTATAGCCCCAGGAATCGGCCCCTGTTCGGAGGGCCGACCCCACCATTTTGTTATTAAATACTTTTTTTGTATCTGGGGGCGCGACCCCCCCACCCCCAAAGAACCCCAACCTATTTTTTTTATTTGTGCCCCCACGGGGGTCAGTCCATTTACATGGGGTCCGACCCCCCCAAACAAGATCCCTGGTGCCCAGGGGCATTTCCTGGCGCGGCTGCGATCCTTGGCCAGGAAACGGTGCCAGGAAGGCATCGATGGAAATTCCCCTTTCCATCGATGCTTCCTAGCATCTGGGGTGCCGTTTTGGCCTTTTTTTCCCCACCGGAATAGGGAGAGGATGCTTACCTGCTCCTCCGCTGCTCCGGTGGGGATGCTGACGTCAAAGAGGGGCGGGAAGGGGGTGGGGGTAGTTGCGGAAGTTCTTCTGCGTCTACCAGAATGAAAAAAATATATATATATTCCTGTGCATTGCACCAGAGGATTTTTTAACCCCCTTCCTGGTGTCGGCCACTGGTCATGACCCACACCAGGGAGGTAGTGTGGGCATGGGCCAGTGGCCGACGCCTGCTCTAAACAGGTTAAAATATACAGCACCTCTGCTTTTTCATACATCATTTTAGGAATCCGTGTTTGGAAGTTAGTAGTGTTTTTTTTAGAGTCCCTATCACAAGCACTTTGTTTCTCTCCACTTCATGCTCAAGCTCAGAAACGGGAGGTAATTAATTGAGAGCTATGGGTCTGCTACAGGGACTTGTGTTAGTGAGTGAATACATTCTACAAATGCTTTATGTTACAACTATTTTGGTTAGTATTTGGCTTCACCCGTTTTTTCTTCCATCTTTTTTGACCTGAACTGTTGGGCTAATATTCTGTCAGCGATCTTGTCTGCACCTTACCATTACCCATGCACTGCATTTATTTTCAGAAAACGCCTCTAATTGTTCTGTTGCTCATCCATTTGCTTCCTTTCCCAATATGGTTTAGGTTTTGAGTAAACAACCCCATTTTACAGACTTAAGTTTGTTTTTGGAAAGTTAGCCAATATAATACTGAGCTATGTACATTTGCGCGCATCGGCCCTACTATCTCTGCACTGTGACCCTATGAACTGATCCCTGCAATCAGTGGCATCCCTGCAGGTTCGCCCCCACCGATTCTGCCCTCCAGTTCCCCACTACTTTTTATGCATCCTGAGAAGTGCACTACACGCAAAAGCCCTGCTATCAGTCATCGTCCCAATGTGCCACTTTTCTTGCATCCCCCTTCCCTCCCTAACGACACTATGGTTTCAAGAAATTTACAATATGGTGCACCATGGTGGTCGTTACCACAACAGCGTCTACATTTTTTACTGTGTTGTGGTGCTTTGCTGCACTAGCGTAAAAAATATTGATGCTAGTGCAGCAAAGTACAGGGAGGCCCATAGATTATTATGGGTGTGTCACTTTAACGTCTTCAACGCCTGCCATGTGCCTGCCATTAAAAATGACGGAAAAATGTGCAGTGAAATCTTGTACATTTCACTGCACCATTTTTCCAGGTCTCCCTTCATGGGAACACCCCCCTTACATACATTATGCCTGACGCGGACTGGTTCCATAGCCTTAAAAGGGGTCAGGGGAGAGTCTCTCCTCCCCTGCCCCTCCTTCTAGGGTTCTGCCCCCTCTGTGGAGGAGTGGTACCCCCAGCATCCAGAACTGCCAGGGCGCTGGTTTCAGTCGTCCTGGTCAGCTCACCCACCAGTTCAGAGGAGCCCCCCTGTAACTTGTCTCCCAACCCAGGGCCCTTCCCCTCTGGCTGAGCCGGGGTTAGGAAAGAGCCTTTCCTCCTCCTGCCCCTCCTTCTAGAGTTGCGCACCCTCCCACCAGGAATGATACCCCCAGAAGTATTGGTAGAGAGACTGGGGACAGCGATCTATACCTCCAGGTCAATGGTGTTGCCCATGACCTGGTTCTCCAACCTAGGGACGGTACCCTTGGGCTGGACATGAGTTAGGGGAGAGTCCTCCCTCTCCCTCAAACCCTTCCCCTCAGAAGTAGAATTCCTAGGGAATAAAACAGTAGGGATGCTGGGTACAGCAGTCTCTACTCCCAGATCAAGGGGGTGGCCCATGACCTGGTTCTCCAACCTAGGGACAGTACCCTTGGGCTGGACATGAGTTAGGGTAGAGTCCTCCCTCAAACCCTTCAAAGGAAGTGTCACCACCCCCCTTTGCGTGGTGGTGCTGCTGGTCTCCAGAGTTGGAGGAACACTGGTTCCAGTTGATTCTCCCCCTCCTTCAGACACTAGGGGATCCCTTTCAGAAGATCGGCCTTTGGTAACAACTACTTTCCTGCCTTGGGACCCTTTTTGGGTGCCTTCCAAGACAAGCATAAGAGGACAGGTCCCTCTGGATCCTGCACCCTCCCCACGCTGGATTTTGTCTGGGTCGATTTAATTCCCGCCTTTGGGCCCCTTTTGGGTGCCTTCCAAGACATGTGTAAGAAGACAGGTCCCTCTAGATCCTGCACCCTCCTCCCTGAGAACTTGGCCTGGGGTACCCAGAACCTCCCCCACCCCTTGCCGAGGTGAACCTAAGAAGGCCCTTGATGCCTGACCAGTTCCTCTGGCACTAAGCCAGCGGTCAGCCTCCTTTGCAAGCTCCCTGGGGTCAGAGAACTCACAGTGTGGCAAGTGTTGGCATAGCTCTGAAAAACAGCAACAAAACATGTGCTCCCTTATATTGAGGTTAAACTGCCCTTCATAAGTGGTTGCTGTGCTACCCTCCACCCATCCTTCTAGTGCTTTGCAACAATTACCCATGAAATCCTCCCAAGACTGGTGAGACCGCTTCTTGCTGCCTCTGAACCTCAACATGTAGTCTTCAGGGGTGAGACTATACTTTTCTATCAGGGCCCTTCTGATGTGGGGATACACCTGCCTGTCACTCCCTTCTGGGGCCAGTAGGGCATCCCTTTCCACCTCAGGAATATAGCTCTCTAGGACAGTTCCCCAATACTTATCAGGACTACTGTGCACAACTAGAGCTTCCCCATACTCCCTCAGCCACTGACATATGTCGTCCCCCTCCTTGAACCCAGGTACCAAGTCTGTGGTTAAGTAAGGATTGTGCCTAACACTACAATCTATGCTGCCACCACGGGACTCCACCTGCAGTACTGGTGAGTCCAGAGCTGTCAGACTCTTTCAGCCTCTGCCATCCTCTCCTGGACTAAGGTCTTTTCCACCTCTGCCTGTCTCTCTTCTACAGCCAGCCTGGCTAGCTGCAGCCTCAGGTCCCTCTCTTCCCGCCTACCTCTGAACTTCTCAGGTGACAGGGAATGGGAGGTGGTGCTGCTGCTAGGCAAGGACCCAGTAAGGGACTCTCTATCTATGGGGTCCTCTCTCTCTACTGGCGTCCCTGGCCAGTCATCTTCTCCCTCGGTGTCTAACTCTATGGAGTCACTATCTCCCCGGGGGGGTGGACTGGGGACCCTCCTCCTCAGAGTCCTCACTACTCTCATGGGTCTCTCTCTAGGGTCTTCCTCAGAACCATCCCCCCTTTGGCCTCCTTTACTGTTGCTATCCAGTCTGCATCCTCATAATCAAAAAGGGCTCTCTTGAGGACCATCATATTGGTTTCTCCACACATAACTGGTATACCTCTCTCCCTGCAGAATCCCTTTAACTCTTCTAGAGTGTGCAACCACAACTCATCCATGTCAAAAGTAGACTCCATTTTGATGAGAGCACAACACTGGCTTAAAACAACAAGAATCCAAAGTGCAAGTATACAACACAGGAATAAATAAAAACGACTAGTTTGAGACAACAGGAGAATAATTAGAAAAAAGAGAATTAGAACATGTAATGGTCTAAGCACAATTTGCAGTGCAAAAATGAGTCACAATGGTACTGTGCAAGCGCAAGTCCTATCTTCACCGCTGACAACCAATGTTATAAATGGGGGTTCTGGTTGGCTAGGGTATGTACCTAAGCCAGGCAGAGCCCACCCACTCTAGTCAGGGCAAGGGAGTTACACGTCCAAGATAACCCCTGCTCACCCCCTGGTAGCTTGGCACGAGCAGTCAGGCCTAACCCGGAGGCAATGTGTAAAGCGTTTGCACAACACACACAACACACATGACACAATTAATACATCATAAAGTAAACACAACACTGAGCTATGTGAAAATAAACTGCAGTTGTCACAATAGAACTCGTAAGTACTCTGGATTCTGCAACATAAGCAGTAGTCAGGAATCACAGTCAATACATAAATGCACTTGTTATAAAAATAGCATAAATCCCCAGATGAGGAGCATTGCAAAACCTATGGTAAGTCATGAAAACATATCTGCAGAGCAGGTCCATAAAAAGGAACATCAGCAAAACATATATGGTACATCAAGGAACAAATAAGTTAGCATATAAACCCATAAAGCCCATATTAGGAACTTTTGAATTAAGCATGTCCCAGGAAAGTACCTGTTTTTTTAATGATGAATGGCACCTTCAGCGCCACAAAGATCAGTAGAGGGGCCCCTGGCGCTCCTAGGTGCGAAGTGGGGGCCACGTGTTGATTCTAGGGGGGGTATGCACTCTCTCCAGTGCTGAATGTCGGGGCCCCTCTGGACCTGTGCCTGAATCCAGTGCCACCAAACAAACAGATGCCCAAAAGTTACTGGGGCGTTTGCGCCCGTAAGACAGTGGCCGGGGGAAAAAGAACTCCCTTTCCGCCCCTGTGCCCTGTGACTTTGGAGGCAGCCGGCCTTGTCCTTGGTGCGGCTACCTAAATAACAGAGTGGAGCAGGGGCCTCTGAAGAGGCTTCTCTCCTGCTTAGAGGCAGCCGCACGTGACACAGTGCGCGAGCTGCTCTCCGGCCCTTTCCGGGCAGCTGCGGTGTGCAGGCACCAAGGAAGGTGCCTGCTGGTGCCCTGGGGGCGCGTTTTAGAGCGCGCTTGGCCTCGTAGGCACGGTTGGAGCGCGCTCGCTCCTTTCCTTCTTCTGTTGATGCCCTGGGGGCACTTGGTGGAGCGCAATGCGCAATGCGCTCGAACTGCAAAAACACCTGGGACGCGGCGGTGAAGTCGGGCAGCAATGGAGCGCTTCTTCAAAGTGCTTAAGGCACGTCTCTTATCCCGGGCCGCAGCGGTGAGGCTATTTCACGGCAACTGCACGCTGGAAGCCCAAGGGCACAAAGAAACACTCTCTAAGTGCTTTCGATATATGGAACAGCACTCCTCGTGATGGGGATAATTGCAGGAGTCAGAGGCCACGGCCCCTGGAGACAGGCGAGAGGAGAAGAACAGGGCTGGCGGGCCCAGCTACAGGCCAGCACAAGGGATGCATATGGTGGCAGTTCCTCCTAGTTACCAGGCAGGTCACAGGTCAGCACAGCAGCAGCAGTCCAAGGTGGTCCTGGTGAGTCCATTCCACAGTGTCCTGTGTCCAGTTTCAAGTAAGTCTCTGGAGTCCCAAGAATGTCTAAATTGTGGGAAAAATTCCCCTGTATTTACTCTCAGTTTACAGTGTGTTCTACAACAGGAGAGGGGGTTTTAACCAGTTACAACTGGTTCTGGGAGTTCCCCTTCTCTCCTCCAGCACAAGCTCCAAACATCAGTGGGGGGTAAACGACCCTACTGTGCGAGGCCAGGGCACAGCCTTTACAAATGCAGGTGTGCCCCGCCTCTCCCTTCTCTCAGCCCAGGAAGACCATACAATAAGTAGATGCACCTCTGTGACACTTCCACTCTCCCTGTGTACAGGCAGTCTGAAAAGTATGCACAAAGCTCAACTGTCAATCTGGCCAGACGTGGATTGGAGTTAAGCTGCAAAACACCAGAGCCATAAGCACAGAGAAATGCTCACTAGAAGTGGCATTTCTGTAATAGACCTACACCAGTAAGCAGCATTTCTTACCACAATTACAACCATACCAAACATGCCTATGCTACCCCTCATAAATCAGACAATATCCCTTACACATAAGGCAGGGCATTTCTAATGCAATCCTATGAGAAGGCAGCACTCACAGCAGTGAGACACCAAGTTAGGCTGTTTGTCACTACCATGATAGGCCATGCAACCTGACATATGTCCTGCCTTCTACATACAGGGCACCCTGCCCATAGGGCTAGCTAGGGCGTACCTTAGGGGTGACTTACATGTAGTAAAAGGGGAGGTCTGGGCCTGGCAGGTAACTTTAGATGCCAGGTCCCTGTGGCAGAAAACTGTGCACAAAGTCCGTGTGCTAGCAGGCCTGAGATAGGTTTGAAAGGCTATTTCAGTGGGTGGCGCAAGCAGCACTGCAGTCCCACTAGTAGCATTTAATTTACATGCCCTGGGTATAGGGATACCACATTACAAGGGACTTATAGGTAAACTAAATATGCCAATTCAGTATAAGCCAATCATACCAATTTACAAGGGAGAGCACATGGACTTTAGCACTGATTAGCAGTGAAAAAGTGCTCAGAGTCATACGTCAGCCAACAAGGGTCAGAAAAATAAGGAGGAAAAAGGCAAAAAGCCTTGGGAATGACCTTATAAAAGGGCCAGGCCCACAAGTGCCAATTCGACTTGGAGATATTGGAGTGCTTTACCTAAGCATTTCCCCTTGCAGCCTCTGTTCTACAGCAGCTGCAATCCATCTATTGTTGCAGTTTCCAGCCTCCTTTGTCCTCTCTTGTGTCTTGGCTCTGTTTTTTTAATTTTGGGGTAGTTTGGTTATTTATATAGTGCCATTCCAACTCAGAGGTATTGGGGCACCTTACCTAAGCAGTTCCCTTTGCAGCCGCATTACTGCAGCAGGCGTTATCTGTCTATTGTTGCAGCTCCCAGCCTCCTGAGGCCTCTCTTGTGTTTTTGCTTTGGTTTTTTAAGTTTTGGGGCCTACACACTGTGAATTGCCACTGAGCACCATATGCTAAAGTGACACCTAGATCCCAAAGGATGTTTTTTATTATGAATTCTCCTATCACTGTCAAAACGGTAAACATATTCTTTTAGACACGTAGCCACTCTTAATCCCTGTCTGCAAACAATCTTAATGGTATCCCATTCCAAACTGTAAATTCTCTGGCACATGCCCCAGCTTCAGCAATCTCCATTTCAACTCAGAGGTATTGGAGCACTTTACCGAAGCAGATCCTTTCGTAGCCTTGTTACTACAGCAGGTACGATCTGGCGCTATGGGTTGGGCAGGGGTTTAGGAAAATGCTGCGCTTCACTAAAGGTCCATCAGCTCGCTTATGGACTGCCTTTGCCTCCTGATCACTTTGATGACATCTTTATATACAGTACAGATCTGCTCAAGTTGTGGCCACTCTAAAAGAAACTCAGCATCTTTAAATAAAGATCAGCCCAAGCTGCGGCAGCTCTAAAAGAAACACAACACCAATCAGCAGGACAAAGAACGCAGGTACTGGGCCATGTTTGGGGAGTGGGTTCTCCGCAGCCCTTTTTGCGCTCCTCAGCCTGCCCTCAGTGCCCCGTTTCTATCCTACATCGACAGAGACTGGTCTAGCAGCACCTAGTGAACTACTGTGCATTCTTCCACACCAGCGAATGCATTGCACCGCCCCTGGCACCCATGACACGGCAGCGGGTCCTTCCTTCTACTTCACACAAAGACTCCTATGAGAGAGCTGCTATGTCGATTGTAGGCACAGCGATCGACTTCAAGGTGAGCCCCTTTCTCCTGGCAAGTGCCCCCACTTAAGCTAGTGAACCAGAAAGTCCTGCTGCATACCCCTTCCATTTTAGAATCACTGAGCTTGCTTTGAGTTGGGAGCATATGGGAGGTACTCCCAACTGGGACTTTTTTTTACAATATATGTTCTCTACGTCCTGATGTTCAATTCTTTGCTGCATTTTCAGCTGCCTGCCTTCCACTGGATATAATCCCTTCAGCTGATGAGGCCGAGTAGCCCACTTTAGTTGCCTGTAACCAGACTTTTAATTCATTCCAGCAAAGTCCTAATTCGATTGCCCCCATTTTGGGTTTTTATTGCCCCTCCAGGCCACATGTTTTTCTCCCCCACAGCAACTATCTTCTTTCTATCCCTCAATCTTACCCAAAATAAAAAAGGACTATGACCCCATACCAGCCTCAGAGCAATTAAGAGGACTATGCCTCTTCCACAGCTTTGGAGCTCCACCTAAATAAATATGAATGACGACCTACATTAATAACCTCCATGAGAACCAAAATTACAGATCATTGAACTATCTGTATCGGTGCATAGTGAATGTAGTGCTTTGGATAGCTACCAGAACTAGTGATTCGTAGCCACTGAATTTAAATTAGGAGAGAGCGAGATGACAGAATGACTTCACCCACAAAATGCTACTGAACCAGAAGAGCCCAACTTCATCTCAACACTTCTGCCCATGTCGGTGAGTGTCTTTCATTAGTTCTCCCCGGGCGACTGCCTCAAATCCCACCATCATTGCACGTGATTGCCATCCTTAACCTAGCAAAGGTTGTTTAGGTCAATACCTATAACTTCCCAAATGGTATCTGCCCCCAACATGTTGTTGACATCCTCTGCCACTAGCTCCCCCAGCACCCCTTTCCAATTCCGGTGCAAATGCTTTCAAGATCAAAGAACCCTCTTTGCAGACCAATACCACTGCCAACACAAAGGTTCCCTTAAAACTGCCCCCCTCCTCTTCACACACAAGATTGACCCATGGATCAGATCCCTACACAGTTTTCTCCCATCCTCTTCTCTCTCTAACATCCCCTTTGGATGCAAACTCAAATGCCGCTCCCCTTTGGCCTCTTGGGTAATCTTTCTATATCTATTTACAGCAATAGGAAGATCATGTTCCAAGCCAACAACACAATCCTGGACATTCTCATGGAAACTTGGCTCAATGTTTAATCTAACCACTCTCTTGACCTTCTTCTTCCTCCCGGTGACTCCATTTTGTGGCATGACCAAGAAGATAGACAAGGTGGAGGTCTTGCACTCAGTCACTGAAACTTTCTGAGATGCAGAACCCTGCCAATGACTCACTTTCAGTCTTTCAAAAGCTTGTTGGTGAAACTGTCCAGATCCTCTACCTCCAACCTCAGATTGATGCGATTTACCACCCACCAGGTCACAACAACACCTCCATCGAGGAATGCATAGATTTATTCACCTCTGAACTTATCAGCTCTGACAACAATATATTCCTTGGTGACTTCAACATCCACTGGAGAGCTGTGGGCAATAGTTATTTAGACACTTTTACCTCCTTTCTCAATGCCAACGATCTCCAACAACACTGCTATAAACCTACACACCACAATGGCACCATTCTGGATCTGGCAATCTCCAGTTCCCCCTACCTAAAGACATATGACCCCACTCCAGTTGACTGGTCTGTTTACATGCAGATCCCATTCTCTTTAACTGGCTCTTAGACCAAAACATATAGGCATCCCAAGAAAGAGAAAATATGGTTTACAGACACATCCAACCTTGACACAGAAGCCATGGCAATCATGTCCTTTCCCACCCTAATTGCGATCACACCTCATCTTGACATCAGCAAGGCCACCGACAAGTTCAACTTCTGCATGGGATCCCTCATTGATAAATGTGCACCACTGAAGTGCAAATTATCCAGATTAAAACAGTCTAGGCCCTGGTTCTCTAAAGAGCTTTATTAAGAACGAAAGCTTATCAGAAAATACAAGAAAGGATGGAGAACTGCACTATCCTTCCTGAGTATGACTAAGCTTTGCAAAGGGAGAAAACAATACTACAAAAACCAAATCCTCAGAGACACATCCTCTCATATCAGAGTCCTCGTGAATTTCGCAAAGCATGGACCAAAGCTTTGAGGTTTTTGCACAGTCTTCTAACCATGCTTTCACTTCGACCCCTAAACCATTGACGTCCCGGTGCAATGATTTAGTGGATTTCTTTGATAAAAAAGTAAGAGACATCCATATTTCGCTTCCCATCAATGACTCCCTTGAAACAGTTGAGTCTCTACCCTGCAAAACAATACAGTCATGGTTATCTTTCTCTCCAGTCTCTGAGCAGGACCTACTATGCCCTATCTCCGAAGTAAAACCCTCAAACCATGATTAGGACATTATTTCAGGACCTATCAGCAAATCTCTTGCCACACACCTACTCCATACATGGACCACCTTGGTCAATTCCTCTCTCAATCGGGGCCTCTTCCCTTAATGACTAAAAATCATCAAATCACTCCACTGTTAGAAAAACAACCTCTCGATCCAGAGAACCTGAACAACTACCGCCCAGTCTCCACACTCCCATTTCTAAGCAAAGTAATTGAAAGCTGTGTAGGGTGCCAATTAGCCTCACACATCCGAGCAAAAAACCTCCTAGACACTCTCCAATCAGGTTTCCGTCAGGGTCAAAGTACAGAAACTGCAATCCTCCAAATAGTTGTTGACTCCTTTAGAATCCTCAACTCCAGCACCTCCTGCCTCCTGGTCCTCCTGGATTTATCCACCACATTCAACACTGTCAACCATCATGACATCCTTTGTATTCTTGACCTACACATGGGATGTGGAGAAACGGTGTTCAACTGGTTTTCCTCTTACCTTTCCAACCGTTCATAAATTGTGAAAATGGGCAACTCATTCTCAAGACCAGTTAGCATTCACCAAGGTGTCCCCCAAGGTTCAATCCTCTCCCTAACCCTCTTCAACCTCTACCTAGAACCTCTACTCAGAATTACTATGTGTGATTCTCAGAAACTCTGGGATTCGCTTCCAGGTCTATGCCAATGATATCCAAATATACTTGAAAATCTCAGCCCTGGAGGTAGTTGCCCTGCTTTCAAATGTGCTCTTAAAGATTCAAAACTGGATGTCTAACCACCATTTAAAACTCAACCAAAATAAAAACAGATGCCCTGATTTATACTTTTATTGTGCCGCATTAGCGTCATGTTTTGATGCAAAAGTGGGGTAAACTTACAAAATACAATTTGTAAGTTTGCGCCGCTTTTGCTTCAAAACATGACGCTAATGCAGCGCAATAAAAGTGTAAATTAGGGCCAGAATTTCTTTTTATCTCACATCCGAAAGCACAAACGTCTGTACAGGAATGGATGGCTAACTTTACCGCCTTCATTATCTGCCCACCATTGTCAGGAGTGCCAGATTATTCTGCATCACCCAGGACTGTCATCTTAATCTTCACAGCTACAGAGCAGCTGTGGCCAACAGCACACAACACCAACTTAGGCAACTTTGGGGCGTCATACAAATCATTCCTGAACAAGACCTTAAAACAGTGTGGCAGTCTCTTGCTCTCTCTAGACGGGACTATGGAATTGCCCTTCTTTCAGGCATTCCCAAAGTCAACCTAGGCCCACTGAGAGCAACACTACATGCTGCAGCATGCTTTGTCTTAGGTCTCGAGAAATGTGAGCACAATTCCCCTGCCCTGCTAACCCTCCAATGGCTCACCATTGAAGCGCAGGCCCAATTCAAAATCACTTGCATCACCCACAAAGCACTGCAGTCCTCCTCACCCTCCTCCTATCTAAACAAGAAACTGAAAATCTCTGGAGTGAATAGGGGTTCCAGAAATGCCCAGTCCCTGCTTCTGGACCCCCCCAACCTTTAGGTGAGAATGATACATGAATCAATGCTTCTCTGGCAGTGCCACTAGAATCTGGAACTCTCTGCTTCCCTCACACCATCACTACCCAATAGCCTAGCAACCTTCAAAAAGGAGCTCCTCCTGTTTGACAGACATCTTTGTTAATTCCCCCTCAACCACACTTATTTACTTTCTCCAATGTGCCCTGATCTGCCTTCATTTAACTGTTCATGTCCTCTGCCCTATTGTTGAAACTGTCTCTTGTGGTAACTCCAGTATATACATACACTGATGTTAACATCTGAGTTCCACTATTAATGTAACCCTCTGTAACCCTGTATTCTTTGTGTTGTAAAGCACTCTGGTGTCTCATGGCCATGTCCGTTCTAGATAAATAAATATAATCACAATAGAGCCCAAAGCAAAGTGAGGCGTGGAATCTTCCTCAACTTGTTTTTGTCTCACCTTACTGAAAACACAAGCATCGTCAATTTCTGTGGTCCATTGGCAATTAGTTTGCTTAAACTATATCGACATGTTATCTTTTTGATGTACAGTTAAGGCAGGTAGATAGTTTGCATCATGAATTATCAAGATTTGATTGTGTAGTTTGTTACTGAGTGCTGCAGGTCACAATTGAAGTGCAACGGGGGGGCTTCATGCAATCAGAATAGAGGGTATAGTCCACTATATCACAGCTACAGCATAAAGAACAACTATATTGAAGATACATTTTATGTTTACTTAGTATGCACACCACCACTCATGCTCCGTCATGCCCAGTACAACCCTTAGCTGATGGAATATTAAAACAAGCATTTGCAATGCAATGGGTCTCGCGTTTGCTCACGTAATTAATTAGTGTTGTAAATTCCTAACTAGACTTTTCTTGCCACATAAATTGAAAATGAAACGTGAAATAGTTGACATAAGGGAGCTGATTCAAAGTGCCATGGCTGCCATGGACATTAGCGCGAAGGAGAGGCACAAAAGTAAAAAGAAGTTTGAAGTCAAACGTATCAACAAAAGTGCAATTATCCATGTAACAGGGTCGATGGCCAAGGTGGTAACAAGCTGCCCCAAGGAAGGGCAAACATAAAGCATTTACCAATGATAACAAAGGATTTTGGAAAGGCAAGCCCATGAACGAGTGATAGTGATGAGCATGTGGTGGGCGTGGCTGGACCTAAAAAAAGTAGAGGAGTAAAAATAAACAGTTGAAAGAAACAGTGAAACTTTTAACATATAGATTTTAAGAGCTGGAAAGTGAAAAGTGGGTGGGAAAGAAAATATTGAGAGTAAACAGAGTAAAGGATAGAATGGAGTGAGATAGGTGAAACAGAGCCTTCCAAATAAAGATGACAACTAAGAATAGATTTAATTGGCTCCCCCACATCCTCAAACAGAAGTCAAAGTGGGAATAGCAGCGGGCATTGCAGAACAGCAGGAGGTGGATTAGACGAGTTGTATGTGAACCCTAATACAGCAATATTGGGGTGCTTTAGATCAGTATTGGGGGTGTAAATAGAGCTGTGTCCTGGCCCAGTGCTGGAATAACAGAAAGGAAATGGATCAGGAATGAGAAACGGAGCGCTCTGTAATTCCTGGTGTTGAAATAATGTGGTGATGCAGGTTAGGGTTGAGGTGCACTGACAGAGTTGTATGTGGCCTGCAGTACTGGAACAGTAACGGGCACACAGGGTCAGAAGTGGGATATGTTAATGGAGCTATGTGTGGAACCTAGTATTGGTGTGCCAGTGTTGCCAAGTGTTAGCCTGGTGGTGCCCTGGTGAAGCTGTGAGTGGGGCTCAGCATGGGAGTGGTATTGCCTCTGAACCACAGAAGTGGGGAGTCCTGAAGGACATGTGTGTGAGCCTCAGTACTGAGAAGAAACGTGCCTTAAATGTTAGAATTGATGGATTCTGTTAGAGCTGTGGTGGTTCCCATCAACAGTGGCATTGGGTGCTAGACTTGAGGTGGACTAGCTGAGCTGTGTTTTGCTATTTTGTGTCCAGTATTGGCCTGACAGTGACACTGAATATTAGAATTGAGCTGCTGTAATGGAACTGTATGTGGGCGGAGTCTCAGTATGGGAAAGGAAGTGACCTCGCCGGGGTAGAACTGAGGAGCGCTGATTGAACTGTGCCTGAGATCCCAGTACTGGAACAGCAGAATGTACTGACTGTAAGCACTGAGGTGTTCTGGCAGACAGCGTGTGTGGGCTTCCTGGCACTTGCACGGCTGAGGGCTTGGAGTGTGTGAACTGAGGTGCACTGATGGAGCTGCGCCCGAGGTCCCAGTACTGGAGCAGCAAAGTGTACTGACTTCAAGAACTCAGGTGCTCTGACAGGCAGTGTGTGTGGCTTTCCTGGCACTGGCACAGCTGAGGGCTTGGAGTATGTGAACAGAGATGCACTGATGAAGCCGCAAGTGGGATCCCAGTATGGAGCAGAAGTGGGTACTGTCTCTAAGGATTGTGGAGCCCTGGTAGAGCTTGGTGCATAGGCTATAAGCAATTATGAGCTATCCTCTGCCCTTGCTCTCAGCACCACATCAGGCAGGCTCACTTGGTAAAGAAAATCCAAGCCAAGAAAATGAAGAAGCCAGGTAGCTGAGAGAGGGAGCAGAGAACCCACAAAGACCAAATGTGATCAAGATAACAGCCTCATTTATGGCCTTGTTTACAGTTAAGCTCTGAGCAACAATGTTCTGCAAATGAAAAGGAAAGCTTCCTTATACAGGAGAAGGAAACAAAGTAAAAAACAAATCCCCTACGGACCAGATAAACAGGACAAAGCGTAATTATACAGTTGTTGCTCCCACACAGAAGGAGGAGGGACAAAGAGGCATGACTGACCACTAGCAAGAAGGATTTTTAAATGACACTGAAACTAACAAATGAAATAGCTGGAAGCCCACACACCAAGTATACTTAAAGGTATACAAGAGGTCATATGCTCACATTCAACCAAAAAACAGAGAAGCCAGAGGTCTGATTTATGGCCCACACTGTAACTGGTGAATTTCAGGACTTTTTCGGTTTTGAGTTCACTGAAACACGACTGAATTTATGTGTGTGTGTGTGTGTGTGTGTGTGTGTGAAATATGTAAAATGGAGAATGATGCTTATTGTTTTAGGGTCAGTGAGCTGTGGCAACATCATAAATCACAAAGTAAAGGTGAAATTGTCCTAATTGTCAGCAGAACCTCCTCAATGACAATAATGAATCATATTATACATTACCTAATCTGTATTTTTATATTACATGTATATTTTGGAATAGTTGAAAAAGCAGTTTTATTTCAAGTGCAGCTGATAATGGTCACAGATAAGAAAATACGACATTTAGGTTTTATTTACCTTCCATTGAGGAATATTTGCTAAAATAATGGACTTGGTGAGGGACCACAGATTTACCCAGTGGCTACAGCATTTACTACATAATATCGATGTAACACATGTGCTTCGTAATTTGCTACTTAGTTTGCATGGTTTGCATATTTCACAAAAAATATTGTTTCTTGACGCTAACACTGCCAGAAAATGTATTACATATTTTGTATTTTTGCAGAATAATTTAGATAACCTTGTTGCAAGCCTTGGACCTCCTTGTCACATAAACCTGGGGGCACAGGTAATGTCAAACTTCTGTGGAGTGGTTTGGGGCTGTCAGTGATTGACATATGTGTGCATATTTGTATACAGGTTAACATAGGAATTCAAGAGAAACCGGGAAAACGGTATAATTGGTATATACTGATGATTCTGCATGGCTGAATTGTCACATGAGAGTACACAGGGTTGCTCTTAAGGGGAAACATAGCTTTACACCATCCATTAAAGCACACATACGAACACGTGGCAAAACATAGTGAGTATTACAAGGTCCATCCTAAAACACACAAGTAGGTACCCTGAAAGTGAAATGTAAATTGTAGCTATGCTTCGGAGTGCCTATATGAGTAATTGACAAGAGAGCGAAGAAAATAAAATGCATTATTGATTTCTAATACAAACGGAGTGCTTTCATATTAAAGTATATGTAATACCTATGTCCATGTGTAGAATGACTTAACTGGAAATGACAAAACTTAAATTCAGATGGTCAACCCTAGTTCATCACCAGACCCAAGCTCACATAAGGGCTTCAGTAAAATACACAGCATTAATTTACTGTTGAACACTGAAAAAAATATTTTATAAATATCTGAGCATTCGACAAAACACATGATAATTATAATGCAGAACAAATATACACTTTCTCAAAGTAAAATGTCCTAACACTGCTCTGCATTCGTGACTGTAGCACTAATGAATGGCATGACCTGATTCATGTAAATATATCTGAACTCTCTTCTCTTGCTGATGGCACTGCGGCATAAACTTTGCAACCCGGGTATAGAGAAAGGAGGGGTGTCATTCCGCATCTCCCTCAAAGTCCCCTTGAGATTCCAATTAAGATCAGATCAATTATGCAAATGGGCTACTTCCTATCAAAGCCTCCACTAGATTGCTCCGTTTTAAAATTCATAGGTCAAAAATAAAGTTTGTTTTCATTTCTTACAGTAAAGTATGATTTTTATCAAACTGTGATTGAATGTTGCTCTCCTCTGCAATTTCTATATAACTCTTGATGCAAAAACAAATGTGCTCTCTAAAGGACATTTTCAGTCACGCATAAATTTGCTATATCTGGTTTTGGCCTTTATGTTCTGATTGTGGAAAAAGTAAAAGCCCTGAAAAAAGTCTTGCTGTGCGTTTTTCTTTTTCTTTACTTTTTGAACTAACCTTAGATGAGGTGGCTGAGCAAGGATGACATGGGCCCTAATGCAAGCAAGCAAAATACCGCCTTTTGCCCCTTGGTTGGAAAGTCAAAAACATTAATATTTGTGGTAAAAATGTCCACTAAGGACAGCTCTGGTCCTGTACTTGGTATTTATAATGCTTGTCCAAAAAAATGGAAAAAATTTGGAAGTAAAAACATCTGTAAAATAACACTGGTGTTTTTTTATGGAAGTAAAAACATCTGTAAAATAACTGCAATTTTTTGCATTGGAATCAGTTTGCACAAAAAGTATCGGAGTTCGGTGGCGGAGCAACGCCATCCAATGTGTTCCTGCTACACCACAAAAGCAACATGCACCTGCTCACATGCCCTCACCTTACTCCCCACTTCTGCAATGCTTGCTTGAGTTCTCGCACATGCTTCTAAACCTCAGCCATGGATAATTGGCATAAATAGACATATATAGTCAAGGGCTGCCAAATTTGTCTTCTTTCTGTGGTGTCGCAGGTCGGTGATGTAACCAGTCACCGGACACTACCAATAACAGAGGGGCGCGGCCAGGGGTGTTTCCCTAGGGTGCACCCGCATACAGTTGTATGGCCACACCCGTGCTTAGGTGTACTGTGGTTTGCCCCGAGGTCAGGGGCACAAGTATAAATAAAAGGGTGTGGTCGGGAGGCTCAGTAAGGCGTGAACGGAAGAGCGAAGGACACGTATTTGCCATGTCCGAACCTGCCTGAGCCGCACCCAACCACGTTTGGAAAACCAACCTTTGTGTCAGTGAATTATTTAAACACACAGCACCCAGGTAAAAACCAGTGTTGCAAACACCACATTGGCGACGAGGGTGGAGCGGCGACCTACCGTGCTCCTCGTCCATTCCGCGGCGGCCGATATAGATGCGGTGTTCGTGCCGTGTGAGTGTGACCCCTGGCAGGCCCTTTGGCAGGACGCCAACAAGCGCCACAGAAGCGCCGAAGCACGCCTGCCCTAATGCGCACTCTTTTCAGCGTGGCCTTTGTTGGTAGCCCCGCGCCGCAACTCCGGGACCCAGGCCTCGAAGCCTTCACTCACAAAGCTTCACACCCAGCCCACCCAGGTTTGACAACCCTGCAGCTTCCAGAGAGGGGACTCTGGCTTCCATTGACCTTACATGTGATTGGAGAGCTACTCCTTCTACTCTACCGGCCCCTGTTCCCACGTGCTCTATGTCTGCCAGCTCTAAAAGAAAGTACACCCAGCCCTCCTGCTAAGCGGCACACCCGGAGACCCTGGTGAGTGCGCCACTCTATTACCCCTGTCTAGTCACCACCCAAACCTGCCGCCATGTCTGCCATACCACCTGTTGAGTCATTCCTTGTAGAGGGAGCCCCATCTGTGCAAGCCCCGAAATGGAGAGAGTCGGTGGAGAGAGTCCTCCTATTTTGCGAAGCTACCAAGGTCGAGGATGCTCAGAAGCGTGCCATGCTCCTTCATTTAGGGGGGAAGGACATATACAAAATATAAAAAAACCTTATCGAAGACGCTCCCAAGACACATACGTCTGTCATTGCCGCTTTGAACAGGCATTTCGAACCAATGGCCAACACCGATTACGAACGTTTCATCTTTAGGCAGGCTAGGCAACAGGCAGAGGAATCGCTAGACACCTTCCACATGAGGCTGAAGGATCTAGCCAGCACCTGCAGGTTTATCGACAAAGCAAAGGAAATAAGAAGACAAAGCATCCAAGGATGTGCGTCACTGAGGCTCAGAGAACGCATACTGGAAGAGTCCGGAAGGTCTCTACCCAATATTCTGCAAATGGGGCGAACAAAAGAGCTGTCGAAGGCCTGTGCATCCCACATGGAAGCAGCTCTACAGAGGCCCATAGAAGAGGAAGCAGCCAAATCAGTCACATCGTCTGGGTACAAAACCAAACACCGTCCCAACAAATTTCAGACAAGACAATGTGGATACTGCGGTGAAACCCCACACAGATCGGTCGAGTGCCCAGCAAGAGGCAAAACGTGTTCCGGCTGTGGGAAGGTAAACCACTTCGTAAAAGTGTGCTGGTCAAGAAGGACCCGATCAGGAAACGCGTCTGTCAATATGGCATCAAACAAGTCCGAGCATGGAAGTGATATGGACGACAACAAAGCCGTGGTGCACGTGATTTACTCCCTATTCACTGTTTGGCATACCACCCCTCGACAAACATAACTAAGGAGGTGCCAGATCCACATAGGCACACATCGGACACTGGCAGTAGTAGATACCGGAGCATCAATCAACATCATAGCTGCAAAAGAATACCGCCGGATGGTGTCTGTTCCAACACTAACAAAGGCCATTGTGAAAGTCTACGCATATGGGCAGAACACGCCACTCGCCCTGAAGGGCGTTTTCCAAACTACACTCACCCATGGATCACAAACCATCCCAGCAAAAGTTTATGTGACCGAAGAAGGACAAGGGATGCTGCTTGGCTGCAAAGCTGCAGAAGACCTAGGAGTAGTCACGTTCGCCTTCAGCATCCACCAGGAATCCATAACAGAACTGTTGGCAAGGTACAAGGGAGTGTTTGAAGGAATCAGATGCCTACAAAGCCGAGAGATAAAGCTCCACATTGACAAGACCGTGCAGCCGGTCGCTCTCCGCCACCAACGAGTTGCGTTTCATCTCCGGCCACAAGTGGAGAAAGAGGTGGATCACCTCGAGAAAGCAGGCATGATCGAGAAAGTATCCAGAACCACACCGTGGGTTTCACCCATTGTGGTAGTGCGCAAACACAGACAACCCAGAGAGGTCCGACCTTCCCAATGCCGCCATCAAGCGTGAGAGACATTTGACACCCACCATCAACGACATTCTGGGAGAACTCAGCAGGCCCTGCTGGTTTTCCAAGTTAGACCTTCGGTCCGGATATCATCAGCTGGTGTTGGCAAAAGAGTTGCGCTATATCACATTTTCCACACATGTGGGACTGAGGAGATATAAGCATCTAAACTTCGGGATCTCCAGCACCGCGGAGGTCTTTCAGAATGTCATTCAGGAGCTACTGGCTGATCTACCCAGAACAATGAATGTCAGTGATGACATTCTCATCCACGTGCCCACAATCGCAGAGCACCACTCATGCCTTCAGAACGTACTCCAACGAATTCAAGAATCAGGGCTCACGTTGCACCGCAGGAAGTGCGAGTTCCTAAAGGACCAGATACAATTCTTTGGATACGTGTTCTCAGCCAGGGGTGTTGCACCAGATCCGGCCAAAGTGAGTGATGACAAGAATGCACCTCCTTCCATGAGTGTGACGGAAGTCCGAAGTTTCTTGGGCATGGTTAATTACTGTGGCCGGTTTATCAAAGACTTATCTACACTCACCCAGTCCCTTAGAAGCTTAACCAAAACCTCAGAGACATGGACCTGGGGCTCTGCGGAGCAAGCCATGTTTGAAGCCATCAAGGAGGCGCTATCCAGTGAGACCACACTGAGATATTTTGACCCAAAAAAGAACACCAAAGTTGCTGTAGACACAGGACCGAAGGACTCGGAGCTGTACTGTTGCAGGAACAAGCGGAAGGAATATGGTCCTCGGTAGCGTACGCCAGCAGATCACTCACTGAGACGGAACAAAGATATTCTCAGATAGAGTAAGAGGCGATAGCCGTACATTGGTGCTGCAAACGCTATCACATCTATGTCTACGGATGCCCTTTTATAGTGACCACCGACCATAAGCAGTTACTCCCACTGTTCAACGGCACAGCCTCAAAGCCTCCGCCCAGACTAGAGAAGTGGATGATTCAGTTGCAAGACTACAGGTGTCAACTAAAATACCGTCCGGGATCTGAAAACCCTGCTGACTACCTTTGCAGACATCCCTGAGCAGCCTCGGATATAGAAATGCACAATGCACTGGAAACGGAAGAGTACGTCAGGTATGTTGCCGATCGGTCCCGACCCCTACCCATATCGATGAGTGAAATTGTTCAAGCCACCAGAGATGATGAATGCTTGCAGAAGGTTTTGACAGTAATACAGACCAACCAGTGGCATGTCATAAAAAGACAACTACCCATGTTGAGCTCGGACGCACAGCGCCTATTAGAAAGCTTATATAATGTGTGAGATGAGCTCACTGCGGACACGGAGGGGTGTGTACTGAGAGGGTGCAGGCTGGTCATACCATTATCCCTCACCACCACAGTTGTACAACTGGCTCACAATGGTCATCAAGGTATGGTCAAGACAAAAAGCTGCCTAAGGACGAAAGTATGGTTCCCCCCATAGACGAACAAGTCGAGAACATGTTGAAGTTGTGTGTATGGTGCCAAGCCACCAGAGAGCCAAACAGGCAAGTACAAGTAGAGACTGAGCCTAGCCCCGAAGGACCCCGGGTGTCTGCGAGTCTAGATTTTGGAAGCCTCCCCGATGGCAGCCAAACCATGGTCCTAATCGACGATTTCTCCAAGTACCCTGAGGTGGAGATCATCCCGACGCTCACGGCAGATGTAGTCGTATCACGCTTGGAGAAGGCAATGGCCACCCACGGCCCGATATCGGAGATAAAGACAGACAATGGTCCACCGTTCCAAAGTCAGGAACTAGCAGAATATCTAAACAGCACAGGCACTCGACATCGGTGGATCACACCAAGATGGCCTCAGGCCAAAAGCAAGGTCAAAGCTTCATGAAAAAAGCACAGCATGGAGAAGCTACCTTCACCCGCAACGTTTCACTGTTCAAGAGGTTCTATCCCTCAGATGACAATCCCCTGAGTGAGCCTTCCAACCCCGATGATAATGACTCTGGGTCATCACCCAACGAAGACAATGACAGTAATCCATGTTCTGACGGAACACGGGAAGACACGCCAAGTCCGACACAGAGTGAACCCTCAAGCCACATCTCTGGTCCGAGTTCTGCTCAAGGAAGGTCAAAAGTCACCAGGTACAATGTGTGCAACAACACCATTCCATCCACACGATTAAGTGACCACCTGTGGGACGGGTGAAATGACATTGCTTTCTGTTTGTTTTTCTTTGTTGTGGTTTTTGGAGGAATGTGGTGTCGCAGGTCGGTGACGTAAAAGGTCACCGGACACCACCAATAACAGAGGGGCACGGCCAGGGGTGTTTCCCTCGGCACGCCCGCATACAGTTGTATGGCCACACCCATTGTAAGGAAATGCCTCCTTGGCATGGTTACCCCCTGACTTTTTGCCTTTGCTGATGCCAAGTTATGATTTGAAAGTGTGCTGAGGTCTGCTAACCAGGCCCCAGCGCCAGTGTTCTTTCCCTAACCTGTACCTTTGTTTCCACAATTGGCACACCCTGGCATCCAGGTAAGTCCCTTGTAACTGGTACCTCTGGTACCAAGGGCCCTGATGCCAGGGAAGGTCTCCAAGGGCTGCAGCATGTCTGATGCCACCCTGGGGACCCCTCACTCAGCACAGACACACTGCTTGCCAGCTTGTGTGTGCTAGTGGGAATAAAATGACTAAGTCGACATAGCACTCCCCTCAGGGTGCCATGCCAACCTCACATTGCCTATAGGTATAGATAAGTCACCCCTCTAGCAGGCCTTACAGCCCTAAGGCAGGGTGCACTATATCATAGGTGAGGGCATAAATGCATGAGCACTATGCCCCTACAGTGTCTAAGCAAAACCTTAGACATTGTAAGTGCAGGGCAGCCATAAGAGTATATGGTCTGGGAGTCTGTCATGCACGAACTCCACAGCACCATAATGGCTACACTGAAAACTGTGAAGTTTGGTATCAAACTTCTCAGCATAATAAATGCACACTGATGCCAGTGTACATTTTATTGTAACATACACCCCAGAGGTGCCCCCTGAAACCTTAACCGACTACCAGTGTGGGCTGTCTAGTTTTAGCAGCCTGCCACACACCAGACATGTTGCTGGCCACATGGGGAGAGTGCCTTTGTCACTCTGTGGCTAGTAACAAAGGCTGTACTGGGTGGAGGTGCCTCTCACCTCCCCCTGCAGGAACTGTAACACCTGGCAGTGAGCCTCAAAGGCTCGCCCCCTTTGTTACAGCACCCCAGGGCACTCCAGCTAGTGGAGTTGCCCGCCCCCTCCGTCCACGGCCCCACTTTTGGCAGCAAGGCCGGAGGAGATCATGAGAAAAACAAGGAGGGGTCACTGGCCAGTCAGGACAGCCCCTAAGGTGTCCTGAGCTGAGGTGACTCTGACTTTTAGAAATCCTCCATCTTGCAGATGGAGGATTCTCCCAATAGGGATAGGGATGTGCCCCCCTTCCCTCAGGGAGGAGGCACAAAGAGGGTGTAGCCACCCTCAGGGCTAGTAGCCATTGGCTACTAACCCCCCAGACCTCAACACACCCCTAAATCGAGTATTTAGGGGCTCCCAGAACACAGCAAGATAGATTCCTGCATCCTAAGAAGAAGAAGGACTGCTGAGCTGAAAACCTGCAGAGAAGACGGAGACACCAACTGCTTTGGCCCCAGCTCTACCAGCCTGTCTCCCCACTTCTAAAGGCACTGCTCCAGCGACGCGTTCCACAGGGTCCAGCAACCTCTGAAGCCTCAGAGGAATACCCTGCATCTAGAAGGACCAAGAACTCCTGAGGACAGCGGCTCTGTTTCCTAAAGACTGCAACTTTGCAACAAAGAAGCAACTTTGAAACAACACACGTTTCCCGCCAGAAGCGTGAGACTTTGCACTCTACACCCGATGCCCCCGGCTCGACTTGTGGAGAACAAACACCACAGGGAGGACGCCCTGGTGAGCCAGAGTTGGCCCCCCTGAACCCCCACAGCGACGCCTGCAGAGGGAATCCCGAGGCTCCCCCGACCGCGACTGCCTGCTTCATAGACCCGATGCCTGGTAAAGACACTGCACCCGCAGCCCCCAGGACCTGAAGGATCCGACCTCCAGTGCAGGAGTGACCCCCAGGTGGCCCTCTCCCTTGCCCAGGTGGTGGCTACCCCGAGGAGCCCCCCCCCTTGCCTGCCTGCATCGCTGAAGAGACCCCTTGGTCTCCCATTGAATCCTATTGCGAACCCGACGCCTGTTTGCACAATGCACCCGGCCGCCCCCGTGCCGCTGAGGATGTACTTTTTGTGTTGACTTGTGTCCCCCCGGTGCCCTACAAAACCCCCCTGGTCTGTCCTCCGAGGACGCGGGTACTTACCTGCTGGCAGACTAGAACCGGGGCACCCCCTTCTCCTTTGAAGCCTATGCGTTTTGGCCACCACTTTGACCTCTGCACCTGACCGGCCCTGAGCTGCTGGTGTGGTAACTTTGGGGTGAGGTTGCTCTGAACCCCCAACGGTGGGCTACCTTGGACCCAAACTTGAACCCTGTAGGTGGTTTACTTACCTGCAAAACTAACAAACACTTACCTCCCCCAGGAACTGTTGATAATTGCAGTGTGTCTAGTTTTAAAATAGCTATATGCCATTTATGTGAAAACTGTATATGCTATTTTGCTAATTCAAAGTTCCTAAAGTTCCTAAGTGAAGTACCTTTCATTTAAAGTACTGTTTGTAATTCTTGAACCTGTGGTTCTTAAAATAAACTAAGAAAATATATTTTTCGATACAAAAACCTATTGGCCTGGAATTGTCTCTGAGTGTGTGTTCCTAATTTATTGCCTGTGTGTGTACAACAAATGCTTAACACTACCCTCTGATAAGCCTACTGCTCGACCACACTACCACAAAATAGAGCATTAGAATTATCTCTTTTTGCCACTATCTTACCTCTAAGGAGAACCCTTGGATTCTGTGCATGCTATTTCTTACTTTGAAATAGTACATACAGAGCCAACTTCCTACATTGGTGGCAGCGGTGGGATACAAGACTTTGCATTTGTTGGACTACTCAGCCAATACCTGATCACACGACTAAATTCCAAAAATTGTCATTAGAAACTGATTTTAGAAATTTGAGCTATTTTTCTAAATTTTTAAAAGTCCTGCTAGGGCCTTGTGTTAGTCCCTGTTAGTATTTCTTTTAGAGTTTAAAAGTTTTGTAAAAGTTTGAATTAAGTTCTAGAAATAGTTTTCGATTCTTAAAAAGTATTCCAACTTTTAGAAACATAGGGGGTCATTCTGACCCCGGAGGAGCGGCGGGAGCAGCCCGCCTGGAGGGAACCGCTGAATGACCGCATCGCGGTCAAAAGACCGCGGCGGCCATTCTGGCTTTCCCGCTGGGCCGGCGGGCGACCGCCAGAAGGCCGCCCACCGGCCCAGCGGGAAACCCCCCTCAACAATGAAGCCGGCTCCGAATGGAGTTGTAGGGGTGCGACACTGAAAATCTTTATGGGGCCCTGTTAGGGGGCCCCTGCACTGCCCATGCCAGTGGCATGGGCAGTGCAGGGGCCACCAGGGGCCCCACGACACCCGTTCCCGCCATCCTGTTCCTGGCGGTAAGAACCGCCAGGAACAGGATGGCGGGAAGGGGGTCGGAATCCCCAGATTCCCTGGGCCAGGGGTAAACCAGCGGGAAACCGCCGGTTGCCCTTTTCTGACCGCGGCTTTACCGCCGCGGTCAGAATGGCCCAGGAAGCCTGTTGGCGGTGCTTCTGCGGTCCCCGGCCCTGGCGGTCATGGACCGCCAGGGTCGGAATGACCCCCATAATGTCTAATGCAGAACAGAGTGTGATGGAACGCAACGTCACCCCTTACTTGCATCTTAGGATGTCAGAGTTAAGGTCTCTCTGCAAAACCAAAAAGATTAAAACTGATTCAAACCCTACCAAAGTACAGCTCCAGGAGCTTTTGGCAGAGTTTGCAAAGAACAACCCCTCTGAGGATAACCTCCCAGAGGAGGAAGCTAGTGATGTGGAGGAAGTCCCACCTCCAGTCCTAGTTAGGGAGAACAGGGTCCCTCATACCCTGACTCCAAATGTGATAGTCAAAAGATTGGCTTTAGAGAGACAGCTCCTAGCCATAGAAAGGGAAAGACAAGAGATGGGTTTTGGTCCCATCAATGGTGGCAGCAATATAAATAGGGTCAGAGATTCTCCTGACATGTTGAAAATCCCAAAAGGGATTGTAACTAAATATGAAGATGGTGATGACATCACCAAATGGTTCACAGCTTTTGAGAGGGCTTGTGCAACCAGAAAAGTAAACAGATCTCACTGGGGTGCTCTCCTTTGGGAAATGTTCACTGGAAAGTGTAGGGATAGACTCCTCACACTCTCTGGAAAAGATGCAGAATCCTATGACCTCATGAAGGCTACCCTGATTGAGGGCTTTGGATTCTCCACTGAGGAGTATAGAATTAGGTTCAGGGGGGCTCAAAAATCCTCGAGCCAGACCTGGGTTGATTTTGTTGACTACTCAGTAAAAACACTGGATGGTTGGATTCAAGGCAGTGGTGTAAATGATTATGATGGGCTGTACAATTTATTTGTGAAAGAACACCTGTTCAGTAATTGTTTCAATGATTAACTGCATCAGCATCTGGTAGACCTAGGGCCAATTTCTCCCCAAGAATTGGGAAAGAAGGCGGACCATTGGGTCAAGACTAGGGTGACCAAGACTTCCACAGGGGGTAACCAAAAGAAAGGGGTCACAAAGACTCAACAGGGGAAGAGTGTTGAGACATCCAAAGGGAAAAGTAAAGAGTCTTCTATAGGGCCCCAAAAACCTGCTCAGGAGGGAAGGTCCAGAGCCTCTTCACAATCCAATTTTGGGTACAAGGGTAAAAACTTTGATCCCAAAAAGGCCTGGTGTTATAGCTGTAATCAGCCAGGACACCAAACTGGAGACAAGGCCTGTCCCAAGAAAGGTTCCACTTCTAACTCTGCTCCAGCTAACACTGGAATGGCCAGTCTCAGAGTGGGATCAACAGTGTGCCCAGAGCAAATCAGGGTTCACACTGAAGCTACATTAGTCTCTGAGGGTGGGGTGGATTTAGCCACACTGGCTGCCTGGCCCACTAATATGCAAAAATGCAGGCAGCAACACTTAATTAATGGGACAAGTGTAGAAGGCCTGAGGGATACAGGTGCCAGTGTCACCATGGTGACAGAGAAACTGGTTTCCCCTGGTCAATACCTGGCTAGACAAACTTATCCAGTCAGCAACGCTGACAATCAGACTAAAGTACATCCCATGGCTATGGTAACTTTAGAGTGGGGAGGGGTCAATGGCCTGAAACAGGTGGTGGTCTCCTCAAATATCCCTGTAGACTGTTTGCATGGAAATGACCTGGAGTCCTCAGCATGGGCTGAGGTTGAACTCAAAACCCATGCAGCCATGGTGCATATCCCTGAACTGGTGTGTGTCAAGACAAGGGCACAGTGCAAGGCTCAGGGTGAAAAAGTGGTGTTGGACCCTGGAAAAAGGGCCCAACCCTCCAAGAGAAAAGGAAAGAAGACTGGGGAACCAGCTTCAACACAACAAGAAAAAGAGAACCTCTCTTCCCAGGAAGAAGTTCTACCCTCTGAGGGAACTGAGCCCATGGAGTTAGGACATTATCAGGTTGAGCTCCTGGGCCCAGGGGGACCCTCAAGGGAACAGTTGTGTAAGGGGCAAGAAACCTGTCCCTCTCTTGAAGGCCTTAGGCAGCAAGCTGCTGAAGAGTCCAAAGGAAAAATAACAGGAACACATAGAGTCTATTGGGAAGATGGACTCCTCTACATTGAGGCAAGAGATCCCAAACCTGGTGCCACTGGGAGAGTGGTAGTGCCTCAGGAGTTTAGGAATTTCATTCTGACCTTAGCTCATGATATTCCTCTTGCTGGGCATTTGGGACAGACCAAGATGTGGGAGAGATTAGTCAACCACTTCTATTGGCCCAAAATGTCCCAGAAGGTCAAGGAGTTTTGTGTCTCCTGTGCCACCTGTCAAGCCAGTGGTAAGACAGGTAGACACCCAAAGGCGCCCCTCATTCCACTTCCAGTGGTGGGGGTCCCCTTTGAAAGAGTGGGTGTGGACATAGTGGGTTCACTTGAACCTCCCACAGCCTCAGGGAACCAATACATACTAGTAGTAGTGGATCATGCTACTAGATACCCTGAAGCAATTCCCCTTAGGTCGACTACTGCCCCTGCAGTAGCCAAAGCACTCATTGGTATTTTTACCAGAGTGCGATTTCCTAAGGAAGTGGTGTCTGACAGAGGTACCAACTTCATGTCAGCATACCTGAAACACATGTGGAATGAGTGTGGGGTGACTTACAAATTCACCACACCATACCATCCACAAACCAATGGTCTTGTAGAAAGATTTAACAAGACATTGAAAGGCATGATCATGGGGATCCCTGAAAAACTCAAAAGGAGATGGGATGTCCTCTTGCCATGTCTGCTTTTCGCCTACAGAGAGGTGCCTCAGAAAGGACTAGGGTTTTCCCCCTTTGAACTTCTGTTTGGCCATCCTGTAAGGGGACCACTAGCTCTTGTAAAAGAAGGCTGGGAGAGACCTCTTCATGTGCCTAAACAAGATATAGTGGACTATGTACTAGGCCTACGTTCAAGGATGGCAGAGTATATGGAAAAAGCAAGCAAAAACCTTGAAGCCAGCCAACAACTCCAGAGGTTTTGGTATGACCAAAAGGCTGCTATGGTTGAGTTTTAGCCAGGGCAGAAAGTCTGGGTTCTGGAGCCTGTGGCTCCCAGGGCACTTCATGACAGATGGAGTGGCCCTTATCCAGTGTTAGAGAAGAAGAGTCAGGTCATCTACCTGGTAGACCTAGGCACTAGCAGGACCCCCAAAAGGTTGATCCATGTGAACCGCCTCAAACTCTTCCATGACAGGGCAGATGTGAATCTGTTGATAGTAACAGATGAGGACCAGGAAGCTGAGAGTGAACCTCTCCCTGATCTCCTCTCCACAGACCCTAAAGATGGTTCAGTAGATGGAGTGATCTATTCAGACACCCTCTCTGGCCAACAGCAATCTGACTGTAGGAAGTTCCTGCAACAGTTTGCTGAGCTCTTTTGCCGAACCCCTGGTCAGACACACCTGTGTACCCATGATGTGGACACAGGAGACAGCATGCCTGTCAAAACAACATTTTCAGACAGTCTGACCAAGTTAAGGAAAGCATCAACGTGGAAGTCCACAAGATGCTGGAATTGGGAGTCATTGAGCACTCTGACAGCCACTGGGCTACCCCAGTGGTCTTAGTCCCCAAACCTCACACCAAAGATGGAAAGAGAGAGATGAGGTTTTGTGTGGACTACAGAGGACTTAATTCTGTCACCAAGGCAGATGCCCATCCCATTCCAAGGGCAGATGAATTAATTGATAAATTAGGTGCTGCCAGATACATAAGTACCTTTGACTTGACAGCAGGGTACTGGCAAATCAAAATAGCACCAGGAGCAAAAGAAAACACAGCATTCTCCACACCTGATGGGCATTATCAGTTTACTGTTATGCCCTTTGGTTAAAGGAATGCCCCTGCCACCTTCCAAAGGTTGGTGAATCAAGTCCTTGCTGGCTTGGAGTCCTTTAGTGCAGCTTATCTTGATGATATTGCTGTCTTTAGCTCCAGCTGGCAGGATCACCTGGTCCACCTGAAGAAGGTTTTGAAGGCCCTGCAAGCAGCAGGCCTCTCTATCAAGGCATCCAAATGTCAGATAGGGCAGGGAACTGTGGTTTACTTGGGACACCTTGTAGGTGGAGGCCAAGTTCAGCCACTCCAGCCCAAGATCCAGACTATTCTGGACTGGGCAGCTCCAAAATCTCAGACTCAAGTCAGGGCATTCCTTGGCTTGACACGGTACTACAGGAGGTTTGTGAAGGGATTTGGATCTATAGTGACACCCCTCATAGAACTTACCTCCAAGAAAATGCCCAAGAAGGTAAACTGGACTGTAGAATGCCAACAGGCCTTTGACACCAATAAACAAGCAGTGTGCACAGCACCAGTTCTCAAAGCTCCAGATTACTCCAAGCAGTTCATTGTGCAGACTGATGCCTCTGAACATGGGATAGGGGCAGTTTTGTCCCAAACAAATGATGATGGCCTTGACCAGCCTGTTGCTTTCATTAGCAGGAGGTTACTCCCCAGCGAGCAGCGTTGGAGTGCCATTGAGAGGGAGGCCTTTGCTGTGGTTTGGTCCCTGAAGAAGCTGAGACCATACCTCTTTGGTACTCACTTTGTAGTTCAAACTGAACACAGACTTCTCAGATGGCTAATGCAAATGAAAGGTGAAAATCCACAACTGTTGAGGTGGTCCATCTCCCTACAGGGAATGGACTTTATAGTGGAACACAGACCTGGGACTGCCCATGCCAATGCAGATGGCCTTTCCAGGTTCTTCCACTTAGAAAATGAAGACTCTCTTGGGAAAGGTTAGTCTCATCCTCTTTCATTTGGGGGGGGGGGGGGGGGGTATGTAAGGAAATGCCTCCTTGGCATGGTTACCCCCTGACTTTTTGCCTTTGCTGATGCCAAGTTATGATTTGAAAGTGTGCTGAGGTCTGCTAACCAGGCCCCAGCGCCAGTGTTGTTTCCCTAACCTGTACCTTTGTTTCCACAATTGGCACACCCTGGCATCCAGGTAAGTCCCTTGTAACTGGTACCTCTGGTACCAAGGGTCCTGATGACAGGGAAGGTCTCAAAGGGCTGCAGCATGTCTTATGCCACCCTGGGGACCCCTCACTCAGCACAGACACACTGTTTGCCAGCTTGTGTGTGCTAGTGGGGATAAAACAACTAAGTCGACATGGCACTCCCCTCAGGGTGCCATGCCAACCTCACACTGCCTATAGGTATAGATAAGTCACCCCTCTAGCAGGCCTTACAGCCCTAAGGCAGGGTGCACTATACCATAGGTGAGGGCATAAGTGCATGAGCACTATGCCCCTACAGTGTCTAAGCAAAACCTTAGATATTGTCATGCACGAACTCCACAGCACCATAATGGCTACACTGAAAACTGTGAAGTTTGGTTTCAAACTTCTCAGCACAATAAATGCACACTGATGACAGTGTACATTTTATTGTAACATACATCCCAGAGGGCACCTTAGAGGTGCCCCCTGAAACCTTAACCGACTACCAGTGTGGGCTGACTAGTTTTAGCAGCCTGCCACACACTAGACATGTTGCTGGCCACATGGGGAGAGCGCCTTTGTCACTCTGTGGCTAGTAACAAAGCCTGTACTGGGTGGAGGTGCCTCTCACCTCCCCCTGCAGGAACTGTAAACACCTGGCAGTGAGCCTCAAAGGCTCACCCCCTTTGTTACAGCACCCCAGGGCACTCCAGCTAGTGGAGTTGCCCGCCCCCTCCGGCCACGGCCCCACTTTTGGCGGCAAGGCCGGAGGAGATAATGAGAAAAACAAGGAGGAGTCACTGGCCAGTCAGGACAGCCCCTAAGGTGTCCTGAGCTGAGGTGACTCTGACTTTTAGAAATCCTCCATCTTGGAGATGGAGGATTCCCCCAATAGGGATAGGGATGTGCCCCCCTCCCCTCAGGGAGGAGGCACAAAGAGGGTGTAGCCACCCTCAGGGCTAGTAGCCATTGGCTACTAACTCCCCAGACCTAAACACACCCCTAAATCGAGTATTTAGGGGCTCGCAGAAAACAGCAAGATAGATTCCTGCAACCTAAGAAGAAGAAGGACCGCTGAGCTGAAAACCTGCAGAGAAGACGGAGACACCAACTGCTTTGGCCCCAGCTCTACCAGCCTGTCTCCCCACTTCTAAAGACACTGCTCCAGCGACACGTTCCACAGGGTCCAGCAACCTCTGAAGCCTCAGAGGACTACCCTGCATCTAGAAGGACCAAGAACTCCCGATGACAGCGGCTCTGTTCCCTAAAAACTGCAACTTTGCAACAAAGAAGCAACTTTGAAACAACACACGTATACCGTCGGAAGCGAGAGACTTTGCACTCTACACCCGACACCCCCGGCTCGACGTGTGGACAACAAACACCATAGGGAGGACTCCCCGGCGAATACGAGACCGTGAGTAGCCAGAGTTGGCCCCCATGAGACCCCACAGCGACGCCTGCAGAGGGAATCCCGAGGCTCCCCCTGACCGCGACTGCCTGCTTCAAAGACCCGACGCCTGGTAAAGACACTGCACCTGCAGCCCCCAGGACCTGAAGGATCCGACCTCCAGTGCAGGAGTGACCCCCAGGTGGCCCTCTCCCTTGCCCAGGTGGTGGCTACCCCGAGGAGCCCCCCCCTTGCCTGCCTGCATCGCTGAAGAGACCCCTTGGTCTCCCATTGAATCCTATTGCGAACCCGATGCCTGTTTGCACACTGCACCCCTATGCCTGTTTGCACACTGCACCCGGCTGCCCCTGTGCCGCTGAGGGGGTACTTTTTGTGTTGACTTGTGTCACCCCCAGTGCCCTACAAAACCCCCCTGGTCTGCCCTCCGAAGACGCGGGTACTTACCTGCTGGTAGACTAGAACCGGGGCACCCCCTTCTCCTTTGAAGCCTATGCGTTTTGGGCACCACTTTGACCTCTGCACCTGACCGGCCCTGAGCTGCTGGTGTGGTAACTTTGGGGTTGCTCTGAACCCCCAACGGTGGGCTACCTTGGACCCAAACTTGAACCCTGTAAGTGGTTTACTTACCTGCAAAACTAACAAACACTTACCTCCCCCAGGAACTGTTGAAAATTGCAGTGTGTCTAGTTTTAAAATAGCTATATGCCATTTATGTGAAAACTGTATATGCTATTTTGCTAATTCAAAGTTCCTAAAGTTCCTAAGTGAAGTACCTTTCATTTAAAGTACTGTTTGTAAATCTTGAACCTGTAGTTCTTAAAATAAACTAAGAAAATATATTTTTCTATACAAAAACCTATTGGCCTGGAATTGTCTCTGAGTGTGTGTTCCTCTTTTATTGCCTGTGTGTGTACAACAAATGCTTAACACTAACCTCTGATAAGCCAACTGCTCGACCACACTACCACAAAATAGAGCATTAGAATTATCTCTTTTTGCCACTATCTTACCTCTAAGGGGAACCCTTGGACTCTGTGCATGCTATTTCTTACTTTGAAATAGTACATACAGAGCCAACTTCCTACACCTGTGTTTAGGTGTACTGTGGTTTGCCACAAGGTCAGGGGCAAATGTATAAATAAAAGGGCGTGGTCGGGAGGCTCCGCAAGGCGCGAACGGAGGAGTGAAGGACACGTAGGTGCCGTATCCGAACCTGCCTGAGCCACTCCCAACCACGTTTGGAAAACCAACCTTTGTGTCAGTGAAATATTTAAACACACAGCACCCAGGTAAAAGCCAGTGTGGCAAACACCACACTTTCTGCATACCACATAGACAGGATGCTGCTTGTTTAAAGTGGTATTCTGATCCCTTTGGGAGTACATACCTCCTCAATCTGGGATCTGATGTTTATTGGTTTTTCAAGTTAATGTGACTATAATTTCAAATTAATCTTCACAGTATGTGCACCATCAGCTGGTTTCAGGGCCGGAGTGGCCATTTTTCCACTCTGGCATTTTCACAGTGGGTTGAATGCCAAGGGGGTGCTTTTGGCACACAGTGGGTTACATGACCCAACCACAATGCTATGGTTGCATTCTAGTTGTGGCCTCATATACTGTGGAGCTGAATTGAACATTTTTTTCCAGGGCTGATTTTGGTTTCCAGTCCATCTATGCTTGGCTCTCTGAAACACCTTCCTTTACCATAACCTTTGTATTGCATGAAATAATATAACCGCTCTCAGGTTTCCTTGGAGAACAGAATCTCGTATTGGGAATCTGAGACAACTGTCCCCCAGGTCTGAACTCAGTGGAAATGACAGAGCTGTATCATTCGCTCTAGGAGATTTAAAAGAATGCACTTATTAGAAATAGAAAGTGCTGTAATTGACTGACCACAACCTGAACATAAAGTTGCGGCCGCCATTTCATGTTACGAGAGAGGGTCCCTGGGGCTTAAAAACAAAATGAAAAGTAGCATAACGGGTGAAGGTATAGGTACCCTGACTCCGGAGTGTAATATAGTGGTGTTTGAGGGTCAAATTATGGGTTTCAAATGATTTTTCTTCACCATGCGTGATATTCACGATTAATCGAGATTACTCAAGATTAATTGAGAATTATTTAGGTTAATCACGAATGAGCAAAACAAATTCAACACTGACCCACTCAGACACTGATGCACCCACTCACAGACCTACTCAGATCCTCGCACATCCAGTCACTGGCCCACTCAGACATTCACACACCCACTCACACACCCATTCAGACCCTCATTTACCCACTCACAGACCCACTCAGACACTGATGCACCCACTCACAGACCCACTCAGACACTGATGCACCCACTCACTGACTAACTCAGACCCTCATGCACCCGCTCACAAACCCACTCAGACACTCATGCACCCACTCACAGACCCAGTCAGACACTACAGCATTGCACCCACTCACTGAGCCACTCAGACACTGATGCACCCACTCACAGACCCACTTAGACACTGATGTATCCTCTCACAGACCCCCTCAGACTGTCACGCACCCACTTTCACACCCAGACAGACACTCTCACGCCCAGAGACACCGTCTCACACCTAGACTCACACAAAGAGAGACAGACTGTTCGGCTGTGAATGGTGCATGGTTATCGTGGGTTGGTTGCAGATCCTGTAGCCAACCCCCGGTGTATACAGCTGAGGGCCGTGCGTGGCGGTAGTTGGATTAAAGTATAGCAATGAACATTACAATACGTTAACAGCTACGTTTAATACAGCACACTGGGATATCTCTTACATTATTTCTAGCCAGAGAATTTATAGGTTGTAACTCCTGACAATGAACAGTCAGATGAGCAAACTGCATAGATTTATACTCACTGAAATTCAAGCAAGCTGAATCTTAGATCACTTCATTGTCACTCTGACCAACCTCCAATGAATATTACAGAAACAGCCTACATTAGGCAAGTGATAGAGAGTAAGGATGTAAGGAATCTATCCCTAAGCATTTTAAAAAACAATATGGTGGTCATTACAACCCTGGCGGTCGGTGTTAAAGCGGCGGTAAGACCGCCAACAGGCCGGCGGTAAAAAAATAGCAATTACGACCGTGGCAGAAACCGCCAACAAAGACAGCCACTTTAACACTCCGACCGCCATGGCGGCACAAACATACAGGGCGGCGGTCACCGCCAACAGACAGGCGGGAGACAATGTTCCGCCCACACTATTATGACAGGCCAATCCTCCACCTTTTCCGGGGCGGATTCACCGCGGATAAAAACACAGTGGAAACAGGAATCGCAAAGGGAAGACACTCACTTCTACACACCCCACGAGGAACGAGGACGCCATGGACCCGGAACTCCAAATTCTACCTGCAATAGTCTTCCTGCTCCTCTACCAGGAGCACCAATGCTGGCGGCAAAGACCACGGTGACTACTGCAACTACGACACAGGGGAGAGGGGAGGCAAAAAACAGGGACACACACACGCAACACCCCCACCCCCACCCTCACCCACTACAACACACACACTAATGCATATCAATACATCACAGTTACACCCCCAACCCCCCCCGGAAGAATGCAAAGACAATAGAAAATGAGTGTAACCATTGTACTATATTAAAAGCAAGTAGGCAGAAATATATATATACACCATGTACATAATATATACCAAGCATAGTAGTCCGGGTAGTGCACTAAGAAAGTCCATTGAACACTGGGACCACACGGTATGGGCAAGGCCCACACAAGATCCCCGACCATGATGGAGAGAACACTGCAGGGGCATCAGAGAGCAACTAAACAGGCACCTCGGGGGGAGGGAAAGGGTGGCACCTCAGCCGCTTGAGTGCACAACGCCAAATCCACGAGGGGGCCACATGCCCACTTTTCAATCCTGGGGATTGCAAAGCCACAGTCTCTCAAGTCTCTACAGGGGGTGGGTTGCCCACTGTTCCATCCTGGGGAGTGCAAAGCCACAGTCTCACAAGTCTCTACAGTAGGTGGTTTGCCCACTGTTCAATCCTGGGGAGTGCAAAGCCACATTCTCTCAAGTCTCTACAGTGGGTGGTTTGTCCACTGCCATATCCTGGGGAGTGCAAAGCCACAGTCTCACAAGTCTCTACAGTGGGTGGTTTGCCCACTGCCATATCCTGGGGAGTGCAAAGCCACAGTCTCTCAAGTCTCTACAGTGGGTGTGTTGCCCACTGTTCCATCCTGGGGAGTGCAAAGCCACAGTCTCTCAAGTCTCACAAGTGGGTGGGTTGCCCACTGCCATATCCTGGGGAGTGCAAAGCCACAGTCTCACAAGTCTCTACAGTGGGTGGTTTGCCCACTGTTCAATCCTGGGAAGTGCAAAGCCACAGTCTCTCAAGTCTCTACAGTGGGTGGTTTGCCCACTGTTCAATCCTGGGGAGTGCAAAGCCACAGTCTCTCAAGCCTCTACAGTGGGTGGTTTGCCCACTATTCCTTCCTGGGGAGTGCAAAGCCATAGTCTTACAAGTGGAAGACAGTCTCCACTGGTTCTGGAGGGGCATGGTGCCCAGAGTGCTTCATCCTGCTAAGGACAGAGATTGTGGATGACAGTCTCCACTGGTTCTGGAGTGGGCATGGTGCCCAGAGTGCTTCATCCTGCTAAGGACAGAGGTAGTGGATGACAGTCTCCACTGGTTCTGGAGGGGGCATGGTGCCCAGAGTGCTTCATCCTGCTAAGGACAGAGGTTGTGTATGACAGTCTCCACTGGTTCTGGAGGGGTCATGGTGCCCAGAGTGTATCATTCACCCCGTGACGGACTCAGTTGCGTCAGTGCCCCTGACGCTCATGGGCTAGCGGTGCATGAGATGGCGGTGCCCTGTTCAGCGGTGCTTGAGATGACGGTGCCCTGTTCAGCGGTGCTTGAGATGGTGGTGCCCTGTTCAGCGGTGCTTGCGATGGCAGTGGCCTGTGCAGCGGTGCTTGAGATGGTGGTGCCCTGTGCAGCGGTGCTTGAGACGTCGGTGCCCTATTCAGCGGTGCTTGAGATGGCGGTGCCCTGTTGAGCTGTGCTTGAGATGGCGGTGCCCTGTGCAGTGGTGCTTGAGATGGCAGTGCCCTGTGTAGGGTCTCAGCTGCTGGCGGTCCTTCATGGCCCAGCGGGGGTTTTGCTGGCGGTCCTTCATGGCCCAGCGGGGCTTTTTCTGGCGGTCCTTCATGGCCCAGCGGGGCTGGTGCTGGGGGTGGCCTCCTGGGCAGCTGGGCTGATGCTGGTGGTGGCCTCCTGGGCAGCTGGGCTGATGCTGGCGGTGGCCTCCTGGGCAGCTGGGCTGATGCTGGTGGTGGCCTCCTGGGCATCGGGGATGATGGTGGTCTTCTCTGCCGTGCTGCTCTTCCCAGACTTGCCGGGTTTCTTGTGGCCCTTCCCCACCTTGGAAGGTGTCACAGCTGACTCCATACTCCCAACGGGACCTCTGGGAGCAGCTTTGGTGGCTGGAGTCTTCCTCCTTTCCCGCCGGGCACTGGCCAACTTCTGATGCTTTACAGGTGGGGGACTGTCGGTGCTGTGTGTCTGTGCTGTGGCTCCGTGCCACACTGGCTGCCCTGGTGGCCGGTGCACTCCACATTCCGGTGACTACAGGCACCACTGGTCCCAGAGATGTTGTGGCTGAGGTGCTAGTTCGGGACCTAGAAGACGGACGGGGTGGGGGAGGTGTGGGAAAGAGGTCAAGGTTGGACAGGAAAAGTTTTTTGGACACACTGGGATGGGTAGCTGGAGGGGTTTTGGGAGTGGAGGAAGAGGTGGTGGTTGTAGGAGGTGTACATTTGGTGACTTTGGGTGAAGGTGCATGCGCTGGAGGCTGTCGTGAGGTGGATGACTGTTGGGTGGGTGTGTGCCTGCCTTTGTGTATCTTGGGAGGGGGCGTCACAGACACACTGGGAGAGGACACAGGGGACGTGTGAATGGTAGTGGGGGTGGTGACTGCACGTGAGCGGGGTGTGGGGGTGGGGGTGCTGGAGAGGGATGTAGTGGCTGTAGAGGTAGTGCATGCAGGTGTGAGTGTCGACGAGACTGGGAGGGAGGAGGGAGACGAGGAGGAGGGGGACACAGTGGAGGCAGTGGATGTTGGTATGTCTGCATGTGTGTGATGCTTGCGTGAGTGCCTGTGGGATGTGTGGTGCTTGTGTTTGCCTGAGCTTCCCTTGGGTGTTGAGGTGTATGCATGTTGGTCTGTAGGTGTGCTTGGGATAGGCTGAGGTACAGGGGATTGGTTCGGGGTGGAGGAAGTTTGGAGGGGGGAGGCCAAAGACGGGGACAATGGCTGCCATCAGTGCTGAGGCCAGAGTCTGAAAAGCTCGCTGAAGGGCCGCCTGACCAGAATGAATGCCCTCCAGGAATGCATTCGTGTGTTGCAACTGCCTCTCTACACCCTGGATGGCATTCAAAATGGTAGACAGCCCAACAGTGAGGGACCTGAGGAGGTCAATGGCCTCCTCACTGAGGGCAGCAGGGGTGACTGGGGCGGGGCCTGAGGTGCCTGGGGCGAAGGTGATGCCCACCCTCCTGGGTGAGCGGGCACGGGGCAAAGGCTGAGGGGCTGCTGGGAGGGCGGTGTTGGTAGGGGGGGTGGCGGCTGTACCTGTTGCGGGGGGCACAGATGCTGCCGCCACCACAAGGGAGCTCCCATCAGAGGACGAGTCCGTGTCACTGGTGTCAGCTCCTGTCCCCGCCGTGGAGGTTCCCTCGCCCTCCGTCCCTCTGGTGAATTCAAACTCCGTAGTGTCACCCTCCAGGCCATTTGGGATGCAGCTCCCTCGTGCTCCGGTGCCACTGCTCCTCCGCCTGATGATGCTAATGCACACAAGAACAGGGAGACCACAAAAAGGGGGGGGGGAGACAGAAGAAAGACATGTTGAGTGCATGCATTACCGCTACTGTTGGCGGACAAGACAGACAGAGAAGCCCCCTGCACTACGCCACGCTCTTGGGCTCCACTGTTCAATTCCTGGGAAATGGCCTACAAGGCTATGGACGACATCTGCACACATAGATGACACAGGGGCATGACTTGGTGTACTTGGCACTCTACAGAGGTGGGCTGAGGTGCCACATGGCCTGCCTTACGGAGGGGCCTTGCCTACGGAACTCGCCCTGGCCTAGGGAAACCCACAGCCCACCTCCCACCACCCAGACCCCTCCACTGCGCGCAAAGTCAGCAGAATGAGAGTGTACTCACCCCCTTGTGGCTGCTGTGATGCCCTCAAACGCCAATCCAACTCCGGGTAGGCCACCGCCAGGATCCTGAACATCAGGGGGGTCATGGTGCGACGGGCACCCCTCCCACGTTGGGAGGCCATCCCCAGCTGAGCCTCCGCCGTCTTCTTGCTCCAGCGGCGAATGTCCTCCCATCTTTTCCGGCAGTGGGTGCTCTGTCTGTGTTAGACACCCAGGGTCCGGGCGTCCTTCGCGATGGCACGCCAAATATCTTTTTTCTGATGGGTGCTGACCTACATGAAATGGAAAGGGGAAAAAGAGAAGTTATTACCAACTGCACCATCAAAGTGATTGGCCCCCATTCCTACCCTTGCCATGTGGCACATGCATTCACCGTCTTTCATGCACGAAGCACTCTCCTCCCTTCCTTCTTACATCCAGCCCTCTCCACACAGGCATGGCCCATACAACATGCTCCCTGTGTACTTACCTGTTTGTCTGGAGGACCGTAGAGTAGCTTGTACTGGGGGAGGACCCCATCCACGAGCTTCTCCAACTCTTCCGATATGAAGGCAGGGGCCCTTTCCCCAGACACTCGAGCCATTGTCTCTTCCAGACCGAGGTCACAGCAGCACTTGCAGTGTAGGTCCTCTCCTGTCGAAGATCAGGTATCGAGTGATTGAACAGATAGAAAATGGCAGTCACGTCCGCGGCGGTGCGTACCGTCACCGACGGCATACATCGTCATTGGCTCCTCATAGGGTCCAATGTTAACCAATGCAGAATTGCACCACGGTCTTCGACCGCCTACCGCGACGCTGTTCAACGCTAGCGCAGTTACCTCACATTCCATTGTCCCACTTTAGAGGTCAGGCAGCCGCTATTTCAGGGGCCCACATGGCTTCATTTCCAACTGCTTCAGTTCTCAAGGCCTAGACTCAACACCCATACAGGCCACATTTTGTGTATGTTTGGTGTTCTGGGTAAACTATGGGTACGTACCTCTGAGTTGTTTGACTCTGTGCTCGCTGTTGTCCTTCATAGGCACCGTCCGCTGGGACATGTGAGGAGATGGCGGCATCCTCCGGTGTACCGACCGTTAATGGACCTGTCGACAATGGAGGAGCGACATTTGATTATCACATACAGGCTTGACCGTGCCACAATCCAGGAACTGTGTACCCAGTTGGAGCCAGACCTGATGTCAGCAATCCGCCATCCCACAGGACTCCCCCCTCAAGTGCAGGTGCTGTCAGTGCTCCATTTCCTTGCAAGCGGGTCTTTTCAAACAACAGTGGCCATAGCATCAGGGATGTCCCAGCCTATGTTTTCCAACGTATTGTCCAGTGTTGTCAGCCCTTCTGAAACACATGCGGAGCTACATCGTTTTCCCTCAGGTGGAGGATTTGCCTACAGTGAAAGGTGAATTCTATGCCCTGGGACACATCCCCAACATCATAGGTGCCATTGATGGGACCCATGTGGCTTTGGTCCCCCCCGCAGGAGTGAACAGGTGTAAAGAAACCGGAAGAGTTATCATTCTATGAATGTACAGATGGTATGTTTGGCAGACCAGTACATCTCCCATGTGAATGCCATGTTCCCTGGCTCAGTGCATGACGCCTACATCCTGTGGAATAGCAGCATCCCTTATGTGATGGGTCAACTCCAGAGGCACCCTGTGTGGCTATTAGGTGAGCACCTGGATGCAAGTCAGTGGGAATGGTTGTCTGGGTCTGGGGATATCCCTCCAGGTTATTGCGTGTCTAACAGTTGTCCCTCACCATTTGCAGGTGACTCTGGATACCCCAACCTGTCATGGCTATTGACCCCAGTGAGGAATCCCAGGACAAGGGCAGAGGAACACTACAATGAGGCCCATGGGCGAACCAGGAGGGTGATCCAGCGGACCTTCGGCCTCCTGAAGGCCAGGTTCAGGTGCCTCCATATGACAGGTGGATCCCTATTCTACTCACCAAAGAAGGTGTGCTAGATCATGGTGGCCTGCTGTATGCTTCATAACTTGGCTTTGCGACGACAGGTGCCTTTTCTGCAGGAGGATGGTCCAGATGGCGGTGTTGTTGCAGCTGTGGAGCCTGTGGACAGTGAAAAGGAGGAAGCAGAGGAAGAAGACATGAACAACAGGGACTCAGTGATCTAGCAATATTTTCAGTGAGACACAGGTAAGATTGATTAATTGATAAATTAGGTGCTGCCAGATACATAAGTACCTTTGACTTGACAGCAGGGTACTGGAAAATCAAAATAGCACCAGGAGCAAAAGAAAACACAGCATTCTCCACACCTAATGGGCATTATCAGTTTACTGTTATGCCCTTTGGTTTAAAGAATGCCCCTGCCACCTTCCAAAGGTTGGTGAATCAAGTCCTTGCTGGCTTGGAGTCCTTTAGTGCAGCTTATCTTGATGATATTGCTGTCTTTAGCTCCAGCTGGCAGGATCACCTGGTCCACCTGAAGAAGGTTTTGAAGGCCCTGCAAGCAGCAGGCCTCTCTATCAAGGCATCCAAATGTCAGATAGGGCAGGGATCTGTGGTTTACTTGGGACACCTTGTAGGTGGAGGCCAAGTTCAGCCACTCCAGCCCAAGATCCAGACTATTCTGGACTGGGCAGCTCCAAAATCTCAGACTCAAGTCAGGGCATTCCTTGGCTTGACTCGGTACTACAGGAGGTTTGTGAAGGGATTTGGATCTATAGTGACACCCCTCATAGAACTTACCTCCAAGAAAATGCCCAAGAAGGTAAACTGGACTGTAGAATGCCAACAGGCCTTTGACACCAATAAACAAGCAGTGTGCACAGCACCAGTTCTCAAAGCTCCAGATTACTCCAAGCAGTTCATTGTGCAGACTGATGCCTCTGAACATGGGATAGGGGCAGTTTTGTCCCAAACAAATGATGATGGCCTTGACCAGCCTGTTGCTTTCATTAGCAGGAGGTTACTCCCCAGCGAGCAGCGTTGGAGTGCCATTGAGAGGGAGGCCTTTGCTGTGGTTTGGTCCCTGAAGAAGCTGAGACCATACCTCTTTGGTACTCACTTTGTAGTTCAAACTGAACACAGACTTCTCAGATGGCTAATGCAAATGAAAGGTGAAAATCCACAACTGTTGAGGTGGTCCATCTCCCTACAGGGAATGGACTTTATAGTGGAACACAGACCTGAGACTGCCCATGCCAATGCAGATGGCCTTTCCAGGTTCTTCCACTTAGAAAATGAAGACTCTCTTGGGAAAGGTTAGTCTCATCCTCTTTCGTTTGGGGGGGGGGTATGTAAGGAAATGCCTCCTTGGCATGGTTACCCCCTGACTTTTTGCCTTTGCTGATGCCAAGTTATGATTTGAAAGTGTGCTGAGGTCTGCTAACCAGGCCCCAGCGCCAGTGTTCTTTCCCTAACCTGTACCTTTGTTTCCACAATTGGCACACCCTGGCATCCAGGTAAGTCCCTTGTAACTGGTACCTCTGGTACCAAGGGTCCTGATGACAGGGAAGGTCTCAAAGGGCTGCAGCATGTCTTATGCCACCCTGGGGACCCCTCACTCAGCACAGACACACTGTTTGCCAGCTTGTGTGTGCTAGTGGGGATAAAACAACTAAGTCGACATGGCACTCCCCTCAGGGTGCCATGCCAACCTCACACTGCCTATAGGTATAGATAAATCACCCCTCTAGCAGGCCTTACAGCCCTAAGGCAGGGTGCACTATACCATAGGTGAGGGCATAAGTGCATGAGCACTATGCCCCTACAGTGTCTAAGCAAAACCTTAGACATTGTAAGTGCAGGGTAACCATAAGAGTATATAGTCTGGGAGTCAGTCATGCACGAACTCCACAGCACCATAATGGCTACACTGAAAACTGTGAAGTTTGGTATCAAACTTCTCAGCACAATAAATGCACACTGATGCCAGTGTACATTTTATTGTAACATACATCCCAGAGGGCACCTTAGAGGTGCCCCCTGAAACCTTAACCGACTACCAGTGTGGGCTGACTAGTTTTAGCAGCCTGCCACACACCAGACATGTTGCTGGCCACATGGGGAGAGCGCCTTTGTCACTCTGTGGCTAGTAACAAAGCCTGTACTGGGTGGAGGTGCCTCTCACCTCCCCCTGCAGGAACTGTAAACACCTGGCAGTGAGCCTCAAAGGCTCACCCCCTTTGTTACAGCACCCCAGGGCACTCCAGCTAGTGGAGTTGCCCGCCCCCTCCGGCCACGGCCCCACTTTTGGCGGCAAGGCCGGAGGAGATAATGAGAAAAACAAGGAGGAGTCACTGGCCAGTCAGGACAGCCCCTAAGGTGTCCTGAGCTGAGGTGACTCTGACTTTTAGAAATCCTCCATCTTGCAGATGGAGGATTCCCCCAATAGGGATAGGGATGTGACCCCATCCCCTCAGGGAGGAGGCACAAAGAGGGTGTAGCCACCCTCAGGGCTAGTAGCTATTGGCTACTAACTCCCCAGACCTAAACACACCCCTAAATCGAGTATTTAGGGGCTCACAGAACACAGCAAGATAGATTCCTGCAACCTAAGAAGAAGAAGGACCACTGAGCTGAAAACCTGCAGAGAAGACGGAGACACCAACTGCTTTGGCCCCAGCTCTACCGGCCTGTCTCCCCACTTCTAAAGACACTGCTCCAGCGACACGTTCCACAGGGTCCAGCAACCTCTGAAGCCTCAGAGGACTACCCTGCATCTAGAAGGACCAAGAACTCCCGATGACAGCGGCTCTGTTCCCTAAAAACTGCAACTTTGCAACAAAGAAGCAACTTTGAAACAACACACGTATCCCGTCGGAAGCGAGAGACTTTGCACTCTACACCCGACACCCCCGGCTCGACGTGTGGACAACAAACACCATAGGGAGGACTCCCTGGCGAATACGAGACCGTGAGTAGCCAGAGTTGGCCCCCATGAGACCCCACAGCGACGCTTGCAGAGGGAATCCCGAGGCTCCCCCTGACCGCGACTGCCTGCTTCAAAGACCCGATGCCTGGTAAAGACACTGCACCTGCAGCCCCCAGGACCTGAAGGATCCGACCTCCAGTGCAGGAGCGACCCCCAGGTGGCCCTCTCCCTTGCCCAGGTGGTGGCTACCCCGAGGAGCCCCCCCCTTGCCTGCCTGCATCGCTGAAGAGACCCCTTGGTCTCCCATTGAATCCTATTGCGAACCCGATGCCTGTTTGCACACTGCACCCGGCTGCCCCCGTGCCGCTGAGGGGGTACTTTTTGTGTTGACTTGTGTCACCCCCAGTGCCCTACAAAACCACCCTGGTCTGCCCTCCGAAGACGCGGGTACTTACCTGTTGGTAGACTAGAACCGGGGCACCCCCTTCTCCTTTGAAGCCTATGCGTTTTGGGCACCACTTTGACCTCTGCACCTGACCGGCCCTGAGCTGCTGGTGTGGTAACTTTGGGGTTGCTCTGAACCCCCAACGATGGGCTACCTTGGACCCAAACTTGAACCCTGTAAGTGGTTTACTTACCTGCAAAACTAACAAACACTTACCTCCCCCAGGAACTGTTGAAAATTGCAGTGTGTCTAGTTTTAAAATAGCTATATGCCATTTATGTGAAAACTGTATATGCTATTTTGCTAATTCAAAGTTCCTAAAGTTCCTAAGTGAAGTACCTTTCATTTAAAGTATTGTTTGTAAATCTTGAACCTGTGGTTCTTAAAATAAACTAAGAAAATATATTTTTCTATACAAAAACCTATTGGCCTGGAATTGTCTCTGAGTGTGTGTTCCTCTTTTATTGCCTGTGTGTGTACAACAAATGCTTAACACTACCCTCTGATAAGCCAACTGCTCGACCACACTACCACAAAATAGAGCATTAGAATTATCTCTTTTTGCCACTATCTTACCTCTAAGGGGAACCCTTGGACTCTGTGCATGCTATTTCTTACTTTGAAATAGTACGTACAGAGCCAACTTCCTACACCTGTGTTTAGGTGTACTGTGGTTTGCCACAAGGTCAGGGGCAAATGTATAAATAAAAGGGCGTGGTCGGGAGGCTCCGCAAGGCGCGAACGGAGGAGTGAAGGACACGTAGGTGCCGTATCCGAACCTGCCTGAGCCACTCCCAACCACGTTTGGAAAACCAACCTTTGTGTCAGTGAAATATTTAAACACACAGCACCCAGGTAAAAGCCAGTGTGGCAAACACCACACTTTCTGCATACCACATAGACAGGATGCTGCTTGTTTAAAGTGGTATTCTGATCCCTTTGGGAGTACATACCTCCTCAATCTGGGATCTGATGTTTATTGGTTTTTCAAGTTAATGTGACTATAATTTCAAATTAATCTTCACAGTATGTGCACCATCAGCTGGTTTCAGGGCCGGAGTGGCCATTTTTCCACTCTGGCATTTTCACAGTGGGTTGAATGCCAAGGGGGTGCTTTTGGCACACAGTGGGTTACATGACCCAACCACAACGCTATGGTTGCATTCTAGTTGTGGCCTCATATACTGTGGAGCTGAATTGAACATTTTTTTCCAGGGCTGATTTTGGTTTCCAGTCCATCTATGCTTGGTTCTCTGAAACACCTTCCTTTACCATAACCTTTGTATTGCATGAAATAATATAACCACTCTCAGGTTTCCTTGGAGAACAGAATCTCGTATTGGGAATCTGAGACAACTGTCCCCCAGGTCTGAACTCAGTGGAAATTACAGAGCTGTATCATTCGCTCTAGGATATTTAAAAGAATACACTTATTAGAAATAGAAAGTGCTGTAATTGACTGACCACAACCTGAACAGAAAGTTGCAGCCGCCATTTCATGTTACGAGAGAGGGTCCCTGGGGCTTAAAAACAAAATGAAAAGTAGCATAACGGGTGAAGGTATAGGTACCCTGACTCCGGAGTGTAATATAGTGGTGTTTGAGGGTCAAATTATGGGTTTCAAATGATTTTTCTTCACCATGCGTGATATTCACGATTAATCGAGATTACTCAAGATTAATTGAGAATTATTTAGGTTAATCACGAATGAGCAAAACAAATTCAACACTGACCCACTCAGACACTGATGCACCCACTCACAGACCTACTCAGATCCTCGCACATCCAGTCACAGGCCCACTCAGACATTCACACACCCACTCACACACCCATTCAGACCCTCATTTACCCACTCACAGACCCACTCAGACACTGATGCACCCACTCACAGACCCACTCAGACACTGATGCACCCACTCACAAACCCACTCAGACACTCATGCACCCACTCACAGACCCAGTCAGACACTACAGCATTGCACCCACTCACTGAGCCACTCTGACACTGATGCACCCACTCACAGACCCACTTAGACACTGATGTACCCTCTCACAGAGCCCCTCAGACTGTCACACACCCACTTTCACACCCAGACAGACACTCTCACGCCCAGAGACACCGTCTCACACCTAGTCTCACACAAAGAGAGACAGACTGTTCGGCTGTGAATTGTGCATGGTTATCGTGGGTTGGTTGCAGACTCTGTAGCCAACCCCCGGTGTATACAGCTGAAGGCTGTGCGTGGCGGTAGTTGGATTAAAGTATAGCAATGAACATTACAATACATTAACAGCTACGTTTAATACAGCACACTGGGATATCTCTTACATTATTTCTAGCCAGAGAATTTATAGGTTGTAACTCCTGACAATGAACAGTCAGATGAGCAAACTGCATAGATTTATACTCACTGAAATTCAAGCAAGCTGAATCTTAGATCACTTCATTGTCACTCTGACCAACCTCCAATGAATATTACAGAAACAGCCTACATTAGGCAAGTGATAGAGAGTAAGGATGTAAGGAATCTATCCCTAAGCATTTTAAAAAACATTTTGGTGGTCATTACAACCCTGGCGGTCGGTGTTAAAGCGGCGGTAAGACCGCCAACAGGCTGGCGGTAAAAAAATAGCAATTACGACCGTGGCAGAAACCGCCAACAAAGACAGCCACTTTAACACTCCGACCGCCACGGCGGCACAAACAAACAGGGCGGCGGTCACCGCCAACAGACAGGCGGGAAACAATGTACCGCCCACACTATTATGACAGGCCAATCCTCCACCTTTTCCGGGGCGGATTCACCGCGGATAAAAACACAGTGGAAACAGGAATCGCAAAGGGAAGACACTCACTTCTACACACCCCACGAGGAACGAGGACGCCATGGACCCGGAACTCCAAATTCTACCTGCAATAGTCTTCCTGCTCCTCTACCAGGAGCACCAATGCCGGCGGCAAAGACCACGGTGACTACTGCAACTACGACACAGGGGAGAGGGGAGGCAAAAAACAGGGACACACACACGCAACACCCCCACCCCCACCCTCACCCACTACAACACACACACTAATGCATATCAATACATCACAGTTACACCCCCAAACCCCCCCGGAAGAATGCAAAGACAATAGAAAATGAGTGTAACCATTGTACTATATTAAAAGCAAGTAGGCAGAAATATATATATACACCATGTACATAAAATATACCAAGCATAGTAGTCCGGGTAGTGCACTAAGAAAGTCCATTGAACACTGGGACCACACGGTATGGGCAAGGCCCACACAAGATCCCCGACCATGATGAAGAGAACACTGCAGGGGCATCAGAGAGAAACTAAACAGGCACCTCGGGGGGAGGGAAAGGGTGGCACCTCAGCCGCTTGAGTGCACAACGCCAAATCCACGAGGGGGCCACATGCCCACTGTTCCATCCTGGGGAGTGCAAAGCCACAGTCTCACAAGTCTCTACAGTAGGTGGTTTGCCCACTGTTCAATCCTGGGGAGTGCAAAGCCACATTCTCTCAAGCCTCTACAGTGGGTGGTTTGTCCACTGCCATATCCTGGGGAGTGCAAAGCCACAGTCTCACAAGTCTCTACAGTGGGTGGTTTGCCCACTGCCATATCCTGGGGAGTGCAAAGCCACAGTCTCTCAAGTCTCTACAGTGGGTGGGTTGCCCACTGTTCCATCCTGGGGAGTGCAAAGCCACAGTCTCTCAAGTCTCACAAGTGGGTGGTTGCCCACTGACATATCCTGGGGAGTGCAAAGCCACAGTCTCACAAGTCTCTACAGTGGGTGGTTTGCCCACTGTTCAATCCTGGGGAGTGCAAAGCCACAGTTTCTCAAGTCTCTACAGTGGGTGGTTTGCCCACTGTTCAATCCTGGGGAGTGCAAAGCCACAGTCTCTCAAGTCTCTACAGTTGGTGGTTTGCCCACTGTTCCTTCCTGGGGAGTGCAAAGCCATAGTCTTACAAGTGGAAGACAGTCTCCACTGGTTCTGGAGGGGCATGGTGCCCAGAGTGCTTCATCCTGCTAAGGACAGAGATTGTGGATGACAGTCTCCACTGGTTCTGGAGTGGGCATGGTGCCCAGAGTGCTTCATCCTGCTAAGGACAGAGGTGGTGGATGACAGTCTCCACTGGTTCTGGAGGGGGCATGGTGCCCAGAGTGCTTCATCCTGCTAAGGACAGAGGTTGTGGATGACAGTCTCCACTGGTTCTGGAGGGGGCATGGTGCCCAGAGTGTATCATTCACCCCGTGACGGGGTAGCGGTGCATGAGATGGCGGTGCCCTGTTCAGCGGTGCTTGAGATGACGGTGCCCTGTTCAGCGGTGCTTGAGATGGTGGTGCCCTGTTCAGCGGTGCTTGAGATGGCAGTGCCCTGTGCAGCGGTGCTTGAGATGGTGGTGCCCTGTGCAGCGGTGCTTGAGACGTCGGTGCCCTGTTCAGCGGTGCTTGAGATGGCGGTGCCCTGTTCAGCTGTGCTTGAGATGGCGGTGCCCTGTGCAGTGGTGGTTGAGATGGCGGTGCCCTGTGCAGGGTCTCAGCTGCTGGCGGTCCTTCATGGCCCAGCGGGGGTTTTGCTGGCGGTCCTTCATGGCCCAGCGGGGCTTTTTCTGGCAGTCCTTCATGGCCCAGCTGGGCTGGTGCTGGGGGTGGCCTCCTGGGCAGCTGGGCTGATGCTGGTGGTGGCCTCCTGGGCAGCTGGGCTGATGCTGGCGGTGGCCTCCTGGGCAGCTGGGCTGATGCTGGTGGTGGCCTCCTGGGCATCGGGGATGATGGTGGTCTTCTCTGCCGTGCTGCTCTTCCCAGACTTGCCGGGTTTCTTGTGGCCCTTCCCCACCTTGGAAGGTGTCACAGCTGACTCCATACTCCCAACGGGACCCCTGGGAGCAGCTTTGGTGGCTGGAGTCTTCCTCCTCTCCCGCCGGGCACTGGCCAACTTCTAATGCTTTACAGGTGGGGGACTGTCTGTGCTGTGTGTCTGTGCTGTGGCTCCGTGCCACACTGGCTGCCCTGGTGGCCGGTGCACTCCACATTCCGGTGACTACAGGCACCACTGGTCCCAGAGATGTTGTGGCTGAGGTGCTAGTTCGGGACCTAGAAGACGGACGGGGTGGGGGAGGTGTGGGAAAGAGGTCAAGGTTGGACAGGAAAAGTTTTTTGGACACACTGGGATGGGTAGCTGGAGGGGTTTTGGGAGTGGAGGAAGAGGTGGTGGTTGTAGGAGGTGTACATTTGGTGACTTTGGGTGAAGGTGCATGCGCTGGAGGCTGTCGTGAGGTGGATGACTGTTGGGTGGGTGTGTGCCTGCCTTTGTGTATCTTGGGAGGGGGCGTCACAGACACACTGGGAGAGGACACAGGGGACGTGTGAATGGTAGTGGGGGTGGTGACTGCACGTGAGCGGGGTGTGGGGGTGGGGGTGCTGGAGAGGGATGTAGTGGCTGTAGAGGTAGTGCATGCAGGTGTGAGTGTAGACGAGACTGGGAGGGAGGAGGGAGACGAGGAGGAGGGGGACACAGTGGAGGCAGTGGATGTTGGTATGTCTGCATGTGTGTGATGCTTGCGTGAGTGCCTGTGGGATGTGTGGTGCTTGTGTTTGCCTGAGCTTCCCTTGGGTGTTGAGGTGTATGCATGTTGGTCTGTAGGTGTGCTTGGGATAGGCTGAGGTACAGGGGATTGGTTCGGGGTGGAGTAAGTTTGGAGGGGGGAGGCCAAAGACGGGGACAATGGCTGCCATCAGTCCTGAGGCCAGAGTCTGAAAAGCTCGCTGAAGGGCCGCCTGACCAGAATGAATGCCCTCCAGGAATGCATTCGTCTGTTGCAACTGCCTCTCTACAGTGAGGGACCTGAGGAGGTCAATGGCCTCCTCACTGAGGGCAGCAGGGGTGACTGGGGCGGGGCCTGAGGTGCCTGGGGCGAAGGTGATGCCCACCCTCCTGGGTGAGCGGGCACGGGGCAAAGGCTGAGGGGCTGCTGGGAGGGCGGTGTTGGTAGGGGGGGTGGCGGCTGTACCTGTAGATGCGGGGGGCACAGATGCTGCCGCCACCACAAGGGAGCTCCCATCAGAGGACGAGTCCGTGTCGCTGGTGTCAGCTCCTGTCCCTGCCGTGGAGGTCCCCTCGCCCTCCGTCCCTCTGGTGAATTCAAACTCCGTAGTGTCACCCTCTAGGCCATTTGGGATGCAGCTCCCTCGTGCTCCGGTGCCACTGCTCCTCCGCCTGATGATGCTAATGCACACAAGAACAGGGAGACCACAAAAAGGGGGGGGGAGACAGAAGAAAGACATGTTGAGTGCATGCATTACCGCTACTGTTGGCGGACAAGACAGACAGAGAAGCCCCCTGCACTACGCCACGCTCTTGGGCTCCACTGTTCAATTCCTGGGAAATGGCCTACAAGGCTATGGACGACATCTGCACACATAGATGACACAGGGGCATGACTTGGTGTACTTGGCACTCTACAGAGGTGGGCTGAGGTGCCACATGGCCTGCCTTACGGAGGGGCCTTGCCTACGGAACTCGCCCTGGCCTAGGGAAACCCACAGCCCACCTCCCACCACCCAGACCCCTCCACTGCGCGCAAAGTCAGCAGAATGAGAGTGTACTCACCCCCTTGTGGCTGCTGTGATGCCCTCAAACGCCAATCCAACTCCGGGTAGGCCACCGCCAGGATCCTGAACATCAGGGGGGTCATGGTGCGACGGGCACCCCTCCCACGTTGGGAGGCCATCCCCAGCTGAGCCTCCGCCGTCTTCTTGCTCCAGCGGCGAATGTCCTCCCATCTTTTCCGGCAGTGGGTGCTCCGTCTGTGTTAGACACCCAGGGTCCGGGCGTCCTTCGCGATGGCACGCCAAATATCTTTTTTCTGGTGGGTGCTGACCTACATGAAATGGAAAGGGGAAAAAGAGAAGTTATTACCAACTGCACCATCAAAGTGATTGGCCCCCATCCCTACCCTTGCCATGTGGCACATGCATTCACCGTCTTTCATGCACGAAGCACTCTCCTCCCTTCCTTCTTACATCCAGCCCTCTCCACACAGGCATGGCCCATACAACATGCTCCCTGTGTACTTACCTGTTTGTCTGGAGGACCGTAGAGTAGCTTGTACTGGGGGAGGACCCCATCCACGAGCTTCTCCAACTCTTCCGATGTGAAGGCAGGGGCCCTTTCCCCAGACACTCGAGCCATTGTCTCTTCCAGACCGAGGTCACAGCAGCACTTGCAGTGTAGGTCCTCTCCGGTATCGAGTGATTGAACAGATAGAAAATGGCGGTCACGTCCGTGGCGGTGCGTACTGTCACCGACGGCATACATCGTCATTGGCTCCTCATAGGGTCCAATGTTAACCAATGCAGAATTGCGCCGCGGTCTTCGACCGCCTACCGCGACGCTGTTCAACGCTAGCGCAGTTACCTCACATCCCATTGTCCCTCTTTAGAGGTCAGGCAGCCGCCATTTCAGGGGCCCACACAGCTTCATTTCCAACTGCGTCAGTTCTCAAGGCCTAGACTCAACACCCATACAGGCCACATTTTGTGTATGTTTGGTGTTCTGGGTAAACTATGGGTACGTACCTCTTAGTTGTTTGACTCTGTGCTCGCTGTTGTCCTTCATAGGCACCGTCCGCTGGGACATGTGAGGAGATGGCGGCATCCTCCGGTGTACCGACCGTTAGTGGACCTGTCGACAATGGAGGAGCGACATTTGATTATCACATACAGGCTTGACCGTGCCACAATCCAGGAACTGTGTACCCAGTTGGAGCCAGACCTGATGTCAGCAATCCGCCATCCCACAGGAATCCCCCCTCAAGTGCAGGTGCTGTCAGTGCTCCATTTCCTTGCAAGCGGGTCTTTTCAAACAACAGTGGCCATAGCATCAGGGATGTCCCAGCCTATGTTTTCCAACGTATTGTCCAGTGTTGTCAGCCCTTCTGAAACACATGCAGAGCTACATCGTTTTCCCTCAGGTGGAGGATTTGCCTACAGTGAAAGGTGATTTCTATGCCATGGGACACATCCCCAACATCATAGGTGCCATTGATGGGACCCATGTGGCTTTGGTCCCCCCGCAGGAGTGAACAGGTGTACAGAAACCGGAAGAGTTATCATTCTATGAATGTACAGATGGTATGTTTGGCAGACCAGTACATCTCCCATGTGAATGCCATGTTCCCTGGCTCAGTGCATGACGCCTACATCCTGTGGAATAGCAGCATCCCTTATGTGATGGGTCAACTCCAGAGGCACCCTGTGTGGCTATTAGGTGAGCACCTGGAGGCAAGTCAGTGGGAATGGTTGTCTGGGTCTGGGGATATCCCTCCAGGTTATTGCGTGTCTAACAGTTGTCCCTCACCATTTGCAGGTGACTCTGGTTACCCCAACCTGTCATGGCTATTGACCCCAGTGAGGAATCCCAGGACAAGGGCAGAGGAACACTACAATGAGGCCCATGGGCGAACCAGGAGGGTGATCGAGCGGACCTTCGGCCTCCTGAAGGCCAGGTTCAGGTGCCTCCATATGACAGGTGGATCCCTATTCTACTCACCAAAGAAGGTGTGCTAGATCATGGTGGCCTGCTGTATGCTTCATAACTTGGCTTTGCGACGACAGGTGCCTTTTCTGCAGGAGGATGGTCCAGATGGCGGTGTTGTTGCAGCTGTGGAGCCTGTGGACAGTGAAAAGGAGGAAGCAGAGGAAGAAGACATGAACAACAGGGACTCAGTGATCTAGCAATATTTTCAGTGAGACACAGGTAAGAGTACAGACCTGCCTACTACATATACTTTAACACTACTACCTCTCTACTGTGTGTCGTTTTCACCCAGTGTATGGTCACTGAGTTGTCACTTTCCCTTACGATTTCACAGATGTACGTCCCACTGTGTGACATCTGCTTAGATTCCTCATGGACAAGAGCTGTGTGACATAGGTATGTTGACATTACAATTGAAAGACCATTTTGTCACTGTAATTGCTAATGCACTATTTCGAAATCACAGACAGACTCCAGATGGTTTTGTGCTTTAAGTGTGTTTATTTAAGTGCTCAATATTGGAGGGGGTAGTGAAATGGTGAGGGGTGATGGCGGAGGAATGTCCATGGCAGAGTCCAGTCTATTAGTCTCACAGGTGCATTGCCCAAATGGGCATAGGAAGTGGAGCTGGGGCAGTTAAAGTATGGACAGGTTGACAAAGTGGGACAGTAGGATGACAATCAGGGTGGTCTCATTTCTTGGCGGGGGTCTTGGCATCGTGCTCTGTCTTTGTCCTGGATCTCAGGGACCGTTTGCGGGGTGGTTCTCCCTCTGCAGGGGGTGGGGTGCTGGTGTGGTGGTCCTGTGGCGGGGCATCCTGTCCACTAGCGCCGGCGGAGGTGGTGGGCAGTTCATCGTCCATGCTAGTGTCAGGGGCCCCTTGTAGTGCCACAGTGTCCCTCCTGGCGTTGAGTACTTCCTTCAGCACTCCTACGATTGTGCCCTGGGTGGAGCTGATGGTTCTGAGTTCCTTCCAGAAACCCATATACTGTTCCTCCTGCAGGCGCTGGGTCTCCTGAAACTTTGCCAGTACCATTGCCATCGTCTCCTGGGAGTGGTGGTAGGGCCTCGTGGAGAGTGAGTTCCCTTGGCCTGTCCACCCCCTGTCGCACAGCAGCCCTCCCAGTTCCCCTGTGTTCCTGGGCCTCCGTCTCCTGGGCCGTGTGCCCACTACCACTGCCCCCAGGTCCCTGTTGTTGTTGGGGTGGTGGGTTATCCTGGGTTCCCTGTAGTGGTGGACACACAGCTGATTGACGTGTCCTGGGGACGGAGGTATGGGCCCGCTGGGTGAGTGCTGTGCAGGTGTTTCCAGAGGGGGGAAGGTCTGTGGTGGCCTGTGACTGGGTGAGGAGAACCGACTGTCCAGATGTCCCCAATGGGCCAGGCTGGTCATCTAGATCCAGTTGGACATAGGTGCTGTCATCACTGTGGGCCACTTCTGTTGGTGATGTGGACATGTGTGGACCCTCCTGTCCGGTGATGTTGGGTAGGGGTCCTGCAGGGGTATAAAAGTATGGTTATTACATCTGTGTGTGTCATGGTGTGCAATGGGTGGGTGACCGTGTACCCCAGTGCTTGCATTCCTGTGTGGGACCTTGTGTGAGGATGGTTTAGGGGGTTGTATGGGTATGTGCAGTGGGCACGCTTTAGTGATGGGTGTCCATGCTTTGTTGTTGCATGCAGGGCTTGGTGTTGGGATGAATGGTTTGTGATGTTGGGTACATATGAGAGGAGTTGGGGTGCTGGGGGTGAGGGTGGGGGTATGTGATGGCATGCAGGTAGGGTGGGGCATGTAATAATTAAGATTTGTCTTACCAGAGTCCATTCCTCCACATACTCCTGCGAGGCCCTCAGAATGCAGAATCGCCAAGACCTGCTCCTCCCATGTTGTTAGTTGTGGGTGATGAGGTGGGGGTCCGCCGCCAGTCCTCTGAACCCCCATGTGGTGTCTTGAGACCACGGAACGCACCTTCCCCCGTAGGTCATTCCACCTCTTCCTGATGTCCTCCCGATTTCTTGGGTGCTGTCCCACTGCATTGACCCTGTCCACTATTCTTCGCCATACCTCCTTGCAATTGAGGTGTGCTGCATCTGTGCTCCGAATAGCTGTGGCTTTACCCGGACGATTTCCTCCACCATGACCCTGAGCTCCTCCTCCGAAAACCTGGGGTGTCTTTGCCGTGCCATGGGGTGGTGTAGGTGATGTGTGGGGTAGAGTGTGTGCTGAAAAGTGTGCTGATATGTAGTGGTGTGTTGTGTGAGGTGCGTGGAAGGTCTGTGGGTGATGGTGTTGTGTGCCTGTGGATGCTGTTGTTCTTGCTGTTGTTCTTGCTGGTGCTCTCTCTCTGGCCTTCTTTCAGAATTTTTTGTCGTGGGGTTTTGTGGGTGATGTGGGTGTGTGTTTTATATTGTAATGGGTGTGTGGGAGTGCTGTGTGTATGTGTATCAGGTGTGTGTATTTGTAATTGTCCAATGTGGCTGTGTTTTGTAAGAGTGTGTGTATTTTGAGCACAGCGGTGTGTACCGCCAATGGAATACCCCGGTCGAAAGACCGCAGCGTGGATTTGTGTGTCGTGATAGTGTGGGCGTATTTCTGTTGGCGTGACGGTGGAGGTTTTGTTTTCGCCAGTTTATCACTGACCTTTGGTGTGGCAGACTTGTGTGGGTGTCTGAATTTTGGCGGATTCCGAAATGTGGGTCATAATAGCTGTGGCGGAATTCCGCGGCCGCGGCGGTGTGTTGGAGGTCTTCTGCACGGCGGTAAGCGGCTTTTACCGCCAATGTTGTAATGACCGCCTTTATTTTTTCCTGGTGTCTAGAGGCACAAGCATAGCCTTGGTCCAGGAAAAATTAATTTGTTAAGATGCATTAAAATTAGAATATGAATGGAGAAGCAGATGTTTGCGGTGGGGTACTAGTTGTACTCCAGATAATCAGAAATTTGGGTCAGACATGGGTGCCCTTCAAAGTTTCAGACGTTTATAGATAAAGAGAGCAGATATTCACTAGACAGAGGACACTTTCATGAAAGGGACATAACACTTACCAGCATATAAGCCACAAATAAAGACCAAAGAGGAAATCCTTGCAATTAATTGTTTGTGGAATACAGGATTGGATCTCTCACATTCCACAATTCTGAATCTTCCCATATCTTAATTGACTGGATTGTGCAATGGCAAATGGTGGATGCTTAGAGTGAACAATACCCAAAGGAACATGAATAATTGTTTTGATTACCAGTGCTCGACCTTTATGACAGAGTGAAAGGGTGGAAAGTTTCAAGATAATAACACTAAATAATTCAGTCTGAATACTTGGGGTGGACAGTATTGGAGCATAATCTTTAATTATTTAGCATGACATGGGGAGAGGAGACACATCAATATTATCTAATGGGAGACTCTAAGTCATCACATTAGAAGATTGCATATTTAGAGAGACACTTTAAGATGTGATAAATTATTTTTGTGAAAAAACAAGGGCACAACCTCAGACTGGTAGCATGGCAGGCCTTCATGTTGGTGGTAAGAGGGCACTGCATTTAAACTATACAGTAGGAGAAATGAAGATCCTTGACTGAGAATTGAATAAAATAAATAGCACAAAGGTTTACAAAAGGATGAGGTGGGCCCCCCAGAGTACAAGCGACAGCTACTGGCTCAGATAGAGAAATATTCAACTGTTTTCATACAGTTTGTATGCCACAGCTATGTTCAATTTATCCACTCCTAAGGTGACAAAGAGGGCCATCAATTGCCATGGTTGTCTAAACCACAGATCAGGGGCTCCACAATTGTGGAAATGAAAGAGAAACAGGAAACTCAACATTCTTCCATTTTACTTGGAATTGTACGAGATAGTTGATATCCAATGCAAGATAAATACAAATCAATTTTTAGATGTCAAAACACTCAATAGAGTATCTCAAAAGTATGTAGAAGTGCTAGATCTGGCCTAACGGAAATGGAAATGAAAAAGGCAATTAGTGAAGACGTTATGATCTGTTCCCAAATGGGTATACCTGGATCAAGACAGGTTTATTATTGGCTAAAACACAACCATGAACTTTAGAGTCAGAGCAATTCAAGAAGCCCCTCACAATGTTTGACAAATTGTGGTACAGTAGATCAATATGAAAAGAAACCCCTTGCCACACTGTTTTGGAGTTATCTATTGGCAGGGTTAAGAACAATGGACGCAATAAGTGATTGTCTGGATTGATCTTCTATACTCTCAGCTCAAGTTAGAATGGATCAAATATGCCCAGCTACTATAGTTACATAAGGGCATGCACCAGGGGTGCCATGGACCTGGGCATTCTACTGAGAAACAAGATGCACACATTATTATTATTTGCCAACTACCTGGAGTTATTTCGGCCCAATGACAACACAGGTCTAGACATAATCATCCAACTTTTATATAACTATGGACGAATATCAGGGATAACGGTAAATTAGGGCAAAACCAAATCATGCATTACTAGTCAGCTTAGAGGACGAAGGAGAACCTAAGTTCTTGAGGAAAAGTGGAGTAAACTTAGAACCACATTTGTTCCATTATTACGGAGTCCAAATATTCCATGATGAGACCAGTCTAACAATAGGCAAAGATCGCACTGCATAAAGTGAAAATACCTAAAGAGGATGCTAAGCTTGAGTCCTACTAGATGGCGGCAAAATTACAAGGGGTTATGCGATGGCTGAAGGGTCAACAAACCATGGAAAGCAAATATTGGAAGAGGAACTAGCTAATCTTTTTACAGGCAACCAAACTCCTAGTTATACATGGGTAAACCTACTAAGCACCACCCTAAAAGCTTAAAGAGAAATTCTCTCCAAAATACAGGCAGCCCAACCTTATCCCCCTGCCCTCAGCCTGGTGGGACCTCTCTGCTTCGGATGATACCACACAACTGCATAGATGCATCCCTGAATGAAAAGCAGAGAAATGACGGTGGAAGAACCCTTGACTCTGTAATACTTAGAATTTAGTCAGAGCTAATTGAAAATTTCTGTCTCCTGAGAGATCAATTCCTACAGTATAGTAAGCTAAAAACAATTTTCATGAGAAGTATAGTGGGTGGTAGACATAGATCCAAAAACCACAAGTACCACATTTCCAAATGGGTTGTGGAGGAGACAAACATTGTCTGAGGCTGAAAACATAACACTGCACAGAGAAGAAATTCGAGTCCATAGAATTAAACTCATCTGTCTCCTAAAGGATGAAGTATTATTGTCTTTTCTAAAAAAGTAGAAGGCTATGTGCACCGAACTCCTGCTTGTGGCCACTAGCCATATGCAGCTGTGGTACAAAGACTGTTTTTTGCATTTTTTCAGGATTCCTAATTTCCTAGATTCCAATTGAGTTTACAGGTTCTAGGGAGGTTCAGGATTTGCAAATCCAGCATAGGATTTTCAAATCCTATAAGAAAAATAATTTTGGGATATTTTTTTTTTGCCAGGGTGGATCCCTTTAGACCCCCACCCCAACACTTGCCCTGCTGATCGGGGTAGGTTTAACCTGCACTGTTATCACAGAGCTCAGGGTATAGTGTTGGATAATAGCAAACATATCAGAGGGCCTGATTTTGAGTTTGGCGGTCTTTGGACCACAATGTCGGCAGTAGCAGTCCAACTGCTGCCAGCTCACGGTCTGACCACCAGATTACAATGCTGTCAGAAAGCCTGTTCCAAGACCGCAGCTGAACCACCACCACCACCAAGACTCCTGCTACTGCTGCAACAGCGGTCCAGTACTCGGCAGCTGCAGGAGGTTGCACCGCCACAGTCACTGCCATCTGGATCATGACTAGCCTTTCAGCAGAGCTTTCCTTGACGGTGGGACCGCCACGCAAAGGTCAACAGAAAAGGGAAAAAGGGGTGAAACTCACCTTTTTACAGGGTTCCACTGCAGCATGTGTTTGTCCAGGTCCTTCCTGTGCTGCTGACACCTGGCCACGATGCTCTGCACCTCCATTGTCCACGGAATTGAAGGTAGAAGACACTATGGCCCTCATTCTGACCCTGGCGGTCGGTGATAAAGCGGCGGCCAAGCCGCTAACAGGCCGGCGGTCTAAAATATGCAATTCTGACCCTGGCGGGAACCGCCAACACAGCCCGCCAACTTAACACTCCGACCGCCACAGCGGTACAAACAAACAGCGCGGCGGTTCCCGCCAACAGCCCGGCGGCAGACAATGTACCGCCCACCCTATTACGACCCACCAATCTGCCACCTTTTCCGGGGCGGGAGCACCGCCGATAAGAACACGGCGGAAACAGACTACGAACGGGAAAACGCTCACCTCTACGCACTCCACGCGAGATTCCGGCAGTATGGAGCCAGAGTTGCAGGTCATCCCCGCACTCCTATTCCTGCTCATATACCAGGAGCACGCCCGGCGGCGCGGAAGACATCGGTGAGTACTGCACCTACGACACAGGGGAGGGAAAAGATTACCGGCACACACCCACCCACCCACACCCACTACAACACACACATCAATGCATTCCCACAGATCACTGTCACAACCCACAAACCACCCCCCTCCGAAATAATGCAAAGACCAAAAGAAGAGATCATAAACGGGCAGATATATTGAAATATGTACACCAGTAATCCCAATAAATAAATAAACTATGTACAAAATATATACAGCTACTAAATGTAGTCCAACCACTGTCCGTGGATCACAGGGGTCCTGTGCAAAGGGGCAAGGCCCAGTCCCACGACAAGAACTCCACGGAGAGAACACTGCAGGGGCATCAGAAAGAAAATAGGACAGGCACCTCAGGGGGAAGGGAAGGGGGGGCACCTCAGCCACTTGAGTACACGACGCCAGATCCACGAGGGGACTCCATGACCACTGGCCCATCCTGGGGAGAGCAAAGCCACAGTCCAAACAGTCCATACAGTGGGTGGCCTGCCCACTGGGCCATCCTGGGGAGAGCAAAGCCACAGTCCAAACGGTCCATACAGTGGGTGGCCTGCCCACTGGGCCATCCTGGGGAGAGCAAAGCCACAGTCCATATAGTCCATACAGTGGGTGGCCTGCCCACTGGGCCATCCTGGGGAGAGCAAAGCCACAGTCCATACAGTCCATACAGTGGGTGGCCTGCCCACTGGGCCATCCTGGGGAGAGCAAAGCCACAGTCCATACAGTCCATACAGTGGGTGGCCTGCCCACTGGGCCATCCTGGGGAGAGCAAAGCCACAGTCCATACAGTCCATACAGTGGGTGGCCTGCCCACTGGGCCATCCTGGGGAGAGCAAAGCCACAGTCCATACAGTCCATAACAGACCCCACTGCCACTGGAGGAGGCAAGTTGGCCAGAGGACATCCTGCAGCCCTGCCCGAGATAGATCCTGCCCTGCCACGTCTGCCAAAGGGCCAGCGGTTCTTGCCCTGAAGGGCCCAGTTCAGCGGTTCTTGAGACGGCGGGGCCCAGTTCAGCGGTTCTTGAGACGGCGGGGCCCAGTTCAGCGGTTCTTGAGACGGCGGGGCCCAGTTCAGCGGTTCTTGCCCTGAAGGGCCCAGTTCAGCGGTTCTTGAGACGGCGGGGCCCAGTTCAGCGGTTCTTGCCCTGAAGGGCCAAGTTCAGCAGTTCTTGAGACAGCGGGGCCCAGTTCAGCGGTTCTTGAGACGGCGGGGCCCAGTTCAGCGGTTCTTGCCCTGAAGGGCCCAGTTCAGCGGTTCTTGAGACGGCGGGGCCCAGTTCAGCGGTTCTTGAGACGGCGGGGCCCAGTTCAGCGGTTCTTGAGACGGCGGACGGTCTATGGCCAACTGCTAATTGCCTGGTGGTGCCCTCCTGGGCAGCGGGGATGGTGCTCCTTCACTGCCCACCTGGGCTGTGGGTGGTGGGGCCCTCCTGGCTAGCTGGGCTGGGTCCTCCCTGGGCAGCGGCTATGGGGGTGGTGGGCTCTCCCGGGGCAGCTGTGCCGGTTCCTCCCGGGGCAGCGGCTATGGGGGTTGTGGGCTCCTCCTGGGCAGCAGGCCTGCTGCCTGACCTCTCTGACTTGCTGCCCTTGCCCTCCTTAGCCGTGGGCCTGTGGCCCTTTCCTCCCTTTGGAGCTGTGGCTGGTGACTGTCTCTGGGTGGTGTCCGGGGGGGATGTAGAAGGCGGGCTCCTGCGGCGACCCTTCCGCCTTCTGCTCCTCTTCCCAGGGGGTGGGCTGGCTGTCCCCTTGCTGCTGGGCGAAGATCCAGACATGCGGGCTGGCGGGCTCCAATACCCCTGCACCCTTGTCAAGGGGGCTGCAGGGCTGGTGGTGGCTGAGGTGCTCTTCTTACCCCGACGAGAAGGAGGGGGGGGCTCAGGGTCAGGAAAGAAGTTAGTAGTGGCGAGGAAGAGCTTCTTGGGACAATGGAGAGTGGTAGGTACAGTGGGAATGGGAGTGGAGGGAGAGGATGTGGTTGTAGGTGAGTCACGTTTGCTGTCTTTGGGTGCAGGTGCAGGAGGGATAGGCTGTCGTGAGGTGGATGGCTGTTGGGTGGGTGGGTGGCTGCGTTTGTGTGGTGTGGAAGAGGGGGTGACAGACACAGTGGGAGAGGACACAGGGGACGTGTAAATGGCAGTGGGGGTGGTGACTGCACGTGTGCGGACTGGAGTGGAGGGTGTGCTGGTGATGGACACACTGGCTGATGGTGAGGTGAATGGAGGTGTGAGTGTAGACGTCACAGGGAGGGAGGAGGGAGACGAGGAGGTGGGGGTCACAGAGGTGGTAGTGACTGTTGGCATGTCTGCATCGGAATGTTGCGTGTGTGAATGTCTGCATGATCTGTGGTGCTTATGTTTGGATGAGCTTCTCTTGGGTGTTGAGGTGTGTGCAGGCTGATCTGATGGTGTGGGTGGGACAGGCAGAGGAACAGGAGACTGGGAGGAGGGAGTTAGTAGAGGCAGGCAGGAGACAGGGACAATGGCTGCCGTCAGTGCTGAGGCCAGAGCCTGGAACGATCGCTGATGGGCAGCCTGACCCGAATGAATGCCCTCCAGGTACGCATTGCTGCGATGAACCTCCCTCTCCACCCCCTGGATGGCATTCAAAAGGGTAGTCTGCCCAACAATGAGCGTTCGGAGGAGGTCAATGACCTCCTCACTGAGGGCAGCGGGGGTAACAGGGGCAGGGCCTGAGGTGCCTGGGGCGAAGGAGATGCCCGGCTTCCTGGCAGAGCGGGCACGGGGCGAACGCTGAGGGGCTGCTGGGAGGGCGGAGATGGTGCGCTGGGTGGCGGCTGTACCTGTAATGGCGGGGGGCACGGATGGTGCCACCCCCGCAAGGGAGCCCCCTTCCGAGGACGTGTCCGTGTCGCTGCAGGGTCCAGTCGTCCCCGTCGTGGAGCTCCCCTCGCCCTCCGTCTCACTGGTCCAGTCTGACTCTGTGGCATGGCCCTCCTGGGCCATGTGAGATGCAGCTCCCTCCTGCCCCGATGCCACTTCTCCTCCGCCTGATGATGCTGATGCACACAAGCACAGAAAGACAAACAAAAAGGGGGGGGGAGAGAGAAATAAAGGGATATTGAGTACATGGATCTCCGGTACAGTTAGCGGACATGACAGACACAGATGCCCCCTGCACTAAGTTGCGCACTTGGGGTACGCTACGCATTCCGTGGAACATGCCCTACACGCCTAGAGTTGACAACTGCACCCATGGATGACACGGCCCAGGGATGGCTGTACTGACAAACTACTGAGGGTGGTGGCTGGGGACACAGGGGCTTACGGGGGTGCCCAGCCTACAGATATCGCCCTGGCCTAGGGGGACCCCCAGCCCTCCTCCCCCACCCAGACACCTCCACTGCGCGACAACAGAGTAGATAATGCTTGTACTCACCCCCTTGTGTCTGCTGTGCTGCCCTCACGCGCCCATCCAATTCAGGGTAGGCCACCGCCAGGATCCGGAACATCAGGGGGCTCAGTTGACGGCAGGCACCCCGCCTACGTTGGGAGGCCATCCCCAGCAGAGACTCGGCGGTCTTCTTGGTCCCGCGGCGGCTGTCCTCCCACCTCTTGCGGCAGTGGGTGCCCCGTTGATGGTGGACCCCCAGGGCCCGGACTTCCTTGGCGATGGCACGCCAAATCCCGATCTTCTCATGGGCGCGGACCTATGTGACACGTACAGGGAGGGAGAAATACCACGTTCAAGTTTCTCAGCATTTTCCTTTCCAGTGGCCCAACGCCCCCCATCCCCGCCAGGCCCCCCGCCATGCCCCCCGCCAGGCCCAACATGCCCCCCATCCCCGCCAGGCCCCCCGCCAGGCCCAACATGCCCCCCATCCCCGCCAGGCCCCCCGCCATGCCCCCGCCATGCCCAACATGCACCCCATCCCCGCCAGGCCCCCCGCCATGCCCCCGCCATGCCCAACATGCCCCCCATCCCCGCCAGGCCCAACATGCCCCCCATCCCCGCCAGGCCCCCCGCCATGCCCCCCGCCATGCCCAACATGACCCCCATCCCCGCCAGGCCCCCCGCCATGCCCCCCGCCATGCCCAACATGCCCCCCATCCCCGCCAGGCCCCCCGCCAGGCCCAACATGCCCCCCATCCCCGCCAGGCCCCCCGCCATGCCCCCCGCCATGCCCAACATGCCCCCCATCCCCGCCAGGCCCCCCGCCAGGCCCAACATGCCCCCCATCCCCGCCAGGCCCCCCGCCATGCCCCCAAGCCAGCCAGTGGCCCCAAATCCATATTGAATTAAACTCACTTGTTGGTCTGGAGGACCGTAGAGTAGCGCATACTGGGGGAGGACCCCATCCACAAGTTTCTCCAACTCCTCTCCAGTGAAGGCAGGGGCCCTTTCCCCAGGCGCAGCAGCCATTGTCCCTTCCAGACCGAGGTCACAGCAACACTTGCAGTATAGGTCCTCTCCTGTGAAAGTTCAAGTCGCAAGTGGATAAGTAGATAGAAAATGGCGGTCACGTCCGCGGCGGTGCGTACCGCGGCGGTGCGTCCCGCCACCGCCGGCGCCCTTCGCCATTGGCTCCTGAAACCCATAGGCTTCAATGTTAACCAATGCGGCTTTGCGCCGCGGTCTTCGCCCGCCGCCCGCCGCCCGCCGCGGTGTGCCACGCCAGCACATTGACCTCACATCCCATTGTCACACTTCACAGGTCAGGCAGCCGCCATTTCCAGGGCCCACATGGCTCAATTTCAACTGCGTCACAGCCTAGTCACTCAGACACGCCATTCACTGCATAGAGAATCGTATACTGTGCTAGCTGTGAGTACGTACCTGTGGGTTGCTTGACTGTGTGCTCCATGTTGTCCTTCCTAGGCACCGTCCGCTGGGTTGGGCGAGGAGACGGATGAATCCTCCCGTGTACCGACCGCTGGTGGACCTGTCGACAATGGAAGAACGCCACATTATCCTGACCTACCGTCTTAACCGTGCCACTATCCATGAACTGTGTGCCCAGCTGGAGCCCGACCTGATGTCCCCCATCCGCCAACCCACAGGGATTCCCCCTCTGGTGCAGGTCATGTCAGTACTACATTTCTTGGCAAGTGGGTCATTTCAGACAACCGTGGGAATTGCTTCTGGGATGTCTGAGCCCATGTTTTCGAAGGTGTTATCCAGAGTGTTGTCTGCCCTGATGAAATCCGTGAGGAGCTACATCATTTTCCCTGAGGTGGGCGAATTGGCTACAGTGAAGGGTGATTTCTACGCCCTTGGACATATTCCCAACGTAATTGGTGCCATTGATGGGACCCATGTGGCTTTGGTTCCCCCAAGAGACAGGGAGCAGGTGTACAGGAACAGAAAAAATTACCATTCAATGAACATCCAGGTGGTGTGTTTGGCTGACCAGTACATCTCGCATGTAAATGCCAAATTCCCAGGGTCAGTGCATGACGCCTACATCCTCAGGAATAGCAGCATCCCTTACGTGATGGAACAGCTACAGAGACACCGTGTATGGCTAGTGGGGGACTCTGGGTACCCCAACCTGTCGTGGCTACTGACCCCAGTAAGGAATCCCCGGACCAGGGCAGAGGAACGGTACAATGAGGCCCATGGGCGTACTAGGAGGGTGATCGAACGCACCTTTGGCCTCCTAAAGGCCAGGTTTAGGTGCCTGCATATGACAGGTGGATCCCTAATGTACTCACCTAAGAAGGTGTGTCACATCATCGTGGCCTGCTGCATGCTTCACAACCTGGCTTTGCGCCGCCAGGTGCCTTTCCTGCAGGAGGATGGTCGAGACGGTGGTGTTGTGGCAGCGGTGGAACCTGAGGAGAGTGACGAGGAGGAAGACGACGGGGCTGAAACAGACAACAGGGACAGAATCATTGAACAGTACTTCCAATAGGACACAGGTAACATTTCAAAGATAATTTAGTAAAAGTTAACTACTCTCCAGCATCTCTGCTGCCTGTCTATTTGCCCCAGTGTATGACTGAGTTTTGGCTTTTCCCTCCCTATTTCAGATCTGGGGTCCCCACTACGAGTCCTGTGCTTCGTTTCCCCATGGACTACAGCTTTGTGGCAGCTGTTTGTTGACTTCACCATGTACAAGGACATATTTGCACTGTCATGTCAATTACAATCTATCGAAATCACAGCCAGACTCCAGATATTTTGGTGCAAAATAGGTGTTTATTTAAGTGCTCAAAATGGGATGGGTGGTTTCAAGTGGGTGGGGGCTATGGTGAATGTCCATGGCAGAGTCCAGAGTAACAGTCACACAGGTGCATTGTCCAGAGGCCTGTGGAGAGATGGAGCATGGGCAGTTCAAGGATGGACAGGGTGACTATGTGGGACAGTGGGATGACATCAGGTGGTATCCATTGCTGGCGGGGGTCTTGACATCCTACTCTGTCTTCTTGCGAGATCTCAGGGCCCTCTTGCGGGGTGGTTCTTCTCCTGCAGGAGGTGGGGGTCTGGTGGGCTGCTGCTGTGCGGGGGCCTCCTGTCCACTAGCGCCGGCGGAGGTGGTTGGCTGTTCTTGGTCCAGGCTAGTGGCAGGGGCCCTTGGGTGTTGTTCAGTGTCCGCCCTGTTGTTGACGAGGTCCTGCAGCAGCCCTACCATGGTAACCAGGGTGGTGTTGATGGCTCTGATGTCCTCCCTGTACCCCCGATAGTGTTCCTCCTGCAGCGCCTGGATCTCCTGGAACCGGGCCAGTACCGTCGCCATCGTCTCCTGGGAGCGGTTGTATGCTCCCATGATGGTGGTGAGGACCTCGTGGAGAGTGGGTTCCCTGGGCCTCTCCTCCCCCCCCTGTCGCACAGCTGCCCTCCGAGTTCCCCTGTTTCCCAGGGCCTCTGCCCCCTGGCCGGTGTGCCCACTACCACTGCCCCCAGGTCCCTGTTGTTGTTGGGGTGGTGGGTTATCCTGGGTGCCCTGTAGTGGTAGACACACCGCAGATTGACGCGCCCTGGAGACAGAGGCATGGGCCCGCTGGGTGGGAGCTGTGCTGGTGTTCCCAGAGGGGTTTGGGTCTGTAGTGGCCTGGGCCTGTGTGAGGGGAACCGACTGTCCAGAGGTCCCCGATGGTCCGGGCTGGTCATCGGTGTCCAGGTCGACAGAGCTGCTGTCATCGCTGACGGCCTCTTGGGTGGGGGGTGTGGAGAATTCTGGCCCCTCCGCCGCGGTGTGTTGACGGTCGGGTCCTGCAGGGGTATAGAGGTATGGTTATAGTTTCAATGTGTGGCATATGGGTGTATCTGTGGGTTCTCGTGTCCCCAAGTGCTGGCATTCGTGTGTGGGGGCTTTGGTGAGGGTGGCTTGTGGGGGGGATGTGTATATGCATTGGGCATGCTTTGGTGATGGGTGTCCATGCTTAGTGGACGCATGCAGGCCTAGGTTTTGGGATGTGTGGGTTGTGATGGTGAGACATTGGCGGGGAATAGGTGTGCTGGGGGTGGGGGTGAGGATGGTGGTGGGGGTGAGGATGGTGGTGGGGGTGAGGGTGGGGGTGACGATGGGGGTGGGGGTGAGGGTGGGGTTCGAGGATGGGGGTGAGGTTTGGGGTCTGATTTGGCATGCAGGTGGGGGGGAAGCAGTATTGAAGCTTCAACTTACCAGTATCCATTCCTCCGCCGACTCCTGCGAGGCCGTCAGGATGCAGGATGTTCAAGACTTCCTCCTCCCATGATGTGAATTGTGGGGGTTGAGGTGGGGGTCCTCCGCCAGTCTTCTGCATGGCGATGTTGTGCCTGGATACCATGGAACGCACCTTCCCCCGTAGGTCGTTCCATCGCTTCCTGATGTCTTCCCGATTTCTGGGGTGCTGTCCCACTGCGTTCACCCTGTCGACAATCCTCTGCCATAGCTCCGTCCTCCGGGCAATGCTGGTGTATTGTATCTGTGTGCCGAACAGCTGGGGCTCTACCCGAACGATTTCCTCCACCATGACCCTGAGTTCTTCGTCTGTGAAGCGGGGTTGTCTTTGGGGTGCCATGGGGTGGTGTGTATGATGTGTGGGGTGGAGTATGTGTATTTAAGTGAGTTGAATGTGGTGGTGTGTGTTGTTTTGTGTGTGGATAGTGTGTGGGTGATGGTGTTGAGTGGCTGTGGCTGTTATTTTTTGGATGCTGGTGTCTCGCTCTTGCCTTCTTGACGAATTTTTTAGCGTAGGGGTTTGTGGGTGATGTGGGTGTGTGTTTTATATTGTATTGTGTGTGTGGGAGTGGTGTGTGTATGTGTATCAGGTGTGTGGGATTCAAATCGTCCAATGTGGCTGAGTTTTGTTCGTTTGTGTGTATTCTGACCGCGGCGGTGTGTCCCGCCAATGGAATACCGCGTTTGAATGACCGCCGCGTGGATTCGTGGGTCGTAATGGGATGGGCGTATTTCGGTTGGCGTGGCGGTGGAGGTTTGGTCACCTCCACCTTTCCGCCGACCGCTGGTCTGGCGGTCTGTTGTGGCGGTCGGATTTTCGGAGGTTTGCCTTCTGCGGGTCAGAATGACCGTGGCGGGTTTCCGCGACCGCGGCGGGATTATGGAGGATTTCTGACCGGCGGTAGGCGCCTTTTACCGCCGAGGTCAGAATGACCCCCTATGTCATGCATGCGAACAGCCTGTGTACTTACACATACAGCGATACATACATTATACATGCCTACATGCACTGTACTACACTTTCACAACATATACATGTGTTTCCAGATGTGCACATGTTGTACTTACCTTTCTTTTCTGCAGCACCACTCTACTTCGTTGGTATTCTGCTGCAGCACAGCCTGCTGGCCCTTCTGGAACATCGTAATATAGTGGGGTGGGACACCCAGGTCAGCAGGCTCTCTCGGGCTGCCACCTTGACAGTCTCACCAAAATCGTAATCAGACCCAGTATTTTTTCCTGTGATCACCAGTCAATCAAAGCACTTCCAATTAGTGAATCTACAAAGGACGACAGAAGTAAAATCAAAGCACTTCCAATTAGTGAATCTACAAAGGACGACAGAAGTAAAAGCTTTTAAGGACAATGGTGTCCCTTTATTTGTCAAATTAATTTGGTGAATCCTCAAAGGATTCGTGAATCTGCAGAGGATCATTAGATTAATTGTCCATCTACCTAAAAAGATTTTCATATCTCTACTGAGTATTTGGTAAATAACAGTTTATCATAAATGGAGAATGTTTGTCCCCTGCATGGTAGTAATGGATTTCATTTTTGTACTGCTACAAGTATGAGACAAGTGTCCTAATGAGTCATTTAGACACATGCATTTTTGAGTCAAAACATCAAAACTGCTCAGCTAGGATTATTATGTAGAAGAAAACATAAACACATGAACATTGTTGGATTTGAGTGTCATAAGCAGTGCAGCCCCTTTCGTATAGTTTGTATCTGCATGATTCGTATATACTGCTGTTTCATATATCCTGCAGGTCTGAGTCACCTGCAATGTCCAATTTTTTTTTTTAATATTCATGTTTTGTTTCAATATAAATATAAATAGGTCATGATTTATATGATACTGGGCACTGTTTTTTATGAAGAAGGTGTCTTTCTTGATTTTCCATGGGCTGTTGAATTTTTCAGATCTCAATCTATGGTTAATATGTTAGAGGTTTGACCACGCAATCTGTTGCTGTAATTTTATACAAATGAATCCCTTTTGAACAATGTCCATATGCAATCTTCAACTGTCATAATGCACTGGCATATATATAATAGAAAAAAGACTTCACAGGAACACAATATAAGAAAAAATCCCTATTGCAGTCCCTAGTCTCTGTCATTGTCTTGCACCTGAAGCACTTAGTCAAATGGCCAACAACCATTCATTCCCAAAGAAGCTGAAACCAGTGAAAATGTTCAGAGAGTGGAGGGCTCACTCACACTGGCATATTCATTACTAGCATAGCAAACATCCATTAAAGGTTCTAAAATTCCACAGCTCACAGGACTGCATCCATTTCTTTTTAGAATTTGAGTGTTTAGTGTTCTTCTGCAGAACGATACGCCAGTAAAATAATATCTTGGTTACCGCTTTATTATGAAGCAGTCATTCCATTCCCCATCAGACATCCATCCCACTTTTACCACACTCTGGGCCTGATTATGACTTCAGCGGATGGAAAAGCCCATGGAAAGGTTGCCGCCAGTATGGCAGCTTCCCCGCTGGGGCCATTGCGAGTTTACGTTGCAATGTTCACTGTGTGCAAAGCGGGAAGGGGAAGAGGGCCCCTGCACTGCCCATGCCAAGTGCCTGGGTAGTGCAGGAGCTCCCCTGGTGCCCCCTTCACCCCGTCTCCACCAGCCTTTTCATGGCGGTGTTACTGCCATGAAATTGCTGGTGGAGTAGGGGGTCGCAATCCCCAGGGCAGCGCTGCCTAGGCAGATTAGAACCTTCAGCACCGCCAGGCTGTCGTGAAGTTAAAATCTGGTGGTGCTGGTGGTCCAACAGCGGCGCAACCACTGCAGTCATAATGTGGTGATCTGAAACATTGGTGACGGTCCAACCACCACTGCCAGTATGGCGGTCAGTAGACCGCCAGACTCGTAATGATGCCATCTGTCTTGGACAAATGAATAATGAAAATAGTTTTTAAAGCAAACAAATAATTAATTGGCCTGATAATTTCAAAAGCAACATCTTCCTAAACCGTTATGAAAATGATAATAGTAAACAAAGGCAAATGCTTCTGTTCTCCACACACTCTGTAGACATCTTCACTTCTACTTAAACTTGTATGTCAGTCCTTGGTCACCAAAATGTCTCCTTCAAAGCCCTTTCTCCTTCAAAGTCCATGTGATTATGCCACAAATGATCCTCACACTGTATCTGGCCAATCCTCTTCCTTAAGCCCACAGATAGTAAAGACTTCTCCAACTGCTGTACTACTAACTCTGGACACAGACGTGCTCTGTTCTTCTGATTGAGCTCCAACCCCTTTGGCTCCTTAATGTATAGATATGTGCAAAATTCATAATAAACACAAAAAATAAAATAGCTAGACAACTGTTGTTTTTTGCCAGAATGAAACCCTTCTCCACTTCAGTTTTCCTCTGTCACTCATTCACAACCAAATATTTTACCATCTCCAAATCCTTGGATTTATTAATCACCTCCACTCACAGTTCAGTCTGATTAGCCCATTTACAGTCACTTTATATTAGTTCCACTCTGTACTATCCACCACTTCACTTATCAGTGATAAGTGTGTCTCCACATGATAAGTAATTAACTAAACATGTTTCAAACATAAAATATACTTTTTCAATATTCCTTTGCTTGCAAAAAAAACCTTCTTAGTGTATGATCAACTAGTATCACATACCAAATTCCACGTACAAATATTCTAAAACCATGCAATGCTCATAAAAAATGGAAACGCCTCCCATTAGAGCACGGAATACAGTGTTTCTCCACGTAAGCTTCCGTGTGCAATACATAAGTTATTGTCACTCCTTAATCTTTTGCACTTTGGAAAATACCACCACATCCTTCACTGCTTGACATCAATTGTCATCGTCCCATATTTCCTGCAATTGTGTAGTGTTGAAGAGAGGGGTCTGGATTGTAACCCTCAGTCTTGCCTGCTTACGGGTTTTCCACCACAATGATTTACCGGTCAGCAGAGTGTCATTGTCGTAGGAATACACCACTTATTTTTGTGAGGGGGTGTTTAGGATGGTACAGCTAAGGAGGAGACAGGTATGTGTGGCAGTGAGTTTTTGCAACCTTTGAGACATGGGGACATAGACTCCGACACCCGTGGACTAGTGTAAAAGGCCATTTATTAGGCCAGGCTTGCTTATCATCATAATACATTAACATAACTGGAACTTTAAATGAACAACTTTTCATCTTTAACCTTTGTAACTCCCCCGTCTTCCATTCCCACTTCATTCCTACACTTATTCTTCGTTTACCCAGCCTCCACTTCCATTCTCCCACACATACCCCTTTTCCTTTCGTCCCCTGTCTGAATCAGGTATCCCCCAATCTGTCATCCTTCACCTGCTTTTTCCCCCCCCTCTAAGTGTGGACAGGCCCGCATCTGACTCTCCACCTTACCCCATCTACTGCCTGCACCGAGCAACCTGCCCTAACACTGGCAATAAAATCCCGCCCTGCCAAAACCCACATATGCACACTCCCCTATACCAGTGCACCCCCACTTTCCTTCATGTAGTGCAGGTGGGTGACCAACCTCAGTGCAGCGTGACAAGCTGGCGCAGAAGAGGCCGATCCCTTCTCCAGGCCTCCCTACACACAGTCCCTCTAGACCCTCCCTTGAAACCTCCATGCCTATCCTAACCTTGGCCGTCTACTTCCAGCCCAAATGCTCCCGTGGAGAGACTGGACTGCGTCGTCCTCTCCACGGGGCCCTACGTTTCAGAGCACAAGTCTTGGCTCTTCAGATCTGCTGGGAAAAGGCCACATGCTGCCTCAGAGAAATACGTCAAATTAATTGAAAACTTGCAGAACATTTTGAACTTAAAAATGCTACACTTATTGATTGAAACCTTGATTTTCATCACTTCATATCTCCATAATTTGTAAACAGCTTTTGAAAAGAGGGGTGAGCTTCCTTTCTTCAATGCTGCCTCTGCAATCTGAATAGTGTGTGCACACAGTAGTCTTTTGCTTCTAAGGATTTAAGTAGTTCTTTCTATGGGAAGAAAAGAATGAAAAAGAATATCAGTAAAAGGTAATCCTTCTGCTTTAAATCTCCTACTTGCGTCAACAAAAATGCTTTTGGTGCTGTACATATTAAGAGTTCAATTGCACCCGTCTGTAAATTAGATAAATTGAGGACAAGTACTTTTAAGCTATGTAGGTAAATGGTCTTAGGCACAGTATTCTATTACTAATGAGTAATTTACACTTTTGAGTAAGTTTACTACTTTTGGTTTATTCACACAATCCAAGTGTAAATCAGTAATCCACATGACTACAGTCTCTCTATGGTTAAGTATAGGGAAAATAAAAAAACATATATTTATCTTTAAAATAAATATTAAAAGCAGTGTTATGTTAAATATTAATGTAGATTCATTTGTTATATTTATTTTAAATGTGAAGCAAACTAAAGACAATCTTACAGCATCAATTACATTTTGAAATAAATTGTTAATTTATGTAAATATATTAAATTAAATTAAATGTTATTTTTCTGAATTTTAAATTCCCACCTAAAGGGAAAAATAATGTATTATTATTATTATTATTATTATTATTATTATTATTATTATTATCTGTTTATAGTTATTACAGGTGATGCATAGCATTGAATAACATTCATTTTATCATATTTTTATAGAATTGGTACATTAATTTTTAAATGCGAAATAGGGTATCAAAATATTTCTTAATTAAATAATAAATATGCACTAATATAACACCGCTGGGTAGTTAGAGCTAGGATCGTGTTTCCATAGAAAATGCCTATTTTGTGATGCTAATAACTTTGGCGTCGTTTGACGAATCGCCACAAAACCTTTTTTTAAAGTGCTACTTTTGAACTAGTTTGCACATGGAATTTTTGGGGTGATCCGACAAACAGTGGGCCAAGAAAAAAAGGGGTTCTCAAAACGTGTCCTCCAAATGTATCTTTACACCAAATTTGATATTAAGCTAGATCTTTGTCCAGAAAGAGTGTTTTTCGTGTTTTGGTGTAAATACGTTCTGTAGTTTTGGAGAAATTAAAGTTAAAAAAAAAATTGGATATATCACGCTGCAGAGGATCTGTGGAGCTGAAAGATCACATCTTGAGATCTGATTGGCTGCCACCACCCTATCCAGGAAATGATTAGGACTCGGGACTCGGTCATGATCTAAGGTAGATATAACTTGTGCCCTCGGCATGCACTGCTAAATACTACACATTTGACATCACTCATGCCATCTTCTATGATATCACTGATAATGTCATTGCAACATTTATAATGAACTTATTGATTTAAAAAAAAACTGTGTATGGCGGGGGTGTGAATTATAGTTACCTTAGGGCACAGGTTATAGCATCTTGAAACTGGTAACTTTTTGTGTATTTTAGAGTTTAAAACATTACGTTGTTACTGAATATTTCATATAACTATAACTTTACTTTCACCTTTGTTTTTTTCCGGTGAATGTATCTACATATATATATATATATATATATATATATATATATATATATATATATATATATATTTTTTTGTTTTATGAAAATATATGTATATTTATCTATATGTGATATGTGAACAGGTGTCTGTTTGTCTGGTATTATTTCACTTATTAAATTAAGATTTTGTGAAAATCCTGTGAGTGCTGCGTCGTTGATGGAAGTATCAAGTTGGTGTGAAAATAAATTAAGGGATAGGTCCTTCCCTGGCGCAGGCACCGACATGAAGAAAGCGCGCCTGAACTGGACCTTTTGGGATGAACATATATATATCTATATATATATATGTGTGTATATATATATATATATATATATATATATATATATATATATATTGACTTAAAAAGCAAAGGTTACAGGGATGTTATAGTTAAGCTCACATTTTAAAAGAACAAAACCATAGAAATTCACCTGTTATTTCAAGTAACTGTAACTCCTGCCCTAAGGTAACTATAACTCGCACCCCTCTCATGTACAGATTTATCATCAATAATTTTACAGCAAATGTTGCAGTGATATTATCAATGAAGCTATAAAAGATGTCATGAGTGCCACAATATCTGGGGTACTTAGCCGTGCGTGGAGAGGGCACGAGTTATAAGCCTTAAGGTTTACTGGTTGAAGTGTTGGCAGCCAATCAGATCTCAGCACGAGATCAGCAGTATTCACTAATTCATTGTGACCCTAGATATACAATTTGTTTTATTTCCTTTAATTTCTCCTAAACTACTGAACAAATCTACACCAAATAAAAAAGGCTCATCTGCGGACCTAAAGCCTCTTTCTGGTTTTGTCCGTTTAAATGCGAGCCTAAATATAACGTCCCTGTAACCTTTGGTTTTATAAGTATATTTATATGTTTTTTTTTTTTTTCTTTTTCTAAATATAACGTCTCTGTAACCTTTGTTTTTTTAGTGAATTCACGTGGATTTTTTTTTATTTAGCCATTCTTTATTGAAGAATGGCTAAATAAAAAACAACGACAAGCATATGTCGTAACAGAAGATATCCATAAAAGGAAAATATTACCTCTGAACAAATTAGTAACTGTTGTTAGTAATAAAGAGAAGAGGGAAGGAACGGGAAAGGTAGGGTGGTGAGGGATGGAGTGAGGGAAGAGAAGAGGGAAAGTCAGCAAATAACGTGCACAGTAATGGTATTGCACATCCCCACGGGTGAAGGAATGAAATCGCAATAGAGCCCTGGCTATCCAAAGGAAAGGACCAGGATGAGACATGAATCGCTAAGGATACATATTGTGGAGGAGGGGTAGGGCTCAGTCATGATGGGTGAAAATGCTGGGAGTGGAGGAAAGGAAGGGAGGAGCATACAAGGGCGGGACTTTTGAGGCATCCATGTGGTCGGGGAGAGCCAACGGTGTGGCGTTTTTGGGGAAGTGGAGCAGGGACAATGTCGGGGGTGCAGTGGGGCACTTGGAGAAACAGGAGAAAACAGGTTAAGTCAGAAAGTAGGGCCAAACTGTCATCGGACTGACAGGTCTGAAGGAGGGATAAAGATGAGGAGGGGGAAATCTGGGAAACTAAAATAGGGAGGGGGAGGATAGAAAGGGAGAAGGAAAGAAAAGGGGTGGGGAGGGGGCAGGTGGGTCAACAGAGGGGTCGACAGAGGAGCCACAACCTCCATGGAAGGTGGGAAAGCAGAGTGCAGAAGAGTGTACTCAGGTTAAAGGGCTGTCTCCGAGGAAGGGTGCCCAGGTTTGCTCGAAGAGCGCAGATTGGTTTTGCAAGTTGTAAATGACACGTTCATGGGCTGCAGTCTGTATCATCGCCACTGTCCATTCCTTCAGAGTCGGAGGAGTAGGGGATCTCCAGTGACGCATTATACAGATCTTAGCTGTTGCAAGGGTCGTGTGTAGGAGGTGACGCTGTGGTCTCGTCAGATCAGGGGAGCCGCCAAAGTCATGCAGGAGAATAAGAAAGGGCGACAAAGGCAACTGAAGGGCCATGGAGACCCCAAGTGCGTTCCCAACTTCTTCCCAAAGGGGCTGGATAGATGGGCAGTCACATAGAACGTGTTCAATGTCACAGTGATTAGCTGCACACCTCCAGCAGTTAGCTTGCGTCAGGAGGCCCGCCCTATGGAGTTTCACCGGCGTCCAATCCCAGTCGTGTAGCGAAGAATTTCAGCATTGCTTCTAGCACACTCTTATCTAGGGCCTCCACAAGGTCCGACCAGTCCTCCTCTTCTATTGTCACCTGGAGTTGGGAGCACCATTTATTAAGTAGGCTGTGGATAATGGGTGTCGAAAAGAGGTAGTTGGCGAGGACAGAATAGAGACCTGACGTCGCTCCCTTAAAGCGTCCGTTAGTAAAATGTCATCTGCGTACAGATAGACTTTGGATTCCCCTCCAGGGAGCGGTATTCCAGTAAGTTGGGAAGAACACCGAATAGCGGCCACTAAGAGTTCTAAGGCTGGTAGGAAGAGTGGGCAGCCTTGTCTCATCCCATGCCATATAGAGAAAGGGTCTGATAGGAAGCCCCCACAGTTTACTTGGGCCGTCGGATTCTCATAGAGCAGATGTACCTTGGCTATGAATTGGCCCCCAGGCCAAACCTCTGTAGAGTGGCAAATAGATAGCCCCATTCTATGCAATCAAACGCCTTTTCTGCGTCAAGAGATGGCACTGGCTTCGCTCAGTAAGTCCCTTGCTTCCCAGAGGGCTTGGGCCAGGGTACGAAAATGATTTCTGGAGCAGCGCCCTGGAACAAAGCCCACCTGTGTATGGTGTATTAGAGATGGCAGGACTTTACGGAGATGGGCAGTTAGGACTCCAGCTAAGATTTTCACATCCCTATTCAGTAGTGAGATAGGTCTATCACTGCTATAGTGGAGGGGGGTCTTTCCCGGGTTTGGGGATCACTGCTATCATAGCTCTGTTGGAAAGAGAGCCCAAGGATCCTTCACGACTAGCCTCTAGGAAGGCCCCATGAAGGGAGTCGATCACCTCCTCCCCGGTCCACTTATAAAATTCTGAAGGAAATCCATCCTCCCCTGGTGATTCATGATAGGGGAGGTTGGAGATGGCCTGTGCTATCTCATCTTTACTAATGTCCCCATCAAGCAGACCCTGACTTTCATTGGTCAACTGTGGCAATCACACACCATCTAAGAAGACCATTATTTGTTGGGTACTCACCAATTTCCTGCACCTTTGTAAGTACCCTTCTGCCCGAGGAGCGGATGGCAGAGCTAGACTGTGCTGCTTCCAGTTGTCGAAGTTGTGCTGCCAGGAGGCGCCCGGCATTCTCGCCCTGCTCATAACGGCGGCTTTTGAGTCATTAGAGCGAAAATTCTGCCTTGGATGTAAACATTCGTTCAGAGCTACCCAGGCTTGTTCCAGATGACAGCGCACGAGTTGCGATGGGCGAGCTGTGTAAAGGGGGGTAAGGGACGAGATAAGGTCCTCAAGTTTGTGTTGGCGAGCCAACGCGTGTTTGTTAGCTATAGCCACATATTGCATCATATGCCCCCATATTGTGGCTTTAGCTGCTGCCCACAGTACCCTCTGGGAGGAAACAGAGCCCTTGTTTCCTTTCATGTAATCAGTGACATGTGTTGGAGTTGACACTTTCCCTGTGGTGTGTGGTAGTGATGTACGGCCAGTCGCCAGGGTTTACGGCCCAGAGAAGTAAGGCCCATGTCCATCGTCAGGAGGACCGGAGAATGGACGGAAAGTGTGGCCGGCAGAATCATTGAGTTACAAGTGGAGGCTACCGCAGTTTGCGAGACTAGGAAGTAGTCCAGACGGGACTAGGTATCATGCACAGAGGATAGAAAGGTGTATTCCTTATCCGCCGGATGAGTAAGTCTCCAGAAGTCAACCAGGCCATGATCAGAAGTTATATCCCTCAAGAGGGCCCTGTCTGCATTATTGCATACATCGATGGGGCCGGTCCTGTCTAGGACGGCATCCCAGGCGATGTTCCAGTCACCTCCTATGATGTATTGGGAAGCTCCAATCTCAGTGAGAATGTGGTTGAGGTGGAGGAAAAATGCATGCTTAGATTCCGGAGGCGCGTAAACAGACAGTAGACAAAGTGAGCTGTCCTCTACTATCAATTTCGTAAAGGCACACCTACCCTCGGGGTCAGACCATGTCTTGACAATGGTGGTGCGCAGAGTCTTACGGAACAGAAGTGCCACACCACCTTTCCTGGGGATCTTACTCCGTGATGCCAATAGAGCCATGCAAATACTGTGGATAACCTCCTCCACCCAATCGCGACACAGTTTACTGAACTCAAGGTCATTTAGGTGGGTTTCCTGTAAGAGAGCCACATCAGAGATTTGTGATTGCAGGTAGGATAAAACTTTGTTATGCTTCACATGTGTTAGGTCATGGACGTTGCATAAGAGAACATGGAGATGGCGTGGGGCCCAGTGAGTTGGGGCAGCAGTTGTCGCGCAACGTGAGGAGAGGGATGTAGGTGAATGTGCGGCCATGGAATCCTGGGGGAAGGCGGGCGACAGTCAAGGTGAGAAGGGTTGGCGGGGGAGAATAGAAGGTGGGGCAGGTGTAAACAGCGAGGGAAGGATGAGAGAGGGGGACTCCCAAAGACCTAGGCCAGTAAGATGACGAGAAGGCCACCAACAGCAGCTCTAGATAGGACCAACATAGGTCATAGAGACTGAGAGGGTTAGAGTTTGTAATAAACTGAAGAGAAACGAACAGAGGAGTAATATATAAGTGAGAAGTGACAAATGATGAGTGAAAAAGGATGTTTGGGGGTGCGCCTTTAGTCTGAAAGGGGAAAAGGAGGAAGAAAAAGATAGGAAAAGAACTGGGAGAGACGTAAAGGAGCAGAACCAGAGAGAGCTGGAAGAGCTGGAGAAAACTGAGGGTGGGGGTTCAACACTAGTCAAAGCAACGCCTTAAGAGTGGCAATCTATGAACTTTTTTTGGAAGAGTTTGTGAAGGTTCACAAACCACCTAGTGGCGACATATATATATATATATATATATATATATTTATATATATATATAAAATATATTTATATCAGTCAGTCAGTCAAGATTCTTTATTCGGCAAATTAACATAAAAGCACAGAATATTTTACACATAATATTATTTACAACACAGTTCTTAAAATATAAAACAGCAACAATAATAAAGTAGATTATCTGTGCTAATTGCAAACTTTCTTCAAATTCATAAATCCCATACTCACATAAAATACCGAAAACCTCAGCGTAATTCTCAGCATAATCAAACCCTGTACACTATCCCTCTAAATTAAGGTACAGCTGCCTCCACTAATTCATAACGTTTTCTAATTGCAATAGCTATTCTTAAAAAATTTAAAATAACATAACAGATATCAATAGAACTCAATTGTTGTATATACATCAAAGCATCATTATAGGATGTGAATTGTAATTTAGGTGTATACAGATATATATATATTACCTAATGGCTGTAGTCACTAGGTGGTTATAGTTAGGATCTAGTTTCTATAGAAAAAGCATTTTTGGACCTGCCTATAGCTTTGGCACTGGTTGACGAACCTTCACAAACTCTTTCAAAAAGATTCGCCACTCACATGCTGCCTAGAAAGTTCCGGGGTGATGCGTAAAGCAGGAGCCGAGAAAAAGAGAGCGTCCCAAAACGCTTTTTACCTATTCATTTTTCCATAGGGATTTTGAACAGCGATAGCGCCCAAAAACTGAATGGAATTACACCAAATTTGACAGAAATGGACCTCTTGTTCCAGAAAGCGACCTTTTTGTTATTTGGTGTAAATATATACATTCCATTTAAATTCACTTCCTCCATGATGTTTTTTTCCTTTAGAGGGAGTACCAAACTAATGGTGTCTAGGCAGGTATGGTGCTCGGCCTAGGACTGTTTTTTTTTTTTTTTTTCAGAAGTAACTTATACTCTGGTTTTGTAAATAAACAAAAATTTGTAAACGTACTCGAAAATGTAAATTACTTAATAGTGTAAGTAACATTTGTGAATCAGGTCAAAGTGTCTAACTCTAAAAGAACAAATAAGGACTCCACATTACCATCTAAGTCTCATCCTTCAATAACTTTGGAAGATTTACAAGAAGAAATGAAATGACTTTAAAATCTATTATATTTGAAACAAATGCCCCTTTACAAATAGTCAAGGAGAAATGGCTTTCACTTGTTTAGAAAGTTACTGAGGTGAAACAAAGTGTTTGTGATGCTCAAGATGTGGTTGAGAAGGTAAAGAGGATGAATAAAAAGATTGAATACCTGGGCTATCAGACGGAGGATTAGCAGTAGAAGAAATGACCTTATGGCTGTATGTTATTCAGCAAGGGTTGAGGGTCAAGACATGATTGCTTTTTTTGAAAATCATTATTCCCAAAATTGTTGTTTTGTATTATCCCTTGACATGGATATTCAAAAAGTACACCTGAATGGCAATAGGAGTGATCCCCCTGTCAAAAGTTCCATATTTAGAGGACCCTTATTAGTGTTTTAATTTGGCATCACAATGGGGTCCTTACCACCATAAGACAGAACAAAAATATTTTGTTTTCATGAAACAAAGTTTTTTTCCACAGTATATTTCTAATGTGTTTCCAACTAAGAGAAAATAATTTCTTGATCTAGGTCCAACATTACGATACATCAATGCCGACTGCAAATTTATTCATCCATCTCTCTTGTAAGAAGCAATTAAGGATGAATCATGCATGTTTGAGGATTGTTTAAAATTGAAAGAATGTTTTCATCTACAGAAGGGAAAGGAAATGGATGTTGGTGGAATCGATGTCTAATAAGAGGGGTATTGGGTTTACTATATCATTTCAGTGTTCAGCATAGATTAATAATGCTTCTAACCTATTAGCACTTGTTACATTTTACACATTTTACACAATATTTGGTTTAGAAATCCAACTTTATTTTTTAGATGGTGTATTCTTGTACAGTTAGTTATTCAAGATACGTGCATATTCTCAGTGTCCCTTTGCTTGACAGTCAGAGAGGTGGATTTTGTTATTTTGCTCTTCGTGGCCAAGTATAACATGGGTAAGGTCTTGTAAGTTCTTGTATTTGCTTCCTTGTATACATTGTGCTTAGGTTTGGTATGTTTTTCTTAATTACGTTACTTTTATTAAAGTATATGTCTTGAACTTCAGTTACAGGTTTAACCCCTTTTTATGGTTGTTATTTCCTGATGAGTTTGTGTTGGTTTACATTTTTCTTATGATTATATTTCTCTGGGTTCTCTCATTCTCTCCCCGTTTCCTACACCACTTCTCATTTTCCTTGCACTTGGTGAACATTGCATTTAGGCTCTAGATTTTTTGGGGTTCATTCCATATTTCCTTTCATATTTATTGGAAAGTGTTCATGATTATGCCTTTGTTTCTCTGGCTCTTCTTTATTCCTATTTAAGTTTTTCATATCTTATTTTTCTTCAAATGCCCACTTTTACGATTTACAGTATCTTCTTTTTTTATTTGTTTTAGCGACGTTTCGCATTTTAAAATATATTCTTATTTGAGCACGGTTACGTGTAATTATCAGGGTCCTACACAATTCAGGAAAATATCCAAGAGTAGTGATCCATTAGTTTGAGTTACAAAATCATTGTAACAAGAAACCAAATTATCTTATGATGAATTACATAAACTACGGGGGACCATGGAATTATTTACTTATACGTTAATTAAGTGTCCTAATGATAAGCATCGTAGGATGGGACTCCAACTAATTAATGTACTCATTTGTTGATAGATCCTCTAGAGTGAAATATGTTGTTAATAAAACACAAAAGGTATTTATCTCATTGATAGCTTTGATTTACTCTTGGGTGATAGACTTGTCAGCCTTATGGTGGCCTTCCCACAAATGCATTACCTTTCTTCTCCATGTTTTCCTGATCTCGTTTTTGCTGGCCTTAGGACACTGTGCACTTTACCACTGCTAACCAGTGCTAAGGTACATGTTGTCACTCCATTGAAGTTACCTGATTACATTTAATAAGCTGTCATTTCAAAATGGGAATAGGTAATCAGTTCATGTTTGGTGTCTTTGTAATTGTAATGAAAAATAATCTTATTGGAAAGTCAGATTTTAAATTACAATTTTGAAAACCCACTGTTAGAAAGATGGCATTTTCCTGCCTTAACCATTTGGTGCCTGTAGCCTGCCTCTGGGTCACATGACTGGGCATAGCTGACTGTAGGTCTTTGTGAATTTCTCCTAAACAGTCACACATAATAAAAAGCTTAGGGGTTCCTATATGGGTTGACCCTGATACGATGGGAGGACAGAGCACAACTCTATCTACACTTGCATATGGTGGGTCCTGCCTACACACAAGGGGCTGCATACCCTTCTAGTTAGTCTGGAGCCAGGTCAGGGAAGGTAGGATGCCTGTAGACTTCAAATGGACCACTGTAGAAGCTTCTCCCAATTCAAAAGCAGAAGTAGGTATAAATATTGGACCTTAGACACCAACTTTTCAGTACACTTCTGGACCTGTTGATACTCTGCCAGGAAGAAGGACTGCTGTGCTGCTGAAAGCAATGCCACTATGCTGGACTGCTGTTCTGAAGGACTGCTGCCCTGCTGTGTTGTCCTGCTGCACTCTTGCCTGGGTGAGAGGGACTTGCATCTGTTGAACCCAGGACCCCACAGTGACTCAGGGGTTATTTGTTGGTCCTCCTGACTAGAATATCAGGGATAGAAGGCTCCAACATCCTTGAACCCAACACCTGGACCTTGCCATCTGTGAATCCTATTCTGCCAAGTAGTGCCACCCAAGCCCTGGATCCTTGGAAGTGGGCCTAAAGGTACTCTGCCAACTTGTTTGTGAACCCGCAGAACCAACACATCCTCTCTGCTGCATGTCACAAGCCTGAGCAGAACCAATGCATTGCCTTAACTGCAAGGATTCGCCCAGTGCCAGGACTCTGCATCAATCTTGCAGAACACATTAAAACCCCTGATTTGCTGTTTCACCAATGCAGCCATCACAAAGTTCTTGTCAATGGCACCCTTGCCTATTATGCAGGTTCCCAAATCGCAGCCTTGTAGCTCTTTGAATCGATGCATCGCCTCAACTGAGCAAAACATCTTTGATGCCTGACTTCGCATCACAAGCTCTTAGTGATAGGATTCTCTACAATGATGCAGGACCTCACATTCAGCTCCCCAATACCTCAGAACTGATGAATCACCTCGCCTGTGTGGCACATCCTCGGTGCAGGGCCTCACAAGATTCTGCAACCAGGATTTAAGATACTCTTGTTCAGCAGCCTTAACAGGTCCCTGTATTTGGCCTGTGCTCCATTGTGGTGGGTCTGAACTTGTGACTTTGTCCTGGTCCAGTACATCCACATGTCCACAGTTGGCGCTTTGTGCTTTTGGGAGCCATATTTCCTGACTCTTTAAACTTGCTTTTTTCCAGTTCCATTGATTTGATGTTTGTTGTTTTGTTTATTATAAATTACTCTATTTTTCTAATCTGATTTGGATCCGTTTGTGGTTTGTTTTCACTGTGTTACTGTTTGAAGTGTTGCACACATACTTTACACATTACACCTAAGTTAAGCCTGACTGCTCTGTGCAAAGCTACCTGAGAGTTGAAAATAGGTCAATTTAGTGTTTGTTTGTGACTACACCCTGACAAGGATTGTGGTTCCTGCTTGAGTAGGGTTTCACCCTCCTCAACCACTGAACCAATTTCTTACACTGAGGAATTTATAATTTTAGCAGTTTGCTTTTTAATCTCCAGTTCACAGCTATCAATCAAGTACAGATCATTTTTTACATAGGATCATCATTCTAAGTTTACTTAATTCTGCCATTAGGACCCAACATTAAGGCCTTTATTTATATAATGACAGTAAGTGTACTCCATAGCAACGGTAACAGAGTTTGCACACTGTCAATAAGAAGATCTGCCCACCTGATTTAATTGCAGGTGGGCCTTCAGTTTTTCTGCGGTGGATACTTCTCTGCTTTTGCTGTGGCCAAGCTTCCCTACTACCCCGGGAAGTGAGGGCCATCGTAAAAAATGGCTATATGTCCACTTGTCTGATTTAAATGGGCAGGCAAGTGGTCATTTTTTACTGTTCCTTACTGCTATGTAAAACCTGACGGTAAGCAACAGTGAAATCATTATAATCACCCTCATCCAGGGGAGAAGATTCTCATAGTGAGGGGAGCATTATATTATTTTAAAATGAAAACATAATTTTGGGATTTTCTTTTTGAAAATAAAAAAACTTCTGTTTGCTACAGGGCTGTGTTCTTCCGACACAGCCCTTTAACAAAGAGTAAAATGAATTGACAGGAACCACCATGACAGCGGTTCCTGTCAATGCCGTCATAAATGATTGCCTGCTTGGTGGTCTTTTATAAATTAGGTGGACTGCCTCTCCGCCCTGGGGATGGAGTAATTTACTCTGTCTCCACTGGCCGCTGTCCTGATATAAATCTGGACCTACGTCCATTCTAATATCTGACAATGTTGTTGTGGTTAGATATCTACCTATTACTATGAAACAGAAGAGATTGTCTTTTAACAATATGAGATGTTTGTTGAACAGTCTTAGAAGTTTGCCAAATAATTCTTTATGTTTCATACATTGCTTGATATTTGAATCAATATACGATTTTGAAATCTTTTAAAACTTAATTCAGGAGATTCGATATTAGTTATGGCTCCTTTAGGAAACAAGCATTGGTGTAGCCAATAGGTCATGCCTTTGGGACCTTATAAGTATTTAGACATGCAGCACATTAAACCTTTACCAGAAATATACTGTGTTTGGGGACTTATAAGTATTTAGCCATGCAGCACATTAAACCTTTATCAAATATAAACTGTGTTTGTGCATTCCTTCAAACACTTGGCATTAGACTGTAATGGTCATAACATTCTCCAGAGGGCACCACAATAAAAATAGCATTTGGAAGACACATCATCATGTAACCATATAGTCAGCCCCTAGAGGGCATGATCACATGAAAAGAGAAAAGCAGGGAGCATTGCAGTGTATCCGTATATTCAGCACCTAGAGAGCATAATGCATTACACATTTTCAGGCCTACCAGGCATGCTACAACATTATTACAAACAAGGCCCTTAGAACTCAAACTACTCCCAGCTGTGAAGCAAAAGCTCCAGCCATGAGAGAGCTTAAAAGGAAATTAAATGGGGGAAGAGGTTATGATTTTGAGGTCCCCCAACCTAATGCGGAGACCCAGAAGATGAGCTAGACAGAAAGAGAATGTCGAGCTGAATGTTTTGGTGGTGGTCCCATTGTCATAGGACCACCACAGGCTGAGTTATGGGCAAAAATGTGTTGTAAAAGGAATGCCCAGCAAAGCATTATGGGATGAGTTTCCGAGTGCAGTGAGTATTGTAGTATTGGCTCTGCTGTGCGAGGAGAGCCACGTTGAGGTTTTCCCTTGTGTTCTTTGTCATTTAAAAGGTGCCAGTTTGCATATTGTTCAACTGCTAAACTTGAGACGAATTTAGGAATGTGGCTACAAATTTAACCGGTGCTCATGTAAAGCACTCCAATCTTGCGGTCAATTTTGTGCTATATAAATAAATAAAAAATAATCCCCCTCCAGCTTGCAGCCTTTGTTGGGCACAGACACACAAAGAAACATCGAGATGTAAGAGGAAGAAACAACATGCCACTAGGGTGAAGCGGAGAGGCAAAAGAAAAAAGTAGGGTGCCGACACTAAGGTATATGGCCGATTATGCAATAATTAATGTAACAGGGTCAGTCTCTACGGCAGGAACAAAACAGTCTCAAGGCAGGACAAACCTAAAGCATTTACCTAACAAACCAAAGGAATTCTGAAAGGCAGGCAAGGGAACACCTAAAAGTTTTGGGTGTGGTGAAAGCCCACAGAATAGATTACAGCATGTCGAAAGACAGTGCATGCGTGCTGCTAAGGCTCAAACTGAAAAGGCAGAAAAAGAGTCTAATGCTATATGTAGTACCATTAAAACCTAGTTTCTGAATTTTATACTTCTAAGTGTAAGGACTGCCAAGATTGCTGTGTCAAAGTAAAACTGGATTTTAACAGAAAGTCCTTTGAAAGTGCTTTTGGCTGTTTAAGAAAGTTATTGCTAGATATGGGGGAACAAGCCCAGCTTCCTCTCCTATTATTTGTTCACTTTCTGCTTTTCTTTCACCATGCATAGTGCTCTGCTGCCTTTTAGCTTGATTTGTGCTATAGAAACATTATGTAGCAAATTGTTTTAAAATTTTTAAAAATATATATTATCTAAAAAGTATTTCTGATCCAGATAAAGGTAGATATTTTAATAATACTGAGATAGTTATTAGTTTTGCCAAGTTCTACAGACAACATTTTACTTTTGAATATTCATCTTCAGCTTTAGCGTTGGAGATTTACCTTGTGTAGTCTCCGAGTAAAGGAAAACTATTGGATAATGTTTAATCACTGGAGAGAGCTAAAGAATTAAAAAATATTTTTTTAGCATTTAATATACTAATTACTGAAAAATCCCCCATCTTGGATTCATTTTCAGTGGAATTTTATAAACAATTTCTAAGCTTTTTGTATCTTAATTCTTACATGCCATAATATGTTTAATCCCAACAAAGACCACTAGATTTGCATGAATTATAGGTCAATTTTGCTCATTAATTTCCATTTTAATATTTTCAAAAGTGGTGGCCTTTTATTTAGAGAATTGCATACCAGAACTAGTGGGTCGAGAGTAGCCAGGATTTGTCAAAGGTCAGTACATTTTTGATAACTTAAGGACATTTTTGAAGGTTATTATTGGAGCCTCCAGAGTTAAAGTCCCAATAGTTCCTTTCTCTTTAGATGCAGAGACGTCTTTGATTGAGTAGGGAGAGATTCAGGATAAAGAAATGGAAGTGACATGGTTTTGTTTCAAAGTTTGTTCCTCTATGGCATCTAGTTGTGTCATCATGTTTTCCACGTAGCAGATGGAGAAGGAGGATGTTCCCTTTCTGCTTTGTTATTTATTTTAACCTTAGAACCCTTGCTAAAAAGCATTAGTCAATCTGCATCTATGTCAGGTTTTTTATGCAGACAATAAAATACAATGTTCAGCATAAGTTACTGATATTTTGTTGCATATAGCTAAACATTACCTGCTCTTTGTCTGGTTATAAATTAAATGTGTCATTTTGCCTTTAAATAGATTTTGTCAAAGTGAATTATTTCAAAATTATGGGTAACTCTGGACCACCATTAAAATTAAATATTTTTGTATCTTATCGTATCTTATCTCCCAAATTCATTCAAGATACATTAAAATGGAGTCTTGCTGCAGTTACTTAGAGAGTTATAACACTTACTGAAATATGGCATCTGTTGTTATTAATCTGATAGGGTTAATTAAACATTTCCAAGATGATGATTGTTTCAGAGATCAATTTTGCCTTAACTATGCTTCCAATTGGGATCTCTTAGGATATTCTTAATCTTCATAGAATGGAAATATTTTATTATATAAACTCAAGAAATTCTACGCCCCTAGGCGTAAATGCATGTGGTACGTCTCTGGAGAAATGGAGAAATAACAAATGTCTGTCACTCATCTCTTTGGTGAGTTATGCTCATCCAGATTAATAGTGTTATGATTCTGACAACCTTGCGAGTGAAGCTCTTACCTTCAGGGGGTTCATAAATGCATACCCCTTACTTGATTCACAGAAACAGTAGAAATACTCAATTGTTGGCATTTTACAATTGTAGACTATTTAATATGCACTATCAGCACATAAATCTTAAGTATCAGAATTATGGTAATTATTTTGGTGGATCACTTACATAATAAAATCCAAAATGTAATACTGAGATCAAAACTATAGCTCTGTATACAAAATTAACACAAACACTAATATCTAGCACACAATTATCATCCAGACCAACCATTGGGGAAGGTGTTGGACACTAAAAGGGTGACATTTACTATTCCCACTCCAGCCTTACCACGTTGGGGAAGGTGCTGGACAATAAAAGGGTGACATCTACTATTCCCTATCTGGTTTAACTATATTGAGGAAGGTGTTGAACACTAAAGAGGTGACATTTATTATTCCCACTCCAAACTAAACCAACTTGTGGAAGGTGATGCACACTAAAGTGATGACATTTACTATTCCCACTCCAGCCTAACCATACTGGGAAAAGTGTTGCACACCAAAAGGATGACATTTACTACTTCCACTCCAGTCTAACTATATTAGAAAAGGTGTTGGACACTAAAAGCCTCAGTACGACTTTTGTGGTCTTTTAGCAAGACTGCCACAGTGGCAGCCGCCAAAAGACTGCCATGTTGGCGGTATTAAGAGTCACACAGCGAAGGCCGCCAAAAACAGCCACAAATCAGAAACAGCCAGGACACTCTGGGGTGGGAAAGAGGCAGTTCCAACATCAGCAACGCCAGCCCAACAACTTTCCACCCACCACATTACGACCCATAAATCAGCAGAGCAGTTCTTCCATGGTGGAAAACAATTGGCAGTCCGAACTGCAGCACTCAGCAACTGACCTCAGACACAACACAACACAACACCACATTGGGCAGTTCGAATACCACATACCTGACACACATACATACCAGACACACCTACTCACTGCACTACATAACACACCCCCACACAACCCACAATCCTTTGTGACAAAAACCACATGAAGAGACAGCGAGGACCCACAAACTTATTACTGAGCACTTATACACCATAGACATATATGCACTTCACACTCAGCACACACCACATATCTGCACAATCAACACTATGCACACATCACTACTGCACACAAACACCCCAACCAACCAGCACAAACAACCAAACACCCGCACCCCACTAAGCACCCTACACTGCGCCCTTACACACACAGCACCCCGACCCACAACACTACCACCATGTCCCATCAAAAGCACCCACACTTCACAGATGATGAGTTGAGGGTCATGGTCAATGAAATCATCAGGGTAGAGCAACAACTGTTTGGAGCAAGGTACAGCAAACCTCCATTGCCAGGAAAATGGAGTTATGGCAGAGAATTGTCAACAGGGTCAACTCAATGGGCAACCATCCACGCACAAGGGAGAGCATCAAGAAGAGGTGGAACGACCTACAAGGGAAGGTGTGTTCTATGGCATCCAGGCACCAGATAGCCATGCAGAAAACTGGCAGTGGGCCCCCACCTCCTCCCCCAGAGTTCACATAGTGGGAGGAGAAGGTCTTGGAAATACTGCATCCAGAGGGCCTGACTGGAATACCCAGAGGATTGGACTCTGGTAAGTAACTAACACTCCCCTGGCACAAATGCGTCTGGTCCAGCATGCTTCCTCACCACCCAATCACTCCCCAATTCACCCTATCTTTCATTACACCTTCCACCTAATCACCTAATGCCTCTCTCCTGCATGCCACACCACCAACCAGCCCAATGCCCACACAGTCCCTGCCAAGTGCACGGATAGCACTGCCATTAACAATCACTACGACTCCCACAATGCAGCTGACCATCTCATGCATATCATAACACATCTCTTGCATGTATGACTATTGCACCAGCTATACCATCTGGATGCTTCGACTGAGGATCACCACATGGAAATGACAGCAATGCTATGGCACAACACAATGCCAAATAATTCCTAACAAACACACAGCAGTGTCACCAATCCTAAGGGCCACTTATCCAGATCAACAACCCTGAAATGGATTGATCCTGGGCATGAAAGTAAGAAGGCATATTCCATGCACAACATGCACAGATATGACAAGCAATCTTGCATACACATATACCCTCCTCCCACTTGGACACCATGCTGCAATGTACAGCCACACCCACTCTCATCTAGCATGCCTGAATCGCCACCTGCTAACAGGGCAACCTGTCATATGAACCATCACACAGTAACAGAACCCACCCACTGGGCTAAAGTTACCAAGCCTGATCGACAACAACCCCTATGGAGGATGATACATATGTCACAATTCACAATCCACAAACTGTGTTAGCAGTGTTGCACCTGTCATTGCCATTGCTGGGAATCAAGTCAAGCCACTGTATGGATCAGACAAAGAGACAACCCATTCACACCTCCTCCAATTTAACTCACTCTCACTCCATCTGCAGGTACCCCTGCCAGTACCACCATGGAGAGGATACCAGAGACTCCCAGCCCTCCTCAGGGTGAAGGCCCATTGAAGACAACATGCCTGGGCAGTGACAACCTACCTGGCCCAACTGGGACCCCTGGTCAGTCTACCACTCCCTGCCTCACCCTGCCCACATCAACCCCCCATACCCTGTGATACCAACATCACAGCCAATCCTTTAGCCCCAAACCTGTGCCCCAAGGACTGTTCAAACTATTGTGTGCCCCACTGTACAGGGACCTGAGTCTACCCCTCACACCCATGACAATAAAAGTCCTGCTGACATTGGGAATGGGCACACAGTGCCAGGGGCACAGGCACATGGGCGCAGAGGGCATGGGAGGGAACCTGTGGGCCAGAGTACTGGGCACCCAAGGGAGTCAACTGACCAGCAAATCATCTCCCAAGTTCTAGGACCATATCAACAATCCCAGGACAGGATGGGCCAGATCATCAACATGTTGGGGGAAAACCAAAGGCTGCAGAGGGAATACCATCAGGAGGTCATGCAGCAGTGGCAGGCACACAATGCCACCATGGCCTCCATTGCACGGGTGCTGAGGGACATTAATACCACCCTCCATGCTTCCTCCAGCCACCAGCAGGCCCCTTCCACTAGCCACATCATATCTGAGACATCAACATCTGCTGACGCTAGTGGAATGGAGTCCCTGCCAGGGAAACCACATGCCTCTGGTACACCTCTCTCTGTAGCTGAAGAACATCCCCTGTAAACGTGGACATCCAGCTAGAGCAGATGCCAAGACCAAACCCACTGCCAGGAAGTGACCCTCCCCTGATTTTGTCTCCTTTGTGTGCCACTGAGACACCCTATTGACCATTCAATTACATTTCACAATTTTCCCATGGCCCTTGGACACTAGACCTGTGCTACCTACAGCTGTGCCACTTACTCTGAATGCACAATAAACACTGTAGAACTGCACATGTGTCTTTATTGTTACATATACAAATGTTTGGTAAACAAAATGTCATGTGGGTATGGCCCCTAAACCAACAGGCAGTGTAATGGACAGCAGAGGGAGGCATCCTCTGCTGGAGACACAGTACAACAGACATGTCCCAGGGCAGATGTAAAGGAGTCACTAGTCCAGCCACACACCAGAGTATATCCACTTATCCAACCTGAAAAAAAAAACATGACAGAGACTTCCATCAGGACAGTAAACATATGGCACACAAAGCACATATGCAGATCATAGTTGTCGTGCCCAGTGTAGATTGCCATCTAAACATGGCACAACAGATGTCACTTCTACATCACCAGTCTCAGGAAATGCATCACCGAATACTGTAGCTGGCTTCTGTCATGGGCAAAACTCTACTCTGTAAACAGTTATCAAAGGCTAATGAACATGAATGCATCAATCAATCAGTAGGAGAGGCAAAGATTCACAGTACAGTTACGCACTGGAATGATGAGAACAGGAGAATGCAGGACACATAGCACAATACAGGCCTGTCCAGAGGAGATGTGATTCTTGTAACTTGAATAGAGTACACATGTTAGAGATGAGACATTTTAACTCTGCAGCTTACATGCGATCAGTCACCTTCCATAACACACAAACTGGGATAGGAACACATTACACCACCGCTGATGATCCAAATCAGGATGACCATTGACACCAAGCAATATGGAAATACAACACTTGCAAATACACACACAACATACCTGTATGTTAATGGAAGTACTGATTGATGAGCTCAGTCCTAAACTCAGCTGCACCTTCCTCATCTGCCTCCTCATAGAGGAGAGGAGAGAATGTACAAAGTGATAAGCATATTCGCAGAACATGTCCTTATCGCACACACCTAACACTGTAGACATGCCTCACACTGCTGACACATACTAGCTTGGGCATCCTGAATCGGCATGGACACCGTCCTTGCTGCACATTGCTGCCCTTGATCAATAGTTTGTGACACACATCACATGTGTCATGTTCCATATGTGGTACACTGAGCTGTCCTGCACTGAGCATGTATGTAGTCATGCTATGTAACTGTTAGACTTGGCATCATTGGCATGCTCTCCCCTAACTTTTTGCCTCTACTTTCCAGGTTATTTCTGTGTGCTGGACTCTCTTTTTGCTGTTTTGTTTGCTCTGGACACTTTGGCCCTCATTACAACCCTGGCAGTAAATGCCGCTTACCGCCGTGCAGAAGACTGCCAACATACCGCTGCAGCCGCGGAATTCCGCTACAGCTATTACGACCCACAGCTCGGAATCCGCCATAATACAGACACCCACACAACTCTGCCACACCAAAGGTCAGTGATAAACTGGAGATAACAAAACAGACACCGTCAAGCCAACAGGAATACGCCCACACTATCACGACCCACGAATCCACGCAGCACTCTTTCAACCGTGGTGTTTCATTGGCGGTACACACCGCCGCGCTCGAAATACACACATATTTACAAAACACAACCACATTGGACAATTCAAAATACACACACCTGATACACATACACACACTACACCTACACACCCACACCACTATAAACCACACACCCACATCACCCACAAACCCTTACTACCAGAATTCTGATACCACGCCAGAGAGAGACACCACCATAAACTACACCAGCATCCACAGACACAAAACACCATCACTTACACAACATCCACGCAACTCAAACAACACACAACAACACATCCCCTCACACATCACAACACACACCACCTCACACATCACCCACACCATATCATGGCACCTCAACGACACCCCAGGTTCTCTAAGGAGGAGCTCAGGGTCATGGTGGAGGAAATCGTCCGGGTAGAGCCACAGCTATTCGGATCACAGGTGCAGCACATCTCCATTGCAAGGAAGATGGAGCTATGGCGCAGAATCGTCGACAGGGTCAACGCAGTGGGACAGCACCCCAGAACACGGGATGACATCAGGAAGAGGTGGAACAACCTACGGGGGAAGGTGCGTTCCGTGGTCTCCAGACACCAGATTGCTGTACAGAGGACTGGCGGTAGACCCCCACCTCCTCCCCCACAACTAACAACATGGGAGGAGCAGGTCTTGGCAGTACTGCATCCTGAGGGCCTCGCAGGAGTAGCAGGAGGACTGGACTCTGGTAAGTCAAAGCTTTGCTATTATATCCCCCACCCTACCTGCATGCCATCACATACTCCCACCCTCACCCCTCCCCTCCCCATCACTCCAACACCTCACATATGCCCCACTATCACAACCCACACATCCCAACACCAAGCCCTGCATGCAACACCAAAGCATGGACACCCATCACCAAAGCATGTCCACTACAGATACCGACGCAGACCCCAAACCAAATATCACACAAGGACCAGGACAAGAATGCAAGCACTGGAGTACAGGGTCACTCACCCTTTGGACACAATGGCACATACAGATGCAATAATCATGCCTTTACACCCCTGCAGGACCGCAACCGAATGTCACCGCACAGGAGGTACCAAACATATCCAGTCCCCCCACAGAAGAGATCCACAGTGATGACAGTAGCTCTGCACAACTGGATCAAGATGACCAGCCTGGCCCATCAGGGACCTCGGGACAGTTGGTTCCCCTGACACTGGTACAAGCAACCACAGAGCCTCCCCCTCAGGAAACACCAGCACAGCACCCACCCAGCGGGCCCATCCCTCTGTCCCCAGGACACGTCAATCAGCAGTGTGTCCACCACTACAGGGAACCCAGGCAAACCCACCAACCCAAGAAAATCAGGGACCTGGGGGCAGTTGGCCCACGGTTCAGGGGACAGAGGCTCAGGAAAACAGGGAAACTGGGAGGACTGCTGTGCGACAGGGGGAGGACAGGCCCAGGGAACCCACTCTCCATGAGGCCCTCTCCAACATCATGGGAGCTTACCATCATTCCCAGGAGACGATGGCAATGGTACTGGCCAAGTTTCAGGAGACCCAACGGCTGCAGGAGGAACACTATCTGGGGATCAGGGAGGACCTGCAGTCCATTAACAACACCCTGGTCACCATTGCAGGGGTGCTGCAAAACCTTGTCAACACCAGGAGGGACACTGTGACACAACAAGGGGCCCCTGACACTAGCCTGGACGATGAACAGCCGTCCACCTCTGCTGGCGCTAGTGGACAGGAGGCACCGTCACAGGAACACGACACCAGCACCCCACCCCCTGCAGATGGAGAACTACCCCGCAAACAGTCCCTGAGATCCAGGAACAAGACAGAGAACATTGCCAAGACCCCCGCCAGGAAATGAGACCCACCTGAATGTCACCCTTCTGTCCCACTTGTCACCCTGTCCATCCTTCAACTGCCCTTGCTCCATCTCCTATTCCCCTTTGGACAATGCACCTGTGAAACAAATAGACTGGACTCTGCCATGGACATTCCTCCACCATCACCCCTGCCCATTTTACAACCCCCTCCACTTATTTGCACAGAAATAAACACACATCAATCACAAAACAATCTGGAGTCAGTCTGTGCTTTCACAAACGTGTAATTGCAATACCCATGCAATGTCAATTTAATTGTTCACATACCGATGTAACACAGCTGTAGGGCTGGAGGAAATATAGCAGAGGTCACAAAGTGGGGCCACATCTGTGAAATGGAAGGGCAAAGTGACAAGTCAGGATCCATACACTGAGTGAAAATGACAGACTTATGCTAGCCCCTGCCTTCACTTTGGAGGAGTTGGAGAAACTATTGATTGGGGTCCTCCCCAGTACACACAACTGTACGGTCCTCCAGACAAACAGGTGAGTACACTGTGAGAATACTGCATGGGCAATGCCTGTTAAGAGTGGTGTGTATGGAAGATAAATGGGGGGGGACTGAGGCCTGCATGTGCGGACGGTGAGTGTATGTGCGTCAGGGCAAGGGTGGGAACGTGGGCCAATGAGTATGACCATCCGGACGTGTAAAGATTTTCCTTTCCCCTGTACTATTCCTCTATTACAGCGCCCACCAGTAGAAGGCTATTTGGCGTGCCATCGCCAAGGACGTCCGGACCTTGGGGGTCCACCACAGACAGAGCACCCACTGCCGTAAAAGATGGGAGGACCTTCGTCGCTGGAGCAAGAAGACGGCGGAGGCCCAGATGGGAATGGCCTCCCAATGTGGGAGGGGTGCCTGTCGCACCATGACCCCCCTGAGGGCATCACAGCAGCCACAAGGGGGTGAGTACACTCTCATTCAGCTGACTCTGCGCGCATTACTAGGTGTCTGGGTGGGGGAGGTGGGCAGTTGGTTCCTCTAGGCCAGGGCGATCTTGGTAGTCAAGGTCCCTTGTGAGGCAGGCTCAGTGGCACCCCAACCCCACTAGTGGTTAGTGTCATCTACACCTAGTCAGGCTCCTGTGACTTCCATGTGTGCAGCAATCGGGCTTAGGCCTTGTACCCCATGGGCATGTGATTAATCTAGGAACGATAAGTGCATGGCGTAATGCAGAGGGCTGCTGTGTCTGTAGTGTCCGCCAACGATAGTGGTGTTGCATGCACTGAACATGTCTTTCTTCTGTCTTCCCTCCCCTTTTTGTGGTCTCCCTGTTCTTGTGTGCAATAGCATCATCAGGAGGAGGAGCACTGGCACCGGAGCAGGAGGGAGCTGCATCCCACTTGGCCCTGGAGGGCGAAACAACGGAGTCTGAAGCCACCAGTGGGACAGAGGGCGAGGGGAGCTCCATGGTGGGGACAGGAGCAGACCGCAATGACAGCGACTCCTCTTCTGATGGGAGCTTCCTTGCGGTGGCGGGCCCCTCTGTGCCCCCCGCATCAACAGGTACAGCCGCCACCCCCTGTACCAGCACTGCCCTCCCAGCAGCCCCTCAGCGTGTGTCCCGTGCCTGCTCACCCAAGAGGGTGGGCATCTCCTTCGCCCAGGCACCTCAGGCCCTGCCCCAGTCAGCCCTGCTGCCCTCAGTGAGGAGGCTATTGACCTCCTGAGATCCCTCACTGTTGGGCAGTCTACCATTCTGAATGCCATCCAGGGTGTTGAGAGGCATTTGCAACAAACAAATGCATACCTGGTGGGCATTCATTCTGGGCCGGCAGCCCAACAGAGAACATTTCAGGCTCTGGCCTCAGCACTGATGGCAGCCATTGTCCCTGTGTCCAGCCTCCCTCCTCCAACTTCCTCCACCCAGACCCAATCCCCTGTTCCTCAGCCTCTCTCAAGCACACCATCAGACCAGCATGCACACACATCAACACACAAGGGTGGCTCAGGCAAACATAAACACCACACATCCCACAGGCACTAACACAAGCATCATACCCATGCACACATACCAACATCCACTGCCTCCACTGTGTCCCCCTCCTCCACGTCTCCCTCTTCCCTCCCAGTCTCGTCTCCACTCACACCTGCATGCACTACATCCCCAGCCACTACCTCCATCACCAGCACGCACGCACATCACCACACAACGCTCACGTGCACTCACCACCCCCACTACCATTCACACATCCCCAGTGTCCTCTCCCAGTGTGTCTGTGAGCCCTCCTCCCAAAGTACACAAACACAGGCACACACCAACCCAACAGCCATCCACCCCACAACAGCCTCCAGCCCATGCACCTTCACCCAAATTCAGCAGACGTACACCTCCTACAACCACTACCTCTACCTTCACTCCCGAACCCCCTCCATCTACCCGTCACAGTGTGTCTAAAAAACTTTTCCTGGCTAATATTGACCTCTTCCCTACACCCCCCTCCCGTCCTTCCCCTAGGGCCAGGCTTTCCAGGTCTCAGCCCAGCACCTTAGCCACCACATCCCCAGGCACAGTGGTGCCAGCAACTGCGGGGTCATGGAGTGTGCCAACCATCAGGGCTGCCAGTGTGCCACGTAGCGAGGGCAAGGACATTCTGCCACCTACCAAGGTGAAAAACGTGCCCACATCCCAGAGGGAGAAGCCGAAAACACCTGCCACTAAGGGGTCAGGAAAAACGAAAGGGGATAGTGGCAATACATCTGCGCCACCATCGAAGGTGGGGAAGGGCCAAAAACTGAAGGCAGGTCAGGAGAGGACATGGTGGCACCGACTGAGAGACCACTGTCACACCTTGTGTCCACGTCAATGCTAACCTGTACGGCAGAGAACAGCGCCACCTGCACCGCCACCTGCACCGCCATAGACCCCGCCACCAGCACCGCCGCCACAGACCCCGCCGCCAGCACTGCCGCCACAGACCCCGCAGCCAGCACCGCCGCCACAGACCCCGCAGCCATCACCGCCACGACTGACACCGCCGCAAGCACCGCCAGCGGCCCCGCGACATCCTCCGACAGTGACACCACCGTAGACATGGCTACCATCCCCAGTGGTCAGTCGTCCGAGGCTGGTGGTGAGTTCCAGTACCCTGGGCAGCTTCCATGAAGCATCACTGTCATCAGAGTTGTCACCTGCATATGGAATGCGAAGCAGCAGCAGTGTGGGGTATGTCTCTGCCTCCATGGCGTATCATCCTACCTGTATCTCGGCTATCTCGTGGCACACACACCCAGGCGAGTGTATTGTTCCAGCCACAATGCACATGGAGCACTCTGGGCACAAAGCCCCCTCCAGAACCAGTGGAGAAAGGCATCCACTACCTCTGTCCTTGGCAGGATAAAGCACTCTGGGCACAAAGCCCCCTCCAGAACCAGTGGAATATCTCATCCACTACCTCAGTCTTTGGCAGGATGAAGCACTCTGGGCACAAAGCCCCCTCCAGAACCAGTGGAGTATCTCATCCACTACCTCAGTCCTTGGCAGGATGAAGCACTCTGGGCACACAGCCCCCTCCAGAACCAGTGGAGACTGTTATCCACTTGAGAGACTGTGACTTTGCACTCCCCAGGATAAAGCAGTGGGCAAACCACCCACTGAAAAGACTTGAGAGACTGTGGCTTTGCACTCCCCAGGATACATCAATGGGCATGGAGTCACCTCGTGGAGCAGTGGCGTAGTGCGTTCATCAGGCTGAGGTGCCCCCCTCCACCTCCCACTGAGGTGCCTGTATATTTTCTATGTGATGCCACTCCACTGTTCTCTCCGTTTGGAGTCAGGTATCATGTGTGGGCCTCGCCCATGCATTTTTGGCCCAGTGGTCCACGGACAATGATTGGTGCACTATCCAGACTTGTGTAGTTGGTGTACATAATTGTATATACTGGATTTTGACTTTTGACTAATGGATTTTTATTGATTACAATTGTTACAATCATTTCCTTTTGTCCTTGTGTTCTTCTAGGGGGGTGGGGGGGCGTATATGTATTGTTGCAGCATTTATTTGTGTGTATGGTGTTGTGGGTGAGGGAGGGGGTGGGGGTGTTTGCTTGTGTGTGCCACTTTCTTTTCCCTCCCCCCTCCCCTGTGTTGTAGGTGCAGTACTCACCATGGTTATCACCGCCGTCGTTGGAGCTCCTGATAGAGGAGCAGGAAGACCATCGCTGGCAGTATCTGCAATTCGGGCTCCATGGCGTCCTGGTTCCTCGTGGGGTGTGGAGAGGTGAGTGTTTTCCCTTCTGTGTACTGTTTCTGCCGTGTTTTTATTTGCGTTGGTTCCACCCCGGAAAAAGTGGCGGATAGGCGTGTTGTGATAGGGTGGGCGGTGCATTGTCTCCCGCCTGTCTGTTGGCGGTGTCCGCCACACTGTTTGTTTGTACCGCTGTGGCGGTCAGAGTGTTAAAGTGGCAGGTATGTTGGCACCCCCAAGGTAGGCACTAGGTAGCCCCATGGGCGGGGTGCAGAGTATCTTACAGGTGGGACATGTACCTTTGTGTTTTTCATGTCCTGACAGTGAAATACTGCCAAATTCGTTTTTCACTGTTGCAAGGCCTATCTCTCTCATAGGTTAACATGGGGGGTGCCTTTAAATATTATTAAAGTACAGATTCCCTTTGGGAGCAGATAGACATGTGGAGTTTGGGGTCTCTGAACTCACAATTTAAAAATACATCTTTTAGTGACGTTAGTTTTTAGATTGTGTGTTTGAAAATGCCACTTTTAGAAAGTAGGCATTTTATTTTCTTGCTTAAACTATTCTGTGACTCTGCTTGTTTGTGAATTTCCTGTCTGGGTCAGTTTTACAGTTGGGCTGTTTGCACCTCTCCTCTAGACAGTGACACAAAGGGAGCTGGGGTGTAGCCTGCATGTCCTGATGGGCCATCTGGGATGAGGGGAGGGGAGGAGTGGTCACCTGGTGTTTGTCTGGGGCCTGGCCTAGGCAAGGCAGGTTCTTGAAAAGAACAGAGACTTCTCTTTGAAGTAGTCCTACTTCAAAGGCAGAAAGGGGTATAAGAAGAGCACCCAAAACCCCTGAAAATCAGATTACTTCTGGAACCAAGATTAACCTCTGCCAAGGTAAATAGCTGGAAAAGCTGGAGGAGGAGTACTGCCCCTTTGCGTGTGACTTGCTGGGTTAGCCTGCAGTAGCTGCTTCTGACTGAGAGAGGACAAAGACTGACTTTTGTGTGACTTCCCACTGGTGAAGAATCTCAAAGGGCTTGAATTGAGCTTGCCTCATGTTGTTGAAGTCTCATGGACAACAAAGACATCTCTCTTCCAGCACTTGGGCTTTCTGCTGAGAGTCCTGCCTGCCAAGTGGTGCCCTAACCTGTCTCTGGGCCCTTGAAAGGTGAAGTTGGTAGAAAAGGACAGAAATTCACGCAAAGACCACCATGCGAGGAAACTTTTGACGCACCACCTGCTTCGCGGCTGAAAAATGACACACCGCCGGCCTCGCGGCTAAAGTGCACGCTCCACCTGCATCGCGGCTGGGAGATCGACACAACGTGGCTGGAGAAACAACATGCAACACCCGCAGTGGCTGCTCTTAATGACGCAAGCCCTCACACAGCGTGGTTTCTTGACACCATGTGACTGGATTTTGATGCAACATCGCTGGACGCCGAAAATCAATGCAAAGCCTGCCTGGACCCGAGGTGCCCGTTCAGATCGACACATCGCTCTCTTGCGGGAGAGAAGTAACGACGCAGGCCGACCCAACCAGAGGAGGAACGATGCACGATTTTGCCTGCGAGTGAGAAATCGACACATTGCTGGCCTTTTCCGACGCACACTCGCCCGTGCGGCTTTATTTTGATGCTACCCAGGTACTTTTGTACGTTAGCAACGTTCTCACTCTTTTCTAAAGACTCTTTTGCTTTTTAAATTCATAACTTGACTTGTGTATGTTGGATTTTTGTCATTTTTGTTTTGATAAATAGTATCTATTTTTCTAAACCTATGTTGTGTCACTGAGTTACTGTGTGTATTGGTACAAATACTTTACACCTTTCTTCTGAATTTAAGCCTGCCTGCTCGTGCCAAGTTACCAAGGGGGTGAGCGGAAGTTAACTGAGGTCTCCTTTACCCTGATTAGAGTGAGGGTCCTTGCTTTGACACGGGGTAACCTGACTGCCAACCGAAGACCCCATTTCTAACAGTAACCATATGGTTAGACTATGAGGCTCCAAGTAACTGGACATGGACGTTATCTGACATCTGCCCATATTTCGTCACTGTGTCATGCATGTCACATGTATAAGCCTAACCATGATGGCACAATATAGGCCTGCTCTGCATTCTGTTAAAAAAATGTGTTTGGCACACTTATATTGCTGCAGCATGGCATGATATGTCCATGTCTACATCACCAGCCACTGGTCCAGCTGCCCCGTTATCATCAGCTAGTAATGGTATCTGACGGCTCAGTTCTAGATTGTGGACCATGCAGCAGGCAACTATGATCTGGCATTCATTTTGAGGAGTGTAGAAGGGGGGCACCTCCAGAAACACCTAGGCACCTGAACCTGGCCTTCGGTAGGCCAAATGTCCTTTCAATTACACACCTCATCCTGACGTGAGCCTCATTGAAACAGAATTCCCCTTCTGTGGCAGGGTACCTCACTGGTATCAACAGCAAGGGAAGGTTAGGATAGCAAGAGTCACCTTTGTGCACAGAGGTGGGACCTGTGACAATGATAGGTGCCACAACAGAAACACACATTCAAATGCATACATACCAATGAGCCAAGCTCTCTTTCTCTGTAGTTGTGCCATCATGTGGGGGACATTGCTGTTCCTGAGAATGTAGGAGTCATGCACAGATCCTGGAAACTTGGCTGTCACTTGGAAGATGTGCAGGTCTGCAACACACACCACCTGAACATTGATTGAGTGGTAGGTTTTCCTATTCCTTTACCCCTGTTCATTGGCACTGAGCGTTACCAAAGCTATAAGGGTGCCATCTATGGCCCCTATCACATGAGGGATGTGTCCTACATCATAGAGGTCTGCCTTCACATAGGCCAAATCCTCACTTTGGGGGAACCTGATGTAGCTCTCCAGGTGTTTCAATAAAGCACACAGTACATCCTTCAACACAAGACAACATGGGCTGTGACATCCCTGCTTGCAAGCCCACTGTATTCTGAAAGGAGCCTGTGGCAAAAAAGTGTAGCACTGACAGGACTTGTACTGTGGGAGGGATGGCATAGGGATTATGAATGGCAGGCAATAGATCTGGCTCCAACTGGGTACATGGATCCATAATGGTCTGACGATTCAGATAATAGGTCAGGATGATTTGCCTGTCCTCCAGGGTTGCAAGGTCGACTAGCGGACGTAATACTGGTGCATATCTCAATCTCCTCCTGACAGGGTATCTAGGATAGAGAGGAGAGAACGCACAAAGTGATAAGCACTCCACACATATTAGCAGAACAATATGCCCTTATCGCACACACCTAACACTGTAGACATGCCTCGCACTGGTGACACATACTAGCTTGGGCATGCTGAAGCGGCATGGACACCATCCTTGCTGCACATTGCTGCCCTTGGTCAATAGTTTGTGACACACATCACATGTGTCATGTTCCATATGTGGTACACTGAGCTGTCCTGTACTGAACATGTATGTAGTCATGCTATGTACCCATATGGTTAGCCTATGAGGCTCCAAGTAACTGGAAATGCACGTCATTTGACATCCGCCATATAATGTCACTGTGTCATGCATGTCACATGTATAAACCTAACCATGATGGTACAACATAGGGCTGTTCCGCATTCTGTTAAAAAACATGTATGGCGCACTTATATTGCTGCAGCAAGGCATGATATGTGCATAAAATGGCAGTCTCCTATTCTGCAGCACTTCACAGATGGAAATGGCCTAAGTCCACCGGCGTATGTCATCATGGCGGTAGGCGGTCGCAACCCCAGTGCAACTTCTCATTGGTTTACATTGCTGCCTTTGGGAGACTGGGGCCAATGGCGATCACCGGCAGCGATGACGGTCCTGCATGTGGAGGCAGTGACCGCCATTTTCTGCAGCCTTGTTCACCTGACTCATGACACTCTTACAAGCAAGACCTCCATGAAGTGAGCTGCTGTGTGCTGCCTCTGGGAGCCAACATACCACACCCTGCAGGTGATAGGGCCCAAGCCCTCACCCAAGAAGAGCTGGAGAAGCTGGTGGAAGCGGTCCTACCCCTGTATGGACAGCTGTATGGGGCACCAGAGGAACGGGGGGCCCAATGCCATAGTCATTTGTGAAAGGGGTGTGTGTGTGGTTGAATGGCGTAAGTGAACTGGTCAGGGAGTACATGCATGCAGGGGGCATATAGTTAAGGCGTGTGAACTGTGACAATGGGTATGTGTGGCCATTTGGGGAGTCTGATGTTTATAGCCCACTGTTGTGGTATGGTGGCAGTCTACATGACTTTTTCCTTCTGTTTATGTCACCCTTGCAGGTAAAAGCCCATCAGAAGAAGGGGATATGGTGTGCAATCACCAAGCAAGTGCGCACCCTGAGGATCCATAGCTGATGGAGCACCCATTGTCGCAAGTAGTAGGAGGAACTGAGACTCTGTGCCCTGAAGACCACGGAGGCCCAGCTGGGAATGTCCTCCCAATGAGGGAGGAGTGCCCGTCGGACCCTTACCCCCTACTGGCCCACATTTTGGCAGTGGCCTACTCTGAGGTAGATGAGCATTTGAGGGTAGCACAGCAGCCACAAGGGGATGAGTACTGACTGTATCCTGGAACTTGGCTGGCCTTAAATGGAATTGGGTTCCTCACTGCAGGCGTGACATTGTCGTTTATGCAACATGTTTATCGACAATTGGAAAAGGGTATTAGGCACCCCGGCAGAGTATCCTTTGTAGATGTGTTTCCATGCTTTTACTGTCAGTGGATGTACATCTCACATTTCCATACCTCTCCATGTCTGTAATGTAGAGATGCACTAATGACATAGGCACATGTGTGAGTCCAACCTGGCCATACAATGGATGTGAGTGTTTGGATCACCCTAAGCATTGTGTATGACCAGCTCCATCCATATGCATTAGTGGCTCTAAGATGTCAGTCCACTCCTATCTGTGTAGCCAACCTGTCTATGCTACTGTGTGGCTCTCCTTTTATCACTGGGACTAAATACATAATGTACTGTGTCTGGTATTGACATATTGTGGGGCTGGCATTACAGTTCCACCACAGAAATGGCCTTCATGGGACAGGAGTATTTGCCTGATAGCTGACTAGCCACATATAGGTGATTTTCTGACTGTAGGCTATGCGTAGGTAGCCAACCTGGGATACTGAAACATGTAGAATTTGTGAGGCCTGATTGTACAGATCATGCATTCCTAAGAGCTATTGGGGGGTGTGGCCTTTAAACCTATGGGATGGTGCTAGAGGTGGTTAGTGCCCTGGGAGATCCCCTATTTATTACCATGGTGTGTATATGGCATGTATAACAGAGCCCTGGCAATTCCTATACTGCAATGCTGAGTAACTATCTACATCATGTCATCATGGATATTTGGGTGGCACATCTGATGGCCTGTGACTATTTCAGCTTGACTTGGGTAATAGGTAGAGGCAGATTAGGAGTGGTTTGGGTATTGCATGACACAAGGCATGTTGATGTAATTCAAATTTTGGATTCAGTCTCTTCAGGCTGCCTTATGTGGTAGTGGGATGTGTAATTGGTGTACAGCCAGTGGTGTTTGTCCATGTGTGCCAAATGAATGCAAATATTTGCCCTATGAGATGTGTGCTGTCTGGGCTCTGTGGCAGGTTTTGCCAGTTGCGGAGCGATGTGTGTGAGGCTGGAATTGCCATTGTGCACAGTTCAACTGGTGTACCTGCATGCATGGTGGCATTAAAAGTGGTCCATGATGTGATATGTGTTTTCCAGTAGTACATCTTTTTTGACACTGCACTTAGTGGATGTGTTTGGGTGTGTTATATGTGGTACACTGCCCATTGTAAAGGCATTTAGCAGTATGCTGAATAATGATGTATATGTTGGGTGTCACCTGCTCTGGCTCTTTGATACGGCCTGACTGATCGCATGGCTATGCCACAGATTCACATAGTAGACATCAGACGTGAACTGTTTGGGTGTCTGAGTTGTATTCCTCAATCAGAGTTGTACTCCATAATGGCATCACAGAACTGAGGTGCAGCCATGTAATATGACAGGTAGGTGCTGTGTGGTCTGTGAGAGGAGTTGTCATCATTGTAATTGTCATATTACAGAGGACATGAACTAATTGGGTGTTGTTACTGTAAAGGCCTGAAGTGTTATGTTCAATCAGCTGCACATACAGTGGACGAAAGGGGTATGGAGGGGTAGCATGTGTATTAAGGCATACTCTTGATACTCCATTCAGAGCATGGTGTGCCAGTTAAAAGGGCTTTGGTTGCCATCATGGGGATTACTCTAGTAGTGTTGTCCTACTTAGGTATTGATGTAGGCATGAGGGTTGGCATTCAGGTGTGGGTAGTAGTGACATGTAATGACATGGTGTAGATAATGTGTATTGGCAAATGCAATTGCCTAGCCATGATATGTATTGTCACAGATTACAATGTTTAGCTCTGTTTATGGGAGGTATATATTGACTCTTCCCCCCTATCTGTCTCTCTCTACCTCCCTCTCTCTCTCTTTGTGTGCATCAGCATCATCTAGCGAAGAAGAAGGGGCACAGGCGAGCGGGTAAGCAGCAGCCCACGGAACCCAGGAAGCTGGCACCAGCGAGAGCGAGGGATCAAGTGGGACGGAGGGCAAGGGGAGTGCCAAGGGGGAGACCAGATCTACTACCTCTTCTTCAGAATCCTCCTCTGGAGGACACTCCCTGGTGGTGGCGGATCCATCTGGAACCACCCCAGCACCATCTTTGTGCACCACCCCCCTTACTAGCACTGCACTCCCTGTAGCTCCCCAACCAGTTACCCGTGCCCATTCACCCAGGAGGGTGGGCACCTCCTTCACTACAGGCACCTCTGCCCCCAGTCCCAGTCAGCCCTGCTGACCTGAGTGAGAAGGCTATTGACCTCCTGAGGTCCATCTCTGTGTGTCATTCATACATTGTGAATGCCATCCAGGGACTGGCAGCTCAAGTCCAACAGAGCAATGCATTCCTGGAGGGTATTCACAGTGCCATGGCTGGCCTACAGAGATCCTTTCAGGCTCTGGCCTTCACTCTGATGGCATCCAGTCTCACTTTGTCGTCCGTCCCCCCTCCACTTACATCTTCCCAATACCAAACCCTCTCCCCATGCCCATTCAAAGCCCACGTACACACAGACATGCATCCACCTCAACAGACAAGGGTAGCTCAGACAAACACAAGCATTACAAGACCCACCACTGGCATGCACACAAGCAACACCAACCTGCAGACACACCAACATCCACTCCCTACACTGACTCGCCCGCCACCCCCTCCTTCACAGACACTACACCAGACACACCTGCAGCCACCACACCATCATTCATGGATCCAGCCACCAGTCCTATCTTACCCACTGTCAGCACAATAGCAGACCCTCAGACATCCATCCCAGTCACCACATCCATAGCCACCACAACAACCGACACCCCCACATGCAGCACATGTACCATACCTGCAGACACCACCCAAACAGACAGTCACCCATCCACAACGGCATTTCCCAGCACCTCCTACCCCCTCCTCCCAAGACACCTAAACACCCACACTCACCCACTCAACAGACACCCAGCACCCACAAACATTCCACACGTGCACTTGCACCCAAGAGATCCACCAAGACACATCTCACAACCACTCCACCTCCCTCCACTCCCAAACCCTTTTGCCATGACCACCCCGTGTGTCTAAGAAGCATTTCCTTGTGGCGTTTTACCTGTTCCCTACCCCTCTCCTACCCTGTGATACCCACAAGTGCTCTGTGTCCCTCCCCAAGTCCAGCCCTTCCACCTCCAAGTTCTCCCCTGCCCCCCTGGTAGTGCCCATACCTCTCCCACTGCCAAGAAGTCTACCCCCCAACTCCAAGGACCCCCTCCCAAGCCCAAACCCCCCTCACCCCTCCCCTCATCCCTAAGATACCTGTCTGCCCCCTTGATGCCCCTACCCTGTGGAGGTGATTTTACAGTCAGGAATTAAGTAGGGGCACAGTGAAGTGCCATTTGTGCCTTTGGCAATTTGGACTTTGGACTGGCCAATGGCCTAATCATTGTACATCGTTGTTTTCTAATTGCCTTTTTACATTTTTAATACATCTGGGCCAACCTGGTGTTGGACTTGATGATAACATACTTGTCCTGCCTTCCTTTCTACAAGGCTGTTTGGTGTTTGTGGGCTTTGATTTGTATGTGTGTGAGGGTTGTGCTAGCTGTTGAGACTGGCCTAAATGTGTGTGTGTGGCTCTGCCATTTGGCCCCTTGTCATTGCTGTGTATTGTGTGTCGGACATGTTTGTGTCTGTTACATGCTTGTATGTATATGAATTGTGTATTGTTTGTGTTGCCATGTGTAATGGTGGTGTTGTGTGCCCTTTTGCAGTCGTGAGTGTATCCGTGTGTGTGGTAGTGGCCATGTCATATGCGTTGAGTGTGGTGTGGGAGTACTGAAACATTTGCTTCAGTGTATGGCAGTGTGATTCTGTTGATTGGTTGTCTGGTGTTGTTACGTGTTGTTGTTAGTATGTGTTGTCATGTACAGGTGCGCAGTGAGATTGTTTGGACTAGAGTTTGTCTAATTGCAGTTGTGATGTCATTGTGTGACTCGCTGGTGGTGTGTATGATTGTGTTAGACACTGCTGGTGGTGTGTGTGTGCGTGTTGATTTGTGTATGGCATGTGTATGTTGGCCGTGGTGTGTCTAGTACGTGTATGGGTGTGTGTAATATGTGTGTGCTTGTGTGTATTTAGGTGTGTGTGTGTGTTCGAATGGGTGTGTGGTTATGTGGGTGTGTGGCCGTCACAAGTCATCCTGGCTGTGTATGTTGTGGGTACTGATGCCTTTCCCTCCAGTGCCCAACAGGTGTGTGTACTTATGGCTATTGTCTTCCTCACCGTCACTGGTACCGGAATTGTTGTGCGAGCAGTGGGAGGATGTCCAGTTCAGGTTCCACGGCAGCTCCGGGCAGTTATGTGTTCCTGAAGGTGAGTGTTTTCTTTCATACAGTTGGTTTCCTCCAGGATTTTGATGGCGGTGCAACTGTGCTGGGAACCTTGACGGTGTGCAGCCTTGTAATGTGTCCTGTGGAAACACAGTCCCCTTCGGTCTGAAGCTGCCTACCCCAGTCTGAGGTGGCCTGACCGCACAGACAGTACTGGTGGTAGTTTGGCTTTGTTCTTTTGGGAACACCGCCATGGTTATAATTTGGTTGTCTTCACCGCCGGCCTATTGGCGGTACACTCGCCAACATGGCAGTCTTGAGTCCGCCAAACTCGTAATGACCCCCTAAATGAGAGACATTTACTATTCCCATTTCAAACTAAACCAACTAGGTGAAGACATTTGAAAATTATAGGGGTGACATTTACTATTCACACTCCATTTTGAACAACTTAGGGAAGGTGGTGGGCACGAAAAGGTTGACATTTACTATTTCGATTTCAGCCTAACCATATTGGGGAAGGTATCGGACTCTAAAGGGACGACATATACTATTATTACTCCAGTTTAACCATATTGGGGAAGGTGTTGGACACTGAAGGGGTGACATTTACTGTGAAAAAGCCTATATGAGCCAGTTGTAAAGCAATGGGAAGGCACTGTGAGTGAGAGAGAAGCTCAGTGGGTTTTAGCACCCAGTGCTTCACACCATATTGTTTCATGGTGTTATTCTTCAGTGTGTTTTAGAGAGCGCTGAGTTGTGTCCTTCACGCGATTCCAGGAAAACGAATCTCAGAAATCAAAAACACTCAAATTATTCATAATTTCCGTGCTCTTTAGTGCTGTGAGCTGTAGGCTAATCCCTTACTTCAATATCCATCTACCCACATTTCGTACATCTCTTTGCACTACTGATTTTTTTTTTCAGTATCAGCAATCACAAATAATGCAATTACACCCTCTATTATGATTGTGGCCAACTCTGTGAAACATACATATTCCCTAGTGTATGCACTGCTGACAGTAATATTCCTTTGATTTCCCCAAAATACCATTTCCTTCAAAAAATGAAGGTGTGTATGTTGTTTATGATTGTGCTATTTTCGCTGTACTATATGCAACTTGAGATTTATAATAATTAATCATTGATTGTAATAATAAACCTTGGCCCTTATTTATCATGGATGAAAGGGAAAGGGCAGGAATACGCCTTATTTAATGTTATACAGTGCATTTCTTTCCTTTCCTAGCACTGCCACATTTTTGGCTGCCTAACACCAACCCAGGCACCATTGCCTCAGGGTGCAAGAGTGCCTGCTTTGTAGGCAGGATTGTTTTTGTGCAGGAAGGGCCACCTTCCAGCACAAAAACAATCCTCAGAGACATGTTCTTCTTTCTACATATGCTGCAGAATGCAGCACACATAGAAAATGGAGTAAACAAGGAGCAATAAAGATATTTCAACATGTTATGCCTTACCTGAAGAGGTGTAGCATTTAGGCGCATTACTATGGCCCTCATTCTGACCCTGGCGGTCGGCGGAGAGACGGCGGTCGGACCGCGAACAGACCGGCGGTATTAAAAATGGCATTCTGACCGCGGCGGTCCCCGCCGCGACCGACCGCTACTTCTCCACTCCGACCGCCGCGGCGGTCATGACCGCGGGGCTGGAGTTTGCGCACTCCGGCCCGGCGGTCGTCCCAAGACCGCCAAGGGTATTATGACCCTGCCTACCGCCGCGGTTTCTTGCGGGCGGGAACCGCCGTGCGAACCATGGCGGTAAGCACTATCGGGGCCAGGGAATTCCTTCCCTGGCACTGATAGGGGTCTCCCCCACCCCCCACTACCCACCCGAGTCCTCCCCCCACACCCTCCACCCCCCTGCCACCCCCCAGAGGTGGTACGAACCCCCTCCCCACCCCCACCCCGACATGCACATACATGCACCCCGACATGCACACACCCCCAACATGCACATATACACACCCCCTACACACACATACACAACGGGGACACATACCCGCACACATACATGCCGACATGCGCACCTGCCGAACAGCACACATTACCCATAGACACAGCAGCACCCCCCGCCCGCATACACGCACTCACACACCCCCTCTACACACTCACACGCACACCCCCATGCACGCCCACATCACACAACACCCCCCCACCCCCTCCCCTCACGGACGATCAACTTACCTTGTGCGTTGGTCCTCCGGGAGGCGACGGGAGCCATAGGGACGTGACCGCCAACAGAAGACCGCCAACAGAAGACCGCCACACAGAAATGTGGGTCGTAATTCTGTGGGCGGTGTTCTGCTGGCGTGGCGGTGGAGGTTGACCAGTCTCCACTTTCCCGCCGACCGCCAGTGTGGCTGCTGGCGGTTTTCCGGCGGAACGCTCCCAGCGGTCAGAATGCGCACAGCGGCACACCGCCGCGGTCGGCGGTCTTTACCGCGGCGGTAACTCAGCGGTCTTGCGAAAAGACCGCCAAGGTCAGAATGAGGGCCTATGTCTTCTACTAATGGTAAATCTGAGAATGCACAAAAATATATGACTGGATGCATGGGTACACCAACACTTCACCCATGGAAGGCAGAGATTTGTGCTGTAATGCAAGGCAGAGATTTGTGCTGGCTTGTGTTACTATACATTTTTCAAGCCAGGCAGGGCCATGCAGGATGGTCTTTATGGCTTGATAAATCTCACTTAGGTATTGTATTGCCCTTGCTCCATCTTGTGTGGCGCAAGGACGACGCAAACCCTTGGAAAATATGTACCCTTGCTTTCATAACAATGAAATTATGCATGTTAATCTATTAAGATTTGCATACGAGAGTTGGTTAATATTAGGCCAATGAAGTATAGCTAGCACTTCTTGTGTTGATGAGGTATAATGCATAACCCCAATATTCAATCAGCTCACTCACAGTCACTAAGTGGGTATAATCTTTGAGGAGGGAACAACAATCTTCTGTGAATCTTTCCAATACAGGAACTATTTTTCAGTATATATAAAATATTAGTAATTTTGATTTTTGGTGACACCTTCACCATACAAATATTATTAACTGTTTTCCAATTGCATTCATCATATAAATTATTTCTTTACATGTGAATGGTGTTTCCAATAACCTTAATCAGTGTTTTGTATAATTAATTATATGGAGGTTTTCTCAGTAAACAATAGTATATATTTCCCATATTTAATATAAAAAATGGGCCTATAATTGTGCACCATTTACGATCTTTATAAGACACCCTTTAAATTATATTACATTTGTAGATATTGTAAAAAACCCATGTATTAACCATGTTGTAAAAAAATGGGTTTCTGGGTGGCAGTGGAATGAACCCTGTCCAAGGAGGAACCATAACCCTAGTTAGGGTAAGTCATCAATATACCCTAAACTAACCTGTGCTCAACCCTGGTAAGTTGGCACACAGCAGCCAGGCTTAACTTAAGAGGGAATGTGTTAGGTATTTGTGCAACACTTCAAACTATAACACAGTGAAACTACCAACTCAAGAATTCAGCCAAGAGTACTATTCATGGGGAAGAAGTTCACCAGGAGCAAGGCGAGTGTTGCTCGTGGTGGTCCACGGCCGCAAAGAGTCAGAGGGTCATTACAGATGGGCGGGTTGGAGCCTCCCACTCACAAGCGACACGGCTTGCAGTCCCAAAAAATTAACTTTGGTGTGTAGCGCTGATCCCTCGGGCGAGTGGTGTGGTCCCATTTGTGATCAGGTGCATTCTTGATTGCAAAGTGCCAAAAAGCTTGATAACATGAGCCAAAAAACACTTTCAAGGGCCCAAGTCTGAAAATGCACTTCTTGGGAGTCAGCAACTGGTTGAAGACGGGTCCAAGAGCTGTAGCAGGTGAATTGGAAGTCTTTTGACTTGAAATATCAGGCAACAGGAGGCAGGTAAGCAAGTGATTGGAGTCACTCAGGGTTCAAGTGAGATGGGTCCAATTCTTCCTCAGCAGGACAGAGGGCAGAAGGGCAGCACAGCAGAAAAGCAGTTCTTCCAGAACAGCAGTTCAGAAAGGCAGTCCTTGTAGCAGCACAGCAGCCCTTCTTCCTGGCTGTGTTCTTCACAGGTCCAGCAGTGTACTGTGTTGGTTGGTTCAGAGGTCCAGTACTTATATAATTTTGTACCTTTGAAGTGGGGGTGTCTTCCTGCCCTGGCTCCAGACATACTGCAAGCCACCATGCATCCCTTTGCATTGAAGCAGAACACTCTATATTCAGGTGTAAGTGTCAGCTCTTCCCTCCCATCCTTCCCAGGATGGCCCATGAGGATGTTGATGGCCATCAGTCACACCTGAGCACCCTTTATGATGGGGTTTGTCTAGAGGGAATGCACAAAGTTCAGCTGTCACCAAGCTTAGACGTGTATTAGAGACAGGCTGCAGGCACATAGGGCTAAGAATGGCACTTTGAAAAGTGTAACCATAAATCTGCCATTAAAGAGGTTTTATTGATACAATTTCAACAGGTGTTAAACATGAGATTTCTACTCCTTCTCAATTAGGATTTGCAGCTTCTTAAATGTAACAAGGAATCCCTAATGTTAACCTATGAGAGGGGTAATCCTCTCAGTAGTGAAAAATTAATTTTGGAGTTTTTCACCACCAGGCCATGTAAAACTTAAATGTATGTGGCCTTCCTTTTAATTACATAGCATTGTCGCGTACGTTCTCACTATCCTAATGAGACTACTGGTTTCGGGCAGCAAAATCACCTCTACTGCGGGGGACTTAGTCTGATCCCACACTATGTGACACCTGTCGGCCTATTACGGGTTTTGTTCCGGCTAACTAGCAGTGCCTCATCTCCACCCAAGAGCAGGGATGATTGGGCAACCGGGTGCATGACATAAATGACTCCTAAGGGAAATCGTGGTCACTCAGACCTCATCCGTTTCTCTCAGTTACATTAGTCTCACGTATGCAAGGACAAACAGAGGCAGAGTATATTGCAATAAGGTTTTTTTGAAGTAACTGCATCTTAGATAAGAAGGCATGTATTGCAATAACTAGGACGATGAAGCACAATAAGATTAAGATTGTGACAAGGAGAGTAAAACACAAACATAACGCTACCATAGTGTCACTAAGATTGTTAAGGATAGTTCCTACCTAGGCTATGTTAGAGCACAGCATGATAAGCTCTAATTCTGCCCTTTAGGATTCCTCTGAGAAGACATCCTCCCTCATACCTGAGCAAGAGGCCTGTTGTCTACATAAGCAGCTGCAGCAGAGCACTCAGCATACAGTTGTGGTCATCTGTCTGGTATCTCCTTTTAACGTACATGGGTCAAAGTAGTGTGTTATACTAAAACAGCTGATGTTCCAAGAAAGGATCCCCACGTAAGAGTGTGTATGTTCTGTGAACATTGGAGACAAAGCATGCCACTGTTGCTGGCAACCTATCACACCACAGCCTTGAGAAAGCACAGAGTGAAAGAAATGTCTTGTTTAAGAACGCAGTACTGACCTTGGCGAAGAACAGCTAGATAGAGAAAATAAAATAAGACCCGAAATGCGGCTACTGTTAAAATAATATAATGAAGCTAAAATAAAACACATCTAGTTTAAAGTGCACAGCGGCAGGGCTAGTTTTCTAAAATAACGTGTATAAAACTATAGCTAAAATGGCTACACAACACCCTCCCCTTGTCGGTTCAAAGGTGGTTCAAAGCATAATTAAATATATAAAAGCCAGTACAATTAATCCTAAGGCATATGTAAGGGAATGTCAATAATGACAAGTTAAAAGACACTTGAGCATGTATTTAAAAGGACAATTTAAAATGTGAATTGTGGCGCTAAAAAAAACAGAATTTCAAAAAACAGAGTCATTTTTAAAGTCACCAATCGAATCCAGGATAATTGAAGATAGGAAATCTTCCACTTCGGCAGGTGGTAAAATAGCAAGTTTATCGCCAAGGGAAAACAAAGAGCATTTGTGTTCCAAAGCCTGAGCTCCAGCTGAGGCAGCAGCATTCCGTAGTGTGCCCAAGAGGAGTTTAGAGCTGCATTATCCACAAAGGGAAACTCATAAAAAGCTCAGCTTCCCGTAGCAAACGCACCCTCAACGCGCATGTCTGGTAATGAGCCCTCAGCGAGAACATCAATAGATCAGCGTCCAATGAAAGCAAGCGCTGTGTAGAAAGACTAACTTTCAGTGCACATTCAAAAGTGCACCAGAAGCACTGAAACACGGGCTACACACAATGCAAAACCGGTCTAAATGACAGAGACCAGTTGCACTCCAATTGCTCCAGGAGTGGTTCTCCAAAGTACTGCATCATGCGTTCACAACACAGCTGCCCTGGTGGAAGTGCTTTCAGTCCTCCTTGTTGCAACGGGACAGCCATTGCACATATAAAGTAGCAATAGCAAGATGCCACCTATTATAGCCAAAGTTATCGGAAATCCCCCGAAAATACTGGAGAATATTGAGTGGATGGACGAAGGTATTAAGCCAAATATAGAGGCAAAGGTGTGAACGAAACCAGAACCAGTAGCCTTAAAGAATTTTGCGATTCCAGTAGTACTGGACGCATTTAATATCTGTCCCACGAGTTCACCAAAGTGTCTTAGAAAGATAGTACTTAAAAGGGACTGTATCTCTGCAGATTACCTCGCAACCTGAAGCGCATAGGTCTCACGTGCAGATGTAAGCGTCACATGTTTTTGAAACAATAAAGCCTTGAGTCTGCTCAACTTGTCAAATTTCACATTTGAAGTAGCGATTAGGGGCCAAATCTCAGCTACTTCCCTCTGTTGCATGGAAGGAAAAAGTACATTCCCGCAGCATGTAACAATTTTGGAGACCGAAACGACATAAACTATTCCAGCTCGCATCCCACAACAGGTCTCACTATTAAGGAGCACATACTTGCCATTCGAGAGCACCTGGAACGCAGGTCTAATCAAGGGGACTGGGACTCCCTTTAGATAACAAGCCAAGTTTGCTGCAGACGCGTTGCACACCCCGTGTAAGGACAGCTGTTTACAAATCATCAAATGGCCTACAGAAGTCTTTTATTCACTACCGCTAAGAAAGACCTCTTTCATGTCATTGTATAAGAAGGGTAGCTCCCACACCTCGTGGATGTAACAATCTCCTAGACTTTCATATCTGCCCACTGGAATGTGTTTTAAGCAGGATGTGAATTGAAGTGTTGAAATAGGCAGATTGATGACCCCGTGTATTAACCACTCAGCAGATGGTATTTCAGCCACAGTAAAAGGCAACTTTTCTAATTTTTCAACATTTAACCTGACATAAGTCACTTCTTTTTTGCCATTAGTTCTTTTTGCATTAAATTAAATGTGGAAAATATGTCCCTCACGCTGATGTGTTGCCAGGGAATGCGACCTGCCTTCAGTGTTTGTAGTGTCCAACCTAACTGCATAATGGATCTTAGTTGACTCTGGCCATGGTGTAAGGAGGACGTCACTTTGTACTATGTCTATTGCAGAAGAAACAATGTTGTTTAAGGTATATATTCAGTTGGACAGGGTACGAATTCCATTATCTACAACAGCTAATGCCTTCTGTAAATTTTCCTGATCTATTTGCCTTAATCGGGAAGCAGCTTCTTGTTGAGAAAGCTTCCAAATTTCATTATAGACTGCAAATAAGAAGCGCTTTCTGCGTTGTTTTCTGGGGCCTAACAGGAAATCCTTTAAGTCAGTATTATTAGACAGGAGACTGAGGTGTTCTCTAATAGCATCTGGTGAGGAAGTCTTCAACCACTGCTGGCATAGTTTCCCTACACCGTATGTTGTTACAGTGCCCGCGTGTTCAGATGACACATAGCGAGTGTCAGGCCTATTTGTTCTAAAACCCCCTGTGGAGTTCACAAAATGTTTCTGACACCCATTGGTATCTATTGGCCACAATAACCACCCACCAGGACGTGAAAGTGAAGCAATAAATGTGCAGTTTTGGACCCATTCATCTTCTACTAATACTTATAGCCTTCTGTAGCCAACCGGGAAACAAAGGAATCCGAATAAATGAATTTGTATCTGTCAACAATATATGTAAATTTTCCATAAATTGCTATTTGAAATAATATGACTCAGCATTTTTAACATTGTACTCAGAAAACCTATGCACATTTTTCAGAATATGTTTTAGAACTTCCTTGTGAAGGAGTTGGACAATGTTCCGATTGTGTGTAATTAAAGATAGTCTTTGGGGTACTTGTTCTGTGAATGAAATGGTGTCCATAATAATTATAGCAAAACATGTCATCATAATTTTCTTTGGATTGATAAAAATCCTCACTTTCGAATAAAGTAAAATACTGCAACTCAGTCATCATAGAATTAACTGTTTTCACATCCCAGTGATCAGAAACAACTCTGGGTATTATTACATCGTTCATAGAAAGTTTAAACACACACAGAATTTGAATGACCTCCTTCGAGCCGTATATATCAAATGTGACTTTATCCCAAATAGTCCCATCTGGAATTGGTACAGCAGAAATGTTCACAAAAGACAAGTCTCTTTGGACTTTGTGAAAAGAAAAATGGGGTTTTAGGACCTCATCCACCACTTCAACTGTTGATCGTTCCGGAAGGTAATGACCATGTATTAATAGAAAGACAGTAATAACAAAGCCAATCCAAAGGAGGAAAGCTAATACAGTCAAGGAAAGCCACAGAAGTTCCATGGGAAAATAAAGTAATTTTTTTGAAGCCAATTTATCAGTTTATGGGGGTCATTACAAGCTTGGCGGGCGGCTACCACCGCCCGCCAAGCGGTAACCGCCGTGCGGCCGCCAATGCGGCCGCACTCCCGCAGACCCCATTATGACATCCCCGCTGGGCCGGCGGGCGCAAACCAAGTTTACGCCCGCCGGCCCAGCGGGGATGAGGCCGCAACATAGGAGCCGGCTCCTAATGGAGCCGTCGGTGTTGCGGCCGTGCGACGGGTGCAGTAGCACCCGTCGCGCTTTTCACTGTCTGCTATGCAGAAAGTGAAAAGCTGCCCGGGGCCCTGTTAGGGGGCCCAGGACACCCCTTACCGCAAGCCTCTTCCTGGTGGTGCAAACCGCCAGAAACAGGCTGGCGGTAGAGGGGTCATAAGGCGGATTATCACCGCCGGGGCTAAAACGGCGGGAAACCGCCGCGGTCGTAATACGGGTCTCTGTACCGCCAGCCTGTTGGCGGTACGGACGCCACATTACCCCTGGCGGTCACTGACCGCCAGGGTCGTAATGACCCCCTATGTGTTTTTGGCAGTTCAGATGCAGAAGAGGCAAATGAGTCTGAAAAGGTGGCAGTGATGTCGGCAAAGTATCCAGAAGCAGTTTGTGCAAAAACTGGAGCCGTATTTGAAGAAGGAGAACTGGTAGGATTCTCCCGCAGTGGTTCACTGTAAATGACGCCATCCGTTTGTGTTGAAGTTGAATCAAATCGATCAGCAATTTCCATGTTGCTTGTTGCAATAGATGTTAGTGGAACAAAGGCAAGATCATTTTCCATCCTCCCCAAGCTCGAAGAAGTGTCAGCGTTGCTGCTCAAAACTTGTAGAGGGACATCTTGACCAGTAGTGAGAGGGATTTGGGTACTACTGGTTGTTCCTCTTGGTCTAATGTGCAGGATCAGCCACATGGTGTAACTTGACATTGTCGATGGAGACAAAGTGGTTTTCTTTAGAGCCAGGCAGCGGTGGTAGAATAACAGTTCTGGTACCATGAATTCCCAGGACTGGAACCGATGCACAATAGGAAAGATCAAACTCCTTTTTCACAGCAACATTTTCACGTACTAGATCCCCAACCTTTGGATTCCAGCCGGTAGGTGTTATTGGTAAATCCTTAATTCCTACGGAGGCAGCACTGGTAGAAGTGTTGTGTTCACAGAACTGTTGTAGTTCCTGCAAGACAGTGACAAGCTAATTTATGTCAAAAGGTGTTTCTTCTGCCTCCATGCTGGGACCATCAAGATCTTGAACATACATTTGAGTTCCAAACAGGCACTCGTATGAAGTACGACCCCCAAGGGGACCTTCTAGGCAAATTATTAAGTGTTCTCTGGACCCCATACAGGTGATTATGCCATGTACGACCCGTACCTAATACTCTAGCTGTTAAGGATTGCTTTAAATCTCGGTTTCGTCACTCCACAACACTATTTCCCTTGGGATATAATTGTAATTGTAATTGTAATCGTATTTATATAGCGCTTACTACCCCTGACGAGGCGTCGAATCGCTTTTCGATGAGTAGCATGCTACTCCGGAACCCAACAAGAATTAGTGATGGATTAGTATAGTTAAATAATGAGTACAGTTTTAGTATTATTATGAGTTCATTTGAGCCGCGGATATGGGAGTTTGTTAGTTAGACTGGAGTAATGGAGGGGTGGAGGAGGAAATAAATCCAGAGGTGTTAATTGGGAGTATATCCTTCATTTACTCAACCCAAAGGCTTGGGATGAGTAAAGGGGGGTGGAGGGGGAAGAGTATGTGGAATTGTTAGGGAGAGCATAGTAGCAGGGTGAGATGAATGCAGGAGAATTTAGTAGGGTTGTGTGGGAGGTCACAGAGGTAGAGTGAGGTTTGGTGAGTTAGATGTGGAGGGAAGAGCTTAGGCAGAGATATTTAGGAGATGAAAGTGGTAGAAGGGATTTGGGATGAGTCAGAGTGAGAATGGAGGATAGTTTGATAGAGACATGACATAAGAGTGATGAGTAGATAAGTGTGATAAGATGAGAGCAGGAATTCATAGATATCTAGTATAACAACCCAAAAAAAACAGGAGCCATGCAATGATCCACGAACATGCCAAGCACAGAAACAACATATACATATACACATACATATATATATACATATATATATATATATATATACACACACACACACACACACATATGCACATACAATACATAATTAGAATCATGGGTAAAAAAAATACTAAGGGCCTGATTCTAACTTTGGAGGACGGTGTTAAACCGTCCCAAAAGTGGCGGATATACCACCTACCGTATTACGAGTCCATTATATCCTATGGAACTCGTAATACGGTAGGTGGTATATCCGCCACTTTTGGGACGGTTTAACACCGTCCTCCAAAGTTAGAATCAGGCCCTTAGTCAGACAGGTTTAAAGAGTGTGTGTGTATTTTATTGTTATGACATAGTAGCAATACATATTTTCCAAATAAACTATAAATAAATAGAAATATACATATAATCTGAAAAAAACATTTATCCACATAGGCATATGCAGTTCATAGTTGTTTGAAAAAGGTGGTTATGAAGGAAAGAGCCAACTCTTGAGTAGTTTTCTGAAGACAAGAAAGTTATCTGTGGCTCTTTTTTTTTTTTTTTTTTTTTTAACTTTTCTTTTATTGTTAATAACACAATATGATACAGAGTCAGTGGGATCAGGGTCCCGTCAATCGAGAGTAATTGCACAGCAGTGATATTAGGAAACCAAAGAAGAGAAAACGCATAAGGCACGAAGAAGGTAGCAATCGTAATATAAAAACCTGAGGTAGAGTTCACTTCCAACATGTTTTAGGCTATGTGGGGGGGTTTAAAGAGGATAAAGATATAAGGGTAAAGGGTAGGTTGTACCTGTTCAGACGAGAGGACCGGGGAGTGCTACCTTGGGAAGCGAGGGATGTCGCTGCGCGGATAATGGGTGTTGCAGCTCATATCAACTCTGTGGTCAGTTTTGGTTGGGATCAGGTGACTATCAGACGACATAGGGAGAGGGTCTACCATGGAGATCTGTTTGGAGCGTTGCTGGAAGGCGACGTTCGGACTCTAGTGGGTATTTAGAAAGAGACGTGGGGGTAAGGGGTGAGGGGGAAAGAGAAAGAGAAAGAGAGAGAGGAAAGAAAGAAAGAAAGAGGGAAAAAGGAAGGAAGAAGAAGAAACAGTAGGAAAAGGGAGGGAGAGAAGGGGAAGGAGAAAAAAGAAGGGGAAGAGGAGAAAAGAAGAGAAAAGAGAAGAAAGAGAAGGGGAGATAAGGAGGCGGAGAGGGGGGAGAATACAGAGGGAGGGGGCGGTACGGGAGCGAGGGGGAGAAGGGGGAAAAGACGCATGTGGGGGAGGGGAGGGAAAGGGAAGGGAGAAGGGAACAATGGTGGTTCCGGGTAGGGCACTATTGCCCCCTTGTTAGAAAGGGAGCCCATACCTGTAGGAATATTTGAGCTTGGTCTTGTAAGTTATAGATGATCCGTTCATGCATAGCAGTGCGGATCATGGCTGTAATCCATTCCTCCGGGCTTGGGGGGGTCTCTGACCGCCAATGTCTGAGTATGCAAATGTTTGCAGTAGCTAACGCTGTGTGCAACAGTCTCTTGTATGGCTTAGGGAGGTCTGGTAGGGAGGTCGTATCTTGCAGAAGTATGAGGGCAGGAGGAAGTGGTGACGGAAGTGACATTACTTCAGCCAGAGTGGAGCTCACAGCATCCCAGAGTGGTCGTACTGTTGTACAGTTTACTAAGATATGTATCAGGTCACAGGATTTTTCTGGACATCGCCAGCAGTTCGCATGCGGGAGGAGTCCGGTCCTATGCAGTTTCGCTGGGGACCAGTGCCATTCATGTAAGGTTTTGAAGAGGCAGAATTTCAAGCGTGCTTCCCGGGTGCCTCTGTCTAGTGTCTCTAGGGTAGCTTCCCAATCATCTGGGTCTAGATCCTGCTGCAGCCTGGTTTGCCACCGTAGACGTAGTTTGTCCATTAGCGGTTGGGAGTAAAGCCGTCGAATAATTAGATTATAGAGACCCGACATTACTCCCTTGTGTTGTCCCCATTGCTGCAGGTAAGCCACTATCGGTGAGGGCAGGGATCCCCGCAGTGGAGGTGTATTCCTTTGGGAGAGACAATGCTTGAGTTGCATGTATCTCCATTCCTGGTTCGGGTGTAGGCCGAACTCCTCCCTTAACTTGGGGAAGGGTTTGAGCACATCGTTCTCCAGGACCTGTGAGAGGTTGAGGATGCCTGCCTGTTTCCATTGCGGCCAATGGAGTACCTCGCCACCTATGCTTAGGCCACTGTTGTGCCACAGGGGCGCTTGGGCATGTATGAGGGGGTGGACCCCAAACAGTGGGTGGGCCCTTTGCCAGGATGCCCTGGTCGCCGCCAGGATAGGATTCACTGAGTTAGTGGCTGGGAGGTCTGCACGGTAGGGTCCACCGAGTCCTTCGTTCGCAGCCAGGAGTCGTTTTTCCACTGCTATCCACAAGGGGGGATCTGGTATATTCAATAGTGTATTGGATAGCTGAGACATTTGGAGGGCTAAAGAGTAGTGTTCCACCGATGGGAGTCCCATTCCCCCGTTTATGCGGCAGGCCAAAAGCTTGGCTGGTGATAGCCGTGGTCGCATTGTGCCCCACACGAATGTTCTAATTAGTGCATCAATGCCTCTTAGTGTGGAGAGGGGCACTTGTAAGGGCAGGAGACCTAGGATATAGGTGAAGCGGGGTACCGTCACCATTCTAACCGCCTGTACTCTGCCCCACATGGAGAGGCCTAACTGGGTCCATTTCGCAAAGTCCAGTTTCGCCCGTGTGATGAGAGGGTCAATGTTGTCCGCCACCATGTATGCCAGTCCAGGGTTAACAAGCACTCCTAGGTATTTAAGATGTTTTGGCATCCACCGGAATGGGTAGCCTAGGAGTGCCGCTTTTGTGGTTACTCGCGATAGTGGAAGTGCCTCGCTTTTGTCCCAGTTAATACGGTATCCCGATAGGGCTGCAAAGTCCTCGATTACCTCTAATAGGGCCGGTATGGATCTTTCCAAGTCCGTGAGTGTTAAGAGGATATCGTCAGCGTAGAGGTATATCTTGGAGGTGCCTTCGGGTAGTGGTAGGCCGGTTATGGAGTGGGAGGACCGGATAGCTGCCGCCAAGGGCTCCATTGCCAAAAGGAACAGCAGAGGTGAAAGGGGGCACCCCTGCCGTGTACCCCTTCGGATAGGGAAAGGGTCTGAGAGGAAGCCTCCGCAGTTGACTCTGGCCGCGGGTTGATCATAGAGCAGTCGTACCATGGAGATAAATTTGTTGCCTAGACCAAATCTCTCTAAGGCTGCAAATAGGTAGGGCCATTCTATGCGGTCGAACGCTTTTTCGGCGTCTAAGGACAGGGTCAGCGCCGACTCCGGGGAGTCTCTGGCCGCCCATAAGGTATGGCACAGGGTTCGTAGGTGGTTCCTAGACTTGCGGCCCAGTACAAACCCCACCTGTGTATAGTGTATTAAGGACGGGATTACTTTACATAATCTGTTTGCCAGGAAGCTTGCTAGAATATTGATGTCCCCGTTTAGTAGAGAGATGGGTCGGTAGCTGCTGCATAATAAAGGATCTCTCCCAGGCTTCGGTATGACAGCTATTGTGGCATTATTGGATATGGCCCCTAATGTCTGTGTTTCGCAGGCTTCATTGAGGGCTTCGCATAAGATATTAATCGCCCCTACCCATTTATAAAATTCTGCAGGGTATCCGTCCTCTCCGGGTGATTTGTGGTACGGGAGGTCAGAGATGACTTTATCTATCTCCTGTCTGCTTATTTCCCCTTCTAATAGGCTACGGCCCTCGTCTGTTAGGGATGGGAGGTCTAGCTTCTTTAAGAAGGTGGTAGCTTGCGCTAGGTTGGTCGTGGTTTCCAGCATGTAAAGGTGTCTATAGAATTGGGCAAATTCGTTTGCAATGGCCTGCGGGTGAGTCAGTATGTCCCCGGAGGGAGAACGAATGGCTGGGATGGCTAGAGCGGCTGCTCTTTGACGGAGTTGGGCTGCAAGCAGTCGTCCCGCCTTCTCACCCTGTTCGTAGTGTCTCCCCTGGAGTCTCTGTAATGCGAATTCGGCCTGGGTGGTGTATAGCTCATTAAGGGCCATTTGGGCTTGCTCTAGACTTCGGCGGCCTGGAAGGGAGGGGTGTGCTGTATATTGTCTGGTTAGTCTGCGTATGTCGAGTTCCAAAGCCGCTTGTTGCTCTTTTCTGTCTTTGTTCGCTATCGCCGCACCCCGCATGAGCTGTCCCCATATCGAGGCTTTGGCTGCGGCCCACATAGTTCGACTTGAATCAACCGTACCGAGGTTGTCTTGGGCGAAAGTGGTCGCATGATCCTGTAGCTGCAACTTACCTTGGGGGGATCGATATCGATGGATCGCTAATCTCCAGGGTTTTCGGCCCGGGGATACCAGGCCTAAGCGGATGGCTATAAGGACTGGGGAGTGGTCTGAAAGGCCTCTCTCCAGTATGTCGTCCCCCAAGGTGTGGGCCACAAGGTTATGGGATAGGAGAAAGTAATCGATCCGTGATTGGGTACCGTGCACCGGCGAGAGAAAGGTAGATTCTCTGTCCGTTGGGTGAGTCAGCCTCCAGTGGTCAACCAAACCATTATCCGCGAGTATATCAGACTGGATGGCCCTGTCTGCGTTGTTACTCGTGTCTAGAGGCCCCGTCCTGTCCAATGCTGAGTCCCTTGCTAGGTTCCAGTCTCCTCCTATAACGTAACGGGATGCCCCTGTCTTGGTTAGAAGTCGATTGAGCTGGAGGAAGAAGAAGCATTTGGGATCTGTTGGTGCATAGACTGATCCCACACACAGTGTTGAGTCCCTGATTTTCAGTTTGGTAAATATGTATCGGCCCTCGGGGTCTGTCCACGATTTGACGACCGTGAAAGGGAGGGTTTTGCGTAAGAGGATTGCCACCCCGCTTTTTCTTGGGACATTCTCAGTATCGGGTGAGGGTGGGGTGCAGCTAAACAGGACGGTTCCCACCCAGTCACGTCGTAGTCTATCAGATTAAAGACTGTCTAGGTGTGTCTCTTGTAATAAGGCGATGTCTGCCTGCTTAGAGTTAAGGTAGGATAGGACTTTCTTCCGTTTGATAAAGTGGGTAAGGCCGTTTACGTTCCATGATATCACCCTGAGGGGAACTACTGGTGCTCCCATCCGGTTGGGCATCCTCGTTTCCTGTGTCCGCCCACCCGGGGGTATGAGCTCGGGGGAGTGGGGTGGACTCTGTGAACTGAAGAGGATGTCAGGAAGGGGGAAGGGGGGGGAAGGGTGGCGGGCGCGTTGGATACGAAGAGGAGTTGAAAAGAGAATAAAAAGGAGACAGTGGAGGAAGGAAGAAATAAAAAAGAAGGTAAAGAAGGGAGACCGGGATACAAGTCCCGAAGTACACAAACTTTAACCGGCGGGTCTAAAACCTAGGCCGATTGAGCTTCGACGCCCGGCCAGCGGGCCCCGCGCCGGGGGGGGAAGGGGGTGGCGCCCACGAGGCGCCCCAGACCTCCGCGTGGATGCCTCCAATTATGTCCGGGGGGTGTAGTATGTGTTTGTGATCAGAGGATGGGGGGAGGAGGGAAGGTCGCATGTTGGCCGCGTCCCTGTGGTGGGGGGGGGGGGATGGGAGAAGCGCGAGGAAAGGACAGGGGCAGATGTTATTGTTACTGAGGTCGCTTCCCCTTGGTTATTCTGAGGGGTTGCGGCATGTATATGCTGTGGGACTTGGCATCTGTGGTCTGTTCTGCTTTGCACCAGCGCCCATCATTATGTCACTATTGCGTTTGTTAGTAGACCGGGGTCTAGAGCTCAAAACCCAGTTCAGAATCATTTTGCCCCAACCCTGCCAGGGCAAGCCAGTAGTGTGCAAGGGTATTAGGTCAGTTCCCATATTATCCAGAGGACGTTATAGATCCTGTTTCTAGATGGGAAAAGTGATGTGGGATATGGTAAGTGTTACCCGGCATGAAGGGGAGGGACGTTGAGAAACAAAAGTAATCGGGAGCCAACAAAAACTATCACACAATCCGAACAGTCTTAGCAGTCCGAGGTCGGTTAAAGCCTTCTGGGGGGGGGGGGGCGGTTCTCCGTGGTGCAATGTCTGAAGAGTATACATTAAAATAGATTACTCATCATTTCTCTGTGTCAGGACTCTTTCATCAAAGTTCCTATGTTTCCTGCAACGTTTCTATGACAGTCTGTGGTTGTAGATATCGAGGGCTTATAGGAAAACTGTGTCCATGTTGGTTTCAGATAGTAGGCACCTAGGGTTTCAAAGGGGATCGGGACTTGTCTCTGTCCGGCAGCTGTGTGTGCATCGCCACCGCCTGTAGAACTTGGCCCCTGTCATCAAAACTTTTTGTTAATCTCTCCAGGTCTCTACCCCTGGTTTGGGGGTCTGTAGTAGGTCTTCCGTCAGTGTCCAGAGCAATTTCCGATTGGCCCATTCCCCTAGTTTGGTTCTGTGTGTCTTGGGGGGATAGGGTTGTTGATTCCATGGGTTGTGTCAGATCATGCAACCCCTCTAGGAACGACTTCAGGTCCTCTGGGTCATAGAAGGTTCTTGACTCTCCGTTCTTAGTTATCCACATCCTGGCTGGCTCGAAGAGGCCGAATTTAACATCCAGATGGCGAAGGCGAGGGCGGAGGGAGAGAAAGGCTCTTCTACGATCTGCTGTTTCTTTGGAGAAGTCTGCTGAAAGGCGGATTTCGAGGGAACCGAGCCGGAGTGGACCTTGCCTTCGGGATAGCTGTAACAGTTGGCGGACCTGCCCGTGCCGGAGGAAGCAGGTTATGATTGGACGAGGACGATCTTTTCCGTTTTGTCTCTTGAGACCAAGTCTATGCGCTCTTTGAAATTCCAGAGGGGGGTCAAATGTTATGTCGGCTAGTTTGGGAAGCGTGTCTCGCAGGTAAGAGAGGATATCTGTACCCTCAATGCCTTCCGGAAATCCAAGGAAGCGGACGTTGTTTCTGCGGCTTCGGTCCTCAAGGTCGGTTAACTTGCTGCGAAGGTACAAGAGTTCCTGATCTCTGTCAGTCTGTAAGACCACTTGACTTTCCACAGCCGCTACTCGATGGTCCAGTCCGGAGATTTGTGACTGGAAGCCCGCTATTTCCAAGCGCATGGATCTCGTTTCCGCTGTTAATGCTGACATGGCAGTGTCCATACCTTCCAGTTTGCGGCCTACTGCCGATATCTCCTGCAGTATACAATCCATTGATGCTCCTTGAGTGTTGTCTGACATGGTGTCGTGTGAGGGGGGTGGAAAGTCTGCGGTATCAGGATGTTTCTGTTGGCGCAGGGCTTCAGAGAAGAGTAGTTGGCGAGCAGGTTTACACTGTACTTTACCTGCCGTCTTGCCTCTGGGCATTGCGGGTTTCTCCCTGCAGGTGGGGATCCAAGGGGGTGCCTGTCCGTGTCTCAATGAGGGCGATCAGCGTGGGCGGCAGAGGAGAGAGGGTGGCAGGGGGGGGCAAGGGGGGTTCAGGGTAGTTGATGAGTTCAGGGGAGTACCTCTCTAAGTGGTCTCCTGGGAGGGCTGTCGTTGGCGTATATATACGAGGGGAAGGATCTCGGTGTTGGCTCTATAGCATTCAGCGTCCCGCACTGCTGTTCTGTGGAGAGAGGAGTTTTTTTTTTTTTTGGAGCCGAGGTCCGATGTTATTACTGGCCCTCTTTGCTCTCCATGCCTCGTTAGTTCTAGCTTTGTTGGAGGCTACAGTGGCTTTTACCTTTTCCTGCTAGTGTGATATTGCTTCTTTTGTTGTTATGTTTGTGTTGTTCGTTTTCCTTTCTCTTTTTTTTTCTCCTCTTTTTTTTTTTTTGTTCCTTACTCTTTGCCCCCTCTTGTGCTTGCCCCTCTTTTTATTAGGAAGTGTTTGCTCCTTTGCTCTTTGCCTTCTCCTCTTCCCGTCCTTTTCCTTCTCTCTCCGCTCGTTGTTATATTCCTCTCTCTCTCTCCTCACTCGTGGCCCCTCTCTCACTCATCTACCACCCTCATCTCCGTACATCTCTCATCCTCTCTGACTCACCGGCTCGGCCCTCACCTCTCCATCCTCTTCTGGGGCCTCTGTCGTTCCTCAGGGGGCCTTCTCTGGAGCAGGTAAGGCTGGGGGGGTGGGGATAGCCGTCCGTTGCGCTCCGCTGGTGGTGAGGCCTCTTGTCGCCGGTCCCGTCACCCCCGGCAGAAGGGGGAAGGGTGGAGAGGCACTGGGAGGCGCGTCGTCAGCCTCGGGCCACCTCCTGTTGTTGTTCCGGGCCGTAATTTTGGTCGGCCCTGTTCTCCCCCTTCGGCAGCGATCGATCGGGAGGGAGGGAGGGGACAGGCGGCGTCCGGGCCGGTTGCCGGCTCCGGGAGCCGCAGATGAGCCGCTGTCAAGGCGCAGGTAGGGACGGAGGGCGCGCTCCCCCACTTCGGGCTTCAGCGAGGGACGCGTCTCTCCGTGTCGGGGTGATTCCTCACTCGAGGCCGTGGTTTAGAGGCCTGCCGTAGGCCTCAAGCCTGCTCCCCTCGTTCCGCCCGGCGTCTCCGGGGAGGGCGTACCCCCCGCATCACAGATGTCGGCCGTTCGTTGTCTCCAGCTCCTATGTCGGCCCCCGCTGCGCTCGGGGGTCCCTCGGAGCGCCCCCAGCGCCGCCGCCACCGCCGCGTGGCCCGCCGCCGTACAGAGCTCGGCTCTCAGGCGGCCATCATGGATTGCGGCCAGACCACGCCCCACCTTATCTGTGGCTCTTATAGTTGGGGGTAATGAATTCCATAGTTTGGCTGCTTGGACGGAGAAGGATGTACCACCTATAGTCTTTTTCTTGTATGGTGGGGTTCTAAGGCTGGGTGCCAGTCTTGAGCGGAGGGTTTATTGTTGGATGTATTTGGTCATTTTCTTTCTGATAAAAAAGCGGTCCTGTTCCATGTATAGCTTTGTGGGTGATACAAAGCAGCTTGAAAGTGCATCTTCTGGCAACGGGTAACCAGTGTAGTGCTCTCAAGGCAGGGGAGATGTGGGCTTGCGGCTTTATATGCAGTAGTAGCCTGGCTGTGGAATTCTGGATACGTTGTAGTTTTTTCATAACAGATAGAGATGATCAATGGTAGAGGCTATTGGAATAATCCAGTTTGGATAGTACAAGTAAGATGGTAGCTTGCACCTTGTGTGGAAATCCGAGGTGGGGGAAGATGCGTCGTAAAGTCTTTAAGGTGATGAAGCTTGTGCGTGCTAATTTGTCTACTTGGGCATTCATAGTTAACTTGGAATCCATGGTGATTCCTAGGTTTTTAACTTCCTTGGATAATTGATTGTCAGGCCAGATGCACAGAGGGTCATAACTTTTCCAGTCACCACATATGAGTATTTCTGTTTTGGAGGTATTTTAGTTTGAGATGGCTCCAGGTCATCCACTGATCAACGGCTCTGGGGCAACTCAAGATTTGTGAGTTTTCAATGTTTTTGGGGTCTTCTAATTTAAGTATTATTTTATATCATCTGCATAGTTGTGGCATGTGAGATGGAAATCATTGATCAGTTCTGGTAAAGATATCATGTAGATGTTGAAAAGCAAAGGTGAGATGATTGATCCTTGGGGGACCCCTGCTTTTGTGAGGTAGGGTTCGGACGAGAAGAGGGGCGATTGGATGATATTTGCTCTTTTTTAAAGATAGGAAGTAATCCAGTCGAGAGCAATCCCTTGTATGCCGGCTTCATGGAGTCTTTGAGTAAGGGCGTCATGGTCAACCGTATCAAAGGCAGCCTGTATTCCTTCTGTTTCTTGTATATGAGACAATTATGTATTAAACTGTGTTGACATGCAGTTAGAAACAAGCACATAAGGACCAGTGAGGGTTTAAAAGATTCGCAAGAACAGCAAGATAGTTAGACTTCGGAAGGGGATGTCAAGTGAGACCTTTCACTAGATTTAAGAGCGCTTTTCACTGAGCCGAGTTTAAAAAACAACCCTGAATAAAGCAGACTTCATCCAGGGTGTGAAAACATACCAAGGTCTGGCAGAGGCATTGTGCTATAGTTGCATGTAATGGAGTTGGACCCTTAACGAAGTCATGGTGTCCCTGAATGCCCTTGAGGTGAAAGCAGGGCCCTGATCTGAGTGGAAAGTTGCAACTGCATATGTGCCGATAAAGACTTGCAAACCTTTCATAGCAGTCCGATCATCAGCTGAGCATTGTGGCCACACCCATAGAAATCTGGAGCAGGATCCAACAGCGACTAAGATGTATTTGTATGCACTGTCAGGAGTCAGAGGACTGCAATGGTCCAAGATCACACATTGTAGTGCTTTGTTTGAAATTAGGACGGGTGTCTGTGGTGGGCGTTTGACGGTGGACCCCTTAATTAGTTGGAAGATATCACAACAAAGGACATACTTCTTAGTCTGTTTGTATAGACCTGGCCACCAATAAGAAGCCTGCAATAATGATATTGTAGCTGCCACACTAGCATGGGCAGAAGCAACCCCCTCAGGCGCTGCTTTGATCAACTCTGGTCTTAGGTATTTCTTGAGAATTACTCGAACTTCCACGCCTGGTATTTTTACTTCTGCAGTAAGGAAGCCTCCCATCCGGTAGGAATATTTAACTGGATATCCTTTAGGTAAAGGTGTGCCATCAGCCGAGGCTTGCACGGCAGCCAGTATTTCATTGTCCAGTTTGGTTCTAGAACGAGTTACTGCAGCTACAGAAGCCGTAGCTACTTCAGATTTGGCTGCTTCATCAGCCAGTGTATTCCTAGCAACGTGTATTCCAACGCGCTGGCATCCAAGTGTATGTACAACATGGACATTTGGTAGCGGTTCCTTCAGATCTGCTACTTTCCCCCACAGAAGTCTGTGTTTGATGGTGTTATCTTTGGAATCTCTGAACCCATTCTGGCACCAATAATGCAGATATTCATGGAAGGACTGGACACAATAGTACGAATCAGAGACAATCAGCGTTAGCTGGTCAGGACCCGTATGCTCCAGTGCCATCACCAGAGCCTTTAGCTCTGCTAGGTGTCAGTGCAGTCCCCTAGGGGTTGCGTAAAGGTATGTTGTGAATATAATTTGCTACCCTCCATATAGCCTCTTATCACTGCGCAGGCAGCGGAGTATTGATGCTTAGTGCCTATTGTGGGTTGTGCTGAGCCATCGGTGTACATGGCTCTTTGATATTGATCAATAGGCAATGTATTTGCTGGAACTGGGTATTCTAGTTCATATTGCAAAATTTCTTGAGTTTGTAACTTTGAGTCAAAAATATAGTCAACATTATTGGTTGTCAGAGACGTTTCCCATTGGATCCAACGTGGATGTAATGCTTTAGCGTTTGGAATGCTGGTTTTGGTAACAGCCTCAAGGGCTGGGATTGGAGATGCAACAATAATGCATTTCCCTTGGGCCAGTGGTCTTTCTTTAATGACAGCCATCAGAACAGCAGGTTGAATTTTCTCAGTGGGAGCAAAACGTTGTTCTGCTGTTGAGTACAAATGTGATTTGTATGTAATCGGTCTCACCCTCATTGAATGTTACATAGGTGAAACCAATGGCACCAGCAATTACTCTGATTACCAGATGGTTTTTATTGTCCCTTGTGTGTAGGTGTTGTGCTGCAAGAATGTCTTGTTGTATTGCTCTGAGACTGCATGTGTGTTCAACTGTCCAGAATTTACTGGAAAAGTCAGGATGTATCAAGTCAAATAAGGGTTTTATGCATGATGCGTAATCTGGAATGTATGTTCTGCAAAATTTAGAAAACCCAATAGGGATTGGAGTTTTTTAATGGTATTTGGAGGTTGTAACTGTGCGCATTTTTCTAACAATTGTGGCGCTAGGCTCTTTCCTTCACTTGATAAATCGTATCCCATAAACAGGACACTAAAGAAGGCTATTTTTGTTTATTTTTAAGTTGAATTTATAGCCTAATTCGACAAATGCTACATCAATGCAGGCTACCCGTCTTAGATGTTGCAGTAATTCATCGTCTTTAAGGTAGATATCATCTACATAGGACAATGCTTCAGGGTTAATGTCGTACAATATTGAAGTTACACGAGCAGCAAACAGTCCTGGGCTGTTCTTGTATCTCTGTGGTAGAAGACAGATTTTTTTCTGGGAGCCTAGTGTACTGAAATTAGTTAGGTCTCTACTCTCAGGCACTATATTTTGGCAGAAGAAGCCATTGGAAATATCCAATGTTGTTTTGTATTTTTTGCACACTATGGCCCTCATTCTGACCCTGGCGGTCAGTGATAATGCAGCGGCCAAGCCGCCAACAGGCCGGCGGTCCAAAATATGCAATTCTGACCCTGGCGGGAACCGCCAACACAGCCCGCCGCATTAACACTCCGCCCGCCACGGCGGAACAAACAAACAGCGCGGCGGTCCCCGCCAACAGCCAGGCGGCAGACAATGTACCGCCCACCCTATCACAACCCACCAATTCGCCACCTTTTCCGGGGCGGGAGCACCGCCGATAAAAACACGGCGGAAACAGACTACGAACGGGAAAACGCTCACCTCTACGCACTCCACGCGAGATTCCGGCAGTATGGAACCCGAGTTGCAGGTCATCCCCGCACTCCTATACCTGCTCCTGTACCAGGAGCACGCCCGGCGGCGCGGAAGACATCGGTGAGTACTGCACCTACGACACAGGGGAGGGAAAAGATTACCGGCACACACCCACCCACCCACACCCACTACAACACACACATCAATGCATTCCCACAGATCACTGTCACAACCCACAAACCCCCCCCTCCGAAATAATGCAAAGACCAAAAGAAGAGATCATAAACGGGCAGAGATATTGAAATATGGACACCAGTAATCCCAATAAATAAATAAACTATGTACAAAATATATACAGCTACTAAATGTACTCCAACCACTGTCCGTGGACCACAGGGGTCCTGTGCAAAGGGGCAAGGCCCAGTCCCACGACAAGAACTCCACGGAGAGAACACTGCAGGGGCATCAGAAAGAAAATAGGACAGGCACCTCAGGGGGAAGGGAAGGGGGGGCACCTCAGCCACTTGAGTACACGACGCCAGATCCACGAGGGGACTCCATGACCACTGGCCCATCCTGGGGAGAGCAAAGCCACAGTCCATACAGTCCATACAGTGGGTGGCCTGCCCACTGGGCCATCCTGGGGAGTGCAAAGCCACAGTCCATACAGTCCATACAGTGGGTGGCCTGCCCACTGGGCCATCCTGGGGAGTGCAAAGCCACAGTCCATACAGTCCATACAGTGGGTGGCCTGCCCACTGGGCCATCCTGGGGAGTGCAAAGCCGCAGTCCATACAGTCCATACAGTGGGTGGCCTGCCCACTGGGCCATCCTGGGGAGAGCAAAGCCGCAGTCCATACAGTCCATACAGTGGATGGCCTGCCCACTGGGCCATCCTGGGGAGAGCAAAGTCACAGTCCAAACAGTCCATAACAGACTCCACTGCCACTGGAGGAGGCATGTTGGCCAGAGGACATCCTGCAGCCCTGCCCGAGACAGATCCTGCCCTGCCACGTCTGCCAAAGGGCCAGCGGTTCTTGCCTGGAAGGGCCCAGTTCAGCGCTTCTTGCCTTGAAGGGCCCAGTTCAGCGCTTCTTGCCTTGAAGGGCCCAGTTCAGTGGGTCTTGCCTTGAAGGGCCCAGTTCAGCGGTTCTTGAGACGCCGGTCCCCAGCGGAGCGGTGCTGGAGACGGCGGGGCCCAGTTCAGCGGTGCTTGAGACGGCGGTCCCCAGCGGAGCGGTGCTGGAGACGGCGGGGCCCAGTTCAGCGGTGCTTGAGACGGCGGGGCCCAGTTCAGCGGTGCTTGAGACGGCGGGGCCCAGTTCAGCGGTGCTTGAGACGGCGGGGCCCAGTTCAGCGGTTCTTGAGACGGCGGGGCCCAGTTCAGCGGTGCTTGAGACGGCGGGGCCCAGTTCAGCGGTGCTTGAGACGGCGGGGCCCAGTTCAGCGGTTCTTGAGACGGCGGGGCCCAGTTCAGCGGTGCTTGAGACGGCGGGGCCCAGTTCAGCGGTTCTTGAGACGGCGGGGCCCAGTTCAGCGGTTCTTGAGACGGCGGGGCCCAGTTCAGCGGTGCTTGAGACGGCGGGGCCCAGTTCAGCGGTTCTTGAGACGGCGGGGCCCAGTTCAGCGGTGCTTGAGACGGCGGGGCCCAGTTCAGCGGTTCTTGAGACGGCGGGGCCCAGTTCAGCGGTTCTTGAGACGGCGGGGCCCAGTTCAGCGGTGCTTGAGACGGCGGGGCCCAGTTCAGCGGTTCTTGAGACGGCGGGGCCCAGTTCAGCGGTTCTTGAGACGGCGGGGAACAGTTCAGCGGTGCTTGAGACGGCGGGGCCCAGTTCAGCGGTTCTTGAGACGGCGGGGCCCAGTTCAGCGGTGCTTGAGACGGCGGGGCCCAGTTCAGCGGTTCTTGAGACGGCGGGACCCAGTTCAGCGGTTCTTGAGACGGCGGGGCCCAGTTCAGCGGTGCTTGAGACGGCGGGGCCCAGTTCAGCGGTTCTTGAGACGGCGGGGCCCAGTTCAGCGGTGCTTGAGACGGCGGGGCCCAGTTCAGCGGTGCTTGAGACGGCGGGGCCCAGTTCAGCGGTGCTGGAGACGGCGGGGCCCAGTTCAGCGGTTCTTGAGACGGCGGCCGGTCTATGGCCAACTGCTCATTGCCTGGTGGTGCCCTCCTGGGCAGCGGGGATGGTGCTCCTTCAATGCCCACCTGGGCTGTGGGTGGTGGGGCCCTCCTGGCCAGCTGGGCTGGGTCCTCCCTGGGCAGCGGCTATGGGGGTGGTGGGCTCCTCCTGGGCAGCAGGCCTGCAGCCTGACCTCTCCGACTTGCTGCCCTTGCCCTCCTTAGTCGGGAGTCTGTGGCCCTTTCCTCCCTTTGGAGCTGTGGCTGGTGACTGTGTCTGGGTGGTGTCCGGGGGGATGTAGAAGCCGGGCTCCTGCGGCGCCCCTTCCGCCTTCTGCTCCTCTTCCCAGGGGGTGGGCTGGCTGTCCCCTTGCTGCTGGGCGAAGATCCAGACATGCGGGCTGGTGGGCTCCAATACCCCTGCACCCTTGTCAAGGGGGCTGCAGGGCTGGTGGTGGCTGAGGTGCTCTTCTTACCCCGACGAGAAGGAGGGGGGGGCTCAGGGTCAGGAAAGAAGTTAGCAGTGGCGAGGAAGAGTTTCTTGGGACAATGGAGAGTGGTAGGTACAGTGGGAATGGGAGTGGAGGGAGAGGATGTGGTTGTAGGTGAGTCACGTTTGCTGTCTTTGGGTGCAGGTGCAGGAGGGATAGGCTGTCGTGAGGTGGATGGCTGTTGGGTGGGTGGGTGGCTGCGTTTGTGTGGTGTGGAAGAGGGGGTGACAGACACAGTGGGAGAGGACACAGGGGACGTGTAAATGGCAGTGGGGGTGGTGACTGCACGTGTGCGGACTGGACTGGAGGGTGTGCTGGTGATGGAAACACTGGCTGATGGTGAGGTGAATGGAGGTGTGAGTGTAGACGTCACAGGGAGGGAGGAGGGAGACGAAGAGGTGGGGGTCACAGAGGTGGTAGTGACTGTTGGCATGTCTGCATCGGAATGTTGCGTGTGTGAATGTCTGCGTGATCTGTGGTGCTTATGTTTGGATGAGCTTCTCTTGGGTGTTGAGGTGTGTGCAGGCTGGTCTGATGGTGTGGGTGGGACAGGCAGAGGAACAGGAGACTGGGAGGAGGGAGTTAGTAGAGGGAGGCAGGAGACAGGGACAATGGCTGCCGTCAGTGCTGAGGCCAGAGCCTGGAACGATCGCTGATGGGCAGCCTGACCCGAATGAATGCCCTCCAGGTACGCATTGCTGCGATGAACCTCCCTCTCCACCCCCTGGATGGCATTCAAAAGGGTAGTCTGCCCAACAATGAGCGTTCGGAGGAGGTCAATGACCTCCTCACTGAGGGCAGCGGGGGTAACAGGGGCAGGGCCTGAGGTGCCTGGGGCGAAGGAGATGCCCGGCTTCCTGGCAGAGCGGGCACGGGGCGAACGCTGAGGGGCTGCTGGGAGGGCGGTGATGGTGCGCTGGGTGGCGGCTGTACCTGTAATGGCGGGGGGCACGGATGGTGCCACCCCCGCAAGGGAGCTCCCTTCCGAGGACGTGTCCGTGTCGCTGCAGGGTCCAGTCGTCCCCGTTGTGGAGCTCCCCTCGCCCTCCGTCTCACTGGTCCAGTCAGACTCTGTGGCATGGCCCTCCTGGGCCATGTGAGATGCAGCTCCCTCCTGCCCCGATGCCACTTCTCCTCCGCCTGATGATGCTGATGCACACAAGCACAGAAAGACAAACAAAAAGGGGGGGGGGAGAGAAATAAAGGGATATTGAGTACATGGATCTCCGGTACAGTTAGCGGACATGACAGACACAGATGCCCCCTGCACTAAGTTGCGCACTTGGGGTCCGCTACGCATTCCGTGGAACATGCCCTACACGCCTAGAGTTGACAACTGCACCCATGGATGACACGGACCAGGGATGGCTGTACTGACACACTACTGAGGGTGTTGGCTGGGGACACAGGGGCTTACGGGGGTGCCCAGCCTACAGATATCGCCCTGGCCTAGGGGGACCCACAGCCCTCCTCCCCCACCCAGACACCTCCACTGCGCGACAACAGAGTAGATAATGCTTGGACTCACCCCCTTGTGTCTGCTGTGCTGCCCTCACGCGCCCATCCAAATCAGGGTAGGCCACCGCCAGGATCCGGAACATCAGGGGGGTCAGTTGACGGCAGGCACCCCGCCTACGTTGGGAGGCCATCCCCAGCAGAGACTCAGCGGTCTTCTTGGTCCCGCGGCGGATGTCCTCCCACCTCTTGCGGCAGTGGGTGCCCCGTCGATGGTGGACCCCCAGGGTCCGGACTTCCTTGGCGATGGCACGCCAAATCCCGATCTTCTCATGGGCGCGGACCTATGTGACACGTACAGGGAGGGAGAAATACCACGTTCAAGTTTGTCTGCATTTTCGTTGCCAGTGGGCCAACGCCCCCATCCCCGCCAGGCCCCCCGCCAGGCCCCCCGCCAGCCCCAACATGCCCCCCATCCCCGCCAGGCCCCCCGCCAGGCCCCCCGCCAGCCCCAACATGCCCCCCATCCCCGCCAGGCCCCCCGCCAGCCCCAACATGCCCCCCATCCCCGCCAGGCCCCCCGCCAAGCCCCCCGCCAGCCCCAACATGCCCCCCATCCCCGCCAGGCCCCCCGCCAGGCCCCCCGCCAGCCCCAACATGCCCCCCATCCCCGCCAGGCCCCCCGCCAGCCCCAACATGCCCCCCATCCCCGCCAGGCCCCCCGCCAGGCCCCCCGCCAGCCCCAACATGCCCCCCATCCCCGCCAGGCCCCCCGCCAGCCCCAACATGCCCCCCATCCCCGCCAGGCCCCCCGCCAGGCCCCCAAGCCAGCCAGTGGCCCCAAATCCAGATTGAATTCAACTCACTTGTTGGTCTGGAGGACCGTAGAGTAGCGCATACTGGGGGAGGACCCCATCCACAAGTTTCTCCAACTCCTCTCCAGTGAAGGCAGGGGCCCTTTCCCCAGGCGCAGCAGCCATTGTCCCTTCCAGACCGAGGTCACAGTAACACTTGCAGTATAGGTCCTCTCCTGTGAAAGTTCAAGTCGCAAGTGGATAAGTAGATAGGCTTCAATGTTAACCAATGCGGCTTCGCGCCGCGGTCTTCGCCCGCCGCCCGCCGCGGTGTGCCACGCCAGCGCATTGACCTCACATCCCATTGTCACACTTCACAGGTCAGGCAGCCGCCATTTCGAGGGTCCACATGGCTCAATTTCAACTGCGTCACACAGGCCTAGGCCTTGCATAGCCACTCAGACACGCCATTCACTGCATAGAGAATCGTTTACTGTGCTAGCTGTGAGTACGTACCTGTGGGTTGCTTGACTGTGTGCTCCATGTTGTCCTTCCTAGGCACCGTCCGCTGGGTTTGGCGAATCCTCCCGTGTACCGACCGCTGGTGGACCTGTCGACAATGGAAGAACGCCACATTATCCTGACCTACCGTCTTAACCGTGCCACTATACATGAACTGTGTGCCCAGCTGGAGCCCGACCTGATGTCCCCCATCCGCCAACCCACAGGGGATTCCCCCTCTGGTGCAGGTCCTGTCAGTACTCCATTTCTTGGCAAGTGGGTCATTTCAGACAACAGTGGGAATTGCTTCTGGGATGTCTCAGCCCATGTTTTCGAAGGTGTTATCCAGAGTGTTGTCTGCCCTGATGAAATACGTGAGGAGCTACATCATTTTCCCTGAGGTGGGCGAATTGGCTGCAGTGAAAGGTGATTTCTATGCCCTTGGACATATTCCCAACGTCATTGGTGCCATTGATGGGACCCATGTGGCTTTGGTTCCCCCAAGAGACAGGGAGCAGGTGTACAGGAACAGAAAAAGTTACCATTCAATGAACATCCAGGTGTTGTGTTTGGCTGACCAGTACATCTCGCATGTAAATGCCAAATTCCCAGGGTCAGTGCATGACGCCTACATCCTGAGGAATAGCAGCATCCCTTACGTGATGGAACAGCTAGAGAGACACCGTGTATGGCTATTGGGGGACTCTGGGTACCCCAACCTGTCGTGGCTACTGACCCCAGTAAGGAATCCCCGGACCAGGGCAGAGGAACGGTACAATGAGGCCCATGGGCGTACTAGGAGGGTGATCGAACGCACCTTTGGCCTCCTAAAGGCCAGGTTTCGGTGCCTGCATATGACAGGTGGATCCCTAATGTACTCACCTAAGAAGGTGTGTCACATCATCGTGGCCTGCTGCATGCTTCACAACCTGGCTTTGCGCCGCCAGGTGCCTTTCCTGCAGGAGGATGGTCGAGACGGTGGTGTTGTGGCAGCTGTGGAACCTGTGGAGAGTGACGAGGAGGAAGACGACGGGGCTGAAACAGACAACAGGGACAGAATCATTGAACAGTACTTCCAATAGGACACAGGTAACAATTCAAACATAATTTAGTAAATGTGAACTACTCTCCTGCATCTCTGCTGCCTGTCTATTTGCCCCAGTGTATGATGACTGAGTTGTGGCTTTTCCCTCCCTATTTCAGATCTGGGGTCCCCACTACGAGTCCTGTGCTTCGTTTCCCCATGGACTACAGCTTTGTGGCAGCTGTTTGTTGACTTCACTATGTACAAGGACATATTTGCACTGTCATGTCAATTACAATATTTTGAAATCACAGCCAGACTCCAGATAGTTTTGTGCAAAATAGGTGTTTATTTAAGTGCTCAAAATGGGATGGGTGGTTTCAAGTGGGTGGGGGCTATGGTGAAGGAATGTCCATGGCAGAGTCCAGAGTAACAGTCACACAGGTGCATTGTCCAGAGGCCTGTGGAGAGATGGAGCATGGGCAGTTCAAGGATGGACAGGGTGACAATGTGGGACAGTGGGATGACATCAGGTGGTATCCTTTGCTGGCGGGGGTCTTGACATCCTACTCTGTCTTCTTGCGAGATCTCAGGGCCCTCTTGCGGGGTGGTTCTTCTCCTGCAGGAGGTGGGGGTCTGGTGGGCTGCTGCTGTGCGGGGGCCTCCTGTCCACTAGCGCCGGCGGAGGTGGTTGGCTGTTCTTGGTCCAGGCTAGTAGCAGGGGCCCTTTGGTGTTGTTGAGTGTCCGTCCTGGTGTTGATGAGGTCCTGCAGCAGCCCTACCATGGTAACCAGGGTGGAGGTGAGGGCTCTGATGTCCTCCCTGTACCCCCGATAGTGTTCCTCCTGCAGTACCTGGATCTCCTGGAACCGGGCCAGTACCGTCGCCATCGTCTCCTGGGAGCGGTTGTATGCTCCCATGATGGTGGTGAGGGCCTCATGGAGAGTGGGTTCCCTGGGCCCGTCCCCCCCCTGTCGCACAGCTGCCCTCCGAGTTGCCCTGTTTCCCTGGGCCTCTGCCCCCTGGCCGGTGTGCCCACTACCACTGCCCCCAGCTCCCTGTTGTTGTTGGGGTGGTGGGTTATCCTGGGTGCCCTGTAGTGGTAGACACACCGCAGATTGACGCGCCCTGGAGACAGAGGCATGGGCCCGCTGGGTGGGAGCTGTGCTGGTGTTCCCAGAGGGGTTTGGGTCTGTAGTGGCCTGGGCCTGTGTGAGGGGAACCGACTGTCCAGAGGTCCCCGATGGTCCGGGCTGGTCATCGGTGTCCAGGTCGACAGAGCTGCTGTCATCGCTGACGGCCTCTTGGGTGGGGGGTGTGGAGAATTCTGGGCCCTCCGCGGCGGTGTGTTGACGGTCGGGTCCTGCAGGGGTATAGAGGTATGGTTATAGTTTCAATGTGTGGCATATGGGTGTATCTGTGGGTTCCCGTGTCCCCAAGTGCTGGCATTCGTGTGTGGGGGCTTTGGTGAGGGTGGCTTGTGGGGGGGATGTGTATATGCATTGGGCATGCTTTGGTGATGGGTGTCCATGCTTAGTGGACGCATGCAGGCCTAGGTTTTTGGATGTGTGGGTTGTGATGGTGAGACATTGGCAGGGAATAGGTGTGCTGGGGGTGGGGGTGAGGATGGTGGTGGGGGTGAGGGTGGGGGTGAGGATGGGGGTGGGGGTGAGGGTGGGGTTCGAGGATGGGGGTGAGGGTTGGGGTATGATTTGGCATGCAGGTGGGGGGGAAGCAGTAGTGAAGCTTCAACTTACCAGTATCCATTCCTCCGCCGACTCCTGCGAGGCCGTCAGGATGCAGGATGTTCAAGACTTCCTCCTCCCATGTTGTAAATTGTGGGGGTTGAGGTGGGGGTCCTCCGCCAGTCTTCTGCACGGCGATGTTGTGCCTGGATACCATGGAACGCACCTTCCCCCGTAGGTCGTTCCATCGCTTCCTGATGTCTTCCCGATTTCTGGGGTGCTGTCCCACAGCGTTGACCCTGTCGACAATCCTCTGCCATAGCTCCATCCTCCGGGCAATGCTGGTGTATTGGATCTGTGTGCCGAACAGCTGGGGCTCTACCCGAACGATTTCCTCCACCATGACCCTGAGTTCTTCGTCTGAGAAGCGGGGGTGTCTTTGGGGTGCCATGGGGTGGTGTGTATGATGTGTGGGGTGGAGTATGTGTAGTTAAGTGTGTTGAGTGTGGTGGTGTGTGTTGTTTTGTGTGTGGATATTGTGTGGGTGATGGTGTTGAGTGGCTGTGGCTGCTAGTTTGTGGATGGTGGTGTCTCGCTCTGGCCTTCTTTCAGAATTTTTGGTCGTAGGGGTTTGTGGGTGATGTGGGTGTGTGTTTTATATTGTATTGTGTGTGTGGGAGTGGTGTGTGTATGTGTATCAGGTGTGTGGAATTCAAATCGGCCAATGTGGCTGAGTTTTGTTCGTTTGTGTGTATTCTGACTGCGGCGGTGTGTCCCGCCAATGGAATACCGCGTTTGAAAGACCGCCGCGTGGATTCGTGGGTCGTAATGGCATGGGCGTATTTCTGTTGGCGTGACAGTGGAGGTTTTGTCACCTCCACTTTTCCGCCGACCGCTGGTCTGGCGGTCTGTTGTGGCTGTCGGATTTTCGGAGGTTTGCCTGCTGCGGGTCAGAATGACCGTGGCGGGTTTCCGCGACCGCGGCGGGATTATGGAGGATTTCTGACCGGCGGTAGGCGCCTTTTACCGCCGAGGTCAGAATGACCACCTATGTTGTACATAAGTGCTGTGCTATGAGAGTTTTGTATAGCATGTGTGCGTGTTTGACTGTTTAAGTGTGTGTAATCGAAGACTATTCTGTATGAATTGTTCTGATTTAGCTACAGGAAATAAAGGTTTATTTATTAGTTAGACACAAGGGGCCATATTTAAAGATAAGTGGCGCAGCACGGAGCTGCACCAAAATTGGCAGTGCTGCATCACTTTAGAAATGTAGGGATACACCGTATTTAAGGGAATACGGCGCACCCCTGTGTTTCCCCCTGTGCTGGCACTAAATTTAGCTGCCAGTACCAATGCAGGCATCCTTGCACCATTGTGCAAGGATGTCTGTGTTGAGGGGTATGATTGTTTATGTGCGGGAAGGTGTCCCTGTTTATGTGCGGGAAGGGGTCCCTTCCCACACATAAACAATCATTAATGGCGCCTTGCCACTTCTGTGTGTGCTGCACATTGCAGCACACACAGACGTGCTAAAGTGTCATTTTCAAATGATTGTTTATGTGCAGGAAGGAACACCTTCCTGCACATAAACAATAAATTCCGGCATTTGCTTTTACTATATGTGCAGCAGAATGCAGCACGCATAGAAAAAGCAAAAAACGTGGAGGAATAAAAGTATTCCTCCTCGTTGCACCTTGCTACCACCACCCCTGTGGGTGGCGTTAGATTTTGGCATTGCCTTAGGTTTATGAAATGTCATAAATCTGAGGCAGCGTCAAAATGCGTTGGCTGTTGCTGTGGCACGCCACAGCAACACCCATTGCATGCCCCTTCCATGCACAGTGCTGCGTGGGAAGGGGCTGTATTTACAAGGTGGTGCGTTAAGCCACAAAAAGTGATGCTTCTGTGGCACTAGGGGCCTATAAATACGGCCCAAGGTTTGATTACACACTGGTACTCTAGTTGTGTGAGGATTTCCCTCACAGATGCTTTAGCATCATGTTTTATTTGGTACTGGGGTTGAGGTTAGGGTTGATTTTTAATTCGCATTACATGTTAGGGGGAATCGTGATCACACCCTACGTGGTTGCGATATAGCGTTGGTGCCTGTGCCAATGCCCAATCAATGGCATAGGATTCTGTGAGCTCATCGGGAACAAGGGGTGAGAGAGAAGGCTTGATAACCTCTTCCCCATATGAGCAAGTATGGACAAATTCAGGTGGCCAATCCTTTTCAGTCAGTAGAATATCATAAATGTTTACGACGCAGTCCCAAAAGATTGCATCAAAAGTGCCTTCAATGTCTCCTTCTAACTGTATTGTCACTTTGTACACCAAGTCAGGCGTGGAGACATGCATGTCCACAGTTTCAACTTGTAAGAAGTCATTACTTGCTTTCACCTCCAGATTCTCTTGAAGATTCTGGAGAACTATTGTGACCTCTGCTGCGCTGTCTAGCAGAGTTAGTGCCCAGGTCTTGTTCTTCAATAGAGCCCTCTTCTTGAGTGGCATGACGAATTGCAACTGCTGCCACTTCTTTCTTTTTAAATTGCGTTTTCTGTTGAGGAAGCTTCTCTCCTTTTTTAACAGAAACTTCTGTAGAGCGTTGTGATTCCTCTCTTGGTTTCACGTACTCAGTTCTCCTCTTCTCTGACCAGCCACCTCTCTCGCTGCGTTTTTCCAGTGAGTCCTGAAAGGGACAAGATTGGCGTCTATCAGTATGTTGATATCTGTCAGGCATTTTTATATTATCTCTATTTCTGACATTATATCTATTCTGTGGGGTCTCCGTATGCAGAGATTCTCCCCTTTCTTTTTTAGGTGTTTGGTGTTTTTTATCCCAGCATTTTTTAGAGCCCTCAGGTGCTTGCTTGGTGGAATCTTTATTAGATTTACCCTGAAACTGTGGTTTCGTGGGTCTGGCCCCCAGACTATCTTGACCAATACTAGAGTAGGTCTCCGCATTAATCTTTGGCAGCTTGCGTTCTTGATCCTGTGGAAGAACGTCCCAGAGCTGCATGCACACTGCTAGTGCAACGGCTTCCCAGTTAAGGTTACTTAATATAATTGAAGATACAGTGGCAAAATCGCCCATAAATTGCATCCCCAAGTCTAGGGCCGTGACAGCCATGTATTCATCTTGGATTTGTTTTAACTCTTCCGGAAGATTGGCAAGTGTCAGTGTACCGTGTGCGGGTGTATAGAGCGTGGCAAATTCCGTGCCCCAAGTATTGCACTTATCTACTGTAGGAACCATCCCAAATGGCAAGCACATAGTTAATATTCTATGCTTATTCTGAGTTCCCGTATGGGGAAATACTGCTTCCATTGCATTTATTTTTTGAGCTAACCAAAACGGAATCTCTTCCCGTTCGGCGGATACCTTACCCATAATCGATGGTACAGTCGCAGGATTAATGCCTGGTGTTGCTGCATGTAGTTGAACCGCGGCAGCATGTGCTGGGTTTGTATCTAATGTTTGCATTACAAACTGTACTAACCGTCTGAATATTTCCATAAGTTCAGTATATAAGCGGCGGACCTCAGCTACCCTCAAGGTTGCTGCATCAGGGTGCGGTGTATATGTGACCAATAAAAGCCAGGTAGGACCATCATTACTTAAAGGACCTAACCTAACATGTAGGATTGTATGTGGTAGGGGGCCATCCAGCCAATTATTATGGTCTTTATAAGATAGAGGTATTTCTAAATATGCATATGCTCTATATTGTGCAGGTATGTCTGCAGGCGTATAGTGGTGAAATGTATTTGTGTTCCCATCGGCTGCTGGAAATGTGACCCAAGAATAGAAGGTTCCTGTTCTGTATGCTGCATGAGCTTCAACAACAAATGTAACTGGACCCCCCTGGACTGTTAGGCCATGTGCCAGTAAATGTGCAGTGAGGGGTGGTCGCATATTGACTGCAATTGCTACCCGTTGCGGGTTTGCCATAGTGAATGGTACATTTTGTTCAGAGATAAGCACACCAAATGGAGATTATCCTTTTAGGGTTCAAGCTTGAACAACCTACAGCGTTAGTTAGGTACTCCCTACTTAGCTGAGGGGGAAAATCCTCAATACCACGGACGTCTCCGTAAATAGTACTGAGGTGTCTTTGCATGTAGTGAGGCAGAGATACTCAGGAGGACCCGAAAATTAGTGCCTGACTAAACGTTGGTGGCGCCATGTCACATAGGTTCTCAATATCACAATGAGACTACTGGATTTGGGTGGCAAAATCACCTGTACTGCGAGGGACTGAGGTGGTCATTCCGAGTATGGCAGTAACTGAACCGCCACACCAGCGGAAGTCTTTTGACCCTCGCCAGGGTGGCTGTGCAGACTGCCATATAACGAGTAAGGTGGTGAACCCAATGCAACACAGACAACCCACCGCCAGCACCGCCACCGCCCACGAGCAGCGGCAGAACATAACTCTATGCAGGCGGAACCCAATGTCGTGCCCTCCATATTCTGGATAACCACTCTGCCAGGATATCCTGTGCGGCATTGCCACCATGAAAAACCTGGCAGAAACAGAAAGTATAAAAGGAAACACCCACCTCCAGGCACAGAGATGCTTCCGCGGCCACCATGGCAAATTAACTGCTAGTCTTCCCAGCGTTGTATCTCGCCATGCACCTTCAGGGCCACCGACAATGATGAAGACGACAACCGTAAGTATACCTAGCACAAAGGGGAGGAAATGCCAGTGATACACTCCAACACAGAACACACATACCTCATACAGACAGCGAAGGCCACACACAGGCACACACAACATACGTCAATGTCAAGTACCCAATACACACACAAAGCCAAGCAGATACGTGCCAAACATACAGCGCAATGCACACCAACACCCCAAACACACCCCAAACCACACAACAACAACTAGACCACAAACACCTCAATGTTGGCATAGACAGGCACGTTGTGCAACACCACACATACACACACATCATGAACTCCATGTAGCATTGACATACAATCAATAGCTGTGAACACACAATCAGACAGGTGACACAACATGTACAACCAACATATAAGGAAATCCACACATGCAGCACTATACACACAGACACACACAACACCCCATACAATCACACATGCAAGCACCCACACACATCACAACATCCCCATGGCCCATACAATCTATCCAGGGCATGCAACAACACAGACACAATCTACACACAGACCTCACACACCTATGCACACAGATGTCACACCACCATGTAGAAGGAAACCAGGACAAGCATCTCATCTTGCCAACCACAACAATGTGGGCAGATGTATTAATATACAAAAGAAAGAAACTAAATACAAAATGTGCCAATGGCAAGTCTAGTGTCCACAATTGCAGGACACATTGTCCATCACACATGGGCCCAACTTGACTCCTGACTGCAAATGGGTCTCCACGACATAGGGGCAGCAATGGGAAAGGCAGGCATCTCAGGGATGTGGGGGGGGGTGGGGTGGGGGAGGCTTGGATGTAGAAGTGACATGTTTAGGTTTGGGCTTGGGAGGGGTGACTTTGGCACTGTGAGGGCTGGAATTCTAGCTGGTTGGAGGAGCAGGAGAAACACCAGAGGGTCACCAAGGAATGGGAGGTGGAAGGGCATGAGAAGGGGCAGGGGGACACGCCATTTACGGGGAAGACTGGGTGGGACAGGAGTAGGGAAGAGGTCAAGGGCGGCAAGGAAAACTTTCTTAGGTATACATTGGCAGTCATATGGTTTAGGGTTAGGAGTGGAGGTAGAGGGAGTGCTTGTTTGCCGTGCCTGTGTGCTGTACATGGATGCTGGTGTGTGAAATGTCTGCATGTGTGTGGTGGCTGGATGTTGGGTGGGTGAGAGGGTACATATGGATTTTTTGGTAGGAGGGGGCAGAGATGCAGGGAGAGAGAATGGAGATGTGTGAGTGAATGTTGTGGTGGTGTGTGTAAGTGAGGTGGATGTGCTGCAGGTGGCAGGGACGGTAGTTATGGTGATTGCAGATGTGGTGTGTGCAGTGTGTGTCTGTGTCTGCTGTTGTGGTGTTTGAGGGTATGACAAGAATGGTAGTAAGACCAGTGTGTGATGATGCAGTGTTGGCAGGTGTGAGTGGAGATGTAACTGAAAGGGCTGAGGTGGAGTGGGAAGTGTCTGTTGTTGTGTTTCCAAATGTGTGTTGTATGTGTGCATGCCTGCGTGCACGTTTGTGATGCCTATGACTGTCTTTGCGCACCTTGTCTGTTGTAGTGGGTGTATGCTGGTCTGTGGGGGTGCTTTGGACAGGTGTAGGGAAAGGGGTTGTGGATTGGGAACAGGTAGCTGGAAGGGGGACGGAAGAAGAAGGGACACTGGAGGCCAGAGCCTGAAACGATCTCTGGAGGCCACACAAGGCACTGTGAATGTCTTCCAGGAACGCATTTGTCTGCTGCATCTGGGATGCCATTCCCTGGATGGCATTCACGATCATTGTCTGCCCCACAGAGATGGACCTCAGGAAATCAAGAGCCTCCTTATTGAGGGCAGCAGGGCTGACTGGGGCAGGGGCAGAGGTGCCTGCGGCGAAGGAGACGCCCACCCTCCTGGGTGAGCGGGCCCGGGCAACTGGGTGGGGTGGGACAGTGCCACTGCCAGGGAGCCACCATCGGAGGAGGAATCTGAATCAGATGTGTTGGTAGCTCCATTCTCCCTTGTGGTACTCCCCTCACCCTCCGTCCCACTGGTCCCCTGGATTCTCTGTTGCCAGCCACCTGGGTCCTGTGGTCTGCTGCATCCCCACTCGCCGGTGCCCTTCCTCCTTCACCAGATGATGCTAATGCACACATGGACAGAGGAAGAGAAGGTGAGAGAAACAGAAAGTGAGGAAATTATGAGAACCCACACATCCACTTAACATACAAACAATACAGACAACAGTCCCTGCTTGCGAGACAATAGACCATTTAGCATTCATTTCCAAATAAAGGGGGTCAATATGAACATGGCGGTAAACACCGTCACCCGCAGTGGTGACGGTGAACAGATTACCGCCATTGGCGGTGAACAGAAACCCGCCATGTAAAGATGCCAAAAACAGACTCTGCCAAAATTTCGGTTACCACCAGCCACCGCCAGGGCCTTGTCAACAAAAAAAATACACATCCCACCCGCCACCGCTGAGCACACAAATCCCCACCTTCCCAGTAATGATGCACAAATCACCTCAGCGGTCAGTGGATGCCAAACGACCAAAGGCCGCCATGGCCATCAATGGGACCCAACAGCAAGAAATGCACACATTGGCCAGTTTGAAACCCAAGCACCTGACATACATCCAAACACTATAAAACACGCACAGACACCCCCCCCAATCCTTCGCATCACCAATAGGAGAAGCCAGACTGACAACACTACAAGCAGACGCTGAATGCAACAGCACACAACTCACACACCCAACCACACAACAGCATCCTTACCAATATCCACACAACATACCACCCACAACACACACACCCTAAGCACCCACGCTTCACAGAAAGGGAGCTAAGAGATACTCAAGGTCGAGCCACAAATATTCGGGGCACAGGTCCAGCACACACCCATCACCAGGAAGATGGAGTTATGGCAGATAATAGTCAACAAGGTCAAGGCAGTGGGAAACCATCCATGCACAAGGGACGACATCCGCAAGAGATGGAACGACCTGCGTGGGAAGGTGAGGTCCATGGCATCCAGGCACAACATTGCGGTACAGGAGACTAGGGGAGGACCCCCACCAACACCCCCGATTACACTGACTGGGAGGAAAAGGTACTGGCCATCCTGCACCCGGAGGGACTCACTGGAGGAATGGACTCAGGTAAGTCATCTACAATTACCCCATATCCACCAAACTGTAATGCATGCACCTCCACACCCCTCCAACTATCACCAGTACCCCTACCTCACCCAGGCCACAATCACTACATCCAGTCACCCTGCATGCCCACAAACCACCCAATAGGCCCACATCCCTCCCCCTGTGCACAGCCACCTACCCCTGCTGGGAATAACAATAGCACTACACCACCCACAATGCACACTCTGGATCCGTGGTTCCTCGTTTCATTGTGGGGGGTGTTGTGCGCATTTGGGTACTTTGGGCAGGTTGTCTTGGGCTTATGTCGGGTAAGTACCTCTTGCTCAGGCATGTATGGCTTTTGATGTTGTGTGGGGTTTTTGGGTGCTTTGCGGGGTGGGTGGAGTGGATGGCTATGTAACTGGGCCCTTAGCAGTGCCTCGCCTCCACCCAAGAGCAGGGATGATTGGGCAACCTGGTACATGACATAAATGACTCCTCAGGGAAATCGTGGTCACTCAGATGTCATCCATTTCTCTCAGTTACATTAGTCTCACATATGCAAGGACAATCAGAGGCAGAGTATAGTTCAGTAACGTTTTATTGAAGTAACTGCATCTTAGATAAGCAAGCATGTATTGCAGTAACTAGGACGATGAAGCACAATGAGATTAAGATTGTGACAAGGAAAGTAAAACACAAAAATAACACTACCATAGGGTCACTAACATTGCTAAGGGTAGTTCCTACCTCGGCTACGTTAGAGCACAGCATGTTAAGCTCTAATTCTGCCCTTTAGGTTTCCCCTGGGAAGACATCATCCCTTATAGCTGAGCATGAGGCCTGTAGTCTACATAAGCAGCTGCAGAGGAGCGCTCAGCAATCAGCATACAGTTGTGGTTATCTGTCTGGAATCTCCCTCTAACGTACATGGGTCAAAGTAGTGTTTTTATAATGAAACAGCTGATGTTCCAAGAAAGATGTTCCATGTAAGAGTGTGTTTGTTTCTGTGAACATTGGAGACAAAGCGTACCACTTTTGCCGGGAACCTATCTCACTGCAGCCTTGAGAAAGCACAGAGTGAAAGAAACGTCTTGTTTAAGAACGCAGTGCTGACCTAGGTGAAGAACAGCTAGATAGAGAAAATAAAACAAGACCGAAAATGTGGCTACCTTTAAAATAATATAACAAAGCTAAAATATAACACATCTAGGTTAAAGTGCACAGTGGCAGGCCTAGTTTGCTGAAATAACTTGTATAAAACTATAGCTAAAATGGCTACACAACAGCATCCTGCTCTATGGGCTACCTATTGCCTACACTAGGGGTAACTCATATGTAATGAAATATGAGTCTAAGGCTTGGCAAGAGGTTTGAAATGCCAAGTTGACATGGCAGTGTAAACTCCACATACAGGCTGTGCAGTGACGGGCATGAGAAGTTTAAGGGATACTTGAGTGGGTGGCACAAGCAGTGCTGCTGTGGTTTTGATTCCTGCCGAGAAGTCTGCAATGTAAACATAACTTTAAATTGTTTTTGTTCACATCACTAGGTTTCTAACGTGTTTTTCATATTATTATTTAAATTCATTGATGAAATTTCTGAAATCAAATACATCTTTCTGTTTATCATTTTTAAATCATTATTGATTATTTTAAAGGTTTCCTGAATAAATTCTGCATCTATTTCTCTGATTTTCCGAAGAGTTACAGCAGCAATTATATGTGTTAAAGGCATAACAGCTTTATTTTTTCTGTTTTATTGGACTTTTAAGAAATGCATAACCATTCAAATGTGTATACAATGTGCCAATGTGTCCTTTCACATCTAACTATAGTTATTTTCTCAGCAATGACAGAGTTTTCCTATGTTACATGTTTAAGTAACTGCTCTGCTAAATTTCAGGTCTCCTCTATTTGTCAATGGTCTTGCAATTCCATTAGAAAATAAATCTGTTACAACATTCATTTGTTTGTGAACTCCCAAACACAAGGTCCACCAGATTCAGAAGACACATTTTTTAAAGTATCACTTCTATGTAATCCTAACTCAATTCTGTGTCCAATTTTCAATGTGAAAAGTGAGAAGAGTTCGCTTTTGGTATTAAAAGTATTAGCAAGTCACTAAAATTAGCAAAAACTGCATACAATAACTGTTGAAAGGTATCATTCAGAAATGCTAAATTATCTGGATAATAAAAAGCTGGAAGTGAAGTATCTGATCCTTGAATTTGCCAAGTTTCTGTTCCCTGGACCGCTTTTACTGGTATGGTCTCCTTCCATATTGTATACCCTTTTTCAGCATATTCATAAAAAAAATTAAATAAATAGATCACTCTGTACCTAGGAATAAACACAATATTGAGATGTGTTGTAGTTTGATTAAAGAAATACATCCCAGCATTACTTTCATATTTCAATATAACATTGCAATAAAGAATATTGCTTCAAAATAGGGCCCACTCCCTATTATTAGCACTGGACACTATTGCCGTTGTTTATGCACTGTTCTTGTTACATTCGATATATGTAGATTCAGGTCTGCATAACTGTTGTAGCAGAATACTTGCTTGTGGTTTTCTATGCTGACATAAGTTGTACATTGAAGTATATATTTGTAATATCATGAGCATTTTCTCCATTCTCGGTGCCCTGTTCATTAGTATAAGTACCTGGAGGAACTATACAATAAAAATCAATGTGAAAAATATGTGAAACGTGTACAGTCGCTTCTTGTCCTAGGTCTGATACTCCAGTTCTTCCCAGTAGATACCATCTTGCAACGGAGTGGCTACAAATATTTTCTGAGATGTTGAGATGTAACTGTCTGCATTTCATGTTGCTTGTATAATGCTTAATGTGTTGAAAATGGCTTTCCTATCTCTTGAACATATGCTCCAAGCCCTACCCTTACAAGGAACACCACCATTAAAACCCAAATTATCAGTGAAATTAATGTTAAAATGAGCCAGGCATAATGTCATGGTAGTTTCATGTATTCGGATACAATATTGATAGATTTCTTCCATTTATTTTGTAAAAGAAGCTTTCATTAGGCTCTTTTTCTGACTAGAGATTTTTTTAATGTCAAGTCATTTAATGGAATTGTTTCAGAATCCAATCATTTTAATCTTGGGAGATAGAGACACTGGAACATTCACAATTTTCATCTGACTCACTTTCAAATTGTAGTGGTGGTACACTTGATAATAATCTCACATTATCAATATTTATTTTTAGTGCTTACCACTTGTTGATCTGTGCTTTGGACTAATTGTTCTTCATTGTTGCAAGGGGAATGTGACTGGGAAACAAGCTGTGGTTGCATAGTCAGCAATGGTTTTGAAAGCTGCACCTTAGTGCTGTAAACGACAGGCCACATGATATGGTTTCATGGTGTCTACTGACATGAATCCCACCCTTTTTCTCCCAGGTAATGGTGACAGAATCTTTCATCTTTCATCCCTTATCTACAGCATCAGTAGAGGATGCAGGTTGGACCAAACTTTTCCTTCATTGCCAAACACTCTGCTACTAGCTCACCAACCTTTGGTAACTAGCCAGTCACTTATAAAGGAGTTGTAGCTTGGAAAACACCAGCTGTGGCATCTGCAACTCCTGCAATAAAATGAGACTTGATTGATGATTCAGAACCCTTTATTCCTGGAAGGTATTGTTCATACATTTTGACTCCTAACAGTATCTCATAAGGATAGCGGTTAGATAGAACATGTTGGCTTATTGTTTAAAGCTCTGTGGGCACTAAGCAGGTTACAAATCCAAGGCTGATCATTATGCAAGACGCTTGCAGTCAAGTCTTGTTTCTTTTAACCCAGCTTTAGCTCTTTTCAAGATCTCATTTGAAATTGGACTAAAGGGGTGAGAGAATTAGTGACTTACCTGAAGTTACAAGTACGTCTGCTACCACTGTAAAGTTAAAAGTTGTACTTGATCAGAATAAAATTGTGAACTCCATCCATCGCTATTAAACCTAATAAATCTTTTATGACTGCACAGGCCATGAGCTGGGGTTGGGGCCACACCCAGCCTTGGTTCTTTGAATCCTTGAGTTACAACAGGCATCCACCAAGCTTTTGATCCTACTTCACCTCCGCCCTCCTGTGTCAACCGACAAGTAGCTCAAAGGCTAACTAGCATCAGGATGAAAGGGGAAGAATATAAGCAGAAGAGTGACAAAATACACCCTAGTCTGACACCTCCTGATAGCTTGAATTCTCATGTGGTATGCTGAAGCTCTGTGCAATCATAGGTGGCCTGGTTTGTGATGGGTAATAGACACATCTGCAACAGAAATCACATGTCAGTGATATAACTATCTTTGTGTGCCAAAACTGCTAACTACTTATAGCATGGACAATCTAACCCCCTCCTTACACTCCTGATGTTCAATCTTTTCCCAACTTAACCTATGGCAAGGGATTGAGCACACAAATCATCTGAGAGAAAGAGAAAAACAGAGGATAGAAGTTATTGCCTGGAATGTCTTAATGTAGCCCCCCCATCCCCGGTAGGGAGCTGCTCCCATGATTTTCTCTGCATATATCTGTTTTCCTTCTTTGGAGATAACTAAAATCACTTTCACAGGTTTTAGTCACAATCTTAAGCTGACACTTTTTGAATGAACAAATGTCCCTTGTGCCAAGAGTGAGTTGTACATTGCTTGATTCTTTCATGTGTGATGTACTCTAGAGTCAGTTTCCCTGCTAACTGGGTTCAAACTTATTCCCTTTTCTTTCTCTTCAGACTCCTGGACTCTGAAATCAATTTATCAGGTAAGTTCTAGTAACAACCTTTCATGCAAAGAGGTGCCTGTACTTTACCTTACTTCTTTAAGGTGATTCTGACCTATATTTACTTTTATTTTACAGGCCCTTCTCAGCTGGGTGCCCAGCTGGGAAGACTGCATCTGCAAGGGAAACAGGTAAGTCATTGCTAATAATCTGTAGGTTTCAGCAGGTTGCATAGACTGTGATGTGAAGAAAATATGTGGTTCCTACTCCTTTCCCAGAATCTGGCTAACAAGCAATGCGATGTTTGGGCGTTGTCTTTTATATCATGGCCAAGCCTAAAATGGCCACCGGTCACACGCTCCTACCACATTCTTGTACAATCATGCAAGCTCAGGGAGACTCTGGACAGAGTTAGAGGAGACACAGCAGCATTTCCTCCTGACTTGTGAGCCAAGCAGCATGGGCATAGGAAAGTATGTGTCCCGACAAATACATTATTTGGTAGTTATGTACTACTTTCTCCGAAACAGTTTGCAGCTGTTTTCTAATTGCAGAATGCTTTATTGTTTTGACAAGTCTCACAGTGTAGTACACATTGCTTGCTTTGATATTGATGGCCACCAGTGGTGCTCCTGTTGGAGACAAAATGTTGAAGACTACTGAGCATGTACAAAGCATATTTATTCATGAGCTGCTTTTATTAAGGCTCATCGATAAGTTTTGTTTGGAACGTAGTTTACCCCTATTTTAGGTATGCTGACTGTAAGGAATCCATCTTGTCTTTGGAATTAGTGCCTCTTCAGAAACCCCAGAGCCGGGATGATGATTGAACTACAAAGTGTATTTCCAGGTCGATTTTGGTTTTTAACATGTTAATTGATCCTATTTTGCAAACCTGCACCTGCACTGTAGATTTCACAGCCTGATTAGTGGCACAATAGGCTTTAGATTGAACTCCCTCACTGTGGTGTGCCAATGTGTGCTGGGCCTCTACAAAGCTGTCATTGGGAGGCAGCTATTTGAGTCCAAAGCTGTTTTTCTTTTATCACCTTTCCATGTGAGTCTTTGTATTCATTGGTCTCCCATTGCTTAAGTCAATACTGTATCCTTGCACAAAAAAGTATGAACCAGATACGAATAAGATAGGAACTAATTGTCAGCCTTTTGCCAGGCTAAGAAAAATGCGTTTGATTCTCCAACAAGCAATTCATGAGGTATTGGTCGCTCCCCAGCTACTTGTAAGTCGCTCTCCTGTGTACAGCCCAGGCCAAAAATTAGACTTTTTTAGTTGGTTGAATTAATATACCAAAACTGAAAAGTGTGTATTCAAGAGAAAATGTGTGTCTTTTCAGAACTCATAGGCTGATGTTTGGAGAAAAATATCTGAATTAAAAAATATATTTACTGATATCTGAGTGATATATCATGTAGCATTGGATACTTATTACCAATTATATTTACATGGTGCCAGGGGCATTGCATCTGTGGCAGTTATGCAATACACATGTACAGTCTTGTGGCCGGGAAGCGGTGACCAGGAAGGACGCTGCAGACACCTCCGCGGAACAGGGGCCACTCACCAAGTCCCCCGGGTGTCTGCCGATGAGTTCCTCACCCAGAAGTCTTTACAACTTCTGGGTTGCGAGGATAGACAAGGAGGACGTTAGAGACGATGAAAGAGAAAGGAGGGCATAGCCAAGAAGAGCGAAGAACGGTGAAGAGGAGAAAGCGAGGAGCGGGAACAGCGGAGACAAGGACACGAGGAGCCAGGACAGCGAAGATGACGTGGATGGCAGTAGAGCCTGGACAGAGAGATTGGGGTGAGAGGAGGTGAAAAACAAGCATCCGGGGGCGCTTCGGTGTCTACTCCCAACCATGTTCCAAGAGGAACGTGGCTGAACAAGGTACACTTCCTCTTAAGGGGGAGGAAAGGGGGAGAGAAAGAAAAGGGGCGGAGGGACATAAAAAGGGGATCAGGATCACTGAGGAGTGCATGCGAAACCACCCTCCCCAAGTAACACTGGATATTGTCCTATGCACCTGGGAGCACCTACAAACATATAAATGCATGATATCGGTTCCCCACTAGTTGTCCCTCACTAGCTCCACCCCTTTTCTAAAATAAATATAGAAAACACTTAACTGATGCCTTGTATCCTTTCCTGTTCCCAAGGTGAGGTCCTCTGGTGCAAATAGCCATTGGGGAGAAATTAAGGCGAAAACCTGTTACCCAAACTGAGGAACTAAGGAAGAAGAACACACAAAAACCAAAGCCATTTTTTTGTACTAAACCCACACGTCAACTAAAACAATTGCATTATCAGAGAGCGAGAGAGCATCTTACTTACCAGTAATAAGGGACAATGGCCGACAAAACGGGGGAGCCAGCTACAAGTTTTTTCACACTGGCCAAATATTTTTTACATTACTGTTAGCAACCCTGTTGAACGTACTGAGGTGATCATGGCTGCTAATCTTGCATATGGTCACTATATAATCTTGTCTGATATGGTATTATTAAAACACTAAGGTGCATATTTACAAGAAAGTGGTGAATCACCTCCGATGCACCACTTTTCTTGCTCACCCTGCGCCCCCATAACGTCACCATGGTAGCGCTGCATTTACTATATGCTAGCACAAAAGCATCATAATTTATTACACTATTGTGACTCTTTGCTGGATTAGTGCCATAAATTATGGCACTAGTCCAGCAAAGCACAGAGAGCTCCATAGGTTATTATGGAAGTGTAAGTTTAACATCTGCTCTGAGCAGACATTAAAAATGATGGAAAAAATGGTACAGTGAAATCTTTTGAATTTCACTGTGCCATTTTTTGGGCCTCCCTGTGTGGGAACCCCCCCCCCCCTGCATACATTATACCTGGCGCCGGTATAATGTAGTGCAAGGGGGTACAAAATGGTGCAAAGCTGGCGCACGATGGGGGCCTTCTTAACTCCTCCTTAGCATAAAAAAAAATTATGCTTGGGTGGTGCAAAGAGCTTGTACATATGTCCCTAAAGGCTGGTTTTACGAGGCCCTAATGGCACACTGTGCCACCAGAGCATCATTCTTTTTTACGCTCTGTTCGAACAGTGTACCAGCCCATATTTACAAAGCCGTGGAAAGCCACTTTTCTTGGCTTTTTATGACATTGTAATTATGGACCCTTTATTGCATGACACTGCATAAAAGGGGCGGTCCATGGGTGTTACTTGGGATGTTCCCATACAACACCCATGGTACCCAAAGGAATCAGACCCATTCCCAGATTTGTAAGTCTTTGAATGTATCAGATCCTTATGCCACCTCAGGGGTTGCATAAGAGTGACGCAACAGGGAAAAATATATTTATTTCTTGCTGTTTTTGCCTCTTTCCAATTCTGCACACATAGGAAGAGGAAAACACCTCTTGTGATAGTTTTTGTGCAGGAAGGTATCCCTTCCTGCACAAAAATAATCAGCCCTTCAGCGTAGGCATCCTTGCACCATGGCACAAGGGTGCCTGCATTGGCGCTAGGCAGCAATTTGTGCACCAGTGCAGGGGGAAAGGACAGAAAAGTTGTAGCTACGCCACATTTCTTCCCTCTCCTGGTGGCACAGGGCAGGGCAACAAAGCACGGGCCTCGCAAATGAGGCCCCAATAATTTTAGTAGCTCTAGATGATTTATCTTGATCATAGCTAGCTTTTATTCCAGAAAAGGTTTGAGATCCCTGTACTGGAATGTCTGTGACAACTGTTCCTGGAAATGCAATAGATGTCCGCTGGGCCAGAGGACATCTTAAAATTTGGCAGGTGGAGTACTCTGCCATGTCAACAGTACAAAATCTGTCTGTTAAACTAAATCAGGCCGACAGACTAGAGACATTATTTTTGGCAGCTGCACTTCTTTTTGATCTTGTCTGGTGCCAGTGTACCTCTGACGAATAGCCAAAAGGACTTCAAGGCTTGTAATATTACAAACAACTATCTCCCCTACTGTATCTATGTTTCCTAAATCTACTGCTGGTGAAGCACCAAGTTCTTCTTCAATTTGTGTAGGTAATGTAGGCAATACCACAATTGTGGCCGTGCCATGTGTAGTCATGTATATTGTAGCAAAATCACTTCCTCATGCCGGACACTGTTGTACATTCTACATCCTGTGGAGTGCACTGAGGAAACAGTTTCTAAATGTATTTCATTTTCTTTAGCGGGCAATTCCCCAATACAGGGGGTCATTATGACCCTGGCGGAAGGCGGAGAAGCGGCGGTAAGACCGCCAACAGGCTGGCGGTCTTTTTTTTTGTATTATGACCATGGCGGTTACAGCCATGGTTATCTGCCGGTTCTTCGTTCCGCCTGCCGGGCTGGAGACCTGGGTCTCCAGCCCGGCGGCCGTCACTATACCGCCGGCGGTATTTTGACCTGGCTTACCGCCGTGGATTTCCTGTGGTTGGAACCGCCATGAAATCCATGGCGGTAAGCACTATCAGTGCCACGGAATTCTTTCCCTGGCACTGATAGGGGTCTCACCCACCCCCACCCCGACTCCCTCCCCTACATCCCCCACCACCCCTGCCACCCCCCAAAGGTGGCAGGGCCCCACTCCCCACCCCGACCCCCAACATCACAGAACTCACACACACACGACACGCACGCAGGCACCACCAACACACACACGCACACACACCGACATACATGCCGACATCCACACACACAGTCAGACACGCACACCCACATACAAACATACACGCACACATCCATACAGACATACCCACAGACATACACGCACTCATTCCCAATACACTCAACACCCCCGCAAGCATACACGCACTCACACACCCCCTCTACATACACAGACGCACACCCCCATGCACCCACACCACACACAAACCCCCCCACCCCCTCCCCTAACGGACGATCGACTTACCTGTTCCGTCGATCCTCCGGGAGGGGATGGGAGCCATGGGGGCTGCTCCGCCGACACCACACCGCCAACAGAACACCGCCACGTCGAATCACAGGACGTGATTCGGTGGGCGGTGTTCTGTTGGCATGGCGGTGAAGGTGGAGCAACCTCCACTTCCCCGCCGTCCGCCAGTATGGCTGTTGGCGGCTCTCCGTCGTAAAAAAGGACGGAAAGCAGCCAACAGTCATAATACGCTGAGTGGCAAACCGCCACTACTGCCGGTCTTCCGCACGGCGGTCCCTCGGCGGTCTTGTAAAAAGACCGCCGAGGTTGTAATGACCACCTTAGTGTTTCTCCATTTATAGCTGTGGTCTGTACCTGTATAAATCGTTACCCAGTCCCTCCTGTCTCAGTACCCCAGTGTTCTAATGTGTGTTCTCTTAACTGTATATGCTTATAATCTCAGTTATAATCTATCTAGTTTCTTCTCTAGGAAAGCAATTGTGTACTGAATACCGTGAGAATGTAGCAAGCCCTGGCCAAGTCTATCCTGGCATTGTGAGTGAACCTAAGTTTCCATAAAGCGGTGTTCAAAGTTTGCCAAAGGCACTATAATATACACCAGTACAACATATTTGGATGCAGGGTTGATCTTTACATGCTTTGTGAATAGCCCTGCTTCATCAACAGCCTCTAATTCAATCCAGGAGTAAAATATCTCTGTAGCATATACTGGGTCTATGCCGACCAATAACTTTACATCCCTTCCATCTAACAGAAATCCACTCGGTGTCAAATGGGCAGTAGAAGCTGGGGAAACATTCTCCAGTATCTCACCCACTCCTAGGTTCTGATTCTCCTGTTATTGTTCAGAAAAACTCAATAACATTACAGCAGTGCAATTAGGGCTAATCCTTTGCATCTGTTAAGGCTTTAAGTACCTCATTAGGAGTAAGGAATACCTCTTCAGTGTCTGAAGAAGGTCATACAAATATTGCAAGATCTCCTGTTAAATTTAGTGTATAAACCATCTCAGGTTTACACAGTGGGTCCTCAAGAGTCTTTATGGTTTGTGCATCATATTTAGAACCATGTTGTGATTCTCAAAATGTAGGAGGGTGCACCTGATTAGATTTCCTAAACCTCAAGCTGACAATGCACATAGCATCCTCTTCAGAGAAAAGGAAAAATAATAGGTGTCTCTCACTCTTTTCTATGATGAGTTAATATCTTATACAACCCTGCCAGGGAAACCTTCACCCTTAGCATATCTCATACCTGTTCTTGGAAACAGTAGGCACATGCAGTCCTTGGTACTTTACAGTAGTAGATCATTTATTATGTAATATCTGCACATGTATATTATGCTTCTTATGTATTAGAATGGTGGTAATTATTATGTTAATATTAACAGCCATTATTAAAAGAAAAAGGAATAAACCTGAAAGCATTTTACATTATACATCTCTACTTTATATAATAAATTATTCTAATCCTTTCCTAATATCTATATTTATAAGACTTATGGTTATTGCATAGGCTTATCTCCCTCTCTAATGTATGCCAGGCCAAGTAAATATCCCTTCATACCTCAGAAATCTGTTGGGCCTGCAAAGGGATAATTGCACTCCACCATTCCCACTCTGAAAATCAGTGTTGGTGTCTGCCGCTCCCAAATTTCCATGTCTCTCTATACCCTTTCCTTTAACAATTCTGGAGCGTGGAGGATGGTACTTTGTTGTAACCTCCTGCATCTTCACAAACAATACCTCTGATAGAGTTGTGCTTGAAAAGATGAGCCAATTGTGCTTCCTTTTTGTTTGTAATCTTGTTATGTGTGACCAGAATGGCCTTGCAGTGCAACTGTTATCTCTGTTAACATATTAATGTCAACCTGCAGCTAAAATAATATGGTGAGCTCACACATACCTATTAGCAGAACTATTCAGAACATTAGTTTCCAAAACACTACAGTCCAGATCTAGAGTTTTGCAGCTGGGACTTTGTCCATGAAACAATAACTGCTCTTAAAGAAATATCCAAATCCATTTAACAGAGATGACAACACTTCTATACCAATCATGTTCACCGATGTAATTCACTTGATACCACGAAGAGAATAGTCCATCGATGATTTCGGTACAATACCACTAAGCAAGAAACCAGCAAACAAAAAAAACAGCCATTTGGAAGCAGCGTTATCCATGGTAAGTGCATTGATGTAGTAGAGTTCAAAGATGGCTGCCACATTCTAGGTCAAATTTGTTTTGTTTGGTCACCGCTGAAGACAGACTGCCAGCCCAGCGCTAATGTCGTAATGAAGCAGTCAGGAGGCTGCTGGCTTGGCGGCGTCCTCCTGAGTTCCGCATTGCTGGTCTGGCGGTCTAACCGCCAAACTTGAAATCGGGGCCTAAATTTGGAAAAGATACACCAACCACTCACTATTTCAGAATCTATGTCTGAAGTATAGAATATTACTTAAATCTGCCTTCAATACTAATTAACTTAAATCAGCATTCCAGATATAGATGTTCTGATTTGCTAAATGTAAAGAAATATATATGTACATCATGCTTATTTCCATCTACCTTGATTGGCTCTCCTACAACTACATCACCACCAGTATAGCATGCTGTGATGATGCTCCTGACAGTCAGAAACATCCTATAGAAGGTACCTGATACAGCCATCATAGTATAGAATACTCCCTAAAGCAATAAAATACATTCTTTACTCGACATCTAAAAGACTCATTCTCCTGGGCTGTCAAAAAACAATAGAGCTGGAAGCTGCAGCCAGGTGCTGACAGCTTCATTATTCTCAGTGGTACTTGCTAACCTGCTCCACGTTTAAGAAATGCAAAGTAATATCCAAAATAAATGGTGCAGGGTGGTAAAGGTTACTGGACTACACACAAAGGGCCTGATTACGAGCCTGGTGGTCCTAGAACTGTCAAACTCACGGTGATGGTGAGACCACTGCAATCCAGGGGTTCCGCCCACTGGATTAATATACTGGTGGTCGGACTGCCAGGGACTACCGTCCCCGCCTGGAGCATGGTTCCTAATGTGGTGATGGCGGTCAGAGTTGTAACCATCCAGGGCAGCACTGAACTCAACACCGCCTTGCTGATTACAACACCACTTTCCGCATGACTTTTCTTGGTGGGGACATTGCCATGAAAAGGCTGGCAGAAAGCCAGCCCTGGGGGCCACACATGGAGCCCTGCACTGCCCGTGCCCATGGCATGGGCAGTGCAGGGCCCCCTGACCAGCACCCTCACAATGCGCACCGTCTGCTTTCAGACAGTGTGCTTTCCGTGGGTGGTGGTTGGCCCCCTCTGTGTTACAAAATAGTACTGTTCCTGCCAGTCTGACCGGCGGGAATGCTCTATTGCAATGTTCCCACCAGTCACACTGGCAGGAACATTGTATTAGAGCAGGGGGGGATGCCACAGCCAGGGTGGTGGCATCCCCCGTGAGTTTGACGGTCCTCCAGTAGGACCGTCAAACTATTGATGAGGCCGTTAATGTTATACAGGAGGGCTAAACAAAAGGTACATTTTGTTCTGAAAATTTAAAATTTTAGTCACGCTATAATCCCCAAAATTAATTGATTCATTAACAGATTTAGGGATTGCTTTAGGTTGTGGTAAAAAGGCAGTCTGCTACAAGTGTGCAGAGTACTCTGCCTGTAAAACAGAAGGTCTCACCACTCAATAAATAGAGTTGTGCAGGTCATCATGACGCCCCCTGTAGTGCCTCCACTGCCTCTACAAGTGGAACTCTCAGTGGTCTGACCGCCCTAATACAACCCAGGCAGGCGGATCTGGCGGGGGACTGCCTTCCCCAGCAGGAACATATTTCCTCATGACATGTTGGTGGTCAGAGTTGTACTTAGCCAGGGTGGCGCTGAACTTAGCGCCACCCTGGCTAATTATAACTCCCCTCACCTGCAGCCTTTCCATGGAGGTCCGACCACCATGAAAAGGCTGGTGGTGAGGGTGTTCTGGGGGTCACAGATGGCATGGCATGGACATTGCAGGGCCCCCCGTCCAGCATCATCAGAATGCGCACTGTCTGCTTTGCCTTCCGAGGGTGCTAGTCAGCCCCCTCCATGCTACAGTATAGGAATCAGCTCCTTTAAGGGAGCCAAGGCATATATCGTAGCACTGTTCCTGACGGACTGACAGGAGAGGATGCTCTGTTACAATGTTCTCACCAGTCAGCCCAGCTGTCATTGTAATATGGTGGGGGGGAACGCTGCCGGTATGATGGTGGCGTGTTCCCTGCATCACTGGTGATCAGCTGGTCTGACCGCCAATGTCGTAATGAGGCTCGAAGTGCCAGCTCTTACTTTCACTGCTAAAATTCATCTGTTAATGTCAGGATGCCTTATTCACAAAGTTAAACTTACAATTTTTTGTAAGTGTACTACTTTACATATTCAGAAAGGTATGGTATGAGTAGTTTTATGACTGCAGATTATCCGCACTTTCTGGCAGAGCTCCACACATAAAAAAGATAGACAATTATACTAACAATATTACCACCTAAAATTAACGTATTAATTAAAACATATTAAATTAATTAAAACTGATATTTTTACAACTATACTAATGAAAATGATTTTTCTTGCAAAAAACAATATTCTTGACACTGATATTCTGTACCACAATATTTTTATAGTAACAATTTATTTTATGATATTTCTGCATCACAATATTTAAAACTCAGTATTCAAATACTGTACAATTTATTGCAATATTTACTTAATATTTCCACATTTATAAAACATCAGTTTGTATGGCCTGATTACGAGTATGGTGGTCAGACAGGCAGATCACCATGGTGGCTGTCCCAAAATGACTGCTGTGGTGGTAGTGTCCACTGTATTATGATGCATGCATTCTGAACCGCCAGCTGCCAAGACAGCTTTGCGGCTGACTGCAACCCTGGCTGTGTACACTCCATCGCTGTCATGGCTGCATGGAACTGCTAAGCCCATTGCAAAAGCACAGATAATGTGGTGGTCTTGTTGCGGTGGTCAGTCGCCACAATATGCTTTCAGCAAAGCAACAGACAAGTGCCCATTGGATGGATTAAAAAACAACACAGCTGACATACATTGACCCAGTGGACACACCTGCAAATCACACTATAAAACACACCCCTTCCCAAACCATGATCCTTTCCTTCTCCACTACAGCACTGCAAGAAAGAGACCAGAGACCACCATTTTTTTGTTATTGATAGATCTGGTACCCCTTTTTTCACTGTTCCATGTAACACCTTTCACACACTTTTGTCAATTTTCTCCCTATATCACTTTTCTTGTTAAGTAAATCCCTGTCACCCACTTTAATTTACATCAATGTCACATCTGAAAAATCCTTGTTTTTCTGAAGATGAGTTTAGAGTCATAGTGGATGAAATCATAAGAGCAGAGCCACAATTGTTTGGAGCCTATGTCCTGCATACTCCTCTCAGTAGGAAAATGGAAATGTGGAAAAGGATAGTTGACAGAGTGAATGCTGTGGGCCCCACCCTGCACAAAAGGAGGACATTAAGAAGAGGTGCATTCCCTGGCCTCCAAGCAACACATGTGGTCAATAAGACTGGTGGTGGTCGTCCCAGTGTCCCAGTACAACTCTTTCCCTGGGAGGAGAAGGTCTTGGCCATCCTGCATCCAGAGGGCTTGACAGGAATACTTTGGGGAGTGGAGTCTGGTAAGTTATGACACACAATTGTCACAAATCTTCAATGTCCTGTGTGCTCAGATCTTACCTTTTGCTACTGTGTTGTTCATCTACTTTCCCAACATGTTATACCCAGAGTAGCAGAGATGCAAGCTTTTCAATATGTATTGTTGTACATAACATCACATGTATCAATCCCCATTACATGCCATATGTTGGAATGTAGCGTGTAAGTGTTTCTGTTAGAAATGGGGTCTCTAGCTGGTAGTCAGTTTACACCCTGTCCAAGTAGGAATCGTTACTCTAATCAAGGTAAGTAAGATACACAGCTCAGACAACCCCTGCTCACCCCCTTCGTAGCTTGGCACAAGTAGCCAGGCTTATCTCAGAGGCATTGTGTAAAGTACATGTACCAACACACACAGTAACACAGTGAAAACACCAAAAAGGACTCCACACCAAAATAGCCAATATTTATCTAAATCAAACAATACCAAAATGACAAAAAATCCCACATACGCAAGCAAAGTTATGAATTTTCAAAGGTTAACCCTATCAGTGCGTGCCGGCCAATGGCCAATTGCTGATACACACACACGCAGTCCCGGGTGCAGGTCATGCCAGTGGCTGACACCAGGAAGGTTTCCCCCCAGGAGGGGATTAATATATATATATATATATATATATATATATATATATATATATATATATATATATATATATATATATATGTTTTGGTTTTAGAAATATGTTGTTTTCCTGGGGGCAGCGATCTACCCCCAGGGAAACCACACATATATAAAACAAGCACTTGCAATGCAGTAGGTCTCAAATATTTCAAAGAAGTTATTGTCCTCATTTGATAACAGTGTCCATGAGCAAAAACAAATGAAAACATGAGTGGAAACTGAGAAAAGATGACTTGGCAAAATAAAACAAAGTTAGCTTTAAAAAATAAAACTTTGCAATTTTGTTTGGCCGGGTGGACACAGTCAGAAGTTTTCTGTTTGTAGGGCACTAGAATTTAAAAAGAAGAAATAGTACTTCAATCACATTGGAAGCAGCGGATGGGCACTAATTATAATGAATTAATCAATGTTTGATCCCTGCTCCACACAGAGGACCAGAAATGATGGCAGGCATGTCTTGACGAATTACCAGATGAGTGCCATGCAAACCAGCAAATGGTGAGTGACAGGCAGACTCTGAGCCCTTTACTGAACCCAACAGAGACTCGCAAGCGAGGCGCATGCACTAGCACATGCACTCGCAGGCTCAACCCTAAAAAAAAAAATATATATATATATATAGACAGAGAGAGGGAGAGTCTATATATATATATATATATATATATATATATATATATATATATATATTTATATAATATAGAGAGGGGTATTTTTACGAGATATATATATAGATCTATAAATATATAGATGTATATCTATCAGGCATGGATAGCTTTCAGGCAGCAATAAAAATGTCCAGATAACTCTTGTGATTATGTTCCTGCTAGAGAAAGAGATCATACTTTTGTCTAGTGGCAGTTTCAATGCCATAAAAAAGAGCAGAAAGTTTATATGCCTGCTGCAAAGACTGAATCTGTTTCATATAGGAGTAGTTGAGTTGATTAGTAAAGCTAGACGTTACCTGTGCTTTCAAACAAATGAAATGTATGTGTGAGGGGGCTATGGAGAGATGAAGGGCACTTTGGCTGGGTGGTAGTGAAGGAATACAAGGAGGAGGCCATGGGACAGGAGCGCCGAAAATTACTGTCACACTGGTCGCTACTAGCACTAAAGGCTGTGGAGATGGGTATGTGGCAAGGTGAAGTAATAGTGTGCCTTTTTATTTTTTTCTTCAGTGTTTTAAAAAAATCTGCTGATTCAGAGAGGAAACGAAGGTAAGGTGACTGACATTTACTGTGACACACAACACACACACACCCACAAGCAATTTTGTGATCCTATCTGCCTTCTACAGAAGCTAGTGCTTTAGAGGGACAGTCAGGTGTGGCTCCTTCACTATGGCAAATGAATGTTGCCCCACTGGCTAAACCAGAAGCAGAAAAATAAAACAATAATTTACTATTGTTTTAATTTTCTGCTACTGGCACAGCCAGTATTGCAGGGAGGGGTGAGGCTGGGCCACAGGAGGTGGGAGCAGGGAGGAGGGGAGAGTGCACCTAAGTGCATATGTGTGTATGCCCAGCCATCTGAGGCCAGCCAAATACACACTTAGGTTTCTCCAGCCCGACTGTGTTCAACAGCTGGCCGTGAGAAACTGCACAGACCCCAGGGCTATGTCTGATTGGCAGTCACTGCCACTCAGACCAATCCTGGTGCTGCTTTTATGCTAGGCTTTGCATTAAAGTAGTGCCAGGATTTCTGGGGAGCCTGTGCTGGTGTCATAGCAGTGAATGCTGGGACATCGGAAGAAAAGTTGTGCAAGGTAGCAAGTGGCAGCAGGGATGAAGGCAAGGTAAGTGCTTTTCATTTTTTGTTTTTTTTACCTCGCCTCCGTTCCCCCACCACCCTCTGCCCCTCCCCTTGAGTTATGTGGCAGCCACTGCTGGGGACAGTTTAGCCAGTAGCAGAGATGTCGTCTCGTGGATGTCTGTTACTGAAGCCAGAACTCGGGTTCTGGCGGACAGCTCAGAGGTAGGATCAGAGACTAAGACAGCAGATACTGAGACAGCATGTGAGGGAGAAGACCATGGAGCAGACTTGGGAGTGATTTTTCAGTCAGAGGAGTCCCAACCAACAACTCCTCTTCCAGTGATTCTGAGGGAGGTGATGAGGACAGTCGTGCTGTCCCTCCGCAGGCACAGTCTGTGCAGCGGGAAAACAGCGGGTTAGCTCAACCCAGAGAGTAGGTGCGTGTGGCGGCAAGATCAGACTGAGTACTCTCTTGGCAGCTCCCCAATTTAGTTCAGCCCCAAATACTACCTTTTACTGGTGATGCTGGATGTAAAGTTGATACGGCCAACTTTTTGCCAGTCGATTATGTCCATCTCTTCTTGGATGTTGACTTCCTTCAGCAAGTTGTGCAGCAAACAGATTTGCATGCAGAACAATTTCTGAGGGAGAATGGAGGCACTCTAGGGCCCCGTTCTAGGACATGCCAGTGGACTCCTACTTCGCTGGCGGAATTGAAGATATTTTGGGGCCTTATTCTCAAAATAGAGCTAGCGCAGAAACCCACCTTGCAGTCCTACTGGATGACTCACACGGTTTGGGTAATCCCCATCTTCGCACAGAGCTGCAACAGGTATGGGCCCAAATCGTATTGTGGAGGCATTAAAATTATCTATCACAAAGCAACCTGTTTTTTTAAGGTGGGCACCTGCGTTTTTGGTCCTGGGGTCGGCAGCCATATAAGGAAACCCACCAAACCCAGACATTTCTGAAAACTAGACATCCGGGGAAGTCCATGAAGCGTGGCTTGTGTGGATTCCCCAAGGTTTTCTTACCCAGAATACCCTGTAAAGGTGAAACGTTTAATAAAAACTCTATTTTTCCTTGCATTTCTGTCACACAAAGTACAGGATTATGCAGGGAGTTAAAAATTCCGACCACCCAGCATTTCCCTACTTGTCCTGATAAAAACACTACCTCACTTGTATGCCAGTGCCTAGTGCTTGCTTCAGGCATGGATCACCCCAGGGTCAACAGTTCCCCTCATAAAAGGACTACCATTGACTGTTGTGTGGTCTATTCCTGTCACGGGCACTAGGCCTACCCACACAAGTGAGGTACCATTTTTTTGGGAAACTTGGGGGAATGCTGGGTGGAAGAAAGTTTATGGTTCCCCTCAGACACCAGAACTTTGCATCGCTAAATGTGAGGAAAATGTATTTTTTAGACACATTTTTAGGTTTGAAAAAGGTTTCGGAGTAACAGAACCTGGTGAGAGGACCACAAGTCACCCTGTTCTTGATTTACCTAGGTGTCTAGTTTTCAGAAATGCATAGGTTTGCTAGGTTTCCCTAGGTGCTGGCTGAGTGAGAGGTGAAATTCACTGCTAGGCACTTTGCCAAAATCAAGTCAGTTTTAAGTGGAAAAATTTAATGTACCCACGTTGCATTTTGGGGTATTTCCTGTCGCGGGCACGAGGCCTACCCACACAGGTGAGGTACCATTTTTTTTGGGAGACTTGGAGGAACACAGAATAGAAGAACAAGTGTTATTCGTTCTCTACCTTTCTGCCTTCCAAATGTAAGACAGTATGTAAGAAAGAAGTCATTTTGAGAAAAGCCCTGTAATTCAAATGCTAGTATGGGTACCCCTGAATTCAGAGATGTGCAAATAATTACTGCCTTCAATCTCCATATTGTCTGCTCATTTTGGAAATACATAGGTTTCCTTGATACCTGTTTTTCACTCTTTATATTTTAACAAATTAATTGCTGTATGCCCAGTATAAAATGAAACCCCATTGCAAAATACCACTCCTTTATTGGCTCTGGATACTATGGGTTCTCCATGAATCTACAAGCCCTATACATCTCCGCAAGCAGAGGGGTCCAGCAGACATAATGGTATATTGCTTTCAACAATCTGCCATAGATGGAAAAAGTAACAGAAGAAAACAAAGACAGAAATGGCTGCTTTTTTAACTCAATTTCAATATTGTTTATTTCAACTGTTACTTTCTATAGGAAAACCTACACAAATGACCCCTTGCTGAATTCAACATTTTGTCTACTTTGCAGAAATGTTTAGCTGTCTGGTTTCACACACATTTCTGTCACTAACTGGAATGAGGCTGAAAGCAAAACAAATAGTAAAAATAGGGTATGTCCTGGCAAAATGACAAAACTGTGTTAAAAAATTTGGTTTTCTGATTCAAGTCTGCCTGTTCCTGAAAGCTGGGAAGATTGTGATTTTAGCACTGCAATCCGTTTGTTGATCCCATTTGCAGGGAAAAAAACAAATGCTTCCTTATACAGCACTTTTTTGCCATTCTTCCCCCCAAAAAACAAATTTTAGCAGTTTTTTGGCTAATTTCTCAACCAAGAGAAACCACAAACACTGGGTACCTTTAGAATTCCCAGGATGTTGGGAAAAAGGACACAAATTTGGCGTGGATGGCCTATGTGAACAAAAAGTTCTGGGGGCCTAAGCACGAACTATCCAAAATAGACAACAAAGGGCTCTGCACTGGGAGGATAAAGGCCCAGCAGCTAAGGGCTTAAACTTCAATACAGCACTTAGAAACACAAATGTTGCAATTTGGTGATATAATGACATCATGACAGAATCATTCGCACAAACCTGACACCAATGGTGCCGGTCACAAGGTCGCACGGACCCCCACGTACAGTACCTTTGTTAACAAGGAAACAAGCCGTTACACATAGTTGGGGATGGGGTGTCACTGGATCCAGTGTGGCATTGGTTCCTTATTGCATGTGAGGGGAGATGATATGACATCAGTTTGAAGCTTCAGTTCCTCATGCTCCAGCGGGTTCGTTGTATCCAGCGGGTCAATAAGCGGTGGGGTGACTTCTCGGGGCCTCTGTGACTCCCAGGGGCTGCAAGCACCGTGATGGAGTCAGGTGTCACGAATGTTGGTGGCACGGGATATGGGATTTATAAAGTGATGGGACGTCAGTGGGACTGCAGTGGTGTCGAGCCTGCGGATCATGGCTTCGGGTGCCTCCGGCGTTACAACTTCAGGCAGCAGCATTGGTCTTGCCGTTGTCTGAAGTTGGTGCACCTGTTTTTTGTTGTTTTTAGGACAGCTTTCCCTCCTGTGGGCCCAGAAACTATAATAGGCACCACCTGGCGAGTTAGGGTCCACAGCAAGTGAACCCAGAGGCTGTTAGGTGAAATCTTTGCAGTCCCTGAGACTTCTTAACAGGAGGCATGTTCAGTCCAAGCCCTTGGAGAAACTTCACAAGCAGGGTACACAGCAAATTCCAGTCTTTGTCCTCTCTAAGGCAGAAGCAGCAACTGCAGGCCAACCCAGCAAAGCACACACAGCAAAGGATCAGTATTCCTCCTCCAGCTCTTCAGGTCTTCTCTTTGGCACAGGTACCTCTTGATTCAGAAGTGGTCTAAAAGTATGGGGATTTGGGTCCACTACTTATTCTCATATCTGCCTTTGAAGTAGGAAAGTCTATGTTGTTTACCAGATCCTGCCGTGTCCAGGCCTGGCCCCAGACACACACCAGGGGGTTGGAGACTGCCTTGTGTGAGGACAGGCACAGCCCTTTCAGGTTCAGGTGTCAGCTCCTCTCTCCCCACTCTAGCCCAGGAGACCCATCAGGATTTGCAGGACACTCCTCAGCTCCCTTTGTGTCACTGTCTAGAGGGAGTTCACAAACAGCCCAGCTGTAAGTCTGACTCAAACATGGATTCCACAGACAGGCAGAGGTACAGATGTTTAAGCGAGAAAATGCCCACTTTCTAAAAGTGATATTTTCAAACTGACAATCTAAAAAACAGCTTTACCCCCCAAAAAAATGTTTTAATTGTAAGTTTAGAGACCCAATCTCCAAATTTCTATCTTCTCCCAATGGGAAACCGCGCTTGAAATACATTTAAGAAGGGGCGTGGCCAAGATGGCAGTGTGAGCTGACGCGTCTTTGCGAGCTCCGCCGCACGGGCCCCACTAAAAGCTCTGCGACCCCGGATTTTCGGAGCCCGGATCTCCCCGGCTCAACGAGGGATGACAGGAGGTGCGGAGGTCGGTGGCGCTGGGCCTCCCGGCCTGAGCCCGCGCTCGCTGATAGCAGGTGCGGTGCACGGCGGTTTCGGCCGCGTGGTGTGGCCCGGTGCTCGGTGGCCTGCTGGCCATCTGGCGACACGCGGAGATGCCCGGGAGAGCTCAACGGCAGTGGGGGTGAAGAGACCCTCGCGTCCGAAAATTTGGTGCTGGGACGGACGCGAGGGGGTGGACCCCCGAGGGCTGGGATGGCCATTTTGCTTTCTGCGCCGCTAGCGAGGGAGAGCTCCTGGCGAGAAGGGGGGGCAGCGCTGAGTGTCCTTGAGCTGGTCCCGTTCCCTGGTGGTGGAGCCAGGAGCGGCAAAGAGAGGTTGGGCCACTAGTCGGCGGTGCGGGCGGCCCGCGGTGGTCTTGCCCGGGACGGGAAGGAGCCTGTGAGGTGCGGCTGGCCCCGAGAGAGCCTGGGTGAGGTGAAGGCCAGAGCTATCGGCTGGAGTGCGAGGGAGTGAGGAGACACAGCTTTGATATCCTGACCAATGGAAGACAGCCAGAGGAGGCCACTGGTGTGGGGGACGCGCTCACACAATGAAGAGTCCTGAGATATGGCGTCCTCCAAGCCCAAACGGGACCAGTCGGTGAGGGAAATGTTGACCAGATCCAACCTGGTGCAGGGTAGGCCGGTCGAGGGGTCCACTGCGACGAGGCCTCCTGAGGATCGAGGGGAGATGGAGGATGATAGTGAGGCCCCAGTCACGAACGGTTTCCTTGCCTCCTTGTTTGATTCACTTCGGAGAGACCTGCAAGAACTTCGGAGGGACATTTCCCAAGAGATGAAAGAGCTGCGGGTGGAAGTCACGTCCCTGGGAGAGCGAGTGGCGCAGGTAGAGGATGGTGAGATCTCCCAAGGGGAGGAGGTGGCAGGCATGCAACAGGAGATCATACCCCTCCGGGAGCAGCAAGATCTCCTTCAGATCGCGGTTGAGGACTTGGAAAACCGGTCACAATGGCAAAATATACGCATCAGGGGAGTCCCGACCAGAGCAGAGAAGGAGGACATTGGAGAGTTTATGGTGGCGCTGTTTCTCTCAGTCCTTGGCCTGGATGAGGCTCAAGAGATTACGCTGGACTGGGTTCATCGGGTGGGCTGCTCTGGCGGGACTGGGGAACGCCCGCCTGATATCCTAGCATGTGTCCACAATTACGGGCTTAAAGAAAACATCTTGCAGAAGACCCGCAACCTCCCTCAGATACACTTCTGAGGGCATTCGCTTCCATTATTTCAAGACCTCTCACTTCGGACTTTGCAGAGGCGGCAAGAATTTAAGCCCATCACAGAGCACCTGCAGGCGCATTCCACGTCTTACTCTTGGGGTCACCCCTTCCGCCTTATACTCCAATGGGAACATCAGCTACGACAGGTGAAATCAGTGCCGGAAGCGAGAAGGATCCTGCGCTTGGAGGGAGACAATCAAGATGCTGGCACGCGTGTAGAGGCAGCTGCTGAGGATCGCCCGCACTGGCGGCGAAACGAGAGAAAGAGGAAACAGCAGCGGCCTACAACGACGGAGCAAGCGTTAGAAAGGCAATCTGTACTGAGTAGCTTGGCTGCTGGGACCAATGCCTAAGTGATGGGCAACCGGGAGTTGCTGCGCTGATATGGGTCGCACCAGTTCAGGTCTTGAGACCATTTGAGAGGGGCCTGGGCGGTGGAGTCGCTGGACTCTACACAACGAACTTGAGTGGTTATGTTGCCCCTGCTGGGACTTTGCCTCTATGGAGATGTGTGTTAGAGGACTTACATGTTGTAAGCACCTGTTGTGCGTAGTGGTTCTATTCTGGTGTGCTTCCCCTGGAACGTGTATAGGAGTTGACTTGGCTTGCTGGCCCTGTAGTTCGGAGCTGACTCAGCGCTGCTTCGGGCTCCTGCCCCCCTGGTGGGGCCTTCCCCCCTGAGTGAAACCTGTTTGGTGCCAGATGTCTTTTAAGTGTCTAAGCTTGAATGTCCGCGGGCTCAATAGTCCGGCTAAGAGGTTGGCGATCCTGTCTGGTCTTGAGAAGTCTGGAAGTCATGTTTGCCTTTTACAGGAGACGCATTTATTGCCCAGGGACACATATCGTATGCGCTCAAAGTGGTTCCCTAGGCAGTTCTGGTCCTCTACCTCTACAAAACATGCCGGGGTGGCGATACTGTTCTCGAGGGCCTTCTCTGGGGAGGTGATAGCAAAGATACATGAGGTGCAGGGTAGGTTTTTGGCTCTTAGAATACGGGTGGGGGCCTTCTTCTTTACCATTGCTACATTGTACGCTCCTAACATGCAGCAAGAAACCTTCCTGAGGGAGGCTGTCTCCCCAGTTCTCAATATGCCGGACAGGGCCATTCTAGTGGGAGGTGACTTTAACCTGGTAATGGACAATGAGTTGGATAGATCTGGGCACCGATTTGGGCAGACTGGGGCGCTGACTGCGGCAGGGCGACAGTGGTTGGCTGACTGTGGATTGGAGGATGGTTGGAGGAGGGCGCATCCTATGCTTAGGGATTATTCCTTTTATTCGGCGGCCACCAAGACGTACGCACGTATAGACTTCTTTCTGGCCTCCCAGGAGTTCACCTCTCGAATTAGTGAGACCACAATTGAGCCTCGGGCCCTAACAGATCCTGCACCTATTACTTTAGAGGCCAGTATGGACGTAGGCTGCTTGGGGAGTCCGAGTTGGCGCTTTAGGGATGCCATACTGCAGAGCAGGGCGGCAGAGGAGACACTGCGGCGCGTGATCACGGATTATCTTAGTTTCAATGATGATGGGAACACCCGTTTGGAGACTTTGTGGGAGACCTTGAAGGTAGTAGTCCGAGGGGAAGTAATGTCACTATCGGCTACAGATAATAAGGCAAGGAGGGAGCAGAGGGCGGTGTTGGAGTATAAGGTGGCAGCCAACATAAGTCTACCGGTGCACCTAGAGTATGGAGGGAGCTGGAGAAAGCGCATCAGCAGTTGAAGCGGCTGGATTGGGACAGGGCGGAATATGCAATAGTGCGGCTTAAGCATAAATATTACACTGGGAGTAATAGGTGTGGGAAGCTCCTGGTGCGTCGGTTAAGAGCGCTGCTCTCTGCGACGGTGATAAAAATGGTACGTTCCCCTTCTAGGGGAGAGGTCCGAACGGATGATCGAATAGCAGAGGTGTTCGCTGAGTACTATCGGGAGTTATATGCGGCAGATGTACAGGGTGATGCGGACCCTACTGCATTCCTTGAGGGTATAGCAATTACCCTGCTTGGCGAGAGTGAAGCATCTTCCTTGAATCCTTACGGCACTCTTTTATGAAACATTTTGCCCGGAGCTAGCACCGCTCTTAGTGCGGCTCTTCAACTCCTTTCAAGTGTCTGGGGCCCTTGTGCCCAGTATGCTAGAGGCTACCATTGCGGGTATATTTATAAGCCTGGGAAGGACCCAGAGGAGTGTGCTTCGTATAGGCCAATCTCAATTCTGAATATAGATGCCAAGTTATTTACTGGTATACTGGCCCACCGCCTTAATCCCTATATGCCTGGTCTTATAGATCCGGATCAGGCGGGCTTTATACCTCATCGACAGTGCAACGATAATACGAAGCGGCTCTACATTTAATAGATAAAACCAGCAGATCTCGTAGGGAGGCGCTTCTCCTCTCTATTGACGCGGAGAAGGCGTTCGATAGAGTCCATTGGCCTTGCCTTATTCAACTGTTGGAGCGCTATGGACTGGGTCCAGTCTTTAGGACATGGATTTGATGCATTTATCATTCACCTAAGGCTGCTGTCCGGGTTAATGGTACTTTGTCTTTACCATTCCAGATCGGGCAAGGGACTCGACAGGGGTGCCCACTCTCTCCTCTCTTGTTTGCACCATATATGGAGCCCTTTGCGCAGCGCCTACGCGACAGCCCCTACGCGACAGCCCCCTTGTTTCTGGCGTCAAGTTTGGAGGAGATCATCATCTCATTACTCTGTATGCGGATGATGTAATCCTCACCCTCGTGGAGCCCATGGTCTCATTGCCTGCTCTTATGGTGACCCTCAGTGAGTTCAGCCAGGTCTCTGGGTTTCAGGTGAATAAGCAGAAATCCCAGGTCCTCAGTTTGTTTGCCTCTCCGGAGCATGAAGAGAGTTTGAGGGCTCAATATCCCTTTATTTGGTCGACGTCGCGGCTATCCTATCTGGGTATTGAACTGGCGACCTCAGCTGCGAAGACGGTGAGCTTGAATTATGCTATGTTAGTTCGTGAGGTGCTGCGGGATCTAGGGAACTGGGGGAAGCGTAATCTCTCCTGGCTGGGTAGGGTCTCGGCGGTAACGATGACCGTGCTGGTGCGTATTCTCTATGTGTTCCAAGCGCTTCCTCTGACTCCTCCGTCTCGGACGATAGCGACCCTTCAGTCTGCGGTCCTGAAATTTATCTGGGATGAGCGTTTGGTGCGGCTTCCGAGGAATGTTTTGTACGGCCCCAAGGGGGAGGGGTGTCTGGCTGTTCCCTGCCTTCTACAATATTTCCAAGCTGCTCAGTTGTGTTTTCTTTTAGAGTGGAGTCAGCCACTTACTGAGAAACATTGGTGCTTCATGGATCAGGCGGTAGCTGGGACCCACATTTGGAAGGAGCCTTGGCTCCGACGCCGACACAGGGCGCAGGGGCTTTACTCCTCCCCGATTACGGGAGCGACATTACGTGTGTGGGACGCGGTGGCATGCCGGTTGGGGTTGACGTCATTTCTGTCCCCTATGACACCGATAGGTGCGAACCCTGATTTTGTGCCCGGCCTGCGGGTAGAGAGTCTCCGCCGTTGGTACGATGGGGGCTGCAAGAGGGTGGGGAGTCTTTTGGATGAGAATGGGGTGATTTCCTTTAACCAGATGCGGGAGACGTATGGCTTGACCGAGGCGGATAGTCTGTTGTACTATCAAGTGCGGCATTGGGTCCTTATGCCGGCGAACAGGGCATTCATGGATAGGCCGCTCACACCATTTGAGAAATGGCTACTGACGAAGAAGGATGATAGACGAGTGATATTGGATCTTTATAGAGTTTTGCAAGGGGTGGAGCGTCCGCCTAAGTCTAAGGGGCAGCAGAGATGGGAGGGGGAGCTGGAGAGGGAGCTCTCGGAGGAGGACTGGGACAATATATATTACAGAACACATTATACGGCCTATTATGCTGCGGGGACAGAGACGGCATATAAGGTGGCTTCCTATTGGTATTATACCACAGCAAGGATACATGCGTGGGATCCCACTAAGTCCGGCCTTTGTTGGAGGGGGTGTGGTAACTCGGGCACACTTGTGCATCTTCTCTGGCATTGCCCCAAGCTTAGGAGATACTGGACAAGCATTTTAGATGATATTGACAAAGTGTTTCAGGCCGAGATTCCTAGATTTCCATCGTATGTACAGCTGGGTCTACCCAATTCCCTCACCTTTCCCCTTCGATCGTTGAGGGGGAGACAGATGGCTTTGGCCTGAGACAATACTGTGAAGGAGGTTGAGAGAGTACGGGGTGGGAGAGGGGCGCAGCAATCTGGAGGGGAAGCGCAGTTATTGTTATGTCAGTTATTTTTATGTTCTGTTATATTATGTACAGAGCTCTGAGCCTGCTAGACTATTGTGCTTTGACTACCTCGATTTTTCTAGATGAGTGGAGGTGGATGAAGGGAGGAAGTCCCTCCTGGCGACAGAACAGTGATCCTGTGGAATGGCCTTTCACCATGAATGTTTAAGAATTTTGGTATATTGGTAGTCGAAATGTTGGGGGCTATGATACAGTGCTTTGTACTCTTTATATGTTAAAACCAATAAACAGATTTGATCCATAAAATACATTTAAAGGCAGCCCCCATGTTAACCTGTGACAGAGATAGTCCTTGCAATAGTGAAAAACGAATTTGGCAGTATTTCACTATCAGGACATGTAAAACACACCACTACATTTCCTACCTCATTAATACACTGCGCCGTGCCCATGGGGCTACCTAGGGACTACTTTTGGGGTGACCTACATGTAGTAAAAGGAAAGGTTTGGGCCTGACAAGTGAGTATACTTGACAAGTCCAATTGACAGTGCAAGATTGCACACACAGACACTGCAGTGGCAGGTCTGAGACATGTTTACAGGTCTACTCATGGGGGTGGCACAATCAGTGCTGCAGGCCCACTAGTAGCATTTGATGTTCAGGCCCTGGACTCCTCTAGTGCACTTTACTAGAAACTTGCTAGTAAATCAAATATGCCAATCAGGGATAACCAATCATAAACACAATTAACACAGGGACCATTTGCATTGGTTACCAGTGGTAAAGTGCCAAGAGTACCAAAAACTGGTCAGAAGAAATTGGAGGAAGGAGGCAAAAAATTTGAGGATAACCCTGCAAAAAGAGCAAGGGCCAACAGTTTCAATATCAAAAGATCATCCCCCTGGTGTGTGTCATCAAGTAATTGTATGGTTCAACCTAACTGCAGTGTGGCAACAGATATACAAGACTAAACATTTATCAAGTGTTGGAAAGCAGAGAGAGTGACAGGACTACAACTGCCAGGATGCCCTGTTTCTGTACCTCAAAACAACAGGCTATTCTGCATTTGCCCAACTACACCTGTGTGCCATCTCTCAAATGAAGTACCCTCCCCAGGGAGTTCAGCATTTGTGTAGTGTTGGGAGCCAGTATGTGACCTGCCTACAATTACCAGGAGGCACTGTTTCTGCAGCTTAAACCAACAGGCCATTCTGCACTTGACCAAATACACCAGTGTGCCATCTCTCAAATGATGTACATTCTCCTGAGAGTTTTGCATTTGTGTCGTGTTAGGAGCCAGCAAGTGGCATGCCTAAAACTACCAGGAGTCCATGTTCCTGTAACTCAAACCAACAGGCCATTCTGCATTTGCCCAAATACACCTGTCTGCCATCTCTAAAATGTTGCAGTCTCCCCTGGGAGTTTTGCATTTGTGTAGTGGTGGGAGCCAGAAAGTTACATTCCTACAACAACCAGGAAGCTCTGGTTCTGTAACTCAAACCTTCAGGCCAGTCTGTACTTGCCCATATAAACCTGTGTGCCATTTCTTATATGATATACCCTCCCCTGGGAGTTTTCCATTTGTATAGTGTGCGGAGTCAGCAAGTGACATGCCTACAACTACCAGGAGGCCCTGTTTCTGTAACTCAAACCAACAGACCTTTGTGTTCTTGCCCAGATACACTTGTGAACCATCTTTCAAATTATGTTCACTCACATGGGAATAGGCAATCTATATATCATGCTCAACTCAGAGATGTGCCTGTCTACCTAGCTTGCTCTTGTCCCGGTATTTCAAAATGAAACTATTATGGACAAGAATTACACCTTACCAAGTTTAAACATTAAGGCCCATATTTATACTTTTTTAGCACCACATTTGCACCTCTTTTTAACGCAAAAGCGGCGCAAACTTACAAAATACAATTGTATTTTGTAAGTTTGCGCCGCTTTAGCGTTAAAAAATGATTCAAATGTGGCTCTAAAAAAGTACAAATATGGGCCTAAGTATTCCTAACACATTAAGCTGCTTCATCAGATTGGTAGTGACAACTAACAGATTGACTCAGCACTGCTCATATGACTGCTACAGCTACATATGCAACAAAGTTGTGTGTTCACCTGTATCTCAGACAACTAGACATGTTTATATGTAAATAGGCCTTGGAATAGTCAAATAAACATATTTCCTTTCCACTGCAGTGGCTTAACTGTTTGTAAGATGGAATGTTCATTCCCTCATCTAAAATGCAACTGATCAGCCCATCTAGTTGCTTTAGTCTAATAGTTTCTTCAAGCTTAAAACGTCATGTCATTAACCATGGTAACATAGCACAATCAGCAAACCTACCACTTAAGATTGTCCAAGGTCTCTACTTACAGCAACACAAAACCTTTGGGTGTAGATTCCACACTTTAACCAATAGCAATGTACTCTATTACTCAACAGGTCAAACTGGCAAAGCACCTTGCTAGACATTGTTCACTGACCAGACTCTCAACCCACCTGTGGATGAATCCCTCAGTGATATCGACACTCCTGGGCATGTGGACGTGGATGATGGTCCTGGCCCATCTGAGCAGCCTGGACAGACGGTAACAATGAGTCTCACTGTGCCCACAATAACACCTCCCATTCCAATTGCTTCTACATCACAGCCAACAATGTGACCCCAACCTGGGTTTCATTGTGGCTCATCACAGTACATGTTGTTTGGCGCTGGGCTACATGATGTCAGTGGACTTGCTTAGTAGCCCATGACCAGAGTTGTGGCTAGTCAGCAGATGACTCTCAAAGTGTGTATTTATGTCCCTGTACTTATCACCATGTGTGTTTTACACATTTTGTGTGTTGACAATTACAAAATGCTTCTGCTAGGTGTTTCCAAAATGTGTGTTAAACAGCCAGTTACCCTACAAAGTGCAATTGTGACCTCTTCATTTGGCTACTGCATCTATACAGGTCATTACTCATCAAAAGCAAGGGATTTGGAAAGCCATCGCTCGGAAGGTGCGAACCCTGGGTGTCTATCGCTGGCAGAACGTCCACTGTTGCAACAGGTGGGAGGAAAGGAGACCATGGGCCTGGAAAATCGAGGAGATCCAGCTGTAGCTGTCCTCCTAATGTGGGTGGAGTGCACACCAGACCCTGAGCCCCCTGATGGCACACAAACTGGCGGAGACCTACCCCGAGCTTGATAGATGTTTGAGGGGAGCACAGCAGCTAAAATGGGGTGAGTCCTGAGCAGATTCCTACCTGTTACATTGCCAGGTTGATGTGTTAGAGGCAGCCATCTCCCCATGAGTATTGGAAATGCCCCATGTGCGATGCACAAGATGAGTTATTGTTTGTGTAGCTGTGGTAGTTGGTGCATTCTGATGTGCCTTGCCTATTGTCCTAGTGACCAGGGACACAACAGAGTACAGTCCACTACCAATATACTCTCTATGGCAGACACATGGTTGAGTAAAGTGTTCCATCATTTCATGTTGTTTCATTTTGTGGGGGTCATTTGTACCCAACAGTCCTCTTGTCTTCAGCGTGTCAGCCCCAGCATTAAACCACATGAGGTAATAGATCACTGTACTCAGCCATGTGTCTACTCAAGAGAGTATATTGGCATTGGTATCCAACAGGCCATTTGTCTTCAGTATGTCAAGAGTGTTAGTTCCTCTCTACTGTCTCTCATGTGATGGTGGCCATCATACATGTGACATAGCATACATTGGCCCTCATTCTGACCTTGGCGGTCTTTTCGCAAGACCGCCGAGTTACCGCCGCGGTAAAGACCGCCGACCGCGGCGGTATGCCGCTGCGCGTATTCCGACCGCTGGGAGCGTTCCGCCGGAATACCGCCAGCAGCCACACTGGCAGTCGGCGGGAAAGTGGAGACTGGTCAACCTCCACCGCCACGCCAGCAGAACACCGCCCCCAGAATTACGACCCACATTTCTGTGTGGCGGTCTTCTGTTGGCGGTCTTCTGTTGGCGGTCACGTCCCTATGGCTCCCGTCGCCTCCCGGAGGACCAACGCACAAGGTAAGTTGATCGTCCGTGAGGGGAGGGGGTGGGGGGGTGTTGTGTGATGTGTGCGTGCATGGGGGTGTGCGTGTGAGTGTGTAGAGGGGGTGTGTGAGTGCGTGCATGCGGGCGGGGAGTGCTGCTGTGCCTATGGGCGATGTGTGTAGTTCGGCGGGTGCGCATGTCGGCATGTATGTGTGCGGGTATGTGTCCCCGTTGTGTATGTGTGTGTGTAGGGTGTGTGTATATGTGCATGTTGGGGGTGTGTGCATGTCGGGGTGCGTGTATGTGCATGTCGGGGTGGGGGTGGGGAGGGGGTTCGTACCACCTCTGGGGGGTGGCAGGGGGGTGGAGGGTGTGGGGGGAGGACTCGGGGGGGCAGTGGAGGGTGGGGGAGACCCCTATCAGTGCCAGGGAAGGAATTCCCTGGCCCCGATAGTGCCTACCGCCATGGTTCGCATGGCGGTTCCCGAACGCCAGAAACCGCGGCGGTAAGCAGGGTCATGATACCGTTGGCGGTCTTGGGTCGACCGCCGGACCGGAGTGCGCAGACTCCAGCCCGTCGGTCATGACCGCCGTGGCTGTCGGAGTGGGGAAGTGGCGGTCGGTCGCGGCGGTGACCGCCGCGGTCAGAATGCCATTTTTAATACCGCCGGTCTGTTCGCGGTCCGACCGCCGCCTCTCCGCCGACCGCCAAGGTCAGAATGAGGGCCATTGTCTTTTGTGTGCAGTCACTGAGCAATACTTTCCCTTGGTAAGTATGGAATGTACCGTTATATGATTGTGGCAACATCACGGTTGGCATCAGTATTTGTGCCTAAATGTTAGCATGTGTACCTTGCACCTTTGGAATATTATTTCCACTACTGTTTCATGCATGATCTACCTGTCTTTATGGGATGATGTCTGATTCCATCACATGTGTGCAGGCCAACATCTCTTGGAAAATAGTTTTATATGATGGGTATACAGTTCATGTGGTACCACAGACAGGAGTGTGTCAACAATGTTTATTGGGTCACACATACTCTAACCCATTACTCCATGTCATTTATCATGAACAATTGCAGAAGCTGCGAAGGACATGACAGGTAGACCTGCAGTAATTACTCACAATGTGCATTTCCATATGGATTAAGCTCTTTGCACATGTTAATTGGTAAAGGTTCATTACCTGACAGTTGACATGCATCAGGGAGTGACATGCAAAAATGCTGGAATCATATGTGAGTGTGTACACTCAGTTTTCCAATAGAATCTGTGTTTGCATGACAAAAATGTACAGTGATGTGCCTTCCCATTGAAAAACATGTTAAAGACCCCCTTCAGATAATTGAGATTCCCTGAGCCATAATGACGTTTAAAGGACTATTGCCTTTTAGTTATGCAATGTTAGAAGGGTGTTCTCAGCAGTACCAATTCAAACATGTGTTTTCCCTATGCCTAACTCAATCATTGTACTGTAGGTATTTGAAGACAAATCACCCAGACATTTTGAAAAGATTGTCTCCAGTGCACTTTTCTGTACAAGATGTGTTGTTTGGCAAAGCAACATTAGTACAACTTCCATGAGACTATTTAGACAATGGACATATTGTGAAGGTACCATTGGTGAGTTTGTACAGTGTGACATGGGTGTTTCCATGTCACCTCCTCTGGCTACAGTACTGCTTAATGCAAAATAGATGGATTATTTGCCCATCATTTCATCATGATGCGGTATTGTGTATATGAACATTTGCTGATTGCAGGACCTTGTGTGGAATCTGTGAGAATGAACTTGGCATTGCGTTAATATTTGATGGCCAACAGGTTACTGAGGGGTTCTACAAGAGCCAAACCATTCAAGGTGACAAGGCCTCCTACTTGATCCGTGGGTATTGTGATTGGAAAACTTCACTCATGCAATTGAAGTTGTTTGTGAATCTGATTTTCCTATGTGGAAAGGTTTACAGTTTATGTAGCATGCATGCATGCATGTGGTTTTGCAAAAGTTAGAGCAACTTTGGAGGAACTTGTGGCTGGGAGCTACTCTACAGTTTGGTAATGTTTTGTAATCAAAGATGTTGTTCACGTGTGTTTAGCCACATGGAAAGACCCTATTTGTACGTATCATTTCAGGATCATCACAGGCAAGCGGATGAGACAGGCGCGATATCAGTGGAGAAGCAGCTGGCCATGGTGCCTCTGGTCACAAAACATCAGACACGGAGGGACTCAGTGGCCCAGAGGGTGAGGGGGAGTGCCGCGGAGGATACCGGCTCAACATTGTCTTCTCCCAAGTTGACCTCCAGTGGACACTCTCTGGTGATGGTGGAACACTCAGCACCTACACCTGTTCCATCCTTGTCTACCACCCCCTCAGTTTTATCTCTTTCCTCCCTGTTACTCCCCACCCAGTTGACTGTGCCCGCTTCCCTAAGATGGTTGCAGTCTCCTTTGCACCAGGCACCCCCCCCCCCCTGCACTTGTTACTCTTGCTGTCCTGAGTGTGGAGGCTATTGACCTCCTAAGGAGCATCTCTGTGGGTCAGACTGCCATTCTGAATGCCATCCAGTTGCAGGGCACCCAGTTCCAACAGATGATTGCGTACCTGGCAGGCATTGACAGTTTGGTAGCTGCCCTACAGAGATCTTTTCAGGCTCTGGTCTCCTCCCTCATGGCAGCCTAATACCCCCCACAATCCTCCCCCACCACCTTCCTCATCCCCATCCAATTTCACTATTCCCATGCCTGTCCTAAGGACAGTCATGCATATGCATGTTCACACCTAAGCTGCCACAAGCAGCACACATAAATAGAAACACCACAAGACACACAAGTATTCAAGCACTCAACAGACTCACCCCACTCACATCCACCATCACAACTACCATACCCTGAGATACCACACCCACAGACCCACCCACCACCCACACCACACCCCAGATACCACCCCAACACCTACAGACATAGGCACCGGTCACCGCACACCCCCAGACATCACTCCAATACCGACAGACTCAGCTACCACTCACCCATATACCAGACACCACCCTAACACCCACAGATGCAGCCACCACTCACACCATTCCCCCAGACAACACCCCAACGCCCACAGACACAGCTACTACTCACACCATACCCACATATACCACCCCCACCCACACAAACACATCCACCACTCCCACATTACCCATCAAATCCACATCACAGCCCACCAAGAGACACAAACGCCCACACTCAGATGCGCAACAGACACCTACAAAACACAAACATATTTCAGACACGCACACACCAGCATCAAAAACACAAAAACCCACACCTGACACAAGCACTCTTGTAACCTCCCATCCCCAATCCCTCCTGTACACCCTCCCCATTTTCCCAAAGAAAGTTTCATGTTTGGCCTTTCCTTTACCCCTATGAACTCCCCCAAAGCAAAATGGACCCCACCCACACCCAACCCATCCCTTCCATGTCCAAGTCCTCCCCTGTGACAAATGCCTTCCCCCCTGAATTCAGCCATATCCCAACCAAACCCAAAATGAAGCCCACCCCTCCCAAAGTGAAGCCTACGCCTCCCAAGATCAAACCCACCCATCCAAAACCCAACCCTACCCAACCCAAGGGTGATCATTGAGGTGCCTGGAATGCCCACTAGATGCCCCTATCTGTGGAGATTCCTGTGCCAGTGATTTGTGAGGCAAGTTTCTCCATATTTGGAGTGTTGCAAATAAACATGAGTTGGTTGTTTTGCTGCACATTGGTCCTGCCATTACTTTTCTACCTTTTTGGTGTTCATGAATATTTTGTGATGTATGACTATAGTTGTGTTTGTTTCACCCTGATTGATCTGACGTTGGAACCAGTGCTGGAGTCACCCAAGACAAGGGAAAATGTTCGATTGATGGATATGTGGCATGTAACTGGGTGGTGTTTCATATGGTAAGTATTTTATCTTGCCTTGGCCAGTGTTGACGTCTAATGGGTTACATTTCTCCTCTGATGTAGATTGAACATTTATATAATGTGTACAAGCCTGCGGTTTGTTTGTCCAACATGAAGGGTGCTACCTTCCTGTACATTTGAATGGACATGTGTCCATTTTAATGTGTGTAACTTCCACCTATTTTATCTAAATGTGCTGTGACGTTATTTTAGATGCATTTAATGAGCATGTTATTTTAGCCACAGGCCTGCCTTGTAGTCTAGAAAACAATTCATTTTATGATTGTAGGAGAAGCTGCATTTTGTAGTGGTTTTTATTATTTTATCTGCTGTTCACTCTGCTTAGAAATTGCTTTAATTTTTTAGCACAACATTTTCACTTTGTACTTTGTTGAAGGCTGTACACAATAATGTTGTTGGTACAAAGTAGAACATCACATTCCCTGTCATTTCATGGAAATATCAGTGTTTTACGTTAGGGCAGTTTTCTTAGAACCACAGATGTTTTATTATAAAACACTCTGCTCCTCATATGTTAAAGGGAAATTTCAGCCCGAAGTTGCCACTGCATGCTGTTCGCTTCATTGCAGCTGTCTGCTGAGACTAGACATCTTTTCTGCCTGCATGGGAGAAGACTCTCGGTGGACCAGCATCCCTCTTCGATGTTACTGTATTCAGCTATTGGCGATGATGTCTTCCCAGGGGTCCTGAAGGGTGGATTAGAGCTAACACTGCTGTGCTCTAGTATAGAACTTTAGTGGTGTAGGTAGGAATTCTCAAACCTAGCATCGTGACACTATGGTTGGACTTTTCTTATGTTTCATTCTTTTTGTCACCGCTCTGCTATGTTTCATTATACTCATCATCGCAGTACATGCCTCTTTATCTAGAATTCAGTCGATTTAATAAAATTAATTGAACCAATTGCTGCTTCCCATTTATCTTTGCATGTATGAGACAAATGTAACTGAGAGAAAAGTGCAAGATCTGCTCCACCACCCTGAGAAATCAGTGTGTCATGTGCATGGCTGCCACAAATCACCTCTACTTTTGGGTACTGGTGAGGTACTGCTAGCTGGCCGGAAGGGTTAGGCTGACAGTTGTCACACCGTGTGGAATTGGACTCATTTACCCACAATCCTGTGGTACCTCCACCCAAATCTAGCAGTGTCATTGGTATAATGAGAGCCAACATGACATGTAGCCGCCAACATTTGGTCAGGCATTGAATTACAGATCTCCCCGAGTATCTATGTCTCACTATGTGCTAAAGGCACCCCAATACTATATACGGAGATGTCCATTGTATTGAGGAATTCCTTCTCAACTGGATAGGTAGCACCTATTTAAGGCTGTAGATTGTTCAAGCTTCAACCTTAAAAGGATTAATCCCCAGTTGGTGTCCTTATCTCTGAACAAGTGCATGCAACATGGCGAACCCACAATGGGTGGTAATTGCAGTAAACATGAGGCCCAATCTCACTAATCATTTATTAAATAATGGCCTCACAGCCCAGTGGTGTGATGTTAAATTTTTAGTTGAGGCACTTCCAGCTCATCAAATAATTTTTTTACTTTTGTTTTCATTTTCCAGCAGTTGATGGGAACAAGAATACATTTTATCATTATACATATGCTAATGTACCTGCACAATATAGAGCACACACATACATAGAAATACCATTATCATTTCAAGACCACCAAAACTGGCTTGATGGTTCCCTACCACATACAACACTTTATGTTAGGCTAGGTCCTTTGAGCAATGAAAGTTCTACCTGGCCACAATTGGACACATACACACCACATTCTGACAAAGGCACAGTGGCAGTAGCTGAGATTCACTGATTATACATTGAGCTTGTAGCAATATATAGACTCAGTGTGATTTGTGATGCAAACATTAAGTACTAGCCCAGCACAGGCTGCTCCACCACACCTGCACGCAGTCACACCGGGCACTAACCCTGCGATGGTACATTCGATTATGGGTAAAATACCTGCAAAATGTGAAGAATTTCTGTTTTGGTTCGCTAAAAAAATAAACACGCTGGAAGCAATGTTTCCCCATATGGGACCCCAAGATAAACACAAAATTGTTACTATGTGCTTGCCATTTGGGATGGTTCCCTCAGTGGATAACTGCACCACCTGAGGCACAGTATTTGCCATGCTGTACACTACCGCACATGGTACACCAACACTCGCCAATCTTCTGGAAGTGTTAAAACAAATTCAAGATTAATATGGGGCTGTACCGCCCTGGATTGTCAGAGTCACCAGACCCTCGGGGTCTGCGCACGTTCCCAACATGTCCACCATAAGACAGCTACAATACTCTGATTAGAATGTCACACAGTCTAAGAGAGTCCAAGTGGGGAAAAGGGGATTAGGTAGGGAACAGCTGGGAAGGAGACCTGTAGGAAGCAAAATGTTGAAACACACAATATCAAGATTATATCATATTAATCTTTACTAGACTACGATTCTAAGCGTTGTCATACTGTAACCATGGATAACTTAAGCATGGACTAAATAACTAGGCCTCAAGACATCTGGTTACCTGGGAAGGAATCAAGAATGATTAATACAACTTCTCAATGAACCTATTAATGAAATGTTACACAATGACTAGAAATATAAGAACCCTCTAGAATGATGTTTTCAAAATTAAACATGGTCTTTTTGCAGGAGGACAAGAAAATAATCTGAACGTTTTCTGGAACACAATAGGAGTTGTATTAAGGGACTTATTATGCACATATAATGTAACATCTAGTATTTTAACACTTAGTTTTAAATGCATAAACATGAATCGCGCACATTGCTGATTTCAACAAGAATGTGCATATGCCATGAAATGATCGCGCACACTGCAAGCGATCTGAAACATCAAGTTTTAATTGCAGGAGTGAACTGCGCGTCTTGCCGATTCGGACGTCACCTTGTAAATGCCAAGAAATGGTTGCTCACAATGAGTATCAAGAGTTAAACACAAGGAATGAATCGCGCGTCTTGCCGATTCAAATGTCACCATGTAAATGCCAAGAAATGCTTGCATACAATGCGTATCAAGATTTAAATGCAAGGAAAATGAATCACGCGTCTTGCCGATTCGTACGCCACCATATAAATGCCAAGAAATGGTTGTGCACAATGAGTATCAAGCGTTAAACACAAAGAATGAATTGCGCGTCTTGCCGATTCAAATGTCACCATGTAAATGCCAAGAAATGCTTGCGCACAATGCGTATCAAGAGTTAAATGCAAGGAAAATGAATTGCGCATCTTGCCGATTCGAACGCCACCATGTAAATGCCGAGAAATGGTTGCGCACAATGAGTATCAAGGGTTAAGCACAAGGAATGAATCATGCGTCTTGCTGTTTCGAACGCCACTATGTAACTGCCAAGAAATTGTAGCGCACAATGAATATCAAGAGTTAAACACAAGGAATGAATTGCGCGTCTTGCCAATTCGAATGCCACCATGTAACTGCCAAAAAATGGTAGCGCACAATGAGTATCAAGAGTTAAACACGAGGAATGAATCGCGCGTCTTGCCGATTTGAATGCCACCATGTAACTGCCAAGAAATGGTAGCGCACAATGAATATCAAGAGTTAAACACGAGGAATGAATCACGCGTCTTGCCGGTTTGAATGCCACCATGTAACTGCCAAGAAATGGTAGCGCACAATGAATATCAAGAGTTAAACACGAAGAATGAATTGCGAGTCTTGCCGATTCGAATATCAACATGTAAATGCCAGAAAAACCAAGAGCACATTCACACGCGCAAGGTAAAATCTCTCAACATGAAAATTAGGCCCAAGAACTCGAATGCCTTCGAAAACAGGATTGGGGGCCCAGCCCGACCTCCGTCTTACTGCCCTGATCAAGGATCACCAATGTAATGAAGACGTTTTAATTGTCGGAGTGAATTGCGCGTCTTGCCGATTCGAATGTCACCTTGTAAATGCCAAGAAATGGTTGCTCACAATGAGTATCAAGAGTTAAACACAAGGAATGAATCGCGCGCCTTGCCGATTCAAATGTCACCATGTAAATGCCAAGAAATGCTTGCGCACAATGCGTATCAAGAGTTAAATGCAAGGAAAATTAATTGCGCGTCTTGCCGATTCGAACGCCACCATGTAAATGCCAAGAAATGGTTGTGCACAATGAGTATCAAGCGTTAAACACAAGGAATGAAGCACGCGTCTTGCCGATTCAAATGTCACCATGTAAATGCCAAGAAATGCTTGCGCACAATGCGTATCAAGAGTTAAATGCAAGGAAATGAATTGCGCGTCTTGCCGATTCGAACGCCACCATGTAAATGCCAAGAAATGATTGCACACAATGAGTAGCAAGGGTTAAACACAATGAAGGAATCGCGCTTCTTTTTGCCGATTCGAATGCCACCATGTAACTGCCAAGAAATGGTAGCACACAATGAATATCAAGAGTTAAACACAAGGAATGAATCGCGCGTCTTGCCGATTCGAATGCCACCATGTGACTGGCAAGAAATGGTAGCGCACAATGAATATCAAGAGTTAAACACGAGGAATGAATTGCGTGTCTTGCCGATTTGAATGCCACCATGTAACTACCAAGAAATGGTAGCGCACAATGAATATCAAGAGTTTAACACGAAGAATGAATTGCGCATCTTGCCGATTCAAATATCAACATGTAAATGCCAGAAAAACCAAGAGCACATTCACACGCGCAAGGTAAAATCTCTCAACATGAATGTTGGAAAATGGGTTATTGGTAAGGGCAGGTAGGTACCTACACCTAGCAACAAGCCACCAACCTCCACTTAGGTACAGTTAGGTCTCAGTAAATTAATCCCAGCTCAACCCTTGGTAGCTTGGCAACGAGCGTCAAGGCTTAACTTAGGAGACAGTGTGTAAAGCATTCAAATATCACAAAACAGTAATTAAATAAAACACAGGAAACAGTTTAAAAATCCAAAACCAATTTATAAAAATAGTTTATATTTTTATCTTTAAAATGACACACAAACGAATAAAATCGGATAAAGGGAACCGGAGATATGAATTTTTAAAGAATTATTATTTTTCTAGCGCTTAGAAACAAAAAGCGCCAATCGGGTCATCTGGTTGCACCTCGACCGGGGCAAAGTCAAAGTTTCAGGCCGACCGCGAAGGAGCCCTGCTCGGCTACAGGTCGCGGGAGGCCTCGGTTAAAAAGTTACCTACTGACTTAGGCCCTCATTCTGACCTTGGCGGGCGGCGGAGGCCGCCCGCCAAAGTCCCGCCGTCAGGTTACCGTTCCGCGGTCGAAAGACCGCGGCGGTAATTCTGACTTTCCCGCTGGGCTGGCGGGCGGTCGCCTTCAGACCGCCCGCCAGCCCAGCGGGAAAGAGGCTTCCACGATGAAGCCGGCTCGGAATCGAGCCGGCGGAGTGGAAGCTGTGCGACGGGTGCAGTTGCACCCGTCGCGTATTTCACTGTCTGCGCAGCAGACAGTGAAATACATGTAGGGGCCCTCTTACGGGGGCCCCTGCAATGCCCATGCCAGTGGCATGGGCACTGCAGGGGCCCCCAGGGGCCCCGCGACCCCCCCTACCGCCATCCGGATCTGGATGGCGGTAGGGGGGGTCGGAATCCCCTCGGCGGCGCAGCAAGCTGCGCCGCCTTGGAGGATTCAATGGGGCGGCGGTACACTGGCGGGAGCCCGCCAGTGGTGCCGGTCCGACCGCGGCTTTACCGCCGCGGTCGGAATCCCCATTGGAGCACCGCCGGCCTGTCGGCGGTGCTCCCGCGGTCCTCCGCTCTGGCGGTCTTTGACCGCCAGGGTCAGAATGACCGCCTTAGTCTTTATTTTGAAAATTTTCTTCAGCGGGACGAACCTGCCAGTCGAATCCGACCTCCTGGAGCCCTTGTCCGGATATGCGATGCTGGATTCCTCGGTGGAGATTTTTGCCTTCGGACTTAGTCGTTATTTCGAGGTGAAAATCCTTCGACCGGGGTAAACCTGGATCTTGATCCGACGTCCGCGGAGCCCTTCTCGGATACGATGGCTGGGAGGTCCCGGTCAACTTTTTACCTTCGGACTTAGTCTCTTTTTCTGAGATTTTTCTTTACCGGGACGAACCACCAAATCAGGCCGGGTCGCGGTTGAGGCAAGCCGGCTAGAATTTCCACGGCGGGTCGGTCCCTCTCTGGAGCTTTTTTTTTAAAATTCTCAAATCTTCTCCAAACTTCTGGGGCTTCACCCAGATGTTCTTTTAAGGTTCTTTTGTGGTCCACAGCTCACCCCAAGGGTCCAGAAGTTCTGTGATGGTCCTTGGGGGGTGCGGACTTCAACTCCCAGAATGCACCTGGCGCAAACTCCTTTTTGGCCACTGGACAGTGGTCAGCTGGTCACTTTTCAGGAGTTGGTGCAGGGGGACTCTGGATAGCAATTTTTCACCTGTAGCAAACAGGGAGTCCCTCCTTGAACCAGTTGAAGCCAGGCAAAGTCCTTCTTGTGGTGAAGCCCAAGTGTGAAGCTGGTGCAGTCCTTCTGAGTGCAGGTTCCAGGTGCAGGCCAGGGGTCCAGCAGGGCAGTCCTTCTTCTCCTTTAGTTCTTTTCTTCTTGAAATCTGGCAGGGATCTGAGGTGTGGGGGCAGGTCTGCCAGTTTTATCCTTGCTCCTGGGTGAAAAGCAGGGGGGTCCTGGTTCTCCAATCAGGTACAGGGTCGTCCCCCTGTGATGACTACTTCCTGGGAAGTGTGGCAAAAATCCATCCCAAAAGGCAACATTCTCTAAAAATCCAACATGGCTGAATCTGATTTTTGGAGGTTACATCTGGCTGAGCCCACCCACTGGTGTGGCTAAAAATCATAAACACACCCCTCTCCTGCCCTCTCCTAATCTAATCAAGGGGGCACCTAGTTGTCTGGGGTTGCAGGATGTGGGGGTGTTGCTGGTTGCTCCAAATGTCCTTCTCTGCCTTTGAAGACCAGTTTGGCAGCCCTCCCCCTTCTTGCCTCACCATCTGCTGAGGGGAGATTCTCTCCCACAAGCACATTCCTTTGTGTGAAGCCAGGCCACTTCACACCTCATCAAGGCAGCTTTGACTAAGCTGCTGCAGGCTGGCCAATCAGAGCACAGCAGCAAAAACAATGCAGGGCTGAAATTGGCAACTTTTTAGGTAAAGTCTAAAACTCTTTACCTGAACAAGTTATATTAAATCCAGCAACTGGAAGTTGTGGGATTTATTACAACAATTAATTTGATACCAAATTCTTGGTATGCAACATTTAAGGAGACTTTAAAATTTAAAATAAAGTCTCCCCATTCTAGCCTATGAAGGCCATTTACTTCAATGAGGGAAAAACGAATTTGGCTGTTTTTACCTCACCAGGGCTTATAAAACTATTTTTATAAAGTCCCTGCTTATAGTTACATGGCACCCAGCCCTAGGGGCACATAGGGCACACCTTAGGGGTGACCTATATGTAAAAATAAGGTAGTTTAAGACTTTGGAACTACTTTTAATTCCAAAGTCGAATTTGCATATAACTTTAATTTAAAAGCAGCCAGCAAGGCAGGCCTGCCTTTAAAATGACACTGGGCACCTCAGCAGTGCACCTATGTGTGCACCACCTATGCTGTGGTCCCTAAACCTACATGCCCTACCATATACTAGGGACTTTTAGGTAGGTTAACTTAGCCAATTATAATTAGCCTAATTTGCATACCCATTTTACACAGAGCACAGGCCCTGGGACTGGTTAGCAGTACCCAGGGCACCATCAGAGTCAGGAAAACACCAGCATAAAGTGGAAAATGGGGGCAAAAAGTTAGGGGGCTTCTGCAATCAGCCCTGTTTTCTCACAATGAAAATTAGGCCCAAGAACTCGAATGCCTTCGAAAACGGGATTGGGGGCCCAGCCCGACCTCCGTCTTACTGCCCTGGTCAAGGATCATCAATGTAATGAAGAGCTAAGGCCTGGAAGATCAAAGTAGGCCTCCGGAACAGGCGCTCAGGAAGTTGCTGCTGCACTGTTACGGGACCTCTGAATAGTGAACACCTGGAGCTGGGCTGGCTCCCTTATATAGAGTCTGGTCCAGCCCACAAACCACACCCAGTCATGCTACAGAGAAAGCTTCTAGAAAGTCCTGGAAAGGGACCACACCCTGACACACTCTGAAAGCCTGCAGCAATACATTGCAAATTAACAGTATTTATAAGCACCTTGAAAATAAGTCTTCAGGATTAAACTCTGCAATGCAAAAGATTAAACAACAGCATATCAGCATAATGCATGAATCACGTTATCTCATAAGTGCTGTGTTTTTGCATTCCAGTCACCTGTAGAGCGCGCACTGCCCTGATGTTGACATGGATTTGGAGATACAGTTAAATGGCAATTTTGCTCTAGTGTTTTAATAATATTAAGTAACTTAAAGGGGAAGCAGTAGCTTTGGCAGTAGGCCAGCAGCTCTGGGATGTTCTTCCACAGGACCAAGAACGTGAGCTGCCAAAGTTTATTGCCGAAACCTATTTAAGTATACGTGGAATAGTTTGGGAGCCAGACCTAGTAAACCACAAATAGAAGGTAAATCTAACAAGGATTCTACCAAGCAAGGAGCTGAGGGTTCTAAAAAGCACTTGGATAAACAAAAACAAACACCTAAAAAGGACAGGGGAGAATCTCCACATTTGGAGACTTCTGAATTATGCTATCACTTAAGAAATATGGATAATATAAAAACTCCTGATACACATCAATATATTGACACATGCCAATCTTTTTGCTTTCATGACTCACTGGATAAACATAGTGAGAGAGGTGGGTGGTCAGAACAATGAACAGAGGACATGAAACCGAAAAAAGATTCACAACGTTCATCAGAAGTTTCAATTAAAAACATTCATTTCTCCCCTCCCAACAGGGTGTATAAAAAGAAAATACAATTAAATCAATCAATCATATATTTTAGAGTGCACTACTCACCCTTAGGGTCTCAAGCCGCTGAGATGTGTGTCCTCAGGGATCAGTTGAGAAGCCAGGCCTTGAGGTCCTTCCTGAACCGAGGCAGCAATGTTGAATGTCTGAAATGAAGGGGTAAGGTGTTCCAACCTTTTGCTGACAGGTATGTGGAAGATCTTCCTCCAGCTGATTACTTCTTTATGCAGGGTACATTGGCAAGTGACTGCTGAGACACACAGAGAGGTCAGAAAGGGGAGTACCAGGTGATGCAGTGGTCGAGGTAACTCAGTCCGCTGTTGTGGAGGGCTCTGTGGGCATGCACGAGGAGTTTGAAATTGATCCTCTTCTCGATGGTGAGCCAGTGGAAGTTTTTCCGGTGTTCTGTGATGTGCTCTTGAATGGGGAATGTTTAGGACAAGTCTGGTGGCGGCATTCTGAATTTGTTGCAGCTTGCTCAGGTTCTTCTTGGTGGTTCCGGCATAGAGGGTGTTGCCACCAATTAAAGGGAGACATTGGGCGCTCAATTGATATTATAGTCTGGAAATGACTAACTAGTATTTATCAGATTTTATTGGCCAAAAAAGATTAGCCACCAGAATTTGTCCGTAATCTTCCATAAGGGAAAGAGATCATTAAGCATTCTTTCTTGCCCCTGGTTCTTGTAGAGTTAAGAGAGGCTTATGCATTTGACTGGGCATTTGCGCAAGCCCACACACTGTATCGTAACCATGTGAGGTGGAATAAAGGTTCTTCTTACCACATAATACCAACTAGGTCCCAACCACAGCCTCAACCTAAATATTTTATTAAGCATGAGGCTTAAGCACCTGTGAGAGAGATTCCCACACGTTTAAAATACCAGGGTGTAATTGAGCCCTGTATATCATCAATGAACAATCCCCTATTTCCTGTTGCTAAGCCAGACCATTCATATAGAAAAAGCTTAGATTACAGACATTTAAACAGTAATACACACACATTTGCTATCCACAATGCACAAAACACTGCACTCATTAACGATATAGTGCTAACAAATACAAGACAACGTTGGATATTTCTAACAGCTTCGTCTGTCAAAATATAGCACCGGGAGGCAGGGATCTAATAGCATTTAGCGCTTTAGGCTTACAAAAATAAAATTGTAGGCTCCCTCAAGGGTATACGAACAGTCCTGGGCTGTTCTCAGCACATGTAACATCAATTTTATATGACATTGACCCTGAGGCATTGTCCTATGTAATTGGCATCTATCTTATGGATGATGATCTATTTCCATATATAAAACAGGTGCCACGCACTGATGTGGGATTTGCTGAATAAGGCTACAAAGTCAATTTTAAGAAAACTAAAATTGCCTTTCTCAGTGTCCTTTTTTGGAATATTACTTATCAAATGAAGGAAAGAGCCTAGCTCCCCACTTTGTAGAAAAATATGCCCGATTGCAACCGCCAAATACCACCAAAAAGCTCTGGTCGTTATTGGGCTTTTTAAAATCTTGCGGAACTTAAATCCCCGATTATGCACTATTCATTAAACCATTATATGATTTAATATGCTCCAACATTTCAATCAAATATTGGACAGTCAAACACATACGCATTCCCACAGCATTGCAACAACAAATGCTTGCAGCAAAACAATTACACACAAGGGCCTTAAACAAGGGTCAACAAAAAACATTTGATCATCAAGGTAATTGCTGGTGCCATCGGCTTTTTCTATGTAACATTCAATAAGGGTGATACCGTCCCAATAGCATACAAATCACATTTGTATTACACAGCGGAACAATGCTTCTCTCCCACAGACACGATTCTGACTGCTGTTCAAATGTCTGTCATTAAAGAGAAATCTCTGGCTCAGGGGAAACGCATATTTGCTGTGTCTCCAAACTCAGCCCTGTAGGCTATCACAAAGGCCATCATTCCAAATACAAAAGCATCACATCCAAGCAATGGAAAACTTATCTGACAGCCACTGATGCAGATTAGATTTTTGACCCAAAATTACAAACTCAAGAATTTCTCCAATACGAACTGGACTATTGTAATGCTATCTATATTTAACCACCAACTCCATCTTGACCACTGACTTCATTTTGTGCTCAGTTTCAGGTGCCATCACATCAGTGGCGCAGGGCTTTTCCACACCAAGCTTGGTTTTTACATAGAATGTGTTTGCGCTTTTTCTTACCAGCACCGGGTTACACTGTGCAGGAACAGAACATGGGGAATGTGGATGGTAGAGATGATGAGAGAGTTTCAGCCTGGGAATGTTTTCAATGTTTTCAAAGTTTTAATTACGGAAAAGTACTGCTCCTCTGTAACTGGAATGTGCATTGGGGCAGGGCCTGTTCCTTTATATGTTTTTGACGCAGATCAAGTTCAGCCATCATTTGAAGTCAATAACCGAAGGAAGGGGTCGAATGCTAGAATCTTCCTCTTGAGTTTGTTTAAGGTATATAAGGTGGAGAACCTTGGCACGAAGACAGAAGGAACTCATTTTGGGGGTGGGCGCGCTGCCCAATCAAATCTCATCAGGGCCGTTTCTCCTGTCTCGGCCGTCCACGGTTCCTCGGCTTGATGTTGGCAAGGGTGATGCTAGATTCGATTTTTATGCTTAATTATCTAGCTTGGCTGTGTATATACATATATATATATATATATATATTCATTGTTGATGTAGTGAACTTTTTCTGCCTTTCATTGGTTAACTGCTTTGAGTATTTTGGCATTTACACATGTTTTACTGCATTTAAGTTAAATGCTCATGTTCATATTTTCGTGTGCTTTTATTTGATATCTGGGAAGTGCCTTAATAAATTCATTTCTCAAACTAGGAGTGCTGCATTCCTTGGCATCGTTTTCCTCCTAGTTTGAAGCAAAGCAGAACAAATAGCCAATAACAGCAAAGATTTTGCCTATTGACCAATATCACACAATTATTTACACTGATGGTTCAGCCCAACTAGCAATAGGCACTAACACCAAAACTCCACCACTTGCGCAGGTCTGAGTAGCGGCATGAAAGATGGTGAATGTCATCCACAAAATACTTACATGCAGACCTTAGGGGACTGCACTGCACAACTAGCAGAGCTCAAGGCTATGGTGATGGTACTGAAACACACAGATCCAGAAAAACTAATATTAATAGACTGTGATTCGTATTAGTGTGTCCAGTCCAATTAATATCTGCATTACTAGTGCCAGAATGGGTTCAGTGATTCAGAAGGCAAAAGCAGCAAACACAGGTTATGGGGGGGGAGTAGCAGATCTGAAAGAAACTCTACCCAATGCCCATTTATTCATACATTGGGACATCAACATGTAGGAATACACGTTGCAGACAATACCTTGGCTGATGAAGCAGCCAAGTCAGCAGTACCTATGGCTTCTTTTGCTGCACTTACTCGTTCATTAACGAGGTTGGATGATGAAACATTGGCTGCTGTGAAAGCTTCGGCTAACGGCAAACCATTCAAAAAAGCATATCCTGCCAAATATTCCTACCACATAACTACCCTGAATACTGCCTTAGTAACAATATCAGGGGTGGGTTATTGTGTGATCCCCAACCAAGACCAAAAATCTGAGTTGATAAAAGCAGCACATGAGGGAGTTGCTTCTGCCCATGCAGGTGTGGGGGCTACTATTTCTTTACTACAGAAATGTTATTTGTGGTCAGGTCTATGCAAACATACAAAATAGTATGTCCTTTGCTGTGACATCTGTCAGCAAATAAAAGGGTCCAGCTTCAAATGCCCACCACAGACACCCCTTCTTATTTCAAACAAACCGCTAATATGTGTGTACCTGGACCATTGGTGTCCTCTGACACCTGATGGTGCATTCAAATACATTTTAGCAGCTGTTGACTCATGCCCAGATTTCTATGGGTATGGCCACAATGATCAGCTGAAGCTCGAACTGTGATTAAAGATTTGCAAGTCTTTATCTGACATAGGCAGTTGCGGTTTTCCACTCAGACCAGGGGCCTGCTTTTGGTTCAAGGGCTTTCAGGAACACCACAGCTTTGTTAGGGGTCAAGTGCATTTCTCGTCCCCCTACCATCCTGAGAGTAACAGTGTAGTAGAATGGAAGAACCAAGACTTAAAGCAGTCCTTAACAGCTAGAGTCTTAGGCACAGGTTGTAGTTGGCGTAATCACCTATATGGAGTACAGTGAACACTTAATAATCTTCCCAGAAGGTCCCTTGGAGGGCGCACCTCATATGAGGTGCTGTTTGGGACACAAATGTATGTCCCAGATCTTGATTGCTCTGTCACGGATGCAGCAGGCACACCTTTTGACATAAATGTCACTGTCTTGCATGAATTACAAGAGTTCCATAAGGAAAACACATCTGCCTGTACCGCCCCCTTGGGAATGAGGGATGCACCAACAACATCTACCAGCTGGATTCCAAAAGTTGGGGATCTAGTGCGAGAAAAGATTGCTGTGAAAAGAAGTTTGGTCCTTCATATCGTGCACCTGTTCTAATCCTTGGATACACAGTACCAGAACTTTTATTTTATCACTGCTACTTGGTTCAAAGGAAAACCATTTTGCTTCCATTGATAAAGTCAAGTTGCACAATGTGGCCGATCCTTACAGCAGACCTAGAGGACTGCTTGGTAGTTCCTGAATCCCTCTCACTATGGACCAAGAAGTTCCTCTACAGGTTCTGAGCAGTGATGCTGACACTTCCCTGAGCTTGGGGAGGTTGGAAAATGATCTTTCATTAGTACTGCTCTCTTCATCTGTGACAAGAAATGTCAAAAATAAAGAGCAATTCTACTTAAATTCAACTCAAACTGATGGAATTGTTTAGTACGAACCAGAAAGGGAGACTTCTGTTAGTTCTCTGCTTCCTCACACGGCTCCCGTCTTTGCACAGACTGCTTCTGGATATTTTTCTGACATCAGTGACTCTTTCACTGACTCATCTACTTCTTCTGTGACATCATTGTCAAGAGCACATACGCTGATAAATCGACTCAAAATTCACTATTTTATTCATCCATAGAACTACCTATGTCTCATACTAACTGTACTTACCTTTCTCCTTTGGATTGGGTTTGTCATTGTCTTTCTCTTACTCTACGTGGACATTACCGTCCTGAATGCTCTGCAGTCGAACTGGCCGGATGAGGTCCTAAAACTGCATCTTTCCTCACATAAGGTCTGTCGAAACATATCTCTGGTGAACATTTCAGCTATAACAATTCCTGATGGGATAGTTTGGGATAAAACATCTTTTGATATATTTGGACCAAAGAAGGTTTTTCAAATGACATACATTTTCAGACTTTCATTGAATGATGTGATAATACCTGGGATTGTTTCTGAAATCTGGGATATAAAAACAGTGGATTCTATGCTTTCTGAACTTGAATATTTTACTGTATTTGAAAGTGAAGATATTTATCAAACAAAAGAAAATTATGGCGATATGTTCTGTCATAATAATTAAGGACATCATTTCATTCATACAGCAAGCACCCTGAAGACTGTTTTTAATTCTACACAAAGGGAACATTGTCCTACCCCATCAATGGGGGGTTCTAAAACATACATGGAAAAGTTTGCATATTTTTCAGGATATAATGTTCAAAATGCTGCATTATATTACTTTAAATTGGCTTTAATAAAAATGTACACTGAACTGTTAATAGACACAAAATTGATGTAATGCTATTCCTTTGTTTCCTGGTTTGCTATAGAAGGCTATGAATATTGGATAAAGTTGGATGACTTAAAGAGCATTTGGGGATCTAAAAATTGGCAAATACAGGGAAGGGAAGCTTTATTTAGAGCATGCCTGATACCTTTACAAATGATATTTTTGAATGACACTGTGCAGCATACAAGTTGTCTAGGCTAGGCAAAAATTAAAAGAATGAAATGCGCCAGGTATCCCCATTCCCACATAATTTTACAAATGGCAAAAAAAATGAAAGTAACTGAACAACAGCTTGATGGGTGGGTCCAGAATGGAACATTTAACACAATACTTTCACATCCTGGCAGGTGTTTATTGTGTCCAATGGACACAAATGGCTGTCATGAACTTTTTGTAAACTCCACAGGGGTTTTTAGAGTGAGCAGACCAGACCCTAGTTATGTGTCATCAGAACATTCTCGTACAGTTTAGCAAAATGATGCCAGCAATGGTTAAAAAGTTCCTCACTAGATGCTATAAAAAAACACCTCAGTCTCCTGTGAAATAACACAGACTTACAAGATTTCCTGTTAGGCCCCAGAAGACAACATAAAAAGTATTTCTTATATGCAATTTACAACGAAATTTGGAAACTTTCACAGCAAGAAGCCACTGGCAAATAGGTCAGGAAACTTACAGAATGCATTAGCCATTGTTGATAATGGGATTAATAACACAAAAGAATGATGGACGGAGTGCTGACAATGCAAACACTCTCCCCCAGTGACAGATCTGGGTTTAATCCATCGTTATTTTGCTGCCCATGCCATTCCAGTTTGGACCCAGCCATATGCAAATCAGTCTTGACCCTGTTCCCCATGGGAACAGTCCAGCCCGAACTGCCAGGCCAGGTCTTCCCTGGACTGGAAACAAGCATCCTGGGACCGGTTTCGGGGTTTCACCCCTCATCAGCCAGGCTAGCTTGAATCCAGTGGCATGGGAAGCACGGGACCCATGTCTGGGCATACCCTTCCCACTTAGGGCGACATTAACAACACAAAAGAATGATGGACGGAGTGCTGACAATGCAAACACTCTCCCCCAGTCACAGATCTGGGTTTAATCCATCGTTATTTTGCTGCCCATGCCATTCCAGTTTGGACCCAGCCATATGCAAATCAGTCTTGACCCTGTTCCCCATGGGAACAGTCCAGCCCAAACTGCAAGGCCAGGTCTTCCCTGGACTGGAAACAAGCATCCTGGGACCAGTTTCAGCGTTTCACCACCCATCAGCCAGGCTACCTTGAATCCAGTGGCATGGGAAGCACGGGACCCACGGGACCCACATCTGGGCATACCCTTCCCACTTAGGGCGACATTAACAACACAAAAGAATGATGGACGGAGTGCTGACAATGCAAACACTCTCCCCCAGTCACAGATCTGGGTTTAATCCATCGTTATTTTGCTGCTCATGCCATTCCAGTTTGGACCCAGCCATATGCAAATCAGTCTTGACCCTGTTCCCCATGGGAACAGTCCAGCCTGAACTGCCAGGCCAGGTCTTCCCTGAACTGGAAACAAGCATCCTGGGACCGGTTTCGGGGTTTCACCCCTCATCAGCCAGGCTAGCTTGAATCCAGTGGCATGGGAAGCACGGGACCCATGTCTGGGCATACCCTTCCCACTTAGGGCGACATTAACAACACAAAAGAATGATGGACGGAGTGCTGACAATGCAAACACTCTCCCCCAGTCACAGATCTGGGTTTAATCCATCGTTATTTTGCTGCCCATGCCATTCCAGTTTGGACCCAGCCATATGCAAATCAGTCTTGACCCTGTTCCCCATGGGAACAGTCCAGCCCGAACTGCCTGTCATCTTTTTGTGTTACTAATGTTGCCCTAAGTGGGAAGGGTATGCCCAGACGTGGGTCCCTTGCTCACTGTGCCACTGGAATCAAGCTAGCCTTGCTGAAGAAGGGTGATACCCTGAAACCGGTCCCAGGATGCTTGTTTCCGGTCCAGGGAGGACCTGGCCTGGCAGTTCGGGCTGGACTGTTCCCATGAGGAACAGGGTCAAGACTGATTTGCATATGGCTGGGTCTGAACTGGGGTGGCATGGTGAGCAAAAGAACGATGGATTAAACCCAGATCTGTGACTGGGGGTGAGTGTTTGCATTGTCAGCACTCCGTCCATCATCTTTTTGTGTTACTGATAATGGGATTAATACCTTGTCTGACTGCGTATACCTTCTTAACAACATCATTTCTCCTGCAATTGACATTATGCAAACTGACATCATCTTTGCAACACGGGCAGAGTCAACTTAGGTCCATTATGCAGTTGAGTTGGACACTACAGACATTTAAAAGTGGCTTAATTCCCTAGCAATACGTTAGAGAGAAATACCTATTACCCACAAATAATGGCTAAGAAAAAAGTGACTTATGTTGAACATTGAAAAGTTAGAAAAGTTGCCTTTTACTGAAATCTGCCCGTGAGACCTATGCGCTTCAATTGGCGAGGTCATCTGCAAAGAAACAGTCCCTTTTAAATACAAACTTTCCGATAGAGTTTGGGGAACTTGTGAAATTAATTTTCAATGTGTCCAATACTGCCAGCATTGTACATTTCTTTAAGTCTGTTGGTTCTAGGATCATCAGCACCTTTTCATCTCTATTTGGTATAATACCTGCAGCCATATACTCAATGTTCGGGTTTACCTCCTTCCTCCTATTTTTTCTGACCAGGTTTTGTTGACCTTAGGACTGTGGTCTCTTTACCACTGCTAATCAGTGCTAAAGTGCATATGTTCTCTATGTCTAAATTGTATTGGTGATTGGTTATCTCTGATTGGCATATTTGATTTACTAGCAAACCCCTAATAAGGTGAACTAGAGGTGCCCAGGGCCTGTAAACGAAATGCTACTAGTGGGCCTGCAGCACTGATTGTGCCACCCACATGAGCAGCACTGAAAAAATGTCTCAGACCTGCTACTGCAGTGTCTGCAGACATGTAAGTCACCCTTAAGGTAGGCCCCAGGTAGTCCCAGGGGCAGGGTGTAGTGTATTTATAAAGTTGGACATGCACTGGTGTATTTTAGTGAAAAACTGCCAAATATGGTTTTCACTATTGCAAGGCCTATCTCTCCCATAGTTTAACATGGGGGCTGCCTTTAAATATCTTTTAAGTGCAATTTCCCATAGGGAGAAGATAGATTATATGGAGTTTGAGGTCTCTGAACTCACAATACATCTATTGGTAAAGTTGTTTTTTAGAATGTCAGTTTGAAAATACCACTTTAGAAAGTGGGTATTTTCTTGCTTAACCATTCTGTGCCTCTGCTTGTACAATCCACGTCTGGGTCAGACTGTCAGTTGGGCTGTTTGTGAATTCCCTTTAGACAGTGAAACAAAAGGAGCTGAAGAGTGTCCTGCATATCCTGATGAGTCTCCTGGTCTAGAGTCAGGAGGAAGGAGATGACACCTATACCTGAAAAGGCTGTGCCTGTCATCAAACAATGCAGTCTCCAACCCCTGGTGTGAGTCTGGGGCCAGGCATGGGCAAGGCAGGAGCTTGTCAACAACAGAGACTTTCCTTTGAAGTTTTGCCTACTTCAAAGGCAGAAATGGGTATAAGTAGTGGGCCCAAAACCCCAGACTTTTAAAACACTTCTGGATCAAGAGGAACCTCTTCCAAGGAGAAGAGCTGAAAAGCTAGAGGAGGAATACTACCCCTTTGCTGTGTGTGCTTTGCTGGGTTGTCCTGCAGTTGCTGCTTCTGCCTTAAAGAAGACAAAGCTGAACTTTGCTGCGTATCCTGCTTGTGAAGATTCTTCATGGACTTGGGCTGAGCTTGACTCCTGTTAAGAAGTCTCAGGACATCTACGACTTCATCTGCCAGCAACTGGGCTCTCTAGTTGCGACCCCCTGACTTGCCAAGTGGTGCCACATCCAGTCCCTGGGCCCCTGGAAGGAGAAGCTGGCAGAACCAGAGAGAAAATCCATCCACCGGAGCCGAGTGGCAGAAAAATCGACACAGCACCTGCACCCCTGCTGAAAAATCGATACAGCGTGGGTGAAAACGATGCATTGCCAGCTTAGTGAAGATTCATTTCTGTAGTGCATCCAGATTGTCCACGCATCATCCCAGGGCATTAAAATTTTCAACATCACCACATAGACATGAGGCTGCTTGTTCGGAAATCGACGCATCGCTTCCCTGCATGGAAAGAATCAACGCATTGCTTACCCAGTGGACAATGAATTGAAGCACGTTCTCACTTGCGAGTAAGGAATCAACTCATCTCTTGCTTTACTGATGCACACTCGTCTGTGCGGCTTTATCTTGACACATACCAGGTACTTTGTGCTAAAATAATGCATCCATTGATTTCTATGAATTAAGACTCTTTTTACTTTAACAATTCATATCTTTGCTTGTGTATGTTGGATGTTTGTCATTTTTGTCATGTTTGATTTAGATAAATATTAGCTATTAATCTAAGCTGGTGTTGAGTCCTTTTGTGGTGTTTTCACTGTGTTACTATGTGTGTTTGTAAAGTACTTTACACATTGCCTCTGAGATAAGCCTGACTGCTTGTGCCAAGCTACCAGGGGGTGAGCAGAGGTTATCTGAGCTGTGATCTCCCTTGCCCTTACTATAGTAAGGGTCCCTACTTGGATAGGGTGTAAACTGACTACCAACTAGAGATCCCATTTCTACAGGTGGCGTTTTGCTGTTGCTATTTTTTATGTGCAATGCCTGCCCTTCTCAGCAAGGAGGACTGGTGGTACTTCCACCAGCGCAATTGTGTTGTGAACACATGATGGAGTATTTTGGAGCACCATTCTCTGAAGAACTGGAGTGCAACTAGTCTTTATTATTTATACCGGTCCTGGACTGTGTTCAGCCCCTGTTTCATTGCCTTTGTTGCCTCTTCTAATGTGCACTGCAATTGTGTCTTTCTAAGCAGCGCTTACTTTCATTGGACACTGATCTGTTGATGTTCTGAGGGCTCATTATGAGACACACGCATTGAGGGTGCGTTAGCTACAGGAAGCCTCCTATGAGCCGCCTTTGTGAATCAAGTGGCTTTTGGTGCTTTAACATCTGGCACTACACAGAATGCTGTCGCCTTGGCTTGAGCTGAGGCTTTGGAACACAAAATAGCTACATTTTTAATTTGCCCACTTCAGTGTATTTTGGTTGTCAACTTGAACATGACCTCTATACGTTAGAGGGAAATTCCAGCTAGAAGTTGCCACTGCATGCTGTTCACTTCATTGCAACTGTCTGCTGAGACTAGACATCTTTTCCACCTCAACGGAAGAAGACTCTCTGTAGACCAAAGGCCCTCTTTGCTAGTACTATATTCAGGTATGAGGGACAGTGTCTTCCCAGGGGTCCTGATGGGCAGATTAGGGCTAACACTGCTGTGCTCTAGTATAGAACTATAGTAGTGTAGCTAGGAATTCTAAAACCTAGCATTGTGACACTGTGGTAGGAATTTTCTTATGTTTCACTTTTTTTCACTGCTCTGCTATTATCATGTTTCGTTATCCTTAACATTGCAGTACATGCCTCTTTATCTAGAATGCAGTGGATTCAATAAAATTAATTGAACCAATTATTGCTCCTGTTTGTCTTTGCATGTGTGAGACAAATGTAACTGAGAGAAAATGGCAAGATCTGTTCCACCACAATTTCCCTGAGAAATCAGAATGTCATGCTCAAGGCTGCCACAAATCACCTCTACTCCTGGGTACTGGTGAGATACTGCTATCTTGCCGGAAGAATTAGGCCAACAGTTGTCACATCGTGTGGAATTGGACTTAGTTCCTGTTAGAATTAGCATCCTTGGTGTGGTCTCCCCTAACTTTTTGCCTCTGTTCCCAAGGTTGTTGATGTGTGCTGGAATCTGTTTTTGCTGTTTTTGTTACTCTCCAGTGCTAAAGTGCAAGTGTTCCTATACAAAATACGTATGTAATTGATTCATCCATGATTGGCATATTTGATTTACTGGTAAGTCAAGTCCCTAGTACAGTGCACTAGAGGTGCCCAGGGCCTGTACATCAAATGCTACTAGAGGGCCTGCAGCACTGGTTGTGCCACCCACATTAGTAGCCCTGTAAACATGGCTCAGCCTTGCCACTGTAGTGTCTGTATGTGCAGTTTTAAACTGACAATTCGACTTGGCAAGTGTACCCACTTGCCAGGCCTAAACCTTCCCTTTTCTTACATGTAAGATACCCCTAAGGGAGGCCATAGGTAGCCCCATGGGCAGGGTGCAGTGCATGTTCAAGGTAGGACATATACTAATGTGCTTTATATGTCCTGACAGTGAAATACTGCTGAATTCATTTTTCACTGTTGCAAGCCCTATCTCTCTCATAGGTTAACAAGGGGGCTACCTTTAAATATGATTAATGTGTAGATTCCCTTTGGGAGAAGATAGACATGCGGAATTTGGGGTCTCTGAACTCACAATTTAAAAATACATCTTTTAGTAAAGTTGGTTTTGAGATTGTGTGTTTGAAAATGCCACTTTTAGAAAGTAGGCATTTTCTTTCTTAAACCATTCTGTGACTCTGCCTGTTTGTGGATTCCCTGTCTGAGTTAGCTTGACAGTTGGGCTGTTTGCACCTCTCACCAGACAGTGACACAAAGGGAGCTGGGGTGTAGCCTGCATATCCTGATAAGCCATCTGTGCTAGGAGGGAGGGGAGGAGTGGTCATTTACACCTGAAAGGGCTGTGCCTGTCCTCACACAATACAGTCTCCAACCCCCTGGAGTGAGTATGGGGCCTGGCCTGGGCAAGGCAGGTTTTAAAAAACAAGAGACTTTCCTTTGAAGTAGGCCAACTTCAAAGGCAGAACTGGGTATAAGAAGGGCACCCAACCCCCTGAAAATTAGATCACTTCTGGAAATCAAGAGGAACCTCTGCCTGGAGAAGAGCTGAAGAGCTGAGGAGAAGTGCTGCCCTGCCTGTGACTGTGCCTTGTGGAGCTATCCTGCAGTTGCTGCTTCTGCCTGTGCAAGGGGACAAAGACTGGACTTTGTTGTGCATTCCTGCTTGTGAAGAAATCTCCAAGGGCTTGTCATGAGCTTGCCTCCTGTTGTTGAAGTCTCAGGGCCATCAAAGACTTCCCCTGCCAGCACCTGAACTCTCTGCTGAGACTCCTGTCCTGCCAAGTGGTGCAAGGTAAAGCTTGCAGATCAAAACTGAAAATCCACACACAGACTGGCGTGCGGGGAAATTTTTAACACACCTTCTGAGATGTGGCTGAAAAACGATGCGCGCTGAACTTGCGGCTGAAATCATTGCTCCACCTGCATCGCGGCTGGAAGATCGGCACATGCAGCTGGAGAAACGACACACAACACCCGCTGATGGAGGCTTATAACATAGCAGCCCACATAGCGTGGGTTTCCTGATACCGTGCGGCAGGATTTTATCAAACCTCACTGGGCACGGAAAAATGATGCAAAGCCTGCCCGGACGCTAGGTGCTTGTCCAGATCAACACATCGCTCTCCTGTTGAGAGGAAAAATGACGCATGCCAACCAGACCAGAGGAGGAACGAAGCACAGTCTCGCTTACGAGTAAGAAATCGACGCATCGCTGGCCTTTTCCGATGCACACTCATGGTGCGGTGTTATTTTGACACAACCCAGGTACTTTTTTCATGCTAACAGCGTTAGCACTGTTTTCTAAGGATTTAATTCTCTTTCTTGCCTTTTAATTCATAAATTGACTTGTGTTCAGTTGAATTTTGTCTTTTTGGTCTTGTTTTGTTTAGATACATATTTCCTATTTTTCTAAACCTGTGTTGTGTCATTTTGTAGTGTTTTCACTAAGTTACTGTGTGTGTTGGTACAAATACTTTATACCTAGACTCTGAAGTTAAGCCTGCCTGCTTGTGCCAAGCTACCAAGGGGGTGAGCAGGGGTTAACTGAGGGTGATTCTCCTTTACTCTGACTAGAGTGAGGGTCCTTGCTTCAACAGGGGGTAACTTGACTGCCAACCAAAGACCCCATTTCTAACAGTTTCCCACAATCTGATGGTACTGCCACCTGAATCCAGCAGTCTCATTGGTATAATGAGAGCCACCACGACAAATGTGTGACCCATGCTGTCACAGGTGTATTTGCTTTCTAGAACTGCACGTGCACATTGTCCACATAGGCATGAAACTTGGTTATACTATTGGTTCTCCCTGATATTCATCAAGCCATAGTTCCTGTGTAAATAGTGGTTTTGAGGCATGTGCAAATTGGAATGTGTCGCAGGGAAGCAGCCTTCCTCGGGTCCCCCTGATGCCACCAATACCTATCCTGCAGGGATTGTTTACATTGTGAGCTTTGGATGTTTGACACAAAAAGTTATTCTGCATCCTATTTACCTTACATTCTCTGGTACTGTGGGTGAAATGTGTGAGTTCATTACAAGGATTTTGCAGAAAAGCTGTGTTTGGGTTCAATGATACAGCCATACAGGTGTATATGTTATGTCATGACAGGACATGGCATGTGAACAATGTGAGGGTGTCACTTCAATTTGTAGGTGTCATGTTGATGAGGATTTGCTGATGTGTGACATAATGTGATGAACACATCATTATCCCTGAAACTGGGATGTGCACACATATAAAGTGTTGTAGAGTGTGGCAGTGCAGTGTCAGTGGTAAGTAACCTGGCCAAAGGGAGCGTCATAGCCTGTGATTGGGTCATACGTTGTATTCCACTCTAAACCAGGTCACACAAAATATATTTTGGGCCATGAATCATGGCCCACATACCAGGTCAATGGTGGCCCATCAATTTGCTGTGGAATTGGAGGAAATGGGTAAGTGTTTGGCTTACCATCAGTTATCTCTACAACGGTTTTGGTTTTGTGTGCCATTGAGCAGCACAAGCAGTTGCAGGATGTGTAGGATTGGCTCCATGGCAGCACAGGATGTGTGACACTGCCTGCAGGTGAGTTTCTGCCTTATATGTCTCTGTTTCTGCCAGCTCAGATGTGGTGGTTGGACCACCACAGTCACTTGAGCGGGAAGCAACATTCATGATTGGCCCGGCAGAAACATTGGCTGTCCGCCCCCCAACAGGCGCATTGGCCTATTTCGCCAACGCCACTGTCTAGTGTTGCTGGCAGTGTGCGCAGGACCACAGCGGTCTTTCATCTATGCAGTCACATGTATCATAATACAGCGGTCAGACCACCAACACTGCCAGACCATAAAAGTCGTAATCAAGCCCTTTGTCTTCAAAACGAAAACACATAGGCCCTCATTACAACCTTGGCGGGTGGCCTCTGCCGCCCGCCAAAGTTGAACCGCCGGGCGGCAGCCAATGCAGCCGCACTCCCGCGGAGTCTTTTATGAGATCCCCGCTGGGACAGCGGGCGGAAACCTGGTTTCCGCCCCAAGGCCCAGCGGGGATCTCAGCCGCAACATGGGAGCCGGCTCCAAATGGATCCGACCAGTGGCATTGGCAGTGCAGGGGCCCCCAGGGGCCCCGTGACTCCCCTTTCTGACAGCCTTTTCATGGCAGTTCAAACCGCCATGAAAAGGCTGCGGGATGGGGACTCATAATCCCCTGGGCAGCGCTGCAAGCAGCGCTGCCCTGGAGGATTAAATCCGCTGGGACAAAAGTGGTGGGAAACTGCTTGTCCCGGCGGTGCGACCACAGCGCTTCCGCCGCTGTTGCAATTCCCCTGGAAGCACCGCCAGCATGTTGGCGGTGCTTCCTCCAAAACAGCCCTGGCTGTCAAAGACCGCCAGGGTTGTAATGACCCCCATAATTTTTTAAGATAAATACTCTACAAGATGCATATCAAGTCTGGCCCTGGCAGTTCCACTGAATAAAAAGAGGAAAACACTAGACTATTCCTGCTTTTCAACAGGCTGTGAAAGGAAAGACCCATCTAATTTCTAGAGGCCTGAGTAATCTTTTCAAGTCATACTTCAAGTGTTAATTCTCTCTATCTCTAGCTCCCTACTTTTACAATGATCTTGCCATTATTGCCATGTAACTGATGTGAAATATTTTGTAGCTTTTTTTTGTAAAGCGCATTGCTGTCCCTATAGTGAGCTCTGCACTATGAAAATTCAGCAATAAACCAATAAATTAAAAACTAAGAAAAACACACAGGTGCATTAAAAATATCTCAGTGGGCCAGGGATATGTATTTTGCAAATATTCGTTTTTTGTTAATATTGTATTTCATCATAATTTAATTAACATAAGTGTCAAACTATTCCAATTCTTGACAAAATATGTTTACACACAGCATTACCTGTGTAGGAAAATTATTTTTAATTTCTGTGAAAGGCAGTCTTCACTTTCCCTAGGTTACTGGTTTCATTATTATTTGCAGTCCCAGATTGTTTACTGTGTGACTAACATCCAAACAAGAGCCAAGCATAGATTACAAATATAAACTATGGCCCAAATTTATCAAGCATTTGTGTTGTCCTTGCCTCATGCAAGGGAAGGGAAGGAGAACTCAAAGGCTTTGGTAATATTTACAAAGCCACTTAAGAGGCAATTTGCACTGCCTTTCATTGCTTCTTGTAGTAAGCTGCTCGCACTGTGTTACATTACATTTCATTCAAGCAGAAAGGCATTTCAGGGGTAGAGCATGGGTGTTCCCATGCATCCACCTATGGATTTAGGGGCATTCCCTGATTTACTAAAGCTAATAAACCTGGAAATCCATCAAAATGCTATGCTTTCCCCTCAGAGGTGCGACAAGGAGAAACATCTTTGTTTCTCATTCACTATTTCCATTTTGCAGCACACATAGAAAGAGGAAAATTCCACCCATAGGATTGTTTTGGTGCATGAACGTTGTCCCTTCCTGCACAAAACAATCCTGCCTCTAACACGGGTACCCCAAAGGTAAAAGGGTGCCTTCGATAATGCAGGGTACCAAACAGTGTACCAGCACAAGGAAAGATCAGAAATGCTCCATATCTTTGTAAATATGGAGAATGTCTGCTCTCTCCCTCTCGCACAATGCAGTGTAGCAACTTTGAAATATTAATAAAAGTGCCCGAAAGTGTGGTGGAAATTTAGTTAACTTAGAAATGTGTGCACCAATTGCTAGAATCACACCACATACACTGATCTGAAAAAACAATGAATTACCATTCAATCAACACTAGTAGTTTTTCTGTGACAGATAATGTGAAAGTAAAACTAACCTTCTTCAAGTGTACTATTTATGCTTTTACATTTCTACCAAAGTCAACTTTTCAATGTGTAGATCTCTGAGAACTCTACTATTTAATGATACCAAAACCATTGTATTTTTTTACCACTTCGATAGGTTATAACAATGTCCTATAACTAAGGATTTATGGGGGTCATTCTGACCCCGGCGGTCCTTGACCGCCGGGGCCAGGGTCGGCGGGAGCACCGCCAACAGGCTGGCGGTGCCCCGCAGGGCATTCTGACCGCGGCGGTTTGGCCGTGGTCAGAAGAGGAAAACCGGCGGTCTCCCGCCGGTTTTCCGCTGCCCAGATGAATCCTCCATGGCGGCGCAGCTTGCTGCGCCGCCATGGGGATTCAGACACCCCATACCGCCATCCTGTTCCTGGCGGTTCGCCCGCCAGGAACAGGATGGCGGTATGGGGTGTCGTGGGGCCCCTGGGGGCCCCTGCAGTTCCCATGCCAATGGCATGGGAACTGCAGGGGCCCCCGTAAGAGGGCCCCACAAAGAATTTCAGTGTCTGCTTTGCAGACACTGAAATTCGCAACGGGTGCAACTGCACCCGTCGCACCTTCCCACTCCGCCGGCTCCATTCGGAGGTATGGGGTGTCGTGGGGCCCCTGGGGGCCCCTGCAGTGCCCATGCCAATGGCATGGGCACTGCAGGGGCCCCCGTAAGAGGGCCCCACACAGAATTTCAGTGTCTGCTTTGCAGACACTGAAATTCGCGACGGGTGCAACTGCACCCGTCGCACCTTCCCACTCCGCCGGCTCCATTCGGAGCCGGCTTCCTCGTGGGAAGGGTGTTTCCCACTGGGCTGGCGGGCGGCCTTTTGGCGGTCGCCCGCCAGCCCAGTGGGAAACCCAGAATAACCGCAGCGGTCTTCTGACCGCGGTGCGGTATTCTGGAGGGGGGAACTCTGGCGGGCGGCCTCCGCCGCCCGCCAGAGTTAGAATGACCCCCTATGTCTTTAAGCACAAAGGTACAGAAATGATTTGCCAGCATAATTCCAAGTGCACATCTTATTCCTGAACTGCGTTATCTATTAAACAAATTCGGAAGTATTTTCTAAAATCTACATTTCCATATTGCTCATGGGCTGTTCTGATCTTCCAAAGAAGAGGATGATAAATGTCACCAAAGCTCAAGTGTTGAAGTGGAACAATACATTTGTAAACAATATGATACATTTAGGCCCTCATTATGAACATGGCGGGAAACACCGTCGATAGCCGTGGTGACAGTGAACAGAAGACCGCCATTGGCGGTGAACAGACCACCACCACAGAACGATGCCAAAAACAGAAACCTCAAAAAATTCTGCTACCTCCAGCCACCGCCAGGGCCCTTGATGGCGGAAAGGCTGCACACCCCACCCCGCCACCTCCAAGCAGACAAATCCCCCCCTCCAAATAATGATGCACAAATCACCGCAGCAGAAAGTGGATATAGAATGACCATTGGCAGTATGGACTGACAGGGCCAGCAAGTGGACCCAACAGCAAGAAATGCACACATTGGCAAGTTTGAAACCCACACACCTGACACACTATAAAACACTCACATGCACACCCCACAATCCCTTGCATTGCCAAAAGGACAACTGAGATTGAAAACACAACACGCATACACTGAACGCAACATCACACAAGTCACACACCCAACCACACAACAGCACCCTCACCAATATTCCTACAACACACCACCCACAACAAACACCCTGGCTCCCCTTCAGAAGCCCCGAATCACAGATAGGGAGCTAAGAACAATGGTGGATGAAATACTGAAGGTCGAGCCACAAATCTTTGGGGCACAGGTCTAGCACACACCCATCCTCAGGAAAATGGAGTTATGGCAGACTATAGTAAACAAGGTCAACGCAGTGGGAAACAATCCACGTATGAGGGACGACATCCGCAAGAGATGGAACGACTTGCGCAGGAATGTGAGGTCGATGGCATCCAGGTACAACATTGTGATCCAGAAGACTGGGGGAGGACCCCCACCCACACCCTTGGACTACCCCAACTGGGAGGAAAAGGTATTGGCCATCCTGCACCCTGAGGGCCTCACTGGACTCACTGGAGGACTGGACTCGGGAAAGTCATCTACAATTACTTCATATCCACCACACCTGTAATGCATGTACCACCCCACCCCTCCAACTACCACCATGACCACTACCCCACCCAGGCCACAATAACTACATCCAGTCACCCTGCATGCCCACAAACCCACCAAAAGGCCCACATCCCTCCCCCTATCCACAGCCACCTACCCCTGCAAGGATTCACAATGGCACTACACCACCCACAATGCACCTCCACATCCCCTGGAAGATGTAAGGACAACCCCACAATAGGTCCCTGCATGGCCCAACAGGGGAATAAACAGCACAAAATAGGGCAGAGCTGTGCATCCTAATTTGAAATAGTACATGTAACATACATGTCCATTCCCCCCCCACAGGCACCACCACCCATGCCACCCTGACAGAAAGGCCAAGGAGTGCCAGCGCCCCACATGGAGACAGAGGCCCCACTCAGGAGACTGGAGAGGGAAGTATGGACAGTGACTGTCACCCTCCAGCAGCCCCTCCCAGGATACCAATGACACCCCTACCACCCAGCCACCACCATCAGCTCTGGCCAAACGACCCCACACCAGTGTCTCCAGGCCACAGACTGGCGGATCACAAGTACAGAGGCCAGAGTCTCCATCTACTAACAGGCAGGATGATGATGGCCCCAGTGCAAGTGGGACTGCCAGACCTGTGCAGGGGACACAGGCCCAGGGGGCTAGGCCCAGTGGGAGGGAATCAGTGGCCCAGGGGGGAGGCCAAAGGATGGATGCTGCAGCCCAGGAGGTGATCTCTGAGGTCCTGGGAGCATAACACCATACACAAGACAGGATGGGCCAGATCCTGGCCACACTGGAACAGAGTCAAAGGCTGCAGATAGCCCAACAGCAAGGGACCCTTGAGCAGTGGAAACAACTCAATGCCACCATGGCCACTATTGCAAGGGTGCTGCAGCACCACTACCCAACCCAGCCTGAGACCCCTACAGACTGGAACCCCCTACCACTGCCCAGGACATAGACCAGCCCTCTACACCAGCAGCAGCAACTGGACTGGTGGCACTGGAAGAGGACACACAGGAGACCAGCACCCCTACACGTGCAGCTCAGCACCAGACCCTCAAACGGTCCCTCAGACCCAGATATGGCACTGGAACACCTGCCAAGACCAAGGCGGCCCACAAAGAAGTGACATTGACATGAACTATCTCCCAAGTGTGCCACTGTGCTACCATCCTCACCTGCCAATAGCAACTTAAAAACTTGTAAGGGACATATGGACCTATACCCACTGCCACCAATCGCTGAGCTCATGTACCTAGTATGGACATCCACCATTAGCCCACTCTCTATCACTGTACAGCTCACCAATGCATTTGTGACACCAAATAAAACACATGTAGACCAATTTGTATGTCCCCTGTCATTATGTAGAATCAATTGTAAATGTGAATGAATTTGCCAGTCAATCCCATAATCAGACCTTTATTGCAGGAATGGTACCCCACACACAACATCGTCTGGAGTAAACCAAAATGTACACTATAGCCCTCATTACAACATTGGTGGTAAAAGCCACTAACCTCCGTGCAGAAGACTGTCAACACTCCGCCGCAGCCGCGCAATTCCGCCACAGCTATTATGACCCACAGTTCGGAATCCGCCAAAATCTAGACACCCACACAAGTCCGCCACACCAAAGGTCAGTGATAAACTGGCGAAAACAAAACCTCCACCATCACGCCAACAGAAATACGCCCACACTATCACGACCCACTAATCCACGCAGCGGTCTTTCAACCGCGGTATTCCATTGGCGGTACACACCGCTGCGCTCAAAATACACACACATTTACAAAACACAGCCACATTGGACAATTCCAAATACACACACCTGATACACATACACACACCACTCCCACACACCCAATACTATTTAAAACACACACCCACATCACCCACAAACCCCTACTACCAAAAATTCAGAAAGAAGGCCAGAGAGAGACAGCACCAGCAAGAACAACAGCATCCACAGGCCCACAACACCATCACCCACAAAACTTCCACGCACCTCACACAACACCCCACTACATATCAGCACACTTATCACCACACACTCCACCCCACACATCACCTACACCACCCCATGGCACGGCAAAGACACCCCAGGTTCTCGGAGGAGGAGCTCAGGGTCATGGTGGAGGAAATCGTCTGGGTAGAGCCACAGCTATTCGGATCACAGGTGCAGCATATCTCAATTGGAGTGGGATAGCACCCAAGAAATCGGAAGAACATCAGGAAGAGGTGGAACGACCTACGGGGAAGGTGCGTTCCGTGGTCTCAAGACACCACCTGGCGGGTCAGCGGACTGGCGGCGGACCCCCACCTCCTCCCCCACAACTAACAACATGGGAGGAGCAGGTCTTGGCGATTCTGCTTCCTGAGGGCCTCGCAGGGGTAGGTGGAGGAATGGACTCTGGTAAGACAAATCTTAACTATTACATCCCCCACCCTACCTGCATGCCAGCACATACCCCCACCCTCACCCTCACCCTCACCCCCAGCACTCCAACTCCTCACATATGTCCCAACATCACAAACCACCCATCCCAACACCAAGCCCTGCATGCAACAACAAAGCATGGACACCCATCACCAAAGCATGCCCACTGCACATACCCATACAACCCCCTAAACCATCATCACACAAGGTCCCACACAGGAATGTAAGCACTGGGGTACACAGTCACCCACCCATTGCACACCATGCCACACACAGATGTAAAAAACATCCTTTTATACCCCTGCAGGACCCCTACCCAACGTCACCGGACAGGAGGGTCCACACATGTCCACACCACCAACAGAAGAGGCCCACAGTGATGACAGCACCTCTGTCCAACTGGATCTAGATGACCAGCCCGGCCCATCGGGGACCTCTGGACAGTCGGTTCCCCTGACACAGTCACAGGCCACTACAGACCTTCCCCCCTCTGGAAACACCAGCACAGTACCCACCCAGCGGGCCCATACCTCCGTCCCCAGGACATGTCAATTAGCTTTGTGTCCACCACTACAGGGAACCAAGGATAACCCACCACCCCATCAACAACAGGGACCTGGGGGCAGTGGCAGTGGGCACATGGTCCAGGGGACGGAGGCCGAGGAACACAGGGGAACTGGGAGGGCTGCTGTGCAACAGGGGGCGGGCAGGCCAAGGGAACCCACTCTACACGAGGCCCTCTCCTCCATCATGGGAGCCTACCACCACTCCCAGGAGACAATGTCAACGGTACTGGCCAAGTTTCAGGAGACCCAATGCCTGCAGGAGGAACAGTATATGGGCTTCAGGGAGGAACTCAGAACCATCAGCTCCACCCTGGGCACCATCGTAGGGGTGCTGAAGGAACTTGTGAACACCAGGAGGGACTCTGTGGCACTACAAGGGGACCCTGACACAAGCATGGATGATGAACTGCCCACCACCTCCGCCGGCGCTAGTGGACAGAACGCCCGCCACAGGACCACCACACCAGCACCCCACCCCCTGCAGAGGGAGAACCACCCCGCAAATGGTCCCTGAGATCCAGGACAAAGACAGAGCACGATGCCAAGACCCCCACCCAGAAATGAGACCACCCTGATTGTCATCCTACTGTCCCACTTTGCCACCCTGTCCATACTTAAACTGCCCCAGCTCCACTTCCTATGACCATATGGGCAATGCACCTGTGAGACTAATAGACTGGACTCTGCCATGGACATTCCTCTGCCATCACCCCTCCCTATTTTACTACCCCCTCCAATATTGAGCACTTAAATAAACACACTTAAAGCACAAAACAATCTGGAGTCGGCCTGTGATTTCGAATTAGTGTATTAGCAATTACAGTGACAAAATGCTCTTACAATTGTAATGTCAACATACCTATGTCACACAGCTCTAGTCCATGAGGAATTTAAGCAGATGTCACACAGTGGGACCCCCATCTGTGAAATCGTAAGGGAAAGTGCCAACTCAGTGCCAACACACTGGGTGAAAACGACAGACAATAGAGAGGTAGTAGTGTTAAAGTACATGTGGTAGACAGGTCTGTACTCTTGCCTGTGTCTCAATGGAAATATTGCTGGATCACTGAGTCCCTGTTGTTCATGTCTTCTTCCTCTGCTTCCTCGTCTTCAGTGTCCACAGGCTCCACAGCTGCCACAACACCGCCATCTGGACCATCCTCCTGCAGAAAAGGCACCTGTCGTCGCAAAGCCAAGTTGTGAAGCATACATCAGGCCACGATGACCTGGCACACCTTCTTTGGTGAGTAGAATAGGGATCCACCTGTCATATGGAGGCACCGGAACCTGGCCTTCAGGAGGCCGAAGGTCTGCTCGATCACCCTCCTAGTTCGCCCATGGGCCTCATTGTAGCGTTCCTCTGCCCTTGTCCTGGGATTCCTCACTGGGGTCAGTTGCCATGACAGGTTGGGGTAACCAGAGTCACCTGGAAATGGCGAGGGACAACTGTTAGACACGCACTAACCTGTAGGGATATCCCCAGACTCAGACAACCATTCCCACTGTCTTGCTCCCAGGTGCTCACCTAATAGCCACACACGGTGCCTCTGGAGTTGCCCCATCACATAGGGGATGCTGCTATTCTGCAGGATATAGGCGTCATGCACTGAGACAGGGAACATGGCATTCACATGGGAGATGTACTGGTCGGCCAAACATACCATCTGTACATTCATTGAATGATAACTCTTCCTGTACACCTGTTCACTCCTGTGGGGGGGGGACCAACGCCACATGGGTCCCATCAATGGCACCTATGATGTTGGGGATATGTCCCAGGGCATAGAAATCACCTTTCACTGTAGGCAAATCCTCCACCTGAGGGAAAATAATGTAGCTCCGCATGTGATTCAGCAGGGCAGACAACACTCTGGACAACACGTTGGAAAACATAGGCTGGGACATCCCTGATGCTATGGTCACTGTTGTTTGAATGACCCACTTGCAAGGAAATGGAGTACTGACAGCACCTGCACTTGAGGGGGGATTCCTGTGGGATGGCAGATTGCTGACATCAGGTCTGGCTCCAACTGGGTACAGAGTTCTTGGATTGCTGCACTGTCAAGCCTGTATGTGATTATCACATGTCTCTCTTCCATTGTCGACAGGTCCACCAACGGTCGGTACACCGGAGGATGCCGCCATCTCCTCACATGTCCCAGCGGACGGTGCCTATGAAGGACAACAGCGAGCACAGAGTCAAACAACTCAGAGGTACGTACCCACAGTTTACACAGAACACCATTCATACACAAAAGGTGGCCTGTATGTGTGTTGAGTCTAGGCCTAGGTATGTGTGACGCAGTTGAAAATGAAGCCATGTGGGCTCCTGAAATGGCAGCTGCCTGACCTCTAAAGTGGGACAATGGGATGTGAGGGAACTGCACTGGCGTTGTACACCGTCGTGGTAGGTGGTCGAAGACCGCGGCGCAATGCTGCATTGGTTAACATTGGACCCTATGGGTCCCAGGATCCAATGACGATGTACGCCGGCGGTGACGGTACGCACCGCCGCGGACATGACCACCATTTTCTATCTGTTCAATCACTCGATACCTGATCTTCGACAGGAGAGGACCTACACTGCAAGTGCTGCTGTGACCTCGGTCTGGAAGAGACAATGGCTCGAGTGTCTGGGTAAAGGGCCCCTGCCTTCACATCGGAGGAGTTGGAGAAACTTGTGGATGGGGTCCTCCCCCAGTACATGCTACTCTACGGTCCTCCAGACAAACAGGTAAGTACACTGGGAGCATGCTGTATGGGATATGCCTGTGTGGAGAGGGGTGGATGTAAGAAGGAATGGGGAGAGTGCGGTGTGCATTAAGCGACGGGAGTGCATGTGCCACATGGCAAGGGTAGGGATGGGGGCCAATCACTTTGACGGTGCAGTTGGTAATAACTTACTCTTACCCCTGTACATTTCATGTCGGTCAGCGCCCACCAGAAAAAACATATTTGGTGTGCCATCGCCAAGGACGTCCTGACCCTGGGGGTCTACCACAGACGGAGCACCCACTGCCGAAAAAGATGGGAGGACATTCGCTGCTGGAGCAAGAAGACGGCGGAGGCTCAGCTGGGGATGGCCTCCCAAAGTGGGAGGGGTGCCCGTCGCACCATGACACCCCTGATGTTCAGGATCCTGGCGGTGGCCTACCCGGAGTTGGATGGGCGCTTGAGGGCACCACAGCAGCCACAAGGGGGTGAGTACACTCTCATTCTGCTGACTTTGCGTGCAGTGGAGGGGTCTGGGTGGGGGAGATGGGCTGTGGGTTTCCCTAGGCCAGGGCGAGTTCCGTAGGCAAGGTCCCTCCGTAAGGCAGGCCATGTGGCACCCCACCCCACCTCTGTAGAGTGCCAAGTACACCTATTCATGCCCCTGTGTCATCTATGTGTACAGATGTCGTCCATAGCATTGTATAGTATTTCCCAGGAATTGAACAGTGGAGTCCTAAAGCGCGGCGTAGTGCAGGGGGCTTCTGTGTCTGTCGTGTCCGCCAACGGTAGCGGTAATGCATGCACTCAACATGTCTTTCTTCTGTTGCCCCCCCCCCTTTTTGTGGTCTCCCTGTTCTTGTGTGTATTAGTATCATCAGGCGGAGGAGCAGTGGCACCGGAGCACCAGGGGGCTGCATCCCACATGGCCATGGAGAGCCACACTACGGACTCGGACTTCACCAGTGGGACGGAGGGCGAGGGGAGCTCCACGGCGGGGACAGGAGCTGAGACCAGTGACACGGACTCGTCCTCTGATGGGAGCTCCCTTGTGGTGGCGGCAACATTTGTGCCACCCCCATCTACAGGTACAGTCGCCACCCCCCCTTCCAGAACCGCCCTCTCAGCAGACCCTCAGCCTTTGCCCGTGCCCGCTCACCCGGGAGGGTGGGCATCACCTTCGCCCCAGGCACCTCAGGCCCTGCCCCAGTCACCCCTGCTGCCCTCAGTGAGGAGGGCATTGACCTCCTCAGGTCCCTCACTGTTGGGCAGTCTACCGTTTTGAATGCCATCCAGGGTGTAGAAATACAGTTGCAACAAACAAATGCATTCCTGGAGAGCATTCATTCTAGTTAGGCAGCCCTTCAGCGAGCTTTTCAGACTCTGGCTCAGCACTGATGGCAGCCATTGTCCCTGTGTCTAGCCTCCCCCCTCCAACTTCCTCCACCTGACCCAATCCCCTGTACCTCAGCCTATCCCAAGCACACCTACAGACCAGCATGCACACACCTCAACACACACGCGTGCACTACCTATACAGCCACTACGTCCCTCCCCAGCACACCCACCACCACACCCCGCTCACGTGCAGTCACCACCCCCACTACCATTCACACGTTCACCATTCAGTGTGTCTGTGACGCCCCCTCCCAAGATACACAAATGCAGGCACACACCCACCCAACAGCCATCCACCTCATGACAGCCTCCAGCGCATGCACCTTCACCCAGAGTCAGCAAACAAACACCTCCTACAACCACCACCTCTTCTTCCACTCCCAAACCCCCTCCAGCTACCCGTCCCAGTGTGTCAAAAAAACTTTTCCTGTCCAACCTTGACCTCTTTCCCACACCTCCCCCACCTCGTCCGTCTCATAGGTCCCGAACTAGCACCTCAGCCACAACATCTCCGGGACCAGTGGTGCCTGTAGTCACCAGAATCTGGAGTGCACCGGCCACCAGGGCAGCCAGTGTGGCACGGAGCCACACTGGCCACCAGGGCAGCCAGTGTGGCACGGAGCCACAGCACAGACAGTCCCCCACCTGTGAAGCATCAGAAGTTGGCCAGTGCCTGGTGGGAGAGGGGGAAGACTCCAGCCACCAAAGCCGCTCCCAGGGGTCCCAGTGGGAGTCAGTGGTGACACCTTCCAAGGTGGGGAGGGGCCACAAGAAACCAGGAAAGTCTGGGAAGAGCAGCACGGTGGAGAAGACCGCCATCATCCCCGCTGCCCAGGAGGCCACCTCCAGCACCAGCCCAACTGCCGAGGACAGGACCATCAGCACAAGCCCAGCTTCCCAGGACAGGACCGCCAGCACAAGCCCACATGACCAGGACAGGACCGCCAGCACAAGCCCAGCTGCCCAGGACAGGACCGCCAGCACAAGCCTACATGCCCAGAACAGGACCACCAGCACAAGCCCAGCTGCCCAGGACAGGACCGCCAGCACCAGCCCAGGAGGCCACCGCCAGCAAAAGCCCCGCTGGGCCATGAAGGACCGCCAGCAAAAGCCACGCTGGGCCATGAAGGACAGCCAGCAGCTGAGTCCCTGCAATGGTGACCGCCGCCTCAAACACCGCTGAACAGGGCACCGCCATCTCAAGCACAACTGAACAGGGGACAGCCGTCTCAAGCACCGCTGAACAGGGCACCGCCGTCTCAAGCACAGCTGGCCCATGAGCGGCAAGGGCACTGACGCAACTAAGTCCGTCACGGGGTGAATGATGCACTCTGGGCACCATGCCCCCTCCAGAACCAGTGGAGACTGTCATCCACTACCTCTGTCCTTAGCAGGATGAAGCACTCTGGGCACAAAGACCCCTCCAGAACCAGTGGAGACTGTCATCCACTTGAGAGACTGTGGCTTTGCATTCCCCAGGATTGAACAGTGGGCAAACCACCCACTGTAGAGACTTGTGAGACTGTGGCTTTGCACTCCCCGGGATTGAACAGTGGGCAAACCACCCACTGGAGAGACTTGTGAGACTGTGGCTTTGCACTCCCCGGGATTGAACAGTGGGCAAACCACCCACTGTAGAGACTTGTGAGACTGTGGCTTTGCACTCCCCAGGATTGAACAGTGGACAAACCACCCACTGGAGAGACTTGTGAGACTGTGGCTTTGCACTCCCCAGGATTACACAGTGGGCAAACAACCCACTGAAGAGGCTTGTGGGCAAACCACCCACTGGAGAGACTTGTGAGACTGTGGCTTTGCACTCCCCGGGATTGAACAGTGGGCAAACCACCCACTGGAGAGACTTGTGAGACTGTGGCTTTGCACTCCCCGGGATTGAACAGTGGGCAAACCACCCACTGTAGAAACTTGTGAGACTGTGGCTTTGCACTCCCCAGGATTGAACAGTGGACAAACCACCCACTGGAGAGACTTGTGAGACTGTGGCTTTGCACTGCCCAGGATTGAACAGTGGGCATGTGGCCCCCTCGTGGATTTGGCGTCGTGCACTCAACCGGCTGAGGTGCCCCCCCTTTCCCTCCCCCTGAGGTGCCTGTTTAGTTGCTCTCTGATGCCCCTGCAGTGTTCTCTCCGTCATGGTTGGGGATCTTGTGTGGGCCTCGCCCATACAGTGTGGTCCCAGTGTTCCACGGACTTTATTTGAGCACTACCTGGACTGCTATGCTTGGTATATATTTTGTACATGGTGTATATATATATATGTTTCTGCCTACTTGCTTTTAATATATTACAATGGTTACACTCATTTTCTATTGTCTTTGCATTCTTCTGGGGGGTTTGGGGGGTGTAACTGTGATGTATTGATATGCATTAGTGTGTGTGTTGTGGTGGGTGAGGGTGGGGGTGTTGCGTTTTGCGTGTCCCTGTTTTTTCCCTCCCCCCTCCCCTGTGTCGTAGGTGCAGTACTCAGCGTGGTCTTCGCTGCCGGCATTCGTGCTCCTAGTAGAGGAGCAGGAAGACTATTGCAAGTAGAATTTGGAGTTCCGGATCCATGGCGTCCTCTTGGGTGTGTAGAGGTGAGCGTTTTTCCTTCGGGATTCCTGTTTCCGCCGTGTTTTTATCCGCTGTGAATCCGCCCCGGAAAAGGTGGCGGATTGGTAGGTTGTGATACTGTGGGCGGTACTTTGTCCTCCGCCTTTCTGTTGGCGGTGACTGCCGCACTGTTTTTACCACCGTCCTGTTGGCGGTCTTACCGCCGCTTTAACACAGACCGCCAGGGTTGTAATGACCACCTATGTATGTTCCCATGGCGCATGCCACCTAATTCTGCAGCTAACAGTGTCAATGACTACAGACCCCACATCCTCAAACAAATGAGTCAGACAAACATTATGCAGTGCAGACAACATCATCAGTGAACATTACCTTACAGTCACTGGAAGTATAGTTGGATCAGCTGATTCCTGGAGTGGAGATCTTCCCCCTCTTCATCCTCACCATCACTCTCATCCCCTCTCAGATGTAGCAGGTCTGGATGTACAGCACCCTCCTCCTCTAGAAAGGGGATAGCTCTCCTCACAGCCACGTTGTGCAACACAGGCCACCACTATTCTATGCACCTTCTCAGGGCCATAGCACAGTGACCCCCCAGAGAGAGGGAGGCAACAAAATCTAGCCTTCAGGAGACATATAGGGGGTGATTCTGAGACTGGCGGGCGGCGGAGGCCGCCCGCCAGTCTTCCCCCGACAAAATACCGCTCCGCGGTCGCAAGACCGCTGAGGGTATTTTGAGATTTGCCCAGGGCAAATCTACCTTCCCACGATTCGGAGCCGGCGTAGTGGGAAGGTGCGACGGGTGCAGTTGCACCCGTCGCGTATTTCAGTGTCTGCTTTGCAGACACTGAAATACTTTGTGGGGCCCTCTTACGGGGACCCCTGCAGTGCCCATGCCATTGGCATGGGCACTGCAGGGGCCCCCAGGGGCCCCGCGGCACCCCCTACCGCCATCCTGTTCCTGGCGGGAGACTCGCCAGGAACAGGATGGCGGTAGGGGGTGTCAGAATCCCCATGGCGGCGGAGCGTGCTCCGCCGCCATGGAGGATTCTCCCGAGCAGCGGAAAGTCGGCGGGAGACCGCCGACTTTCCGTTTCTGACCGCGGCTGAACCGCCGCGGTCAGAATGCTCGACGGAACACCGCCAGCCTGTTGGCGGTGCTCCCGTGGTCGGTGACCCTGGCGGTCACCGACCGCCAGGGTCAGAATGACCCCCATAGTGCGCTCAATCACCCTCCTAGTACATCCATGGGCCTAATTATAATTCCTCTCTGCATCTGTCCTGGGATTTCTCACAGGTGTCAAGAGCCATGGCATGTTGGGGTAGCCAGAATCACCTGCAAAAGTGGTTGAAACAGGACTGTAACAAACTGCCATTACTTGCAGACAGCCTGGTTGTCAGCTATGCACTGATCCAGTGTCATACACACTCACCTATGAGCCATCCTCTGTCCCCTTGTAGTTGTTGCATCAAGTGTGGGACACTGCTGTTCCTCAGGACAAAGAAATCATGAACTGATCCTGGAAGCATGGCATTTACATTTGAAATGTACTGGTCAGCAGTACACACCAATTGTATGTTCATTGAGTGGAAGTTCATCCTGTTCCTGTACACCTGTTCATTCACTCTTGGGGGGATGAGAGCTATGTGGGTGCCATCGATGGCACCTATCACATGAGGAATGTTAGCAAAGGCATAAAAGTCAGACTTGATGGCAGGGAGTTCACCCCTTTGGGGAAACTTGACATATGCCTGCAGGTGTTGTACAAATGCATCCAGGAATTTGGACAGGACAAGGTTAAATATTGGCTGTGAGAACCCTGCACTGTCACCTGAAATGAGCCCGTAGCGAAGAAATGGAGTACAGAGAGCACTTCCACTTCAGTAGGGATGGCATGCTGATTCCCATGAGCCGGGCCCAGTACAGGATCCAGTAAAGCACATAAGTCATGGATTGTTGTACGATCGAGTCTGTAGGTAACAATGAATTGACATTCCACCATGGTCTCCAAATCAACAAGAGGTCTGTACACAGATGGGGCCCTCCCTCGCCACATGGGTCTGTGCCTATGGGGAGGAGAGAACACATATGAGGGACACACATACACATGCAAAACATGTTGTGTAAGAATAACTGCTGTACAATACATAGGTTACACACACACAAGCGATGTATGATGTACAACTTTAGGGACTAGTATGCAGTGATACCTCTGGATTGATGTGAGGAACAGACACTCATGTGGGCAGGCGACTAAGGGCTGGGATTTATAGGCCCTGAATGGGGCACCTGAGCAGGAAATATGTGCGTGGTGCTAGCAAAATAGCAGCCTCCTGTCATCCAGATATGAAGGCGTGGAAGTGACCTCATTCCACTGGCGGTTGTTTCAAGGCGTAAGGGGGTGTTCACTGCCGTGCACCCATTCATTGATTTACATGGTTGTCAATGGGGAACGTGGGCCTATCTTGATTGCCGCCGATGGTGACGGTGCACACCGCCGCGTAGCGTACGCCATATCATCATCCCAATTTCACTTGACTCCCGGATCCCGTGCATGCAAGTACCCCACTGAGTGTGCTGCTGTGTCCTGACTCTGGTTACTCAAATGGCACAATTCACAGGGGAAAGGGACCCGGCCTTCACCACGGAGGAGCTGGAAAAGCTGGTTGTCAGGGTCCTACCCCTGTATGCCAAGTTATATGGGCGACCAGAGGAGCAGGTGAGTAGGTGGTTGCCTTGCATGGATGTGTGTGATGGTCGCAGATGACTGTATGCATGTGTTGTCAGTACGTAACTGCACAGGCATAGATTGTGTGGCATGTACTGTGAGTGAGGTGGTGAAATGATCCTGTGAAGTGTCCGTCCCATAGGGGTTGTATAGTTAACTGTATCACATGGCCATATCCTGAACTCTGTTTTTCTTCTCTGAGTGTCCTATACAGGTCAGCGCCCATTAGAAGAGGGGACTCTGGCAGGCCAGGGAGGTGCGGACCCTGGGGGTCTACAACCGGTGGAGCACCCATTGCAGGAAGCGGTGGGAAGACCTGCGGCGCTGGGCCAGGAAGACCTGCAAGGCCCAGCTGGGGAAGGCCTAACAATAAGGAAAGGGTGCCCGTCGGACCCTGACCCCGCTAATTTGCTGCATTCTGGCAGTGCCATATCCAGATTTGGATGGGCGCTTGACAGCTGCACAGCAGCCACAAGGGGGTGAGTACCAACAACATTTCATGCCTCTTTGATGGATGTGTTTGGGTGCTGTAGTATGTATTCTGTCTAGTGCCAGGCACTCTGACAGGCGTCTACCAGCAGTCCTGCCCTCATGGGCACGGCAATGATTAGGGGCAGGTCTAGCTGTTCATCAGGTACATGTTTCATGTGGGAAATGAGTTGTATGCTGGGGGTAGTGGTCACTAGTCAGGGGCATAGACATGACTATTGTTGCAGGTGCTGCGTGTAGGTGTGTAAGCTGGATGGGAGTGTGTGTGCACCAAGTATGTACATCCATTCAGGTATTTACAGATTTCTCTCATGTTTTGTCTCCCCAGCCCTGTACTCTTGTGTTGTCTGTGTACATCAGCATCATCTGGCCAGGGAGCAGTGGCACCGGTGAGTGTGGATGGAGCGGCCCATGGTTCCAAGGAGGCAGAGTTGACGGATGCCAAGGGGACCAGTGGGTTTGAGGGCAAGGGGAGTGCCACGGGGGAGGCAACTACCACTGGTGGTAGTGACTCTGATACTTCCTCCGATGAGAGCTCCCTGGTGGTGGCAGACCCTAGTGGGCCCACCCATTCTGTGTCATCTTCTGCCACCCCCATACTATCACCACCCTCGCAGTTGCCCGTGCCCGCTCACCCAGGAGGGTGGGTGTCTCCTTTGCCCCAGGCACCTCATCCCCTGTCAGCCCTGCTGCATTCACGGAGGAGGCTATTAACCTTCTGCGGACCATCTCTGTAGGGCAGACAACCATTGTAAATGCCATCTATGGGCCAGCATCCCAGATGCAGCAATGCAATGCATACCTCGAAGGCATTCACAGTGCCATGTCTGGCCTACAGAGATCTTTTCAGTCTCTGGCCTCCTCTTTGACGGCTGCCAGTGTCCCTGGTCTTTCCGTCCCCCCTCCAACCACCTCTACCCCTTCCAGCACCCCACTCCCTTCTCCCATCCCAAGCACACATTCAGACAGCCATGCACACGCCTCAACACACAAGAAGCACACAGAGAAACACAAGCACCACACTTTCCACCATGGGCATACACTCAGCCAGCATACAAAGGCACACACAACAGCATCCACTTCCCCCAGTGTGTCCACCTCTCCTTCCTCCCTGTCTGTCACCTCAACATGCACAAGCACTGCACCATCAGTCACTGCTGCTGGCCCCATTCTTGCAGTCACCACAACATCAGACATCCACACATGCACCCCAGACACCACACCTGCACTCACCACAGCGACATTGACTGACACATGCAGCACACTCACCAGACCTGCAGACACCCAGACAACATCCATTTGCTGGCAGCCTGTCTTGTCCCACTGTGTCCAAATCCCCTCCTCCCAAGACAATCAAATGTTCCCAGACACCCACTGAACACACATCCACCACACCTCAGCATACTCTACAGGCACCTGCATCCACATCCACCACACCTACACCAGTTACAAGCACTCCCTCTACCTCCACTCCCACACCTTCCTCCAAGTCCACCCCAACTGCCCCTAAAAAACTTTTCCTGTCCCGTGTTGACCTGTCCGAACCAACTGGCCCACCCCGTCTCATCCCTAAACGTGCCCATCTCCTTGCCCTGTCCACTCCTTCCACGTCTAAGTCCGCCGCAGTCCGCCCTTCCCTTTCCCATGCCCCTTCCCCAGAGAGGAAGAATCCCCATGCTGCCCCAGGTCCATCTGCCACCCCCTGGTCCAAGCCCACTCCCCCACCTTCCAAGAGCAAAGTCACACCCCTCCACCTCCCAAACGTAAGCCCAAGCCCCCCTCTCCGAGACGTAAGTCCTCACCCCTGCAACCCCTTACTCCTGGTCCCTTAGGTGCCTGGCTGCCCCATTGATGTCCCTTTACGGTGGAATACCATGTCCACATGTGGGAGTCAAGTTCGGGCCATTTGGGCCATTCAGCCTGTTTTGAATGGACTGGCCAATTGCCTTATTTGGGCATTACAGTTCAATCTTGGATTAAAGTTTGTGGGCCCAGTGTTGCTGTTGGCACAAAATGGAGACGTGGTTCATCATTTCATTGTGGGGGTGTGGTGTGCACATGTGTGTACTTTGGCCAGGTTTTATTGGCCTTGTGTCAGGTGTGTGGCTTGTGATGGTGTGAGGGGTTTGGAGTGTGTTGCAGGGTGGGTGGGGAGCATGGGTGTCTAACTGCCCTTTCTTCCCTTGTTTACTAGGTTGCGGTACTTAGGGTCATCGTCTTCGTCGGTGGTCACGGTCATGGAGGTATATTGCAAGGAGCAGGACTGGCATTATTTGCAACTCTCTCTCCGTGTCTGCTTCGGTGTGTTGTGTGTGCCTCCTGTGAGTGTTCCCTTTTATTTGGTTTGTTTCCACCACACAAAGTGGTTCCCGCCCCAGAACTGACAGCGGTCTTGTGCTTCATTATTTGTTGGGCGGGTGGGGCCTTTCCGTTGTCCTGTGAGAGGCCTCTTCTGTCGTTATCGGCACTCCTATGCTGGCAGTGTGTGAATTTCACATGGCTGTTTCTCATGTGCTTCATTATTTGGTGGTCCAGACCGCCAGCCTGTTGGCGATAGTTACCGCCACTGCCAGTGGAGCGGTGGTTACCGCCATTTTCAAAATGACCACCTTAATCTTTTAGAAGTACAGTATCAAAGAAAAGCTGAGGCTATAAAACATCCATATATATCTCTTTGACTGATTGTATTATAATATTAGTAAACTGAATCAGTGGTGTATTATTTTCAGAGTTGAAATAAAAGGCCGCAGCATTTATTAATTCATATTAGCCCATAAGCCTTGCATGGAATTTGGAATATTAGAACTTTGTAATGCTGGAATCTACTTTGAGGACAATGGCATGGCTTAGGGCCAGTAATGTATGGTACAGGCCTTCTGGTCCGATATTCATATGTTTATTTCAGTGTTGCTCCATTATTAATTTAGAACATCTACCTTCAGGGGGTGAGATTTCATAATAGCTGTAAAACCCATCTGCCTCGTTTATACTCTGGGCTTATTAGACAACTGACGAGGGTTATGCCAGTTCTTAAAGGACCTAACTCCAGTTATAGGCACGATCCGCAGCCCAAGACAGAAGGGCTGCAAGGCTATTAGAAAAGTCTACTCACTAGGGATAGAATGTCCGAAATTAAAAAGTGAGAAACATAAAGACAAACATCGGAATGTTGCAGCAGAATGCATATACCAGCCATTGTAAACATGGGTCTACTCCATTGTCTTCAAAGGAGCTCTCAACATTCCAATGTTCTAATGAGTGTTAAAGGTCCTCTCCCTGTAAAAGTACTTGTAACTTGGGGTCAGGGCCTTTAACAACCAATATATCCTTTGGTACTGGCCTTTAATGCAAGAATGTTACTGTTCTAAGAGTATGAAGTGCATGAAAAATAGTCACTGGCAATGTCACTAGGTTTAATTTTGTACAGGGCATGCAAATGAGTTTCCACATATGCATACTGTTAAAAATTGGGTTGTTGGTTGAGGGTTGTGGAGGCCCGACTTGCGCAACAACCACAAATCTTGCAAGGGTGAACTGCAAAAGTCACTAAATTAACCTGTGCTGAGCTCTGGTAGCTTAGCACAAAACTGTCAGGTTTACCTTAGAAGCAATGTGTAAAGTATTTTGCAGCACATGTACAGTACAAAAAAGTGAAAACAGAACACAAGAAAAATGACAAACCTATTTAGACAAATAGGGTGAATTTTTGTGAATAAAATGACACCAAATTGAATTAAATCCAATCAGGAGACCCAGAGTTATGAATTTGTTAGGTTTTTAGTGAAATAGCACCTAAAAGATCAAAGTGCCATCCATGGGTATGGGGTCATGCAGGAACAGGACAAAGGATCAATACAACTGTGTTGGATTGCAGGTCAGATACACTAAGTTGATTGGGCCTGGTCATGGCTTACTTTTGGACTTACAAAATGTTTGTAGAAACATTCCTGAGAAAGAAGAGCCTGCAGATGGTGTCTGTGGAGAAGGCATGGTTTTTAGGAAGCCACTGGGCAGAGTCCAGGTGAAGATTTTTACCTTCAGAAGTTGTCACTTTTTGGAAGTTCAAATCTTCCAGCCTGACGAAGCTTCAGACTGTGGCTGATGAGGACTCCAGGAGATAATACAAGCATTTGAAACTATGAGATAAAAATATAAATGTGACGTAGAATAAAACAGCTAAAAAACAATTAATTATTATAAGTAAACCATAACTACAGGACCAGATCGAAAGAACGTTCTCCAGCTAACTATACAACTATTTTCACCTTAAGATGAGGCTCATGGTCTTGGACATCTCAGGTGCTCTAGATAGCTCTTGTCAGGCTCACCATCTGCCTTATTCTTCACATGGATAGTAAATAGTGGGATACAGCAAAGACTGTACTTTGTCTGATTTTAGATTGCGCAAAGTCTCAGCATGTCTCCTTATCCCAATGATCCGGTAAACTGGAATAAGCCACTTCTTTCTGCCCATTCGATAGGTTGGTCAAAAAAACAAATCATGCCCTTCTGTTTGCCACCCCGGAAAAAAAACTCCTGTGATTGGCACATTATCAATTACCTGTGCCTTCCATTTAGGAATGATTTGCAGAGTGCAGAAGCACCCAAAAGGATATCCCACAAGAATCTTTAAAATACCTAATCCATGGAAGACTGGTTGAACCAGCAATACTCAAGACTTCCTTTCCTCCTTCACGGAAAGACATGAGCACCGGTGTGGACCAAATATGTTTCCATTAAAGAAGAAGCCTAACTCTGATCACTCTGAAATTGGCATAAAATCCATGTCTAACCTGAGAGGCAACAAAGGTGTACTAATTGGGAGTGCCATTAGCTGGCGTAAAAAGTGGTTCTCTACTACAATGAGACTCCAGGATACCTTGTCCGAGAGGTCCAGCTGAACATGATTTGCTGCCTCGGAGAAGAACGTAGCAGGAGCTACTACAAAGTTGACACAATCAGCAATGCACCTTGGCCAGGTCAGCTGGCAGGTAGTTCCCAGTCTTCTATCGGTCCTTGGGGCACTTTTTGTTGAAAAATATTCAAAGTCCCACGTTTTAGTGTTAGACAGAAGCAGCATCTTTAACACCACTGTCACTCCTTCCAGCAGAGTCCAGATCCAGGGTTCAAGGTATCTGAAGCTTGGCATGTCCCTGTAGCTCACATGGGAAGCCAGACAACTAGCTGTTGGAGTCACGTCTGGTATTTCTACATTGAAGAAGATGTTCCAGGTCTTCTTCAAGTATCAGGGCAGTCCTCTGGTTGCAGCAGGAGAGTCCTCTCGGGTCCAGGCAGTCCTTGTGAAGTCTTCCACAGGTCCAGGAATGTACTGATGTTTTATTCTGAGGGTCCACTATTTACACCCGGTACCAGCCTTGGAAGTTGAGGGACTAGTGCCAGTCTTTGAAATGGGGGGACATCCTGGGTTGTCCCCACATCTGGTTCTGGATAGTTCTTCCCTTTCCCTGTCAATGCTTCAAGTAGACTGGGGTAACAAAAGGTTGGTGTCAGGGTCCTTTGTGTGTGCTGGAGGCAAACTCTTTGTAGCGCAAGTGGGGCAAGGAACAGCTCCGCTCCCAACAATCCTTGCAGGATGGCCCATCCTGCCCACACCTAGTTCCCTTTTGTCTCACTATCTGGGAGGGATTCACAAACCCCAACAGCAGCGTCATTCACAGTCATGTGACTCAGGACACTTGCAGAATTCACAAATGATTACGACAAGAAAATGCAAACTTTCTAAAGATGGTATTCTCAGAATCCTGACATAAAATCTGACTTTACAATTAAAGAGGATTTTAAATTACAATTCATTTCAGTCCAAACATTAAGGGCCTGATTCTAACTTTGGAGGACGGTGTTAAACCGTCCCAAAAGTGGCGGATATACCACCTACCGTATTACGAGTCCATTATATCCTATGGAACTCGTAATACGGTAGGTGGTATATCCGCCACTTTTGGGACGGTTTAACACCGTCCTCCAAAGTTAGAATCAGGCCCTATATTTCCACCGGCCTCCAAACAAAATTTAGCACTAAGCACAATGTGATAAAGTAACCCAAAGTCATCCAATGGGATAGATAGGCTTAGAGTAGTGGAAAATGAATTTAGAAGATTTTCACTACCTGGCCATGTAAAACGTAATCCTACATGTCTTACTTTTTAAATATAATGCACTCTACCCTATAGGCCTTCAGTTCCTACGTAGGGGTAGCTCACATGTATTAAAAAGGAAGGTTTAGGGCCGGGCACTTTTTCCCAGGTGGAAATGTCAGTTTAAATATGCACTACAGACTTCAGTGGCAGGCCTGAGCCCAGTTTCAAAGTGTTACTTCGGTGGGTGACACAATGAGTGCTGCAGGCCCACTAGTAGCCTTTAATTTGCAGGCCTTGGGTACCCTGTAGTACCATATACTATGGACCTGTTAGCAAATTAATTTTGCCAATCAGGTGTAGGCCAATTTTACCATGTTTAAGGGAGTGAGCACAAGCACTTTACCACTGATAAAGTACACACATTCAGTGAAAAGGATGAGTGAAGGTAAAATATTTGAGGGAAGATGCCACCAAATAGGTCAGGTCATATACAATCGAGAAACAGCATTAACAATGTGGTCATTACCACGCATATCTTTACCATGCAAATTTTTACCACACTTTACCTTTACCATGCATGCCTTACAATGAAAATGTAAGATAAATATTTATTTATATTTTTTGGGGGGGAGTAAGGGAGTTTTAGGGTTTAGGGTGGGTAAGGACATATTGGTGGTATAGGTATTTTTAGGGGTTAGGGTGGGTAAGGACATTTGGGTGGCAAGCGTACGTTTAGTGTTTAGGGTGGGTAGGGGCATTTTACTGGCAAGGGTATTTTTAGGGATTAGGGTGGATAAGGGAGTTTGAGTGGCAAGGATAATTTTGAGATTTTGGGTGGATAGGGGTGTTTGGGTGGCAACTTGGCAAGGTAGTTTTAGAGATCAGATTCAAACCAAACCCTCAATGACAGGGACAGTCCAGACAATGGAAATAGCAAAACAGTAACAATGATAGTAATGACGATATAATTTTCAAAACCAGAGCAGCACCCAAAACGACAAAGACAGTCAGCAAAATCTATAATGTCCTTGATAATCTCACTAGAGGAGATATTGATTTTTTGACAACTTTTGTGGAAATGCAGGATGAGGGGTCAGATACCAATGATATTGAACAGTTGTTGCATGATCAGGGTATTATGTTTGACCGCACAAAGTCTACTAAGAAGATGTGCCCTGATGCATCATGTGATGTTTTCAAATGCCCCCCACATTTCTCTAGACATCAAGACTTTGCCGTGTCCTGTTGTGTGGCTGCTCCTGGCATGGGATTTCATCCCCCAGGATTCACTTTGCACTGGGAGGCAGGGATGGCAAAAACAAACACGCTTGAAAGTGCTGAGGGGCCCCACAGCAAGGGACATCAAGACTTTGCTGTGTCCTGTTATGTGGCTGCTCCTGGGGTGAAACTACGTCCCCCAGGATTCACTTTGGACTGGGAGACAGGCCTGGCAAAAGCAAACACACTTTGAAGTGATGCAAGGTCCCCGCTGCATGGGACATATGCAGGATGCACCCGGGTGAAGACCAGGCCAAGAGCAGGCCCGTCTGTGCTTGTCCATGGCTGGATGACGCTGGGCTGGGCCCACCAGCTGTTGCAGTGTTCCCGGGGTGAGTGTTGTTGTTGTTTGTCTTACTGACCTGTCTAATTTGAGTGTCCATTCTGGACTGCCCCTTGTGCAGGCTTCCACTGTCTTTGTGTGGTATTTTCCTCACCTTTTTTTATCACACCATTTGCTACCAGTCAGGGCACCACAGTGCTAAACCATTCAGCAATATGGGTAAGAGAAAAGTTCCAGAAGGCCCATCTGCCCAACACCACCCCACTTACAATTAGTATTGATAAGCTGTTGCGGGCGGTAGGAATTATCTCTACTGAAATTGCCCTAATGGAGAGGAGGTTGTCCTTGCGTGGTGGTCTTCCCATGTCCCCTGACATCCCCTCTTCTAACTTTTCCAACAGTCCAACTACCAGTGTAACTACTCCTGCTGAACCTTATAGTGACACTATTATCCAAATGCAAAAACAAAGTTCAAACAGTTCCTTTCACTGCTGGGCCTTGCCCAAAGGACCACTCCGGGCCGACTAGAACTTCCAAACAGTCCAGACAAAGTTTTCTAGCTAAAACAAGTTCTAGCGCAGATAACCCCCAACAAATTTGTGCCTCTCAGGATTCTATCAGCCTGGGTAGGAGGTATACTGTGCCCATTTCATCCTGGACAAATGATTTACTGGAGGCCTGTATTGTGAAGATCATAGTAATGGTGCAAACCGAACTCTCTCTGATACTGGTATGGCTGGCAGTCATTGAAAATGGGATTGGTAATATTAAGCAACTTCAGAGCAATCCACCTCTAATCAAGAAATCAACTCAACTCGTATCTCCAGAACGGCCCTAGACGGAACAACTGTCCCCAAATGTGCAAGTCTGGACAGCCAGCGTATTGCTGCAATGTCCAATAATGCTGGCCAGAGTGAGGTTGGCTTCCCCCGAACTATTAGCACTGTTGCTTCTGGGTCTGGAAGTACAGTAAGAGGTATGGTGGAGAAAGGAGACCTGTTATAGACCTCCTACCGGTATCTTCTCAATATGTATTAATTTCATCAGGTGTTCCCCAGTTACATGAGGACCAGAGGGAGGATGAGGAAGAGCTTCCAACAAATAATTGAACTGGCTGGCTCCCCACAGGATTGCAAATTACATTCTTCTTACTCAAAGGGTGGGGTAGCTGGGGCCAGAGCCGGTGGATCGCCAGGATGATTGCATAATGGTCAACATTAGAACCCCTCGGGGAGTGCAAAGTCTATTATTTAATCATCCTGTGGGCCTGAAAAAAGAATCTCTGCTCTGTGTATGCTACCTTTATCAAAGAAGCAATTACAAAAGGTAGGGGCAGATCATGAGGGGGTCTAGTAACCTGTGGGAACACTGTCCTCAACTGTAAGGCCCAAGAAACAGCAATATCTGTGCAGGATATTCAATGTGAGTTGATAGTTTTTCCATCACTTTCCATCTACATCTATAACATTTATCTAAGGCCACGGAGGGCACACAGTACTTCCCCAACCATTCATCATTTGAATTTGCATATGGCAACTACTTCGGTGGAAGTGCTGAAGCTTGTGGGAGGGAATTATATTCGCCAATTTGAGCCTCTGGAGGCCAGTGCAATCCCACCTGCCCAGGATGAGGATATCACCTGTTCTATTCCCAGACTGGGGATTGCTCTGATAAGGAGGTGGACTGGGCTGGCCTAACATTGAACCAAGGGCTATGTGCTGGGAATGGTAGGTCTCAGTCTAATAAGGAAGGGCAGCATACTTTTAACTGAGACACAGGTAGGAGTCTTACTGACTACTTTTTCATGGATGTAAGGGCCTGGCGATTTATAAGTGACATGCCAGTACTGGATAGGAGTGACAGTGATCATAATGCACTGGTTATAGATGTTGAGTTACCGGGGGGAGCGGGAGGGTTAGTATAGATGAGACCTTTGAGTATTGGTTACATTTGTCCAGCAACAGGCAGAGAGGATATTGATCCCTTATGGTCAATTCCAAAGAGCAGACTGGGGCTGTTTATCAACTTATTGCATGCAGTAAAGGTGAGCTCCAGGCATTGAATTGGAATAAGGACCAGGGTGTTCACCTAGATTAAGTTAGTTCCATTCACAATACACTTTTTGCATGGCTATTTCTATGAGACTATAAAATGGTCAGCTAGGAGGTAACCTTGTTAATCTTTGAATAATAAAGCCTGCAAATGGCCAGGATTGCCTTCATGTCTGCTCAGAATAGAGGGGCTACTAAAGATAAAAGGGAGGTCTATAAGATATCTATCACAATTTCAAAACAAGAGTGGGAAATGTGGTAATGGGAGAACCTGTTTGATGCTGTGAGGGTAGGTGACCATTGTGCTTTTTGGAACTTGGTTGCATTGGGAAGCAAGGAAGGCTTCAGCCAGATTAAGGCAAATGTCCATGCTGCAGATTGGGTTGCCCACTTTTCCACCACATACTCTGAGAATGGTGTTGAGCATATTTCCCCACTCATTGGTGAAGTTAGGAACCAAGTTGCAGGAAGTAATAAAAGGGTCACAGGTGAGATTGCTCCAATCCTGCTGACTCAAGTGAGATCCACAGTCTCTAAGATAGTCCCAAACATAGCGCCAGGACTTGACAAACTCCTGGGGACCTGTTTCTGAGTGAACCCAATGTGTGGAGCCCCTACCTTTTGATACTCTTTAATTGAATTTTGTTAGGGGTGCCCATCCCATTCACATTAACAGAGGCTAAGATAACCCTAACTCATAAGAAAGGGTCCCCTCTAGACCCAAGTAATTATTGGACAATTAGTCTGACTGACTTTGCACCAAAAGTGTTTAGTAGAATTCTGCTTGACCAATTACTGGCCTGGACGGGCGAGAAGGAAGTATTATCCCCTTTGCAGACAGGCTTTCGGAAAAGTATGAGCATTGTGGACCAAGTCTTTAGACTACAGCTCATTTTTTGGAAAAAAGTAGTCTTGGGGGGTGATCAAATTTATGTTGCATTTGCTGACTTATGATTGGCATTTGATCTGGTTCCAAGGGCGGCACTGTGGTGGGTCCTGGCAGATATGGGGGTTCCTAATGACCTTTTGACTATTATAATAAAGCTTCATTGTCATGATTTTGCACACGTGTGATGCAGCCAAATGGGTAAAATTATTGAATCATTCCCTATCAATACAGGAGTGAGGTAGGGTTATGTCATAGCCCCTACTCTCTTTACACTCTATGTTAATGATTTAATATCATTTTCGACCCAAGATGATTGAGTCGCCCCTTCTCTGGCCAACATCAAATCTCCGGCCTTAAAGTTTGCAGATTATACTTTATTGCTATCAAAATCCCCAATGTGGGCTGCAGAAAATCATACATTGCTTTAAGAACTTTTGTAACCGGAGGGGACTGGAAATAAACGTAGCTAAGACAAAGTACATGGTTTTAAATCCATGCACTACTTCAAGGCCGAGTTCAAGGTTACAGGGGGTTCCTCTGGAGTGCGTACAGATATTCAAGTATCTTGGGTTGACGCTCAAAGAGCACCTAAATTGGCGTTGTCCTATAGATGAGTTCAGGTTAAAATTGATGCAAAAAACTGGGGCCTGAATTAGAACATTACAAATGTAATCTTTTCATTCGCTGTCCCTTGTGATTCAAATCTACAAACAGCAGGCATTAGATTCTGCTGTGGGGCCAAAAGGGCCTGGGCAAACTCACTGTAGTAGAGAACCATTTTTTACGTCAGCTAATGGCACTCCCAATTAGTACACCTTTGTTGCCTCTCAGGTTAGACATGGATTTTATGCCAATTTCGGAGTGATCAGAGTTAGGCCTATTCTTTAATTGAAACATACAGTATTTGGTCCACACCTGAGCTCATGTCTTTCCGTGAAGGAGGAAAGGAAGTCTTGAGTATTGCTGGCTCAACCAGTCTTCCATGAATTAGGTATTTTAAAGATTCTTGTGGGATGACCATTTGGGTGCTTCTGCACTCTGCAAATCATTCCTAAACGGAAGGCACAGTTAATTGATAATGTGCCAATCACAGGAGTTTTTTTTCCGGGGCGGCAAACAGAAAGGCATGATTTGTTTTTTTGCCCAACCTATCGAATGGGCAGTAAGAAGTGGCTTGTTCCAGTTTGCCGGATCATTGGGATAAGGAGCTATGCTGAGGCTTTGCACATTCTAAAATCAGACACCAGACAAAGTATGGTCTTTGCTGTATCCCACTATTTACTATCCATGTGAAGAATAAGGCAAATGGCGAGCCTGACAAGAGCTATCTAGAGCACCTTAGATGTCCAAGACCATGAGCCTCATAGTAAGGTGAAAATAGTTGTATAGTTAGCTGGAGAATGTTCTTTCAATCTAGTCCTGTAGTTGTGGTTTACTTATAATAATGAATTGTATTTTAGCTGTTTTATTCTACGTCACATTTATATTTTTATCTCACAGTTTCAAATGCTTGTATTATTTTCATGCTTTTATGGCAATTTTCTGAAATAAAGTTCTTTGACTTTGAATTATTTTTAATGTGTCATTTTTTATACTACACTATACATTAAGGAATTCATACAATCATTTTTGTCAGGTTGTTGGGTTTTCTGTGGAAGAGTGTGTTATTTTTTTTTTAAATGCTTACATCTTAGGTGATTTTCAGTTAACGTTTTACAGTGTTAATTAGATACTTATGTAAATAACTGTGTTAATTATTTAATTAGTTGTGTACTTAATTAGTTAGACAATTGATTGTGTTAATTATTTGATTGTTTTTCATAATGTGTGTGTATATTATTTAATATGGTATGTTGAGGGTTTATTTTTATAACAATTAATTTTATAGTGTTATTATTTTGGGAGAGGATGTGGCATAATAGCCTGACCTGCCAACTTTGGAACTGGGGGAACCAGATTTGAGTTTCAGCTTTGGCTCAACATCCTTTGATTCTAGGCAAATAACTTAGGGCCTCATTACGGGTGTGGTGGTCTGGACTGCCTCCAATGTGGCAGTCCAACCGCCACATTACAACCCTGGAGGTTGGACCACTAAGGAACCGCCAGATCCGCCAGGATCTTGTATTCCGGCGGTCTGACAGTGGTGGTGATCCTAATCTGCCAGGGCAGCTCTGCAGGCAGCGCTGCCCTGGGGATTACGACCACATTCTCCGCCAGTGGTTTCATGGCGGTAGCACTGCCATGAAAAGGCTTGTGGAGAACCTGTGAAGGGGGCCACAGGCCCTGCACTACCCATGCACTTGGCTGACTCATAATGGGTTCCTTAATCTCCCTGTGCCTACAATTCAGCACCTTGAGACCCTCATTGCCGCACTTTACAAATCCTGGGTTTATTTCTTTTTGAAAGTAAGATTAGGGTGAAAGGGTTGGAAAGTTAAGGTGAAAGGGTTGGAAATATTTCATATATATCTTTTATTTTTTGTTATTGTCTATATAATTTTAAGTATAATTGTAAATGTTAATTTTGTGTTTTTAGTTTTTAATAATTTACATACATTATATTAATGTTGTTAAAAATTGTGTACATTTACAGAAATATAGTTCATGTTTATGCTTATTTTTTTTAGTTATTGTAATGTAGTTATAGTATCATTCATTGTTTTAATGTTTACCAATATTAATTAGCATTTTCATTATTTTTGTTTGCATTATATTTGTTTTTTTAACAATGTTTACATTTTTGCAATCTTTTAAACTGTATATTTTTTATGATTGTAATATATAATTGTTTATGTATTTTATACTATAAGTATATTTTTTCAAATGTCATAATACTTTTATAGTTAATGCAATTTTTAAAGTAAATAAGATGTATAATAGCTACATATTTATATATTTACCTATTTTTAGAAGCTTGTTGTGCTCTATATTTTTGTTGATGATATTTTTGACTTTACATACAAAGTATGGATAGTTGATATTTGATCTCCTTGATGTGTTTTGATGATATTTTAGTTGCCAATATTTTGTTGGTGATATTTTGTCAGACAACCCTTACAGCGGGGGGGGGGGTTCTACAAGGGAAGTCTTCCAAGGACTACAAATGTTCTGAGGCGGTGGTGGTGATGTGCCAGTCTTATCCTGTGAAATATTCAGTGAAGGGAGAATTTTCTCCACTGAATCTTGCCTGTTTTCTCTCTCTAATCTCATTTTGTAGCATCTATAGTCTCCCAGGGGGCCTCAATCTAAGATGACTGAACCCTTCTTCCATCAGGAGTGTCTCTGGCTCACTCCAAAACTACTCACCTTTTTAGATGAGGTCTCTTCACCTCTGGCACAGTTGAAGTGTTTTTTCCTCCTCCTGGGGTTGGTGGTAAGGTGGTCTAGAGCTGTACGAATGAGGAGAAGGAGTCTCATTTGGCATCTCCAGTTCAAAAGACAAAGTTCCAATGCTGTCCTTCGTTCTGCTTTTTCTTTCTCAAAGCAGAAAGCTACTCTTTGCTAAGTATTCAGTTGTTGATAATGACCCTGCTTTCTTGGGTCCAGATGCTAAGCTATTTCCAAGAGACAACAGGGTCTTTAGACCTATCAAGGAACTACAGATACAATGAGTAGAAGGATTCGGTTCAAGCTACTTTAGGCTCATACATCACAAAGTACATTTTAATGAAGCACTTTTTAACTAATATTATCAAAAATCTGATTTCAAGATTAAATTAGATTTTAAAAACTAACAAAAAAAAAAGAGTCATTTCCAAGCATTTGCCATGGCTGAGGTAAGAAATAATAATAATTATAATCAAACAAAGGTCTGTTTTTGGAAAATTCAGCCTAATTCTAAACAGGGAGAACAGCTTTTAGGCCTTCAATCACTGTAAAGGCATCTTTTTGAAATATGAAGTGTACTACTAGGCACAATGCTTTGCGGGCTGCAAGAGTGAGATATTAATGTATAAAAATATGTTTTTCTATGCCATAAAGGTACTTTTTATTGCACTGTGTGACTGCAGTGCTTTTAAACTGCAGACCAGCCAGAGCACAGTTGTGCTCCTGGCAGTCAAATGTTTTTGTTAATATGTGAGTCATGAAAATATATACTGCAGCCCATTGGTGCCAGTGCTGCACCAGCAATAATGCACTTTCAGTAAATCTAAGTGGACTGATTGGTGGAAACCATTTTTTGGCAATGACATTTTATGGCGATAGCCCGCACACTGTGGGACTGAACGACATTATCGCAGTGAATTGTCCAACCAAAAAAGGGTCCAGAAAAAGGAAACAAATTAGGAGTGACCATGCAGGAAAGATAGATTATCTCCACATTTCTACCCCGTTGTAGATAGGCCTTAAAATATCAAAAACAAATCAAGCTTCATAAAGGAAAGATGACAGCATTGCTCCAACAACGAAATACATTGTCTTTGTTAAACTCAACTACTATAAGAGAAACATGTCTTTGACTTTGATCTAGAATACCTTCAGCAACTGAAAAATACACTTTCCATCTTGTTACTCTGCTGGAACTCAGACATGCCTGTTCCAAAAGCATTCTTTGTTTTAAGTGGAACAAAGATATAACACCTGAAGATCAAATAATGGTGACAATCAGAGAGAAAAGTTACACTGTGTTATGCACAGCTGTCAGTCAAAACAACTCTGTAAGGTACACAGTGGTATCTGGAGCCAAGAAGTACAGTCAGCACCAAGCAGTAACAGTAAGTAGACATTCTGATGGATACAACTACCTGTGGATTTCTCACCTCATCAATTCTCCCAATGCGCCAGCATTCAACTGAAACTTTTTCCCAGCTCTTCACATCGACGAGGATGTCACAATTGCATGGCTCCGCACGCGACTCCATCTGACGTCATCAAGGCAATAAGAAGTCCTTGCCGGCGTGCTGACGTCAGGTCCCTTTTTTCTGTGCCTTCGACGCCAACGGTTTTCTCCTAGCTCTCCAGAAGCTACTGTTTCGAAGGCGTTTTATTATACCTGTTACAATGTCTCTTTCTAAGAAGTCAGGGTTTAAACCTTGTCATGAGTGCGGGGGTCATATGTCTGTCACGGATCCTCACGATGATTGCTTATGGTGTCTCAGTTCGGACCACAATGTAGAAGAGTGCATGTCCTGCCAAAGGATGAATCTGAAGGTGCTGAAGGAAAGAGAGGCTAAACTCTTTTTAGATAAGGCAAAGGACACAGAAGTCATTGAAGGTCCAAGACTAGAGACTCATCATCCTATAAGTCACATACTCTTGACGTCATTCTTCTAGAGGTCGGTCTCCATCTCGGTCTCCATCTAGACGGCGTCGTACGGCGTGGGAGGTTAGTCCCACTGTAACTCCCCAGCCTCAAAGTCCTCAGGCTTCTCCTGCGCCATCACTCATCGAGGTGGTTGAGTCCACAGCGAGTCCCCCCTTTTCGCCTGGGGTTCAAAAGTCGGTGGCACAGGTTCCGGATCCGACCCAAGTGCTGCATGAAGATCAAAGGTTTCCTGCCTTCCCGACTCCGGGAGCAGAACCGGCGGCATTCCTGAATGCCATGTTCAGTATCTTCAATAAGGCTATGGCCCCTGCTGGTACACCGGCTGGTCCCCTGGGTCCTTTGGCATTGTCTTTGGGCTCTCCGGCTCTATACAAGTCAGCTCAGTTCGTGCCTTTTTATCAGGCTGAGGGTGCCGGTTCGGAGCCGATGACATTGCCTCATAGGCCGACGGCGCCGATGACATCTCCTCATAGGCAGACGGTGCCAATGACAACTCCTCATATCCCGACGGTACCGATGGAGTCAGCTCTGGCGCCGGATGGTCCCGGTCAGGACAAAGTGCATCTCCTTCTTCTCCATTTCTGCACCCATCTGTTTTGAAGCCGACGTCATCGACGTTGGCTAACTCCATGTCGACGCTGAGGTTGGAGACCAGGTTGAGGTCGCGGAGAACAGCGCTGAGGCTCTTGGAAGAGCAAGAATACTAGACACAGCTATTGGAGGAAGGAGAGATTGCTGAGCCCTTAGGAGAATTTCAGGGCCTAGACTCAGCTAGTGGGCTGGACAGTTCTCCTGAGTGGTATCTTTCATCCCTAGGGGAATTTATGGAAGAGGCGGCTTCCTTCCATTCTGTTATTAAGAAGGCTGCAGATTATTTGGACCTTCCATTGCCTGCTGCTGAAGTTAAAACAAACATTTTGACTGAAGTCTTACATCCTTCCTCTACTTCAGCGGAGCCCTTGCTCCTTTTCAGTGATGCTCATACGGAGCCTATTTTAGAGGTCTGGAGAAAGCCTTTTACATCGCCAGCTGTGTTCAGAACTTTTGCAAGAAGGTACAGGGTTGCTCCGGGGGATCCAGGGTTTTTGTCACAGCATCCAACTCCAGAGAGCTTGGCTTCTTGTTCTGCACCAGGTTCCTTTCCTTGTTACTCCATCGGAGAGGGAGTCCAAATAGATGGAGCAAGTGGCTAAGAAGACTTTCTAATCTTGCAGTATGGCCCTAAAATCAGTCAATGATACCTGTGTGTTGAGTAGATATGTGCACACCCTGATGTACATGGCTAGAGCTGTAGTGCCTAGCTTGCTGCAGGATATGCAGGGGCAGTTTGACGAGCTCCTGTCGGACACCCAAGCTGCAGTCAAACAGATCATCCAGTCTGGTCTGGATACTACAGACTCAGTACCCAGGCCGATGGGTACTTCAGTCGCCACCAGGAGACATGCGTGGCTAAGGTCTTCTGGGTTTTCAACAGATGTCCAGACAACTTTATTGGACCTTCCTTTCGACAGAGAAAAGTTGTTTGGAGCCAAAGAGGACTCTGCCTTAGAGCGCTTCAAAGATAGTAGGGCCACAGCAAAGTCTTTGAGACTACAAGCTTCCACATGTACTCCTTTCAGGTCCTTTCGGAGGTTTATGGGGTTTGGCCGTGAAGCCGCTTATCGGGGAAGACCTCAATCCACGACTCAACAGTCTGCCAACTGTGCATAGAGGTCCTTTCGAGGGCGGGGGAGGGTTAGGATGCGAGGAGCCACCCAGCAGCACCCTGTCTCATCCTCTTCCTCTGGGGGAGCACAACAAGGAAAGCAACCCTAGTTTTCCATCCATTTTAGGTCATGCTTCTCCCGTAGGGGGAAGGTTATTTCATTTTCTCCACGAGTGGGAGCTAGTTACATCGGACTCCTGAGTACTTAATATTGTGGGGTAAGGGTATGCCCTTCCCTTTCAGGAAATGACCCCCACCCATCCCTCCCCATCCTTCGTTTTGTTCAAAGGATCATCTCCTGTTGCTTCAGGAGGAGGTTTATCAAAAGGCGCATTGGAGTTGGTTCCAGAGCAGGAAAGGGGTCAAGGTTATTATTCGAGATATTTCCTGATTCCCAAGAAGGATGGTTGATTGAGACCTATTCCGGATCTGAGCATTTTTAATTGGTTCCTCAAACAGGAGAAATTCAAGATGCTGACTCTAGCGCAGGTGCTTCTAGCGTTGAACAAAGAGAATTGTGTGGTGTCTATAGACTAGCATGATGGTTACTTTCATATCCCCATTCTCAAGTCACACAGTAAGTACCTCCGGTTTGTGGTGGGGTTGCAACACTACCAGTTTGTGGACCTTCCTTTTGGTCTTACTTCCACACCTCGAGTCTTTACGAAGGTGATGGCGGTGGTTGCAGCAAATCTCAGTAGAAAGGGAATATCGGTATTCCCTTACCTGGACGATTGGCTGATCAAAGCTAAGACCCTAGAGCTTGTGCTGTATCACCTCCAAATGACAACACAGTTGTTGTTCAGTCTTGGCTTTACGGTAAATGTGCCCAAGTCTCACCTGGAGCCCTCTCAACGCCTCCTGTTCATAGGAGCAGTACTTGATACAACATTGAATCGGGCCTATCTTCCGCCTCAGCGGATTCAGGACATTCAGGTGTTGATTCCAATGTTTCAAAATGGAATGGTTGTTCCAGTCCTCAAGGTCCTACGTCTGCTTGGTCTGTTCGCTTCTTACATTCTGTTGGTCACTCATGCACGTTGGAACATGAAGGCTCTCCAATGGTGCCTCTGCAAGCAGTGGTTTCAACACAAAGGGGATCTAAGATGGTGGGCCATGGATGGCAACCTTTCCAAGGAAGGCCGTTTGCTCTACCACCTCCAGTGGTCACGGTCATAACGGATGCTTCCACTCTAGGGTGGGGTGCTCATCTGGGGAACCTGGAGATCAAAGGTCGTTGGTCCCCAGGGGAACAGATGTTTCACATCAATCTGTTAGAATTGCGGGCGATACGTCTGGCTCTCAAGGCCTTCCTCCCGTCCCTTCACGGTCAGTCAGTCCAAGTCTTGACCGACAACACTAACTCGATGTGATAAGTCATCAAGCAGAGAGGTATAAGGTCATACCTACTCTGCAGAGAGGCTCTGCGGCTCTGGTCCTGGGCACAGGACCATCGGATTTGCATAGTAGAAAAATATCTAGCTGAAGTTCTCAATGTACTTGCGGATGGTCTCAGTCGGCATTTCTCGGCCGATCACTAGTGGCGTCTCCATCCGATCTGGTCCTTCACATCTTCAGGATGTGGGGTTTTCCACAGATAGATCTGTTTGTCACTCTGGAGAACATGCACTGCTCGTCGTTCTGCAGTCTCTGGTGCAAGGCGCGTCGGGCGCATTTCAGATGTTTTAGTGCTACCAGTTACTTTACGCGTTTCCCCCATACCCTTGAATCCTCGGGTTCTGAGGAAGATTCACCAAGATCGGGCTCAAGTCATTTTAATAGCTCCGGATTGGCCGAGAAGGGTGTGGTACACAGACCTTCTCCAACTCTCACTGTGCTCTCCGCTCCCTCTCCCTCTCAGGGCAGACCTCCTCACGCAGTCGCGGGGGCAGGTTCTACACCCCCAACTCCAGAGCCTGCACCTACATGCCTGGAGATTGAATGGGGCAATTTGAGTTCCTTTTCTCTCCCTCCAGAAGTGGTGGATGTTATCTTATCAGCCAGGTGACATTCCACCAAGACTGTTTATGCTGGCAGATGGGCACAATTTGTGACTTGGTATACAGAGAGACAAATTGATCCCTTGAAAGCCCATTTTTCTGATGTTCTGATGTTTGCCTTTACTTTAGCACAGAAGGGTTGTGCAGTTGAGACTGTCAAGGGCTATTTATCGGCGCTGTCGGCCTCTCTGTGCCTTCCTGTTCAACCTTCCTTGTTCAAATCGCCCATAGTTGTTAGGTTCTTGAAAGGCCTATCTAATAAGTTTCCTCCCACTCCGTTTCTCGTGCCTCAGTGGGATTTAAATTTACTTTTGACTTTTTTTAAAGGGTTCTCCGTTTGAACCTATGCATTCTTGTTCTTTAAGGTTGTTGGTCTTAAAGACAGTTTTCCTTGTTTCTACCACGTCTGCTAGGCGAGTGAGTGAGCTTCAGGCTCTTAGTGTCAAACCTCCCTTTACGTCATTCCATGTTGACAAAGTGGTTCTGAGAACCAGGGCGGCTTTCCTTCCTAAGGTTGTCACTCATTTCCATACGGGGCAGTCTATTACTATTTCATCCTTGTATCCTCCTCCTCACCCTTCAAAAGAGGAAGAAAGACTCCATCGCTTAGACCCAAGAAGGGCTCTAAGTTTCTATGTTCAAAGAACAAAGGACAGAGCTGTCCATAAAAGAACTATACCCAGGTGGGTCAATCTTTGCATTAAGATCTGTTATTCATTGGCAAATAAGGTTCCTCCTGAGGGTATTCGAGCTCATTCCACCAGAGCTAAGTCTGCCACTTCGGCTTTGGCTAGAGGTGTTCCTGTAGTTGATATTTGCAAGGCAGCAACTTGGGCTTGCCTTCATACTTTCACGAAGCATTATGCTTGGATTTGGAAGTAAGGAGGGACGGCCATTTTGCATGTGCTGTGCTGCAGAATTTCTTGGTGTGACTGGTCAGGCACCCACCTCCAAGTGCAGTACTGCTTTGGGACTCTATTCATAAGGTGAGGAATCCACAGGTAGTTGTATCCATCAGAAAAACAAGTTACTTACCTACGGTAACGCTTTTTCTGGAGGATACAGTAGCTACCTGTGGATTCCTCACAGTCCCACCCACCTCCCCGTTGCCTGTCTGGTCATACCAAGACTTCTTTATTATAAATGTATATACGTTTTGATTATTTTTTATATGAATAAATGTTGTACTTGTATTATATTAAAATTGCAATATGTATATATATATATGTATATATATATATATATGTATACATATATATGTATATATATATATATATATATATATATACATATATACGTATATAGGTATATATATATATATATATATATATATATATATATATATTATATATATGCTTTCGTGAGGTCATTTTTCACCTGTTCGCCTCAAAGGCACGTAAAAAAGGGTGAAACTGACATCAGCACACCGGTGAGGACTTCTTATTGCCACAATGACGTCAGATGGAGTTGCATGTGGAGCCGTGCAATTGTGACGTCTTCCTCAACGTGAAGAGATGGGAAGAAAGTTTCTGTCAAATGTTGGCGCATTGGGAGAATTCATAAGGTGAGGAATCCACAGGTAGCTACTGTATCCACCAGAAAAAGCTTTACCGAAGGTAAGTAACTTTTTCATTAGGGTCATATTTATGGAAAAGTGGCACATCATTCATGATCCGCCACTTTTCTAGTATCCCATTGTGTTCCACTAACAACACGATATGGCACACCATGGCAGTGGTGTCCACATTAGCATCATAATTTATGGTGTTGACATGGCAGTTTGCTGGATTAGTGCCATGAATTATGGCGCTAATGCAGTAAAGCACAGGGATGGCCATTGTTTTCAATGGGAGCGTCATCTTAGCGTTAATAATGATGCTAAAAATGGATCAGTGACATCTAGTAAGTTTCAATGTGTCATTTTTCAGGTCCTCCCCACATCGAAATACCCCCCTTGCATAAATAATGCCTGCCACAGGCATAATGTGGCGCAAGGGTTTACAAAGCAAATATTGCGCCACATTGTAAATATGGTTCATGGGAAATGCCACCTTAACGTCACATTTTCATTAAAAAAATGGCGTAAATTTGGTGCAAGGTGGTGCTAGAGGCATCATAAATATTCCCCTGAGTATATTACAAAGAACAATGCTAATGACTTATTTCTTAACCACAGAGCAATTGTGCAGGTCTTTGCAGGCATGCCTACCACAGTGTTAAACATGTTTGAGAAGTATGAGGTGTATGCAAAAATTCCCTGTGATGATTAGCATAGTCTATTAATGCCATTGCTTCACATCCCACAAGGCTGAATATAAGCCATATGGGGGAAGAAGGCATAAATAGCTTCTAGCAATTACCATTTTCCCAGCTGAGCTTGCATCCTTTCTCATATCAGTCAATTATAACCATTAGGTGTGTTGTTGGCCCTAGACCTACACTATTTGGAATAAAAAGTGTTCTAAAAGGAAGATGCTTAGAGGCCTGAGATGGATGTAAAGGTAGGCAATGCTTTAGGCCCTCTTGATACTGCAGAACCTACACATATCAACTGTGCTTGTGTTTGTTGTGATCACAGAATGTGTGCAACATAAACATAGGTGCACTTGTTCTATACCCAATGATGTGTTCGGTTGAACAGAAAAAAACAAAGAAAGAAGTTGCTCATTTAAACAAAACATTCCTACTTTTCATAAGTGGATAATTTGTTTGCTTTCCTGACTGCTTCTGTCTCCAATCAGTGCTGTTGTGAAAAGAGATGGGGTAGAACAGCACTGCTCATTCTGCAGCACCTAACATTTCAGTGAGGTAAACAATGCATAGGTCTACATGTGAAGGGATTGGAAATAAGATACAATAGAGGCTTGACATCGGGAAAGTGTACTCAAGGGAGAGAAGGTACTTACCCGCACAATACATTGTGAAGGACACTCAACACTGCTGGATATATGTTGGGGATGGAATGGTAATTTATGGCATCTGAATATGGAGCATTGAAAACAAACCTAAGATATAGCTCAGATTTGAGAAGTATTTGCCAAGCAAAAAGTTGCATGTGAGCAGAGAAATTATTTAATTAATAATTAACATTTAGAGAAATTATTTAGGGCCTGGATAACACAGAAAATTTAAGACATTTCTGAAAGCAATTCTTATTGAAATTGGATTCAGGAATGTCTTGTATTTGAGGAAAATGTAAACCATACCAATGCTACAGTATATAAGCTTTTGAGACTACACACTGTTTGGTTGTACTTTGTTTATTCAAATATTTACTGAAAAATAGACCATAAATTGTTTCTAACTCTTCATTTTGGGCCAGATGTAGCAAAAATGTGCGAGTCGCAAATGGCCCGAATCGCAATTTGCGACCCCACAAAATCGGAAATGGGATGCAAAATTCCCATTTCGTAGTGCAAATTGCGATGCGAGCCATTACCGACTCGCAAAAATTGCAACCTGATTTTGTGACCCGCAAATAGGAAGACGCAATTTGCAAGTCGCAAACCAAATGAAAAAGCCACTTGCAAATATCGACTGAGCAGTGCAGCAACTTTAGAATTAATTGATCTACTCAATCCGCAGCTTCAACGACAGACTGTGCGTGGCAGCGCCATCCCCACACATGTGCAAGTGTTATGCTCACTGCACCTCTTGGCCTCGGGTAGCTATCAGGGGGTCATTGCTGTGGCAGGTGGGGTATCCCAAAGTGCAATCTCATGTTTCTTCAGATGTTTCCTAGATGCCACACTCACACACATGTCCAGATACATATACCTACCCAGGAATGAGGCTGAAATTAACAGCACCAAGTTGGACTTCTACAGAATTGCCAACTTCCCTCATGTAATAGGGTGTGTAGACGGGACACATATACAAATATGCCCTCCTGCAAATCTGGAATATCTGTTCCGCAATCAGAAGTGTACCCACTCACTGAACATCCAGGTGGTATGTGACGCCCATTATGTCATCACTGACATGGAAGCCAAATTTCCAGGGAGTACACATAACTCTTACATTTTCAGGCACAGTGGGATACACCAACGTCTAGAACGTGGGGAGTTTGGAGATGGATATCTATTAGGTATTGCTGAAGACACCCTGAAGCCATACACACAGGTCACTGTAGAAACCATCCATGCCCTGCTAACATTGTTAATTTTTGCCAAACAGGCGACAGTGCATATGCGCTACGACCATGGATACTTACACCATACCTAACACCCAGCAATGAGAATGAGAGGCAATATAACAGTGCACATAGGCGGACGAGAAATGTCATAGAGAGGACCTTTGGACTGTTAAAGGCAAGATTCTGATGCCTCCACAGAAGTGGAGGTATGCTCCAATATGCCCCAATAACAGCATTCAAGATCGTTGGTGCATGCGCAATCCTACACAACATTGCCACCAGACGTGGGCTACATCTCACCCCTGCAGACCCTGATTCGGAGGATGTCGAGCGAGAGCCACCACATCGCCAGCCTGGAGATAGAAGCATTGCAAATCAAGGCAGACAGAGACGGGACCACATTGCAAACCAATACTTTGGAAGGTACGTGGCAACAGACACCACACTCACCAATGTCACACACAAAGAGCCCAGTTGTGTAGTGGATCAAACAAAACATTTTAATAAGGAACCTAATAACTAAAGAACAGAACTGTTGTTAAGGGGCTGCACATGTCCTCCCTTAATGAGGACACATTAACTGCATGTGCCTCATGAGTCCTGCAGTGTTTGTGCCTAACACCTCCTCCTGGTTCGCCCAGCATGGCTCGTGCCAGGTGGGTCAGCAGACCAATGATGTGCACTGCCACTCCGCAGTGCACATGTGTCTGTGGCAGATGCACTGCTGATAGTAGACACCTCCTCTCTGTCCTGAGGGGTCTCACCCGTGCCCCTTGTCACCTGCCTGGCCTCCAACATGTCCACAGCATGGCTAATTCGGCCCAGTCCCCGTGCCACATCCCCTGCAAAGTGGCCCAGTTCCACCTGCAGGCTCAAGGTTCGTCGTGACAGGCCTGTGGTGTTCAATGCAAGACGGACAATGGACTCTGCCATGCGGTCAAATCTCTGCACTAGTTGGCGCTTACGGTGCCTTGCACTTTGTCTCTCAGTCACCAGTTCCGTCACCAGTTGGCGTATTGATTGTGTTAGGTCACTGACATTGTCATTCAGTCTTGTGAACTGTGCGTTCACTTCTGCCAGGCCATGTGGAAATTGTGTTCCATCCTCTGCATTGCCCCTGAAATAATCCTCAATTGCCTTGTTTGCAGGCGCTGACCAGATAGGAGGGATGCCTCAGCTGCAGACATGGATGCCTCCCCTATATCCGCCTGGGCCACTGCCTGGACCTGGACTCTGCGTCTTCGACGTGGTGGTGCTTCTGGCTCTTGCTGTATCACAGTGTGGATGGGACCAGGTTTTGTGTGTCTTTCCTCCATGTCCAGTTCTTCATCTGGAGGGGACTGTGGTGGTGTTGTGCTGGGCCCTGTATTGGCTGCTGCAGCCTCCTGCCTTGCCTGTGGCCTGCTGTCTTCACCCTGGATGGTGTGGCTGGTGGGGGTGTCTTGTGGGAGACCTGTGGGACATAGGGAACACACTGTCAGTCTCTAACATCTGTTGTATGCCTCATAATAAACATTTGCCTATATGCTGCCTACTGTACTACATTGCCCATAATGCACCATTCTGGTGGTTGCTAGTCTGGAATGGAGCTAGTCTGGTTGTGCATGCTGCTGTGTACTGGGTGAGTGTGGGTAGAGCATTTATAGGTGTACATGCATGTTTCATGGTACTCACTTTTGGATGTCCCTTGCGCTGACGTGTCCAGTGCTCCCATTCCTGACACTGCCTCAGGCTCTAGGGTCTGCTCCACCAATTCCTCCATGGCTGTGGGTGGTGGGATGGTGAATGGGCCTCCTCCTGTGCCCCTCATCTCCCTGGGGCTCTCTGCCACCCTCTCCTTTGTCCTGGAGCGCAGGTCATACCACAGTTTTTTAATTTCTTCAATGCTTCTGTGGCTCACCCCAATGGCATTGATCCTCTCCTGGATTTCCTGCCAGATCCTCCTCTTATCAGTGTCTGGGACACTCAGGGCTGCCTTTCCAAAAAGCTGGTCATGATGCTGGCAGCGTTCTTCTGTCAGCACCTCAAGTTCCTTCTCTGAGAATTTTAATTTCCTCTTCCTTCTTGCACTGCCTGTGTCTTCCATGGTAGCAGCTGTTCCTCCAGGTAGTTGCTCAGCAGTTTGAAAAGGGTGTGGTCCTCCCTCCTCCCAGGTGTATTTGATGTCTTCCTGGCTCTGATGTCATCAGCAAGAGCGAGGAAGTGTTTTTCCATCTGTTTTGCTGCACCTGCATGCAATTTGCGGCACAGTAGCAATTTCCGACACCTGACTCGCAAATTGTGAGTTTGCTTTTAGCGAGGTCGCAAAAAGCGACCTCGCTAACAGCGGACTCGTAATCTTTTTTTTGTTGGATCCCATTTTGCGAGTCGGAAATTGGGAGTCGCAATGACTCGCAATTTCCGACTCGCAAATTTTTACCTTCCTACATCTGGCCCTTTGTCTTTTAAACACATTGAAATTTTAGAATGTTTTATTGAAATGAATCACCTTCATTGCTAAGGAAAAGTACAACACTTGTTTTTTAGCAGATACACGAAAAAATAACTAACAATAATCCGCATATCTTAAACATAGTAAACACTAAACAAATGTAATAATAATAAGTAACCATTTACCCAAGACCACCAAACCATTAACCCTATATCCTTAACCATATTCATTGTGACTTAGCCTTTCCATCCTTAACTATACACACACAACCCAATTCCCCAAGCCCATGACACTTCACTGCAAATATGTATCCCTATACCCAAAAACCTTAACCCTATATCCTTAACCCTATACCCAATCCCCTTAACTCTTAAAACAAATACCCTTAACCTCTTCAGACTAGACAATTAATCTTATATCTCTAACTCTATGCCCTTGACCCTTTACTTCAGGAACCTAACCCCTATTTACTATAACTAAAATGTTAACCTTCAACTCTTAACACTTTACCGTTAATCCTATGTTCCTGAACGCATACCCTTAACACCTAACCTCTAAAGCTGAGACCTTAATGTATTATCCCAATATTCCAAACGCTTATCTATATATTTCTAACTCCAGTATCTCTAACATTCCCCTATACTCTGTACCCAAAATCTCGAACTTTTAATACTATATCCTTGGCCTGTAACCCCATATACCTGTACCCTAAAACCTTTACACCCATAACATCTAACAATCAACTGTCTGTGCGTAAACCACATATGACAAGCTTTTAACTCAGTACCTTTCACCCTATCTCTCTAATTCCAGTCTCTCTCCATAACCTTAACCTTATACCGTTTACCATTTTCTCATAAACACTTCAGTTCTTACACATTTTTCTTTCATTATTAGATTTTGGGAACAAGCCCTTTCAACATTTTTATTTTTAAAAATATTTATTTGTAGAACTAAAACTGAGACCTGTTACTTTTAGAAGATTTTTTCTTTCATAGTTGTTAGGCAAAACTTATTTCAGAGGTCTGAGGACCACCACACTCGCTTTGAGGGTCGGACCATTGCACTTCAGGCGGTCCAACCGCCCAATTGCAACCCTGGCAGATGGACCCGCCAGGGCACTGCTGTCCCATCCAGGAACATGGTTCCTGATGGCATGATAATGGTCAGAGTTGTACTCATGCAGGGTGGTGCTGAACTTAGTGCCCCCTGGCTGATTACAACTCCCCTCACCGCCACCCTTTCCATGGTGGTCTGACCAACATGGAAAGGCTGGTGGCGAGGGTGGGCTGGGGGTTACAGGGGAGGCATGGCCATGGCATGGGCAGTGCAGGGGACCCCCTGCCCAGCATCCTCACAATGCGTATTGTCCGCTTTGCAAACAGTGTGCATTCCTAAGGTGCTGGTTGGCCCACTATGTGCTACGAGATAGAACTCGGCTCCTTTAAGGGAGCCGAGTGCTATCTCATAGCACTGTTCCTGCTGGTCTGACTGGCTGAAATGCTCTATTGCAATGTTCCCGCCTGTCAGATTGGTGGGAACATTGTAATAGGGCAGGGGGGTGCCACTGCCATGGAGGTGGCATCCTCCCTGCGAGTTTGGTGGTTCCACGGTGGGACTGCAAAACTCCTAATGAGGCCCCTAATCTTATACAGGAGGGCTGAACAAAAGTTGCATTTTTTTCTGAAAATGACAAGTTTCAGTCACACTATACTCCTTAAAATTGGTTGATTCATTAACAGATATAGGGATTGTTTTAGGCTTTGGTAAAAAGTGTGGAAGAGTACCCTGTCTGTCAAAATGAAGGTCTGACAACTCTATATATAGAGTTGTGCAGATCATCATGACACCCCCTGTGTGCCTCCACTGGCTCAACTAGTGGAAACCAACACCAACAGCTCAACAAACTTGATGATGTTGGTGCAAGTATATTAGACCATCCACCCTATTTAGAGCAGATAATCTAATATGTTTTTCTCTGTTTAGGACCACCAGAAAAAGCCTGGCAGCCCTGAATGGGAAAAAAAGGAAAACTAACCTCATAACCTAGGAGAAAACTTCCAGGGCGCCTGGGTCATTATTTTTTTGAATTACAAAAATACAAAGTTTCACTTTGGACATTTGCTACTGTAAAACAGAAACAGTTTGTTATGCAGCTGTAGTGACAATAGGAGCAGTTTTTTTTTTATTTTAGTTTGCAAGGGCAGAGGAGGCTATTGCCTCTATCAACGTGACGATGGCCGCTCACTCTCCAAACTCTAAATGAGAGGTGTTAGATTTTATTTTTTATTTTTTAACTTGGAATGTATTCCTTTTTATATTAAAGGTTTCTGAATATAACTTTACTGATGGACAAACAGACCAGAATCAAATACCTGACCTTGGAGAGTTACACATACCCATATTTGAGTGCTGGGTTTGTAATGAATTAAAGTTTTAGTTTAGTTTGATGACATTTCAGGGTGGCTTTGCTGGACCAGCATGTTGATTTTCTTATGTGCCACAGTGATTTGTGTTAAGGAATTTGTGAGCTTATGAAGATCCATAAAACAATGTGTGACTACAATTCTGGTAGGTGGTGAAGAGTCATTTTCTACACCTGCTGACTTAAAGAAGGTGGGACAGTTATCTTTTGGGAGTTTTAAAGCCTAATCGGGCTAGCCTGATTGGCAGTATGATAACTAATGCACCTGCACAGAGGCAAATACACTGGGTTGCGACTGCTTTGCCACTCTCAGGAACATTTAGGTTGAGTCTCTAGAAATGGTTTTGCAAGTTTAAGCATGTGGTGATGGCAGGGCTCCAACATAATTATGTACTCTTTGAGTTTGAGAATCGCATGTCCCCATGTGTAGAGAGTGGGCTAGAGAGCCCAGCCCTGAGCAATTGTGGTATTTGGAGAGGGTAATCATGTCAGATTATTTGTGTGGTCGGATCGAGATGTGTGGGACTTATCAGCCATCTGGGTGATGGGAGGCATCTAATTAGATGGGGAGTCTATATCATCATAAGTCTGTATTGGCTTGGTGAGGCATTCATAGAGCTGTGGGAGTTCTACCAGTAGAATTCAGGAGTTTGCACTAGCAACATTTCGTCTCCAAGAAGGCTACTTGATTGATGTTCATGTGAGGTGGGAAAGCAATTAATACCTTGAGCCCTTGGTTTCTTGTAAACTGGTAAATAGTAGGTGCTATGTAATGTGTTTTCTCTCTTTAAGTGTTTACAGAGTAAAAGGCAAGGGAAGTTGTTTCTTTTTTAAACAGGAGTTGTATAAAGAGTGTTCTGTATAAATGATTTACTGTATCCTAACACAATCACATGTCTGAGTCTATCTTTCGTTAGAACAGCAACTGTGCTGTCCACTGGTGCTTATTGCAAAAGCGAACTTAAAATCAGCGTACCTTTATCAATATCATTAGTGTCTCTTTCAGATTGCAACATTTTCAGAGGATGCACGTGTCACAATCTATGAATGGTTTTCCTTGCTTAAACATTATGCATGGTAAGGTATGTTCATGTCTGAGAGAATATCAGAGATGCCTATAGTGGGCCCTATTCTAGAAGCCATGTGCATTGACACATGGCTAATCTTATCAAATTAAACAGATTTACTACGGTCTCCATTCAAAAGGCTACTTGATTGATGTTCATGTGAGGTGGGAAAGCAATTAATACCTTGAGCCCTTGGTATCTTGTAAACTGGTAAATAGTGGGTGCTGCGTAATGTGTTTTCCCTCTTTAAGTGTTTACAGAGTAAAAGGCAAGGGAAGTTGTTTCTTTTTTAAACAGGAGTTGTATAAAGAGTATTCCGTATAACTGATTTACTGTATCCTAACACAATCACATGTCTGAGTCTATCTTTTGTTAGAACAGCAACTGTGCTGTCCACTGGTGCTTATTGCAAAAGCGAACTTAAAATCAGTGTACCTTTATCAGTATCATTAGTGTCACTTTCAGATTGCAACAGTTGCAGAGGATGCAAATGTGTCACAATCTATGAATGATTTTCCTTGCTTAAACATTATGCATGGTAAGGTATGTTCATGTCTGAGAGAATATCAGAGATGCCTATAGTGGGCCCTATTCTAGAAGCCATGTGCATTGACACATGGCTAACTTTTTCAGATTAAACAGATTTACTATGGTATCCATTGAGATATTGTATGTAATATCTAATTGTAATCTAATGTAAAAACTATTGAAAATCAAATTCACTTCCAAGAAACGTACTAAATGTAGTCCAAATGTAGGCATAATTTTTATCCTGGTGAATGTCTGGCTTTCCTGACATTCAGGCCCTATGAGGAAAACTCAGTCTGCACTCCCCCACCAGGATGTTGTATGTAATGAGAGGGTGTCAGCAAAGACACTGTGAGTTGTGGATGATTTGTGAAAAGATGAGGGTCACTCTGTCTCTCCCCTTCCTCTAAATGATGCATGAGGATAGGTGGATGAGAGATAGTGTCAAATGCTGCAGAGATGTCAAAGGAGAATTAATACTCCTGACTCCCCTCTCTCAAGGAGAGTGCGGAGGTATTCAAGAGCAGCAAGCAAGATGGATTCAGGGTCATGACTGGGTCTGAAGCCAGCTTGTGCCACATCCATAAGACCATTATTTTCCACAAAATAAGTTCAAATGCTCATTACTGTGGCTTCTGTCATTTTCAAAAGAAATGAGAGCATAGAGCGATAATTGGAGAGATCCTAAGGGTCAGCGTTCGTTTTTCTTTAGTAAAGAAGTGACCAGGGCAGGTTTACACACAGGTGGATCAATGCTGGCACTAAGAGAAATGTTGCAAATACTCAGACAAGAGGAGAAAAACATATTTGAAAGTTTGAAAGAATCTAGGTGTAAATAGGTCAAGGGGAGAGCCCTATTTTATATTCGAAATTTTAACAGATAAAGAGTGTGTAACCTGGGAGAAACTGATGATAAAGTAGTTTCTCCAGTGGGAGATAAACTGTGTATGTCCAAGGACAGGATGTAGGAGCGAATTACATATAACTTCAATTTCAGAACAGAAATAATCAGCCGATTCTCTACTGACAGTGGAAGATGCTGGATTGCAATTTGCAAACATTTATGTTGGAAGAGCATTCTGTCTATTTTAAGCATTTCTTTAGTAGCACATGTAGCAGCAGTAATTCGAGTTGTGAGCAATTCTAGCTCCTTAATTTGTTGCATTATATTGCTTTAAGGAGAAACTTTAAGACATTCAGAGGCAGATTTATGAAACATTTTGCGGCACCTAGGGCAGCGCCACTTTTCCTGCGTTCCTTGCGCCCCCCTAACGCCACCATGGTATCGTCGTATTTAAAATACGGCGCACCATGGCGGTAGTTCGGGTGACTAACATCATAATTTTTAAAGCTAGTCAGGTGCTTCCCAGGATTAGAGTAAAAAATAGTGTTGCTAATCCTGCAAAGCACCCAGAGGCTCATTGTAATCAATGAGAGCCTCTTTTTAAAGCCTGGACTTCGCAGGCGTTACAGCCCCGCAAGCGCCGGGACATCCCCCTTGCATACATTATGACTGTCACAGGCATAATGTGGCACAAGAGGTTACAAAGTGCGCAATCCAAGCATTGCACCACGTTGTAAATATGGTGCAGCATTTTTCCCCTTCCAACGCCAGATTGGCGTAAAAAAAATGACATCAATGTGACGTTGGAACAGTGCAAGGCCAAAACAAATCTGGCCCTCAGCTCTCAGAGGTCATATGTTTCCTCCAATAGCACTCATGTTGTTTTCACCTGTGTTTGAACGTTTAAGTGCAGGGCTATTCATTTATTGACTTTTGTCAATAACAGGAGTAAATCTCTATTAGGGATAGGAACGGAAGCAGAAAGTCTCCATAATTTGTTTGGTCGTAAAGAAAGGAGTTCTCTGTTCCTGTAAAAAAAAAGAAAAAAAAAAATTAAGATGCAAATGTACTTGCTCAAAATAACTCCATGTGCGTAGATTTACCCATACAAGAACGTCCACGCTTGAAATTCATAACTGAGTTTCAGAACAATTTTTTTCAAGCAGCAATTACCTCAGATTCCGAAAAATACACCTAAAAACCACTGTACATTCGAAACGTTAGGAATTTACACCAGACCCAGGATGAACCCTAGAAGTGTAACTTTCATATTTTACCCTGAATTACAGAAGTAATGCTGATCTTTGCATAGAGATTTTAATAGAACACACCGCTTGCCCGTGTGACAGCGTCGTGTCCTGACCTGCATAACGGACTTTCTAGTAAATGTTCAGCTCTGGGGTTCACTTAAGCAGGATCGAGCAATAGTGCCGGTATCAGGAGAGCGCCTGTCAAAATGTTGCAAAGAGCATGACCTTTACCACTCCATCAAACCTCTCCTGAAACCCGGGACTGATTATATGTCAAAGTACAGTAGAATAAATAAAACGCTGGCCGTGGATGCCTCGATGACAGATGCGTATGAAGTATAAAGTACTGAGCGCTCTAAAAATAGAATATAGAAAGTGCTAGAAGACCAGCTCTGTCGATAAGTAGTTTATAAGTAGGTACAGATGACCCGTGGCATAAAATAGAAACATCACCATTAGTTGTGGACGTGCGCTATTTACAGATCACCTATAAACCAGGGATCAACTGGGGATAGTCTTGCACCTGCATGAGACACATCTATCAGCAAAAGCACATTTGAATTCATTTTATAGCTGTAATCGGCGGCCATTTCTTCTCCAGCAAATATCTTCAAAGCCCATGCTTCCTTTTGCACAATTTGAAATAGCCAGACATTCAGCGGAATGAATGTGGCATGAGATAAAGGATTATTTAGTGAGAGGCAAGGAGAATTTGCCTAGCAATGTTTAGTGCTTGCCACGCTGCAAATTGAGTTTAGGTGAGGTTATAAATTCTGTATCATTAGGAAAAGGAAAACCGTGTCTCCTGAGTGTGCGGGTGTGTGGTGTGTGTGTGTGTGTGTCTGTGTGTGGGCATGTGTTTTCTTTCGCTTGTTTATATTATACAAAATGTGCATCAGTAAATAGTGTACTATGACATTTTGCTGCTCCAGGCAACGGTTTTATGTTCCTCATATAACAAGTAAAGGTTGGGTCACTTAGGGCCTCTCCTCTCATCTCTCTGCCAGTTTATGGAGAAGTGACATCCATACTACAGCGGAAAAAGTGTATGGAAATTGCATTAAAAGTTGTAATTCTAAGTGAGTGTGGGCATTGAAAGGAAATTATACATTTGTTACTTTCACGACTATGGGGCTCATTATGAGTTCAGCGGAAAGTTTACACCGTCTGCTGAACTTCCGATGGCGAGGTTGCCGCCATACACGTTACCTCTCTGCTAGCCCATTAAGAGTTTTCTGCTAGGTCAGCAGGTCGAAACCTGAGTTTCCACCTGCTGGCCTAGCTGGAAACAGCCTACAGCATCTCTGTCTCGTAATTGAACCAGTAAAAGAATTAGCAAAAAACATTTTTATGTTTACCTTCTGTGGAAAAAAGAGGGGAAAACCCTCTGGAAATTCTGTTGTGGCAAGTAAGGGACTTTGAATAGTAGTTGATCAGAATTGGTACCAATTTGCAGAAAAATCTATTTTCTTCAGCATAGTCACAGACTTAGCACAATGCCCATGCTATGAAGGCAAACAGATCAGTCACTGAGGGACCCATTTCTAACCATAACCAACACTTTGGTTTCTTAGCATACACCATTTACCAATTGCTACCGTGTCTGTACTACAACCAGGAAGTACTGCATTCTGAATGCTATGACAATCACTCAAGTGTAGGAGGATCTGGATACCAAATGTGTACATGCAAAAATTACAGGCTTTGAAAAAAATTAACATAGCAAGCTGCATCAATATCAATCAATCATAGCATTTGTAAAGAGCAGCGCTATTACCCTGAAGAGTATCTGGGCACTGAGGGTGCCGTGTCTCTGTCAAAAAGCCGTGTCTTGAGTCTCCTTCTGAAGTCGGCCAAGGAGGGTGCTGTTGCAAGGTGGAGGGTCACGCTGTTCCAGGACTTGGCTGCTGTGTAGGGGAAGGAGCGGCCTTGGTACGGCTTTGATGGATGCGGAGAGTGTGTGCAAGATTTAGCAAGGTCGAGCCTATTAGTCTTGCTGGAACATAGGCTCTCAGTCGATGGTTTATGTAGGATGGCCCTAGGTTGTGGAGAGCTTTGTGTGCCAATTTTGAATTGGCAGCTCTTCTGGGTGGGGAGACAGTGGTGGTTCCTGAGTTGTGGGGTGATGCTTGAGAGCTTTGGGAGGTTGAGGATGAGTCTGGCTGCGGCGTTCTGTAGAGTCTGGAGTCTTTTAAGTAGCTGGGAGGACACTCCGGCGTACAGAGCGGCGCCATAGTCCAGGCGGCTGGTGACCAGGGAATGACTGACTGTCTTTCTGGTGATGGTAGGGATCCATTTGAAGATTCAGTGGCACATACAGAGGATGTAGAAGCAGGAAGAGGTGACTGAGCTTACTTGTCGATTCATAGATAGTTGGCATTCTAGGATGATGCTGAGGTTTCGTGCTTGGTCTGATAGAGAGGGTGTTGGACTGAGTTCTGCTGGCCACCAGCTGTGGTCCCATATGGATGTGTTCTTCCCGAAGATCAGGACTTCCGTTTTGTCTGCATGGAGTACACATATATGCAAGGGGTACATATGTATGGCAGATGCCTGCTGAGACAATGACTAACCCCTATGAAACACCACACTCAGCTATACGATAGACTGAAGCAAAATGAATGAGGAACACGTTATCCTGTCTTCTGCCCTGGCCTGGGTTGGCATGTTGTGAGTCATGGGGAATGTCTGATGCCATTTGCATTAGTTTTCTACACCTTTCGGTATAAGTCTGCACCTGAGGGCAAAGCTGGTTACATTATAGCTCATGGTGGAATTCCTATACCTTTCTGTTGTATCTGATCCTGCCTCTCTCCTGAATCTCCTTACCAGTATGCAACCCCATCTGTAACAAGATACCAGTTGGCAGAGAGAAGCAAAATATGACTCATGCCAGGAGAAATCTGAGCGTTGCATGCAACGTTCCTGGAGGCATCCAAATGGTATTTTTTGATAGACAGTGTCAAGTGTGGTTGAAGGGTCCAGCATCACCAAATCAGATACAATTTAACCTGCCAGCCACCATTATAAGGTCACCAAGAACTCAAGTCAACACTGTTTTACTGCCCATGTGATGATGAAATTCCATACTGTACTTATCTGTAAAACGTGGATTCCAGGAACTAGTACAGCAGGACTACCAGCACACTCTATTTGACCATGCTGCAGTGGACATCAAGAAAATAAGGTGAACATTTGACAGATTCAATGGATCTTATTAGTCATAACATTTCTGTGTGATTTTAAATTGCTGATTTTTCAGCACTTAGACTCAAGTGTGAGATCGAGTTAACTTGGGGAGGCTCCATTCCCTTTTATTCAACCAAAAAGACATTCAACAATAGACTCTGTTAGAAAACTCTGTGCCTGATTTAGAGTTTGGCTGACAGAATACTCCGTCACAAACATGACAGAGTGTGCTGTCCACAAAAGTTTGGTATGCCAGCCACATTTTTAGCTAAGCAGACTCTAAGCTTTCCATTAATGCAACCACTGTTGAGTTTGATGACAGAAACGTTTTCCTGACAATCTGATAGAGTATGGGCCGCTGGAGGACGGGCATTAAACTGTATGCAGTACTTAGGGAGGACATTGTAATTTTCTTTTTTTTCTGTCCATCACTGTCAAGAAAAACCTGGTGGCGAGGGGAATAAAAAAGGCCCCTACGCTCAGGTAGATAGCTCCCAGGGAGTGGGGGTCATTAGTTTTTGTTTTTCAGAAACAAACTCCCAATTTGACAGTTCGTTTTTCAAACACAAAACATGTTAACAGTTTGGTGGATGGTCATTAAACCCAAAGGCAGTCATCCAGCAAACTTTGACTTTGAAGGGAATCACAGTTATGGCAGTTCCTTTTAACATACAAAGATGACCACAGTCTGGTGGGCATCTCTAAATCTGGGGGACCGCAGTGTTTCAAGGTGGCAGAGCTAATGTCCTCTGCCAGCCTGTACCCCAAAGCCTAAATCCCATGTTTGAGTGGAGATAGTGATGAAGCTTAAAGGATATTACTGTGACATTCAGGCTGGAATGACAGGCTGGGGATCTGGTGACATCACAGTAGAATGTTCAGGCTGATCAGCAGTGGTTCTCTGGCAGGGAGCCAGGGAGTTTCGAATTGGACCTGGTTGGTGGTAAATGACTAGACCAATTGTCCTTTCAGAAATCTGAGTGATAGCCTTCTTACTGGAAAGGTGTTTATTTAGTGCTTATTTGGGGAACCAATGAGGGCCATTGTCAGTCAGTGTAAGATTGGTTACTGACGTTAACCTGACTGGAGTGGGTCACAACCGTAGAGCTGTAAATTGTTTCTGGTGGGAAGCAGACCCCATAAACAATAGGTTTTAGGTGAACTCTAATGAGAGTTAAAGCCCCTCCCCCTTTCCAGGTGGAATGTAGTTTAGGATTATATGTCAACATATCAAGAAAAAAAATAGCTGGGCCAAAATATTGCGGTCTGAATATTGAGAACCAAAATATTATGATGTTAAGTGCAAATATGTAAATTTAGATTTACTTTTCTGAACTCCTCATCATATATCTTAAAGATATATCATCAAGGCACATATATACAAAGCTGAGCAGAGTAAACCTATAGTTAGCAATTTATAATTAGCTTTATAACATTTTTATTCTTGCTAGATAGGCCTCGATATTTCAGTCCTTCAATTTTTTTTCCCTTAATGTTCTGGTGGTAAATCCCAAGCCTGCATTGGAAGTCTGCCTGAAAGGCTATAGCCCTTCATGAGAACTAAGTTGGACTTAAGAAGGGCGGTAAAGGTAAAGAGCAAGCTGTAAGCAAAAGTGAGTTACAAAATGAAATAGCTTAAGGGTGGTCTGGACACCTATATTTTAGCATATATGCACAAAGATGCAATTTTGTGTTTGAGGAGTTTAAAGCACTGCATCTTTCCTGGCTGGCCTCATGTTTCCTGAGGAGTTAGAGGGAGCCAAGAAAGTTGCACAATAAATTATGATGCATGGCTGTGTTCAGAATCTTAGCCAGTAGGTCGTTTGTAAGTAATTTCAGCACAATAACCTGCAATAGTATGCATCTACCTAATGGGCTGGCAGTGTTTTGTACATAGGAGGAGGTACTATCTCAGCTTACAAGGGAATACATTTACTTATTTCCAGATGTATGTTATGGGAAGCAGGGGACTAGCAAAAAGGGAAAAGAAAGTCAAAAGGATGATTCCAAAGTTGTGAACATTTTCCCGATATATAAGCCCAGTGAAGCAGTCGCCATGACAGGCAGAAGTTGTGAGGCCCTTAGTTAATTAAAATTTTCCTGATGCAGATTCTGACTTAGGTGGACAGTGAGAGGTCCTCACTATGGACCTTATTACGAGTGTGACGGAGGGGATTACTCAATCACAAACGTGACAGATATCCTGTCCGCCTTATTACTAGTTCCATGGGATAGAATGGAACTTGTAATACGGTGGACGAGATATTCATCACATTTGTGATAGAGTAATCCCCTCCGCCTAACTTGTAATGAGGCCCTATGTCTTCACCTGAAATAGTGCATGTTCTGTGCATAGACATAAAGGGATGTACCGTTGGCACCCTGCCTTTATTACAGTAAATAGACTGGAAGTGTTCATGAACTGCAAGAGGGTGCAACCAAAATATAAAAACTAGAATATTTCTGGCACAGAGTATCAACAAGTAAGTATAGAACTTTATATGTAACTCCATATATTTGTATCTACACAATATGTATCTTCAAGGTACATAGATACGGAGTCAGGAATGGTAAATCTAAACTTCCCTATATGTAATTACTTTCAATATTTTGTCCCTCAATATGCTGTCGTTGCTATCCTTGTACCACAATATTCTGGGGAATTATATTTTGTAGTATTGCCCTGCAAGAGAAATGTATTGTATTTATGTATGCATGAGGTAGCATTTGTATTTTATCAGTTGTCAAGCATGTGACTAATGCCTAATGTACATCTGTGTAACAAACCAACTGCATCCAAGGGGATTATTCGCGCACTTATGGCTACATGTATGAAATTTGAAATAACGATTTCCTAATTGTGATTTCCTGTGAATTGCAATTAGGAAATGTCTATTTCTACTGCATGAAAATCTCTTGAGTTTTACTAGTGATTTGCAAATAAACCTACCTCATAAATAATAATGAGGAAGGCCACAAATTGCGACCCATTAGGAATCGCAGCCATCCCAGGGATGATAACCTGCTGGAGTCAGCAGACCACCATGCCTGAGATTGCTTTTAAATAAAGCACATTTTTTTTTGTAAATGCAGCTCGTTTTCTTAAAGGAAAATGGGATGTGTTTTAAAAGGAAAAAATTTAAGTTGGCAGTTTAATTTTTAAGGATAGGCAGTGGTCCCTCGGACTCCCACAAAGGGAGAACCCTTCCTATTTGCAAATGGGTAACCACCAACTTTCAATTGGCAGCAAATTGTTAATGTTTTGCAACCACATTTTGGTTGCAAAAGGATGCCCTCAGCATTCTCCTTCCAAATGCTGAATCGCGAAACCCAAATTTCGATTTGGTAACAAGTTACTTAATCACAGTTTGGGCTTTGTAGATACCAAAAAGCATTTTGCTGGTTGCAAATGACTCGATTCTTTGAATCGGGCCATTTGTGACTTCAAAAATACTTCATCTATCTAGACCTAAGTAACAAAGGTAATTAGAGTAAAACAAACCACGGAAGAGGAAATAATCACACCTTCATAATACAATAGGTATTGTGTTAATTCAGTTCAAGAACATTTTTTATGTAGGTGTACCAATAATGTTATTTAATACAAAAAGACAGACTATAAATGTGCAGGAGAGAACAGATTTAGTGATAGCAAATAGCATATATATATTCAATTATAGTGAAAGTCTTTCAGCATCCCATGTTGACATACACATAAATCCATGCTTATTGATGATTATATAGATATATATACGAAGTTGAGTGTGAAGCAAGAAGCAGCAGTAGTGTTGACATTTCGGTCTCTAAGCTACTGAAAAAGTGAGACCATCCTCTGGAATTAATGCCTAATTGCAAAATGCTTTTCTAGAGAAAGTGAACACAATATCTGAAGGCATATTTAAAACAGTATATAAACAAACTGCCAAAAACACTCAAAACTGTGTATCACACATAGGAATACTGCACTGAAAAATGTGCAAAAAGTGACTTAGAAGTGCAAGTGACAAAGTTACCCAATATTAACCACACTGGTGTAGCAAATAGATTTGCAGAGGTGGTGAGACATAACCAACACCTTACAAAGAAGTATGAGTCCAGCTGACCCCTAATAAATAACAACAAACTTTATATATGGCAAAGAAAGTTATATATTGGGAGAGGAGTGGAAACATTGCTGGTGAAAAACATAACAGAAAAACTCTCAATTTAGCCCACAGACAAATTTATTCTAGAGCCCATGTGAAGAATGCAATGATCACATAAGTATAACATCAATAGAGGTTACCAGTCTAAAGACCTGATTATAAGTTTGGTAGTCGGACTGCCAGACTGCCATGTTGGGAGTCAGAAAAAGACCACCATGTTGGTGGTCTCAAAGACCACAGTTTTACGTGTTACACAGGCAGGACCACCTACTGCCAAACAAAAAAGGCAGACCGGCAGGGCAGCGGTGTGGAGGCCTATAAATAGGTGGTCTGATGTCCTACCCGACAGCAACCAACCACTGACCATATTACAAGTCCAAAGTCACAGTGGCATGTACCCATGGTGGTCAGCCAGTGGTGGTCTGAACCATGGCAGTTTGCAGTCACCAAAGTAATACACAACAGCACATTGGATGGATTTTAAAATAACACAGCTGACACACATCTCGGACACACACAACTAACAAACATCTCTTATCTTCTCTTAGCTTGAACATTGAACAAGCTCCCACTCAACCTCAGACAGGCCACCTCGCTGAAGCAGTTCAGGAAGGATCTCAAGACCTGGCTTTTCGAATGAGCATCACACACCCAACAGTGCCTTCAGACCCCACGGGTGATAAGTCACACTTTAAAAGTGTTTGATTGCTACACATTGCCACACTGGACACACCTGCAAAGGACACTACAACACACAACCCTTCACAAACCACAATTCTCTGCATTTTCAAAGCAAGACACAGCAAGACAGACTGACTTTTTTCCACACAGCACAGATACTAGGCACAATTTTTTTTTCACCATCCCATACAACACCCTGAACACATTTTTGTCCAGTCACACCCTTTTGCACTACCCCTCTTTAGTACGTCACTGTTGTCGCATAGGCTCTCATTATTCTAATTAGACTACTGGATTTGAGTCGCAGAATCACCTGTGGTGTTGGGGACTGAGTCTAACACACTACAGATGACACCTGTCGGTCTAATCCGGGTTTTGCTCCAGCTAAATAGCTGTGCCTCATCTCAACCCAAGAGCAGGAATGATCGGACAGCCGAGCACATGGCACAATTGACACCTCAGGGAAATCGTGGTCAGTCAGATCGCATCTGTTTCTCTCATTTACATTAGTCTCACATATACAAGGACAATCAGAGGCAGTATATGTTTCAATAAGGTTTTAATTAAGCAACTCCATCTTAGATAATAAAGCATGTACTGCAATGACCAGAACAATGAAGTATAACAGGATTAAAATTGTGACAATGAGAGTAAAGCATAAAAATAACGCGAACCATGTTGTCACTAGAGTCATTAAAATAATTCCTACCTAGGCTACCTTAGAGAACAGCATTTTAAACTCTAGTTTTGCCCTTCAGGTTCACCTGGGACGACATCATCTCCCATACCTGAGCAAGAGGCATGAAGTCTGCAAATGCAGCTGTAGCGAACAGTTCAGCAATCAGCATACAGTCATGGTCATCTGGCTGGAATCTCCCTCTAACTTGTATGGGACAGAGAAGTGTTTTTATAATAAAACAGCTGATGTTCTGAGAAAATGTCCCTACGTAAGGCTGTGTATGTTTCTCTGAATACCAGAGACAAAGCGTTACCACGTTTACCGGCAACTTATTTTACTGCAGCCTTGAGAAAAGCACAGAGTGAAAGAAATGTCTTGCTTAAGAAAGCAGTGCTGGCCTAGGCAAAGAACAGCTAGATAGAGAGAAATCAAACAAGACCGCAAATGTGGCTATTGTTAAAATAATAAACAAAGTTGAATAAAATATATCTATGTTAAAGTGCAGTTCGGCAGGCCTAGTGTGCCAAAATAACATGCATGGAGCTATAACTAAAATAGCTACACAATATCCTCCCCTTGCCGGTTCAAAGGTGGTTCAAAGCCTAATAATATATAAAAGCTATTCAAATCTAACTTAAGCGTACATACAAATGTCATTAATGACAAGTTAAAAAGAAACTCGAGCATGTATAAAAGGACAGTTTAAATTTTTTAACTTGTGGTGTAAAAATGGCCAAATTTCAAGAGTCAGAGTCATTTTGGAAGCTATCAATCGAATCTGGGATAATTGAAGACAGGAAATCTTCCACTTCGGCAGGTGGTAAAGTAGGAAACTCATTGTCAAGAAGAACCAAGGATCATTCGTTTTCCAAAGCCTGAGCGTCATTCAAGGCAGCAGTATTCCGTGGTGAGCCCAATAATGACTTTAGGGCTGCATCCTCCATGAAGGGCAACTCATAAGCAGATTCCCATAGCAAATTAACCGTCAACACGCATGTCTGGTAATGAGCCCTCATCGAGAACATCTACAGGTCAGTGTCCAATGAAAGCAAGCGCTCCATAGAAAGACAAACTTTCAGTGCGTGTTCGAACGAGCACCAAAGGCACCGAAACATAGGCTGCACACAATGCAAAACCGGTCTGAATGACAGGGACCAATCACACTCCAAATGCTCCAGGAGTGTTGCTCCAAAGTACTGCATCTTGTGTTCATGACACAGCTTCACTGGTGAGAGTGCTTATATTCCTCCTTGTTGCAGTGGGACAGCCATTGCACAGAAAAAATAGCAATAGCAAAATGCCACTTATTATATCCAAAGTTATCGGAAATCCCCTGAAATTACTGGAGAATTTTGAGTGGATGGCTGATGGTATTAAACCAAATATAGAGGAGAAGGTGTGAACGAAACCTGAACCAATAGCCTTAAAGAAATTTGCGATTCCAGTAGTTCTGGATGCATTAAATATTCGCCCCACGAGCTCACCAAAGTGTCTTGGAAAGTTAGAACTTAAAAAGGACTGTGGGAGTCTTTATGACCCCTGCTGTCGGTGTTAATGTGGTGGTTGTACATTATAACATTAGAGGGTTGGCTGGAGCCAACCTGCCAATGTACCACACTGACTGTCATGGCGGTAGCTGCTGCCGGGCTGGAGATAACAATCTCCAACCCGGCGGCCGCTACTGTCCCACCGGCGGCATTATGACCCTGCCTACCGCCATGGTTTTTGTGGCGAAAACCATGGTGGTAGACCCTACCAGTAACAGAATTTATTCTGTGTCACTGATAGGATGTCCACCCCCCAAAACTCCCCAAAACCCCCCTCCATCCATGCTCCCCCTTCCAATCCACCCCATACATGCATACACGCATTCATACACGCATGCATCCATTCATCAACGCACACATCCGTACACACATCCAAACTTACACAAAGACACGCATTCACTTTTCCATTCATTCATGCATTCTCACACATGCACGCACACACTCAGACAGTCATGCACACCCCCCAACACACACAACACCTCCCACCCTCATACCCTGTCAGAAACCCTGCCAGCAGAACACCGCCAGGCCGTATTATTTTTCATAATACGGCTGGTGGCGGTTTACTGGCGTGGTGCTGCTTGTGCACCTTAACACCATCCGCCAGTTTGGCCACAGCCGGATTTCCACCCTTCATGTGGTGGAAATCCGTCTGTGGTCATATTATGGTAGACGGATGTTAGCTGCAGCGACAGTCTTTTGGTGGCTGTCGCCGCGGCGGTAGGCGGCACTTACCGCCAATGTTTTAATGAGGGCCTGTATTTCTGCTGATGACCTTGCCACCGGAAGTGCATAGGTCTCGTGTGCAGATGTGAGTGCCACATGTTTTTGGAACAATAAATCCTTGAGTCTGCTCAACTTGCCAAAATTAACATTTGAAGTAGCGATATGGGGCCAACTCTCAGCTACTTCCTTCTGTCTTGTGGGAGAAGAAAGTACGTTCCCACAGCATGTAACAATCTTAGAGACTGAAACAACATAAACTATTCTGGGTTGCCTCTAACAACAGTTTTCACTATGGAGGAGAACATTGCCATTTTGAGAGCACCTGGAGTGCAGGTCTAATCAAAGGGACTGGAACTCCCTTCAGAAAACAAGCCAAGATCACTGCCGAAGCATTACACGCCTCGTGCAAGGACAGCTGTTTACAAACCACTGAATGGCTGACAGAAGACTCGCATTCACTGCTGCTAAGAAAGACCTCTTTCTTGCCACTGAGACATTTGTTACTCCCTGTCCAAGCAAGGACCCTCACTCTAGTCAGGGTAAAAGAGAATCACCCTCATCTGACCCCCGCTCACACCCTTGGTAGCTTGGCACGAGCAGGCAGGCTTAACTTCAGAGTGCTAGGTGTAAAGCATTTGTACCAACACACACAGGCCCTCATTCTGACCTTGGCGGTCTTTTCGCAAGACCGCCGAGTTACCGCCGCGGTAAAGACCGCCGACCGCGGCGGTATGTCGCTGCGCGTATTCCGACCGCTGGGACCTTTCCGCCGGAATACCGCCAGCAGCCACACTGGCGGTCGGCGGGAAAGTGGAGACTGGTCAACCTCCACCGCCACGCCAGCAGAACACCGCCCCCAGAATTACGACCCACATTTCTGTGTGGCGGTCTTCTGTTGGCGGTCTTCTGTTGGCGGTCACGTCCCTATGGCTCCCGTCGCCTCCCGGAGGACCAACGCACAAGGTAAGTTGATCGTCCGTGAGGGGAGGGGGTGGGGGGGTGTTGTGTGATGTGTGCGTGCATGGGGGTGTGCGTGTGAGTGTGTAGAGGGGGTGTGTGAGTGCGTGCATGCGGGCGGGGAGTGCTGCTGTGCCTATGGGCGATGTGTGTAGTTCGGCGGGTGCGCATGTCGGCATGTATGTGTGCGGGTATGTGTCCCCGTTGTGTATGTGTGTGTGTAGGGGGTGTGTATATGTGCATGTTGGGGGTGTGTGCATGTCGGGGTGCGTGTATGTGCATGTCGGGGTGGGGGTGGGGAGGGGGTTCGTACCACCTCTGGGGGGTGGCAGGGGGGTGGAGGGTGTGGGGGGAGGACTCGGGGGGGCAGTGGGGGGTGGGGGAGACCCCTATCAGTGCCAGGGAAGGAATTCCCTGGCCCCGATAGTGCCTACCGCCATGGTTCACATGGCGGTTCCCGAACGCCAGAAACCGCGGCGGTAAGCAGGGTCATGATACCGTTGGCGGTCTTGGGTCGACCGCCGGACCGGAGTGCGCAGACTCCAGCCCGTCGGTCATGACCGCCGTGGCTGTCGGAGTGGGGAAGTGGCGGTCGGTCGCGGCGGTGACCGCCGCGGTCAGAATGCCATTTTTAATACCGCCGGTCTGTTCGCGGTCCGACCGCCGCCTCTCCGCCGACCGCCAAGGTCAGAATGAGGGCCACAGTAACTTAATTAAAACACTACAAAATGACACCACACATGTTTAGAAACATAGAGAATATTTATCTAAACAAAACGACAAAAATCCACAATACACAAGTCAAGTTATGAATTAAAATGCAAAAAGAGTCTTCATGTTCTTTTAAATACAATGCTGATGCTATTAGCTTTAAAACGTACCTGGGTTGCGTCAAAATAACCTGCACGGGCGATTGTGCTTCGAAAAAGGTAAGCAGTGCGTCGATTTCTCACCTGCAAGCGAGGTTGTGCGTTGTTTCTCCTTCTCCGCTCCGATCGGCATGCGTACTTTCTTTCCCAGCAGGAGAGAGATTTGTCGATCCGGACGAAACACCTCGGATCTGGGCAGGTTTGTGTTGGTTTTCCGCACCCAGCGATGTTGCGTCATCGCAGCCTCTGTCAGCGATGCCAAGCGTCTTTTCTCCATTCGTGTAAGTTGACTTCACAGCGGCGCTGCAAGCACTGTGTCGATTTTAGCTGCGGAGCCAGCGCGCATCGTTTCTTTAGCCGCTCTCAGAGGTTGCGTCCGAAATTTCCCAGCACAACGATCTGTGCATGGATTTCCAACCTTGGTCCACCAGCTTCGCCCGTCAAGGACCCAGGAACTGGTAGGGCACCACTTGGCAGGGCAGGAGTCTCAGCAGAGGCTCCAAGTGCTGGCAGAGAGAAGTCTTTGCTGTCCCTGAGAATTCAACAACCGGAGGCAAGCTCAGTTTCAATCCCTTAGACAGTTCTTCACAAGCAAGAAGGCACAGTCCAGTCTTTGTCCTCTTGCACCAGCAGAAGTTGCAACTGCAGGATAGCTCCACAAAGCACGGGCAGGGCAACTCTTCTTCCCCAGCTCTTCACCAGGCAGAGGTTCCTCTTGGTTTCCAGAAGTGATCTAAAGTCTGTGGATTTGGGTGCCCTTCTTATACCCATTTTGCCCTTTGAAGTAGGCTTACTTCAAAGAAAAGTCTCTCTTGTTTGTGGAATTCTGCCTTGCCCAGGCCAGGACCTGGCACACACCAGGGGATTGGAGACTGCATTGTGTGAGGGCAGGCACAGCGCTTTCAGGTGAGTGCCCACTCCCCCCCTCCTTCCAAGCACAGATGGCTCATCAGGAAATGCAGGCTACACCCCAGTTCCCTTTGTGTCTCTGTCTAGAAAGAGGTGAAAACAGCCCAACAGTCAAACAGGCAGAGTCACAGAATAGTTTAAGCAAGAAAATGCTCACTTTCTAAAAATGGCATTTTCAAACATACAACCTTAAAATCAACTTCACTAAAAGATGTATTTTTTAATTGTGAGCTCAGAGACCCCAAATTCCACATGTCTATCCACCCCAAAGGGCTAGGTGGTCATATAATGAAGCATGACACTATATAGTGTGTGAGACCACCTAGTCCGTAAAGGAAACCCCCAAACCCACCCCCCCACCACCACACAACCCCGACACAACAACTCATAGAGTGAGTCCAAGGAGCCCCAGGCAAAATCAATATAAGTGAACCCCATACCCTTTATGTTTATGGGAAATGGACCACCTCAAAAGTTTTGGATTCTCACCCCTCATCTGCATTAACCATCTGAGGGGCCTGTAGTCCATCTGAACCCGGAAGTGAGTCCCAAACAAATAGGGTCTTAGCTTCTTCAGTGCCCAGACCACAGCAAATGCTTCATGTTCTATGCCACTCCACCTACGTTACCTGGGAAGTAACCTCCTGCTAATGAAGGCTACGGGTTGATCTAGGCCCTCTTCATTAAGCTGTGAGATTACTGCTCCAATACCATGAACTGAGGCATCTGTTTGCACAACAAACTCCTTGGAGTAGTCAGGTGCCTTCAGCACAGGTTCTGTGCACATGGCAGCCTTCAGGGCATCAAAAGCGGTATGGCAAGCCTCTGTCCAGATCACCTTCTTGGGTTGCTTCTTAGAAGTCAACTCAGTCAAGAGGGTAACAATGGTACCATACCCCTTGACAAATCTCCTGTAGTAGCCAGTGAGACCTAAAAAGGCTCTTACCTCTGACTGGATTTTGGGAGGCTCCCAAGCCAGAATGGTGTAACATTTTCGCTGTAGGGGTGCCACCTGGCCACTCTCTACCTGGTGTCCCAAGTACACCACAGAACCCTGTTCTATTTGGCACTTGCTGGCCTTAATAGTGAGGCCTACCTTTTCCAGGGCCTCAAACACTCTGCAGAGGTGTTGCAGATGTTTCTCCCAGGAGGAACTAAAAACAGCAATGTCATCCAGGTTGGCTGCACTGAACTCATCCAGCCCAGCCAACACCTGGTTGACCAACCTCTGAAAGATGGCAGGGGCATTTTTCATCCTAAAGGGCATCACTTTAAATTGAAAGTGCCCTTCTGGGGTAGAAAATGCAGAACTCTCCTTGGCCCCTTCAGTCAAGGCAATCTGCCAATACCCAGACGTTAAGTCAAACGTGCTGAGGTAGGTAGCAGCTCCCAACCGATCAATGAGCTCATCATCTCGGGGGATGGGGTATGCATCAGTCTTGCTGACCGCATTGAGTCCCCAGTAGTCCACACAGAACCTGAGTTCTGGAGTGACACCAGCTGCAGCAGCCTTTGGGACCAATACCACTGGGCTGACCCAAGGACATTTTAGATACCTCATCCTTAATGCTAGCCCTGACCATTTCAGTCACCCTGTAAACTTTCTGTATAATGGGTGGACTGTCCCCAGTGTCCACATCACGTGCGCACAAGTGTGTGAACCCTGGGATCAGGAAAAACAGTGAGGCGAACTGTCCCAACTGGCGACAGTCCCTCTGCTGCTCTGCAGTCAGGGAGGGGGAGAGGATGACTCCCTTCACAGACCCATCTTTTTCTCCTGCAGACAGAAGGTCAGGAAGAGGCTCACTGTCCTCCTCCACCTCATCAACTGTTGCAAGGAGCATGGACAGTTCAGTCCGCTCAAAGTGGGGTTTGAGGCGGTTAACATGCAGGACCCTTAAAGGGTTCCTGGGAGTCTGCAAGTCCACCAGATAGGTGACTTCACTCTTGCACTCCACCAGCTCATAAGGCCCAGTATACTTGTCTTGGAGCTCCCTAGGTTCCACTGGTGCCATCACCCACACTTTTTGACCAGGTTGAAACTCGACCACAGTGGCATTCCGGTTATACCACCGTTTCAAATCCTGTACGAGACTCCTGAAGCGGGAAGTCTGGTTTCTCAGAGCCAGCATGTAGCTAAATACATCCTGGGGGGGTTTACTAGGGGACTTTTTCCAAAGCCTCCTTCACCAGACTTATAGGTCCCCCCACAGGGTGGCCATATATCAGATCAAAGGGACTAAACCCAAGTTTGTTTTGAGGCACCTCCCTGTAAGTAAAAAGAAGGCATGGCAAGAGGACATCCCACTTCCGTCTCAAGGACTCTGACAGTCCCATAATGATGCCTTTCAAGGTGCGGTTGAGTCTCTCAACCATATCATTACTTTGGAGGTGGTAAGGGGTGGTGAACATGTAGGTTACTCCATACTCCTACCACAGAGACTTCATATACATGGATATGAAGTTGGTACCCCTATCAGATACCACTGTCTTGGGGAACCCCATGCAAGTAAAAACCCCCATCAAAGCATGACCCACCACAGGGGAAGTGATGAGGAAGTGATTGAACTCAGAGGAATGGCTTCTGGGTACCATGTGGCATGGTCCACCAAGACCAGGATGAACATGTTGCCCATAGCTGCCTTGGGATCCAGAGGCCCACAATGTCAATACCAACCCTTTCAAAGGGGGTACTAACAACAGTAAAAAGGTTGGAGTGGAGCCTTACATTTTCCCCCACTCTTGCCACTTGCCTGACAAGTTTGGCAAGACCTGCAATGTGCATCTGAGTGCCTGCGCATTATGGGCCAGTGAAAGTAGTTGACAAGCCTCTCAAAGGTCTTGTCCCGCCCCAAATGTCCAGCTAAAGGCACATCATGAGCCAACCCCAGTAGGAAGGCCCTGAAGCAGTGGGGTACCACCAGAACACGGGCTGACCCAGGCTCAGGAACTTTAGGCTCACTATACAGGAGGTCATCCTCCCAGTAGATCAGGAGAGATCCATGCTCCTTGCCAGCCGCCTATTCTGCAGCCTGCTGCCGCAAACCCTCCATAGTAGGGCATGTCTACTGTGCTGCACAGAATACTTCCCTGATGGGCCCCCCTTCCTGCTGCCACTGAGACAGCCCAGGGACTTCGCCCAGTTCAGCCACCTGTTCCCCTGTAGGCTCCGGGGTGTTACCCTCAGGCTCCTCTTCCTCCCGGACCGTGGGAACTTCTGGGTCTGGTTTCCCACGCCCCCTGCCCTTCCTCTTTTTGGCAGTCCCTTGGACCGCTGTTTCAGGCTCCAGGGGCTCTTGACCACCCTGATGTGCTGCCATTGACATGGCAGATACACATATCCACCCAGGCAGACCCAACATCTCCAAGTGTGACCTGTGTTCCGCCTCCTTCCAAGGGGAATCCTCCAGGTCATTGCCAAGCAAACAATCTACTGGCACGGCTGGACTCACAGCTACCTTCAAGGAACCTGAGGACCACCCCCCCATTCAAAGGGAACCTGCACCACTCTTCACAGGTGCTCTGAGTTGTCCATTGCAACTACTTGGTGAAGTACCCGGGAATCAATCTTGTCTTCAGACACCAAGTGACTCCTCACTGTAGTCACACTGGCTCCTGTGCCTCTCAGAGCCTCCACCCTCTGTCTATTGATGGTCACCCACTGCCTGTACTTCTTAGTTTTCTCAGGCATGAGGGTTGTCTGAACCATCTCTCTGTCCCCTAGTGAGACAAGGGTCATCTCAGCTGGCTCCCACCCACCTGGAACCAACTCCTCCCCAAGCGTTACACTAGCCAAACCCTGGGACTGCGCACCAGTGGGTGCCAGTGTACTCTTGGGGCATTTGGGGTCCCCCCTCACATGACCCACTTGGTCACATGCATAACGCTTACGTGGGGGGGGCCCTGCCACTGGCTTTCCTTTGGAGAACCATGGCTTCTGCTCACTGGGGGCTGGGAATCTTTACCCTGGGAATCAGTTTGGGGCCCTTTAGAGAATGCCCTATGTTTACCCTTACCTCCCCCCTTTCTTCTGAGAGGGACCCTGCCCACCTGTGGTATGGTCTCCTCCATACCTCATGAGGACCCTGGTGCTCTCTCAGCGGTCCGCTTCCTGTGCAAGCTTCCTGGGATCAGTCAGCTTGCTGTCAATTAGGTGCTGGCGCAGCTCTGGAAAACGTAAACTGTACAAGTGCTCCCAAGTAGTCAGATTGTAAAGCCCCTCACACGTTGTTACCTTCACCCAGCCATCCAGTGACCTGCAGAATGAATCAACACACTCCAGCCATGTTTGGGATTCCTTCTTCTTATAGGACCTAAACCTGTCCTTATACTGCTCAGGGGTGAGACCATATCTTGTGAGTAGGGCATCCTTCATGATAGAGTAAGTGAGCCCTTGAGAATCCCCTGAGGATGTCAGAGTATCCCTCCCCTCTATCGCAAAGTGCTTCCACAGACCCGCCCCCCAATGAGCTTCAGGGACCAGATTCATGTGGAGAACAGACTCCTACCCCTTGAACCACAAGTATATGTCATGCTCTCTCTTGTAATCCTTCACTAGGTCTTTTGAAATGTGTACCCTTCTCTCAGGATGCACTGTGCTGTTGCTGCCACCATCTCTACTGGACTGGCTCCTCTGATCTAACTCGTTCAAGCTAAGCTCATGTCACAGTGCCCTTTCCTCGGGATCTGCATGCTGCTGACCAAAAGGCCCGCCTCCCGGCGTCACAAACTCAGAAAGCTATCAGAGCGCAGAGTATTGATGAAGCCAGGCAGGGGGAAGGGAATTAGGGTAGGGAACTGCAGTGAGAGAGATCTGAAAAGAAATTGGTTAGGACAAATATGTATATAGTCTTTCATAACAGTATAAACTCACCAATAGACTCTGGAACAAAGGCGTCTCCGTGATAGCGGATTGAGACCCTTTGTGAAATGGGCGTAGCCCCTTCTTTGAATCATGGAACAAGAACAAACTGCAATCTCTGTACCTAAAGATGGCAAGAGCTTTGGACTATGATCATACTCTGAATATTAACCATGTAACAATTATGCTTTATAACATAAACATTTGTTCTCAGCCTAGAAATGCACAAAGGTTTAAATATGTATCTCACATATTGCACTTCCCAAAAAACAATGAAACTAAAGTTTGCTTTTCTCAAGCGCTTTCACATTTGCAACTGAGGCTTGAAAAGTTTTACTAATTGAACTTGAAGCACTTTGATCGTCATGCATGAAGCGCTTTACTCATTATGCCAGGGGCGCTTCTACTTGTTTTGCCTGAAGCGCTTTGCTCGTTGTGTCAAGGGGCACTTTACTCGTTTTGTCTGTAGCGCTTTGATCGTCGTGCCAAGGGCACTTTACTCGTGGAGCCTGAAGCGCTTTGATTGTCGTGCCAAGGGCGCTTTACTCGTGTGGCCTGAAGCACTTTGATTGTCATGGCAAGGGTGCTTTTCTCGTGTGGCCTGAAAAGCTTTGATTGTTGTGCCAAGGGTGCTTTCCTCGTGTGGCCTGAAGCGATTTGATTGTCGTGCCAAGGGTGCTTTTCTCGTGTGGCATGAAACGCTTTGATTATCGTGCCAAGGGCGCTTTACTCGTTTAGCCTGAAGCGCTTTGATCGTCGTGCCAAGGGTGCTTTACTAATTTAGCCTGAAGCGCTTTGCTCATTGTGCTAAGGGATGCTTTACTCGTGTGGCCTGAAGCGCTTTGATTGTCGTACCAAGTACGCTTTACTCATTTGGCCTGAAGCACTTTGATCATCGTGCCATGAGTGCTTTACTTTTGGGAGTAAACAACCCCTTCAAGATTTGACTCATCAAGACCTTACTGATACGAGTACGACCTACTGGTTTTTGAATTCACCATGGAAACAAGGATACTCTGACATGCTGCCACTCTGCCATGCAGGAAATCCGCTTTCTTCAGAGGAACTCCCCACAAGGTCCGACTGCACCGAAGTCTTCAAAATAGTGAGCAAAGTGCTTGGGTGTGGCTGTGCTTTATAGGCCTGCCACACCCCAAGATGGCCACTGCCTCTAAAAACTTGGGAGTTGTAGTCCATTCATAGAATGTATCCTATCCACCAATGTCCTGACCCTGCAGCTACATGAGCTTTACCACAGGGTAGGCGACGCTGATGACCACTTCTCGAGCAAGCGTGGATGACAAGCGGTGTGCATGACATGCCGCAAAGACGCAAAGCAGAGGTCAGGGCAGGTCCTGGACCACGCACAGCCTCATTCCTGATAGTTCATGAGCCAGCAGCATCTTCCTTTCCACAATGGCCATCCTTCACTCTTCATCTCTAGACTGAGCTTCTTCCACTTCATTTGGTATTCTCTCTCTGCCTGTCTGTCCTGTAACTCTTCAGGTGTCAGACCCTTGGAGGACACACTGCTACCCGCCCTGGAGACTATCACCCTGGACATAACAGGCCCACCCACTACATCATTGTGGGTGACTTGCACCTCTTCCTCACCTTCCTGCTCCTCATCCCTGTGCCCCTCAGCTTCTTTGGCTGTCATGCAAACCCGAGCACCTTTTGCAGCTCCTCCTTCTTGGATGAGCTCTTAATGGGACTGGCAAAATCTTTACAGAACTGCTTCAAATGAGCCACTGTGTAGCTCTCCAATTTCTCTATGTCAAAAGCAGCTCCAGCTGATGCATCTCCAGATTAAGACATAATGAAGAGTTAAAAAAGTGCAAAGTTCTAAAGGCAAAAAAACAAGTTCCCAAATGAAGTTTAAAATAAAGTCAATCAAGGGATCAGCAAAAAGTAGAACAAAAAAAGTCCCAAAGAGAAAAGTAAAAATCACAAGACAAGTTATATGTGGTCACGTAGTGGTCTGAACTCAAAACAGTAGTGTACACTTAATCACTGTATGTCAAGTACAAATACAAGTCCAGTCCCAACCGCTGATCACCAATGTTAGAAATGGGGTCTTTGGTTGACAGTCAGGTTACCCCCTGTCCAAGCAAGGACTCGCTCTCTAGTCAGGGTAAAAGAGAATCACACCCAGCTAACTTCCGCTCACCTCATTGGTAGCTTGCCACGATCAGGCAGGCTTAACTTCAGAGTGCTAGGTGTAAAGTATTTGAACTAACACACACAGTGATGAAACACACTTAATGAAATCACTACAAAATGACACAACACAGGTTTAGAAAAACACAGAATATTTATCTAAACAAAACAAGACCAAAACGACAAAAATCCTCCATACACAAGTCAAGATAATAATTAAAATGCAAAAAGTGTCTTAATGTTCTTTGAAACACAATGTTAACGCTGTTATTGTGAAAATGTACCTGGGTTGTGTTAAAATAACCCGCACGGGTGAGTGTGCGTCGAAAAAGGTAAGCAGTGTGTGGATTTTTCACCCTTAAGTGAGGTTGTGCATCGTTTCTCCTTCTCCTGTCCAATCCGCGTGTGTTGTTTCTTTCCCAGATGGAGACAGGTGCGTCGTTACGGACAAAACACCTTGGATCTAGGCAGGCTTGCGTTGTTTTCCCAGCAATGTTGCATCGTTGCAGCCTCCGTCAGTGATGCCAGGCATCGTTTTTCCAGCTGTGAGTGTCGATTTCATAGCTGTGCTCCAAACTCTGAGTCGATTTTAGCCGTGGAGCTGTCAGCGCGCCGTTTTCTTTAGCTGCTCCCAGAGGTTGCATCAGAAATTTCCCAGCACGGCGATCTGTGAGTGGATTTCAAACCTTGGTCCACCAGCTACACCTGTCAAGGCCCCAGGAACTGGATAGGACACCACTTGGCGGGTCAGGAGTTTCAGCAAAGGCTCCAGGTGCTGGCAGAGAGAAGTCTTTGCTGTCCCTGAGACTTCAACAACAGGAGGCAAGCTCAGTTTCAAGCCCTTGGAGAGTTCTTCACAAGCAGGAAGGCACAGAAAGTCCAGCCTTTGTCCTCTTGCGCAAGCAGAAGCAGCAACCGCAGGATAGCTCTACAAAGCACAGTAACAGGCAGGGCAGCTCTTCTTCCTCAGCTCTTTTGCTCTTCTCCAGGCAGTGGTTCCTCTTGGTTTCCAGAAGTGAGCTAAAGTCTGTGGTTTTGGGTGCCCTTCTTATACCCATTTTGCCCTTTGAAGTAGGCTTACTTCAAAGAAAAGTCTCTCTTGTTTGTGAAATCCTGCCTTGCCCAGGCCAGCACTGGACACACACCAGGGGGTTGGAGACTGCATTGTGTGAGGACAGGCACAGCCCTTTCAGGTGTGAGTGACCTCTCCTCCCGTCCCTCCTAGCACAGATGGCTCATCAGGATATGCAGGCTACACCCCAGCTCCGTTTGTGTCACTGTCTATAGAGAGGCGCAAACAGCCCAACTGTCAAACTGACTTAGACAGGGAATCCACAAACAGGCAGAGTCACAGAATGGTTTAAGGAAGAAAAAGCTCACTTTTTAAAATTGGCATTTTCAAACACACAATCTTAAAATCAACTTTACGAAAATATGTATTTCTAAATTGTGAGCTCAGAGACCCCAAATTCCTCATGTCTAACCACTCCCAAAGGGAATCTACACTTTAAACATATTTAAGCACAGCCCCAGTGTCAACCTTTGAGAGGGATATTCTTTGCAACAGTGAAAAACAAATTTAGCAGTATTTCACTGTTAGGACATATAAAATACATTAGTATATGTCCTACCTTTAACAGACACTGCACCATGCCCATGGGGCTACCTAGGGCGTACCTTAGGGGTGTCTTACATGAAAGAAGAGGGAAGGTTTAGGCCTGGCAAATGGGTACACTTGCCAAGTCGAATTGGCAGTTTAAAACTGCACACACAGACATTGCAGTGGCAGGTCTTAGGTATGTTTACAGAGCTACGAATGTGGGTGGCACAACCAGTGCTGCAGGCCCACTAGTAGTAGCATTTGATTTACAGGCCCTGGGCACCTTTAGTGCCCTCTACTAGGGATTTCCCAGTAAATCAAACATGCCAATCATGGATGAACCAATTACATACACATTTTGTATAGAAGCACTTGCACTTTAGCACTGGATAGCAGTGGTAAAGTGCCCAGAGTAACAAAAACAGCACACATCAACAGCCAGGGAAACAGAGGCAAAATGTTAAGGGTGACCACGCCAAGGATGAAAAGTCTAACAGGCAGCTCCCACACCTCATGAATTAACTTTCTCCCAGCCTTTCATATCTGGCTACTGGAATATGTTTTAATCAGGATGTGAATTGGAGCATTGAAATAGGCAGATTAATGACCCGTGTATTAACCACTCAGCAGATGGTATTTCAGCCACAGTAAAAGGCTCTTTTTCTAACTTTCCAATATTTAACATGATATAAGTCGCTTCTTTCTTAGCCATTAGTTGTTGTTGTCACGTTAAATTAAATGTGGAAAATATGTCCCTTGCGCTAACATGTTGCCAGGTAACGTGACCTGCTTTCAATGTTTGAAGTGTCCAACCCAAATGCATAATGGACCTTTGTTGGTTCTGTCCATGGTGTAAAGAAGACACATAAATTTGTATTATGTCTATTGCAAAAGAAACAATGTTTTTTAAGGTGTATATCTGGTCGGGCAGGGTATTAATCCCATTATCTACAACAGCTAATGCCTTAAGTAAGTTTTCCTGGCCTATTTGCCTTAACCAGGCAGCATCTTCTTGTTGGGAAAGCTTCCAAATGTCATTATAGACTGCATATAAGAAGCACTTTCTGTGATGTTTTCTGGGGCCTAACAGGAAATCCTGTAAGTCTGTGTTATTAGACAGGAGACTGTAGTGTTCTCTAACAGCATCTAGTGAGGAACTCTTCAACCATTGCTGGCATAGTTTACCTTCACAGTATGTTTTTACTATACCTGCATGTTCAGATGACACATAGCGAGGGTCCGGCCTACTAGTTCTAAAACCCCTGTGGAGTTTATAAAACGTTTATGACACCCATTGGTATCTCTTGCCAACAATAACCACCCGCGAGGACATGACATTGAAGCATTAAATGTGCCATTCTGGACTCATTCATCGAGCTGATCTTTAGTTGCATTTATATACTTTTGCAATGTGTAAGATTTTGCAGGGACAGTAATACTGGGTGCGTTCAATTCCTTAATCTTTGCTGAGCCTAAGCAACTTGTTTGTTGCACAATTTCATTTAAAAATGTAATTTGAACAGGTATCAGGCATGCTCTAAATAAAGGTTCCTTCCCCCTGCCGATCTTTTGTTCCCCACACACTTTTTAAGTCAATCGACTTCAGCCAATATTCATAGCCTTCTATAGCCAAACGGCAAACAAAGGAATCCAAATAAATAAATTTCATATCTATCAATGATATGTGTACATTTTCCATCATTAGGAATTAAAATATTATGACTCAGCATTTTGAACATTGTGCCCAGAAAAATATCCAAACTTTTCTGAATATGTTTTAGAACTGCCTTGTTGTGGAATTGGACAATGTTCACATTGTCTGTAATTAAAAATAGTCTTTGGTGTACTTGGTCTGTGAATGAAATGGTGTCCATAATAATTATACAAAAACATATCACCATAATTCTCTTTAGATTGCTAAACATCTTCACTTTCAAATATGGTAAAATACTGCAATTCAGTCATCATAAAATCAACTGTTTTCACATCCCAGTCATCAGAAACAACTCTGGGTATTATTACATTGTTCATTGAAAGTTTAAACAGATATGGTATTTGCATGACCTCCATGGGGCCGTACATATCAAATGTGACTTTTTCCCAAGTAATCCCATCAGGAATTGGTATAGCGGAAATGTTCACGAAAGACAAGCCTCTGCAGCCCTTGTGAGAAGTAAAATTGTGTTTTAGGACCTAATATACCAGTTCAACTGTTGATCTTTCTGGAAGAAAATGACCATATATTAATAAAAAGAATGTTATGACAAAGCAAATCCAAATGAGGAAAGCTAATGCAGACAAGAAAAGCCACATATAGTACCATTGGAAAATAAAGTAATTTGTTTTAAGCCAGTTTATCAGCTTACGTGTTTTTGGCAGTTCAGATGTAGAACAGGCAAATGAGTCCGAAAAAGTGTTGTTGATGTCGGCAAAGTATCCAGAGGCAGTTCTTGCAAAAGCTGGAGCTGTATTTGTGGGAGGAGATCTGGTAGGGGTCTCCCCCGGAGGTTCATAGTAAATGACGCCATCTGTCTGTGTTAAAGTTGTGTCAAATTGATCAGTATTTTCTGTGCTGTTTGTTGTAACAGATGCTAGTGGAACTAATGCAAGATCATTTTCCACCCTCCTCAAGCTCGCAGAGGTGTCAACGTTGCTGCTCAAATCTTGTAGAGGGACTTCTTGACCAGTAGTGAGAGGGATTCATGAACTACTGGTTACTCCTCTTGGTCTGCTGTGCAGGATCGGCCACATGGTGTAACTTGACATTGTCGATAGATACAAAGTGATTTTCTTTAGCACCAGTTATGGTACAGTGTATTCCCAAGACTGGGACTGGTGCACAATAAGAAGGACCAAATTCCTTTTTCACAGCGACCTTTTCACATACTAGATCCCAACCTTAGGAATCCAGCTGGTAGGTGTGATAGGTACATCCTTAATTCCTGCAGAGGCAGCACTGGCAGAAGAGTTGTTGTCACGGAACTGTTGCAATTCCTGCAAGACAGTGACACGTTCATTTATGTCAAAAGGTGTTTCTGCCGCCTCCACGCCAGGAGCATCAAGCTCTGGAACATACATTAGAGTTCAAAACAGGCACTCATATGAAGTACGACCCCCAGGGACCTTCTAGGCAGATTGTTAGGTGCTCTCTGGACTCCATATAGGTGATTAAGCAAACTACGACCCATACCTAAGAATCTGCCTGTTAAGGACTGCTTAAACTCACGGTTTTGTTGCTCCACAACACTATTTCCCTCAGGATGAAATGGAGACGAGTAATGGAGTTGGACCCCTAATAAAGCCATGGCGTCTCTGAATGCCCTTGAGGCGAAAGCAGGGCCCTGGTCCAAGTGGAAAGCAACAACAGCATATGTACTGATGAAGACTTGCAAATCTTTAATAACAGTCCATCCGTCGGCCGAGCATTGTGGCCACACACATAGAAATATGGAGCAAGAGTCAACAGCGACTAAAATGTATTTGTATGCACTGTCCGGTATTCGGAGACCACAATGGTACAAGTACACACATTGTAATGGTTTGTTGGAAAATTAGGAGGGGTGTCTGTGGTGGGCTTTTGACGGTGGAACCCTTCATTTGTTGGCAGATGTCACAACAAAGGACATACTGCTTGGCCTGTTTGTATGGACCTGGCCACCAATAACATGCATGCAATCATGCTATTGTACCTGCTCGGCTGCATGGGAAAATGCTACCCCCTCATGCACTTCTTTTATCAACTCTGGTCTCATGTCTTTGTTCGGAATTACCTGAACACCCAACGCTGGTATTCTTACTTTGGTATCAAAACAGCCTCCCATTCGGTAGGAATATTTATCAGGAAATGCTTTCGGATGGGGCGTGCCATCAGCCGTAGCTTTCACGGCAGCCCATATGTCATCGTCCGGTTTCGTTATAGAATGGGTTACTGCAGCAACAGCAACCATAGCTATTGCTGATTTGGCTGCTTCATCATCCAGTATATTTCCAGCAATGTGTATTTCAACGTGCTTGTGTCCAAGTGTATGTACAACATGGACGTTTGGTAGCATTTCCTTCAGATCCGCTACTTTCCCCCACAGAAGTCTGGGTTTTATGGTGTTGCCTTTGAAATCTCTGAACCCATTCTGGTGCCAGTAATGCGGGTATTCATTGAAGGACTGGACACAATAGTACGAATCACAAACAATTAGGCCCTCATTCTGACCTTGGCGGTCGGCGGAGAGGCGGCGGTCGGACCGCGAACAGACCGGCGGTCCAAAAAATGGCATTCTGACCGCGGCGGTCACCGCCGCGATCGACCGCCACTTTCCCACTCCGACCGCCACGGCGGTCATGACCGACGGGCTGGAGTTTGCGCACTCCGGCCCGGCGGTCGACCCAAGACCGCCAACCGTATCATGACCCTGCTTACCGCCGCGGTTTTTGGCGGTCGGGAACCGCCATGCGAACCATGGCGGTAGGCACTATCGGGGCCAGGGAATTCCTTCCCTGGCACTGATAGGGGTCTCCCCCACCCCCCACTACCCCCCACGAGTCCTCCCCCCACACCCTCCACCCCCCCAGAGGTGGTACGAACCCCCTGCCCCCCCCACCCCGACATGCACATACACGCACCCCGACATGCACGCACCCCCAACATGCACATATGCACACCCCCTACACACACACATACACAACGGGGGCACATACCCGCACACATACATGCCAACATGCGCACCCGCCGAACTACACACATTGCCCATAGGCACAGCAGCACCCCCCGCCCGCATGCACGCACTTACACACCCCCTCTACACACCCCCATGCACGCACACATCACACAACACCCCCCCACCCCCTCCCCTCACAGACGATCAACTTACCTTGTGCGTTGGTCCTCCGGGAGGCGACGGGAGCCATAGGGACGTGACCGCCAACAGAAGACCGCCAACAGAAGACCGCCACACAGAAATGTGGGTCGTAATTCTGGGGGCGGTGTTCTGCTGGCGTGGCGGTGGAGGTTGACCAGTCTCCACTTTCCCGCCGACCGCCAGTGTGGCTGCTGGCGGTTTTCCGGCAGAACGCTCCCAGCGGTCGGAATACGCGCAGCGGCATACCGCCGCGGTCGGCGGTCTTTACCGCGGCGGTAACTCGGCGGTCTTGCGAAAAGACCGCCAAGGTCAGAATGAGGGCCTTAGTGTTAGTTGTGCAGGATCCGCATTTTCCAGTGCCATCACCAGAGCCGTTAGCTCTGCTAATTGTGCTGTGCAATCCCCTAGGATTTGCGTGAATGTATGATGGGGACAAAATTTATTACCCTCCATGTAGCCACTTATGACTGCGCAAGCAGCGGAGTATTGATGTTTTGTGCCAATTGCAGGTTGTGCTGAGCCATCGGTGTACATGACTCTTTGATATTGAATAACAGGCAGTGTATTTGCTGGAACTGGGTATTCTAGTTCATATTGCAAAAATTCTTGAGTTTGTAATTTTGGGTCAAAAATGTAGTCAACATCAGTTGCTGCCCATTGAATCCAACGTGGATGTAATGTTTTAGCGTTTGGAATGCTGGCATTGGTAACAGCCTCAAGGGCTGGATTTGGAGACGACAATGATGCATTTCCCCTGGGCCAGTGGTCTTTCTTTAATGATGGCCATCTGAACACCAGTGAGAATTTTTTCTCAGTGGGAAATAAGTGTTGTCCTGCTGCTGAATACAAATGTAATTTGTATACAATCAGGACTGTCTCTGTCGAGACGGGGTCACTCACCTAAAAAGCAGGATGTCTGCAGGGGCGATGGTATGCCCCGACCTCCTGGTACACCTCTCGGCACTTCCTGGTGTACCCAGAAACCCCGGCAGGTGTCCCAAAAGGAAAGGGGGAGTGGAAGAGAAAGAGACAAAACACTGCCACGTCTTTCCAGTCCAGCAAGGCACCCTGTATCTTCGGGGGGCAGGTCGTTGTTGACAGAGTGATAGTCGAGTTAGTGTACTCAACTTCCTTGAAACTGAATCTCTCTTTCTGATGTGGGCATGGGAGCGGTAGAAGAACACCGGGATGCTCCAGCACTTTTCTTGGATAATAATAACTGTTGGCACAATTACTAACACTGCATTACCAAAAACCCAAACTGAGTACCATAACAATAAGTACTGCGACAATAGGGCTGGCTTCACAGAGATTCACTGTTGCACACTACAATTAGAACTGTTGTTGCACTTATCATGCACAAGAAAGACAAACAAGGGCATTAATTATACCACGTATAACTTTCCTGCATGCATAGGGTTAAACTAAAAGGAACAAAAACAATCAAAGAAATACAAATGTCCACTCTGGGTTCAAACAGTTAGGGTGGCACAGTTTGGTTTGGTTTCGCTGTGTGTGTGAAAAACCCTTCAAAAAGCAAATTCCTCAAACCTGAAACACAGGTATGAATGACACATTTTAAATCCAAGAGTTATACTTTTAGAGAAAGAAAAGTCACATAAATGCTCTTTTAAAATTGCACCATCACTTTTTGTAGTACTTGAGCTCAATCAGATTTCCTGAAGCATATTTAGGCAAGTAATTACAATAATAATGTAGAATGTTCAGAAATGCATTTGTCTCTTCAAGATAAGCACTCTGCCAAAATACGAGGTCTGACATACACCAGCTGTTCTAGGAAAGCACGGCACTCAAAGAACAAACTCCCTGGAGAATACTAGTCACTGCTGCAAGCATGTCTGTTTGCAAAGCTCTGAGAATGCACATGTACTCTACTGTCCAAAATTTACTTGAAAAGTCAGGAGGTATTAAGTCATATGAAGGTTTTATGCATGATGCATCATCAGGAATGTAAGTTCTGCCAAAATGTAGGAAACCCAATAAGGGATTGGAGTTTTTTAATTGTATTTGGAGGTTGTAACTGTGCACATTTTTCCAAGAATTGGGATGCTAGGCTCTTTCCTTCGCTTGATAGCTTAAATCCCAAAAACAGGATGCGAAGGAAGGCTATTTTTGTTTCCTTAAAAATTCGGAAAATCCTACAACAATGCGGGCTACCCATCTTAGATGTTGCAGCAATTCATCATCCGTAAGATAAATATCATAGACATAGGATAATGCTTCAGGCTCAGTGTAGTACAATATTGAAGTCACACGAGCAGCGAACAGTCCTTGACTGTTCTTGTACCACTGGGGTAAACAACAAAAACATTTTCTGGGAGCCTAGTGCAATGAAACTTGTTAAGTCTCTACTCTCAGGCGCTATATTTTGGCAGAAAAAAACATTGGAAATGTCCAGTGCTGTTTTGTATTTTTTGCGCACTATGTTGTTATGTGATTTTTGTATAGTGGATGTGCGTGTATGACTGTTTAAATGTCTGTAGTCTAAGACTATTCTATACAAATGGTCCAGTTTAGCTACTGGGGATAAGGGATTATTCACCGGTCTGACACAGGGTTCGATTACGCCCTGGTACTCCAATTGTGTGAGGATTTCCCTCATGGGTGTTTTTGCATCATGTTTAATTGGATGTTTGGGTTGTGGTTGGGGTTGATTTTTAATAGGGATTACATGATAGGAGGTATCTTTATCCCATCCTACGTGGTTGCAATTTAAGGCAAGTGCTTGTGCCAATGCCCACTCGATGGCGTAGGATTCTGCGAGCTCCTCGGGAACAAGGGGCAAGAAGGAAGGTTTGATAACATCTTCCCCATAATGTCAGGTACGGATAAATTCAGGTGGCCAATCCCTTTCGGCCAGTAGAAAATCAGATATGCTCACAACATGGTCCCAAAAGATTGCATTGATTGTGCACTCAATGTCTCCTTCTAACTGTAGCGTTACTTTGTACACCCTATCAGACGTGGAGACATGCATGTCCGCAGTTTCTACTTGTAGGAAGTCAGCAGTTGCTTTCACCTCCAGATACTCTAGAAGATTCCAGTGAACTATTGTGACCTCTGCTGCACTGTCTAATAGCGCTAATGCCCACTTCTTGTTCTTCAATAAAGCCCTCTTCTTGAGTGGCATGTTGAACTGCAACTGCTGCCACCTTTTCTTTTTGAATTGGGGTTTTTGTTGGGGAAGTTTCTCTTCTTTTTTAACAGAAACTTCTGTAGAGCATTGTGATTCCTGTCCCGGTTTCACGTCCTTAGTTCTTCGCTATGACCGCCCACCTCTCTCACTGCGTTTTTCTGGTGAGTCCTGAAAGGAACGAGATTGGCATGTATCAGTATATTGATATCTGTCAGGCGTTTTTACATTATCTCTATTTCTGAGAATATATCTATTCTGTGGGGTCTTCGTATGCGGAGATCCTCCCCTTTCTTTTTTAGGTGTTTGTTGTTTTTTATCCCAGCATTTCTTAGAACCCTCAGGAGCTTGTTTGGTAGAATCTTTATTAGATATACCCTGAAGTTGTGGTTTTGTGGGTCTGGTCTCAACCAATGCTAGTGTAGGTGTCCATGATAATCTTTGGAAGCTCATGTTCTTGATCCTGTGGAGGAATGTCCCAAAGCTGCATGTGCATTGCTAGTGCAACTGCTTTCCCTTTGAGGGTACTTAATATAATTGAGGATACTGGGGCAAAATTGCCCATTAGTTGCATCCCCAAGTCCAGGGCTGGGGCAGCACCGTATTCATCTTGAATCTGTTTCAACACTTCAAGAAAATTGGCAAGTGTCGGTATACCGTGTGCGGTAGTATAGAGCATGGCAAATACCATGCCCCAGTATCACAGTTATCTATTGTGGGAACCATCCCAAATGGCAAACACATAGTTAATATTCTATTCTTATCCTGATGTCCCGTACGGGGAAATACTGCTTCCAGTGCGTTTACTTTTTTAGCTAACCAAAACAGAATTTCTTCTTCTTTGGCGGGTACTTTTTCCCATGATCAAATGTATAGTCGCAGGATTAATGTCTGGTGTTACTGCATGTGGTTGCGCCGAAGCAGCACATGCTGGGTTTGTATTTAATGTTTGCATTACAAACTATACTAATCGTCTATATATTTCTATCAGCTCAGCTTATAAGCGGCATATTTCAGCTACCGCCAAGGTTGCTGCATCGGGGTGAGGTGTATAAGTGGCCAATAAAGGCAAGGTACGACCATCATTACTTAGAGGATCTAACCTAACATATAGAATTGTGTGGGGTAGGGCGCCATCAAGCCAATGATTATGTTCTTGATAAGATAGCGGTATTTCTAGATATGCATATGCTCTGTATTGTGTAGGTATATTTGCAGGTGTATAGTGATGAAATGTAGTGGTGTTTCCATCAGCTGCTGGAAATGTGACCCAAGAATAAAACATTTCTGTCCTATAGGCTGGATGAGCCTCAACAACAAATGTGCCTGGACCCCCCTGGGCCGTTAGGCCATTTGCCAATAAATGTGCAGTATTGGGTGGTCTCATATTGACTACAATTCCTACCCGTTCACCATAATGAATAGTAAATGTATTCAGAGATAAGCACACCAAATGGGGATTATCCTTTTAAGGGTTCAAGCTTGAACAACCTACAGCGTTATGTTAGGTACTTCCTACTTAGCTGAGGAGGAAAATCCTCAATACCACGGACGTCTCCGTATATAGTACTGAGGTGTCTTAGTATGTAGTGAGACAGAGATACTCAGGAGGACCCGAAAATTAAAGCCTGACCAAACGTTGCCGGCACTATGTCACGTAGGCTCTCATTATTCTAATGAGACTACTGGATTTGAGCAGCAGAATCGCCTGCGGTGTGGGGGACTGAGTCTGCACTGCAATAACCAGAACGATGAAGCATAACAGGATTAAAATTGTGACAAGGAGAGTAAAGCATAACCATATTTTCACTAGAGTCATTGAAATCATTCCTACCTAGGCTACGTTAGAGCACAGCATGTTAAGCTCTAGTTCTGCCCTTCAGGTTCCCCTGGGAAGACATCATCCCCTATACCTGAGCAAGAGGCCTGAAGTCAGCATAAGCAGCTGTAGTGATGTGTTCAGCAATCAGCATACAGTCCTGGTCATCTGGCTGGAATCTTCCTCTAAAGTGCTTTTATTATAATACAGCTGATTTTCTGAGAAAATGTCCCTACATAAGGATGTGTATGTTTCTATGAATACCAAAGACCAAACGTTACCACATTTACCTGAACCTATCTTAGTACAGCCTTGAGAAAAGCACAGAGTGAAAGAAATGTCTTGTTTAAGAATGCAGTGCTGGCCTAGGCAAAGAACAGCTAGATAGAGAGAAATAAAACAAGACTGCAAATGTGGCTATAGTTAAAATAATAAACAATGCAGAATAAAATATATCTAGGTTAAAGTGCACAGCGGCAGGCCTAGTGTGCTAAAATAACGTGCATGGAGCTATAACTAAAATGGCTACACAACACTGTCACTCTTTTATATTATTATTGTTTTACTACCTTGTCACGTACCAAAAATCCCCATTTCTGAGTTAAGGGTCATGGTGGATAAAATGATTAGAGTAGAGCCACAATTGTTTGGAGTCCAAGTCCAGCACAATCCTCTCAGTAGAAAAATGGAAATGTGAGATAGGATAGTCAACAGAATGAATGCTGTAGGCACAACCCTGCACACAAGGGAAGACATCAGGAAGAGGTGGAACGACCTCAGGGACAAAATCCATTCCCTGGCCTCCAAGCACCAGCTGCAGGTCAGACAAATTGGCAGTGGCCCTTCCAGTGCCCCACTACACTTCTTTCCCTGGGGGGAGAATGTCTTGACCATCCTGCATCTTGAGGGCTTGACAGGAATACCTGGGGGAGTAGAGGATAGTATTTCACAACACCAATAATGTCACCAAAATGCCATGCCATGCATGCTCACAGCTCACCTTTTGCAACCTTTACTGTCACTCCATTCACCAGCACAGTGTCCACCAGTCTGAAGACCTCTATGTGACATCGCACAATTGAAGTGTACCCACCTGAGGGGAGAACATTTGTGGATAATATTTGTATTACAGACAGTTACATGACTACAACTTCCAGCAGGCACTGTTCTATAACTTAAAACACAAGACAAGTGTTTCCTTCTCCAAATGCCCTTATTTTAAACTCTCAATTGAAGTGCACCCACCTGGGAGGATAACATTTGTCAAGTGTGTGCAGTACAGGGACTGACATGACTGCTAAGGCCAGGAGACACTGTTACTGTTACCCCACTCAGCCAGCCACATGTCCTCTTCTCCAAAGACCCATGTATTTGAACTCCCAATTGAAGTGTACTCACCTAGGAGGATAACATTTGTATAGTGTTTGTACTAGAGAGAGTGACATGACTGCAATTCACACCACGCTTTGTGTCTGTAACTCCAAATACTAGCACAGTGTTCTCTTGTCCAAAGACCACTGTTTCTCAATTCCCAAATGATGTTTACCCACTCTGGGGCATACCATTTGTCAAGTATTGGGGAGTATTGAGAGTGACAGGACTGCAACTCCCAGGAGGCATTGTTTAAGTGGCTCCAAACACCAGGGCAGTGTCCTCTTCTCCAAAGATCCCTGTGTCTGAACTCTCTATTGATGTGTACTCCCCTGAGAGGAAATCATTTGTATAGAGTGTGTAGTACATGGGGTTACATGACTGCAACTTACAGGAGGCTCTTTTACTGTCACTCCAACCACCAGTCGAGTGTCCTCATCTCCAGAAACATGTTTTGGAACTCACACATAAAGTGCACTCACCTGGGGGGGGGGTGACATTTCTCAAGTGTATGAAGTAGAAGGAGTGACATGACAGTCAAGGCGAGGAGGCTTTGACTCTCCTACTCAAAAAACAGGCACAGTGTTTACTTGTCTAAATACATTTGTTTTAAACGCTCAATGGAAGTGTACTCACCTGGAAGGATAACATTTGTATAGTATGTGTAGTACAGGGAGTAACATGACTGCAACTCCCAGGAGGGCCTCTTCCTGTAACTCCAACCACCAGCCCAGTGTGCACTTGCCGCAATGCATCCATGGGTGAACCTCTCAAATGAAGTTTACTCACCTAGGAGGATTTCAATTGTCAAGTCTTGGGAGGTAGTGGGAGTTAACTGAGTGCACCCCCCCAGGAGGCACTGTTTAAGTGACTCCAAACACCAGAACAGTGGCCAAAAACCTGTGCCTGTAAACCCTCAATTGAGATTTACTCACCTGGGAGGGGGCATGATACAGATCATGCTCAACTCTGAGATGTGTCTTTCTACCTAGCTCCAACTTCACATGCTGACCCAAGATGAAAATATTGAGGACAGGAAGGACACCTTAGCCTGTGTGCAAAACAAGGACACCAAAGGCCTCAAGATGCATTGCCAGAATGGTATTGGCAGCAGACACCTTCTCAAAGCACGGACCACAAGATGACTCTAATCACTTATACAACAAAGTCCTGGGTTTGTCTGCATTACAATCAACTAAACCTCAAAATGGTCAAAGATGCAACTTTGTTAGCCACTGTTTTGCCTGCACTGCTGGCAATATGCAATTCTCAGCCCATCCTTCCCAGTGCTGATGACCTGCACATTTCAGTAGCTGCTTGACTTAAATGGATTTGGCATGCTTCACAAATGTCAGCCCACTACAACCAATACAATGAGTACCAGTCACAAGAGGATAACCTGCAAATCAAATATGTACAAGGTCTTTGTAAAATGTCACTAAAAACGTATGGAAGTAGATGTCACAATACAAACAGTAATATTGTATTTTTCACATCAACAGGTTAGCCTGATACTGGGCACGCAGAGGCCACAGAAGAGATTGCTGCTACCATCCGGGATGGAGCCCTCAGTGAAGAAGACACTCCTAGAAGTCTGGAGATGGAGGACAGTTCTGTCCCGTTTGGACCCCAACAGTGAGTCTCACTGTACCCACATCAACACCTTCCAGCATGGTTGCCTCTATATCACAGACAAGCATTCACCCCCAAAACTGTATCCCTAGGACACTGCCTACCATTGTGTGCCCCCAGTCCAGGATCTTGAGTCTCAGCACAACACCTTGGACAGTGATGGTCCTTGAACCAGTGGGAGGGGACACCATGTGGCAAGGTCACAGGCCTGTGGTGGTAGGGTGCATGGGAGAGATGCTGTGGGCCAGCGGGGTGAGGCCACTGGGGGTGCTCCTCCAGGACACCATCAGCCACTTCTTGGGGGTCTATCAGGAGTCCAAAGGTGTAATGGGCCAGGTACTGAACGAATTCCGGGAGATGAAGCAGCTGCAGAGGGACATCCATAGGGATATGCATGAGCAGTGGGAGGCCCACAATACCAACATGGCCTCCCTAAGGGGTGATGAGGGACATTAACACCACCCTGATCAGGGCTCTACAACACCACTATACCCCTTCCTTTGGGACATAAAACAGCAGGCCCTTCTTCATCAGTGCCAGCCGCTGGAAGGGAGGCCCTGTCAGGGTATGAACCTGCCCAAACTCCCCTGCCTCTGTGGCAGCAGTCCCCCCACCATGAGGGACAATCTGCAAAGACTACAGGAGGTGCGGATGGTAAGACACCCATCACTGTAAGCAAGTGACCTCTTCCTAAAGGTATTCCTTTGGGTTCCACAAATTCACTCTGTTCTTCAACCACCTTCCATTTCCAATGGGAGAAGTACACTGGACCTTTGACTTACAATGGTGTGGCATCTACTCCAATGATTTCATCTGCCATGACTGAACCCTTCACTTTTCATTTCTATCATGCCACAGTATTATTTTATGAACACATTTTCAATAAATCCACCTATCACAAAGTCTGTGTCTGCTTGCTTCTGTTCCACATTTTGCTATGTAGAGCTGTAAGACCATGTGAAACAAATGAGGAAGTCATAAGATACTAATGCAAGGAGGTACAGGTACAGTGTCATGCTAAGGATCACTACCAACACACACAAACACATTGCTATATGTGTCTGGTCACACCAAACATTTTATTCCAGGGTACAGCACATAGGCTGTCCATATGTCTGGTCTGTCATAGCCAGGAATGGCTGACCCATATTGTGTCAAGGTACACATGCCAAGGTAAAGACCCCAGACCATGAAATGAAGGGTCTTGTCAGACATTGTCTTTTGCAATAGGTAAACAGAAAAGTGAATGGTGTCACTTGCTTCAGCCTTTTCACACACCAAACCAAAGTAATAAAACATCACATAAACCAAGGTACAGACAGAGGCCAGTACAACATAATCCAATCACCATACATCTTGTGGTATGACACAAACATATGTCAGTGTTGTGGCACAGGCACTGTGGCCTGCAATGATGACATACATCAACAGCTACATACAGGTCGGACAAGAAGAGTGTTCAGCTTATGTGAAGGGTGAATGCCTTGCTTGAGTTTGATGACAACATAAGTCATGGCCACATGATCACATACATGATGCAATCGGCCCACCACAGCACACTAAACAAGTACAATGTGCACATCTGACCTTCCACCCAAACACGGTTGAAGCCGCCTTTGCACAGGTCTCATACACCCCAAATCTATGAGCTACATTACCTGGAAGAATCCATGTCCACTTCCTATGTTGGAACAGCATCAGATACGTGCCAATGGCACAACTCTGAAATGTCCACATGAAGATGTCATGGTGAAGGTACCTGCACAATGACAAAACAAGGAGTATAGGCTTGACAAAATTCCTAATACACAAATCATATGGCAAGCAACTGGAAAGGAAATTACATTGCAATGAGGTTGACACAAACAAAATAACTATATCAAGGTGGGAATATGTCCTAGGCTAACCCTTCAAGAGCCCTTTGGCTGAATATTGCATAGTATTAGCTCCACAGTTGTAAAAACACTCTAATCCACACATTCTAACAACTTCAGTTTGTTATACAGTCATAAGTATTACATCACATGGCATACTTACACTCAAGAAACGTAGCTGTTGATAAGGTCTTCCAACAAGTCAGCTCATTCCTCTTCACCACTGTCATCCTCACTTGGCATTTTATGAGTCTCACCCAGTAGCACTGCGGGCTGCACCTCCTCGTGGATATACAAGATATTCCTCCTCAGGGAAAAGTTATGGAGCATGCATCATGCCACAGTGATTTGACACACTTTTCCGGGTAAGTAGAGGAGAGATCCACCAGTCTGGTCCAGACACCTAAATCTGGCCTCCAGGAGTCCAAAAGCCCCTTTCACTATGCTCCATGGGCCTCACTGAAGCAGACTTCCACTGGTATATTTAGATTACTTATTGACATCAACAACCAAGGATGGTTTGGATATTCAGAGTCCCCTGTTAAGGAATGAGACATATATGCAACAATAAGTCCTTCTCTTCCGGATTGTAGCATCAGACATTAGACATACCCAAACAGCACAGATGTGACTTACCACCCAGCCAGGACCTCTCTGGGTACAGTTGTGACATCAGCTGGGGGATGGTGCTGTTCCACATTATGAAGGAATTATGAGCTTAGTCTGGTTAAATGCAGAGACTTGCAAGATGTAGAGATCAGCCAAACATACATCTTCCACATTGATCGAATGGAAGTTCTTTCTGTTGTGGTACACTTGTTCATTGGCATGGGGTGGTACCAAGCCAACATATGTGCCATCAATGGCCCCCACAACATGTTGGAGGCGTGCAAAACCATAAAAGTCAGCCTTCACATGGGCTAAATCCTGATGTCGGAGAAAATGGATGTAGCTGTCCAGGTGTTTCAACATTGCTGAGCGGACATCCTTCAACACCAAACTGAAAATATGTTGGGACATGCCAGCTGACAGGGCCACTGTATGTTGGAAGGTCCCTGTGGCTAAGAAGTGCACTACTGACATGACTTGTACAGCGAGTGGTATGTCGGTTGGATAGCTAATAGCTGGCATCAGATCTGACTCCAACTGACGACATAAGTCTAATATTGTTTGCCGATTCAGATGGTAAAGCTTGATTATGTGGTGGTCTGTAGGTCTGGCAGTGGACGGTAGAGAAGTGGTTGTCACATCCTCCCTCTCCCTGCATACCTATGCATGACAAAAAATGAGTTTTAAGATCAGCCATTGGGCCCATAACTACATACATGATGCATTTCAGTGATATCATTTGACAAGTCATTTTATAAAGGATAGACATGGTAAACAGTACACATCACAGCTGCAAATAACACAAAGGTTACATGTGACCTCAATGGTTTTCCACATGTGTCCACACCATGTTCCTAGACCAAACTCTAATATATGCATCACAATTGGCCCTCGAAATGTGACTGGATATCACAAGCGCAAAACTGACCATTGGCGGTGGTGGACTGTGGCCCACTGTTAAATGCCATCTGTCTGTGCCCTGCAACATACTACAATTGTGTGTGACTAGCAGGACCTGCAGGACAAGACAGGATAAGCATGTTTGTGGGAGCAAAACATCGTTTTCGAAGGCGTAACACAGTTTGAAAAGCCGAATTCCATAACTCAGGCTTCTAAAATGGTGGCTGCCTGACCTACTCCACTGGACATTAGGAATCACCTGCAACCGCTGGCGGAAGTCGTCATGGCGCTAGGCAGTTTCAACTGCAGCGGACACATCCGTAAGCTAACGTTGTTGCCAGTGGCAGTCATAGGCCAATGTCTGTGTCTGCTGGTGGTGATGACCACGTACATGGCAGATGTGATCACCACGTTCTGCATAGTCACTCACTTGACTCCTGACATTGCTGCCAGCAAGACCTCCACAACATGAGCTGCTGTGTAACACCTCTGGGAGCAGTCATACCACATCCAGCAGGTGATAGGGCCCCTGCCATCTCTCCAGAGGATCTGGAGAGGGTGGTGACTCATGGATAGCTGTATGGTGCAACAGAGGAGCAGGGAAGTACCTCATGTGCACAGTTTTCTCTGTACTTCACCATCCTTTCCCTCCTCACAAGCTAGAATGTGGACATGCGTGCAAGGTTGACTACTCGTGTGCCTGTTTTTGTAGTCTATGTGGCATCAATGGGAGGGACATTGTGCAGGTATTGGTGGCCAGTGACCTATGTAAAGTTAATTCACTTTGTGTTGTGTAGCCTTTTTGGGTTTCTAGATCCTCCTTGTGTTGGGTGTACATAACTAGGTGAGGAGACATTACTGCCAACCACTGACATGTCTTTCCTCATGTATGTTGTTTATGTCCGACAACATGTATGTGCATAAAAACATAAGCTCAGTATGTTTGAGTTAGTTGTGAGTAATGTGAGCAATGTGTATGGTGCCACGGAGATTCCCTGACACATACGCCATTGCTAAACTGTTGTGTGGAAAGCATATCATGAGTCACTCTGCCCTTCAGATTGCCACACACACCACATGCCAAATTGCTGTTAGCTACAAGATGTACACTCATGCATGGAAGTGATGGGAATGTAGTGTCATGTAGGTTCTGTTTGCTCAGCCTGCATAGCTCAGGGCCTGTCACATGTATGTCTCACTATAGGTCCTAGTCTAGGCTGAGGTGGAGTCTGTGGCTATACAACTGTGACAATCCCTGAACCACATCAGATCATGTCATTGTTGTCTATGTTAGAAATGGGGTCCTTGGTTGGCAGTCAGGTTACCCCCTGTCCAAGCAAGGACCCTCACTCTAGTCAGGGTAAGTCACACACAGTAGAAATTATCCTGTGCCCACCCTCTGGTAGCTTGGTACTGAGCAGTCAGGTTTAACTTAGAAGGCAATGTGTAAAGCATTTGTGCAATAAATCATACAATACCACAATATAACACCACAAAAGTACACCACACAGTGTTTAGAAAAATATTTAATATTTATCTGGATAAATGCAGGTCAAAATGATTAAAGATGAAATAAGCAAATGTAGGGATATCACTGAAAGTGGTATCAAGTGTCTTAGAGTTGAACTATTACTGTAAAAGCAATAAAAAGTGTCTTAAGTTCTCCTAGAAACAACAAGTGTCTCTTGCAGGGCAAAGTACCTGGTCTGCGTTGAAAAATCCTCGCAAGGGACCGCAGAGGAGGAGATGCGTGGAAAACAGTGAGTGTGCATTGGTTTTGCCCCTTCGCACACGGACTTGCGTCGTTATTTTCTACTCTGGGAAGATGTTGCATCGATTTCCGGCACACGGACTTGGATCCTCTTCGGGTTGCAGGGTTTTCAGATGCCCCGGGGATGATGTGTGGAATCCTGGGCTTGAGGAGCAAAGTCACAGGGGCTGCGTTGATTCCAGTAGGGAATGTGTGGAATTTTCTTCCGCACGGCAGGCGCGGCGTAGATTCCTCTCAGGAAGTCGGGTGTCATCATTCTGAGTCGGATTGCAACGATCCAGTAGGGCCGCGCGTCGAAGCTCCGGTTGCGTCGCTGGCGCTGCGTCGATCTTCTGTCACGAAGTAGGGCTGCGTTGTTCCGGACTTGGCGTGCAGTGAATTATTTACCGCGAGCAGGCTGTGTGTCGTTCTTGGCAGGCGGTGCATTGAATTTTCACTGCACGGGGATTTTAGCTGCAGGAGAGACGTCTTTTTGGTCCTGAGACTTTAGGGAACAGGAGGCAAGCTTTATCCAAGCCCTTGGAGAGCACTTCTGCATCAAGGCAAGAGAGCAGCAAGACAGCAGGGCAACAGCAAGGCTGCAGTCCTCTCCAGATAGCAGTCAGGTGAGTTCTTTAGGCAGCCAGGCAGTTCTTCCTTTCAGGCTGCAGGTTCTGGTTCAGGTTTCTTCTCCAGGAAGTGTCTGAGGGAGTAGGGCAGAGGCCCTGTGTTTATACCCAACTGTGCCTTTGAAGTGGGGGAGACTTCAAAGAGTGGCTTAGAAGTGAACCAGGTCCCTTTTCAGTTCAATCCTGTCTGCCAGGGTCCCAGTAGGGTGTGTGGCAGTCCTTTCTGTGAGAGCAGGCCCTCCACCCTCCCAGCCCAGGAGCACCCATTCAAAATGCAGATGTATGCAAGTGAGGCTGAGTATCCTGTGTTTGGGTTGTGTCTGAGTGAATGCACAAGGAACTGTCAACTAAACCCAGCCAGACGTGGATTGTATGGCACAGAAAGATTTAAGTGTAGAGAAATGCTCACTAAAAGTGGCATTTCTAAAATAGTCATATTAAATCCAACTTCACCAGTCAGCATGATTTTGTATTACCATTCTGGCCATACTAAATATGATCTTCCTACTCCTTTCAGATCAGCAGCCACCACTCAAACAATGTATGAGGGCAGCCCCAATGTTAGCCTATGAAGGGAGCAGGCCTCACAGTAGTGTAAAAACAAATTTAGGAGTTTTACACTACCAGGACATGTAAACTACATAGGTACATGTCCTGCCTTTTACCTACACAGCACCCTGCCCTAAGGGCTACCTAGGGCACACCTTAGGGGTGGCTTATATGGGGAAAAAGGGAGTTTTAGGATAGGCAGTGAAACTGCACACACAGGCCTTGCAATGGCAGGTCCGAGACTAGGTTAAGGGGCTACTGAAGTGGGTGACACAATCAGTGCTGCAGGCCCACTAGTAGCTTTTAATCTACAGGCCCTGGACACATATAGTGCACTCTACTAGGGACTTATAAGTAAATTAAATAGCCCAATTGGGTTTGATCCAATGTTACCATGTTTAAAGGGAGAGAGCATATGCACTTTGGCACTGGTTAGCAGTGGTTAAGTGCGCAGAGTTTAAAAACCAGCAAAAACAATGGGGGTCATTACAACACTGGCGGACGGTGTTAAAGCTGCGGTAATACCGCAAACAGGCAGGCGGTCAAAAAAAGGGAATTATGACTGTGGCGGAAACCGCCAACATAGACAGCCACTTTAACACTCCGACCGCCACGGCGGTACAGGCAAGCAGCGCGGCGGTAACCGCTAACAGACAGGCGGAAGACAATGTACCGCCCACAGTATCACAACCCGCCAATCCGCCACCTTTTCCGGGGCGGATTCACCATGGATAAAAACACGGCGGAAACAGCTCTTACAATGGGAAAACGCTCACCTCAACACACTCCACGAGGAAGGAGACCACCATGGAGCCAGAACTACAAATACTCCCTGCGCTTGTCTTCCTGCTCCTCTACAAACACCAGCAACGTAGGCGCCGAAGACAACGGTGAGTACTGCACCTACGACATAGGGGAGGGGGGAGGCAAAAGTCAGGGACACACACACGCAACACCCCCACCCCCAACCCGACCCTCACCCACTACAACACACACACCAATGCATTTCCAACCAGCACAGTAACAAACCCCAAACCCCCGGAAGAATGCAAAGACAAAAGGAAATGAGTGCAACCATTGTAATGTATCAAAATACAGTAACCAAATATACACATATATATATAAACAATCGAAAAATCATACATCACGATTAGTACTGCAGGTATGCACATATCAATGTCCGTGGACCACTGGGCCCACAATGCATGGGCGAGGCCCACACTAGATACCTGTCCACAAACGGAGAGAACACTGCAGGGGCATCAGATAGAAATACAACAGGCACCTCAGGGGGAAGGGAATGGGGGGGGGCACCTCAGCCGGATTACAGCACCACACCAGATCCACGACGGGGCTCCATGCCCATTGATGTATCCTAGGGAGTGCAAAGCCACAGTCTCTCAAGTCACTCCAGTGGGTGGGTTGCCCACTGCTTTATCCTGGGGAGTGCAAAGCCACAGTCTCTCAAGTCACTCCAGTGGGTGGGTTGCCCACTGCTTTATCCTGGGGAGTGCAAAGCCACAGTCTCTCAAGTCACTCCAGTGGGTGGGTTGCCCACTGTACCATCCTGGGGAGTGCAAAGCCACAGTCTCTCAAGTGAATAACAGTCTCCACTGGTTCTGGAGGGGGAATGGTGCCCAGAGTGCATCACGCTCCCCGTGACGGTCCCAGTTCTGTCACTGTCCCAGCTGCACATGGGCTACCGATGCTTCACCATGGCGGTCCTTGCCCTGTTCAGCGGTGCTTGCCTTTGCTGTCTCTGACCTGTGCAGCAGTGCTTTGCCATGGCGGTCTTTGCCCTGTTCAGCAGTGCTTTGCCCTGTTCAGCGGTCTTCACCATGGCGGTCCTTGCCCTGTTCAGCAGTGCTTGCCTTTGCTGTCTCTGACCTGTGCAGCGGTGCTTTGCCATGGCGGTCTTTGCCCTGTTCAGCGGTCTTCACCATGGCGGTCCTTGCCCTGTTCAGCGGTGCTTGCCTTTGCTGTCTCTGACCTGTGCAGCAGTGTGTGGTATGACGGTCCCTCAGTGCCCAGCGGGGCTGTGGCTGCCGGGGCCCTCCAGGGCACTGACACTGGCGGTGGTCTCCGGACCAGTGACAATACTGCTGCCCTCCAGGGCACTGACTCTGGCGGTGATCTCAGGACCAGTGACGATACTGCTGCCCTCCAGGGCACTGACTCTGGCGGTGGTCTCCGGACCAGTGACGATACTGCTGCCCTCCAGGGCACTGACTCTGGCGGTGGTCTCTGGACCAGTGACCATACTGCTGGCAGTGGCGTCCCGGCCGGCGGGGAGGATGGCGCCCTTCTCCGCTGTGCTGCTCTTACCAGACTTTGGAGACTTCTTCTGCCCCTTCACCACCCTGGGAGGAGTCACAGCTGACTCGGCACTCCCCCTGGGACCCTTGTGAGCTGTTTTGCCGGCAGGAGTCTTCACCCTCTCCCGTCGGGCACTTTCCAACTTAAGGTGCTTTACAGGGGGTGGACTAGCAGTGCTTTGGCTCCGTGTCACACTGGCTGCCCTGGTGGCCGGTGCACTCCACAGACCTTTAACACGCACCACTGGTAGCGGACTTTTTTTGGCTGAGGTGCTACTATGGGACCTATGAATTGGAGGGGTGGGGGTGGTGGGAAAGAGGTCAACGTTGCTGAGGAAGAGTTTCTGACGAACACTGGGATGGGTAGCTGGAGGGGGTCTGGGAGTGGAGGAAGAGGAGGTGGTTGTAGGAGGTGTAACTTTAGGTGATTTGGGTGCAGGTACTGGAGGCTGTCGTGAGGTGGATGGATGTTGGGTGTGTGGGTGCCCGCGTTTGTGTACTTTGGGAGGGGGTGTCACAGACACACTGAGAGTGGACACAGGGGAGGTGTAAATGGTAGTGGGGGTGGTGAGTGCAGGTAAGCGGGGTGTGGTGCTGGGTGTTCTGGTGCGAGTCCTAGCGCCTGTAGATGTAGTGCATGCAGGTGAGAGTGTAGACGAGACTGGGAGGGAGGAGGGAGACGACGAGGAGGGGGACACAGTGGAGGCAGTGGATGTTGCTGTGTCTGTATGTGGGTGATGCTTGTGTGAGTGCCTGTGGGATGTGTGGTGCCTGTTTGCCTGAGCTACTTTTGTGTGTTGAGGTGTGTGCATGCTTGTCTGATGGTGTGGTTGGGATAGGCTGGGGTACAGGGGATTGGGTCTGGGTGGAGGAAGTTGGAGGGGGGAGGTTAGACACAGGGACAATGGCTGCCATCAGTGCTGAGGCCAGAGATTGCAGGGTTCGATGATGGGCAGCCTGACCAGAATGAATGCCCTCCAGGAATGCATTAGTGTGTTGCAACTCCCTTTCTACACCCTGGTTGGCATTCACAATGGTAGACTGCCCAACAGTGAGTGACCTGAGGAGGTCAATGGCCTCCTCACTGAGGGCAGCAGGGGTGACAGGGGCAGGGGCTGAGGTGCCTGGGGCGAAGATGATGCCCACCCTCCTGGGTGAGCGGGCACGGAACGAAGGCTGAGGGGCTGCTGGGAGGGCTGTGCTGGTAGGGGGGGTGGCGGCTGTACCTGTAGAAGTGGGGGGCACCGATGGTGCCGCCACCACAAGGGAGCTCCCATCGGCGAACGAGTCTGTGTCGCTGTTTGCTGAAATGGTGACCGACGTGAAGCTCCCCTCGCCCTCCGTCCCACTGGTGTATTCAGAGTCTGTGGTGTGGCCCTCCATGGCCATCTGGGATGCAGCTCCCTCGTGCTCCGGTGCCATTGTACCTCCGCCTGATGATGCTGATGCACAAAAGAACAGGGAGAGCACAAAAAGGGTGGGGGACGACAGAAGAAAGACAGGTTGAGTGCATGGCTTACCGCTACCGTTGGCGGACAATACAGACACAGCAGCCCCTTGCACTACGCCGTGCTCTTGGCCTCTACAGATGCAATTCCTGGGATATGGCCTACATGGCTATGAGTGTCATCTGTCCACATAGATGACACAGGGGCATGTATACCTGTACTTGGCACTCTACAGAGGTGGGGTGGGGGGGCCACAGGGCCATGCTTTACGAAGGGGCCTAGCCTACGTAACTCGCCCTGGCCTAGGGAAACCCACAGCCCTCCTCCCCCACCCAGACACCTCCAATGCGCGCAAAGTCCGCAGAATAAGAGTGTACTCCCCCCCTTGTGTCTGCTGTGATGCCCTCAAGCGCCCATCCAACTCAGGGTAGGCCACCGCCAGGATCCGGAACATCAGGGGGGTCATGGTGCGACGGGCACCCCTCCCACGTTGGGAGGCCATCCCCAGCTGAGCCTCCGCCGTCTTCTTGCTCCAGCGGCGAATGTCCTCCCATCTTTTCCGGCAGTGGGTGCCCTGTCTCCTGGTGGACCCCCAGGGTCCGGACGTCCTTGGCGATGGCACGCCAAATGTCCTTCTTCTGGTGGGCGCTGACTTACATGACATGTACAAGGGAAGAAGAGAAGTCATTACCAACTGCACCGTCGAAGTGAGTAGCCCCCATCCCTACCCTTGCCATGTGGCACATGCATTCACACTCCTTCATGGTGGCAGACCTGTGCCCCCTTCCTACTGACATCCAGCCCTCTCCACCCAGCATAGCCCATACAACGTGCTCCCTGTGTACTTACCTGTTGGTCTTGAGGACCGTAGAGTAGCGTATACTGGGGGAGCACCCCATCCACGAGCTTCTCCAACTCATGAGCAGTGAAGGCAGGGGCCCTTTCCCCAGACGCAGCAGCCATTGTCTCTTCCAGACCGAGGTCACAGCAGCACTTGCAGTGTAGGTCCTCTCCTGTCGAAGATCAGGTATCGAGTGATTGAACAGATAGAAAATGGCGGTCACGACCGTGGCGGTGACGTCCGCAGCGGTGCGTATCATCACCGCCGACGCACTTCATCATTGGCTCCTGGGACCCATAGGGTCCAATGTTAACCAATGCAGCATTGTGCCGCGGTCTACGACCGCCTACCGCGACGGTGTACAACGCCAGCGCAGATACCTCACATCCCATTGTCCCAGTTTAGAGGTCAGGGAGCCGCCATTTCAGGGGCCCACATGGCTTCATTTACTACTGCGTCACACATACCTAGGCCTACACTCAACACACATACAGGAAGAGTTTTGTATTTGGTGTCGTGTTCTGTGTAGCTGTGGGTACATACCTGAGAGTTTGATTACTCTGTGGTCGCTGCTGTCCTTCTTAGGCTCCGTCAGCTGGGACATTTGAGGAGATGGCAGAATCCTCCGGTGTACCGACCGCTGGTGGACCTGTTGACAACAGAGGAGCGACATTTGATCATCACCTACAGGTTTGACCGTGCCACAATCCAAGAACTGTTTACCCAGTTGGAGCCAGACCTGATCTCACCAATCCGCCATCCCACAGGAATCCCCCCTGAAGCGCAGGTGCTATCAGTGCTCCATTTCCTTGCAAGTGGGTCATTTCAAACAACAGTGGCCATATCATCAGGGATGTCCCAGCCTATGTTTTCCAACGTGTTGTCCAGAGTGTTGTCTGCCCTGCTGAAACACGTGAGGAGCTACATCGTTTTCCCTCAGGTGGAGGATTTGGCTACAGTAAAAGGTGACTTCTATGCCATGGGACATATCCCCAACATCATAGGTGCTATTGATGGCACCCATGTAGCTCTGGTCCACCCCCGCAGGAGTGAACAGGTGTACAGGAACCGGAAGAGTTATCATTCGATGAATGTACAGATAGTATGTTTGGCAGACCAGTACATCTCCCAGGTAAATGCTATGTTCCCTGGCTCTGTGCATGACGCCTACATCCTGCGGAATAGCAGCATCCCGTATGTGATGGGTCAACTCCAGAGGCACCGTGTGTGGCTATTAGAGGACTCTGGTTACCACAACCTGTCATGGCTACTGACCACAGTGAGGAATCCCAGGACCAGGGCAGAGGAACGCTACAATGAGGCCCATGGGCGGACTAGGTGGGTGATCGAACGCACCTTCGGCCTCCTGAAGGCCAGGTTCAGGTGCCTCCATATGACAGGTGGTTCCCTATTCTACTCTCCAAGGAAGGTGTGCCAGATCATCATCGCCTCCTCGACCCTGACCCAAGGGTAGGTCGCTCCCCCTGCCGCTGCAGCTCCTCCAGCTCCTCCAGGTTCCAGAGTTCCGGAGACCGACCTCACAGTAAGTACCCCCCCTCCCAGCCCCTCGCTCTGCCCCGCGCTACTCACCCTCTCTCCTGCTCCTGCTTCTTTTCTTCTTTTCTTCTTCTCTGTTCTTCCTCCTCGCTCCTCGTCTGTAATCTTCTTCTGTACTCTTCTTTTCCCCGTCTTGTCTCTTCTTCTGTGTGCTTCTCAGCCTCTCCCGTCGCCTCTCTTCTTCCTCATCTTCTTCTGTGGTCTTCTGCCTTCTGTTCTTTGTTTTCTGTATCTTCCTCTGTGTTCCTCTGTGTTCTTCTGTGTTCTTCTGGTCTCCTGCTCTTCTGTTCTTCCGGTCTTCTTTTCTTCTGTTCTTCCGGTCTTCGGTTCTTCTGTTCCTCCGGTCTTCTGCTCTTCTGTCTTCTGTCTTCTATCTTCTGCCTTCGGCTCTTCTGCCTCCTCCGTCTTCTTCTACCCGCGCCTGCCCTCCTGCTCCTGCCTCATCCCCCTCCCTCACTCGCCTCCCCCTCTCTATCACCCCTATCTAACCCGTTCGCTATCTACCTCCCTCACTCCTCCTTTCTACCTATCTCTCTATCTCTCTATCCCACTATCTAACTCCCCCACTCTCCACCTCCTCCTATCTACCTATCTCTCTATCTATCTATTTCCCTATCTATCGATTTCTCTATCTATCTATTTTCTCTATCTATTTCTCTATCTCTCCCCCCTTCCAGCCACCCCTTCTATTACCTATCTTCCTATCCTCTCACTCTACCTCTCACCCTCACCCACCTCTACAACCCCCCCCTCCCCTATCTACACAACCCTACTCCTATCTTTCTCCCTAATCTCCTAAACCTCCTAACACTCACCCCCCTCCACCCTTAAACCCTCCTCCCCCAGCTCTTCTCACTCTACCTGTCCCCCCTCCCTCGCGCTTTCCCGCCGCGACCTCCTGCACGCCCCCGCCCCCCAGCTCCAATTCGCCCCCAGCTGACCCCTCCCCCCCTCCTACCTCACATGGCGGCCGCTGCGCGACCGCGCCGCTGGCGCGCCAGAGGCAAGCCCATCTGCGCCCGTCCGCGCCTGGCCCGCGCCCAGCGCCACGACCCCTGGTCCCCAGCTCTCCCAAGCCCCGCTGATCCGCTACGACCCCACCACCCTCCACGCCCTCAACCCAGGACGCTCCAACACCTGCTTCCTAGCTCACCCCAAACGCACCCATGGACCCTTCGCCTGCAACTCCTGCAAACGCATCTTCCACCACGCAACTACCATGACCACAAGCCCACGCGCCATCAACCACCTCAAGTGCATCCTGGTCAACGCTCGATCCGTCCACAAGCACGCCGTTGAACTCTGGGACCTCCTGGACTCCACAGCCCCAGACGTCGCCTTCATCACAGAGACCTGGATGAACGCCTCCTCTGCTCCAGACATCGCCACCGCCATCCCCGAAGGCTACAAGATCTCCAGAAAAGACCGCACCAACCAAGTAGGAGGAGGTATCGCCATCATCTTCAAAGACTCCATCAGCGTCACCACCTCCACCGAAGACACCCCTCTCACCGCTGAACACCTGCATTTTCAGATCCGCACCGACCCGAGGACCACCCTCAGAGGATCCCTCGTCTACCGTCCTCCCGGACCGCGCGCCCCTTTCAGCGACGCCATCGCCGACTTCATCTCCCCGCACGCCCTCGCCTCACCGGACTACATCCTCCCAGGAGACCTCAACTTTCATCTGGATCAAAACAACGACCCCAACACCACCACCCTGCTCGACAACCTCGCCAACCTCGGCCTCAAACAACTGGTGAACATCACCACCCACATCGCCAGACACACGCTTGACCCTATTTTCTCCCCCAGCAAACACGTCTTCTTCAGCCACACCTCCGCTCTACACTGGACCGACCACAGCTGTGTCCACTTCACATTCCGACGCAAGACCCGCCACCTCTGCACTCAACCCATCCCGCGTCGACAGTGGAACAAGATCCCCGAAGAACAACTCTTCTCAGCACTCGACGCCAACCAACCCACCCTCACCACCGACCCCAACGACGCAGCCCTCAACCTCACAAACTGGATCTCCAACTGCGCAGACAACCTTGCTCCCATCAAACGCACGCATCGACAGACCAACACCAAAAAACCTCTCTGGTTCTCTGACACCCTCAAAGAATCAAAGAAAACTTGTCGCACCCTCGAGAAGGCCTGTCGCAAGGACCACACCACGGACAACATGACCGCCCTCAAGAACGCTACCCGCAAACACCACCACCGACAGACTGGACAAAAACAGCCACAACAGCAGAGAACTCTTCAGCATCGTCAAGGAGTTCTCCAACCCCAACGCCAACGTCAACGCCGTCACGCCCTCACAGGATCTGTGCGAATCCCTCGCCACTTTCTTCCATCGCAAGATCAGCGACCTCCACGACAGCTTCGGACAACAGACCCAACATAACACCACCGAACCCGCACCCCCGGCCATTACCCTCAACAACTGTACCCACATCAACACTGAAGAAACCAAATCCATCATGAACTCTATCCACTCCAGCGCCCCTTCGGACCCCTGTCCTCACTTCATCTTTAACAAAGCCGACGACATCATCGCCCCGCACCTTCAGACCGTCATCAACTCTTCTTTTACTTCTGCTACCTTCCCCGAATGCTGGAAACACGCCGAAGTCAACGCCCTACTAAAGAAACCTACGGCTGACCCGAGCGACCTGAAAAACTTCCGCCCCATCTCTCTTCTGCCTTTCCCAGCCAAGGTAATAGAGAAGACCGTCAACAAACAGCTGACCACCTTCCTGGAAAACAACAACCTGCTCGACCCTTCACAAACCGGATTCCGAACCAACCACAGCACGGAAACCGCCCTCATCTCAGTCACTGACGACATCAGAACCCTGATGGACAACGGTGAAACAGTCGCCCTCATTCTCCTCGACCTCTCGGCTGCCTTCGACACCGTCTGTCACCGCACCCTAATAACCCGCCTCCGCTCCACCGGGATCCAAGGCCAAGCCCTGGACTGGATCGCCTCCTTCCTCTCAAACCGTTCCCAAAGAGTTTACCTCCCTCGGTTTCGCTCAGAACCCACCGAGATCATCTGCGACGTCCCACAAGGCTCATCGCTCAGCCCAACACTCTTCAATGTCTACATGAGCCCCCTCGCCAACATCGTTCGCAAGCACAACATCATCATCACCTCCTACGCCGACGACACCCAACTTATACTCTCCCTCACCAAGGACCCCGCCAGCGGCAAGACCAACCTACAAGAGGGTATGAAGGACGTCACAGATTGGATGAGGCTCAGCCGCCTAAAGCTGAACTCTGAAAAAACTGAAGTCCTCATCCTCGGCAACACCCCGTCCGCCTGGGACGACTCCTGGTGGCCCACGGCCCTCGGCACCGCACCGACCCCCACAGACCACGCCCGCAACCTCGGCTTCATCTTGGACCCCCTGTGTTCCTGTGCTCCGTCCCCTGGACCGTGTGCCCACTACCACTGCCCCCAGGTCCCTGTTGTTGTTGGGGTGGTGGGTTATCCTGGGTTCCCTGTAGTGGTGGACACACAGCTGATTGACGTGTCCTGGGTACGATGGTATGGGCCCGCTGTGTGGGTGCTGTGCTGGTGTTACCAGAGGGTGGGAGGTCTGTGTTGGGCTGTGCCTGTGCAAGGGGAACCGACTGTCCCGAGGCCCACGATGGTCCGGGCTGGTCATCTGGATCCAGTTGGCCAGAGCTGCTGTCGTCACTGTGGGCCTCTTTTGTGGGTGGAGTGGAGATGTCTGGACCCTCCTGTGTGGTGACGTTACGTAGTGGTCCTGCAGGGGTATAAGAGCATGATTATTGCATGTGTGTGTGTCATGGTGTGCAATGGGTGGGTGTGCGTGTACCCCAGTGCAAGCATTCCTGTGTGGGGGCTTGGGTGATGATGGTTGGGGGGTGTTATGGGTATGTGCAGTGAGCATGCTTTAGTGATGGGTGTCCATGCTTAGTTGTGTCATGCAGGGCTTGGTGTTGGGATGTGTGGTTTGTGGTATTAGTACATTAGTGAGGAGTTGGAGTGATAGGGAAGGGGGTGAGGGTGGGGGTGTGTGATAGCATGCAGGTAGGGTGGGGGATATGATAGTTAAGATTTGACTTACCAGTGTCCATTCCTCCACCGACTCCTCCGAGGCCCTCTGGATGTATGATGGTCAAGACCTGCTCCTCCCATGTTGTTAGTTGTGGGGGAGGAGGTGGGGGTCTGCCGCCAGTCCGCTGAATCGCGATGTTGTGCCTGGAGACCACTGAACGCACCTTCCCCCGTAGGTCGTTCCACCTCTTTCTGATGTCTTCCCAATTTCTTGGATGCTGTCCCACAGCGTTGACCCTGTCGACGATTCTTTGCCATAGCTCCATCTTCCTGGCTATGGAGGTGTGCTGCACCTGTGATACAAATAGCTGTGGCTCTACCCGTACGATTTGCTCCACCATGACCCTGAGCTCCTCCTCGGAAAACCTGGGATGTCTTTGGCGTGACATGGGGTGGTGTAGGTGATGTGTGGGGTGGTGTATGTGTTGATGAGTGTGGTGATGTGTGGTGGTGTGGGGTGTTTTGAGCGTGGATGTTGTATGGGTGATGGTGTTGTGTGCCTCTGTGTGGTGGGGTTGTCTATTGCTGTGGTCTCTGTCTGTCGCCTTCTTCTCTGATTTTTGGTCATTGGGGTTTGTGGGTGATGTGGGTGTGTGTTTTATATTGTGTTGGGTGTGTGGGAGTGGTGTTTGTATGTGTATCAGATGTGTGTATTTTGAATTGTCCAATGTGGCGGTGTTTTGGAGATGTGTGTGTATTTTGAGCGCAGCTGTATGTACCGTCAATGGAATACCGCGGTTGAATGACCGCCGCGTGGATTCGTGTGTCGTGATAGCATGGCCGTGTTTCTGTTGGCGTGACGGTGGAGGAATTGTTTTCGCCAGTTTATCACTGACCTTTGTTGTGCCGGACTTGTGTGGGTGTCTGAATTTCGGAGGATTCCGTGCTGTGGGTCATAATAGCTGTGGCGGAATTCCGTGGCCGCGGCAGTTTATGGGCGGTCTTCTGTACGGCGGTAAGCGGCTTTTACCGCCAATGTTGTAATGACCCCCAATATCTCAAAAGTGGAGGGAGGCATCCAAAAAGTTAGGAGTAACACCCTAAGGCTGTCAGGTCTAACAGTCTATATGAGGCTCTGGTGTGGTATCCAGCCACATTCCTTTGATTACATTAGGAATGGGTCCAGAGGTAAGTCACTAATGTAGTCCACAAGTATACTTAGCATCTTTGTCAATGTGTATCTTTGTCTCATAACAGGTCCCTTACTCCCACATGCCTGTTGTCACCTTCCCACGGGTCATATTTGTCCTCTGCAGGCTAATTGCATTGATGACAGTGCCACATTGCAGACAGTGTGTTGATTACTGTGAGGCCATGATATCTGACTCAGTGGCTTGGTCACATAGTAGACACTGAGCAATGAATGCCTAGGTATGTTGGATGCTATCTCTGTAGGATGGACACATATGTCCAAAGGACTGTTATGTGATACAGGTACATACCACAGGACCCCACCACCTGAAGTAGCATGAGTCTGCTTATGTTAGTTGACATGTCCACACATGGACAGGGCAGACACGTCCTGTACTGACCATGTCCATCCCTTTGCTGTAACAATGTGCAATGTTTGAGTTTGTACTCTGCCAGTTGCCTGTAGGATTCTGTATTCTGAGAGTCATTCTCACATAGTATGAATATTTTGGTCCAGTCATGGCTAAGGAGTTTACCCTTCAGAAGCCACAGAGGTGTGTTGTGTCTCATAGTGGCTCATATCTCATTCAGGTTGCTAGAGCATGCCCCACATGATGTCAGTAAGCTTGCATAGTCTTTGTAGGGCCTGAGCAGGGTAATGGGTTAGTCTTCAGATGGACAAATGAATGTATGCAGTCATGTTCCTGTACTTCTTGGCTTGTTTGTGTCACACTTGGGGAGTATTGACAAATGGGCAAGTTCTAGCTTGATGTTATTGAAATGTATGTGACTCAACCATTTGTGATAATACTTATGGACATGATCTCTTGATTTGTCTTTCGCATCCATGCAGGTCAATGCCCATCAAAAGAAAGAGATATGGAGAGCCATCTTCAAGAAGGTACGGACTGTGTGGGTCCACAGCTGGCAGAGCGTGCACTGCATAAAAGGTGGGAGGACCTGAGACGCTGGGCCCAGAAGATCACAGAGGCCCAGCTGGGGCTGTCCTCCCAACTTGGGCAGGATGCCTGTCGGACCATGACCCCTGTAATGGTCCGCATTCTGTCAGTGGCCTCTCCAGAGCTTGATGGGTGTTTGAGGGCAGCACAGCAGCCACAAGGACGAGAGTACAGGGCATATTCCTGCATGTCCCATTACCAAGTGATTGAGTTAGGTTCTGTTATCTCCCTCTGACAATTAGGGATGTGCCATGTGTCACACAGTAAATGAGTTTGTGTAGACATGCCATGTGTTGTATAATAATATGCCTTGCCTATTAGCCCAGGAACCTAGAACACAACTGGGTGGAATCCACAAACCATTTGCTTTGCAGGCACAACATATGACTGTGTATATTGAACAATCAAGTATTGTTTATTGTTGTGGTGGGTGTAATTTCTATGCAACAGACTACTACTCCTAAACGTTCCAGGCCAAAGGTAAGTAGGTGATGCATCAGTGTCCACTGCCATGTGTCTTGGTAAATGTGTTTATAGGCATCTGCCACCCAGAAGCTAGTTGTCTTCAATGTATGATGAATGCTGGTACCTCACTGCAGTCTGTAATGTGAATATGTCCAACATAGGTGTGCCAGGGCTTACATTGTTTTTTGGATGCAGCTATAACTTTCCCTTGGTAAGTGGGTAATGACCATTGACATGATTCACATGCCATCACTCTTGCCGACATTCCTTGAGCCTGCATGTCAGCATGTGACCCTTTCTCTTCAGACTACATTTGTGAGCTGTAGTGTCATGCATGGTCTACCTATGTTGATGAGATGATTTCGGTATTCCCTCACAGATATGTGCATGCCACACTGTTTGTGGAATAGTACATTTACAATGGGGATACTTTTCATGTTGTGCCACAGACAGGAGAGTGTCACCATTGATCCTTGACTGACACATACCCTCACGCATCAGAGCATGTAATTTGGCACGTACAACTGCAGTAGCAATGAGGGGCATGACAGATAGGCCTAGAGTATAGAGCCACAATGTGAACATCTATGCCCTTTATGTGGCATCATGTGGAAAAGTGCACTGCACATGTGTAATGGGTAAGGTTTGTGCCCTTACTGTTGGCATGCATCATGGAGTGACATGCAGTTATGCTGAAATCATGTGTGTTTGGTTACAGGCATTCATCTACAGACAGACATCTAGGTTTGCATGACCAACATGTGGACAGTGATGTAGCTTCCCATTTGGCAACATGTTGAGGGCGTTCTACAAGTCCTTGCAAATCGCTGTGTCTCTCCAACATGCAAAGGACTAATGGCTTCTACTGCTGCACTGAAAGTATTTCATTGTAAGGGGTGCCAGCCTTTAGTGGTGATTACCCCGTGGCTCACTGATTCATTGCGCTGTGGATTTTGTCTTATTGCACATGATGTCTACAGTGTCCATTTCCATGTCACGTGTGTAGCCTATCTGACCAACATTAATACTACCGCCATGACTCTATTGGGACAAATATTACTTAGTGGAGTGTGCATTGTTGATATGTTTCCAGTGTGACATGGGTATTTCCATGTCACCTTCTCCAGGATATTGTGCTATGGTCATCAACATGGCATGAATTTGTTCATTTTCTATTGTTGGGTCATCATGTATATGACACATAGATGTGTGCATGTCCTTGTGTGGAATGTGTGGAAACACTTTGTGCATTGGCCTACTATTGTATGCCTACAAGTGACTGAGGTCTGCTCCATGGGGCAAAGGTTTGAGAGTGATGGTGTCTCCTAATGGTTGAATAGTTATTGTGATTGTAAAACTTCAGCCATGCAATTGTAGTTTTCTGAGGTCCTGATTTTCCTGTGGGCAACTGTTGACAGTTCAGATGGCATGCATACATATGGTATGGTACATATATGGACCACTTAAGTGGACTTTGTTGCTGGGGCCTACTTGACATCATGTTACTATATGGTAACCAGAGCTGTTGTTCAAGTGTGATCCTGGACATGTGAAGACCCTATTTCTCTTTGTATTTGCATAATCTGCACCAGCAAGGAGAGGGGGCACAGCTGAGAGGGATAGTATCTGGCTACGGGACCTTGGGTCAAGGCATCACTGACACAGAGGGACCCAGTGGCCTGGAAGATGAAGGGAGTGCCACCGGGCCCCTCAGCACTGGATTCTTCCTCCAGTGGCCAATCCCTGGTGGTGGCAGATCCATTGGGGCATCGGCCTGTACCATCCTTGTCCACCACCCCAAGTTCTATCACCACCCTCCTGGTTGCTCCCCACCTGGTTGGCCTTGCCCACTCACCCAGGATTGTGGGCATCTCCTTTGCTGCAGGCACCTCTACTCCAGCCCATGTTGCCCCTACCTCCCTCAGTGAGGAGGCTATTGACCTCCTGAGAAGTATCTCTGTGGGTCAGACAGCCATTGTGAATGCTATCCAGGGACTGGCAAGTCAGTAACACACTGTAACACACTGAGTCCTAGACCACACAAATGCACATAGCATCCTCAGAAAACAATATACTCGCAAGACCCAATGTCATACACACATCACTGACTACAACACATCCTCAAACTACAGAACACACAAACAAACTCATTCTCATTAATGCTCACTCTGCAGTAATCTATGCTTGCTGGCAGATCTCATCGTCTATCACAATCATGATGCTCTCTTCAAATAAACATGGCTGAATACCACATCGTCTCTCATCCTTGACACCTTCTTCCCATAGACAACAGCATTTATTATGTGGAATGTCAACACAAGAAGGGAAGAAGCCTCACTGTCATGTATAAGCCATCCCGGTCCTGCACCCCAGGCAAGCGAGAGACACTCAACTCCATGGAGCTCCTGACATGCTATCTCCCACTGTTTACAACTCTGACATCTATTTTCCATCTCACTTACAAACATCCTTGAGTAAAAAAGGACTCCATCTAATAAATTAACAATTAATTATTCATTTATTGCTAATTACTTAATTGACTGTTAATTATGTAAATTGTGTAATAATTATATTTTAAGTTATATACTTGGTGCAGGTTGTTGGGTTTGTAGGGGTATGGGGTCAGAAGTTTACTAAGTAACAATTATTTAACAACTATTCATTTATTAATTATTATTCAATTGATTATTAAATATGTTAATTGTGTTATATGTATTTATTTTAGTTATATTCTAGGTGTGCACTTCTAGGTTTGTGGGAGTATAGTGTGAGAATCTAATGAAATAATACATTATCATTTTTTAATTAATAACTATCATTAAAAAAATGTATAACCATGTACATTTTTAATTGTTTATTAATTTTAGATATATAATTTTCCTATTAAGAGTATATACTTTTCCTATTAAGAATGTTATATTTCTGGTCTTTTAATAGGGTTATTAAAATAGGTTCTGTGTTTAAAGTGCTGCACAGACTAGAGTGGGAATAGTAAATAATACCCATTAGGAGTCCAACACTTGCCCTACTGTTGCACAGGCTGGAGTCGGAATAGTGAATTTAACTCCTCAGAAGTCTAACACTTGCCCTACTGTTCCACAAACTGAATTGCTAATAGTAAATTTAACCCCTTCAAATTCTAAAGCTTTCCCTACTGTTGCATAGACTGGAGAGGGATTAGTAAATTTAACACCCCTGTAGTCCAATGCTTTCCCTATTGTTGCCCAGTCTGGAGAGGAAATAGTAAATGTAACCACTTGAAGTCCAACACTTTCCCTACTGTCGCAAAGACTGGAGTAGGAATGGTAAATATGACCCCTCAGAAGGCCATTGCTACTGCTGCACAAACTGGAGTTGGAACAGAATTGCACAGACTGGACTTGAAATAGTAAATGTTACCTCTCCGAAGTCAAACACTTTCCCTACTGTTGCATAGAATGGAGTGGGAATAGAAAATTGTACCCCTCCAAAGTCCAATGCTTCCTTACTGTAGAGCAGACTAGAGTGGGAATAGTAAATGTAACCCCTGCAAAGTCCACCACTTTCCCTACTGTTGCACAGACTTGTAAGGGATGCTACATTTTACCTTTCAAATGGCAACACTTTTCTTACTGTTGCACAGACTGGACTGAGAGTAGTAAATGGAACCCATGCAAAGTCCAACGTTGTCCCTACTCTTGCACAATCTGGAGTTGGAATAGTAAATTTTACCCCTCCGAAGTCCAACACTTTTTTTTTACTGTTGCACAGACTATAGTGGGAATAGAAAATGTTAGTCTTCTGAAATCCAACACTTTCCTCACTGTTGTACAGACAGGAATGGTACTATTATCTTTTGGGGGGATTTAAATACTTTTTAAAACATTTTTTTTAAATATATACTATTACTGGTTGTTTGATTAATTTAATTTTGTTTGTTAGTTTACAGATATTTTAAAAAACTTTATAATTTATTTATTATAGTGTTTAATATTAATTAATTTGGTAATGTATTAAACATTTTGTACTTGTGTTTTGATATTTTTTAGGTTTCATTTAAATATATATAAATATATATTTATATAGGTATGCTTTTATAGTAGTAATTAAAACAAATTAAAAAAGTTATAATATATATATATATATATGTATATTTTAATAGTGTTACATTATCTATCTGTATCTATAACTGTGTGTATATATATGTGTGTATATATATATATATATATATGTGTGTGTGTGTTTTTACGTGAGAATATATTTATATACATTTTTTTAATTATCTCATATTACATTCATGTTCTATGCTAAAATATTTGCGATTTATTCTTTTAAACTCTATCTATCTATCTATCTATCTGTCTATCTATCTATCTATCTATCTATCTATATTTCTCTCTCTCTCTATATATATATATATATATATAATAAAAATCAATATTTTTGTATTATTTTTAACAATATTAATAAAAGTGAGATTTTGGTTCTGAGATTTTTGTACTTACCATTATAAGTATAGGTAGACAATATTTTGTCATCTATATCTCTTACTCGATCTTTGTGGGTCTCGAAATTTGTTGTGCCAATATTATGTCAGATATCAAATTTATCTGGATAGCGTGGATGAATAAATAAGTGATAGGGAAATAGGCCTTGAAAACCTTTTATGTTTGGTCGATTAGAATAATGTTTTTGTAAGTAGCAGTTTCTAATCACTATCCTAACTATAATTTTTTCTTGCATATTTGTTTTCTTGTTCCGAGATAAGTACCTCATTGTTTGACAATCTATTTAGTTACAGAGATTGCCCATATTTACCAGTCTGGAAAATGGGATTTTTCTGGAGACAAAATGAAAGAACTAGGCAAGACTAAAAAGAACAAAATCATATTTCCAATACTTATGAGTAGTGTAATGTGTGAACCACAGAAACAGATATTGTCTAATATCTTGTAAACTGAAGTACATTTGTGACTCCACTGAACAATTTAAAACAAGGTTGCCTTTCACCTTTTGGTCGAGGAATGCCTCAGTGACTTGCAATATTTTTATAATGTACAACATTATATTACATGTGTCATCAGTATACAGAAAAAAATGTAAGATCAGAACATAAAATTAGCTGAACCAGCAGAACAACATGCACATTTAAAAAAGTCTTGACAGGATAGAACCTTGTGGATTCCCACAGAGAAGATGCCGGAGAAAGAACACTGCCGTTTTAGTAAAATCCATTGCCATCTGGAGTCCAAAAACACTTCAAACTAGACTATTGCTGAGTCTCTGGCAGCATGATTGCCAAGTCTGCAAATAGCCCGGATAAATGTGTCAGCATCCAGAAAATGATAGGATACTAAACTTTCTGGAGATTACATGGATTTGGTTCAAACCATGGAATTGACATTTTTATCCCATAAACACCAACAGATTCAGTCCACCATTCTCAGATAGCAGGAGAATGTGTGTCAAGCCATGCCATAGCAATATAAAGGGCCTCATTACGAGGCTGGCAGCCTTTAGACCGCCAGCCCTGCATTGGTGGTCAGGACTACTGCTGCTGTGGCAGCCTAATCGCCACATTAGGACTATGGTGGTCAGACCGCCAGGGTTCCGCCATCTCCGCTAGGATCGGTGATCCTGATGGGTTGACAAGTGGCAGAGATTGTAATCCGCCAGACCAGCGCTGCCTGCAGCGCTGCCCTGCGGATTACAACCTCGTTCTATGCTAGCCATTTCACCACCATAAAAAGGCTGGAAGAGAACAGGTGCAGGGGGCTACAGGGCTCCCCCTGCCCAGCGCTGTCACAATGTTCACTGTGTGCACCCTGCTGGCGATGCGCATTGCCACCGGCTCGTTTACATGCCGGAGACAATGCTGTAGGGTGTTTCCCGCTAGACCTGCGGGCGGACACCATGGTGTCCGCTCGCAGGCTAGTGGGAAACACCTAATAGGTTTGAGGAACACGAACGCCGGTGGCGAAGACCACGGTGAGTTCTACACTTACGACACAGGGGAGGTAAAAAACAGTGACACACACATGCAATACGCAACACCCCCACCCCCACCCTCACCCACGACAACACACACACCAATACGTATTGATACATCACAGTTACACCCCCCAACCCTCCCTGGAAGAATGCAAGGACGAAAGGAAATGAGTCAAATGATTGTAATATATTAAAAAACAGTAATGAAAAATATTTCCATATATACACATTTACACTATGAACAATTATATACACCGAGAACACAAGTCCAAGGGATTCCACCATCTTAGTCCGTGGACCACTGGGCCCAAAAGGCATGGGCGAGGCCCACACTCATCATCAGATAGAAATAAAACAGGCACCTCAGGGGGAATGGAAGGCGGGGGCACCTCAGCCGGATTAGTGCATGACGCCAGCTCCACGAGGGGGCTCCATGCCCGTTGATGTATCCTGGGGAGTGCAAAGCCACAGTCTCTCAAGTCTCTCAAGTGGGTGGGTTGCCCACTGTTCAATCCTGGGGAGTGCAAAGCCACAGTCTCTCAAGTCTCTCCAGTGGGTGGGTTACCCACTGTTCAATCCTGGGGAGTGCAAAGCCACAGTCTCTCAAGTCTCTCCAGTGGGTGGGTTGCCCACTGTACAATCCTGGGGAGTGCAAAGCCACAGTCTCTCAAGTCGATAACAGTGGGTGGGTTTCCCACTGTTCAATCCTGGGGGGTGCAAAGCCACAGTCTCTCAAGTCTCTACAGTGGGAGGGTTGCCCACTGTTCAATCCTGGGGAATGCAAAGCCACAGTCCCTCAAGTGGATAACAGTCTCCAATGGTTCTGGAGGGGGCTTGGTGTCCAGAGTGCTTCATACTGCCAAGGACAGAGGTAGTGGATGACTTTCTCCACTGGTTCTGGATGGGGCTTGGTGCCCAGAGTGCTTCATCCTGCCAAGGACTGAGGTAGTGGATGCCTTTCTCCACTGGTTCTGGAGGGGGCTTGGTGCCCAGAGTGTTTCATCCTGCCAAGGATAGAGGTAGTGGATGCCTTTCTCCACTGGTTCTGGAGGGGGTTTGGTGCCGAGAGTGCTTCATCCTGCCAAGGACTGAGGTAGTGGATGCCTTTCTCCACTGGTTCTGGAGGGGGCTTGGTGCCCAGAGTGCTTCATCCTGCCAAGGACAGAGGTAGGGGATGCCTTTCTCCACTGGTTCTGGAGGGGGCTTGGCTCCCAGAGTGCTTCATCCTGCCCGTGGCGGCCTCAGCAGCATAGTAATCATTGGCGCTCACTGTCCTGCGGTGGTGCTTGCGGTCTTGTCCTGGGCAGCGGGGCTGCTGCTGGCGGTCATGTTTTGGGCAGCGGGGCTGCTGGCGGTCTTGTCCTGGGCAGCGGGGCTGCTGCTGGCGGTCTTGTCTTGGGCAGCAGGGCTGCTGGCGGTCTTGTCCTGGGCAGCGGGGCTGCTGCTGGCAGTCTTGTCTTGGGCAGCGGGGCTGCTGGCAGTCCTGTCCTGGGCAGCAGGGCTGCTGCTGGCGGTCTTGTCCTGGGCAGCGGGGCTGCTGCTGGCGATCTTGTCTTGGGCAGCGGGACTGCTGCTGGTGGTCCTGTCTTGGGCAGCGGGGCTGCTGGCGGTCTTGTCCTGGGCAGCGGGGCTGCTGCTGGCGGTCCTGTTTTGGGCAGCGGGGCTGCTGGCGGTCTTGTCCTGGGCAGCGGGGCTGCTGCTGGCAGTCTTGTCTTGGGCAGCGGGGCTGCTGGCGGTCTTGTCCTGGGCAGCGGGGCTGCTGCTGGCAGTCTTGTCTTGGGCAGCGGGGCTGCTGGCGGTCTTGTCCTGGGCAGCGGGGATTCTGGCGGTCTTGTCCTGGGCAGTGGGGCTGCTGCTGGTGGTCTTGTCTTGGGCAGCGGGACTGCTGCTGGTGGTCCTGTCTTGGGCAGCAGGGCTGCCCGCGGTCTTGTCCTGGGCAGCGGGGCTGCTGCTGGCGGTCTTGTCTTGGGCAGCGGGGCTGCTGGCGGTCTTGTCCTGGGCAGCGGGGCTTCTGGCGGTTTTGTCCTGGGCAGCGGGGCTGCTGCTGGCGATCTTGTCTTGGGCAGCGGGACTGCTGCTGGTGGTCCTGTCTTGGGCAGCAGGGCTGCTGGCGGTCTTGTCCTGGGCAGCGGGGCTGCTGCTGGCGGTCCTGTTTTGGGCAGCGGGGCTGCTGGCGGTCTTGTCCTGGGCAGCGGGGCTGCTGCTGGCAGTCTTGTCTTGGGCAGCGGGGCTGCTGGCGGTCTTGTCCTGGGCAGCGGGGCTGCTGCTGGCAGTCTTGTCTTGGGCAGCGGGGCTGCTGGCGGTCTTGTCCTGGGCAGCGGGGCTTCTGGCGGTCTTGTCCTGGGCAGTGGGGCTGCTGCTGGTGGTCTTGTCTTGGGCAGCGGGACTGCTGCTGGTGGTCCTGTCTTGGGCAGCAGGGCTGCCCGCGGTCTTGTCCTGGGCAGCGTGGCTGCTGCTGGTGGTCTTGTCTTGGGCAGCGGGACTGCTGCTGCTGGTCCTGTCTTGGGCAGCAGGGCTGCCCGCGGTCTTGTCCTGGGCAGCGGGGCTGCTGCTGGCGGTCTTGTCTTGGGCAGCGGGGCTGCTGGCGGTCTTGTCCTGGGCAGCGGGGCTTCTGGCGGTTTTGTCTTGGGCAGCGGGGCTGCTGCTGGCGGTCTTGTCCGCCGTGCTGATCTTCCCACACTTGCCCGTTTTAATGTGCCCCTTCCACAGCTTGGATAGTGTTGCAGCTGTCTCCACACTCCCAACTGTACCCCTGGGAGCGGCTTTGTTGGCTGATTTCTTTCCCCTCTCCCGCCGGGCACTGGACAACTTTTTATGCTGGACAGGTGGGGGACTGTCCGTACTCTGGCTCCTTGCCACACTGGCTGCCCTGCTGCCTGGTGCACTCCATAATCTGGTGACTACTGGCACCACTGGTCCCGCCGATGTTGTGGCTGAGGTGCTAGGTTGGGACCTGGAGAGTCGGGCCCTAGGAGACTGAAGAGGTGGGGGAGGTGAGGGAAAGAGGTCAAGGTTGGCCAGGAAAAGTTTCTTCGGAACACTGGGATGGGTAGCTGGAGGGGATTTGGGAGTGGAGGAAGAGGTAGTGGTTGTAGGAGGTGTACGTTTGTTGACTTTGGGTGAAGGTGCATGGGCTGGAGGCTGTCGTGAGGTGGATGGCTGTTGGGTGGTTGTGTGGCTGCGTTTGTGTACCTTGGGAGGTGGCCTCACAGAAACACTGGGAGAGGACACAGGGGACGTGTGAATGGTAGTGGGGGTGGTGACTGCACGTGAGCGGGTGTGTTGGTGTGTGTGCTGGTGATGGACGTAGTGGCTGAGGATGTAGTGCATGCAGGTGTGAGTGGAGACGAGACAGGGAGGGAGGAGGGAGACGAGGAGGAGGGGGACACAGTGGAGGCAGTGAATGTTGGTGTGTCTGCATGGGTCTGATGCTTGCGTGAGTGCCTGTGGGATGTGTGGTGCTTATGTTTGCCTGAGCTTCCCTTGTGTGTTGAGGTGTGTGCATGCTGGTCTGATGGTGTGCTTGGGATAGGCTGAGGTACAGCGGTGTGGGTCTGGGTGGAGGAAGTTGGAGGGGGGAGGCTAGAGACAGGGACAATGACTGCCATCAGAGCTGAGTCTGAAATGCTCGCTGAAGGGCTGCCTGACCAGAGTGATTGCCCTCTAGGTATGCATTGGTTTGTTGCAACTGCCTCTCTACACCCTGGATGGCATTCAAAATGGTAGACTTCCCAACAGTGAGGGACCTGAGGAGGTCAATGGCCTCCTCACTGAGGGCAGCAGGGGTGACTGGGGCAGGGCCTGAGGTGCCTGGGGCGAAGGTGATACCCACCCTCCTGGGTGAGCGGGCACTGGGCAAAAGCTGAGGGGCTGCTGGGAAGGCGGTGCTGGTAGGGAGGGTGGCAGCTGTACCTGTAGATGCGGGGGGAACAGATGGGCCTGCCACCGCAAGGGAGCTCCCATCAGAGGAGGAGTACATATCGCTGGTGTCAGCTCCTGTCCCCGCCGTGGAGCTCCCCTCGCCCTCCGTCCCACTGGTGAATTCCGGTTCCGTTGTCTCGCCCTCCAGGGCAATAGGGGATGCAGCTCCCTCCTGCTCCGGTGCCACTGCTCCTCCGCCTGATGATGCTAATGCAGACAAGAACAGGGAGACCACAAAAAGGGGGGTAAGACAGAAGAAAGACAGGTTGAGTGCATGCAGTACAGGTACTGTTGGCGGACACGACAGACACAGAAGCCCCCTGCACTACGCCGCGCACTTGGAGTCCACTATTCAATCCCAGGGACATGGGTTACAAGGCTATGGTCAATTTCTGCACACAAGGATGTCACAGGAGCCTGACTAGGTGTAATTGGCACTGTACACAGGTGGGGTGGGGTGCCACAGGGCATGCCTTAAGTAGGGTCCTTGCCTACTAAATTCACCCTGGCCTAGGGGAACCCACAGCCTACCTCTCCCACCCAGACACCCACAATGCGTGCTGTATCAGCAGAATGAGAGTGTACTCACCCCCTTGTTGCTGTTGCGATGCCCTCAAGCGCCCATCCAACTCCGGGTACGCCACCTCCAGGATCCTGAACATCAGGGGGGTCACCCCTCCCACGTTGGGAGGCAATCCCCAGCTGGGCCTCCGCCGTCTTGCTCCAGCGGCAAATGTCCTCCCATCTTTTCTGGCAGTGGGTGCTCCGTCTGTGGTAGACCCCCAGGGTCCCGACTTCCTTGGCGATGGCACGCCAAATGTCCTTCTTCTGGTGGGTGCTGACCTACAGGAATAGTACAGGGGAAAAGGAGAAGATATTACCGCCTGCACTGTCACAGTCATTGGCCTGCATCCCTACCCTTGCCATGACGCACATGCACTCACCGTCTTTTCATGCACGCCTCATTCTCACCCCCCCTATCTTTCATCCACCCCACTCCACACAGGCATTGCCAATTTGGCATGCTCACAGTGTAATTACCTGTTTGTCTGGAGGACCGTAAAGAAGCGTGTACTGGGGGACGACCCCATCCACGTGTTTCTCCAATTCCTCCGATATGAAGGCAGGGGCCCTTTCCCCAGACACACGAGCCATTGTCTCTTCCAGACTGAGGTCACAGCAGCACTTGCAGTGTAAGTCCTCCCCTGTCGAAGATCAGGTATCAAGTGATTAAACAGAGAGAAAATGGCGGTCACGTCCGCGGTGGTGCGGACCGTCACCGCCGGCGTACATCGTCATTGGCTCCTGGGACCCATAGGGTCCAATGTTAACCAATGCAGGATTGCGCTGCGGTCTTTGACCGCCTACCGCGACTATGTACAACGCCAGCGCAGTTACCTCATATCCCCTTGTGTCACTTTACAGGTCAGGCCGCCACCATTTCATGGGCCCACATGGCATAATTTTTGACTGCGTCACACATATGTAGGCCTTGCCTAAACACTCATACAGGCTAATTTCGAATTGCTACTATTTTCAGAGTAAGCTGTATTTACGTACCTCAGAGTTGGTTGACTCTCTGCTCGCTGTTCTCCTCCATAGGCACAGTCCGCTGGGGCATGTGAGGAGATGGCGGCATCCTCCGGTGTACAGACTGCTGGTGGACCTGTCGAAAATGGAGGAGCGACATGTGATCATCACCTACAGACTTGATCGTGCCACAATCCAGGAACTGTGTGCCCAGTTGGAGCCAGACCTGATGTAAGCTATCCGCCATCCCACAGGAATCCACCCTCAAGTGCAGGTGCTGTCAGTACTCCATTTCCTAGCAAGTGGGTCTTTTCAAACTACAGTGGCCATAGCATCAGGGATGTCCCAGCCTATGTTTTCCAATGTGTTGTCCAGAGTGTTGTCTGCACTGCTGAAACACATGCAGAGCTACGTCGTTTTCCCTCAGGTGGAGGATTTGCCTACAGTGAAAGGTGATTTCTATGTCCTGTGACATATCCCCAACATCATAGGTTCCACTGATGGGACACATGTGGCCTTGGTACCCCCCGCAGGAGTGAACAGGTGTACAGAAACTGGAAGAGTTACCATTCCATGAATGTGCAGATGGTGTGTTTGGCAGACCAGTACATATCCCATGTTAATGCCAAATTCCCTGGCTCAGTGCATGACGCTTACATCCTGCGGAATAGCAGCATCCCTTATGTGATGGGGCAACTCCAGAGGCACCGAGTGCGGCTATTAGGTGAGCACATGGACCCAATACAGTGGGAATAGTTGTCTGGGTCTGTGGATGTCCCTATGAGTTTGTGTGTGTCTAACAGTTGTCCTTCGCCATTTGCAGGTGACTCTGGTTACCCCAACCTGTCATGGCTACTGACCGCAGTGAGGAATCCCAGGACAAGGGCAGAGGAACGCTACAATGAGGCCCATGAGCGGACTAGAAGGATTATAGAGCGAACCTTCGGCCTCCTGAAGGCCAGGTTCCGGTGCCTCCATTTGACAGGTGGTTCCCTATTCTACTCACAAAAGAAGGTATGCCAGATCATTGTAGCCTGCTGTATGCTTCACAACTTGGCTTTGCGACGACAGGTGCCTTTTCTGCCAGAGAATGTTCCGGATGGAGGTCTTGTGGCAGCTGTGGACCCTGTGGACAGTGAAGACGAGGAAGCAGAAGAAGAGGACATCGACAACAGCAACACGGTGATCCTGCAATACTTCCAGTGAGACACAGGTAAGAAGACAACACTGCCTGCTACATCTGATTTAAATGTACTTCCTCTCTACTGTCTGTCATTTTCACCCAGTGTGTGGTCACTGAGATGTCACTTTCCCTTATGATTTCACAGATGTGGGTCCCACTGTGTGACTGTGAACACCAGGGCAGTGCGCACTCTATTGGCGACTAGAATGCAAAAACCCAGCACTCTCAAAACAACTTAATTTATGCATTGTGCTGATATGTTGTTGTTTAACCTTTTGTATTGCAGAGTTCAATCCTGAAGACTTATTTTTAATGTGCTTAAAAATGCTGTTCATTTGCAATGTATTGCTGCAGGCTTTCAGAGTGTGTTCGGGTGTGGTCCCTTTCCAGGGCCTTCTAGAGACTTTCCCTGCAACATGCCTGGGTTGGTTGTGGGCTGGTCCAAGACTCTATAAAAAGGAGCCAGCCCAGCTCCAAGTGCTCACTATTCATAGGTCCCGGTGCAGAGCAGCAGCTACTTCCTGAGCTCCTGTCCCGGTGGCCTATTTGATCTTCCAGACATCTGACTTTCATTCTTTATTTGGAGATCCTTGTTCTGGGTGGTAAGGTGGTGGTTGGGCTGGCCTCTCGACGCTGTTATCGAGAACGCTCATGTTCTTGGGCCTAATTCTTTTATGATTTGACAGAGTACTTTGCACGTGTGAAATATGCGCTTGAGTGTTTGTGACATTTGCAGGGTGACATGCGAATCGGCAAGACACACGATTCGTTTCATGATAATTTAATCTTGTTATTCATTGCACGCTACCATTTCTTGACAGTTGCATGGTGGCTTAAGAATCTGCAAGACGCGCAATTTGTTTTATGGTGTTTTAACTTTGTTATTCATTGCGCGCTACCATTTCTTGACATTTACATGGTGGCTTAAGAATCGGCAAGACGCGTGATTCGTTTTATGGTATTTTAACTTTGTTGTTCATTGCGCGCTACCATTTCTTGATATTTACATGGTGGCTTAAGAATCGGCAAAAGAAGCTTTTTGCCGATCTTGTTATTCATTGTGAGCTGTTATTTCTTGGCAATTAGATCGTGGTTTACGAATCGGCAAGACGTGCGATTTGTTTAATGATGATTTGACTTTGATATTCATTGCGTGCTACGATTTCTTGGCTTTTTACATGGTGACACTCGAATCGGCAAGACGCACAATTCTCTCCTCGAGTTTAATTCATGTTGTTTACTGTATGCCACTATTCTAAGATATTTATCATGTAATATTCGAGTTGACAAGTTATGTGATTTGTTTTTCCTGAATCCATATTGTGTTATTCATGGTGCACAATCCTTTTATGGTGTTTACTATATATATATATATATGTATATATATATATAGATAAATCTACAATATGCGTTGAAACATTTTAAGAGTACACAGAAGATCAGAGTTTCTAGATGCAATATTGTATGGTCCTAGTATGCATTTCCAAAAAAGGATTTATATGACTGGTTTAAAATTTAGTCAGAATGTTTTTCTGATTCTCATGTAAAGGAAAGTACTTGAATAAGAACGTTTTCATTTAATCCATCTTGATTCCCTTACAGGAATTCGGCCATCTTGAAACTTAGTAATTTTAAACTTAATTCTTAGATTGTTCATGTTTTCAGAATGACTATGCTTAGAATCATAGTCTAGTATTGATTTCAGGAGATATAATTTTCATATTGTGTGTTCTAACCTTTTTCTTACTACAGGTCTCCTTCCCAGCTGCTTCCCTTCCTAATCCCCTCTTGAACTCTCTTAGACTCTGTGATTTATCTATCAGTCTTGGAGCTGTTCAGTGGTGGACGTGTTGGGAACATGCGCAGACCCGAGGATCTGGTGACTCTGACAGGGACATCTGCTTTGTTTCCTCATGGACTATAGCTGTGTGACATAGGTATGTTGACATTACATTTGAATGAGCATTTTGCCACTGTAATTGCTAATACACTATTTCAAAATCACAGACAGACTCCTGATTGTTTTGTGCTTTAAGGGTGTTTATTTAAGTGCTCAATATTGGAGGGGGTTGTAAAATGGTGAGGGGTCATGGTGGAGGAATGTCCATGGCAGAGTCCACTCTATTAGTCTCACAGGTGCATTGTCCAAAGGGGCATAGGAAGTGGAGCTGGGGCAGTTTAAGAATGGACAGGGTGACAAGGTGGGACAAAAGGATGACAATCAGGGTGGTCTCATTTCTTTGTGGGGATTTTGGCATCGTTCTCTGTCTTTGTTCTGGATCTCAGGGGCCGTTTGCGGGGTGGTTCTCCCTCAGCAGGGGGTGGGGTGCTGGTGTGGTGGTCCTGTGGCGGTGCCTCCTGTCCACTAGCACCGGCGGAGGTGGTGGGCAGTTCATCGTCCAGGCTAGTTTCAGGGGCCCCTTGTTGTGCCAGTGTCTCTCCTGCTGTTGATGAGTTCCTTCAGCACCCCTACAATGGTGCCCTGGGTGGAATTGATGGATTTTGAGTCCCTCCCTGAAGCCCAAATACTGTTCCTCCGGCAGCCGCTAGGTCGCCTGAACCTTGGCCAGTACTGTTGCCATCGTCTCCTGGGAATGGTGGTAGGCTCCCATGATGTTGGAGAGGGCCTTGTGGAGAGTGGGTTCCCTGGGCCTGTCCTCCTCCTGTTGCACAGCAGCCCTCCCAGTTCCCCTGTGTTCCTGGGCCTCTGCCCCCTGAACCGTGTGCCCACTGCCACTGCCCCCAGGTCCCTGGTGTTGTTGTGGTGGTGGGTTAGCCTGGGTTCCCTGTAGTGGTGGACACACTGCTGCTTGACGTGTCCTGGGGACAGAGGTATGGGCCCGCTGTGCTGGTGTTTCCAGAGGGGGGAAGGTCTGTAGTGGCTTGTGCAAGTGTGAGGGGAACTGACTGTCCCGAGGTCCCAGATGGGCCGGGCTGGTCATCTAGATCCAGTTGGACAGAGCTGCTGTCATCACTGTGGGCCTTTTCTGTGGGTGGAGTAGACATATCTGGACCCTCCTGTCCGGTGACATTGGGTAGGGGTCCTGCAGGGGAGTAAAAGCATGATTATTGCATCTGTGTGTGCCATGGTGTGCAATGGGTGGATGACCGTGTACCCCAGTGCTTGCATTCCTGTTTAGGACCTTGTGTGATAATGGTTTAGGTGGGTGTATGGGTATGTGCAGTGGCCATGCTTTGGTGATGGGTGTCCATGCTTTGGTGTTGCATGCAGGGCTTGGGATGTGTGGTTTGTGATATTGGGACATGTGTGAGGAGTTGGAGTGATGGGGGTGAGGGCGAGGGTGGGGGTATGTGATGGCATGCAGGTAGGGTGGGGGATGAAGTAGTAAAGATTTGTCTTACCAGAGTCCATTCCTCCAGCTACTCCAGCGAGGCCCTCAGGATGCAGTATAGCCAAGACCTGCTCCTCCAATGTTGTTAGTTGTGGGGGAGGAGGTGGGGTCCACCGCCAGTCCACTGTACCGCGATGTGGTGTTTGAGACCATGGAAGGCACTTTCCCCTGTAGGCCATTCCACCTCTTCCTGATGTCATCCCAAGTTCTTGGGTGCTGTCCCACTGCATTGACCCTGTCCACGATTCTTCGCCATAGCTCCATCTTCCTAGCTATGGAGGTGTGCTGCGCCTGTGATCCGAACAGCTGTGGCTCTACCCGGATGATTTCCTCCACCATGACCCTGAGCTCCTCCTCAGAGAACCTGGGGTGTCTTTGCGGTGCCATGGGGTGGTGTGGGTGATGTGTGGGGTGGTGTGTGTTGTGATGTGTGGTGTGATATTTAGAGGTGTGTTGTGTGAGGTGCGTGGATGTTATGTGGGTGATGGTGTTGAGTGCCTGTGGATGCAAGTTTGTAGATGGTGGTGTCTCTCTCTGGCCTTCTGTCGCAATTGTGGTTGTAGGGGATTGTGGGTGATGTGGGTGTGTGTTTTATATTGTATTGGGTGTGTGGGAGTGGTGTGTGTATATGTATCAGGTGTGTGTATTTCGAATTGTCCAATGTGGTAGTGTTTTGTAAGTGTGTGTACTTTGAGCACGGCGGTGTGTACCGCCAATGGATTACCGCGGTTGAAAGACCGCTGCGTGGATTTGTGGGTCGTGATAGTGTGGGCATATTCCTGCTGGCGTGACGGTGTGAATTTTGTTATTGCCAGTTTATCACTGACCTTTGGTGTGGCGGACTTGTATGGGTATCTGGATTTTGGTATATTCCGGGCTTTGGGTCATAATGCCTGTGGCGGAATTCCAGTGGCGGCGGTGGTGTGTTGGCGGTCTACTGCACGGCGGTAAGCAGCTTTTACCGCCAATGTTAAAATGACCCCCTTAATGCTTTCTGACAAAGAATGGTACTTTGACTGATTTCCTCAATATTAACAGTCGTACCAACTCTAACAGACTTGTTATCTGCCATGTACTGAAAATTGTCCCCTGTCCTTCCTATAATAGATGCTAGACTATTCCTATTGACACCATGTAGGTAGGGTCCGAAGTGTATCTAAAAATCTCACAGTTGATAAATCAAAATCAAAAGGAGGAAATGGGGAACTTGAAAATCCCATCACTGGTATGTGATACATCTTAACATGCTGCTCAAATGAATGAAATGTTGTCCACTAAAACTGTTGGCCCACATACTGCAAGGAGGGTTTTTCCATTTGAGGCACATAAATATCATGCAAAAATGAAGGATGCGGCAGATTGGCCACAAAGAGGTATATGTTGTATTTCCTGAAAATACTCTGGGTAACTCTTAAGTATAGGGATATTCTGCAAGTGTTTTAAGCATAGTTCTTTTGAAATGAATGATGTATGGTGAACAACTACAGTAGAGATCATACAGAGGTCATAATTCTTAGAATACGAGCAAATGTTTCTTAATAATAATGCCTGGCACATCGAACAGCCCATCCTACCCTACTCAGAGACAGTCAATGGAAGCGTAGTGCCCTAAGGAGCTTATTGCCAGATACCTTGGATTCTAGACCCAAAGAAGTATGGCGTGTAAGAAGTATAAAAAGCGAAGAAGAATGATCATATGGATAAGATTCTATGTCACAATCATCCTGGATGGATTGATCTTACTAGTGAATACATAAGGCTGCATCAGAAAGAAAGGAATTGTAGTTCAACTTGATTATTTATTCCATTTTAGTAGTACTTTAAATTCTAAGTTGTAACAGAAGAAACAAACTATGGGGCATATTTATACTCTGTTTGCGCAGGAATTGCGTTGTTTTTTTTTACGCAATTCCGACGCAAAACTAACTCCATATTTATACTTTGCCGTTAGACGCATCTAGCGCCAAAGTCCATGGAGTTTGCGTCATTTTTTAGCGTGGACACCTACTTTGCGTTAATGATATGCAAGGTAGGCGTTCCCGTCTAAAAAATTGACTCCGAGGCATGTGCGCCGTATTTACACTCCTGGGCAAAATTCACGCCCGGGAGTGGGCGGGTCAAAAAAAATGACGTACGGCTGCTTTTGCGCCGTTTTTTAGCGCCTGGACAAGGCAGGCGTTAAGGGACCTGTGGCTCGGAAGGAGCCCAGAGGTGCCCTCCCATGCCCCCAGGGACACCCCCTGTCACCCTTGCCCACCCCAGGAGGACACCCAAGGCTTGAGGGACCCATTCCAGGGACATTAAGGTAAGTTCCGGTAAGTATTTTTTTATTTTTTTTTGTGGCATAGGGGGGCCTGATTTGTGCCCCCCTACAAGCCACTATGCCCAATGACCATGCCCAGGGGACAGAAGTCCCCTGGGCATGGCCATTGGGCAAGGGGGCATGACTCCTGTCTTTGCTAAGACAGGAGTCATTTCTATGGGGGTTGGGAGTCGAAAAAAATGGCGCAAATCGGGTTGAGGCGAAAAATTTGCCTCAGCCTGACTTGCCCCATTTTTTGGCGCCCAAGCTCCATATCCCCCTACGCCGGCGCTGCCTGGTGTACGTCGTTTTTTTCCACGCACACCAGGCAGCGCCGGCGGCTAACGCCGGCTAACGTCATTGATTAAATACGGCGCCCGCATGGTGCTTCAGAATGGCGTTAGCCGGCGCAAATTTTTTTGACGCAAAACTTCGTTAGCGCAGTTTTGCGTCAAAAAGTATAAATATGGCCCTATGTGTCATGACTACTAGGTTGACTGTATAGTATCTGAGTCTTATTTTGATTCAAACAATATCTTTAAAAAATGATAAAAGCTCAGGGCTTCCATCTTAATTGCCCTAATCGCCATTGCTGGGTCAGGTGACACTGTAATATGTAACATTCAGCCTTGTGTAAAACTAAGGATGTGATTTTTAGAGCTTTTAAAATGCCATACAATGGTTTCAAATAAAGAGCCAAGAGCCAGGGTGAAATCAGATACTCCTGTCTTGTGTCTCTAGTAATCTCCATTTATAATTAAGATGACCAGTACAAGACATTTGTGCTGAAAGGCCACTATATGATGTGCACCCTACATAAACAAGAGGATACTTATCATAGTTAGTATCCAAGTGGCTAGAATTGTGGTGTAGATTGTTTAATCACAATTAATAAGAGAATTAGGTCAATGAAAGCAACTTGGTCTAGGATATTTGTCTTTGTATACAACTGAAGGTGTATTTTCCCACCCTTATCTAATGAATGAACTAGTCTGAAGAGAACCAGGGGGGAAAAGGTTTTATACAATTTAGAAGGAATTGAAATGGGCCCTGGTGTTTCACATGTTGGCAGGTTTGCAATAATCTTACACAGTTCTGTAAGTGAGCTAGAGGATTCCAGGATAGTTTTCTGTGTGCCATCTAGTGGGTTTAATTTATCTAGAAGATGTAAATACTGATTTATTTGTCTTTGTGTGCATGAGAGGTCACCTTTATACAAGGATAAATATTAGTGAAAAAAAACCTTAATTACTGCTTCATTGCCTAAAACTTGAACTCCCTGAGTATCACATGTGGTCTTACTATATTATTCTTTGCTCACTCCTCAATTTGAAGCACCAGTAATTGCCCCATAATATCACTGTTTGCAAAGCAATGGCTATGCTGTACGTGATGGTCCCCCTGCCCGCTTATGCTTATTGTTGACCCCTGTTGTTTAGCTCATTATGGTCTATATGAAACACTCTCATAGCATTATCCCAAATTTCCTTCTTTAGTAGCATGTTCAAAATTGATAACTTAGAGAATAATACTGCTTTTAGTGAGTCTGGATTTGTTTCCTCAACGGTTATACTATGACCTATCTCTAACAAGAGTATTTGCCCTCTAAGTGATTCAGTTTTGATTTGAGATATTTTATCCCTTGCTAAGAATATCTCGTCTTATTAAGTCTTTCAAGTTATGCAATACAATATCTAATGAGGCAGAAACTTTGTTTCTACCAGGAATTTACAAAGTTCATCTTCTCAAAGACACTGTAGTTTAAATTATTCTTATGATAAAGAAATGGAAATTGAATTGTGGACAGATACTATACAAGGATTTACAACACCGGACCAGAATACCTCAAAAGAAGGCTCTCCTTCTACACCCCAACCCAACAGCTCCACTCGCCGACCTAGCCCTTGCAACCGTCTCACACATCCACGGAACTACAACCAGCGGCAGATCATTCTCACACCTCGCTGCCAAGACGTGGAACACTCTTTCCACCCACCTGCATCAGACCAAGGACCTCCTTACCTTCAGGAGACTTTTCAAGTCCTGGCTGTTCGAGCAGTAGCAGCACACCTCCCCCCCCTCATTGCCTTGAGACCCTGATGGGTGAGTAGTGCGCTTTACAAATTCCCTGATTGATTGAAGAATTTAGGGGGTGATTAGAGTTTCCTCCAAACTCCCAATGAGGAGACTGTTGGGGTGCTGGTGGTTTCCCCACCAATCTCATTACAACTTTCCCACTAGGCTGATCAGTGGAAAGGTGGGGTAGCATTGTTCCCGACTTATAATTGAGCCAGCTGCAGTGCTGCTGCACTGCATGGGCAGTGCAGGGGCCTCCCTGTGGAACCCTGCATTTGTTCTCCGCCAGCTTTTTCAAGTTGATGGATCCCCCATGAAAAGGCTGGTGGAGAACAAAGTTGTAATAAGAAGGGTGGCACTGAGTTCAGTGCTGCCCTGGCTGATTACAACCAGGACTGCCATCAGCCCATCAGGATCTTAGATCCTGACGGCGACGACGGTAAGTTGGCTGGTCTGCCCGCCAACCTCGTAATGTGGTGGTTGGACCACCACAGCCACGGCGGTCGAACCGCCACTGCAATTCTGGTGGCCCTAGGACTGCCAGACTCTTAATCAGGTCCTTAGACTCATAGAGAAGTATGATATATTGTTTTGAACAACACACATCATGCCAATTGCTGCTTAGAATTTAATTTATAGAGTATGAACTGCTAATTGCTAAGCAGTGTCCCAGCCCTCAGAAGAAGAACAAGCCCATTTAATGCACTGAAATATTACACTATAAAGAAAATGGAAGAGAGTAAAACTTGCACTTTGCCCCAGAAAAAGGGGGAGGCCCCAAGATATGCCACACATATTTATTGAATGAGAACAGAGGAGGGGCCAAATTATAAAACCTGAAAGAGCAGAGCAACAATGGAATCAACCATCAACATAAGTATTCATAGTATGTGACAATGAAGATCTTGAGGATCTCATTTGACACAACTGAAGGAGAAGGAAGGTGCGTGCCTATTTAAGACAAGATTGAGGATGAGGGTTTTCGTTAGTACTATCCAACATTTGAAAGGGAGGTAATAATAATCCTGTAGAATCTGTGTATCGATGTCCCAATCACTCAAAATAGGAAAACCCTTCTAAATAAGCTTCCTAACATGATTTCCCACCATGCTTTGTTCAATGCTCAGTGCTATAAAATCAATTGCCTCATGCTACATTTGTTCTCAAGCTTTCTAGTTATGTCCAGCAATTCTTGCTCTTTCCCTGATGAACAGTGTCACAATAAGGTGTAAATATCCTCCAGGTTACTAGTCAGGGTTACTATTTTAGTGATGTGTACCCAGTGGTGCCATTATCTTTGATACCTTTGAACCAAAGCCAGTGCCTTAAGATTAGCTGTCTTCAAATAAGGTGTGTCCTTTTAATACTCATCTTGATGAGTGATAACAGTTCAGAAATTATTGCAGGAGTAGGCTCCCTACTTTTAGACAATGTTGCTTCCTTGGTACACTGTGTTGGCATATTCTGGCCCTCCAAATTTGCAGGCAGCTGTACCAGCAGCAGCTCCTCTGCTAACGTCAATAAACGTCACCCCACTGCTTTGACCATTGCAAAAAATAAAAATAAACTGATAATAACACACTACTATTATCATTTTAGTTTTCAGCGGTGGAGCCAGGTTAGGGCAGGACTGAGCTACGTTACAAGGAGGAAGTTTGGAATGCACCATAAGTTTGCATTACGGTTTGGCTGGCCATGTTGGGCCGGGCAAACAGACATGCTCACTTGGCATTTCTCTACCCGGCTACATTGCAGAAGCGGGTGGAGAACATGTACAGGCTCCCACTCCCTGTCTAAGCGCCAGACCAGGCCGCTCAGCCCAATCACAACACTACTGTCATGCTGGTGACAGCAGCGTTGTGATTGGCTATGGGGAGTCTGGGATCCTGTGTGCTGCCAGGAGTCAAGAAGAGCAAGGAGGGAGAACCTGTCTCCCAACAGAGCAGGTAAGTGATCATTCCCCCCACCGCCCGCGTTCAGTAGCAACCACCACTGCGCAGTACAGTAACATCAGCAAAAGGGGAATAGTTGGTCAGCAGTTTAGCTTCGCTGTAGAAGATCATCCTTCTTTTACTTCTCATTTCTCCTCTTTTGCAAATTTCCTTCATTCCTGGGATTACGGTGCTCTCAAGCTCTCTTATTCCTTTTGTCAGTCCCAGTAACTTTTGGTTGCGGATCTTCGTCAAATTATGGAACCAAACTCAGTTGTTTGTATTCTGTTTCAATGCCTGTTCAGATAGCAAAAAAAGTTTCTAGCATTTCCAGCATTTTCTTCCCCTCCTCTTCTCATTCTATCTTCATAGTCATGTGGCTATTAATTTGCAAAGTAATGTGATCTTATTCCAGTCCTCCTGTTATTGAACCCGAAGTAGATGACTACTTTCAGGAGCGGCTTGTGGCAGGCTCAAAGGGTGGGATGGTGCGTGGTGGGGGGGGGGGAATTAATTAAAAAAATAAAACACCTGATTCACCGCAACCACCACCACCGCGCCGCTCCTCTGCCTTCACTGCAACTGCAGGCATTGGCTCCAAGCCTGCGAAGTGGCCAATCTGAACGCTGCTGTCATGCTGCTCGCAGGATGACAGCAGCTTTTGGACTGGCTGGAGCGAAAAGCCAGGGATCTCCAAGGCAGAGTAGGATTCTCTGCTTGCTATCTCCAACCCGGCAACACAGTGCATGAGGACAAGCAGTGTGCATATGTTTCACAACCTTCCACCCCCTCTAGTGCTAAGATATAAGGGCCCGACTTACAAAGCCCTAGCACCTCCTTGAGCCACATTAGCGTATTTCTTTTACACTAATGTGGATCAATAAGGCAAAAATCGCTGTACTATATTTACAAAAGTGGTGCAATGCATGCATTGCGCTACTTTGCGACCCTGTGCGCCACATTTTGCCTGTGCCAGACATAATTTATGCACGGATGGCATTCCAGCGTTAGGAGGTCCTCAAAACTTTTGCAATGAAATCTATGAGATTTCATTGCACCATTTTTGGCATCATTTATAAGGCCTGCTCAAAGCAGGCATTAAAAGGACGCACCCATTTTAATCCATGGGCCTCCTTGCACTTTGCTCCAATAGCGTACTTGCACTTTGCTCCACTAGCGCCAAAACATTTTATGCTAGTGGAGCAAAGCATCAAATATTTTGATGTTATTGTCCTAATGTGCACCATGGTGTGTCGAATTGTATATATGACGCAACCATGGTGTTGTTAGGTGGCAGTAGGGGCATGCAAGAAAAGTGGTGCATCGGGACCGATGTGCCACTTTCTTGTAAATCTGGCCCTAAGGCGCTCGTTCACTTCACTAGAGAGACAATGTGACGGATGTGTGAAGAAGCGAATTATCCTTTATGAGTCAACCTTTGCTGCATAAACTAATTCAGTTCTGCCACACCATGTCTGTGACTTCCAAAACAGTACTTTATGATTCATAGCATATTTGCACATAATGCATGATGTACTACTGTGTGTAGGTCAATGTTAGGTGCTGGATCATATCTGGAGGAAGTAGGAGTGGGCAGAATTATGTTTACACTTGGGTAATCTTGCTCCGTTTCTGGCATTTTACGTTACGATTGTTAAAATGCTTGAGATTATGTAATTACAATACTTAATTTAATTGCTACTGCATTCAAGTACACATCCTATCGTAGGTGCATAGAAATAATGTGAATGAACAGAACACAATCAGCTCTCATGTGGGTCACATGCTACTTTCTAATGCAAAACGTGTCTTTGCGTATGCTGACATCTGGTACAAAAGTAGTGCAATATGCCAAAGAGAGCATTTTGCATATTAACAAATAGCTTTGTGTATATTTTGTAGCTTTATTGAGTCACTCCCCTTAATTCCTGCGGAGGAAATTACACACATTTCTCCCAGACCTAGTAAGAAAGCGTATTGGTGGAACGAATGTTGTACAGTATAATGTATGTCTACAGCTCTCTGATATTATTCTCTATGTCCTTTTCCAGGCAGCAGACTAGGTTATAATATTACACACACCATGATGCCGAGGAAGGGCAATAGAGAATAGAATTAGACCATTCATAAAACAAACAGGGAAGCTGTGTAAGGAATGATAATGTCTTGTAACATATTCCATGGCTCTGTACTGTTTTTATTAGATAGTGACCTCATTTTCTCACAATAATTGGACTGATTTAAAGTTTGGCGGATGGGTACTCCATCTCAATCCTGACAGATGTCCTCTCCACCTTTTTACCACTGGTAATGCGGCGAACAGGATATCGGTTACATTTGTAAATGAGTATCCCTCTGACAAACTCTACATCAGGCCCTATGTTTGGAATGCTACCTTTATGCAGGCACATGCATCTCATCTTCCTTCACATTCCCATGGCCCACTTGTTTGGGGGTGGTGCAGAGGTTTTCAGGGCAGTCTGTTAGAAGGAAAGTGGTTTGTGTGGATTTACTACAGTGAATCACTGGAACTCTATAACAACATGCACAACCTATAGTGAGTGCCACCAACTTAAATATGAGGGAAGGCAGCAGTCCCAACCCTCCTCAGACATCTGAGGCTTGGCACTACAGCCTTCCCTCATCGGCTGACCTAACGTCAGCCAATAAGTGGAAGCAGCAGTTCCAACCCTCATTGGACCTCCGAGGCTTCCCTTTCGGGGCTGCTTCTGTTGAGTAAGTTTTGTGTGTTTTTTATGTTTGGTGTGTGCATGCATGTATGTTTATTTGTTAGTGAGTGAATGGCTGTGAGAGTGTGTGTGAATGAAAGGGTGTGAGTGGAGTGTATGTGTATGTGCTCCGTGGGACACTCCCTCATAAAATTACCAGGTGCCACTGGTATTCACAATTTAATACTCTGATAACACATATTAGCATTAGCATGATAAAAAGTACATACACATGCAACTGACACAGGCTTTTCACTGAAGTGTTTTTGGGCTTCCTGTTTTAATTGCCATCCCAACATTTCCCAACAACTGGGAAGTGTAGATGTGCTGTGCACTTTGTCAAAGACCGTGGGCCCCTTAACATTCCCTCCACCTTTCCTAAAGGTACATGAGGTTTCTCATGCCTGTGAACCCCCTGGCCATTCTCAAGGGGCAGGGAGACGTCCTCAACTCGACCCCATCCCACATACAACTTGTGAGGATTCATGGAGTGGTTATGCAACCTCACCATGTAATATACTCACAAAACTGTCTTGGGTCCAGTTAGGCTCATTTGCATAAACTCTTACTCAACCCTGATTAACTGTTGCTTCGAGCAGCAAGGCTAAACAAAGGTACTAGTGAAAAGCATTAAGAAGCACTAAACAACATACTATGAAAGTCACACAGCATGAAAGAAATCTTGCACAAATTTATAAAAATAAATTATATTTTTATGAGTATTTAGACACCAAGATGAGCAAAATCCATCATAGGGTTCCGGAGATATAGATTTTTTAAAGAAAACATAAAGCTCAGCTTTTTAGTCCCAAATGCAAACAAGCATTGGTAACCCTAAAGTTTGAAAACTTTTGAAAAGTTTGGAAGTGTTGTGTTTGGCTACTCCGGCCCAGACTGGGTGGCCAGTTCCAACAGGAAGAAGGTCAGTAAGGCCAATAAGGAATATTTGGACAGTTAACTGGTCAGCAAATCAGTTTCAATTCCAGTTCTATACTTTACACTCAAATGGCCATAGACCTTAATGAGTAGTCCTGATGCTGAGGGTACAGGATGTTAAGGATGCTGAAAGATGTTCTGGATGCGGCACAGTTTATGGGGGTATTCTTGTGGTTATTATTGGGTCCATGATTAAGGTGGGGTGACTGGCCACAGAGGTCAGGGTCCCTGGAAGTCCTCTTTGAGCCAGTAGAAACCCAGCAGTGGCTGGGCTATCAATCTCCAGACACAGCGAGTCCAGTTGTTTTAATTTATGAGGGCTAATGTCCATACTGGGTGACTAAACCACACTCCGGTGACTCTCCTGGGTGTGGCAGAAACATATGCAACTATTGAGTCCGAGGTAGAACTTTTCTTGGCTGCATGTCGGTGGTCAGCAGCGATTCCTTGAAGATGGCTACTGACTAGCCAGAACAGGCACCTCCAGCTTTTATCACCCTGGTGCGGGAACCGGGGGCAGCCGACTGACCCTTGGAGTCACTACTTCAGTCTGGGGCTCTGGTGTGACTTTTCCATTAGCAAAGCACCACAGGCACAGTCCTCTCTTCAATATCGAAGGAGCAGCATGTGCAGTCCAGCTGTTGGTGCAACCTCTCTTGCCAGGTCAAGGGGTCAACTGAGCAGTCCGTCTCCAGTCCTTTTTGCCAGTCCTAATGTAGTCTGAGATTCAGGGTGCAACATATTTGTGCCCAGAAAGTGCCTTGGGGAAATAATGCGGTAACTAGCTAATTGGCTACCATGATGCCTCCCACCTTCTGACAGCTTCTGGCATCTAGCAATCTCTAAGTTCACTATTCTGTCCACTCTCAAGACATCTGAAACCCTTCTTGGTCATTAGGAGCTTAGTAGCCCACCCTAAAGGCGTAGCTACCTGAGGGCTACACACTAACGGTAAAACTGGTTCAGCTACTGGTTCCCCTCTCTGTTCTGACCGCCATCCAGTCTACATGAACAAAGGTGCATCCCTACCGGTGTGTCATCAACATTTGCCCTTTAAAGGCAGCTTCTCCTTTGAAGTTTACCTTTTGGGCCAACACCCTGTGTGGCATCCTGCAAAGGGGAGGTAATATTTCCTTTTGTGATAGGTTGCTATTGTTCCTGAGCCTGGGAGTTGTTCACAAGACTGCCCAGGAGGGCAGAAGGCTGTCTGGTGGCCAGCAACGGTGAAAGACCACCAGACAAACTGGGCAACAAAGTGACAACTTTCTAAAAGTGATTACAGCCTGTTGTGCACAGCCAAGTTTCCTGCTATGTAGGTACTCTGGACTTGGGGACCAGGTGCAGGTGTGACTCAAGATCACCCTTTGCACCCTATGGTCAGGACACATGTACAGAGAACTTGGATATGTTCCAAATGCAAGCTGGAATCATCAATCCCATATCTATTAGGCTCTGGAATGAGAGGGGCCATCTGTGCTTACACATGAGTACTCTTGAATATCTGCAACAGGTTTAAGATTCCATAAGCACTTATGGGATTCTTTGTGAAATTGGAAATACATGTAAATGTTAGACATAAGCACATTGCTGTACATTTTTGATCCTCCAACTGGAAAAAGTAAAAGAAATCCATATTATTTCGAGAATGTTCTGTAAACGCTCACTGCTCACCCAGTTGTAAATGTAGTGCTTTTAATTTCTTGGGGCGAAGGAACATGATGTAACCATATGCTCTTCTAGAATCTACTCTTGTTGCCTCCATGGTTTCGCCTTTCAAGCCAGGCAGTGACAGAAAAAATGGGAAAAGACAGAAGGAAGGAGAGAAAAGTGGTGTTAACAGAAAACAGAAGATAAGACAGAAATACTTTAATGGGATCAGTGAAGCCAAATAATATCCATCTATAGAGAGCCTGGGAGTCAGTTGGCATTAATATACAACTGCTGCTTGTATCATGCTTAAAAATGCACAGGACCAGGTAAATGTGCTAAAGGTTCACAGTAGGCGAAATAATATGTTATCTCTTCAGAGTAGACTTTCGGAGCGAGGTCCAGAAAATGAGATGACATCACTCTGGTAGAAGGTAGCTCTTGGTCGTTCCTCTGTTTTTGTAAGCACCTTCTTGTGTAATATGGTGGTGTGTTTTTGCTGCAGTCTCTCTACTTCACAGTGCTCCAGAGCTAGCAACAAACATAATAAATAATAGAGTTGTATCCCTCTGGGTGAACAGGCTTACCCTGAGTGAAGGAACAAGGTAATCAACACTTTGTCTTGGACTCGCTCACTGGTAGCAGGAGGGAAATCCTGGGCAGACAGGGCAGGACTACAGATTCATAGTAGTATTTACACAATCACTGTGCTGGTGTCCCCCAATCTACTGGTTCGGCACGTCAGGCTGACATGCTGAATATAGAGTGATAACCGATGCCCCAGCAGCCCCCACAGTGTAGGGACCCCCAGGGTTCTTTGTTTTGGAGGCAGCCTCCTCACCACCCAAAGTCATGCCATTGCAGGTAGAATGCCTGCATTGGCATGAACTATGAAATAGGTTAACTTTCGGGAAGTCACTCTGGTTTCCCGAGCAAGCTATCTACTGTTTAGGGGTGGGGCAGCCCTTTAAGGGGACCCCAAGACCAGTGGCTATCTGTGCGATCTGGGAGACGATGGGGTCCCCTCCTCATATTTTGGAGGGGGGCATAATTTTGTCTTACGTCACTGGCTGCATAGTGCCTAGAAATGAATTCACTCAACTCGCATTCACACTTTCCCTCACAATGATCAAGGCTGTAACTTTGTTTTTTATTAATGCCTCACACAAGTGATGGGAAGAGAGGGGCCTCCAACAGGTTTTCAAGTTCATTAACACTGGCCTGCCCACCCATCACTGCCTAATCAATGACACATCAGCTGTCTGCTGCACACAGAATTCTCTGCCAATCACCTCTGAAAACAGAAAACTGTGCAGTCTCCTAAGGACTAATACAATATATGATGGAAGTTGCTAAACAAGCAGTTGATGACGTGGGCTGACTCTGAAAAGCTCAATGCAAAAGGAGGATGACTTAATGTACCTGCTGTTTATTTATGTGTGTTGATGAATTCTGGCTGTGATCTAAAGCTGTTTGTAGCGAGACCTGAAAAAATATATTGAGAGGTTCACTCCAAATTAGATCATTGTTGGACCATGCTGTACTAGCTAACCTTTGACCATCTTCTGATGCTTTGTGAGCCTCACTAGTCAAGGGTAGCAATAGGAGTTCACCTTATTAAATTGTCCTCCCTCTCTCTGCACCAGAGCACCCATTATCGTTTTTCTAGTGCTCCAAAGTAACCAAAAGCTACAAGTAGTGAGCCACAAAACTTGCAAATAATCTGTTGGTCTTTGGGCCATATTTGATATGGCCAACCACAGCACATTTGTTGACTGCGTCTCCAAAACTGGAATCAAAGACATCTTTATTTGCATCATCATCTCTAACATCTCAATTAGAGCACCGTCATCTCATAGATCTTCATTATCTTGGTTGGCACATAGCTCAGGACTTCAGCCTATGTTCTTCAGTGTATCTCTTCCTCCAGTATTTGCAGACATGCACATAATAAACAATTGTGAATTAAAATGCCATCCATCATTTCCCTGACTGGATTCATATAATTAGTGATGTGGTTGATGCACTCTAGCAAAATAAGGCTAATCCCACAAAAATGTTGCAAGAATACTCAAAAAGGTAACTTACACTTGTGAGTAATCTACATATGTATGCTTACTCAAACGTTTGAGGAATATTACTACTTTTGGCTATTCACATAATTTGAGTATATAGAGTTGCTCAAAAGTATACTCGTATACATCTCGAACCCCTGAAAAATGGGGTGGAGCCAATTTTATGAGTGTAAGTTACTACTGCCAAAAAGAAACAGTATTAAGTATAGCACCACACATGGCCAACCGCTGACAGCAATAATGGAAATAATAGAGACTTAAACTTAAAATAAAACCCCACAGGAAATCATGTTAAATAATTGAAAAATAATTAAAATTGCTTACAGTAGAAATAAAAAAATAATTTTAAAACATGTATAGAAAAATAAAACATTTATATTTTAATTATAAAATCTTTTGACTACATTTAGGAATGTATACATTAAAGTAACAATAATTGTTATTAAAATATATCTAAATTACTTTCAGAGTACTTTTAATTAAGACTGTATGTCACTTTTAATATTTATTAATGCATAATAAAAATATTTTTTTTACATATGTGTAAAATGTGTGTGAATACATTGTAGATTTAAATAGATAACACTGCTCTAGCATTTTTTCTTTTGTTTTATCTTGAAGCCTACCTTGGCACACTGTCATATATCTAACACAGATTACCCTGTGTCCAAATGAGGCGTCCCATTTGTTTCTAGTCAACAGATGATCACGGGCCAGCTGATGACCATAGGTCCCCAGCTTTCCACACTATATACTGGCACTCATTAACGAGAGCGTGGCGCTCAAGGTCCTCCGTGTGGCCCTTGAGTGCCCTGGCCTTATCTAAAGCATTACTTAGCATCCAGAGTTCAGTAGGTCTGCCCTGGTTTTTCTGCTGAAGATCACGCACATCTCTAAGTCAGGTGTGGGAGGCAGGTCTTTATCTCACCTGGAACCTAGGCTTGGAAAAGTACTTCTATTTTATCTCCATGATCTGATTTGTTTAATCAGCTTTATACAAAAACAATTCGCTGAAAACAGCTACAATAAGAATGCAAGAGGTCGTCATGGTTTTAATGTGCTGCAATTACATGGCATTACGATATACAGAATAACTTCAAAGTACTACAATGGGCAACTGATGGATGGAATGGGAGTTTTTTTTTAGTCGCGGTGTAGCGCCTAAATCTTGCACATCAGACAACATGAATAGCTGTGAGTTAATTAATAAAATCCAACAGTGAAGGCAAACTAACACACTTCCATTTTTAAGGTGTCCTTTTCCGTAAGAGAAATGCGTGACTATCCACAAGCCACAGTCTAGTTTAAAGCAGCAGAAGGTTCACTGAGTGCAAATGGTCTATTTTTAAGAGGTCGGGCAGTTGGCTTTTAATTCCTGGAGCGGAAGACTTCGGCGTTTATGGCTTTGGGAGCAGAGTTGATACAGCTGGCGAGTGGCTGTGCACGCTTTGCCATAAAACCTTGTATCTATTTCCTGTGGTATCCAGGTCTTCGTGAGGAACCCTGGAAGGGAATAGATGTGAAATCAACCAGGGCGCATGTGACCTGCTTCGCATGCCTCCATGCAAGCTGAGTTCTAAGGGAGCTTTTACGTTTATGGTCCAGGAGGTTAAAAGTTCAGCAGGAAAACCCCACACTGGAATCGGATCACACGGCTGTTTTTGAAGGTGCAACGTGCATCAGCCGCAGACATTGCATTGTTGGTTCCGAACTGAAGCAGGCACCTCAGGGGGCCACTCACGCACAATCCTTAAAAAGGCCTTGGGGTCACAAAAAATATATTTTGCCCATATACCTAGAGACATGTCATGCAAATCACCTCTATGAGCATGGTGCCCGGTGCGGCAGCACCGGTTGCACTGCCCTAAAGCCTCCACTGCTTCCACAATAAGAATGGCTCTGTTAGGATTTTCTTTAAGGAATATATTTCTTTCCATTTGACTCGTGTTGATTCCTGCCTTACTGCAATAGAAAATCATCCTTTTTGAACTTTGTTGATTTAAGGAAGCTTCCAGCTCGAGTTCCCCCAGGTCATTCTTTAAGGTATTACGGCCACAGGTAGAGGAGCAAAAGGTGTACACAATTATAACTTGGAATGAACAGGGTTTGGGGCACACCGCAAGGAGACATCTGGTAAATACATCTTTGAAGACATGCAGAACTGACTTCGCTTTTCTTCAGGGGACACATCTCACTAGGGCAGCGGGCGAGTGAGTGAGGCGGTGGAAAGGCTAGGTTTATTTTCCCTTGTACTCTGCATGTGCTGGGGTGTATTGTTCTGGATTCGTCTTGATGTTCCCCACTTAGTCAAAATGTAACAAATAGACCTGGAAGCACACTTTGTGTATGTTGAGGGCCAAATGGATGTCAGGGATCTGCATTTGTTAAGTTTATATCTACATAGTGCAAGACAGGCAGCATTTCTCACCAGCTTCTCAGTGCTGGTGGTGAGCCACTCTTTTGATCATCTTCTGAAAACAAGTGACTTTATTTGCATCATAAATAGCGAGATGGCTAGGTTGCAACCCTCTTTCCTTGTTTACCTTATCTGTGATCTGCTGAGAAAACGAAAAATGTATTATCAAATTGGGAACTCATTGAAACATGGAGACCGGCACACCTGTCACCTAGAGAGCACTCCCATTATTCTGCACTCCTTGCTTTATTTTGATACGGTCTTTACCAGAGCTTACCTATACCATTCGACTATCTGGGACGAATACTTAGTAAAGACCCTTTGAAACTATAATCTGTTGAGGCTGAGCCTGCAATGGAGGAATGCACCATCACTTGTACCCACCTGGTTATTACAACCAACCACCTTGGAAGATTTGGTCGACAGACAGACACTGTCCGAAAATATCACACATTCCTTTGATATTAATGTGAGCAATCACTAGGGACACTTTGAATGAATGGGAGAGTGTTAAAGTCTATATTTGAGGCATCCATTTCAAGCTGAGGGTTGAGGTTACAGCAACACTGCACAGGAAAATGGATATACAAAGGGTCAAGCGTGCAACAGAGAGGGAAAGCCTGATTCTTGAGGCTGACATAGCAAATGTTACTACCAGCCGAAAACAGCACATGGAGCTCTATCATAGCCTGATCTCATGCGACTATAGAGAGTATATTATACTGAAGCACACTGCTAGGCTTCTTTGGGTAAACACTCAGCACACAGTGATTGCTGCCACACACTATCCCAAGGGAGCTATCCCTAATGCACAGATATTAATGAGAAATTTACAGCTTACTGCATGCAGTTCTAAGCCTTGGGACAGGTTGCTGCCTCTACTTGCAAGTGCTTATTAGCGATAGGAGACATTACCACAGCTAGCACCAGATCAAAAGAACAACCTGAATAAAGTTGCATCCCCTGGTGGGATTAATCTAGCTGTAGATCACATAGAAACTGGTAAAACACTTTAGTGCAGTCATTTTCAGGCAATGCTTAATTTATAAACAAATAAATGCCAAGGCCCTCGCCAGGAGGCCCCTACAGCGAGCACAACCTATGGCCCCTGCCAGTGTTGCCAAAGACAGTACTAGTGCAGCTACTACATCATGCTCCTTCCTATAAGTGTGACACTTCAAACCATTCCAGGCCCCTAAAGTAATGCGAATGGCTTAGACTGCAGGTAGTAGTTATTTTTAACCCCTTCATTGCCAGGCCTGTTCCCCCCTCAGGTGTCAGGCCTTTTTTTGGCTGTTTGGGGTAGTTCACGCTTAGGCCCTCATAACCTTTTGTCCACATAAGCTACCCATGCCAAATTTGTGTCCTTTTTTCCCAATATCCTAGGGTTTCCAGTGGTAGCCAGAGTTTGTGGGTTCCCCTGAAGGAGACCATGAAATTAGCCAAAATACAGCTAATATATATATATTTGTTTTTAAATGGGGAAAAAGGTCTGCAGAAGAAAGCTTGTGGATTTTCCCTGAAAACGGCATCAACAATGGATTTCCAGTGCTAAAATCACCATCTTCCCAGCTTTTAGGAACAGGCAGACTTGAATCAGAAAACCAAATTTTTCAACACAATTTTGGCATTTTACTGGGACCCATTTTTACTATTGTTTGTGCTTTCTGCCTCCTTATAGCTAGTAACAGAAATGGGGGTGAAACCAGTGCTGGATACTGGAACGGCTCAACATTTCTGGAAAGTAGACAAAATTCTGAATTCAGCAAGGGGTCATTTGTGTACATCCTTTAAGGTTTTCCTACAGAAAATAACCGCTAAAATAATAAAACATTGAAATTGAGGTGAAAAAAAGCGCTGTTTCTGTCCATGTTTACTTCTATAACTTTTTCCAGCTATGGCAAATTTTTGAAAGCAATATACCATTACATCTGCTGGTCCCTTCTGGTTGCGGGATATATAGGGCTTGTAGGTTCATCAAGAACCCTAGGTAACTAGACCCAATAAAGGACCTGCACCTTGCAACAGGTTTCCATTGTATATCGGGTATACAGCAATTCATTTGGTGAAATAGAAAGAGTGAAACATAGGTATCAAGGAAACCTTTGTATTTCCAAAATGGGCACAAGATAAGGTGTTGAGAAGCAGTGGTTATTTGCACATCTCTGAATTTGGGGGTCCCCATACAAGCATGTGAATTACAGGGTATTTATCAAGTAGATGTCTTTTTTACACACTGTCTTACATTTGAAAAGAAAAAATGTAGAGAAAGAAAGGGGCAATAACACTTGTTCTGCTATTCTATGTTCCCCCACGTCTCCCGATAAAAATGGTAACTCACTTGTGTGGGTAGCTCTAATGCCCGCAACAGGAAATGCAACAAGGACACATCACATTTTTACATTGAAACCTGATGTGTTTTTTTGAAAAGTGCCTAGCTGTGGATTTTGGCCTCTAGCTCAGCCGGCATCTAGGGAAACCTACCAAACATGTACATTTTTGAAAGCTAGACACCTAGGGAAATCCATGATGTGGTGACATGTGGGGCTGTCACAAGATTCTGTTACCCAGAATCCTTTGCAAACCTCAAAATTTGGCAAAAAAACATTTTTCCTCACATTTTGGTGATAGAAAAATCTGGAATCTGAGAGGAGTCACAAATTTCCTTTCACCCACCATTCCCCCAGGTCTCCCAATAAAAATGGTACCTCACTTGTGTAGGTAGGCCTAGTGCCCGCAACATGAAATGCCCCAAAATACAACTTGGACACATCACATTTTTCCAATGAAAAGTGACCTGTTTTTGCAAAGTGCCTAGCTGTGGATTTTGGCCTGTAGCTCAGCCGGCACCTAGGGAAACCTAGCAAACCTATACATTTTTAAAAACTAGACACCTAGGGGAAGTCAGAATGGGATGACTTGTGGGACTCTGACCAGGTTCTGTTACCCAGAATCCTTTGCAAACCTCAACATTTGGCTAAAACAATTATTTTTTCCTCACATTTGGGTGATAGAAAGTTGTGGAATCTGAGAGGAGTGACAAAGTTCCTTCCACCAGCATTCCCCCAAGTCTCCCTATAAAAATAGTACCTCACTTGTGTGGGTAGGCCTAGTGCCAGTGACAGGAAACACCCCAATATGCACCAGGGACACATCATATGTCTACATTGACAACTGACGTGTTTTTTGGAAAGTGCCAAGCTGTGGCTTTTGGTCTCTAGCTCATCCGGCACCTGGGAAAACGGAGCAAACCTGGACATATCTTAAAACTAGACACCTAGGGGAACCCAGGATGGGGTAGCTTGTGGCACTCCCGCCAGGTTCTCTTACCCAGAATCCTTAGCAAACCTCAAAATTTGACAAAAATAAATAAATTTTCTTCACATGTCAGTGCTGCAAAGTTCTGGAATCTGAGGGGAGCCACAAACTTCCTTCTACCCAGCATTCCCCCACGTCTCCCGATAAATGGTACTTCACTTATGTGGGTAGGCCTAGTGTCCGCGACAGGAAATGCCCCAAAACACTACGTGGACCCATTAAAATTATCAAATACAAAATTACCTGTTTTTGGTACCTGTGTTTTTGGTCCTGGGCTCAGCAGCCATCTAGGGAAACCTACCAAACCCAGACAATTTAGAGAACAAGACGTCCGAGGGAGTCCAGGAAGGTGTGACTTGCGTGGATCTCCCTGTGTTTTCTTACCCAGAATCCTCAGCAAACCGCAAATTTAGCTAAAACAAATCACATTATTCCCACATTTCTGTGTGGGATCCCCACACCGGCACATATTTCCTACCACCCAACATTCCCCTCAGTCTCCCGATAAAAATTATACCTCACTTGTGTAGGTGGGCCAAGTGCCAGTGACAGGGAAGAGCTAAAAACATATCGAAATTGAGGGGGAACCAAAGCGTGTCCAAAAGGGAAGTTTGAAAAAAAAGGTTTCTAGGCTGACAAATGGGGCAGAATTTCTATCGGTATGGATGCAACAATGCTGGGTGGTAGGAATTTAGTGGATTCCTGTAGATTCTGGAAGGTTCCATCACAAAAATGTGGGAACAATGTGTGATTTCAAGCAAAGTTGGAGGTTTGCAGGGCATTGTGGGTAAGAAAATGGTGGGGGTGCATGTGAAGCACACTACCCTGGAATCACCCAGATGTTTAGTACATGGCAGCGCCCCAAAGTCCAAAAAGTGCAGCCTTCACCATTCCAAGTGGGCCGATTTTGAGAATTAGACAAGCTCTCATGGCCCAAATGTAAAACCAAAACCCAAAATAATCAAATGTCCTCTTGCTTGCCATTGGGATAAGATCTTTTAGTGTGTGGGGGGAGGGCTGAAAGATTGATACCCCCTTCAGTTGGGGTGGGGGCATAACCATGCCCATACTGGTCGGTAGCCACTACCCAACTATTTTTCTTTTTTAATTCCCTGGCATCTAGTAGGCTTTGTCCCCCCCCGGGGGAGTGGATCAGGGGTAATTGCCTCACCTGTCCACTGGTGGGCAGGACAACTTTTCCCCATTTACTTGGGTGGGGGTATGGGCATAGGCCCACCCTCTTTTTAAAAAAAAAAATCTTCCCTGGTCTCTGGTGGGCTTTCTGCCCCCCTCGGGGGGCAAATGGGCCCTACAAAAATAGGCGAATCTTCCCCCCAGGGGAGCAGAAATGGCCAACAGTAATGTGCCCCATGGGGAGAGACTCTTGCCCAAGGGGCTGCCCCCCCAAACATAACACACACACACACACCAATCCCTGGTGCTTAAGTGGTTTCTGCCCCTCTTGGGGGCAGATTGGGCTAAGAAAAATAGGCTGATCTGCCCCCAAGTTGGGCAGAAATGTCCGAAAATAAAATTGCCCCCCAGGGGAGCGACCCTCGCCCAAGGGGTCACTCACCTTGTGTGAAATTGGGGCAAAAAAAATCTCTGGTTGTTTATTGGTTTTGGCCTCCATTGGGGGAAGAAATGGCCTAAAATAAAATTGCCCCCCAGGGGAGTGACCCTTGCCTAAGGGGTTGCTCCTCACGTGTAAAAAAAAATTCTTATCCCTGGTGACTAGTGGCTTCACCCTAATAAAAAAATGCCCCCCTTGGGGATCGGCCCTTGCCCATGGGGCGGCTCCTCCTATTTGTTTACATCATGTAAATAATATCCCTGGAGTCTAGAAGGTATTCCTGCAGCCCGATTGCTATGTGATCGGGCTGCAGGAATACTCAGAAAGACATGAAGGGAAAGGAACAGCCTTTCCTTTCCTTTCATGTCTCTCTGTCTACCCCCACCCCCGAACGGAAGAGAAATGCTTTAATTTCTCTTCCAATCCTGCTGGAAGCTGAGCTTTCAGCGCAATGGAGGTGGCCTCTGATAAGGTCAGCGCGCGACCGTGTGCTGACATCATAAGACATCACTGGGGGGCGGGTTCAGAAGGGTGGAAGGGGAAGCGATTCACCTTCCATCCCTGCCCAGAGGAGGGAGCACTAGCGCTCCCCCCGTGGGCCGAGTGCAGGACGAGCTGGTCTCAGTCTTGGCATACGGCAACCGTAGCCGAGACCAGCTCATCCAGGGCACCCAACGGGTTAATGTATATTGAATTAATATACATCTGTTGTTGTTCTCATCTCTAAATTAGACAACCAGCACCACCATATGATGGACTGTCATAATTGCTGGTCCTTTTTAATTAAGTGCTGGTACTGAGCCCCAGAAACAACAGGCTGACATTATGCTCTGCTATTAGGTTTGTATTCCACAGCCCTAGAGAAGGACATGCTTATTCCTATGACTGAGGAAGAAATCATCACTTTGTTACTAACAGCTGGTCGTCATCTATTGGATCGAACTTCCTACCAATTGATTTCAATCTTAAACCTAGATTATACAGTACTTCAAAAGGTATTGGGAAACAGGCTTTGTAGAGTGCTAAGATACCCCTCTTCTTAGCTTTCAGGAATAGACAGAGTTGTAAAAAATACCACTATTTTTGCAGTCCTATAAGTGGTAGTCAATCTTTTCTATTACTTCGTTTCTATATACCTACCTACCTACTGATGGAAATAGATGTGAAACCTATGAGTAAGCACTTAGAAAGCCATACATTTCTAAGAAGTAGACAAAAGTCTAAATTCAGTAATGGGCCATCAATGCAGATTGTTCAAGTTTCTTTCCAGATAATCTGATTGTTTAAATCAAAAATAAGTGAAAATAGATATAAATGGTAATGTGTAATTTGTTCACCCCATGGCTGATTTACAGGATTAATATACCATAACATCCAGCAGTCTCTTTAGGTCACAGGATTATGTTTTTGATGGATGTCCAAAAGCACACAACATTAGGGTTGGGCATAACTTGGGTAGTTTGCTATGACATACTTATTTGAAATTACAGCAAAAGTATGCAGATTACACAGAATTAAGCGAGGGCGGTACCCCATCACTTCCATCTATTTTCTTAGTATAGAACACATGCTTGTGCCTAAAATGGACCAGAAGGTGCGTATTGTGATAAGAAAATAGCACTACATGCAAAAAAACATGAACGGCAGCAGCCAGAAGTCACTCGCATTCCTTGTACCTGTGCTCCTGCAGTGGGTTTTTGGTGACAGATTACTGATAATTACAAGAACATGCCTGCTTACGTAATTTTTGGTAATTTTGCAACAAAAGAATAGTGCAAAATTACCAAAATTATTCCAGCATAACTAGTATTTCCCTAGGCCTACACAATACCCAGAGCCATCAAATGAGCTGCAGTGTAGAATAATTTTTCATTATGAATTAACCATTCATCAATTCATATGGTAACTTCTAATGAATATAAAAATGAGTTTGAAGACAACCAGTGCATTTTTTAAATGAGCCCAAGATAATGAGTTTACAAATTGTGGGTATTCGTTCAACTTCGAATTTGGTGTTACCCAAAATATCATGCAGATCAGAGGGTATTTTTTAAAATGTCTGCTTTATTATATTGGGAAGCCAAAAATGGAGAGAAATTAAAAATTATAATATAAAATGCTCCCACACTCCTCCTGATAAAAATGGTACCCCATTTGTGTGGGTGGGTCTATCACCTGTGACAAGAAAGGCCCCAAAATGTGACAAGGGGAAATCAAAAATTTTCCTTTCAAATCTACTTGTTCTGTTGATGTGACGAGCTGCAGTATTTTGACCAGAGCTCACCCGCATCCTGGGAATCTTATTAACCCCTTACATTTCTGAAAACTACCCACTAAGGAGAGTCCAGGGTGATGTGACTTGCTTGGATACCACTACTTTTTCTAACCATTAGCAGATGGAAAACCTTGTCAAAATTATGTATTTCCCTCACATTTCTGTGATGAAAGTTCCAGAATCTGCTGGGATCGAAAACATTTCTACCAGCCTGTGTTTCCATACTTCTCCTGATTAAAATGGTTTTCTACTTGTTTGGGTGGACCTAAAACTCTCAACAGGTACCAATCAAAACTTGGAGCCTGTGCTGTTAATGTGGTGTCAATGAGATCTTCACATTGTTACAGTTTTGGTCCAGTACTATGATGTACATTAGGTCCAATCACACATGGGAGGCAGTTTTTCAATGAGGCTACTATCCACTGCATCCAGTAGCTCTTTGAGGAGGTCACACTGTGAGTAAATACTTCAATCTGCAACCGGGGGGGCAGTATAACTGTTGGAGCTTTACATGTGGAGGTACAGCCCAATGCCATGACAGGTCAACCACACCCCATTTTATTTTTGTTTTAAAAACATGGCATCTAGTGGATTATCTGCGACTCAAGGGGGTAAATGCCCCAGTCTGCCCATTAGAGAGTCAGAGAGATGTTTGGGGTCTTTAGGTGTGGGGTTTAAAGCCTGATGCCTGGATGGGCTGGTATTCACCACATTTCCTTTTTTTTATAAATATAAAAACCCTGGTGTCTAGTGAGCTTTCTGCCCCCAAATACGGACTAAATGAGGATAGATCTGTCCTCTTGTAGAATTGGCATCTTCTGCTAATTTCTCCTGAACTTTGAGTCCTTTTCTGTATTCCTCTGGCATGTCTCTCTAAAAAAAGCTTCCACTGCCTGTTGCTCACTTGTAGTGAACTCATGCTTGCTACTGGGTGTAGAAGGAGAGCTTTTGAGTGATGCATGTGAATTAGCAGAATAACAAAAAGTGAGAAATCCCGTTGGAGGAAATCAAATCATGGAAAACTGATTTTAAGGAAAGACAATTATAAGGAAATACTAATAAATCAAAATTTAAAGGAAACAATTTAAAGGAAAGATAATATTTGATGAAAAAACTGAAATAACATTAAATGTAGGTGAAGTTTAGGGGTTGGGTTGAGTGTGGGAATGTTGAGGGAGTTCTTAATGTTCAAGCATGGGTGGAGTTTAGGGCTGGTGAGTGTTTGGAGGGTTCAGTGAAGGGTAGAATGTTGGGAGGTGAGGATTGAAGAAAGGGCTTTAAGGATTCAGAGATGGGTGGGGTTTAGATGTAGTCAGGGATTTTGGGGTTCAGTGATGGGTTGAGTTTAAGAGTGGTGAGGTGGTATTTAGAGGTCAGTGATGGGTGATGTTCAGGGATGGTGAATATTTTTATAATGCATGGATCGTGTAGTTTAAAGGTATTGCGTGATTTTAAGAGTTCAGGATACTAGTGCCTGAATACCATCATGGGTGACAAGAAGCGCTCTAAAAATATACTTATTGATTGATTGAGGAATGGTGGGGTTTAGATGTAGAAAGGGGTTTGTATGGTTCTGGAATGGCTGGAGTTTAGAGGTTTTCAAATTCAGGTGTTTAGGGCAAGAAAGAGCTTTCAGGGTTCAGGGATGAGTGGTGGTGTTTAAGAGCCAAAAATGGTTGTAGGTTAGGTGTGGTGAGAGGTTTTTAGGGTTCAGGGTTGCTGAGGTTTAGGGGCAGTAAGGGCATTAAGGGTTCAAAAATGGGTGGAGTTTAGGGGTCAGGGATGGGTGGAGTTTAGACGTTGTGAGCAGCTTTGAGGTTTCAGTGGTGGACGGAGTTTAGGGGTGGTGTTGGGTCAGTGAATTAAAAGCATCTGAAGTAATTGTTTGACAATGTAAAGATATAAATCTAAAATGATGTCCCCTAAAGTAAAGCACTGAAATAAATACTTGTGACAAAACTTGCATCCACTGCATTTAAACTTCAAACAATAAGCATGCAAAAGCCAATTTTGAATAAAAAGGCATTATAGGAATCAGTGTTTATGAAACGGTAAATGCCATTTATCCTGTAGGTTTCTATTAAACAGTTTAGGTGAAATGGTTTCTCAGTAATGGTAATAAATGACATTTTTTTAAACGAAATCACATACAACCCTTCCTAGAAATGCATGGACTTCCATTCACTTCTACATTGCTATTGTTGAAAGGCCCATGTTTTTCAGTCTCTGTATAAAAATGTTTTCCCTAAAAAAGGTTTGCAATGTCTTTTTGGAGTTTATTTTTCTTTTGTTGTTTTTCTCGTAGTGTTGGTGGTAAATTCCTGTATTTCTGTTGTATCTGAGTTTATAGTTGAGGTACATTGTCTTGATCCTGATCGGGTTTGATGAAGCTCATTTCTTACCTTGACATGCTCATGTTTCATTGAGTACGCATTGTGTACTAACTTGGAATTGTGAGGGGCATTTGAACAGGAAATTGAAGAAGTGAAGAAAGCGAGCAGCTTTCAGCTTGTCCATACAGCTGCATAAGACTCTGTAGTATACTATAATATGTTGTGAATCTCAGTTCTCATTGCATTTTTTTAATGAGAACCCAACAGTTTCCTTGTGTAATTTTTTCAATAAAGGTTGCGCTTGGAGGTACTTTGTTTCATTTCATTCTTTAGTTCTTTGATGGCCACCTATTCTTTTTGCACATTCTTTTTTCCGTTTTATTGAGAACATCATCATATTACACACAAATTTTGTACTGGTGCTGCTACAATAAATGTTATACTTCTCATCTTCCAAAAAGATCACAAGGACATTTTTTTACTGGTAGAACTGCTAGAACTGTATTCAACCTAAGGTGCGCCACCAGGATCCTATCAATTTCTCTGATTCGGTCTGTGTAACTCACTGTGTGGATGCTGGACATTTTCTAATGGGTAGGAACAATAGTTTACACATTTTTCCCCTCCTTATAACACTATGTTTTAGGCTCTGACACAACTCTTAGGATATGGAACTCATGTAGTGTACACCGGTATGTTGAACTTTTTTTTTTTTTTTTTTTTTTTTTTTAAGTTTCAAAAGTTTTATTAAGAATATATAAGGCGGTACATACAGCATATAAACAAACTGTTTAGCTTTCAAAACATTGTTTTTGTTCGTTTACCACAATTATTTCCATTGTAAGCATATATACATGTACTGTCAGGTAAGTAAAAATTCCCAGTGGCATAGTTGAGTTGTGTACCCTTATTTTGAAGAAGAGTGGAAAACAGGTGAGGGGGGTGGTAAAGGGAGGGGGGAGCGAGGATAGGGTTGTGTAGGAGGGGTTGGTCTTGGTATAGGGGAGAGGCAAAATAGTCATATGAAATGGGGAGGGGGAGGGAAGGGAAAGAAAGAGGGAGAAAGAGGAAAGGTAATCGCGGGGGAATGTAGAATGAAGAGACTCGAGGTAGGCAGGGGGTCTTTGTATCCTGAGACTAGCTTGTTCAGGCCTAAGAGTAGATCGTTCTGTACTTCTCCGTCTGTAGCAAGTTATTATCTAGGGGTAGATAATATGTATGATAGGTATGGTAAGGTCGGTTAGAGAGTGTCTACATCTTATATGAGTTGATTTCTCAGTCCTTGTTTGTGTTAGGAAGCGACTTGTATTACTATGTTGGGTAGTTCAGGGTCTCGGGCATGTGACAAAATTAGAGGCCAGTGGATTGATAAAGAGAGAGAAAAAAGAGAGAGAGAAGAGAGGATAGCGTAGTTAGGGAGAGAGAGAGGGGGCAATAGGAGATTAAATGTGTTTCCGGAGTCTAGGATTCTCAGAGGGTGATTGGTAATTAATATTCCCTAATCATTGATCATTGAACATTGATCATCCGTTGGTCATCCACCAGCCGCTTCATGGTCTCTTCAAGAATGGGCGCCAGACCTCCTCAAACTGTTCTGCTTGGTCCTGTAGGTTATAAATCACTCGTTCATGGGTAGCCGTTTGATACATGGCCGTCATCCATTCCATGGGTGTGGGGGCAATGCTAGATCTCCAGTGCCGGAGTATGCATATTTTGGCCGTGGCTAGCGCCGTATGGATTAATCGTTTATGTGCCCGCGATAGGGAGGGATACGGGCGAATGTCATGTAGAATGATAAATGCTGGTGGGGTCGGTTTTGGTATCTGTATGAAGTCCGATAAGGCGAGGCGTACCGCGTCCCATAGTGACTGTACCGTGGGGCAGTGGCATAAGATATGAAGTTGGTCGCAATATGGCTCTGTGCATCTCCAACAGTTCGCGTGAGGTATCAACCCTGCCATGAAAAGTTTAACGGGGTCCAGTACCATCCCTGAAGGATTTTAAATAGGCAAAATTTCAGGCGTGCTTCACGTACGCCCCTGTCGAGGGCTTCTAGTATGTCTGGCCATTCTTCGTCCGTGTAGGTTATCTCCAGTATGTCCTGCCACTTTAAGCGTAGTCGTTCAAGTAAAGGCTGAGAGTAAAGGTGGTTAGTTAATTCGGCATAGAGGCCAGCCAAGACGCCTTTTTGTCGGCCCCATTTCTGAAGATAGGTGACGATGGGTGAGGTTTTGAGCAGCCACGGGGGGGTTCCTAATGTTCTCCGCATACAGTGTTTGAGCTGTAGATATCGCCACTCCTGGTTACTTTGGATACCGAATTCTTCCTGGAGGGAGGCGAATGTGCGGAAGCTATCTCCATCTATTATGTGAGATATATTGTGAATACCTGCGTCGGACCATTGGGGCCATCTGAGAATAGTCCCTCCTATTTTAATGCTTTTATTCCCTGCTATGGGAGCCTGAGTATGCAGGGAGGGGTGTACTCCTAGTAGTCGATGGGCTCTGCACCACGCTGTGTTTGTAGCCTTGAGGATGGGGTTAGTTAAGGGAACGTGGTCGGCGTATGTTCCTCCCATCTCCGTATACTGTCCATATAGGAGTTTCTCTGTGATCACCCATTGCGGTGGATCGGCTATATCCGGAAGCGTATATATTAGCTGTGAGAGTTGGAGGGCCAGAGAGTATTGTTCTACCGAGGGTAGTCCTAATCCTCCGTAGAGCCGTCGTGCCAGTATTATTGCAGGTTTCAGTCTTGGGCGTGAGGAGCCCCAGACGAAGGCCCTTATGGATGCGTCTATTAATCGGAGTGAGGAAAGAGGTATCTGTAGGGGAAGCATGCCTAACACGTATGTGAAGCGTGGTAAGGTGACCATTCTGACCGCCTGTGTCCTGCCCCACATGGACAGGCCTAGTAGGGACCATTTGGCAAAGTCTTGTTTCATTTTAGATATAAGGGGGTCTATGTTGTCCCTGACCATATGTTCTAGACCTCTGTTAATAAACGTTCCTAAATATTTAAGGCGGGTCGGGGTCCATTTGAATTGAAGGCCATGTATCGCTGCCCTCGTCGTTATGCGGGATAATGGTAGTGCCTCACTTTTATCCCAGTTTACCCGATATCCGGATAGGGATGCAAAGTCTTTTATAGTGGAAAGTAGTGCTGGGAGCGAGGTTTCTAGATCGGACATTGTTAACAGAATGTCGTCTGCGTAGAGATATATTTTGGATATGCCCCCGGTGATATGGATCCCTTTTATTTGGTGAGAATTTCGTATGGTGGCAGCTAGGGGTTCCATGGCCAATAAAAATAGAAGTGGCGACAAGGGGCATCCCTGGCGTGTGCCCCTTCCGATAGGGAATGGGTCTGACATGATGCCCCCACAGTTAACCTGTGCTGTGGGGTGGTCATATAATAAACGTACTTTAGAGATAAATTGTTCCCCCAGGCCAAAATGCTTCATGGTTGTGAATAGGTAGGGCCACTCAATGCGGTCGAATGCTTTCTCCGCGTCTAGGGACAGGGCTAGGGCTTCGTCAGGTAATTGTATGGATTCTAACAGTGTATGGCAAAGAGTTCGCATATGATTTCTGGAGGTACGGCCTGGTACAAATCCTACTTGGGTATTGTGAATCAACGATGGTATCACCTTGCGGAGCCGCGCTGCTAGAACACTGGCTAGGGGTTTGACATCCCCATTCAAAAGGGAGATAGGACGGTAACTGCCGCAAAGAAGGGGGTCCCTCCCTGGCTTAGGCAAGATGACAATCGTGGCTTTATTGGATAGAGCGCCCAGGGAGCCTTCTTGACATGCTTCCGTCAGTGCTTCATGTACTGCGGTTATTGCCTCCTCCCCAGCCCATTTATAGAATTCCGCAGGGAATCCGTCCTCTCCTGGTGATTTATGGTAGGGGAGGCTTGTTATAACTTGGGTTATCTCTTCTTTGCTTATGTTACCGTCCAAGAGGGCCCTGCCTGCCTCAGACAGACGGGGTAGATTGGCCGCGGCAAGGAATGTCTCCATTTGTGTTTGATCTGTCGTTGTTTCAGGAGTGTACAAATGTCGGTAGTACTTGGCGAACTCGTTTACAATGTCTTGTGGGCGAGTTTGCACTGCTCCTGAAGAAGATGTTATGGCCGCAATGGCAGAGGCTGCCTCTCTTTGTCGGAGCTGCGCCGCTAGGAGGCGACCTGCTTTTTCCCCTTGTTCGTAATGGCGGCCTCGCAATTTTTGCAGTGCGTATTCCGCCTGAGATGTATAGAGTTCATTGTGTGCCATGCGGGCCTGTTCTAAGGCGTGTCGCAGCCTAGGGGATGGTTGGGCGGTATATTGTTTAGTGAGGTCCCGTATCATGGTCTCTAAGGTGGTTTGGCGGGCTATTCTGTCTTTGTTGGCCAGTGCTGCATCTCGCATCATATTCCCTCTTAGGGTTGCTTTTGCTGCCGCCCACAGGATCCTTTTTGAGGATACAGTGCCTGAATTCTCGGCCATGTATGTGGTTACATGAGCTTTTAATTGTTCCTTCCCTTGTGGAGAGCGATATCTGTGTACAGCCAATCGCCATGGTTTACGACCAGAGAAGGAGAGTCCCACCTGGATCCGGATTAGTATTGGGGAGTGATCTGAGAGCCCACTGTCTAGGATACAGGTGTCTTGTATATGAGGGATTACAGTGTGTGATACTAAGAAATAATCCAGACGCGATTGGGTGCCATGGACGGTGGATAAGAAAGTATATTCCTTATCTTTCGGGTGTTGTATTCTCCAGCAGTCCACCAGACCGACGTCAGTGGTCAGGTCTGTCAGAAGCGCTCTGTCGTGATTGTTACAGACATCGACAGGGCCTGTCCTATCCATTATGGCGTCTTGGACGAGATTCCAATCTCCCCCGATTATGTGTCGAGTAGTTCCGATTTCTGTCAGGAGGCGATTTAGCTGTAGAAGGAATGGGCGTTTTGGGCCGGTTGGTGCGTAAACGGATCCCACGCATAAAACAGTGTCCCCTAGTTTTAATTTAGCAAATATATACCTTCCTTCCGTATCATTCCAGGTTTTAATGATAGTGACCGGGAGGGATTTACGCACTAGTATCGCCACTCCACATTTGCGGGGTCCGTTACTTCCAGATTCCTGACTCGTTGGACGGCAGCTGAAGGCAACCCTCCCTACCCAATCCCGTTTAAGTTTACTGGATTCCAGAGTGTCAAGGTGTGTCTCTTGAATCAGGGCTATATCTGTTTTTTTGGATTGAAAATAGGACAGTATCTTTTTCCGCTTAACATAGCTCGTCATGCCGTGTACATTCCAAGAGAGTATGCGTAATGGTCGCGTCGCTTGAGGGTGGGGCTTCGACATATTGGATAATTGTGAGTAAGTAAGCACCCTGTGGGAGATATTGACTTAGTAGTTAGAGTGGGAGTTGTGTTTCGATATGATACGGTGTTTTATTTTATTTTATTTTATACGGGGGTTAGGAGCTGGTGGAGGCCAAGGGAATCCTCTGGAGAAGAAAGAGAAGAGAGAGGAGAGGGTGAAGGAAGAGAGGTAATATAAGTAGGACGAGAGCCAGATGGAGGGGAAATATGAGGGAAAAAGGAGGCAAGGAGAAATGAGAGGGAGAAGAAAAGAGGGAGAAGGGGGGGAAGGGATGGATGCGTGTGCTGAAGTTGAGATTGAGAGTATAGCAAGAGAGCGTGCAATTTGGGGGAAGAAGTGGAGAAGGGTAGGGATGAGGGAGGTTAGGAGTCCAACCTCCTTCGTTCGTTAGGTCTGTAAACGGCGGGACCGATTTCTCTCAGAGCTCTTGTGCCGTCGGGCGGTCTCGATCGGGGGGGCGAAGGGGGGAAACAGCAGACAGCCAGTTATCGATATGTCGGTGATAAGGTGGGGGGGGGGCACACAGCAGTACTTATGTTTATGTATCGGGAAGTGGGTCTGTTCATCGGTGGTTAGTGGCTAGTGTATTAGTTATATAACTAAAGTGTATATTGGCAGAAGTAATGATCGGTTAATAACTATAGTACCTGAGCGGCGCTGGAGAGGAGGGAGGGGGTGTCGGGTGTTGATGGGGTATAGTGTTTAGGATGTTGTGCCTAGTACTTGATGTTGTATGGTATCGTAGGGTGTTTAGGAGTTCATAAGATAGGGTCGTAAATTAAAGTAGGGACTGGGCAGACAGAAAGACCGAGACCGGCTGGCGAGGGGAGGGGGGGGGCAGGGCAGAGGAGGGGGGGGGGAGAGAGCTCAAACAGAGTATTATAGTTCTCGCGTATGCATGAGTACATAAAGATACCAATATACAGTATAATATAATACTTCCTGATCATTTCTTTTCAACTATAACACTGCCTCGTCTCATCTCGCCTTACAACTGTTCAATGACATATTAGGTTGATCAACATAACATATCCTGGCATCTTATCACATTATCATGTTAGGAGCCATTATGCCAAACGTCTCTCTATTAATCGTAGGATAGGTAATGAGTGTAGCTGAGCCCCGGGTTACGCGAGGATAGTGCGTATCTCATCCTATTACTAACTCCTTGCCGTGTATTATTACATCATAATACTGACCTACTAAGGTCTTGCTTGGTATGTGCCACCATCATAGTCGTTCTGTTGTTGGTGATAGTTTAAGATAGTAATAATGATTAGGATGGGGGTAGGTACGAACATATGGGGAAAAGAATAGCTAATAGTTTATAATTTACATTGTGATGTTATAATGTGGTGTGGAGTGGCAGTGTAGAATGTCCTAATATTTCGCTTTGTTATGCGGTAGTATGTTGTATTATGTCCTCGTGTTCTATTTTTTTTTTTCCCCAGTTTCTTATTGTAGAATAAGGTAAAGTCAAGTAGTGGGAGCTTTGATATGTTTCAGGTTATATCGTATTGTGTGTCCCTGTATTGGAATTAATTTATCTTTACGTTGTCTAGTCCCATCCCTTGGGGTGATAATGGGGGCTAAACGGGTCTAATGTCGGCGCTGGTCGAGTGTGGTGTGTATTAGGAAAGTTTCACATACTTTGTTGTTTACTACCATGAGATACTTTGTAGTGTGTGGAATGTAAGGTAAGTTCCATGATAGTTAATTAGTGTTTATTTTTTGTTATCTGTTTAATGCCCCTGTTACCTTGTTACCTTGTTATAGGGTTATAGGGTCGGGACCGGGCCCTTATTCAACATACAGTGAGTTGGTGGGGTCTGATCCCTGTTCTAGTAATCGTCATCTGTTGTGTACTGAGGGCAAATAACGATTTACTGGTAGTTTCCATTACAGGGCCTCGGCTCTAGTCATAAAGAGCATATATTTTTCATGTATCTGGTTTTAACATTGATACTAGCAGTCTTAGACAATTACAATAGTAATACACATATGATCTGGAAAGGTACTCATCCTTCCGCGGAGTCTATAGTTGTTATTTTCGACTCTCTGGCGATAGTCCCATAAGTCGTCTTGTCGCGTTACCTTCTCAAGAAGACCCAGTTGTAGGCTTTAAAGGGGAGCGGGATTTGTCTCTTTCCGATAATTGGGTGTGGGTTACTACTGCGTGTAAAATCTGACCCCTGTCATCATATGATCTAGTTAGTCTCTCCATGTCTCTACCTCTATGACTGGCTCCGGTGTCGTGTAGAGCCGTCTTCACCTGTTCTATTCCCAAGTGGGGGGTTTCGGCCCTATCACTGCCTCCTGCAATGTCATGCTCACTGTCTGTGTTGTAAGAGTCCATAGGCTGGGATTGGAAAGAGTCAAGGAAGAGTCTCAATTCGTCGGGGTTATAAAAGTCCTTGGATACTCCATTTTTTGTAACCCACATTCTTGCAGGGTCAAAGAGACCGTATTTCATCTCTAGTTTGCGAAGCCGGGGTCGTAGGGCTAGGAAAGCCTTTCTACGTTCGTTGGTTTCCTTGGAGTAATCGGCGGTTATTCGGATCTCGTGCTGGTCTATTCGGAAAGGGCCGTGGTTGCGTGCTACTTGGAGTATTTGTCGGGTTTGATTATGCCGCAGCAAGCATGCGATGATTGGGCGGGGCCTTGAGGAGTTGTCAGAGCGTTTTGGGCCTATCCTGTGTGCCCGTTGGAATTCTAGCGGCGGGTCAAAGTCCAATGGAATCATTTTTGGAAGAGTGGAGGTCAGAAGAGTCTGCATATCCGAGCCTTCTTCGTTTTCCGGGATCCCAAGTATGCGGATATTGTCTCTCCGGCTCCTGTCCTCCATGTCCGTTAGTTTGCTCCTGAGGTAGATGAAGTCTTGTTCTCGCACCTGAGACGTGTTAATCTGCGTCTCTACTGATCCCATGCGTTGTTCTAGCCCTGTCAATCTAGATTGAAAGCCGGCAATGTCAGATCGCATGGATTTGGTTTCTAGTGTCAATGAAGTTATAGAGGCGTCCATCCCCTCTATGCGGCGGCTGACGGTGGTGATCTCTTGTAGTATCCTGTCCATAGTCGTGGATTGATCTTTATCAGGCATCGTGGTGAACTCGTTTAAAGGTGGCGATGTTTGAGGGTTTATCTTCGTGGGGGTTAGGCGTTTGTGTTGTAGCGCTTCTGAGAATAATAGTTGTCGTGCAGGCTTGCTGACAGGTTTATGGTTCGGTTTGTTGCCGGGCATCGCCTCAATTGTCTACAGAGTCTGACCACGTGGGGCCCGAGATTCCCTCCGTAGATTCCGATAAGGATATAGATGTTCGGTGGCTTACACTGGTGTCAGTCCACTCCCTTCTCCTGTATCTCTATTCTCTTGGCTCTCCTCATCCCCGGTGCCCCCCCAGTCGCTCACCCCTCTCGTCCCCTCGCCTCCACGTGCCTCCCGTCGTGCCCCTCTGCCCTCCTCAGTATTAGTTGTCTGGAGGGGGGGGGGGAGAAAGTTTATTATCTCAGCGGGAGGGTTTTTGTTGTCCCTCTGTGATGGAAAAGAGGAGAGAAGTCGTGCCTCTGCCTCCGGCGATGCCGTTCTTATTTTGAAGAGATTCGATCCTACCTCTCTTTGGGTTTCTCTCCCGGCTGTCGAAGGGGCCGCACCCCTTTGCTGTGTCTTCCCGTCTCCCTGTGGAGGGGCGGAAGGTCCACGGGTGTTTGTTGGCGTTGTAGGGAGATGGATGCGGGTCGTCACGTCTCCCGCAGTCCCTGCGGCCTGTTCAGCTTGCTCCTTGCTGCTACGGGCATGCCGTCCGCGGTCTTCCGAAGACGCGACTCCGCCCCCTTTTTCCAGGCCTTATCGGCCTGGGGCGAGTCGCGAGTTTCCTGCCTTGCGTCCCGCTCCTACGGGGTCCCCGGACATGGTTCCGTGTCGCCGCTGTTGTAGGGGTGGAGGGGCACCGAACCCGGTGTGTTGTCCGGCTGTCTTCTCGCCCCCGTCGCCCCTCCGGGACCGCCTCGGCGCGGAGCTCTCGCTCTAAGCGGCCATCTTGTTTCGTGGCCCGGCCACGCCCCAGGTATGTTGAACTTTCAAAAGAAAGCAGAAGTTGGGGATTACAATGCACATGGTCCTTTTTGAAACTGTAAAGTGATGCTCTTATGGTTCATTTAATCAGATCCTTCCTAAATGAATCTGTATTAAAATGCTTACATGTGTTACAATATTGTAATAAGGGCTTTGGTCCTTTAAGGTAGACAAAGCTGGGGCCTAGAAAACATAAGACCAGTAAGAGTTCTTTACTCAACTATAAATGATAGGTGATGATACATAGATGATTACTTTATATTTTTTATGATGTATCTAATGTTCTCATTGATGTTGTATGCCATTGTGAAAGATTAGGCACCATCACTAGGATCTAAAATAAGTTAAAAATACCTTTAAATCCTAAAATAAATGAAGGAATTTTGTACTGTTTGAAGAGGGGATGTCTTGATTTGTGCACATCTATTAAAACTGTAAAAATGGATAGAAGTATAGCCTGGCAACAATAAGGTCTGTTCTTGTGTTATTACTACTAATAAACATATTTTGATTTATGGCTCAGCAAAGAGCTCTTTGTAGTCTCATGTTTGCTGATGCTGAACATCTCATCTTGGCTGTTGCTTGATAAACTGCAAGATTGGATGATGGATGAGGACACGTTTTGCCATGTACAAAATAGATTTATGTCTGGCTTATCATTAACCAGCCATGTCCTTATACAGTAGCATGTTCTGAAAAAATACGACAAATATGGTTTCTCTTCAGTCTGTGCTGCACTTCAAGGTTTTTTCTGTATTTAACTCGGAGAACAGGAGAGTGATACAGTCCAAACATGAGAAAAGGTTAAGCCAAACCTCTTCTGCACTACAAAGCATCTCTATTAGGACACTGTGGTAGCATGATTCATCACCAGCCAAAGTGTCAGGCCGTTTAGGCAAATGCCATGTTAGAACAAATAAGAAACACAATTAAGAATAAACCATCAGTCAAACATCTGAAGATTCGACTTCTGCTGTATGCAGATGATTGAATCCTATTAGCATGAATGGTGCAGTTGCAAATGATGCAATGTGAAACTAGCTATACAGTTAGGTAATCCATAAAAATCTAAAATAATGATATAGATGCACGGAGATATGAGACAGGCACAAAAAACAGTTCTACCATATGTACAAGTGTACTGTCATGGGCCTGGCCTTCAGATAATATAAAATAAGTGCCAGGATACCCTTGCTGGCGAGAATGCGCTTCACAAATACAAATAACATAACAATAACACATGGTAGTAAAAGAGATGCTTTGCTGGATATCTAACTTTAAAACGGGCTACTTTGTACACATTGGGGGTCATTCTGACCCTGGCGGCCGGTGACCGCCAGGGTCACCGACCACGGGAGCACCGCCAACAGGCTGGCGGTGCTCCCGAGGGCATTCTGACCGCGGCGGTTCAGCCGCGGTCAGAAAGGGTAAACCGGCGGTCTCCCGCCGGTTTACCGCTGCCCCATTGAATCCTCCATGGCGGCGGAGCGCGCTCCGCCGCCATGGGGATTCAGACACCCCCTACCGCCATCCTGTTCATGGCGGGAAACCCGCCATGAACAGGATGGCGGTAGGGGGTGCCGCGGGGCCCCGGGGGGCCCCTGCAGTGCCCATGCCAATGGCATGGGCACTGCAGGGGCCCCCATAAGAGGGCCCCGCAAAGTATTTCAGTGTCTGCTTTGCAGACACTGAAATACGCGACGGGTGCAACTGCACCCGTCGCACCCCTGCAACTACGCCGGCTCAATTCTGAGCCGGCGTCCTCGTTGCAGGGGCATTTCTGCTGGGCCGGCGGGCGCTCTTTCGGAGAGCGCCCGCCGGCCCAGCGGAAATGTTTAAATGGCCGCCGCGGTCTTTTGACCGCGGTGCGGTCATTTCACGGCGGTACCTTGGCGGACGGCCTCCGCCGTCCGCCAAGGTTAAAATCACCCCCATTATGTGGAAATCCCACGACTAAGGAAATTTCTGAACATGATACAGCACAAACCTGATGAAAATGTGGGGATCAAAATCCTGAATTCAGCCAAAACGGTACTCCTGCATTCCCTTTTGGAAATCAGGACATTCAATAAAATATTTGCAAATTGTAAGTGGTAGATCACATAGTCGCTAAACAGTTTGTAATGGGATTTCAATGAGAATAAAATATGGATGATCAGAGACAATACAAATAGAAAATACGGCACAGTTGTTCCCCTTTTGCAAATAAGGAATTTGTTTTTTCGAGGCCAATGCACAAAGGCATACAGAAGTAAAAAAAAAAAAGTGCTCCTTTAATATGACTTCTCATACTCATGCCATACTCACTCAAGTGACCAGCAAGGGTTGGTCAGATAGTATGGAATGCACACGTAGCATCCCATTTTTCGGGATGTAAAAATTAGGGCCCATATTTATACTTTTTAGCGCCGCTTTTTGACGCAAAAACGGTGCAAACTTACAAAATACAATTGTATTTTGTAAGTTTGCGCTGCTTTTGCATCAAAAAATGGCGCAAATGCGGCAATAAAAAAGTATAAATATGGGCCTAGGTAGTTATCTGACCCGCATTCAAACTGGCACATAAATGTGTAATTTCTTAAATAAGAAAATCAAATAAGGAACGTCTCTGACATAATAAGTGTCACATGTTCTTTGAGACACTTGTCTCAATCCTCACGCCTGAGATGGCATTTCAATTTAAAAATTAACCAACAGATAAAACGAAAATGTGATGATTAGTTAGTGCCAAACAAAAAGCAGGAGCCCAGCTGTATTCCCATGCTTGTACTATCTTTTCCTCTGGACAGTGATCCCCCAGAACCTCACTGCACCACCTGCAGACCCAAAGCCTGGGAGAACAAATGGATGAAAAACCCCTAACTGCAGTGCAAGTGTGGTAGGCTGTAGGAAGGCCCAGAGGCATGGGGGAGGTGGATAGGACCGCTATTGCAAGACTTCTTCGACTGAATAAACCCACAGGCCCTGAATGACCAGGAACACCCTGTGCTGGCTGTGGCACAGACACAGGGACAATACAAGGCAGGGGAGTAAATATAAATAGTGCAGCAGGTGCTTTGGCAGACGATGTACCATGACCTCAAGTAGTGATTAGCTTCTGACAAAAAAATCTGAATTGCTTATGATTTTCTAAAAAATCATACACATGAGCACATTTAGAGAGCCAGCGTTCTAAGCGCTCAGTGATCAATTCATGTATACCCAGGTAGACAACCAAAAAGACCGTTCCAGGCTACACATTGCCCCTCCACTACTGGCTATATGCAATCACAGTCTTGGTCACATTTTGGCACAAAGACCCTGTATGATGTTGTACCCATATCAAGCTTAATTGCTGCTTGGTGTCCATCTGAACTAATGTCTATCCACTGATTTCTTCAATTCCACCAGATCTTTTAGAGCCCTGTTTTCACATGAAGTATGGATTTGTGAATAGGACCTGCCTAGTATACTCGCTACACATTCCATACAAGACAAAAACTACTCTTTAAGCCACGAAGGAACTAATTTTGTGCCTATTAATTGCCCCCTCATCAGTTGAAATGGGCAATTGTTAGAAGTACTATGGATAGAGGTACGATAAGCCCATATCTTCTCAGAGATCATTATTTTTCTCACTGCAATGATTAATGACAGCCTTCTGAATGGTTCTTTTGACAAGTCTGTTGACCCTCTTCACAATACCATTTCCTCTTGGGTTGTATAGAGAAGTTCGGGAATGTCTCACCCCACACAGATTTAAAAATGTAACCATCTCATTAGACGTTAACTGAGTCCCATTGTCTGTAATAAGTCCCAAAGGTATACCTTCTTCCTCAAAAATTCTCTCCAAAACGTCTATGTTTTTTTGTTGTTGTAATATCTCTCATGAATCTCACTATGAGCCACCTTGAATACGCATCAATAATGACCACTGCAAACCTTATATCAAGTGCTAATTCTGACTATAAAATCAAGACAAATTGTATGCCACGGTTTCCCTGGATCCTCAAAATGACCACAGTCTCTTTTGTTATCTACTTTCAGCCTTTTCTCACTTTCCTTACGTATTTTACATCTCTCCACTCAATCCTTTACTTGTCCATCCAAACCAGGCCACCAAAATACCTCTTTGAGTCTTCTGCTAGTTAGTCCTTGGCCTAAATGCCCTTCATGTGCTAGATTGAACGATCTAAACCTCAAAGCAGTAGTTGAAACATATTGCTCACCTCTTATTATTATGTTCTCACCACAAATTGACAACTCATTCAACACGTTTGAGTAGGGTCTAATTGACACAGGCAATGTGCTCTGTCTTCTACCTCCTCTACAAATCAGCTTAATGACTTCCTTAAGAACATGATCTGATCTCATTTCTTCCTCCCACTCCCACTTCGTAAAAGCACCCAAACCATTTTCAACAACATCCTGAACCAAGGCTACTTCTCCGTCTGTATCAGAGTCTTTTACTGACTGACCATCCACGGTTTCCCAATCAAGAGATAATCTGGACAAACAGTCTGCTTGCACATTCTTCCACCCTTGAACAAGTTCCATCTTGTATTGATACTCTTGTAACCTTGCCGCTAATCTAGCTAATCTTGCTGACCCTTTGCTTCTTCCACCTGAAGACAAAGTTTTGGACAAAGGTCCATGATCGCTACATAGAACACATTGCAACCCCCACAAGTATACTTTGAAATATTCAGCACCCCATACTGCAGCCAGAGCTTCACGCTCTATTACTGAGTAGTTCCTCTCTGCTTGTGCTTGTGTCAGGGTACGAGAAGCAAAAGCCACAGTTCTCTCTTTGCATCCATGTATTTGGGATAGTACAGCTCCTAAACCAGTTGCACTAGCATCAACCATTAGAATCAACTTTGGTTTAATATCAAAGCAGTGAGAATACATGCATCACAAATCTCATTTTTGATATTGACGAAGCATTCTAGTTGTTCACTTTCCCATATAAATTTGTTTCTTTTACACATTAATTTTCATAAAGTCTCTGTTTTGTCAGCTAATCTGTCCACAAATTTAGAATAGTATTCTATCAAACCTAAGAATGATCTCAATTGATCCTTATAAGTGGGGGAAGGTGCCAGTGTGAACGCCTCCTACAAACACTTCTTTGGTTTAATACTTCCATTGCATATGGTATAACCTAAGTATTCAATTTGCTTGGTTAAAAATGTGCATTTTTTTAACATAAACCAGCCCCTCCTAGAATGTTCAACACTTTTTTAAAGATGACATTGTTTTTTTGTATTGTATCACCCATCACCAAAATTTCATCCTGACAAAACATAACATTTTCCACTTTTCCAAACATATTTGTCAACATACGCTGAAATACACTCGCTGCAGATGCAAGTCCAAACGGCATGCGGGTAAATTGAAAAGTACCCTTTGAGGTCCCAAATGCTGTCAAAATTCTAGAACTTTCATTTAACTTGGTCTGATGGTAAGCACTTCTCAAATCAAGCTTCAAGAAATACCTACCACCTTTCACAGCAGATAACAATTCATTAATATTAGGAAGAGGATATGTGTCACCAACAATGTTTTGGTTTAATGATGTTAAATCAACACACAGTCTTACCTGACCATCAGATTTCCGAGTGATCACCACCAGAGATATCCAGGGAGACACCTCTATCAGTTCAATAATGTTTTCATGTAACAACCCCTCAATTACCTCTTTGACCTCATCTCCCACTACAAGGGGTACCCTACGCAGTTTATGTTGTCTTGCTAAAGCATTCTTTTTTAGAACAATTTTGTACACATACCCATTTCAGCATCCCAATGTTTTTTTAACTGTTTTTGGGTACCATTTAGTATGTCTTGCAGTTGGACGTCCTCCACAACCAATATTTGGTTTGTTGCCTTAGGATTATTATAATGTTAAGGTCAAACTGGTGCATCTATCCTAAAATAGGAGGCTGATCCACAGACACATAGGCCCTTATTACAACCCTGGCGGTCGGTGTTAAAGCGGCGGTAAAACCGCCAACAGGCCGGCGGTAAAAGAATTTGAATTATGACCGTGGCGGAAACCGCCAACAAAGACAGCCACTTTAACACTCTGACCACCACGGCGGTACAGACAAACAGCACGGCGGTCACCGCCAACAGACAGGCGGAGGACAGTGTACCGCCCACAGTATCACAACCTACCAATCCGCCACCTTTTCCGTGGCGGATTCACCGTGAATAAAAACACGGCGGAAACAGCCATTTCAAAGGGAAAACGCTCACCTCTACACACTCCACGAGGAACAACGACACCATGGAGCCAGAACTCCATATTCTGCCAGCGATAGTCTTCCTGCTTCTATACGAGGATCATCAACACCGGCGGCGAAGACCACAGTGAGTACTTGTGAGAAAGTAGCCTCTTTCTAGCCTTGTTACCCCCACTTTGGGCCTGTTTGTGAGTGTATGTCAGGGTGTTTTCACTGTCTCACTGGGATCCTGCCAGCCAGGGCCCAGTGCTCATAATGAAAACCCTATGTTTTCAGTATATTTGTTATGTGTCACTGGGACCCTGCTAGTCAGGACCCCAGTGCTCATAAGTTTGTGACCTATAGGTATGTGTTCCCTGTGTGATGCCTAACTGTCTCACTGAGGCTCTGCTAACCAGAACCTCAGTGGTTATGCTCTCTCATTTCTTTCAAATTGTCACTAACAGGCTAGTGACCAATTTTACCAATTTACATTGGCTTACTGGAACACCCTTATAATTCCCTAGTATATGGTACTGAGGTACCCAGGGTATTGGGGTTCCAGGAGATCCCTATGGGCTGCAGCATTTCTTTTGCCACCCATAGGGAGCTCTGACAATTCTTACACAGGCCTGCCACTGCAGCCTGAGTGAAATAACGTCCACGTTATTTCACAGCCATTTTACACTGCACTTAAGTAACTTATAAGTCACCTATATGTCTAACCTTTACCTGGTAAAGGTTAGGTGCAAAGTTACTTAGTGTGAGGGCACCCTGGCACTAGCCAAGGTGCCCCCACATTGTTCAGGGCCAATTCCCCGGACTTTGTGAGTGCGGGGACACCATTACACGCGTGCACTACATATAGGTCACTACCTATATGTAGCTTCACAATGGTAACTCCGAATATGGCCATGTAACATGTCTATGATCATGGAATTGCCCCCTCTATGCCATCCTGGCATAGTTGGCACAATCCCATGATCCCAGTGGTCTGTAGCACAGACCCTGGTACTGCCAAACTGCCTTTCCTGGGGTTTTACTGCAGCTACTGCTGCTGCCAACCCCTCAGACAGGTTTCTGCCCCCCTGGGGTCAAGCCAGGCTTGTCCCAGGATGGCAGAACAAAGGACTTCCTCTGAGAGAGGGTGTTACACCCTCTCCCTTTGGAAAATGGTGTGAAGGCAGGGGAGGAGTAGCCTCCCCCAGCCTCTGGAAATGCTTTCATGGGCACTTTTGGTGCCCATTTCTGCATAAGCCAGTCTACACCGGTTCAGGGACCCCTTAGCCCTGCTCTGGCGCGAAACTGGACAAAGGAAAGGGGAGTGACCACTCCCCTGACCTGTACCTCCCCTGGGAGGTGCCCAGAGCTCCTCCAGTGTGCTCCAGACCTCTGCCATCTTGGAAACAGAGGTGCTGCTGGCACACTGGACTGCTCTGAGTGGCCAGTGCCACCAGGTGACGTCAGAGACTCCTTCTGATAGGCTCCTTCAGGTGTTGCGAGCCTATCCTCTCTCCTAGGTAGCCAAACCCTCTTTTCTGGCTATTTAGGGTCTCTGTCTCTGGGGAAACTTTAGATAACGAGTGCAAGAGCTCATCCGAGTTCCTCTGCATCTCTCTCTTCACCTTCTGCCAAGGAATCGACTGCTGACTGCGCTGGAAGCCTGCAAAACTGCAACATAGTAGCAAAGACGACTACTGCAACTCTGTAACGCTGATCCTGCCGCCTTCTCGACTGTTTTCCTGGTGGTGTATGCTGTGGGGGTAGTCTGCCTCCTCTCTGCACTAGAAGCTCAGAAGAAATCTCCCGTGGGTCGACGGAATCTTCCCCCTGCAACCGCAGGCACCAAAAAGCTGTATTACCGGTCCCTCGGGTCTCCTCTCAGTACGACGAGCGAGGTCCCTCGAATCCAGCAACTCTGTCCAAGTGACTCCCACAGTCCAGTGACTCTTCAGTCCAAGTTTGCCTCACCTCGCTAGACTGCATTGCTGGGAACCGCGACTTTTGCAGCTACTCCGGCCTCCGTGCACTTCCGGCGGAAATCCTTTGTGCACAGTCCAGCCTGGGTCCACGGCACTCTAACCTGCATTGCACGACCTCCTAAGTTGTTCTCCGGCGGCGTGGGACTTCTTTGTGTGACTTCGGGTGAGCACTGTTTCACGCATCCTCGTAGTGCCTGTTTCTGGCACTTCTCCGGGTGCTACCTGCTGCTAAGAGGGCTCCTTGTTTTGCTCGACGTCCCTTCTACCTCCTGGTCCAATTTGCAACCTCCTGGTCCCTCCTGGGCCACAGCAGCATCCAAAAACGCTAACCGCACGATTTGCAGCTAGCAAGGCTTGTTGGCATTCTTTCGGCGGGAAAACACTTCTGCACGACTCTCCACGGCGAGAGGGATCTGTCCACCAAAAGGGAAGTCTCTAGCCCTTTTCGTACCTGCAGAAACCTCAGCTTCTTCTGTCCAGTCGAAGCTTCTTTGCACCCACAGCTGGCATTTCCTGGGCATATGCCCATCTCCGACTTGCTTGTGACTTTTGGACTTGGTCCCCTTGTTCCACAGGTACCCTAGATTGGAAATCCATCGTTGTTGCATTGTTGGTTTGTGTCTTTCCTGCATTATTCCTCTATCACGACTTCTTTGTCTTCTGGGGAACTTTAGTGCACTTTGCACTCACTTTTCAGGGTCTTGGGGTGGGCTATTTTTCTAACCCTCACTATTTTCTAATAGTCCCAGCGACCCTCTACAAGGTCACATAGGTTGGGGGTCCATTCGTGGTTCGCATTCCACTTTTGGAGTATATGGTTTGTGTTGCCGCAATCCCTATGTGTCCCCATTGCATCCTATTGTAACTATACATTGTTTACACTGTTTTCTAAGACTATACTGCATATTTTTGGTATTGTGTACATATATCTTGTGTATATTTCCTATCCTCTCACTGAGGGTACACTCTAAGATACTTTGGCATATTGTCATAAAAAAAAAGTACCTTTATTTTTAGTATAACTGTGTATTGTGTTTTCTTATGATATTGTGCATATGACACTAAGTGGTACTGTAGTAGCTTCACAGGTCTCCTAGTTCAGCCTAAGCTGCTCTGCTAAGCTACCATTATCTATCAGCCTAAGCTGCTAGACACCCTATACACTAATAAGGGATAACTGGGCCTGGTGCAAGGTGCAAGTACCCCTTGGTACTCACTACAAGCCAGTCCAGCCTCCTACAGTACTGCACCTACGACATAGGGGAGGGGGAGGGAAAAACACAGGGACACACACAACCAACATCCCAACCCCCACCCCGACCCTCACCCACTACAACACAAACACCAATGCATATCCAAACATTACAGTAACAACCCCCAACCCCCCGGAAGAATGCAAAGGCAAAAGGAAATGAGTTAAACCATTGTAATATATCAAAATACAATAACCAAATATATACATATATATATAAACATTAAACAAAATATACACCACGATTAGTAGTGCAGGTAATGCACCATTCATTGTCCGTGGACCACTGGGCCCAAAATGCATGGGCGAGGCCCACACTAGATACCTGATCAAAACGGAGAGAACACTGCAGGGGCATCAGATAGAAATACAACAGGCACCTCAGGGTGAATGGAAGGGGGGGCACCTCAGCCGGATGAGTGCACCACGCCAGATCCACGAGGGGGCTCCATGCCCATTGATGTATCCTGGGGAGTGCAAAGCCACAGTCTCTCAAGTCTCTACAGTGGGTGGTTTGCCCACTGTACCATCCTGGGGAGTGCAAAGCCACAGTCTCTCAACTCACTACAGTGGGTGGGTTGCCCACTGTACCATCCTGGGGAGTGCAAAGCCACAGTCTCTCAAGTGGATGCATGTCTCCACTGGTTCAGGAGGGGGACTGGTGCCCAGAGTGCTTCATCCTGTGCAGGACAGACGGAGTGGATGCATGTCTCCACTGGTTCTGGAGGGGGACTGGTGCCCAGAGTACAGCACTCACTCCGTGACGGTCCCAGTTGCGTCACTGCCCCTGCCGCTAATGGGCTAGCGGTGCTCGCCTTGGCGGTCTTTGCCCTGTTCAGCGGTGCTTGAGTTGCCAGTTTCTGACCTGTTCAGCGGTGCTTGAGTTGGCAGTTTCTGACCTGTTCAGCTGTGCTTGCCCTGTTCAGTGGTGCTTGCCATGGCGGTCTTTGCCCTGTTTAGCGGTGCTTGAGTTGGCACTTTCTGACCTGTTCAGCGGTGCTTGCCCTGCTCAGCTGTGTTTGCCATGGCGGTCTTTGCCCTGTTCAGCGGTGCTTGAGTTGGCAGTTTCTGACCTGTTCAGCGGTGCTTGCCCTGTTCAGTGGTGCTTGAGTTGGCAGTTTCTGACCTGTTCAGCTGTGCTTGCCCTGTTCGGCGGTGCTTGCCATGGTGGTCTTTGCCTTGTTCAGCGGTCCCTGGCATGTTCAGCGGTGCTTGCCATGGCGGTCCTTCATTGCCCAGCAGGCCTGTGGCTGGCGGTCCTTAATGGGTCAGCTGGGCTGTGGCTTGCGGGGCCCTCCTGGCCAGTGACTCTGGGGCTGGCGGTGGCCTCCTGGCCAGTGACGATGGGGCTGGCCTCCTGGGCAGTGACGATGGGGCTGCCCTCCTGGGCAGTGACAATTGGGCTGGCCTCCTGGGCAGTGACTCTGGCGGTGGCCCTCTGACCTGTGACGATTGGGCTGGCCTCCTGGGCAGTGACTCTGGTGGTGGCCTCCTGGCCTGTGACGATTGGGCTGGCCTCCTGGGCAGTGACTCTGGCGGTGGCCTCCTGGCCAGTGACGATTGGGCTGGCAGTGGCCTCCTGGGCAGCGGGGATGATGGCGGTCTTCTCCGCTGTGCTGCACCTCCCAGACTTTGGAGATTTCTTCTGCCCCTTCCCCACCTTGGGAGGAGTCACAGCTGAGTCGCCATCCCCCGGGACCCTTGTGAGCAGCTTTGCTGGCTGGAGTCTTCCCCCTCTCCCGCCGGGCACTGTCCAACTTCTGGTGCTTCACAGGGGGGGGACTGGCTGTGCTGTGGCTCTGTGCCACACTGGCTGGCCTAGTGGCCGGTGCACTCCACATACCTGTAACAGGCACCACTGGTCCCGGAGATTTTTTGGCTGAGGTGCTAGTACGGGACCTATGAGTTGGAGGGGGGGGGGTGGGAAAGAAGTCAAGCTTGGCCAGGAAAAGTTTCTTAGGAACACTGGGACGGGTAGCTGGAGGGGGTTTGGGAGTGGAGGAAGAGGTAGTCGTTGTAGGAGGTGTACATTTGGTGACTTTGGGTGAAGGTGCATGATCTGGAGGCTGTCGTGAGGTGGATGGCTGTTGGGTGGGTGTGTGCCTGCGTTTGTGTATCTTCGGAGGGGGCGTCACAGACACACTGGGAGAGGACACAGGGGATGTGTAAATGGGAGTGGGGGTGGTGACTGCATGTGAGCGGGGTGTGGTGGTGAGTGTGCTGGTGCGGGACGTAGAGGCTGTAGTGGTAGTGCATGCAGGTAAGAGTGTAGACGAGACTGGGAGGGAGGAGGGAGACGAGGAGGAGGGGGACACAGTGGAGGCAGTGGATGTTGGTGTGTCTGTATGTGTGTGATGCTTGCGTGAGAGCCTGTGGGATGTGTGTTGCTTATGTTTGCCTGAGCTTCCCTTGTATGGTGAGGTGTGTGCAGGCTGGTCTGATGGTGTGCTTTGGATAGGCTGGGGTACAGGGGATTGGGTCTGGGTGCAGGAAGTTGGAGGGGGAGGCTAGAGACAGGGACAATGGCTGCCATCAGTGCTGAGGCCAGAGTTTGCAGGGTTCGATGAAGGGCAGCCTGACCAGAATGAATGCCCTCCAGGAATGCATTTTTGTGTTGCAATTCCCTTTCTACACCCTGGATGGCATTCAAAATGGTAGACTGCCCAACAGTGAGGGACCTGAGGAGGTCAATGGCCTCCTCACTGAGGCCAGCAGAGGTGACAGGGGCAGGGGCTGAGGTGCCTGGGGCGAAGGTGATGCCAACCCTCCTGGGTGAGCGGGCACGGGGCAAAGGCTGAGGGGCTGCTGGGAGGGCGGTGCTGGTAGGGGGAGTGGCGGCTGTACCTGTAGAAGTGGGGGGCACAGATTTTGCCGCCACCACAAGGGAGCTCCCATCGGAGGACGAGTCCGTGTCGCTGGTTGCAGATCCTGTGACCGCTGTGGTGCTCCCCTCGCCCTCCGTCCCACTGGTGTATTCCGAGTCTGTGGTGTGGCCCTCCATGGCCATGTGGATGCAGCTCCCTCGTGCTCCGGTGCCACTGTACCCCCGAACAAGAACAGGGAGACCACAAAAAGGGGGGGGACGACAGAAGAAAGACAGGTGGGGTGCATGGTTTACCGCTACCGTTGGCGGACAATACAGACACAGCAGCCCCCTGCACTATGTTGCGCTGTTAGGCTCTACAGATGCAATTCCTGGGACATGTCCTACATGGCTATGGCCGACATCTGCACACATAGATGACACAGGGGCATATATACCTGTACTTGGCACTCTACAGAGGTGGGGGGGGTGCCACATGGCCTGCATTACGGAGGGGCCTAGCCTACGGAACTCGCCCTGGCCTAGGGAAAACCCACAGCCCTCCTCCCCCACCCAGACACCTTCACTGCACGCAAAGTCCGCTGAATGATGTTGTACTCACCCCCTTGTGTCTGCTGTGATGCCCTCAAGGGCCCATCCAACTCAGGGTAGGCCACCGCCAGGATCAGGAACATCAGGGGGGTCATGGTTCGACGGGCACCCCTCCCACATCCCCAGCTGAGCCTCCTCCGTCTTCTTGCTCCAGTGGCAAATGTCCTCCCATCTTTTCCGACAGTGGGTGCTCCGTCTGTGGTGGACCCCCAGGGTCCGGACGTCCTTGGCGATGGCACGCCAAATATCCTTCTTTTGGTGGGCTCTGACCTACATGACATGTACAGGGGAAGAAGAGAAGTCATTACCAACTGCACCGTCGAAGTGAGTGGCCCACATCCCTACCCTTGCCATGTGGCCCATGCATTCACAGTACTTCATGCACGCAGAACTGTGCGCCCTTCCTTCTGACAACCAGCCCTCTCCACACAGGCATAGCCCATACAACAGGCTCCCTGTATACTTACCTGTTGGTCTGGAGGACCGTAGAGTAGCATATACTGGGGGAGGACCCCGTCCACGAGCTTCTCCAACTCCTCTGCAGTGAAGGCAGGGGCCCTTTCCCCAGACGCACGAGCCATTGTCTCTTCCAGACCGAGGTCACAGCAGCTCTTGCAGTGTAGGTCCTCTTCTGTCGAAGATCAGGTATCGAGTGATTGAACAGATAGAAAATGCCGGTCACGTCCGCGGCGGTGCGTACCATCACCGCCGGCGTACATCGTCATTGGCTCCTGGGACCCATAGGGTCCAATGTTAACCAATGCAGCTTTGCGCCGCGGTCTTCGACCGCCTACCGCGACGGTGTACAACGCCAGCGCAGTTACCTCACATCCCATTGTCCCACTTTAGAGGTCAGGCAGCTGCCATTTCAGGGGCCCACATGGCCTAATTACCAACTGCGTCACACAGACCTAGGCCTTGTCGCACAACACAAATACAGGCCAGATTCTGTGCATGAATGGTGTTCTGTGTAGACTGTGGGTACATACCTCTGAGTTGTTTGACTCTGTGGTCGCTGTTGTCATTCCTAGGCACCGTCCGCTGGGACATGCGAGGAGATGGCGGAATCCTCCGGTGTACCGACCGCTGGTGGACCTGTCGACAATGGAGGAAAGACATTTGATCATCACCTGCAGGTTTGACCGTGCCACAATCCAGGAACTGTGTGCCCAGTTGGAGCCAGACCTGATGTCATCAATCCGCCATCCCACAGGGATCCCCCCTCAAGTGGAGGTGCTATCAGTGCTCCATTTCCTTGCAAGTGGGTCATTTCAAACAACAGTGGCCATGGCATCAGGGATGTCCCAGCCTATGTTTTCCAACGTGTTGTCCAGAGTGTTGTCTGCCCTGCTGAAAACATGCAGAGCTACAACATTTTCCCTCAGGTGGAGGATTTGCCTACAGTTAAAGGTGACTTCTATGCCCTTGGACATATCCCCAACATCATAGGTCCCATTGATGGGACCCATGTAGCTCTGGTCCCCCCCACAGGAGTGAACAGGTGTACAGGAACCGGAAGAGTTATCATTCTATGAATGTACAGATGGTATGTTTGGCAGACCAGTACATCTCCCAGGTAAATGCTATGTTCCCTGGCTCTGTGCATGACACCTACATCCTGCAGAATAGCAGCACCCCTTATGTGATGGGTCAACTCCAGAGGCACCGGGTGTGGCTATTAGGGGACTCTGGTTACCCGAACCTGTCATGGCTACTGACCCCAGTGAGGAATCCCAGGACCAGGGCAGAGGAACGCTACAATGAGGCCCATGGGCGGACTAGGAGGGTGATCGAATGCACCTTCGGCCTCCTGAAGGCCAGGTTCAGGTGCCTCCATATGACAGGTGGTTCCCTATTCTACTCACCAAGGAAGGTGTGCCAGATCATCGTGGCCTGCTGTATGCTTCACAACTTGACTTTGCGACGACAGGTGCCTTTTCTGCAGGAGGATGGTCCAGATGACGGTGTAGTGGCAGCTGTGGAGCCTGTGGACAGTGATGAGGAGGAAGCAGAGGAAGAAGACATTGACAACAGGGACTCTGTTATCCAGCAATATTTCCAGGGACACACAGGTGAGAACACATTCCTGCCTACTACAAGTACTTTCACACTTCTAACTCTATCCTGTATGTCGATTTCAACCAGTATATGGTAACTGAGTTGTACATTTCCCTTACGGTTTCACAGGTGTGGTTTCCAACGTGTGCCATCTGCTTAGATTCCTCATGGACTTGAGATGTGTGATATAGGTATGTTGACATTACATTTGAAAACGCATTTTGTCACTGTCATTGCTAATACACATTTTCGAAATCACAGACTGACTCCAGATTGTTTTGTGCTTCAAGGGTGTTTATTGAAGTGCTCAATATTGGAGGGGGGTTGTAAAATGGTGAGGGGTGATGGTGGAGGAATGTCCATGGCAGAGTCCAGTCTATTAGTCTCACAGGTGCATTGCCCCTATGGGCATAGGAAGTGGAGCTGGGGCAGTTCCAATATGGACAGGGTTACAAAGTGGGACAGTAGGATGACAATCAGGGTGGTCTCATTTCTTGGCGGGAGTCTTGGCATCGTGCTCTGTCTTGTTCCTGGATCTCAGGGACCGTTTGCGGGGTGGTTTTCCATCTGCAGGGGGTGGGGTGCTGGTGTGGTGGTCCTGTGGCAGGGTGTCCTGTCCACTAGCGCCGGCGGAGGTGGTGGGCAGTTCTTCGTCCATGCTAGTGTCAGGGGCCCCTTGGAGTGCCACAGTGTCCCTCCTGGTGTTGAGTATTTCCTTCAGCACCCCTACGATGGTGCCCAGGGCGGAGCTGATGGTTCTGAGTTCCTCCCTGAACACCAAATACTGTTCTTCCTGCAGCCGCTGGGTCTCCTGAAACTTGGCCAGGACCGTTGCCATCGTCTCCTGGGAGTGGTTGGTGGTATGCTCCCATGATGGAGGAGAGGGCCTCGTGGAGAGTGGGTTCCCTAGGCCTGTCCGCCCCCTGTCGCACAGCAGCCCTCCCAGTTCCTCTGTGTTCCTGGACCTCCGTCCCCTGGACCGTGTGCCCACTACCACTGCCCCCAGGTCCCTGTTGTTGTTGGGGTGGTGGGTTATCCTGGGTTCCCTGTAGTGGTGGACACACAGCTGATTGACGTGTCCTGGGGACAGAGGTATGGGCCCGCTGGGTGGGTGCTGTGCTGGTGTTACCAGAGTGTGGAAGGTCTGTGGTGGCCTGTGACTGGGTGTGGGGAACCGACTGTCCCGAGGTCCACGATGGTCCGGGCTGGTCATCTGGATCCAGTTGGACAAAGCTGCTGTCATCACTGTGGGCCTCTTCTGTGGGTGGGGTGGAGATGTCTGGACCCTCCTGTCTGGTGACGTTGGGTAGTGGTCCTGCAGAGGTGTAAAAGTATGATTATTGCATCACTGTGTGTCATGGTGGGCAATGGGTGGGTGACCATGTACCACAGTGCTAGCATTCCTGTGTGGGGGCTTGTGTGATGATGATTGAGAGGGGTGTTATGGGTATGTGCAGTGGGCATGCTTTAGTGATGGGTGTCCATGCTTTGTTGTGTCATACAGGTCTTGGTGTTGGGATGGGTGGTTTGTGTTATTAGTACATTTGTGAGGAGTTGGAGTGATGGGGGAGGGGGCGAGGGTGGGGGTCTGTGATAGCATGCAGGTAGGGTGGGGGATATGATAGTTACGATTTGACTTACCAGAGTCCATTCCTCCACCGACTCCTGCGAGGCCCTCAGGATGCAGAATAGTCAAGAGCTGCTCCTCCCATGTTGTTAGTTGTGGGGGAGGAGGTGGGGGTCCGCCGCCAGTCCGCTGTACCGCGATGTTGTGTCTTGAGACCACGGAACGCACCTTCCCCCGTTAGTTGTTCCACCTCTTCCTGATGTCGTCCCGATTTCTTGGGTGCTGTCCCACTGCGTTGACCCTGTCGACTATTCTTCGCCATAGCTCCATCTTCCTAGCTATGGAGGTGTGCTGCACCTGTGATCCAAATAGCTGTGGCTCTTCTTGGACGATTTCCTCCACCCTGACCCTGAGCTCCTCCTCCGAGAACCTGGGGTGTCTTTGCCGTGCCATGGGGTGGTGTAGGTGATGTGTGGGATGGTGTATGTGGTGATATGTGTGGTGATATGTAGTGGTGTGTGGTGTTTTGTGCGTGGAAGTAGTGTAGGTGATGGTGTTGAGTGCCTGTGGCTGCTAGTTTGTGGATGGTGGTGTCTCTCTCTGGCCTTCGTTCTGAATTTTTGGTCGTAGGGGTTTGTGGGTGAGTGTTTTATATTGTATTGGGTGTGTGGGAGTGGTGTGTGTATGTCTATCAAGTGTGTGTATTTTTAATTGTCCAATGTGGCTGGGTTTTGTAAGAGTGTGTGTATCTTGAGCACAGCGGTGTGCACCGCCAATGGAATACCGCGGTTGAAAGACCGCCACGTGGATTCGTGTGTCGTGATAGCATGGGCGTATTTCTGTTGGCGTGACGGTGGAGGTTTTGTTTTTGCCAGTTTATCACTGACCTTTGGTGTGGCCGACTTGTGTGGGTGTCTGAATTTTGTCGGATTTCGGGATGTGGGTCGTAATAGATGTGGCGGAATTCCGCAGCCGCAGCGGTCTGTTGGCAGTCTTCTGCACGGCGGTAAGCGGCTTTTACCGCCAATGTTGTAATGACCCCCATAAACTTTACCTTCAATGCACCTCATGTCATATTGTATGAGTCCTACCATATACCCCAGTATGTCATTTTTTTCTGCCCGGTATCCACCTGGACTGATATCCCTGGGGAACAAAGTTACATCCTTCCAATGAGTTTTGAATAATTTTTCAGGGATTATGGTAGAAAGTGAACCAGAGTCAACCATAAACTTTGTTGTTATATAATCACCTATCTTGAAATTAGCTGTGGGTTTGCATGTCCTCCCTTTGTCTTTTTTTCCTGTCAGTAGCTTTTCCTCCTGATCAATAACTAACATTCTATAGTTACAAGTGATATCATCCACTTCTTCTATAATATTCACCCTAGATTTCAAGTTTTTGCTAGTTTTACACATCCGCACATAGTGGCCCCTGCGACCATACTTCCTACACTCCTTATTTACTGCAAAGCATTTTTTTGAATCCAACATATGATACATACTCCTACAATGGTACATCATTTCTCTTTAATCTTCATTACTAATGAAGTGCTTCCCACCTTCCTGGATACTACATTAACTTCCCATTCCCTGTTTTGACTATTAGTAATCATTGCCGTCACATCACTCATCTTATCCCTTTTTTCTACATCTCTTATGCACCGATGTGACTCCTCAATAATTTTCACCATTTCAATAGCGTTCTTCAACGTGGGATCTTTTGCTGCCCATAATCTCTCTTGAATTTTCCTTTCCAAACACTGCACAATAGGTTGATCATGCCTCAACTGCTCTTTCATGGTTCCAAACTGACATTTGACAGATAATTCCCTTAATCTTGCGACAAATTCATCAATCGTTTCATGATTATTCTGAAGTTGTGTGTAAAACTTGAATCTAGCCATTACTAACTGTACTTCCTTCGCAAATCTATCCTCTAGTCTTTTGATAGCTTCTTTGAAAACATAATTGTTAGACCTGACTGCCTTAGGGTGGTCATCCCCCAACTTTTTGCATGCATCCCTCCACTTTTCTGACACTGTTTTTGCTGGTTTTAGGACTCTGCACAGTTTACCACTGCTAATCAGTGCTAAAGTGCGCATGCTCTCTCCCTTAAACATGGTAACATTGGTTCATTCCCAATTGGCATATTTGGTTTACTTGTAAGTCCCTAGTAAAGTGCACTGCATGTGCTCAGGGACTGTAAATCAAATGCTACTCGTGGGCCTGCAGCACTGATTGTGCCACCAACATAAGTAGCCCCTTAACCATGTCTCAGGCCTGTGGGTGCAGTGTCCCTGCCACCCCGACTTGGCATTTAAAGGTACTTGCCAAGCCCTAAACTCCCCTTTTTCTGCATATAAGTCACCCCTAAGGTAGTCCCTAGGTAACACATAGGGCAGGGTTCTATGTAGGTAAAAGGCAGGACCTATAAATGTGTGTTTTATTTGTCCTGGTAGTGGAAAACTCCTAAATTTGTTTTCCACTACTGTGAGGCCTGCTCCTTTATTAGGGATACCCTCATATACTGTTTGAGTGGTAGATTCTGATTAGAAAGGGGTAAATAGGTCATGTTTAGTATGGCCAGAATGGAAATAGAAAATCCTGCTTATTGGTGATGTTGGATTTTATATTACTATTTTAGAAATGCCACTTTTAGAAAGTGAGCATTTCTCTGCACTTAAAATCCATCTGTGCCTTACAGCCTGTCTCCAACTCACGTCCTGGCTGGGCTGGTTGACAGCTTCCTTGTGCATTCCACCCAGACAACCGCAAACACAGGATACTCAGTCACACCTACACTTATTTGCATACTGAATGGGTCTTTGTAGGCTTGAAGTGTGGAGGGGCCGGACACTTACAGAGGCTAGTGGCCTGCCTACACACAATGGACTGCCAAACCCCCTACTGGGACTCTGGCAGACAGACCCGTACTGAAAGGGGCCCTTGTGCACTTCAAAAACACTCTTTGGAGTCTCCACCACTTCAAAGGCATTTTTAATATATAAACTGTTTCCCTGACCCCACCAAACCAGACACTTCTGGACCAGATCCTGCAACCTGTTAAGAGGAGCTGCCTTGCTGCCCAAAGGACTCACCTGGACTGCTTTGCTGTGAAAGACTGCTGCCTTGCTGTGGCCCTGTTGCCCTGCTGGCCTCTGACTTTGCTGTGAAGTGTTCTCCAAGGTCTTGGATTGAGCTTGCCTCCTGTTTCTGGAGTCTCAGGGCCAAAAACACTTCCTCTCTTCAATGAAACTCGTTGTGCGCCCAAAATCGACACACAGTCTGCCGGAAACAACGCACTTCCTGCCCTGCACTGAGAAAATCGACACATCACCGGACCGGAATGACACAGCCCAACTTCCGGAGTGGGGATCAATGCAGCGCCTCCGCTGTGACTGGAAGTTTGACGCACAGCCATACCAGATCGACACACAGCTGAGCCAGAACGACGCAGCCCAACTTCATGAGTGGAGAATCGACGCAGCACCTGCCATGCGACAGAAACTCTGACTCATTGCCCACTGGATCAACACAGCACCTGTGACTTTGTCCCACATGCCCAGAACTCTGCATCGCAGTGAGGATCTAAGACTGCGAGCTGGAAATCGACGCAAAAGCCCTTGCTGCGTGCGTAGAAATGTTGCATCGTCTGTGCCACATCTGGAAATCCGACGCACACCTTTCTTTTTCCACACATCTCCTCCTCTGCGGTCTCCGTGAGTGTAATTTTGACGCAAACCAGGTACTTTGTGCACACAAGATACAATTGTTGATTTTTAAAGACTTAAGACTCCTCTTACATAACATTGCAAAAGTAATATTTCAACTTGTGCTTATTGAATCTTTATTGTTCTGACCATAATTTGACCAGATAAATATCTTATATTTTTCTAAACCTGTGTGGTATATTTTTGTGGTGTTTTCACTGTGTTATTGCATGTTTTATTGCACAAATACTTTCCACATTGCCTTCTAAATTAAGCCTGACTGCTCAGTGCCAAGCTACCAGAGAGTGGGCACAGGATAATTTGTATTGTGTGTGACCTACCTTGACTAGGATCGTGGTCCCTACTTGGAAAAGGGTGTATACTTCTGCGAACTAGAGACCCTATTTCTAACAATAATCCATTGGTCCCAACGCAATGTGTAAATATTTAAAAATACGTTGTCCCTCACAACCCAGTGCACTCAACAATACAGCTTTTTTGCACATTGAAGAAAAGTTCTGTCGATCCAAAGCTATAATATAGTTTTCTAACATTACCACCCAATCTTCCCAGCATATAGCAGGTGGCCCTGATTGTGATAAAAAGAAAGGTGGAGATGTAATGTTACCTTGAGACGTCATAAATATATAATAAGAATTCAAAATGAAAAAAAAAGTTATCCAAGAATACTGCCTACCATGTGTTGCAAGGAAAACAAGAAAAACAAACCACCCTTGATATTTCAAAACAGTCAATATTGATGTGCAGATCACCGAGTGAGGTCTGCACAAACGATATATACGGTTGGAAGAAAACTAGAAAGATATAGGTGTACAGATCATTTAAAGATCTTGCCTGTAAGGATAATCAGTGCTGTTGGCTGCAGCAGTCTTGAAAACATGTGAAAATAGTGTGCAAATCCCCAAGTAGAATCTGCACAAAACAAACTCAAAGCGGTGTGCCTAATGTTCTGCAGATCACCAAATACATCTTGCCACACACAAGACAGTACTGACCGCACATTACACACACTGCGTTTCAGTGACGTGCAATGGGTTATATGTCGGAAGCACGGGTGCTTCAAGCACCCGTAGAGGTCGGAACAACTACCTCGTTTTAACCACTAATGCCTTTACCACGAATGAGTTTACAACGATTTTACCGTTGTAAACGCATTCCTTGTAAAGGCATTAGCGATCAGCATGCACGGTTCCAGTATGCTTCCCCATAGCCCCCCACCCCCAAAAATTACCGTGACCCTCCATCCCCACAACTACCCCAACCCCCACCCCCAAAATTACCAGAACCCTAACCCTCTCCCCTAAAACCTAAACCACCCAAACCCCCAACCCACCCCTTAAACCTAAACCCTGACCCCCCCAAACCCTAATCACCCCCAGCCCCCCACCCCACCCCAAAACCAAAAATACCCTGAGTTCCCACCCGCCCCTAAAACCTAAAGACCTCAACCCCCAACCAACCCCTTAAACCTAAACCCTAACCCCCTCCCCCCTAAACCCTAATCACCCGAGCCCCCAACCCCGCCCCAACCCCCCAAAAAAAACAACCCCAGTCCCAGCCCAACTTACCTCCTCCTTCACCGCGTCGACTCCGACTCCCTTCTTCTGTACCTTAACCACGCATGTACGTGTTTCAGACATGCGTGGTTAAGGTACCAAAAGCAAGAAGTCGTGGAAATCGAAAGCGTTGTTTCGCTTTCGTTTTTCACGACTTCGTGGTTTCAGAGTTGTTGTTCCGGGTGTTTCCTGTGTTATGCGTGTTCTCTCCTACATGTTACACATACTGCGTTCCAGTGAAGTGTGATGCGCGTTCTCTTCTCCTAGTGCGGTCTCTACTATGCGCGAGCCTCTCGCACTGGCAACTGTTCTCTCGCCGTCTTCCCCGTCTTACTGCAGTTGGCCCCAAAACACCAGTCCCAGTCACCGGAACAACAGCTGAATCACCGTACCGTCCCATGCAACTATCGGCTGAAGACTTTTGGAATAAGGTAAGTTTGTATTGCACACTTTGGGTTCCAAACAGCCACGATGATCAGGCACAGAGTTCTTGTAGAAACAGCCTCTGATTACTCAAATATACCATACACTGCAGTGCAAGGATAGGCAGGTTCCCACACCACCAAAGACTCACACTGCAATTTTCAATCCACACATAACTTTGCTGGGACCACCCAGGTCGTGTACCAAATTGTAGATATTAAAGTTCAATCATCAACAAAATGTTGTAAGTACTTCTTGGAATAAACAGACAGCATTGGTGAGATTTAGCTTGAAGCTTTATTGAAGGACACGACCTGGGTCGATCCACACCAGGGAGACTCAAGCAACTGACCTCCCTGGAATTTCACTTTGTTTCTATTCTAAATAGAACTCTCTTGTGCCAAACCCTCATAGAAGCTTCTCATGCCAATACTTAAATCATAACACATAAGAGGAAATTAGATGCACTGAGTTTATGTAGTTGTACTTGTATGTTTATTTTTTGTGTATTTTTGTTGAGCTTCCTGTAGCGTCGCGCTGTGCAGCTAGCGCGTTACTACGAATGAACACGCAGAGACTCGGTGTGCGTGTTCGCAATTACTTTAATTAGCATCTACATCTCAACTCCGTACCTAACTGAACTTTCCCGCTCCCGCTCTACCTTTTATGCCCTCCCACTCCCCGTCATGGTGCAATCCATCTTGCACCACTTGCGGAGGGGTCGGGCTTCAGACCCCCTCTCCGGTTTCCTTTGGTGGTGTTGACTGCTTCCGCTGTCAACACTACATCCCTCCCCAACGGGGAAGGGTGAAGGTAACTTCAACACGTAACTAACCTTTATTTTCTGAAACGGCTCATCGTCCATGAATCATTACATATTGGAGGCTTACTTCTGAGCAGCATGCTAGTATGATCAGTCACATGCGAAATCAGCATATCGCCGTGATGGTCCTGGGTTGTGCCTCAGTAGGTACCTCCCTGCACCGGATCGCCCTGACGCTTGCGCTCCTTCTTCGTTCGGGTCGGGTGTCTCCATTTCTGCCGCTTGGGCTTGTCCCTGTTCCGGTGACAGTCGGTCTTCTAGCTGTTCCTGGCTGTGCCTTGGTTCCTCTGGTGCGGTGCCCCAGTCATTTGGTTCTGCTGGATGTCTGTGGGGTCAGTCGCTTGAAAAACGACACGTTTCTGGTTACCTTTTCTTGCCCCCTCTGGGCTGTCACCATCGTACCTTTTACAGCGGTCACTGTCCATGGCTTTACTTCGAAAGGTAGTCGGAACTTGCTACCTGGATGGCGGTCTTTCACCAGCACCGTGTCTCTTACTTGCATCCTTGTCTGCCTAGTTCTTCTTTTTCGGGAGGCGTACATGTTCGTAGCACTCCTCCTGGCTGTTGACTTGTTGGGTGGTGGTGTACTCACTGCCCAGGATGGGTGGTGCGGGATAGCGTCCACTACCGTTCTGCCGAAACAGAGTTGGCTGGGTGTGACTCCTGTGGTGGCGTGTGGTGTTACTCTGTACTCCCTTAGGAACACATAGATTGCTCTTTCTATATCTCTTGCTTCTGCCACCGCTATGCGGATGACTTTATTGAGGGTCCTCACAAACGTCTCCACCTCGCCATTTGCCTGTGGCCACCGGGGAGTGATGCGTCTGTGCTTTGTGTTCGTGGACGCTAGGAATTCTTCCCACTCACGGCCGTTGAACAGGGTTCCATTGTGCGGATGTCGCCGAAAAATCCGTGAGTGGCCATGAGTTTCTCAAATTTGGGAATGACTGTCTGTGCTGAGGTTGATTGCAGTACCTCCACTTCTGGATACCGCAAGTAGTCATCTACCACAATAACCATGTGCGAACCGTCTGGTAGGTGCCCAAAATCTGCGCTCACTCTTTGCCATGGCGCTGTAGAGTCTTGCTCTGTTATGATGGGTGCGGGGGGTCGGGGTTGCTACTGGCTTGGCAGACCATGCATTTTTGGATTGTGTCTTCCACCAGTTTGTCAAGGCCCGGGAACCAGACTTTGTTCCTGATGCGGGCTTTGGATTTGACAATCCCTTGGTGTGCTCCATGAGCCACGGACACCACTCTGTTTGTGAGGCTCGCCGGTATTACTAGACGGAGTCCCCTGAGTAGGCAGCCTTCCTCGCTTACTGACAGCTCTTGGCGTACGTTGAACAGTGCATGCAAGCAAGCCTGGGCCTGTTGCGTGCGGAATGAGTCTGGCCTTTGGAGAGGTCTCCACTCTCCTGTGCGGGTTGCTGCTATGGCTAGTTGCAAACACTCATCCAGTTTGGTCGCTGCTACCACTTCGCTGAGCGGTATGGGCATCGGTCGTGCTCTTTCCACTACCAATCTCACGTACTTTTCTGTATCTTTGCTTCTTCGATTTCTTTTGACGTGGCTGGGCGTGCGTGTCTGGATAGGAAGTCCGCTGGGTTCTTTGTGCCAGGCTGATATGTGAGCGTGAAGTCGTATTCTTGCAGTTGCAGGATCCACTTCTCGATTCTTGGGGGTGGCTTGGATGACGATCCTTTGAACAAAGGTAGTAGCGGCTTGTGGTCTGTCACTACCGAAAATGAGTTGCCATAAAGGTACAGGTGGAAATGGCGGCATCCCCAGTGGATGGCAATGGCTTCTCGTTCAATTTGGGAGTACCTTTGCTCCGTGGGTGTGAGTGTACGGCTAGCAAAAGCGATGGGGGCCCATTCGCCGCAGTCTTGTTTTTGCACTAGCACTGCTCCCAGCCCAGTGGGGCTTGCGTCTACTACGAGCTGTGAGTGCTGCTGGGGGTCGAAAAATGCTAGCATGGTGTCTGCTGAGAGTGCCTCTTTAGTGGCCCGGAAAGCGGCCTCCTGTTCTTCCTCCCATATCCATGGTTGGCTTGATTGCGTAAGCTTTCTTAGGGGCCCGTGATGTCAGCCAAGTTTTTCATAAATCGCCCGCAGTATGTGACCATTCCCAGGAAGCTCCTTATTCCTGTGACTGTTGTTGGTGCTGGGGCGTCCTGGATGTCCTTGACCTTCTGTGGATCCGGTCCGACTCCTTGTTTCGAGAAACGGTATCTGAAGAAACAGATTTCCTCCCTGAGGAAGTCGCATTTGTCTCTGTGGAGCGTCAGGCCTTTTGTTTGTAGTCTCGTGAAGACAGCCCGCAGTCGTTTCATGTGTGTTTCGATGGTTGGGGCGTGTACAAGGATGTCGTCGCTGACGTTCAGCACTCCTGGGAGGCCTTGCAGGACTTCCTTGATTACCTGCTGGAAGACCTCTGCAGCACTGGAAATGCCGAAGTTCAGTCTTTTGTAGCGCCACAGCCCGTTGTGTGTGGAAAAGGTGGTGATGGGCCTCGACTCGGGGTGTAACATGATCTGGTGGTACCCTGATCGGAGGTCCATCTTAGAGAACCAGCAGGACCCCGTCAACTCACTCAGGATATCGTCGATTGTTGGGGTGAGGTGGCGCTCTCTTTTTATTGCTAGATTGGGCATGCGCATGTTCACACAAATCCTGACTGCGTCAGGTTGTTTGGGCTTCTTTGCGACCACGATCGGGGATACCCACGGTGTGGGGCCTGTGACTCTTTCGATAATCCCTGCTTGCTCCAGCATGTGGAGTTCGTGTTCCACTTTGGGGCGGAGGTGGAAGGCGACGTGGAGATGTTTGAGCGTCGTCGGCGTGACAGACTCGTCTATGTGAAGTCGTAATGGGGGTCCTCTTAGGCACCCGATGCCATCAAAAAGAGCCTTGAACTCTTGTGTGAGCTGGAGTAACGCGTGTGCATGTATGCTGAAAGCAAAATGTACCAGTTCTAGGTCCTGGGCCGTTTGGCAGCCTAGCAGGAATCCTGTGCCATCCTTGGATACGTATACCTTCGTGGGTTTTACAGTGTCCTCATGGGTGACCTCCGTGGTGAAGGTCCCTGCTATTTCCAAGGGTCGGCTGTTCCCGAAGGCAAACACCTGGACGTTGGTGGGTCTTAGCGGTGGTAGCGGTCTAGGTAGGGTGTCATACACATCCATGGCCATTAAGTTTATTGATGCTCCTGTGTCTACCAGCGCTGATACTTGTGTGCCTTGAATTCTGACTTGGCATGTGGGCAGCCGGCGGCCTTTGATGGTGTGTATATGATGTGCACCACGTGGGATTCATTGTCCGTGTCGCTCTCTGAGTCTGGGTCCCAAGTGGTTTCGACCATTTTAACCGTTTTCCTGGGGGCCGTAGTTGGCTGTTTCGGTGTTGATCTGCACACTTTCAAAAAATGGTTCAGTTTTCCACAAGCACTGCATATTTTGCACCACGCTGGGCAGGTCGTTGGGTGTGGTGCTGGGCCTCCGCACCATTTGCACACTCTGCCTTTGGGTCTACCTTTGTACGATTCTTTGTGTCGCGTAGCCTCCCTTGTTACTGCATTTGCTGTTTCGGCATTTGGTTGGGCTGTGGGGGCTTGTTCCATATGCGCTGCGCGAGCCCGCGCTAGTTCTTGCGACCGCCCTAGCGTATGTCTTTCATCGCCATGTTTGGCTGCTGCAGTATGCGTTCTCTAAGTTTCGATGACGAGCATCCTTGAATGAACTGCGCCCTGATCTCGTCTTCCTCATCGGGCAATGTGCAGGTACTTGCTAGTTCTCTGAGTCTGGTGTAAAAAACATCGACGGACTCGTTGGTTATCTGCTGGGCTTGGCGCAGGAGGAACCTTTCATAGTCTGGGTTTGCATACGGTTCAAAGTGTGCTGTGATTGCCCCTTTTAGAGTGTCATACGTGCGTGGTCTGGCTTCCGTGACAGACTTGAAAATTTTGTGTATGTCCACTCCCCCTATGTGGAGAAGGAGGGGTCTCTTTCTTTCTGACTGTATGCCTAATGCCTCAAAGTATGTTTCTAGGCGCTCCACCCAGACTTTCCATCTCGCTGCTTGGGTGGGGGGCGCACCTGTGACTGTGAAAGATTCTAGGGGCGGTATGCCAGCCATGCCTGCTTGTACGGTGGTGCAGGTACTGTTATTTATATTTTTTTCTCTTCCTATATTTACTTCTGTTATGTGTGTTCTTTGTGAGTAGCAAGGAAAAATATTATTGCCTTTTATTTTTCTTGACGATTCTGCTTCCCTTTCACTTTACTTCCTTTCCTTCCCTTTTTTTTTTCCTTTTTTTTGTTTTGTTTCTGCCCCCTTTTGTTCTTCCAATTTCTCTTTTATTTGTCGTGCAGAGCGGCGCAGCGGGCGTCTGGGGGTTCGGAGGGGTTCGGAGCTGCGGGCGGGGTGCATGAGGCACATTCGTGGTGGTCTGAGATGCAGATCTGCGCAGCGGAGCGTTCTGAGGTTGAACGGCACCTCGGATGTGTCGGGGCTTCTCACCTGACACGTGCCGCTGTTCTTTCCTTTGCGGCCTGCAGAGGGGCGTCTCCTCTCTCAGGCGCGCGGTCTGCTGACAGCAGGGCGCGGCCTCCTCCAGTCGCCCGTAGACATCAGGGCAGGAGCACGGTGATGCCGCGCGGACACGCCTGTGTGTCCAAACTTCAGCGGCCTCGCAGAACGATGGTGACCCACGTCGACTGCAGCCGCACACTTACAGTGAGAGTCGGCGGCGATCCCTTTTTTTTTTCTTGTTTAGGACTGGACGTGAGTGGAATTTCGGCGGCGCTGTGTCACGCGAGGTTCTTTTACTTCTTCGTTGCCAAATGTAGCGTCGCGCTGTGCAGCTAGCGCGTTACTACGAATGAACACGCAGAGACTCGGTGTGCGTGTTCGCAATTACTTTAATTAGCATCTACATCTCAACTCCGTACCTAACTGACCTTTCCCGCTCCCGCTCTCCCTTTTATGCCCTCCCACTCCCCGTCATGGTGCAATCCATCTTGCACCACTTGCGGAGGGGTCGGGCTTCAGACCCCCTATCCAGTTTCCTTTGGTGGTGTTGACTGCATCCGCTGTCAACACTACTGTACACTTCCTATCATAGAAATTTAGCAGAGGTCCCTAGTTTCCAATTATGATTTAGTGGATCGTCAGAAGTGAAACGGGTAAGAATCGCCAGTTTCTACATCTGATATGGCCCTACCTGCGCCCTGGAAACAAGACGGATAGAGGACTCTTGATTTTATTGTGTCTTGCCTTAACAACTCGCAATAATGCTTTGGGGCTTTGGGGAATGGTGAGATATGCAAGGAAATGCACAAAACCTCTTCCCTACTCTCATGGGAAAATAAGGGTGCAGAAAACCTTTTGTGAAAAAACGTATTGCATGAAATCAAGTCTGCTTGTGCTTCGCTTTACACCTGGTAATGGGGAATAACGCGTGGTAACAGTTTTTCAGACTGTTAATAAACCACAGTACGCATTACTTCACTGTTGTGGCTGTGTCGCTTCCTCCTGGTAATGCCCTCCAAGTAAGTGAAATTTAAGAACAACCTTAAAGAGAGGCAATCAATGTATATCATATCATATGTCTTGTAAAATTCCAACTTCTCAAATGTAAGCTTTACTAAATGTGCGAAAGTGGAAGCTTGTAATTTGAGCCAAGAAGGTACTGCGCGGTGAACTTCCAACCTTCCACCTTCAGAGAGTCGACATTGAATCTGCCTTGAGACTGAGGGACACCGCACGCTTGCTAATGTAAAATGTTCAGACATGACTTTTACCAGCTGCCAGCTCGGCACTATTTATGAATGCAGAATATTAGAAATGGCGTGCTGCATGGTTTAGGAAGGACAATGAGGGTCGTGTTGCTTGGGGAGGTGGAAGCCGGGCAAGGATTCAAAACGTTATGCGTTTCTAATCCCACTAGCATGTTACTTATTCTCAGAACTGTTGGTATTGTTGTTTGGTCTTGGGTCGCTGTTTGTGAAGCTCTCACCTGTTCAAGGCGGCTTTACAGCATCACTCAACACTGTCGATATGTGTTCGTGGTAAAGCTGCGAACCCCTTGAATTAAAATGTGAACAAGCAGACTCTTTTATGAAAGATCCCTGGTTCAGGAGTATTAAGAAAGCATTTTGGGCAAGATGTATGAAGCCTTTTTGCATTCGCAAACGGTGCGAATGCCCGTTTGCGAATGCAAAAAGGCCTTTCAGAATGTATGAAAGGCATTCTGAACGCAATTTAAAGGAATCGCTAAAATAAAATTTGCGATTCTCTAAATGCGGCATCGCAAATAAGCAATCCTTTTATGCGATTCCTTAAGCACATGTATGAAGCAATTCCTTAATGCGAATTGGGCATTAAGGAATCGCTATTACCACCAAGTTGACCTTGGTGGTAACCATGTGCAAATTATAAAAATGCATTAAAAATGCATTTTTTAAATTGACCTTTTGGCATGTGTGCGGCTTACATGTCTTCCAAAATTGTTTTGGGGTGCAGCAGAGGGGGCCTTAGGCCCCAGCACCCTGGAGTTTACATTTCCCAAATTGTGAATTCCAGTTAGGGAATTCGCAATTTGGGAAATGTAAAAAAATCGCACATATGGGCCGACAGCCCATAGGTGCGAATGTGGGCTGTATTGCAATTTGCGATTCGGTAATAGCATTTGCGATTTTTAAGAAATCACTATTACCAAATCTCAAATATGATACATTGCATTTTGCGAATCAGAAATAGCAATTTCTTAAAAATTGCTATTTCCGAATCGCATAAGACTTTTTTCATACATTTGGCGCTTTATTCTTTGGGTTTAGCAGAACTGTGGGACTGTCCAGAGTCAGCTATTTTCCCCCAAAATTAATGTTTAAGAAAGCGGTTTAGGGGCCACAGCAACTGGGGAATTGGATGTTACTTTCCATTCTAAACTATGGTCTGATTTCCTTGATTTTAAAATCGAGAGCAGATACGACGTCTTCTGGGATTACATCTTGGCTCCTATGGACAGGAAACTTTATTTTCAGTTCGGTGCAGGTGCCCTACCTTTAAGGTCGTTTAATTCGAATTGGTCGGATAGAGGAGCAACTACATGTCCAGCTTGTAACAACAAAGATGAGAAACTATCCCATATCTTATTTGTTTGCCCAGACGCCTAGAACAAAATTAGCCTCAGTATGTAGATTGCTAGTGGTACGGGGGCCACTCTGTTGCCCTCTGCATTCTCAGGACAGATCCGCCACCAGTGTTCGCTATTTGTCTTAACATTTCTTAGTGCAACATGGTTTATTAGCAGGAATAGCATCTCCTCACATGACAAGACTTGAAATGCTTGAATAACTGATCCTGATATTGCTGCTTTTTTATCAGTTTTATTCTTTTTACCCATTATACAGCTGTATTATTGTATGCCTAAAAGCAATGTTGCAGGCTACATGTTTTCTTGCACGTTATGGTTTTATTTTACTTATTTTTAAAATTGTATTGTATGTGTATGTTTGTGCTTTTATTGTCCTGGTGACCAAAATAAAGCTTAGTGAGATGAAATGTGAGACACATTGAAAATTAATATAATAATCATCTAATGAATGAAGAAGAAGAAAATGATGCATTTTAAATGATATTTCATTTTAATAGGTGCAATTTGGAATAAGTAGGTGTAATTTGAAGGTTCCTCAATTCCAATTTGATGCACTAATGTAGGCAATGAGATGTTTTTTTATAATTGTTCTGTATCTCCAGATGTGCAAACACAAACTAATACATTACATACCTGGGGAATACCTACCATTAGTGCAGCAGGTTCAAATTAGGCCTTGGCAGAACTCGTGGAGTTTTACTCCACAGCATTCAGTAGAGTTACAACAAAACTTAGCGAGATTCCACAAAATTCCAGGAACAGGAATGAAATTGCTCATCCAGCTATTTGTGCTACTTTTTCAGGCCAATAGCATGTTCCTCACTGAAAAAATCTGTATGAACACCACCACGCAGTGCGCAAGGGCATAGCCATTTTGTTTTGCCTGCTCCTGTCTCTCTCCTTGCTGGCTGACTTTTCCTGGGTATCCATTTTCCATTCAACCCAATCAAACCAGATCTGATCTTACCTATTCCCAAATCAAACTTTTTTCGCTTTTTCAGTTACTGTCTCACTTTCCCTTGGTGGGATATGAAAGTCCGGTTTCTGACAGCGAGACCTGTCAAACAGCTCTCGCTGTCAGAAAGCAAAGTTTTCCTCTGTCTTCCCAGCATGCAAGTATGCGTGCGGGGAAGAGAGATGAAAACATTGCTGCCAGAAGCAGGGAGCTGCTATTTGAAGCAGCTCCCTACTTCTGGAAGCAATGCTGGCCCCCACATGACAAGGGTGCAGTGTATGTTAAAGGTGGGACATGTACTGATGTGTTTTACATGTCATCAAAGTGAAATACTGCTAAATTCGGTTTTCACTGTTGCAAGGCACATCTCTCTCATAGGTTAACATGGGGGCTGCCTTTAAATATCCTTAAAGTGCAGTTTCCTTTTGAGAGCAGATAGAAATTTGGAGTTTGGGGGTTCTGAGCTCTCAATTTAAAAATACATCTTTTAGTGAAGTTGGTTTTCAGATTGATAGGTTGAAATGCCACTAGAAAGTTGCCATTTTCTTGCTTTAATCATTCTCTAACTCTGCCTGTTTGTGGATTCCCTCTCTGGGCCAGACTGACAGTTGGGCTGTTTGTGAATCTTCTCTAGACAGTGACACAAAGGAAGCTGTGGTGTAGCCTGCAGCTCCTGATGAGCCATCTGGGCTAGAGTGGAGGGAGGAGTGGTGACTTACACCTGAATGGCCGTGCCTGCCCTCACCCAATGCAGCCTCCAACCCTCCGGTGTGTGTCTGAGGCCTGGCCTAGGCACGGCAGGATCTTGTAAACAACAAAGATTTGCTTCTGGAACCAAGAAGAACCTCTGCCAAAGAGAAGAGCTGCAGAGCTGAGAAGAAGTGCTGCCCCTGCCTGTGACTGTGTTTGGTGGCCTATTCTGCGGTTGCTGCTTCTCCCTGTGAAAGGGGACAGAGACTGGAATTTGTGGTATATTCCTTCTTGGGAAGAATCTCCAAGGGCTTGGACTAAGCTTGCCCCCTGTTTTGAAGTCTCAGGGCCAGCAAGGACTTCCTCTGCCAGCACCTGGACCCTCTGCTGAGGCTCCTACCCTGCCAGGTGGTGCCTAATGCAGTCCCTTGGCCCTTGAAAGGAGAAACTGGTGGAACACCAAAGAAAACCAAAGGTACTGACTTTGGATGACCCCCGACTGGTGCCGCCTCCAGATTCTGCACCACCTCCTGCACCTGAATCGTGGTCCTCACTGGAGTGCAACGACCCCACAAGCCCGACACTGCAGCAGCCCCACTGAAGTCCATGACTCCATGAGTCCTAAAGTGTCTTGTCACCAACATCCATGTCACCTGACTTCGCCGTACCACACTGTGACCGCCAGACATCGACCCAGCTGGAAGTGCGCAGATCCAGCGCTTCGCACCGATGCCACTTCACCTCCACGGCTCCGCAGCAAGGATCCAACAACTCTTCGTGACACCTCCATCCTTCTCTCCACAGCACAGGAACCAATGCCGCCTTGGATCCAGCGACACCACAATCTCCGACTCCGTGCACTGGCTTGTTTCCTCATTTTCACAAGGTACTGTAACTGGGGTTCCGTGTGACTCCGTGACCGGCGCCATAGGCATCGGATTGATGGGAACGACTCTGTCACGACACTGTGATATCACCAAATCGAAGCATTTGTGTTTCTAAGCGCTATATTGAAGTTTAATCTTTAAAAATTCATCATTTTGCCTGTGTATGTTGGAATTTTGTCGTATTTTTGTCGTTTTGGTCTTGTTTTGCTAAGATAAATATTGGCTATTTTTCTAACCTAATGTTGAGTCATTTTGTAGTGTTTTTGCTGCATTACTCTGGGGGTCATTCCTACCCTGGCGGTCCGAGACCGCCAGGGTAGGGGACCGCGGATGCACCGCCAACAGGCTGGCGGTGCATCCAGGCCCATTCTGACCGCGGCGGTAAAGCCGCGGTCAGAAAAGGGAAACCGGCGGTTTCCCGCCGGTTTTCCCCTGGGCTGCAGAATCCTCCCTGGTTCTGGCGGTTTTGACCGCCAGAACCAGGCTGGCAGGAACGGGTGTCGTGGGGCCCCTGGGGGCCCCTGCAGTGCCCATGCCAATGGCATGGGCACTGCAGGGGCCCCCTAACAGGGCCCCACATTGATTTCCAGTGTCTGCATAGCAGACACTGGAAATCGCGACGGGTGCAACTGCACCCGTCGCACCAAAGCAACTCCGCCGGCTCCATTCGGAGCCGGCTTCATCGTTGCTGTGGCTTTCCCGCTGGGCGGGCGGGCGGCCTTTTGGCGGTCGCCCGCCCACCCAGCGGGAAAGCCAGAATGACCGCTGCGGTCTTTTGACCGCAGTACGGTCTTCTGGCAGTTCCCGCTTGGCCAAACTAGGAATCAGCCCCTCTGTGTGTTGGCACAAATGCTTTGCACATTGTCTCTGGGTTAAGCCTTTTTGCTCATGCCAAGCTATGAAGGGGGTGAGCACAGGTTAACCGGGTGGGTTTATATATATATATATATATATATATATATATATATATATATATAAGAGCTGGTACTTATAGCAGCTCCATGCTTGTGGGAGCTTTGCTGGCTCCCACAAGACATTGGGAGCCGGCTAACTGCAGGGTCCTTGAGAATCCCCACGTGGTCCTGTCACTCTCTCTCGCTCCCTCTCTTCCATTCCACAATGGAATGGAAGAGAGATAATCATTGCAATGGTGTCTCCATACAATGACTGTAGTAAGTAGTCATCTGTGGCATAATGGTTAAGGTCACAGATCCTCCCATTGAATGTTGAGGGTGCTAATCCAGGTGGGTTTGTGGTCATTTCCCAAATTTAATTTCTTTAAAAGGTTAAGGTTCATACTGAAAGGCGATCTCACTCTTTTTAACTGACAAATACTTTTTTTTTTCAATTTGTCCAGAAATATCTCATTCTAAGCATATCATCCATCAAAGCCTAAAAACTCTATCCCTCCCTCTCATTATCTTTCTCTCTCTCTCTCATTTTAACTTTCTCAATCTCTTTTACCCACTCACATACCCACTCACATTCATGCACCTACTCACAGACCCAGTTACGCATCCACTCAGAGACCCACTCACACTCATGCATCCACTCACAGACCCACTCAGACCCTCGTACACCCACTCACAGCCCACTCAGACCCTCACCCACCCACTCACAGACCCACATAGACACTCACAGACCCACTCGGCCCCCCATGCACCCACTCACAGACCCACTGAAACCCTCATGCACCCAATCACAGACCCACACATAAAGTGATGCGCCCAGTAAGACACTGATGCACCCACTCTCACACTAAGACACACACTCTCACACCCACTCCCACCCCCGATACACCCTCTCACACCTATTCTCACACCCAGAGAGACAGGCTGCAGCCAACTGCTGCCACAGATGCCTAAGGGGCCATGCGCAGCATGGAGTTGGGAGGTTAGGTGGTTGGCCGCACGGTGCAAAGAATGGTGCTTTAAGGGGGTTGGTCTCAGGGCCTGGTTGTTGGCCAGGCCTTATGACCAATTGCTGCCATCCATGCACGGTCAAAGACCATGCACAGCTGTGGTTGTATAACATATAGTAAATGAAAATTGCTATAAATTAAGAAAACATAGAAATTCACTGAAAAAACAGAGGTTACAGGGACGATATACTTAGGAAATAGAATTAAAAAAACATAGAAATTCACTGAAAATAACAAAGGTTAAAGAGACGTTATAGTTAGTGCCACACTTTTTATTATGAAGCGGTGTCATGGAACTCTGCTGAATCACATGGAGTTCTTAGCTAGCTCCGTGGAATTCTGTGGAGTACAACTCTGTGAGTTACACCCAACCTAACCTTATGGTGCTCTCCTGGTGGGAGCAGAGTCTATCCTCCATCCCTTTCATCACTATGCAAATGCAAATGTGCAAATTTACCTCAAAGCTTTGCTTGTTTGGTCCCACCCCATATACATTAGTGATTGCATCAGTCTTTCTGCCTTTTTCCAGCTTGATGGACAGATTACCAAATGGCCTCCGAGTGTTCATGATGCACAAGAATATGAGCACATCCACCAAACAAAGAAGCAATTACTTCATATAATTAAAAGGAAGTAACTTCCTTTGATGGAGAAAGATTTCAGTACGAAGACGCTCAAGGAACAGTCAGATTGCAAAATTACACCAGACATTGTCACTGGAGGCATTACTCGTGGTCCTTTATGCAGTCGTAGCATAGAATGTGCACTAAATATTTACCTAACAAGATGGCACTTACTAATTATCCAGTAAAAGTACTCCAGTTGGGTGGACATTTTGCGCAGAACTCTGGACTGTTCTTGGATAAATAGGCAGGTGAGGATCCATTCTGGCATTCAAGCACTGATGCTCATTTCATAGAAATGAAACCTCAACTGGAAGCACTTACAAATATAAACATAGCAGGTGCCCCAGTTGAAGCTCTGATTCTGTAAAGGACAAATCCACTCAACTTCTTGAACTTATCCAAGGAAAAGCAGTGAAATACTTGATGAAGGTAAATGCAACCTTGCTCACCCCTGGTCTGAAAAAATGCACACTGGATGTCTTGGGTGGGGCCCATGTCCTGTGGCCACCCCCTGCCATGCACGGCCAAAGACTGTGCTTAGCGCAGGGTTGGGTGCCTACAGAGGGTTACCACAGGGCCCGACTGCAGGCTAACCCCTGCGGCCAACCCCTCTCAAGGACGGCCAAAGGCCATGCGTGCCCTGCGTTTGGATGCCTATGGGGGTTGGCTGCAGGGACGGCTACAGGCCAGGCCCTGTGGCCAACTCCTACCGTGCACTGCCAAAGGCCACAAATGGTTTGGGGTCGGGTGCCCATGGGGGTTGGCCACACGGCCTGACCATAGGCCAGCCCCTGCGGCCAGCCCCTGCGGCCAGCCCCTGCTGCATACGACCAAAGGCCATGCATGGCACTGGGTTGAATGCCTACAGGGGTTAGCTGAAGGTCCTGCAGCCACCCCTGCTTCACAAGGCCAAAGGCCATTCAAAACAACTGTTTGGATTAACATAAGGTAATGTAATATTACTTAACATAAAAAACCTTAGAAATTAATGGAAAAAAAACAATGGTTACAAGGACATTATAGTTCGGAAATTGAATAAAAAAACCTTAGAAAGCCATGCACTGCTACTTATCCCACATATTACATCAGTAATGATATCCTCTATGACATCATTTAGAATATAATTTCAACATATATATGTAGTAAAATTATTGATGAGAAAACTGTGCATGACGAGAGCGTGGGCAATAGTTACCCTAGGTGACAAGGTATAGAGGCTGATTTAAGAGCCCCTAGTGCTTCCTTATGCCACATTAGTGTAATTTCTTTATGCTAATGTGGCCCAACAAGGCTAAAATCACCGCACCAGATTCACAAAGAGCGCAATGCATGCATTGCGCCGCTTTGTAATCCTTTGCGCTACATTATTCCTGTGTGAAGCATAATTTATGGAAAGGGGATGTTCCCCCATTGGGAACTTTTAAGGCCTGCTCAGGGCAGGCATTAAAAGGAAGCACACCATTGTTTTCAATGGGCCTCAATGGACTTTGCAGGATTAGTGTCAACATTTTTGACGCTAACTCTCCAAAGCTCCGAACTAGTGTCAAAAATGTTCATGCAGTTATCTTAACCACCGCCATGGTGCTTTGTATCCTAGATAAGGCACACACCTGGTGGTGTTAGGGGGGCACTAAGGGGCACAAGAAAAGTCATAAATCAGGGCTATAGTGTCTTGAGATAAGTATAACTTTTGAATTTTTATGGTTTTGTGTATATAAAATCTTTACCTAACTATAACGTCCCATATAGATACAGGTACATTTGTGTATCTATCTATCCATCTATATTTATATATATATATATATGTATATATATATATATATATATATATAGATGGATATATATATATATGCAATTCAGAACAGAGTACTCTGGATAGTTCTCAAGTTTAGGTTGACAGCAGCTCCAGTAAGGAGGATCCTGCATCACCAGCGACACTCTAGATTTGGTCAACTCAAATGTCTGTTTTTCTAGCAAAGGTTTTAAGCATAGGATTGGCACAGCACCATCCACACTGAGCTAGAAAGTGACAACGTAATTTGCCATTTGTACAGCAAAATTGTTAAGCATAAGATTGGCCCTGTGCCATCCTTGCAGAGCTGTAAAATGACAAAAGCCTTTCATCACTCCAGGCACAGTATTACAGCTTTGGACTGGTAAAATACCATCCAAGCCAACCTGGAATGAGCAAAAGCAACCCCTGACACGTGTGTTGCTGTCATTACATCTCTTCAGAGAGGTTTAGCTTTGTCCAGACACATAGGAGCACCAATTATAAATCAAAACAACACCCTTTCAGAGTTAGAGTGATGTAAACATTATGTAAAACAGAAGAGAGAACTCTGGGTAGTTTGCAAGTTTAGGTGGACAGCAGCTCCAGTAGGGAGCCCCTGTAATGCCAGCAACACTCTAGATTTGCTCACCTCAAATGTCTGTTTTTCCAGCAAAGTTTTAAAGGATAGGATTGGCACAGTGGCATCCACACCGAGCTAGAAAGCAACAAAGTTTTCTGCCATTTGTACAGCAAAATCTTTAGGCATAGGATTGGCCCAGTGCCATCCTTGCGGAGCTGTAAAATAACAAACGACATTCATAACTTCACCATTTCAGGCAAAGTATTATAGCTTTTGACTGGTAAAATACCATCCGAGCCAACCTGGAATAAATATATATATATATATCATATTTTTAATGTACAGATTAATGTAACAATAAGTTGCATTGAATATAGAAATGTCACTTTTAATGAATTGTAGACTTCACATTAAATAATTATTAATATGTGATAAAAATATATTTTTAAAATTTAGATGGGAATTTATTTTCTAATTTAAGCCAGAAAAAAATAAACCTATCCCTAAAACCCTCCTATTTTGTACTAAGTATGCCCTTCTTCCAGTCACTACCCTAACCCTTCCCCAATTTACTACTAAGTAGTAAACTTACATGTGTGAGGATTTCTCCATATAAAAGATAGGTGAGGTGGAGATTTATACTTGAGGTTTGTGAATAGCAGGATGTGGAACTTGTAGTAGTATTATTGTACTAATCACTATAAAATGCATTTTGTGACTCGATCTCACTGAGTTACACACACCGTTACTGCTCTGCATCACTTGTGACATGTATTGAACTGCTGAAAATGTCTCTCCATAACTACTAGCTTCCTCTACTGACTGCACAGTGAAGGTTTAGGGCAACATGCATTGAACTTCTTCACAATGAACTTCCACTAAATGAGCGCTAAAACATTTATGGAATGCTTTTTCCAGGCCTCTAGCTCAAAATCACAGAGGATGCCAGTGCATCAATTTAGGTAAGCTCAGTATAATTTTTTCCAAATTCTGAGATCGTTTATTAAATTATGGGATACAGGTTAATCTTATTTAATGTATTTAAATTAATAAGATCAAGGGTTAGTGTTACTTATTTAATTGTAATTAATTAAAGATTATTGTAAGTTATTTAATTTGATTAACTTACTTTTCTTTCACTTCCTTTAATGTAAATGAATGATTGATTATGGTCAGAAATTCTTGAAGCTTAACTGTATTTCATTTAAAATAAATTATTAAAGGTTAATGTTAATTATTTGAATACATGTAATTGAATTTTCATTCATTTAGTTTTGAGAACAGAGCTAGCATTAGGTGTAGATTTGGTCCATGGCCAGAATCCCTCCTATCAGGTGCACCATCTAAATCATGTGCCCCACACAAATCACAGCACTACTACTACCAAGACTTAAATCAAGACTCCAAATCAAGACACTATGGGCCATATTTATACTTTTTGACGCAAAATTGCGCTAACGCAATTTTGCGTCAAAAAAATTTGCGCCGTCTAACGCCATTTGGATGCGCCATGCGGGCATCAAATTTATACTTTGACGTACGGCGGCGCAACCAACAGGTGGGAGTCATTATTTTGTGACGCACACAGCGTCCGTCTGTCGTAAAGGAAACCAACGTAAATGCGACGCACATCACTGTGGGTCGATTTACGACAGCGCAATCGTGAAAACGCCGGTTTTTTTCACGCAATTGCGTCACATTTTTGCGCGAAAACTGCCCTTTCAGGAGAGGAGACCCAAAATGGATCCTAGATGCCCCAACAGACCCCAGGAGGATGAGAGCAGACCAGGAACCAGCCAGGAGGAAGCATACAGGACCCAGGACATTTAAAAAAAAAAAAGAAAGTGTCGCTTCAGTGCAGAGGAGCAGGAAATCCTGGTGAAAGAGGTGACGGAACACCAGCACCAACTTTTCATCTCCTCAAAATTGCCACTCAGTAGGAGAGAGGCCATCTGGAAACAAATTGTGGACAAGATTAACAGTGTGGCTGAAGAACGCCGGACAGTCACCGAGTGTAAGAAACGCTGGCATGACTGCAAACGTAGGACCAAAGAGAAAATGGCCAGGAACAGGAAGGCAGCAATGCAGACTGGAGGGGGGAGTCCAGCACAATAGGAGGCCCTGGACCACATGGAGGAGATGGTCGCAGCCGTCATCCCGGAGGAGATCGTCACAGGGATTCAAGGACTGGACAGCGCAGACTACCACGACACTACGCACATGCAGGGTAAGTCGCATGGGGAATCATAATACAATAATGGGGACTGTAAGCAGGGAGGGGATACCTACTACACAATGCATGTAAGTCAGCACATATATGAAGTGGCATGGGGAAAGGGGCACGGCAGGGGAGCATGCCCAGTACTGACCGAAGCTGGGGCACGACAAAATACAGCAACCACAACAGTCCCACGGGGACATCCTGTAATTACAACAAGAGAGCCAAGGGAAAGCAGTGACAGGTGGGAAGGACACTACCTCAAATCCACATCCAGGCACTTGTATTGCAAAATCTATTCTACATCAACTAGGTCCCTATCTGTAATGCAGTAGCAAATACAACAACTGTAACTTAACTGCAAACACAGTTGACAATAACACCTCTCATCTCTGTGCAGCTATAGTACCAAATGGCAGAAACCCCACCCTGGAACATACATACCTAAATTAGGGGGTGAGGGTGACATCTGCAATTACTCCTAGAAATAAGACAAAGGTACCAGTACACTCAAATGCCGAATGTCCATAACTGACACATACATAAGCCTAAGTAAACAGCAATAGGAGCCACACAGCACTAACGATACACACATGCTGCATACGTCAGGGTCCCTCACGTGCCTGGCTAACAAGGCTACATCACTAATGTCATACTGCTCAGACAACAACATTGAGGAGGGGACACAGGCAACTGGTCACTGAAACACACCTGCAAAGTCGGACAAACAAATAGGACCTTCATACGATAAACAGGCCAATCCAATTCAAAACACATCACCCAACACCATCTCAAAACATCAAGAATGTTTACATCCATACCACATCCTAACATTGACATGCATAGGTAATGCCACGTTACATGTACAGATCATGCAATGTGAATAAAAAGTGTATGGGGCAGGGCCTGAGAGGCAAGTGTGCTGGCAGGGCAGTCACAACACCCACAGTCAGTCAAAGTGTAGTGTGGCAAGTGAAACGTATACTTTGCGCATTAGCCTCAGGCTGGAGGCCTTTGTGCATCTTACCCTGAATGTACTTATACTCATTTGCTCACATCTAAGTGCCTCAGAGCAATTTGCACTAAATGATTCTCATTGCACTTCCTATCAGTTAATGTAGCAAATAGTCAGTCCTAAGGTGTTGTCAATTAGTCAAATCACACTGTTTTGCCTACTTCTGCACTGGAGTTTGCCAGAACATATTCACTCTGTGCCCCAGTCAAGGATACCGTCTGGTACGTTGCTGATAGATGTGGTAGGGGTCAAGGTTTGGCATTCCTGCTTAGGGAAAGTTTGTCATCACCATGACATATGTCTTTTATATTCACTCCCTTGTCCCAAGACACGCATGGGGGAGTTTCCAAACAGAAAATAACAACTAGATGCTGCCTGCCTTGCTGCTGATGCACAACCAGATCCTAGCCCATTCCTCTGATATGAGGGATGATGTCTCCCCTGTGATTCTGACAGGCAACCTCCAAACTTAACAAGCTGTGCTATACATAGAACATGCAGGGGGAGAGTAGAAACAGTTAGGCACCATGAAAGCTGTGTACTAATGTATTACTCTCCTGCGGACTATTTCAATTCTAACAGTGTGTATTGTTTGTGTAAATGGGGCTCACACCTAAATTCCTACAAGTCAGTTGTACAATGAAACTTCATATCAAACTAATACTGTCTATGTCATTTGTGTATGGGAACCTACCGGAAAAGATACAAATGTGTAGGACCTGAGTGACCACCACTTCCCTGAGAAGTTCCAAAGATGTCATGCGCTCGGATGTCTAAACATTCCTTTGATGTGGGAGACCAGAGGCACTGCTAGTTAGTCTTAGCTAAATTGAATATCTGGGTGACAGAGTTATTTTCAAGTGGGTCAAACTTAGTCCCCCACACCATTAGCTATCCTGCTGCCTAGAAAGCCAAGAATCACATGTTGGATAATGAGAGCCCACCCTACAAAATGTCCCTCCATAACAATAGTGAAACACCGAGTGAGGAGTTGGAGAAAAAAACACCTATTCCTAAATAATTACAAAGCAACACCTAGAGGCGACCTGGCAGACATGTCTGAAAGATCCATATCAAACATGTGACACACAGGTGGGCCATAGGCCTACAACAATGCCCTATGACGGACAGCAGATACCTAGACAAACACAGAGTACAATGTTAAGGCATCCAAAGGCTTGTATCTTACTGCAAAATTGTCACAACACAGACACACTAATTGTACCCTGTTTCATTGCAGAGGAACACGGATCTCCTGCTGATCTGCCTGTCCATGAGTTCCCTGATGACATGGATGACGACACCATCAACCTCCCACAAGAGACCATTGACATGGTCCTTGAAAGCCTCCAAACCCCACCTTCAGTCACAAGGAGGAGCACAGAAGAAGCAGCCACCACAGTAGAACCACCCGCCACCCCAATTGTAAGACCTGCCAGCTCCAACACAGCTGAGGACTCTGACGACACTGGCACCAGCTTCGAAAGAACTGTCGTTGGGGTCCAGCGGGAGCTGGCCAAGGAGGTGCGGGTGGGGATGCAAAATATGGCAGCCAGCCTTGAGGGGGTGCGTTCGTGCATGTTGTCAACTGCTGATCAGGCAGCTGCAATGCAAGCCAGAAATTTTCTCTTGGAGGACATTTCAAAAACACTGAAGGAAATTGGCACAGCTGTCATCCAGTTGACACAACAACTCAAACTGCAAGCCACTCAACGTGTGCACGAATGCAACATAGAACCCCTCAGGGCCGACCTGGCTGCCTACCATCGGGATGTGGCTGCCATTCTGAAAAACCAGCAGGCCCTCCTTGCTGCAGTACTGCCCTTCCTTACTCAACAGGGATCAGCCCCCGGGATGTCTGCCTCCATGTCTTCTAACACTGAGGTGTGTGTTGCCCCTTCACAACCATCAACAACAAGGACACACCAGGCAACACACACATCAGAAGAAGAAGACATGGAACAGATAACATTCACACGCAAGAGTACCCGGAAGCCCTAGTCCCTGCACCATGCCCTACTCTGACCAAGGTCCTACGTTTTGACACATGCCAGTCTCACTACAACTAACCTCAATGACTGTTCGGCAATCCACTGTCTGACTTGTCCACCTTGCCAGTGAATGTTTCTCTCCTACCATTTGGCATTTCATGTTCCTCTGCACTGTCTGTGACATCACCCCAGCATGTCAGGAGCATCATCCACACCCCTTCTGTAGGATCACCATGTAATAATGCACCAGAAAGGAGTCAGCAAACATGGTGAATGGACATTTTGCACAACACCACTTATAAATAAATATCACTTGCACACCTATTGTGTCTCTGTGTCATTTCAAAATTCAACTGTGCAGTAGATAACTCCAAAGTGGCTGTGTGGAAACCATGTCGATTCTCTATACTACTGTCCTGATTACATGTATACTGAATCATCTGTGCAGTGGCCAGGATTGCATCATAGCTTTACTATACAGAGGAAAATAACTGATGAAGGGACTAAGCACACACAATCATGCTGTGTTGGACAGAATGATGCACCATCTATAGCTATTCTACACAACTAATGGTGGCTGAGAAATGTAGGCACCATGCAATACTAAAATTTGAAATCATGCTGTAGAATGAAAGGAATGATAAACAAATTACACTGCATCAATCACCCTTACGGCGTATACTTCCATGAAGGAAAGTCATGCTGAATCAGTACACACATGATGTAGGTCAGCAATGATAGCAACAAGACAAGAGTGTGAACAAATCATCATCTATAAAGCTCTCCCTGAACTTCACAATGCTGTCCGACCTATCTATTTACCTACAATAACAAGTCTGGAAGCACTCTTTGTGAAGTAGGATACATACCAACCCCAAACCTTGATGATCAATGCACTCTACCAATGGTGGCTATCCAACATGGTGGATACTTACCAAGTTAGCACACGGGTAGCTGGCATGTTAAACCTCATAAGCCTGGGGATAGGGAGCATGGAACACAAATGTCATACTTAACATTTCTGCTACACTGATGTCAAGGCCATGAAAAGGTAGCACCTAACGCATCAGGTAAAGGGTTAACAAATTTTTTATTTAAAAGTAGTAATAAAAGAGGCAACTAAGGGAAAGGTAAACCTACACTAATCTAACCTGACTACTACTAACCCACAACTGTCCCTAACTAACCTAAGCTAAACTTACTCTACACATGTAACGAAATGATCTAAACATCAACCCCCCACCCACCATTAAGAGACAAGACACATGCAGGACAACACTTACTAACCTACACACATACTATACTATCCTAAACAAACATATATTTTTTTGTATTTTTTTTTTTTTTTTTTTTTTAATAAACAGGAATCCCAACATTGCCCCCCACCCACCCACCCACACAAAAATATTAGATAGAAAGTATAAGGACCCCCCACCCTCTTACCGAACACTAACTAAGCTAATTACCTATACTTATCCTATAACTAACCCCCCAAACCCAACTAACAGTATGAAGAGAGGAAAGAGGGGACAGGGGAGGGGTAAAAGTTCAGGAGGGCAAAAGAACTAAAGATTTGCCCTCTGAAGTGTGCGCCGGATGGAGCGCACCTTCTTTTTAACCTCCGCCATGTCCTCCGTCAGGTTGTCCACCTTTTGAATTAACCTGTCCAGTTTCCTAGACAATGCCTGGAAGGCTGCAGGGTCAATTGGAGGGTCACTGCTGGTCTGCGTGCCGGTGGAGGTGGAGATTGTCGCTGGAGTGGAGTGGCCACGGGACAGCCCTGCTCCCAACACACGGCTGGGTCCAGGTCTTGAGGAAGATGGCTGGTCCGTCGCTGGGTCCCCTTGGGCAGACCTGATGGTTGTAGGTGGCACCGTTGGTGGAGCCTGTGGTGTGGCATACCACGCCCCGGAGGCCCGATCGGAATTGTATCTGCGGGCCATCCTCCGATACCCACACTGCACCTGCAGGATGTGCCTGTACCTCATTGCCCTGTGCTCAAAATGGTTGCGCTCTGCGGCACTCAGGTTTGCAGCTGTGAAGAGAAAAGGGAAATATTGAGCATTGAATTTACAGTGGGTTGAATCCCACAATGGCTCATTTGTCCATTACTAGAAATATATTGTATGCAGCAATTGTTACAACATAGTTCACGGAAATGCTCAGAGGAAGTACATGTGAATCATGCATCCCTAAGGTCATATCACACCTAGCATATCCATGTCTCTACATGATGGATGACATCACCCTAAACTACTCATCCAAATCATACCTAAGGCATTTGACATTATGGCACCAGCTCTTCCGCATACTGACTTCAGTACATATGTCATTCTATGTGATTACACTCACACTCCTCACTCAATAGCATTTTTAATTAGTTGTGTGCTAAGATTGAACCCCTGGCCCAGAATCATGTGTCCACACTAGGTGTCAGATGTAGGAAATTAGGAAAATCAACTAGCAAATTGCAAAGCAGAACGGTGTCTCTGACACCGTCTGCGAGTCGCTATGGGGTCCATAAAACCCACCTCATGAACATCAATGATGTGGGTTCCAAGTTGCCCCACCTTAGCAACATGGGCACTCACGGGGATGGTGGCCTGCTGGGACCAGCAGAACTCCATAGACGTGACTGTTTTTAAATTAAGCAAGTTATTTCTCCCCAAGTGTAGGCCGTTTACCGGAAAGAAAAATGAGCAGCAATTATTTTTAAATCACAACAATTGTACTTGGAAATTTTCATGGTAATTATTGGTCCCTTAGACCACTGGCTTTTTTGCGCAGGATTCTTTTAGTCCACTCACAAAGGCTGAAGCTTTACAATGAGGACCCCTTCCAGTCAGCAAGGTGGTTACCATCCACTTCAAGTGGATGATAACAGCTACTCACTTTGCAACCACGTACTCGGTTGCAAATGGGATTGCCTACCACTGTGATTTGCAAGTAGGTCTGGTAAAACCCTTCATTATATCAATTTTGAAAAGCATTTTACTCATATGTACATGACCACCAAAGACATTTTGGATTAGGAAACAGACGTTTGCAAATCCCTCACAGATATTTATGCCATTTGCAACGTGTAGACATTTTTCTCACTCTGGCCCAAGGTACTAACTCAAGTCACAAAAGGTGTTAAGTACGTGTAACATACTGGTTGCTACAGTCCTAGGTACCCTGTTTCACAGTAACATCCCAGTCTTTGTGGGTGGTGTGGGAAGAACAACCAAAAATCCCATGTTCAATGCACACCCAGGAGTGTACAGAAAGTGCAACAATTATGTGCCTTCACACACAACACCTATGAAGGGCTAGCAACACGTTGTAGTCAGCCCAACCTTGTCACATCCCAGGTCCACACATGTCAAAATGTTATGACTTAGCCCAACATAACATACTATTAGTGAGGCATGTTTAACAACACACACAGGGGAGGTAGTACACCCATTCACATGATTCAACTGAACACCTAGGGCATTGCACTCAAGTCACACACACTTCGAGTTCACCTTGTGGAAGTACATGCCCATGGAAGATCCAACCTACAGTGTACACAGTCCATCCTCAACTAGGAAGAAGCACTTGTCATCAATGCCATGTGCCTAAGCTATCTGGGAGACTGTCAGTCTGATATGCAGACTCAGTTCATGGCAAGTCCCTGACCAAATCTAACATTGACCAGTCTATTCGAAATGAGTCATACCATTCCCAATTGCCGCCATAATTGAATGGGCTACAGCCCCTCAATCTGAGAGATGACTACGTATTGCTTTGCAGAAACATAATTCTAATTTGATATCACACTAAAAGAACAAAGCCAATGAACGGCCAGCACATCAAATCATGAATTCTCTTGAACACACAGTAATCCATCATGCGTCATTACCAAACAATGTAAATAGCACTCAGGCGACACTCACTGTAGGTATCGGGGTCGTCAAAATGGGCCACCTCTCCCACGGTGTACGGGGCTGGTCCACCTGTAAAGCATGAAACAAAGATTATACTCAGACTGGGTGAACGGACAAAAGATTTCTGTTACAATGACACTGTGTGAAAATGACATGGTAATGATAGACTTTCACACATGCTCATCCTGCATGGATCACTTTGTATTCAACATTAACATTGGATGAGTCTCCTGCTCCAGTGTCACACCCTACTACACTCATGCAGTGGTCAGGACAGTCAGGTGTCGTCCAAGTTAATCCTCCATTAGTATGCCCCAACAATAATGTTATCCATACATCTCAGCATGTGCATCCCCGAGAGACATTCCAAAACTGGTTCCATGAGGACTGCATGACCACTCACAATAAAACAGGCTATTTGGACAGGGTCAACAGACAGCAACCAGACACACATGTGACATATGTGTGAACAACATGACTAACTTCATGTGACGTGACGGCAACACACATGTATAGCATCATCATGTGTTTCCAATTTTCTGTCTAGCTATGGCGTCTGCATCTGTAGGTATGTTGTTTCTACATGACGTACTCACTGGCCATTATGACCAGTGGAGTACAAATGGAGCCGTTCACGTGTTGCATTTCTGACACAAAGGCAACACTACATTACATGCAGCTACAGGCATCTGGTATGTGTTGCAAAAATGATCCATCGGACTGGTAGCATAGGTCTTCATACACATTCTGCAACAAATACACATTAGGACACATATGTATACCTTTGTAGCGCAGCATTTGAAACATTTTGGGACGCAGAGAGGGGGCGACTTAGCATAATACAAATAGATGTTGAATTTATAAAGCTGTCATTGCGTGTACATGTGTTGCAAGAATGGGGATTAATGTGTATAACCATGGGCCTAGGTTTCCCTGGCATTACACACACTCAGCTACTTATTTTGCAGATTCGCTAACAATCATCACATGTTCACACACCGATTTCTGTCATTCCCATGTAATTGTTTTTTACTCACCAACATGGCCACCAATCTGGAGTCCCAGGTGGTCCAGCAGGTCCTGTTCCCTGGTGATCAGATCTGCCCAGCGGTGCTTGAGTTGGTGTACATTCCTGAGACTCCCATAGACCCGGACCAGGTGATGGCGCACCTTCTCCCACCGGATTTTCCTGGCCTCCGTGTGATACCCCTGTATCACACGGCCCCCAGCTTCCAGCATTAGTGGGAGGAAATGGCTTACGAGCCATATGAACCCCCCCAATTCGTCTTCCCCCATCCTGGACAGGCGAGGCCTACCTGACATATTGAGAGGGATAAGAATGTACCAACAAAATATAAAATATAAAGGGGGAAATGGGGAAAGGTAGAGGTGTGAAAGAAAAAGGAGAAGTAGAAAAATAGCCCAACTAACCCCCCAAACTATGCTACCCACAACAGACTCCCACAGACAATACAAACTATCACAGGTATAGACAAAATAACACTAAACAGACTGAGACAATGTGATACAACAATAATAGATTGACACTAAGACAAAATACAAGGCACACAGTACACTAGAGCAGTAAAACACAGGACAACACCTTTCACACAACCACACAGTCTAGAGAAATCTGAGACTGCAAAGTGAAAGTGAAAGTTACCTCCCAGTACAGATTTTGTAAACAGGATATCCTATTACATCACTTCCTGCATAAAATGGACGCCGTTTTTATGTTCCCGTTATGCGTCATATTTTCACGCATACACAGTTGTGCGTCAATTTTTTATGACGCATTACAGTGCACATGATGCGGAGTGAAAAAATATGAATATTAATAATTAATACTGTACATGAAATGACCAATATATTGTGCATGTAGCGTCAATTTCACCACGCATACATCATGTGCGTCGTTTTTTTTACACGTACAGTGGTGCACATGATGCGGAGTGAAAAAATATGATATGAATATTAATAATTAATACTGTACATGAAATGACCAATATATTGTGCATGTAGCATCAATTTCACCACACATACATCATGGGCGTCGTTTTTTTTACACGTACAGTGGTGCACATGATGCGGAGTGAAAAAATATGATATGAAGATTCATAATTAATACTGTACATGAAATGACCAATATATTGTGCATGTAGCGTCAATTTCACCACGCATACATCATGGGCGTCGTTTTTTTTACACATACAGTGGTGCACATGATGCGGAGTGAAAAAATATGATATGAATATTAATAATTAATACTGTACATGAAATGACCAATATATTGTGCATGTAGCGTCAATTTCACCACGCATACATCATGGGCGTCGTTTTTTTTACACGTACAGTGGTGCACATGATGCGGAGTGAAAAAATATGATATGAATATTAATAATTAATACTGTACATGAAATGACCAATATATTGTGCATGTAGCGTCAATTTCACCACGCATACATCATGGGTGTGTTTTTTTTTACACGTACAGTAGTGCACATGATGCAGAGTCAAAAATATTGTGGATGTAAATAATAATTTGAAGGTGAAATATCAAGACACTTTTGGATACATTTGTATCCGACTCTGCATTGTGTGCACTCATGTACGTGAACAAATTATGACGGCCATGCTGTATGCGTAGAATATGGAGCAAATTTATCAAAATGTCTTCATGTGTTTAGCTTTGGAAAGGTGATTTGTCATGGTCAAACGGTGCGATGTGAGACACATTTGTGTTTGTATATGACAAATGTCCGTACTTTTATGTATAGACGGCCTTCACACTGTGATGTTTGGGATACGTTAACTAATTTATTGACCATATTTGACAACATATTTGGTGTAATTGCTGATGGCTATTTTGAAATGATGTTTTTGATACCATTATGTATTCCGTCTCCAAAATGTCCCCACCTTTATGATGGGGATGCTTTTATCTGTAGTCCTAACAGGGAGTGGGAGAGTCACTTTCAGTTTTTATGGGGCTGACCATGTCCCATTATGATTTTGTGTTTCATATTTGTGTAGGACTTGTGACATGGAGGCCACACATGTGCCTTATGCATGTGTTTAGTTCTCAAGTACATGATTCTTGTATGTTTTGGGGGTGGTAGAGGTGGAGTTAGGCCCCCAGCACCCTAGGATTTGACCATCCAGAATAGCTACTGTATCCATGGAGTATTTTTATCATATCCTGGCAAACCTGCAGCAGCGGGCGAATGTAAGGCCATATGGTATGAATGACTATTGACCATTCATTCATCTCATTAGCCCATTTGACGTTTGCAGTAATGATGATTTGGAGCTAAGTTGCATACCATTTTCATATGACTAAGGGGGTCATTCTGACCGCGGCGGTCGGCGGTCGCCGCCCGCCAAGCGGTTCCCGCCGAAAGACCGCGGCGGTCATTCTGGCTTTCCCACTGGGCTGGCGGGCGACCGCCAAAAGTCCGCCCGCCAGCCCAGCGGGAAACACCCTTCCCACGAGGACGCCGGCTCAGAATGGAGCCGGCGGAGTGGGAAGGTGCGACGGGTGCAGTTGCACCCGTCGCGAATTTCAGTGTCTGCAAAGCAGACACTGAAATTCTTTGTGGGGCCCTCTTACGGGGGCCCCTGCAGTGCCCATGCCATTGGCATGGGCACTGCAGGGGCCCCCAGGGGCCCTGCGGCACCCCCTACCGCCATCCTATTCCTGGCAGGAGACCCGCCAGGAACAGGATGGCGGTAGGGGGTGTCAGAATCCCCATGGCGGCGGAGCGCGCTCCGCCGCCATGGCGGATTCTCAAGGGCAGCGGGAAGTTGGCGGTACACCGCCGACTTCCCGTTTCTGGCCGCGGCTGAACCGCCGCAGTCAGAATGCCCATCGGTGCACCGCCAGCCTGTTGGCGGTGCTACCGCCGACCTCCGCCATGGCGGTAATTACCGCCAGGGTCAGAATGACCCCTTAAGTTTGCAAGACTCTCAGCGTTCACGATGTGATAATGCGAAGATTGTTTTGCTTGTCTGTGTCCCTTTCTGCATAAACTGGTTTAGTGTCATGTTACAATCTTCCTGCTAGGTTCAAACTGGGACACAACTGTGATGGTCTACTTTCAAATATTATGTTGGTTGTATGACATATGTGTACATGTGTGTGGGAATGTGGATCCAGTATGACCTGTCTGTGTGTATGTTGTCACTGTAACTTCAAGGTCTCCTCCTGAGTTAGTGGCAGCTGATGTTGTTGCAATTGTGTATTGCTCACATCATACACTTGAGAGAAGCCATTGATGACATGTTCACGTACACATGGATGGTCCCACCCTGTCTCTGAACACGTGTGATGTGACTTTCAAATGATCTCCAATTTTGGGCTGGATGAGAGACTGTTTCAGTTGTTTGGATCCGGCATGTGTAATTGTCACATTTGTACTCTTGTTGGGCTCTATGTATGGTAATGTAACATGTCACATCCTACCCTCTGTGCATACAGTTGTGATGTTTATTTTTGGTGTGATGAATTTTAATGGCATTCTTGATCAATGAGACGACATTCATCTTCAGCTATTTCAAACTAAAGGTGGTCAGAAATGAATAGGCCAAAGCATGATGTGGTGTTTGTTATCTGTGTTTATTTACAAGTGTGGAATACAAGTGATTATAATAACTTAAGTAAAAAAATTGTTCACAAGCTGTTGGCACCAACGCACTCCTGCTGCGGTGTTAGGTTGTTCCCCCTCCTGTTGCAGGCCAGCATCCTCCTCATCATCATCCTCAGGCATGTCTGGGTCCGGTTCAAGGAGGGGAATGTTCCTTTGTACACAAATATTGTGTAATATGGCACAAGTGAGTATGATTTTGCAGACCATCTCTGGGGAGTATAGTAGGCTTCCGCCAGTGATGTCAAGGCAGCGGAACCTTGACTTTAGGATCCCAAAGGTCCTCTCCACAATGCTGCGGGTCCTCTTGTGGGCGTCATTGTATGCCCGCTCAGCAGCAGTATTTGGGTTCCCATATGGTGTCATTAGCCAAGGCTGGATGCCATACCCCTGATCAGCTGAAAGAGAAACACAGAATGGTATCAATTAGATGTAGGAGGCACTGTTGTACGTATCTTTGATGGCAGTAGTTGTGTTGTGTTGTCTGTGACTATTTTGTGTACTAATGTGACAAACTATGGTTGTTGGTGGAAACTTTGGCATTGTTTTTTTTCCTTGGCTGAGCAAGTGTTTGTTGTCTAACTGTTTGTCAGCAGGATGTATTGGTTTCTCAAGTACAGTGTGCCCTCCCTTGCATTGTGACTTGTGACACAGGTGTCCATGTGTCCTCACTGGGGGTGTGATGATAGTTCCATGCAGAGTTGAAACATGAAAGGGTATTAGAAACGTTCATATGAACATAGCCAGGCCATCCCATCCCTTAAAAGTTATGCATTGTATTAGTGTACAGGTTATTGTGAGACTTCCAATTTGCAAGGTGACATTTAGGCAACCACAGTCATGAATGTCTTCACACTAAGCTGTGGAGTAAATTCAAATGTGTGAGAGGTTCAATGGTGACTTGTGACACATGGCTAGTGATGTGAGTACCTCAGTGTGTTCCTGTCTAGGTGTTGCTATTGTGGTGTATGGGTTGTTTATCCTAGAGGGTTTCTGTGCAGTGAGTATATAAGTAGATTTTTGTCCTTACCAACAAGTAGTCCATTGCCATACCGTCCATCCTGGAAGTGTTGGTTGATGGTGCAGTGACGGAAGATGAATGCGTCATGTACACTCCCAGGATATTTAGCCACAATATTGCTGATCAGTCCTTGGTGATCGACTATGGCCTGCACGTTGATGGAATGTGTGTGCTTCCTGTTGCGGTAGAGGTGTTCACTCGCAGCAGGTGGCACAAGGCGTACGTGTGTGCAGTCGATTGCACCAAGGACGTGCGGAAAGCCACTGATGGCGTAGAACCCCTGTTTTGTTTCCTGCTGCTTCTGCACTGTGTTAGGGAAGCAGATGTGGCGGGGTGTCAGTCCAATGATGTCATCCAGTACTTTAGGCAGGAATGCGGAGAAAGATGGTTGTGAGATTCCACCAACCAGGGCACCAGTTGTCTGAAACGAGCCACTTGCCAGCAGGTGAAGTACGGCAAGCAGCTTTGTTTCGGTTGGGATAGTGCGTGGAGTCACTAAAGTGGGGGCCAATTGCTGTTCAATATTTGTCAGCAGCTGCTGAATGGCCTGCCAGTTCAACCGGTACCTCTGGATGATGTCTCGTTCCCTGAGGCCATGCAGGGTTGTTCGTGGGCGGAATATCCTCTCCTGCCTTCTGCGCTGTCTTTGGGGTCCCTGCTGTTGTTGTTGTGGCTGCTGTTGTTGCTGCAGGGCTCTGCGTCTACGTGCACGTTGAAGAAAAAGCACCTCCATGTCTCCCTGTTGCTGCTCTGCTGCTCTGCTGCTCTGTTGTTTGTTCTGTGTGTTCTGATTAAGTACAGGTGTGTTTGCCCCATTTTAACGCCTGCGCTGACCCAGGCGTTAAAATTTCACGCTATTCGTGCTTTGCGCCATTATTTTGCGCCGCCTGCCGCGCGGGAGTGATTTTTGCCCTGGAGCATAAATACCACGCACCGCTATGTGCGTCTGTTTTTGGACGGGAACGCCTACCCTGCATGTCATTAACGCAGGGCGGGGTGCCGCTTCCAAAAACTGGCGCACATAGCGCCATTTTCCTGGTGCGCCGGATCGGGCGTCAGGGTTTAAATATGGGGCAACGTTTGCGCTGAAAGTGCGTCAAAATTTTTGACGCACATTCGGCGCAAACGGAGTATAAATATGCCCCTATAAATCCCCAAACCACACCTGACCTATCACTCAAATACCATAAACAGGGCATTTCCAAATTGATATGTGCTTGATAAGACATAAAATTTCAGCGCAGCTGGATGTAAGAATTTGGCCAATGCGTTCCTTCACCCTCTGGTCTCGCCATGGCTGCTACCCTGGTCTTATGAACTGCCATAGATCATGAGCTAATACTTGCTTGCAAAAGGAGAGCACCTACTCTGCCTGTCTGAAGCCATTCCCTAACCCAGTATTGGTGGAGAGTGGTAGCAGCTTCTGATGGACCTGTATCAACCAGACATAGAGGGACCTGCAGTGTAACTTTCCATGTCCACAATGACACAATATGTCCCGCTGGAAGAAGCTGCAGCTCAGTGGGCAGCGGGGCCAACATAGTGTTCCTGGTGGAGCACCTTGCCTGCAAGGAGACAGTTTGCTACCAGAACACCATAAGCCATTGTTGCTCTACAGTGAGCAATCCCTGTGCCTGGTGTTCTGAGAGTTCTGGGGGGCATCTCTTGTATAGGTTAGGGATAATGTGATTACTTGGGTTCAGGGCATACTAGAGGTTTAATATCATATGAGGGTTTCACCAAAAGTACTTGACCTCAACCTAATGCATTGATTTGTAATGTAATGAATAGTAATTAGTAGTGTGTGGGTAATAAAAGTACTATTTATGCAAAAGAAAAAAATAGTAGAAAACAATAATTTTGAGTTGTTACTGTGTAACATTGAATTGGAATTGCTAGATACTACTGAAAGGTGGGACTCCTTATTGTGGTGTCTGTGGAATCACAATTTAAAATCACAATTTATGGTTATGTGGTTATGTGTAATTCTGAAAATACTACTTTTAGAAAGTTGACATTTTCTTACTTAAACCATATAGTGCCTTCTGGCTGTCTCTGAATACAGCTGGACCTTTGTGCATTCCCTCTAGACAGCCATAAACAAAAGGAACTTAGGAGTGACTGATGGGCCATCCACAGCTTGATGGGGCATTCTGAACAAAAAAGGAGGGAGGACCTGACTCTTACACCTGAATAGGCTGTGTTTTAATCCCACAGCAATGGGGTCCATTCCCCTCTGCAGTGAGTCTGGAGCCAGGGATGGAAGGTCAGGGAATCTGTGTACTCTAAAGGCCTCTCTTTGAAGTCCCTCCACTTCAAAGGCAACACTGGGTATAAGTACTAAACCTCAGACACCACCAACTCAGTACTCTTCTAGACCTAAGGACTGCTGTTCTAATGAAAGGACTGTCACTCTGTCGGACTGTGCTGGACTCCTGCTCTGCTGACCTTCTCCATCCTTGCCTGATAGTGAGAAAGATTGGACCTGAATCTCTCCAACCCAGAGTCAAAGTGACTCCAAGGGCTTGCAGGCTTGACTCAAGGACATCAAATACATCTCTTTATCCTGCAGCATTACCTGGACTTTGCTTAGGGATTCAAATAAGTAATTTAATATTAAATCAACATTAAAAAAATACCCTAGGAATTCAATAAAAAAAACAAAGGTTACAGGAACGTTATAGTTGGCACCTAGAATTTGAAAAAAATATAGAAATTCACCAAAAAACAAAGGTTAGAGGGATGTTATTGTTAGGTTCCGATTTAACACGCACAGAATAATAGAAATTCAACAGTTATACTTAACTCAAAACATTATAATGTGTGCTCTAAGGTAACGTGTTCCAATACCATGCACTGCTACTTACCCCACATAGTACATCAATAATGACATCATTTAGAATGCAACTCCAACATTTATAATAAAAGTATTGATGAGAAAACTGTGCCTGTCAAGGTTGCACGTTATTGTTACCTTAGCGCATGAGTTATAGTGTCCTGAGATAAGTATAACTATAATTGTAGAATCTGTATGGTGCTGTGGGTGTAAATGTGAATCTGACTATAACACCCCTTTAACTTTTGTTTTTTTTAATGAATTTCTATATTTTTAAAATTCTATTTTCAAACTATAATGTCCCCAGTAAATTTCTATATTTTTTTTAAGATAAAGTAATTTTAATTACTATATGTTAGTCCAAAAACCAGCAGGGCCTGGCATGACACTCTTAGAAAGCATCTAAATTCAGTCCTGCAGGTCACATTTAAGAGGAGCCAATCCCTGAAAGATGTAATTGGGAATGACACCCCTAGAAAACGAAATGTGTACTTCTTCTGTTGTAGAAAATGTAAAACTTGCAGAACTAGTTGTGATACAATGGAGTTTGTGATTCCTAACACTACAAGATTGTTCAAGATTCAAAAGTTGACAACTTGCAACACTGAGTTTTGTGTTTATTGTCTTGTGTGCCCTTGCAATTTTATGGATGTAGGGAGTACTGTACACAAAGCGAAAAAGCGGATCTTGGAGCACTTGAGGGCTATAAAGCACAATAATCTCCAAAACTCTGTGGCACACCACTTTGCTAATGTACTTTATAGCAACACCGAGTGTATGAGATTTTTTGTGATTGATGCCATCCTTCCCAGTGCATGGGTTGGTGATACAGAGAGATCTCTAAGGAATCCAGGTATACTCTGGACTTTGATATATATTATCCCCTAGAGGGTTGAATTTTGATGAGGAATTGGCATCCAATCTGCAGTAGCTTGTAATAATAAATGTTTCTGTCTAGCTGACCATGAAAGTTGAGCATAGATTTTAACAGAGTTTTAGCAGTTTTATATGTAAATTTTTTTTTTCCATCTTTCTTTCACAGATCTTTATGAGGTGATGGGGCATGCATTTTAATATAATTGTGATGCACACTGTGGTATGGTTTTGTTTTGATGTTATAAATATTGTTTGATCTTATAGATAAAATGGGTGTGTTCATTTCAGTACTTATTTTAGTGTTTTTTGTTTTGATAATGAGCCACATCAGCGACAATTTACTTTATGTATTTTGATGAAGGGTACCTCAGGAGTTAGGGCCGCATGTTATCCTTTTAGTATATATGATTAATAATAATGTGCAAAGTGACGAGTTTAATGTCATTCACTTGGAATGTAGCCACGTCTCTGTTTTATGTAATACATTAATCTTTTAGGTTTTGTATTGCTGGGATACATTTGAGGTTGAGAGATGGCATGGTTTCAAAATTACCATTAGTATTGAGATGTGCGCTGATATTCCAAGATGGCACCCATTTTTTTGTTTCTTTGCAATCAATGTATTTACTTTGTCCATCTTCAATGTTCATGAATATGTTTGTGCATGTCCCTCATTTATGTTATTCATCTATTTATGGTTGGGTGGGTGTACTTTCACTTTGTCACTTTATCCGTTATCAAGGCCGGGCTGGGCCAAAACATGAAACATGTTGGGGAAACATGTTGGGGAGAAGCCTCCATTATTATATATATATATACATATATATATATAATTATATATACATATATATATATATATATCCTGAGTATGGTACTCCACTGAGGGGGCTGATGCACCAGTTTTCTTGAGTTGCTCCTGTCCCACCTAATGACACCATGGGTTCACCGCACTTACAATACTGCGCACCATGGCACACGTTAGGCCAATAGCGTCAACATTTTTTATGCTATTGTGGTGCTTTGCTGCACTAGTGTCAACATTTTTACAATAGTGCAGCAAAGTACAAGGAGGCCCATTGATTAAAATGAGTGCGTCACTGTAATGCCTGCTTTGAGTAAGCGTTAAAAATGCTGCCAAAAATGGTGCAGTGAAATCTTGGAGATTTCACTGTGCCATTTTTGTGGGCCTCCTAATGCCAGAATGACCCCCTTGCATCCATTATGACAGACGCAGGCATAATGCAGTGCAAAGGGTCGCAAAGTGATGCAAAGCATGCATTGCTCCACCCTGTAACTATGACATGGTGAAAATTGTCTCCTTAAGCCACATTAGCAGAAAACAAAAATGACGCTAGTGTAGCCTAAGGAGGTGCTAGGGCCTTGTAAATCTGGCCCTAAGTGTTTTTATAGATTTATCACATAAGGTCTGGCGATAGCTGAACTGTGCGCCAGACTTAAACAAGCAGAGAGACCACTGGCAGCACTCCATTCTCTCTTGCATAACAAGAATGACTGAAAAATAAGTCTAGCTTTTTTGCATTCTGAAAAGGTGAATTCAGCTGACAAATACAAGACTGAGAGACAGATTTACAAGAAACTGGAGCAGTGCCACAATCAGCAGTGCTGTGGTGCGCCAGTTTTGAAACGCAGGACTGCACCATATTCACAAGAATACAGCGCAGCCCTGTGTTTCCCCCTATGCTGGCTCTAAATTAACCTGCCTGCATCAGTGCAGGCATCCTTGCACCATAGTGCAAGGGTGTCTGCATAAATGAGGTACCAAAGCGTCAATTTTGAATGATTGTTTATGTGCAAGAAGGGACAATCATCCAGGGCATTTTGCTTCTTATATGTGTTGCATAATGCAGCACACATTGAAAAAGCAAAAACCGAGGAGGAATAAAAGCATTCCTCCTTGTTTTGCCCTTAGGTGAAGTTAGTTTTTGGCACTGCCACAGATTTACGATTCTTGTACATCTGGGGCAGCGTCAAAAGCAATAGGTGTTGCGATTGAACACCCACTGCAACACCCATTACACACCCCTCTGATGCAAAAAACTGTGTTGGAGGGGCCCATATTTACAAGGAGGCGTAAAGTCGCAAAAAGTGGTGTTACTCCTCCTTGGAAAGATGGAGCAGTGGTTAGCACCACCAAAGTGTTACAAAAAGTGACGCATATGACTTAAAGGGCTGCTAACTTGAAAGCCTTTTTATGTATTCACCTTAAGCATGTTTGCCTCGTGACTGACTATAGAGTAGACAAAGTGAGGTAAAGCTACGTGAGACCGTTAAGTACCCATCAAAGATAGCCTTACCTCACGAGGGAAACACTATGCAACTTCCAAAATACCTCTGACACCTTTAAAATAATGTTAAAATTATTATTTGAAGCCCAGTGCAGTGCTAAGATAATAGGATTTGCTGCTTAGTTTATTGCTATAAGTTCCATAGAAAATATAACTATGGGTTCAGCATCGAGATTAATGTTAAGAAAAAACACTTGTGCAACCATTGACTAGTAATTTCATTTGAAAGGCATTCGACTCATTCTATCATTCTGTATTGCAGCCACTCTGTCCTAATTATGTTTGAAAGCAAAAATCTGGTTAAATTGACCTGAAAGGTTGTGTCACCCTTCATTAGATTCTCTGGGGCAATGGCATCTGCCACATCATTTGGGATTCATACATGAGCAACGAGGGCCGAGGTGCCCCAGGGTTCTTTCAGGTTGTCTTCTTTCTGTACTTTACATTTTTCTTGCATTTAATTAGTGTTTAGTTGATATAGAGTTCTCATTTGTACAGCTCAGAGACATTTTTGCATCAATCTAGTCTATTGAATATCTTCTCTTGTCTTCCTACAACCATGTGGCCTTAGACCTTGTGTGTGTTTTGATTTATTGTAAATGCAGCCTAGTCACAGCACCACTGCGGAAACTCAAATGATTATTTCACGAGTACAATTAAAGCACTTTTAATAGCCTCTTTTGCAAGTAGATATTTCATCCATTTTTTCATGAAACATTAAAACATAAACACAGCTTTGAATTTTTGGAAATACTATTAAGGTATGCTCCATTGTCATTTCTTGGGATTATGAGGCATATTTAGATTTTGCCGTATTTGCCTAATGTATTTCATTTTTAAAAATACTCATAGTTGGAGAAAGGTGCAAAGAAAGTAAATAAATAAGCTTGCTCTGGTTTATAGTAGATTAGGCATTTGTAGAATTTGCATTTCAATATAAATGCATTTATTCAAATGTATTTCACACACGTTGTCTGAATTTTCAGTTTTCTGAGCTTCGTCTGTAGTTAATTTTCTTTACTCGGTGAAACCATTAGATTAACACATGCATGTTTTCCGTCAGTTGTTTCGCTTGGCATTTCTTCTGCGGCCTATGTATATTTATGAACTGATGATTTGCCGTAAATAAGTTATAGGAGTGGGCATGAGAGCCTAGGAACAGAACATATTGTTTCTGTTAACAAAACATCTACACACAACACATGAAAAAGTGAACATTGAAGTATGGTATGCCCAAATAAAATGGCCAGGGGCAGCTTCTCCACAATGGCAGAGGAGCTGTTGCCCCCTGGCCAAGAGCCAGAAGATGAAAAGCCAGCAGTGCAGGGAGGGGCTGGGTTGGGCCATGGGAGGTGGGACTGGGGAGGAGGAGAGAGTGCACCTAAGTGCGCATGTGTGTTTGGATGGCTGTCTCAGGCAGCCATCGCTGAAAATGACTCATGCTAAATGGCATGCAACACAGCATTTCACGGTTAAATATTAAAAGGTTTCTTCTTATTTCATTCCCTGGTATTATTATTGTAGGAAAGGACCAGCTTTTGAGTGGTGTAAACCAACCCTCCCCGATTTTTGCCTTTACTGTTTTTACTGGCTGTAGAACTTTGTTCGCTTTGCGTCTGCTGACCAGTGGTAAAGTGCCTTTGTTTCCCCTTCAACCTGCTAAAAATGACATACTGCACCCCCACCAATTAGCATATCTAACTTACCTAAAGGACCCTTGCATATGGATAAAGTGTATTCAAGGCCTGTAAGTTAAATGTTGCTTGTGGACTGCAGCAACCGTACACTACAGCCACAGTGATAAGATGACTGCAGGCCTACCATTTGTTGCATGACTGTTGCAGTTTTAAACTGCAAATATGACCTGCTGAAACACCATTTGTCAGGCCAAGGCCTTCCTTTTAAATATGTATAAGTAAGCAATACATAGGCCTCTGTAAGATATTTGTGGTTGGTTGACTTGGGTGTGAGCTCTGGCGAAGCAGCAACCACAGTCCCTATCAGGGTGAGGCACAAGTCAAACCTAAACTAACCAGTACTCAACCTCTGTTAGCTTGGCACACACACAGCAGTTAAGCTTAATTTAATTGCAAGATATAAAGTCTAAGTGCAACGCTCTAAACAGTAATAAAGTGAGAAACACCACACAGAAAGGATCCCACAACATGTTAGAAATATAGAGACTTTTTTAATAAATAAAACAAGACCAAAATTACAAAAATGAGATATGCAATTTCAAAGAATTTAGAGAAAGTAGCTGCGTGCTGGACTGGGACAAAATCACACGTTCAGGCCATCCACGATGGAGCGAGAGCCAGCTACTGGGACCCAGTTAGCCCTGCTGAACAGAGCACCTTCTATCCTGGTTTGTGGAGTGTTGCAAGGATCCGTGTTGAAGCTATGAATCAGTTCCAAGATGTGCTGAGTCTCTGATGTGTGGGTCTGCATTGTGGCAGAGGATTCCGTTGACAGGGGTCACAATGTGTGGTACGGCATTGAAGATGTGGCATGCAGTTGGAGCGATGCATAAGTTCCAAGGAGTGGTGAGGCCATGATATGGAGTCTAGAGTTGACGAGGGATGCATGGGCTGCGCCAAGGATGCGTCATGCAGCAGCAAGTCTAAAGGCACTGAGGGCTGCAAAGACAAGGCGGATCTTTGCATTGTGTCCAATCCACGTAGCAGCGATGGGGTTGTACCATGCAACAGAGGAGATACGTTGGTTTTGCTAGATCCATAGAGCTGGCAGACCACCTTAACCCCACTTCCAAGGGTCCTAGAGTGGGGTGGTACCACTTGGCGGGATATGCTCACAGAGGGCAGAGCCCAGGTGCAGGTGCAGTGTTGCAAGCAGCCTCTTGTGTCCCTGAGGCTTCAAATCAGGAGGCCAGCCAACGAGCCCTTGGAGTTACTCTGGGTTCTGTGTTCAGGAGATGCAGACCCAGTCCTTTTCACCCAGGCAAGAGGGCAACAGGCAGCAGGTCAGCACAGCAGGGTAGCAATCCTCCAGAGCAGGAGTCCAGTAGAGTGGCAGTCCATTCAGCTGCACAGCAGACCTTCGTCCTTCCAGAGCATCTACAGGTTCAGAAGTGTACTGAAGAGCTGGTGTCTGAGGTCCAGTATTTATATCCAGTTGTGCCTTTGAAATGGGGAGAAGCTTCTAGAGACACACCTTTGAAGTGCACAGGTGCCCTGCCTTCCTGGCCTTGGTCCAGACTAACTACATGGACCCCTTATTGTAGAAGCAAGGCAAGGCCTATTCAAGAATACTTGGGGCTGGTTCAAGCTGCCAGTCATGGCCTAACCAGGCACACTTAAGCTTCCTATTGTGTGTGGCTGTCAAAGATGAATACATAAAGCCCAAATGTCACCTACACCCAGTAATGTGACCCAGAGACAGGCTGCAGGCACCAAATGTCTAGTGGAGTAAAAAGTCCAACTTTCTAAATGTGGCATTCTCAAAATTGTAATTTAAAACCCAACTTCACCATAAGCTAGGATTTTTCATTACATTTCCAAAGACATGAAACATAAGGTGGTTAGCAGTCCCTATTTGGAAATTACACATATAAAATGTAATAAAGAAACTCCAGTGTTATCCTGTGGGAGAGGTACGCCTTGCAGTAGTGAAAAATGAATGTAAGAGTTTTTCACTCCCAGGACACGTAAAACTTAAATGTGCATGTTGAACTTTTTAAATCCTCTACACCAGGCCCTGTGGGTGTCCAGGGCATACCCCAGGGGTGCCATATATATTAAAAAGGAAGATGTGGGCCTGCCAAAATATTTATTTGTCCTGGTCGACATGTCAGTTTAAAATGGCATACACAGTCTGCAATGGCAGGCCTAATACATTTTAAAGTGGGTGGAACAATCGGTGCTGCAGGCCCACAAACAGCATTTATTTTACAGGCCCTCAGCACAGGTAGTGCCACCTTATTAAGAACTTACAAGTAAACTGAATATGCCAATTGGGTACAAACCAATCATACCATGTTTTCAGGAGCAAGTACAAGCCTTTAATCACTAGTTAGCAGTGGTGGAGTGTGCAGAGCACTAAAAGCAACAAAAAATGAAGTTGGCAAAACAGCAAGTGTAAAGACAGAAAGTTAGGGGGAAAACCACACCCAGGATGCCAGGTTTAACAGCTTTATTGTCCATTATCAGGAGATTACCCATTAAATCAAATTTCCACAGGAGCAGATATCTTTTACCCACCTCCCTCCAACAGATGCATGCTCAGACTTTACTGATTATCTGAACCCTGCATCCGCTAGGGGAAAAGGGGAATGGGAATAGAAAAAAGAGAGACCACCTCCAGATCCAGTTCCAGCCTGTGTTTCCCACTTGAAGACAGAATATTCAGTGTGTGCTTCTGTAACCTGCACCTTTCTTCTTATTGGGATTTCTTTAAAGGAAGGACCTGCAGTCGAGTGATAAGAGCATAGATAAGTACATTCCTACTGCGCACTCAACTGTTCAGCCATTCACATTCACCCAATTCTATTGTTGTCCTAACCTGGATCTTTTGAGAGACAAGCCTCTCTCTAAGAGAACAATGTTAACTTAATATCTTCTTTTCTCCAGAAGTCAGAGGTATCTAAGGTTCTCAGGAGAATAGTTCAAAGGTTCACAAATATACAATCTACTAATGTGTTTTACAGGAAACAAAAACTCCTTCTCACGGTTCAGTTTTCTCAATCACAGTCTCTAGGAATTAGTCTGAGCACTGTGGTTAGTCTCTAAGGCTGGCAAGTCTGCAAGGTGAAGAGTTTTTGAATATATATATATACATATATATATATATATATAAATATATATATATATATATATATATATATATATATATATTGGCAAGTCTGGAAATCCTACAAAAGGATACCTTACTGCAGTTGCTTGAAATTCTGTTAAGCCAAAACAAATTTTCCTCAGAAAGCCGATAGCCAGTTGTTGGAAGAAGGAAGAAAATACGCTTCTCCAGAAGGGAAAAAGTAGCTGGTGTGCACATCGTAGCAAGAAAAAGAATTAGTTACTCAAAACTGGAAGAATTCTCTATGAAATGAAGTGCCTCAGGAACTCTGCTCATTCTCCTCAGGAAGACAGTTGAAGTGCACAGCTCCCAGAGAGAAACAGCTGGAGGGAAGCTTCAGCACAAGACTAAAGTAGAAACACTAGAGCGCTGACCTCACAAAAATTTGCAGTCACTATCTTGAGTGGCAGTTAAGCCTGAAGAAGCTAGTTCTAAGAACAGCCCCTGCAAGAGCCACCAGGAGTGAGGATGCAGCTGCAATCAACATGGGTACAAAGAAATGGGGAATCGGATTTGCTGAGGGAAGAACTTAACAACACTGGCAATAGTTTTCCTGACATACGTATTCCAGGGTGCATGGTATTTAAAAATAGGAGATGTGAAATGTTAATTGTACTGTATACCTGTCCTTATAGTGAAAAAAAAAACAAATCTAATTCCACTTTAGAATGGCTGTCTGTTCTATTGGAAAAAACTTAGAAACATTGTTCTACCTTATAAGGCTTATTTTGGTTAGGACATAGCTAGAAATATAATTCAAAGACACTTTTTAATAGTTATCCAAAATCAAAGGCAATGGAAAAATCATATTTATGATACCTATCAAGGAAAAAGTGCTTTTAGAAAGTTATCTTTTCCCTGCCTAAATCCTCTGGATGCCCATTTGCTCCATCTGTCAACAAACAGTGTAATAGCCCCCTTGATGAGGTGTGGAAACTGCTCCCAGAGTAGGACAACCTGCTTAGGAAATAGTACTTTTAGAAATGTCTGTTTTCCCTGCCTAAACCCTCTGGATGCCCAGTTGATCCAACTGTCACTAGACAGCTTAATAGTCCCCTTGGTGAGGTGTGAAAACTTCTCCCAGAGTAGGACAAAATCCTTGGGTGTGGGGCGCGGGAGGTGTTGTTATTCCCTTGACAAGACAGCCAGTGGGCTGTGTTCAGTGTCTTAATTAATGTCAAAGAGGCCTACCCTGTCACAGACAGGCCCTTCTTTTGTTTCCCCAGTCAGGCTTTAATCCCAATGATGCAAAAGATCTCCAGGGGACCAGGCCAAACCTGCCTGTCAGATTCAGCAAATGTGCATTCCTGCTCAGCTGAAATTTCAGGTTTCCCCCATCCAGAACTTTTCCACAGCAGCAAATCCAGTTCAGCTGGACTTTGCAGAAAATATATCCAGTCTCATGAATCCTTCTTTGGATGCAGCCTACAGGATTGCCCCTATGGAGGAATCAAAAATTCAAATAAGTGACTAAGTCCAAACATAGGAATCTTCATCAGGTGAGGGTCTCAAAAGGATCCACCTGGTAAGGGACCTTACATGGATGCAAAATTCACGTTCTTCTGCTCAGAGATTTCCTGTCAAAACTCAAAGGCTTTTCCAGGCCGTCATCCAATGGCTATTTGACATTGTGGAGCCCTTCTTGGTAAAGCCTTTGCCTTGTCCCGCTGAGGATTTCTGAATTCCATTTCAGAAACTAGGTATGAGTGTAAAACTTCAGACTTGGTTGAACCTGGTTTCGTTATCGGAATTGCACTCCATCATGGTCAGCCTTAACTCATGTCCAGTTACCAGTCAAGTGAAACCAGATGAACAGTTGGGGCAGTTGCGGCTTAATGCCTTTTTGAGGTATTTTTCATTAAAAAATCATATCTCAGGGTTCCATTCATTGGATTTTTGTCATTTTGGTAATTGTATTTATTAAAATATTTTCTATTTTATAAACTGGTTTGGGATTTTTCTTGTGTTGTGTTTTGACTTTATTAATGTGTTATGCACAAGTACTTTATACAGTACATTGCCTCTAAATTAAACCTGTCTGCTCTGTGCCATAGCTACCAGGGGGTTAAACTCAGGTGTATTTATGAACTTTGGTGTTTATTCCAAAAAGGATTGTGATTATTACTACCCCCTCAAATAAACACTCTGATTTCTTACACTAATCAATTACCATTTGGAATCTACTTTATGAACTGGATCCATTAAAATACATTTAACTTTCTATTAGTTTTGTCCTTCATCATTGGTATATGCCATTATTTTTCTACTTTTCTACCTGCCGCCTTTTTGTTTTCTTCTGTTGTCTCCCCATCTTTTGTTTATTCTTGTTGCACAAGTATTTGGCTAATCATGGAAGCCTTTAACTTTCAGCAACAATTTTATATTTTGTGATTAAAAGTATTTGATTTGTTTGTGGATTCACAAGTAACAACGGATTTTGGCACACCTCACTACAGTTCTTTTATTGTTTTTTTGATTTTCAGTTTTAGGCACAATTTTTATGTTTAATGGTCACATGTCATTTCTGCAGAAATCATTTTATTTGGGCAAGTGGAAAATGCTATTTTATGCCAAATTGTATAGTGCACTACTCACCCGTGAGAGTATCCAGAGTTTTTGCCTGATCTCGGGATGGGTCGTCCCATTTGGGTTAATAGAAGAGCCAGGTCTTCAGGCCCGTATTTATACTCCGTTTGCGCCGAATTAGCGTCGTTTTTTTCGATGCAAATTCGGCGCAAAACTAACGCCATATTTATACTTTGGCGTTAGACGCGTCTAGCGCCAAAGTATGGGCAAATAGCGTCATTTGTTTGCGTGAACACCTTCCTTGCGTTAATGAGATGCAAGGAAGGCGTTCCCGTCTAAAAAAATGACGGCGACGCAAATGCGTCGTATTTATACTCCCGGGCAAAAGTCACGCCCGGGAGGTGGCGGGTCAAAAAACCCCGCATTTGCGCCACTATTTAACGCCTGGGTCAGGGTAGGCGTTAAGGGGCCTGTGGGCTCAAAATGAGCCCACAGGTGCCCTCCCCTGCCCCCAGGGACCCCCCCTGCCACCCCTGCCCACCCCAGGAGGACACCCAAGGATGGAGGGACCCACCCCAGGGACATTCAGGTAAGTTCAGGTAAGTATAATTTTTTATATTTTTTAATTTTTTTTGGGTGGCATAGGGGGGCCTTATTTGTGCCCCCCTACATGCCACTATGCCCAATGACCATGCCCAGGGGACATAAGTCCCCTGGGCATGGCCATTGGGCAAGGGGGCATGACTCCTGTCTTTACTAAGACAGGAGTCATTTAAATGGCGTCTGGGCGTCGAAAATAATGGCGCAAATCGGGTTGAGGCGATTTTTTTGCCTCAACCTGACTTGCCCCATTTTAAGACGCCCTAACGCCATTTTCCCCCTACGCCGGCGCTGCCTGGTCTACGTGGTTTTTTTCCACGCACACCAGGCAGCGCCGGTCTGCTAGCGCCGGCTAACGCCATTCCATAAATACGGCGCCCGCATGGCGCTTCAGAATGGCGTTAGACGGCGCTAAATTTTTTGACGCTAAACTGCGTTAGCGCAGTTTAGCCTCAAAAAGTATAAATATGGGCCTCAGCTTCTTATTGAATTCAAGAAGTGAAGAGGAGTGAACACCTGATGTGTTGAGGGAGGCTGTTCAATGTTTTAGATGTGATGTAGGAGAAAGAGTAGCATCCTGCTCTGCTTTTTGCAGATGTAGGAAGTGTTTGAGAGTGAGGCAGAGTGTAGATGTCTAGTGGAAGTGTATGCAGCTATTCAGGTATTCTGGTCCTGTTTTGTGCAGTGCTTTGTATGTGTGTATAAGAAGTTTGAATTGACTACATTTGTAAATAGGGAGCCAGTGAAGCTTTTTGAGGCATGCTGAGATGTGGGTGTGGCATGGGTGGATGAGAATGAGTCATGCTGCGGCATTCAGAATGGTCTGGAACCTGTGTGGGAGTTCTGTGGAGATTCCAGCATAGAGAGTGTTGCCGTAATTGAGCCAGTTGGTGATGGGTGCTTGTGTGACAGTTCATCTAGTTCTTCAGTAGCCAACTGGAGTAATTTCTAACTTCTATCTCTAGTAATAGGTAGCTATTCTTTAAATATATGAATGTTATTAATATTGGAATGTAGCAACAGTTTTTTAATTTGATTTATTTGTAAATCTTACATTTAGATTGTTGCCAATGATGGATTTAAAACATTGCTCAAGTTGATATGTTAGGGATCATGTTATTAATGTAACATAGGAAATGTGTCCTACTGGCTAGAGCTGGCAACTTTGGAAATGGGGGACCAGGTTCTAATTCCACCCTTTGCTCAACAACCTGTGATTCTGCGCAAATCCCTTCATCCCCAAGCCTAAAAATGCACAGTATCTGTCACCCTCACGCCAAGTTCATTAAAAAAAAACTGCAATCAAATTATTGGAAGCAAAAAAGCTAGTGTTAAATCTTTGAAAATTGTAGCCTCAACCTGCACCTTTTACAAGTTTGTCATATGAGGATTGAAGGGCATTGCAACCTTACCTAAGGTTTGTTGACAGTTTGATGATCATAAGTTATTATTCCAAATAAACTGTACCGTTTCTAATTACATCATGCTGTGAAGATGAAGAATTATGATTTGTTGCTCAGAAACAGTTTCAGTGTTCTTATTCCATTTATATATGGATGGGTTACATATAATGATGAAAAATAAAGTATTGAGGAAAAGGTACATATTTGGGAATAAAAAAATCTACCCACTTAGATATAAATTCTTCATCATGCATTTTAATTTCAGGATGGGATCAGCTAAAATATGATCTTAATATTATGGTCACTAAAGTGCCACATAGCATCAGTGATGTACTGAATAAGATCCAACACTACAATGTTTGCAGTTTGTCGCTGGGTTTGGTTGATTATTTCAGCTTCAACATGTCATAATATTTTAGATGCTAACCAGTGTTCCTTGATAAGATTATATTTTTTCTGATAAGCTATTATATGGGAAATGCCTTGTAAACTATATTTCTATGCAATTCTACAATACATTTATGGAATCATACTAAAGTCAAAGTGTAAAAACAAAGAATCAATTTAAAACTACTTTCTATAATTTGGGATTGGTGAATGCCATAGCCCATAAACTCCACAACAGAACCCCTCACAACTTTTTTAAGTTGTTCTAGAATAAATACATTATTAATATCTGCCGAAGTGAGGTAACTCAATGTTCATTGTCTCATAGTAGGATCACCCTAAAACAAGTATTTATATGACTGGGATTTGTGCAATATTATTTTTGGCATTTTTAAAATATAAATTTGAAGTTATTTTAGCTCAAGATTAACACAGTGAAAATGGCAAACAATATTTAAGGAGTTTCATCTTTGAACAAAGTATCTATCTACATAATTTTCTCAATCAACTGGATCTTAGCTTTTCCCGTAGATTCAAAACATATTTCTTAGTGTCTGTTTTTACTCCTCATTTTATCTTTTTCTCGGCAAGGTTATAAACATCTTCCAATCTCCTGCTTGTGAAGAGAGTTTGAATTTTCTCTTGAACAGAAATCTATGTATCAGCTCATGAGTTTCTTCTGTCCGCTGTAAATGTTGGTTAATATTCTTTCTGCTATTTTGCTATGATAAGATGTCATATCTCTATAGAAAAAGATGTAAATGTATTCACTAGGAAAACATTTTGACTGGAAGTGGTGTGGCTTTTTGCTGGTGATGATTTCTACTCTTTAGTCTTAAATTTTCACGAGCACTTGCTCTTTCGTTCTTACTACATATTGGTACTCCTCGTTCAAGTAGGACCAACTATCTTCACCCAAGAGTAGCAGGCAATGAATTATGTGGCCCCCAATTAGGGTATGCACTGGCATCCATCACTAATGCGCACTGTTTTGCACTCCAATGCCAAAGGCACTTTGAAGAAAAGTTTACAGATGGCACACAGCTATAACTCTTTTGTCAAATTCAAAAGTCACAAATCATTTGCAACTGATATCAGCAAATTAAGGCCTACAAAATTATCATTTTATTGTCTCCCCATGAGCTAGAGAATTCCAGGACTCTCGTGTGTTCTGTCCCTGGGCTTCAAGCTGATTTCGGCAAAGATTCAGAAACGTTGAATGAATAAATTTCCTAAATATAGCTTTGCATCATGCCCTTACTGACGATCCTCTAATTTTAGCAATAAAAGCCAAATTAATAGTAACAGCTCCTCAAATTGTAGTGTATTATATGAAGAGATCCTGTTCAAAATGGTCACAGTGGAAACAAGCATCAGGAAAAAACATTCATCAGCATCCTACATCTCGAGTAACTATGGTTCTTCCATCTGGAGTATTTGAAACAAGAACATAAACATGCTTAAAAGCCACTCTTTCACTTACTCAACAGAATATGTTGATTTAGAAAGTGTGTGAATATAGAAACAGTGTCATTGGCATCCAATAGATATGTATAGATACATATAACTATATTACCCAGTGGCGGTCGCCACTGACCAGAGTTCCTCATGTCAATTCACATTTATGGCCTGATTTAGATTTTGTCGGATGGGTTACTCCGTCACAACGATGACAGACATCCCGTCTGTCGAAATATAAATCCCTTTATTTCCTATGGGATTTATATTTCAGCAAATGGGATATGTGTCAGTGTTGTGACAGAGTAAGCCATCTGCTGAAATCTAAATCAGGTCCTTAGTGCCAAAACCTTCTTTCTTTTCTTAGAAACATATTTAAGTCTTTTAACCCTGGATAGGAATGATCTTTATTCCTTTTTACTACACACATGTTGAACAATCTGATGTTTCTCCTTTTTAATTCTGCTCCCAGCACTTTTCATATAGCAGGGGCATTCCATAATTTCCGTGTTACGAGTGAACCTTTCTCTGATCTGACATCTGGCACCTATATATATATAGTTTACATTTGTGACATGTCAAAAACTCTTTGTTATGCATCCATCTAATTGCCTTCTTTCGAGACACTTCACTCAAAATTACTCTTTATTAATTGATTATTTTGATCTATTGCAAGTGATAGGTGGCCCAGTTGCTAGGAACATGTTTACATCCATCAGGCATACTTCAAGTATACTTCTTACTTCACAGTGATGGATTGTGCACTCCATTGTGTGTCTCATTCTTGACTCCCCCCACTCAATTCTGTTTCTCTCATTGTTTATCTTTAATATATGTTGCTAATTTTCTCAATATTTTCACTGTAGTAGGCATCTGCCACCAGCGCTGTTGGAAAAAACCTTGTTTTGATTCTTTGGGTCATTAAATATACATCTATCTGAAATTCCAATTCTTGTGAGCAATTCCTGTGGGTGCTTAATAACTCACTATATGGCATATTCCAGTTAAGTGCCCATGGGTTGCTGATGTTAATTTGGCAAATGCTATTAACTTTCACTATTTTCCTGAAGAGTGCAGTGCTTATATTATCTCTTGTAGCTTTTATCCTGATGTCAAAAATCTGGACATATATGGAAAGGGGTGAGGACATAACCCTTCTAAAAACACTACAACTTGATGAAGTAACAGTATATTTCCATTGTCAGAACCCAACAACGTCTCAATTCACTATAGTAAGGAGTAATTCCCTGCACAGTGCCCCAGTGTAAGAAATTGGGTTGGTAATTAAGGGAGAGCAACTACCCACCTTAAGCAACAAACACAATCCTTGTCAGTGTGAAACACTAAAGTCACCAAATTAACCTGAGCTCAACCCCTGGTAGCAGTGGCACGGAGCAGACAGGCTGACCTTAGAAGCAACGTGTAAAGTTTTTATGCTGTACTAACACAGAAATAAAGTAAAAACACAACACAAAAAATCCCAAACCAATTTAGAAAAATAGAGTATATTTTAATAACTAAAATGACACAAAATGAGAAATATCCAATAAGGAGAACGAACGACATGACTTTTTAAAGTTTTAAATACAAATATCACAAAAAAGCATTTAGAACCAACCACAGTTAACTGGTAGCAGAAATGTGTGACTGAGGTGTGATTTAAGGCCAACCACAATGAAGCACATGTCAAATATTAGGACCTGGTCGGAGGATTCACCTTGTGACTTAGTCTCAAAAATGGGACTTAGTCTCAAAAATGGAAGTCCAAATTCTTCAGAGGGGCAAAGGAGCAGGCTATAGTGGAGCTGAGCTCAGTGAGGGTTGGATAGCCATTAGACAAAGTATTGGTGAGACTGTTAGACTCTAAAAGGAAATCTCTGAGCAGAAGAAATTCAAATTATATGCACCACAGGAGAGGTCCCCCTCCGGTCAGGTACTTTTGGTGCCTTGACCCAGTCAAGATTTATTTGTTCGCACTTAGTCACTATTTTGGAGCTAAAAATGACGCTATCCCCATAGCGCCATATTTATTCCCTGTGATAAAATGACACATGGGTGTGAGGCGGACCCAAATAATGGCGGTAAGCTTGCTTAGCCCCATTATTTAACACCTGGGTCAGACCAGGCGTTAGAGTACCTGAGGACCCATTTACATGGTCAAACACCATGGAATGGGTCCACAGGTGCCCACCCTAAGCCCCAGTAACATCCCCACCCACACCAGAGGGACACCACAGGATGGGTGACTCCATCCCTGGTAAGTAGGGTAAGTATATGTAAGTATTTTGTCATTGTTTTTTAAAGTGCCATTGGGGGCCCTAACAAAGGGCCCCCTGCATGGCGCTGGGGACAACAGCCATGCCCAGGGACACTGGTCCCCTGTGCTGGCCATTGGGGTGGTAGGCATGACTTATGTCTTTTCTAAGACAGGAGTCAAGTTTTAGGATGGTTGTGTGCCTGGAAATGACGCAAGGCTGGTTAGCGGCATTTTTGATGCCGCTAACCAGCCTAGCGTCATTTTTTGCCACACAACCTCCTATTCCCATACAGCCACCCCCACCTGGCTAGCGTAATTTTTTTAACATTAGCCCATGCTTAGCGCTGCTTGTGCCATTCTATAAATATGACGCCTGGCTTGCACACAGGAATGGTGCAAGCCAGCGCTAAACTTTTTTGTGCAACACTGCGTTAGTGCAGTTTTGCACCAAGAAGTTTAAATATGCCCCTAAATGTAGCATATCCTCAGCACTGGGGCAAGTGTGATGATAAAGTTGACTGCAGATTTAGGGGGAGTTCACAACATATTTTTGACTAGCGCTATTTCATGTCTTTGCTTTTACGCTAAGGCTGTGCTTGGTGCAAACACCTTCTCCACCATATTTTGAAAGCAGTTTTCTGGAGGTGGTGATATGCAGCCAAACTATCTGTGCTTGTTGATTGTGTGAGGTTTTATTGTCTGGTGATGTGTTTTATTGTGTTTGTGCATCTGTATGTTTTTATCTGCATTGTTGCAATGTGGTGTTGTTATGTTGTATTGGAATCTGTTTTGATTGCTTTGTTGTGCTCTGTTATGCTGTAATTCTCTTGTAATGTAGAGATAGCCAGTGGCTGTGTACTAAGATGGTGCGCACTTCCCAAAAATTGTTTCTTCTTTGCTGGTATTAAAATCTAAAAAAGTACATATTATTGACAGTTAGACATATATAATATAGGGAGTGCCAGAGTGGCTCCACACCCAGCCACAAGGTGTGTAGATTGTGATCCAGAAGGTCCACAATGAGTGAATTAAGTTGAAAGAACCACAGCACATCCAAGCATTCCAAATGTAAGTCCTTGATTCTTCTTAGGTATTCAATGAAAACAGCAAACGTTGTACCAATCCATGTATATACAGCTGACACGTATGAGGACATCATAATAAAAGAAGCAGACAAGGGAGGTAATATTGTTATCATGAACCGGGTAGACTATGTATCGGAGATCGACAGGCAACAACAAAACAAGGAAGCATATTGTAGACTAACCAACAATCCCATACAAAGGATTGTTAGGGATATAGAAATCAAACTGTCTACATGGAAGGATATGGATCTGGAGTACAAATACCTATTTAATCCAATACCGAGTTACCCTTGTATCTATATACTACCTAAGATTCACAAAACAGCTGACTTCCCCCCTGGGAGACCGATCATTTCAGGGATCAACTCTCCGACTGAGTGACTTTTGGAATATATAGATTTATTCCTACAACCGAATGTTCAAAACCTCCCTTCATACATTTAGAGATACCAAACATCTACTCTCTTTGATTTCTGATTACCCTGGATGTGACATCTCTATACACATGCATACCCAAAAAATCAGGCATAATGGCCATAAGACATTTTTTTGGACAAAAGGGAGGCCACGTATCTGCGACACTCAGATATGTTACTTGCTCTTATACGTCTAGTCATGAATAACAATGTCTTCCTACATGAAGGTGCATGGTATCAACAGACACAAGGAGTGGCAATGGGGGCTACATTTTTGCCCTCATTTGCCAACCTTTACATGGGATACTATGAGCAACAACACATTTGGCACAAATGCGCACCGGAATTCACACAACACATAATCTACTGGGGACGATACATAGATGACGTCTTACTGTTCTGGTCCGGAGATCATGCAACATTGGATCAGTTCATTAGTCATCTCAACGCTAACGATTTCAATATACAATTCACCAGTCAATACAGCCCAGTCAGTATAGAATTTCTAGATCTTACTATCTATGTACAGAATGAAATCCTTTGCAGTAAACTGTTTAGAAAACCCACAGTGACCAATTCCATTCTACATGCCTCTAGTGCCCATCCGTCTTCCCAAATAAGAGCCATCCCCTTCGGGGAAGCAATAAGGATAAGACGCAATTGCTATGATGAACATGAATTTACCAACCAACTTGACTTACTAAAACAGCGATTTTAAGTCAAGGTGTCCATCCTCCTAAGGGGCCTATACTTGTTCCAGGGACTTCTAATCCTAGTTCACACGTCCTTCAGTCTTGAGCTCAAAACACTACGGTTACCCATCATTTGGCAGGGACAGAGACCAACACTTCATTTTAAGACACTAATGCCCTCAATAGAACATTGGCGGTATTGACCGCTTACCGCCACGGTGAAAGCAGCCAACATACCATCGCCGTGGCTACCAGCCGTCCACCCACAGTATGACCGTAGATGGAATTCTGCCAGAAGGCTGGCAGTATACCGTTGGCGGTCATGGCGGCGGACGGTGGAAAGGTGGCGCTGCTGTCAGCAGCAGCGCCACGCAGCAAAACACCGCCCACCGTATCATGAGCAATGATACGGGCTGGCGGTGTTTTGCTGGCGGACGCTGCTGCTGGCAGCAGCACATCACTCCATCTCCTGCCAGAGGACCCCCTGCAATTAGGTAAGTCGGGTTCTCCGACAGGAGAGGGGGGTGAGGGGTGGTGTGTGTGTGTTGTGCGTGTGTGGGTGTGTGTGTGTCTGTTTGTGTATGCGTGCATGCGGGTGTGAGTCGCGTTGAATGAGTGCGTGAATGACTGAATGTGAGTGTATGTGTATTTTCTGTGTTGTGAATGCCTGTGTGCGACAATGTATGTTGGTGTGTGTTGCGGTGTGTGGATATGTATGTGTGCATGCATGGGTGGATGTGGGTATGCATGTGTGTATAAGTGTGTATGTGTGCACGTGTGGGTGTGTAAATCTGGGGGGGCAGGAGAGGGAGGGGGAGAGTGAGGGAGGACTCTGGGGAGAGGGAGAGGGGCAGGGGAGACCCCTATCAGTGCCAGGGAAGGAATTTCCTGGCACTGATAGTGCCTACTGCCATGGTTTCCATGGCAGTACGCTTGCCACGAAAACCATGGCAGTAGGCGGGGTCATAATCCTGAGGGTAGGATTGTGATGGCCGCCTGGCTGGACACCGAAGTCTCCAACCCAGCGGCCCTTACCACCATGGCAGACGGAGTGGTACATTGGCGGTTTGGCTTGAGCCAAACTGTCAATGTCATAATTTGGGAAAAGGTACTGCCAGCCTGTTGGCAGTACGTTTCCGCAAATTACCACCGACTTTAGATCTCCCAGACTTTTAGCTTTGCTATAAAGCATCCAGCTTAGGATCATTGCAGATTTGGTCACTTAGGGTATTGGAGAAACATTGAGTACATATGGAGTGCACTATAGCGGGTAGAACAATCAGGGACCTGATTTGGAATCCAAAGATTGACTGACCAGCCAATGTATACCTCAGTACCCCCATGTAAACACCACAGGGACCCCTTTTTCCCATCACCTCACACCCCTACACACCACAATCTCACATTTTCAACAGCATTTTACCCAGGGTACTCTGATCGTTGGAGAGCAGGAACCTGCCGAACAATTGCCAATATGTTTATGAATCACAACGTACTGTCCTTTGAGGCCTGTGAACACAAATTCCATTTAGACAAACATGAATGTTTCCAATATACACAACTGAAGCATTGGGTGCTACATCTCACTATTCATGTGGCAGCTCCACTGGACTCTCCCCAGTAGACAAACATTGTAAAATCAGCTAGAGAGACAAAGGCTGGATCACTGTTTTACATGCAGCCAACATTCACCCTCATCCACACTGGACCAAACTACTAGGGATTAACATAACAGATTTCCAGTGGGATAACCTGGCCTGATATCTGCAAGAACTCCCATAGCATAGTGGGTTGAGAAGCACACTAAAATATAGCATTCAATTGGTATTTATACCTTACTAAGCTACGTAAATACTCTCCAAGTATGAGCACATAATGCTAAAGGAGGGGAAATTATAGAGATTGTAAATATATTTGGTGGGACTACATATGAATCAAAGGTTTCTGGGCCAACATGTTGGCCACTGTGGAAGCAATATTGGGTTACCTACTACAAGCTGGCTTCTCTTATATAAAAGTAGGACTAAGAGCTCCAGCCCTACAACACAAAACCGGAAACGATTGGGAGACAGTATGGACCTGCTTAGGAGCTTCTAAGAAAGCCTTGGTGGCTTTCTGGGAAAAGGCAGGAGCCCCAGCTTTACCTGCTTGGTCCTTAACAATATGGAATACCATGGCATTGAAGAGACTGTCCGTCGCATTACTAAGCTCAGAGAAATCATTCAAATCAGTTTTGCGTTCATGAAAAGATTTTCTCACATGGACTCTTGTCAACCTGCCAGGAATTTCCGCCCTGTGGTTCTAGGGTAGAAGGTAGATGGACCTCAAGGAGTGGATGGCACTGGAGAGGGACAGAGATCTTGAACAACGCCATTCCTGGGCTGCTGAGCAGCCAACCGTACCTTCCAAAGAAGTAAGAAAAAAGCTGTATGAGGCTGCCTCCCATGTCATCAGGTGACTGCAAACCCCACAACAGACTTCAACAGTGAGTAGTTGCCACACATGACGAGAAACAAACTGTGTGTGACGGTTTCACATTTAGGGTTCACCATCTAATCGAGTCTTTTCTCTGGGTGGTCTTGTCAGTAGTGCTGAATCCATGCAATACATGGCCGACAATGTGAGTTGGATGGTCTGAGATTTCTGTCTGAATACATCTCCTGTGGTTGTGGAGTGGGTGATCCAGGACCAGTATACCTTGGAGGTTTGTGAGCACCCACAAACATATACATTTGTTGGTATTCAAAAACGATTTTCTGACAATTTACGCACTGGGAGTAGGAATACAAAAATATTTTCATGAAGGTGCCTGGAAAGTCGTAGCTTGTGCAGGAGTCCACAGGTAACCTGAAAAGTTTTGTGAATTCCGAATAACTAGAAATTTGAATCCACAAGAGAGTGTAACCATGCGGGTTAAGACTTGTAACTGTTTTTAAGAATTGGGCCCACAGCTGACAGGATCTGCTAAAAAGTTTTGCTGGATTGCAGGGAGTAAGTTAAATGGAAGTTCATACAATATTAACTGCAACCTCATTTGGGCTCATAGCATTTTAAGCCTCAATTGGCACTGACATGTAATTAAAAATGCTGGAGATTCTATTAACTGCTAAATCGAATAGTTTATTACATTAAAATCTGAATCAGTTACAGTCACTTCACCACTCATTTTGGATTGCAGCTGCAGAAATTTGCATAATGCAGAGTAGGTCATTTACAAACGTTTGTCTTTTATCAAGAGTCAGGCACACCTAATCCTGTCCCGATACCTTATTTCCTGCAGGAGTAAGGTTGAACATCAATAAGACGGTGTAGAGCCTAGAGCTTGTAGCATTAGAGGAAAAATACCAGGGGCCTCGTTTAGAAAGTAATGTGTACAAGTTGGTCTGACTTGCAATTGTAATTAGATACTTTAAGACTACACAATGACTTTGTAAGTGACTTTGTAATCCAGTCGGTATCGAACTTGCTTAAAGGTTTCATTTCCAGGGTGTTAAAGAGATTGGTGTGAGTACAGAGAATGCGTTTATGAACAAATAAATAATTTTGAAACGCTGTAACTATTGCAGTTTTCCTCCCAAGAAACGCTTCATGAAATCCTAAATACTGGTAATCTGCTCCTAGTGCGAGTTTGGAAATGTGTTTACGTGTGTAAATGTATAACTGTTTTTTGTATTAATTGGGACTAAGGTGACTACTTACCTCCAGGCCATTACGGACACTGTTTCCTGTCTAGGACATTTTAGTTGTTGGTATTTTGAGTTTTGTAGCCTTGCTTTTTTCATTCTCTTAAAAAGCCTTTCTGAAAAAAGCCCTGAAAAGTTCAACTCTTTATTAGTAAAAGTGCAAAGACAACGCAGTCCATTCTAGGTGTATTAATTGTATATCGACTTTTCTTGAATATCCCCACAGATGCCACCTGCAGGGAAAATGGGACGATAATCAACTCATTGGTTCAACTGCTACATGCTCACAACAGTGGGCGTTGCCACCACTGGAGCCATGACATCAAGAGAGTTTGTTTCCAGGGTAGGATACAATTCTGCAGCGTGGGTAGTATCTACAGGCAAGGTGGCTGCGTTCAAGGATGGCTCAGGGAATGGATCTTTTCCACTTCTGTGCTACTTCCCTACCATCTAATCAGGCACAAAGAAACAAAAAAGCACTAACAACATCTTCCTGGACACAGGCACCAACTGCAAATGATTTTGGTCAAATGATATTGGTCAATGAGGCTGATTCCTTTTTAAAGATAGGTGGGGCTACAGTTTGGAGATAAAGAAGCCCTTAACTACAATGTGACCACTAACTTTGCAGACTAGGGAGCTCCTGCAGAACCAATCCCAAGTGGTGGCTGGGAACTGAAAAAGAACACTACTCTCATCACTCCACCTATTATCTTGAGCATGAACTCTAGAAGATCTAGAGCCTAAGGGATTCAGGTGGTCATTCCGACCTCGGCGGTCTTTTCAATAGACCGCCGAGGGACCGCCGTACGGAAGACCGCCAGTGCTGGCCGTCTTCCGCATGGGCCATTATGACCGTTGGCAGCGCTCCGCCCGTTTCCGGACGAAGAGCCGCCAGTATGGCCATACTGGCGGCAGGAGGGGAAGTGGAGGCAGCTCCACCACCACGCCAACAGAACACCACCCAGCGAATCACGACCTGTGATTCGCTGTGGCGGTGTTCTGTTGGTGTGGCAGTGTCGGCGGAGCTGCCCCCATGGGTCCCGTTCCCTCCCGGAGGATCACCGGAACAGGTAAGGTGATCGTCCGTTAGGGAAGGGGGGTGAGGGGGTGTTGTGAGTTGTGTGCGTGCATGGGGGTGTGCGTGTGTGTATGTTGAGGGGGCGTGTGAGTGCGTGCATGAATGCGAGGGGGTGTGTGTATGTGCATGAGTGCGTGTATGAATGCGGGGGGTGTGTGTATGTGCATGAGTGCGTGCATGAATGCGGGGGGTGTGTGAATGTGCATGAGTGCGTGCATGAATGCGTGCGTGTATGTGTGTGTATATGTTGGGGATTGGGTTGGGGAGGGGGGTCCTGTAACCTTTTGGGGGTGGCAGGGGTGGTGGGGGGGGTAGGGGAGGGAGTCAGGGTAGGGGTTGGGGATGGGGGAGACCCCTATCAGTGCCAGGGAAGGGATTCCCTGGCACTGACAGTGCTTTCCGCCATGGATTTCATGGCGGTCCCAAACCGCATGAAATCCATGGCGGTAAGCCGGGGTCAGTCGGGTTGGAATGCCGCCGGCGGTATGTGACAACCGCCGGGCTGGAGACCCAGGTCTCCAGCCCGGCGGTCGTTACCGCCATGGCGGTCGGAACGGTGAAGCGGCGGCTGGCCATGGCGGTAACCGCCATGGTCAGAATTCATGAAAAAAGACCGCCAGCCTGGTGGCGGTCTTACCGCCGCTTCACCGCCGACCGCCACGGTCGGAATGACCACCTCAGTGTCTTATGAGTTTGTAATGACTGGGACCTTATGGTTCCTGATGGGCTCAGCAGAACTATGGCATAAGTGGTAAAGTTGGTGAATAGAATTCACGGTTAGAATGTAGAGTTTGTGCTTCCTTGCAGAGGAACAAAGATGTGTAAGATCAAGCTCCGTGTGTGGCATGTTCATTTACGAGCAGCCAGCTGGGTGGGACGCTACATCAGGCAACGAGATAGGGGATATGTAACCCAAAGAACCAACAGTGCTCTCCCAGATATTTTGCCATGGCCCAGCAAACTGCTTGAGCATGTCACACATGCCTCATTTGAAGTGAAAACCAATGTTTGGCACATGTGGAGTCAAAGTGCCACTTCAGCCAATGGCAAGCTTTCTAAGAAGACTAAGATCGTATAAAGAAATTTGTGTATCAATGGTCAGGCACCTGCTGGTGAGGCCGTGAAAGAGGTACCGTGCCACAACGCAACACAGAGCTATAAGATACATGGAATTAAAAACACTAAATTCAGTGATCACCAGGTACATTATATAGAATGCAAAGTGGCAAGAAGGATGAAGAACCCATGCAAGAAACAAAGCTGCTGCTCACTTCTAAAGAAGTAGATATTACTTCACAGTCAGAGAGAGGCAAAACACCCCAGGTGGTAGAATGCAGCTAGTGTGTGATGAAGGTGCCAGAACAAGCAGACAGCAGACGGTGCTGGAGAGAGCCCCGCTTTCCACGTCAGTAAGTTCCACAAATGGTTATATTGCTGCCTCCTTCTTAAAACCACCACTTCCATTCAAGAGCACCAAAAAGCTAAACATTTGTGACAGATGGACTGTCTGGATAAAAACTTTTGATGATTCATTGATGCACTGGAAGAAACAGACAACAAAAAGATTGTCAAATACTTTAAGAATTTGCCTGTGAAGGAGTAAAAAAATGTAATAAAGAAAATACCAAATGCTGATGAAGTATAATACCGTCATATCAAAGGTGCACTAAATCTCAAGTTCAATCCAATGCCGAATGTTGATTACGAAAGATATATTTTAAGTCAGGAAAGACAAAGAGCTGATGAAGCAATTGACAAAATTGTTTAGAGAATTGATACACTCATCAAACTTTGAAAGTTCAATGAAATCAGTGCTGAATATGCCATATGCCTCAGAGTTATAGATGGTTGTTTGTGAGATTCATTCAGACGACGAATGCAAAGATGTAACCAGGTAACCAACCACTGGTTGGTTCAAGTAATTATTTAAAAATAAATAATATATCAATAACAAAGGCCATAGGCCAGAGGACAATGCAGACATGCTGCATGCACCCAGTGCACAGATGTTTATCAAACCTGATTCTTAACTTCCATGTAACCTCCACATGAAGGGGCATCAATTGGGAAGGCAGGCACCTCAGGGGTTATCTCGGGTGGTGGAGGGGGTGTTCGGGTTTGGGTTTTAGAGGGGGGCCTTTGGGATCAGACTTTTTGGCCCTGGAGGGCTGGCTTTTAGGTGGAGGGGTAGACTTCTTGGCGGGGGCATGGAAACTAGCAGGGGGGAGGGGAGGGCTTGGAGGTGGAAGGGCTGGACTTGGGGAGGGAAGCAACATGTTTAGGGGTATCACAGGGTAGGGAGTAAGGAAAAGGACAAACTCCAAAAGGAAAGCTTTCTTAGACACATGGGGACGGTCATAGCAAAAGGGTTTGGTTGGGGAGGGAGTGGTTGTAAGAGGTGTTGGTGAGGCTGTCTTAGGTGCATGTTTGTGTGAGGTTTGCTTGTGGGTGTCTTTTGAGTGGGTGAATGTGGGTGTTTATGTGTCTTGGGAGGGGGTGGGGTGGAGGTACTGGGAATTGCCATGGTGCATGGGTGCTTTCGGTGTCTGTGGGTTGGTGACTGCAGGTAAGGTGGATGTGCTGCATGTAGGTGTGTCTGTGGTCGTGGTGTGTGCAGATGTGGTGGGTAGGGTGGATGTCTGAGGGTCTGCTGTGGTGCTGTCAGTGGGTAAAATAGGTGTAGTGGCTGGATCTGTGAATGTTGGTGTGCCATCAGCAGGTGTGTCATCTGTGATGCTGGGGTGGTGGTGGTGTCAGGGCAGGTTGTGACTGTTGATGTGTGTGCAGGTGGATGTTGCTTGTGTGCATGTTGTTGGTGCGTCTTGTGGTGCTTGAGTTTGTCTGAGGTACCCTCGGATGTTGAGGTGGACACATGCTTGCCTGTCTGTATGCTTTGGCTGGGCCGGGGAAGAGCGGTTTGAGATTAGGAAGAGGAAGGTGAAGGGGGGATGGAAGACAAATGGTGACTAGCTGCCATCATTGTGGAAGCCAGAGCCTCAAAGGATCTCTGTAGGCCAGCCAGTGCACCATGAATTCCCTGACCCACAGAGATTGACTTCAGGAGATCAATAGCCTTTTCACTGAGGAAAGCAGGGCTGACAGGGACAGAGGTGCCTCTGGCAAAGGAGACACCCACCCTTTTCGATGAGCAGTGACGGCCAACTGGGTGGGAAGCTACAGGGAGGGTGGTGGTAGTAGTGAGGGAGGGGGGACAGAGATGGTGCTGGGATGGCCCCTGATGGGTCCGCCATAACCAGGGAGTGTCCACTTGAAGAGTATTCCAATGAAGAAGACGTGGATCCTTTCTCCCCTATAGCACTCCCCTCGCTCTCCGGGCCACTGGGTCTCTCTGTATCAGTGGTCTCAGCACTCCGGGTCCCATGGCCAGCAGTTTCCCCTCTCGGCTGTGCTCCATCTCCTTCACCTGCCGATACTGATGCACAGAACGAGAGAGAGAGACAGAGAGAGAGAGAGGGTCATCACATTCTTAACACACACATACATTACAACATGCACACCAGTAACAACACATCTATGTCAAATAAAGCCCCAGTTAGAAACCATTCATACCCTCCATCATGTCACAACAAGATACTTCCAACATTCCATATGACTAAGGCCTCACCTATCACAGAAGCCACCCATCTGATCACTACATCACCATCCCATCAATTCAGATGTAACTCAAACGCATCATGCACAAGATGGATTGACTACATCTAAAATGTATCCCCATACAGATCATCATTGTCTATCATCAAATCAGTCTAAGGAAATGCAGTGGACTGACAACACAATATCATGCCTCCCCTACTCCACACCTGCTCAGTCCTTCACCAGTAGTCATGTTCCATGAAAGTAAACTCATCTTGCTTCAAATATGACACAGCTGTTGCTTTCAAATCACATGTCTAGCTTATCATTCTTTACACAATTTACACAATGGCAAACACCTCAAATGAAGACACTAGATATGCCATTCCCACTCACTGTGCATCACAAAATGACACAGCATGTCATTGAAATATCTATCTAAATACTAGGAAAATATTCATTGAGAGTATCTGGAACCACTTATCTAATTCATTGTCACATAGACAACAATTCTATGTACTACAAGAGGGGCCTACTTAGCACACAGGATACATCCACAGACAACCACAGGGAGCAGAGTAATACCAACAATACAATTGACACCAAAAAATGTGCATGAAGGGCTCATAGCATTACACCTTACATGCTGAATAGAAACCTCTACATGACAACATCTGAACCCCTACATCACTAACAACTGTTCAGACATGTGATCCCTACTACCTTACTCCAGAACTAACACTTATACAACTCCTTACTTATGTATCCATGAATGACACATACACCTAGAGGCAAGCAAATTGAATCACAACCTATCCACAACAGTAACGTGTTAGACTATGAAGTCAGACAGATATGAGCAAAGCCATTACCAGAACTGTCCAAACAGCCTCAGATTTGCTAAGGGAAGACAGGCAACAAAGAGGTATCAACATCAAATCATTCACAAAGTATCAATTGACACATGATGTAGGCAGCAAATAGCATATGTGGCACTCATCCAGGTGTGGTAGTGCCCTATGTATCATGGGCAATATACATGGGCTAAGGTGTCAGCAGCCTAGCCATGTACCTTCTCAACACCAAACACATTAGAATAAAAAGCATTTGTACACATGTCAATGTAATGCCAAGAAATGTCAATGGATTATTGTCACCATGAATATGACATTGTAGGATGTCCCCCTGATTGAACTTCAGATTTTCCAATGTATGAATCTGACATGACAATGGGGGCACCTTCTCAAAAATCATAGGGAGTGTAGTAAGCCTTATTGGGATGACAGCCTCACATGAAGTGCCCATCTATTTCAGGACACAGAATTACTTGGCCCTGTTACTCATCTGTCACACCCAATGGTGCATATAGAGCAGATCCAATGGAATAGGTGTGGCAGAGACCAAAAAGCGATACAACTTTCCATTTGGGTAAATGGACTTGAGAACACTCGGTGGGAAGGTTGACACACCAGGTTAGAAATATGTATGGCTGAGTTGAGTCACACATATAACACAATCACATGTTCATCTCCACATGCAGTCATACTATCTGGTAGGCAAAGTTAATTAACATGCTCCCATGCACAATACAATGGCCACATCTGTGTTTGTATGGTGACAACTGTAGTACTATGTCTTCCTAGTAGTCACCATACCTATTGCACTTACCACATCATCACAGCTGCAATACTTACACATCATACACTAAAGTTTCAGAGGCAAGTACATGGGTTCTGTCAGTACTTACCCCCTTGTGGTTGCTATGCTGCCCTCAAACACCTATCTAACATCCCAGCCGGGCTTCTGCGGTCTTCTGGGCCCAGCGTCTCAGGTCCTCCCACCACTTCCTACAGTGGGTACTCCGCCTGTTGGTCCACACTTGGTTTTTGATGGGATACCAAATTCCCTTCTTCTGATAGGCACTGACCTGCATGGATGACACAAACAGAAGGAAAAAGTCATGTTCACATGCACCATACCAATAGTAGCGGACTGTATACTTTAATGACAGCAAGTAGGCAAACATTCCCATCCTCTCAACTCACACTCATTTACAAATTATCATCTGCCTTCCTCAACACCTTCAGTACTTTACATTTATGTTACACCATCATACACCACACCTATCACACATTGGTATTGCATTGGACTCACCTGCTCCTCTGGTGCACCATATAGCTGTTCATAAAGGGGTAGGACCTCCTCCACAAGCTTATCTAGCTCTTCAGGTCTAAAGCCTGGTCCCTATCACCTTCAGGATGTGGCATGATAGCTCCCAGAGGCAGTACACAGCAGCTCAGGTAGTGGAGGTCTTGCTGGCAGCAGTGTCAGGAGTCAAGTGAGCAATACTGCAGAAGATGATGGTCATGCCCACCATGCACAGAGCCATCACTGTCGGCAGACATCGCCTTTGGCCCAACTTCGCCAAAGGCAGCAATGTCTTTCAATGGCAATTCCCACCGCAGTTGTGACTGCCTACCACCATGACGACTGCTGCCGGCGGACTTAGGTCACTTCCATATGTGCAGTACAGTAGGTAAGGTGGCTGCCATTTCAGGCACATTTCATGTATGGAAGAGTTTTACAATCTGCGTCATTAACTATACCCCATATTGTGCCTTCATGATTAGCTGTCAATTTGTGCATCCATGCAGTAAATGCTGTGTTACTGGAGGACATGTGGTGAGAACAATGTACACCCATTCGGATGTTTCTATGTGCTCTGAAAATGTAGATAATGTGCAACAATATATACATATATATATATATAAATTGGTTGAATCGTCATACTATCATGGATCTTTGTGATCAATTGGAGCTAGATCTGATGCCTGCCATTCGCAAACCCTATATCATACCTCCCGTCATTCAAGTCTTGCCAGTGCTACACTTCTTGGATACTGGGTCCTTTCATAATGCAGTGGCCCTAACTGCATGAATGTCTCAGTCCATGTTCAGTCTGGTGTTGAGGGATGTACTGTGTGCATTGTTTAAACACCTGGACAGCTACATCAGTTTTTCCCAACGTGCCGATTTGGCCTATGTGAAGGCAGAGTTTTATGCAATGGTACACAATCCACATGTGGTTGTAGCCATAGATGGCACCCATGTTGCATTGGTGTCCTCCAGTTCCAAAGAACAGGTGTATAGGAACAGGAAAAACTACCACGCCATTAACGTTCAGGTGGTGTGTCTGGCAGACCAGTACATTTCACAAGTCAGTGCTGAGTATCCAGGATCAGTCCATGATTCCTTCATGATGCGGAGCAGCAATGTCACACTGCTGATGACACAACTCCACACAGAGAGGGCCTGGCAGGTTGGTAAGTTACAACTGAAATGTGTGTTTGCAATGTATGTCCCCTGTCATCACAATGTTGCATGTCCCACATATATGTGTGTGTTGTTCTACCAATTTATTCATAGATGACTGGCTATCCAAACCGTGCTTGTTAGTTGACATCAGTGAGGTACCCAACCACGCCAGGCGAAGTCCGCTACAATGAGGCCCAAAGGAGGACAAGGCGTGTCACTGAGCAGACATTTGGGCTCCTGAAGGCAAAATGTAGGTGCTTGGACAGATCAGGAGCAACCCTCCTCTACTCACCCAACAAGGTATGTCAAATAATAGTTACCTGCTGCATGCTCCACAATCTTGCCCTGAGATGACAGATAACATTTATACCAGATGAGGAGAAGCCAGCAGAATCTGTGGGTGGAATGCATATTTGCCAAGTGATGAGGAGCGAGAGGAAGATGAAACAGGAGGGGCTAGGGGAGATCTAGTCAATCAGTACTTCAACTGACTAAAAGGTGTGTGAAGTAGACATAATGTTGTGGTTCTAATTTGTGACCTGATATAGATGGGTAGCATGTCACCTCCTTTATTGCATCATCTGTGGGGTATGAGTTAGCGCCAATGATTATGAGTGAGTTGTGCATGCAAACTGAAAATATGAATTGTGTACAGAATAGAGTGGTCTCCAATATCATGTATAGTTATAGCAGATGCAAAGTTACACTTGTGGACATGACTTCTATGATTTGAGGAGTGTATTCTGCTATGTCTCATCCCTCTTCTCTTACAATACATACAAATACAGATTTGCCTAGATCCTGTTTTGCTCATCAACCTTGGCATATGACAGACAGTGTCAGAAGCAGATGGTAATTGCAGACAGACATGAGAAGTGGACATGGCTGATACCAGGTACTATGAGTCTTGATTATGTGGAGTGTGAATAACATTGTAAGATTGTCAGGACACTGGGGTAGAAAAGTGTTTTCCCATCAAGGTCATCTGTAGGGTACAGGAGGTTGTCAATTGCTGTCATTTGTATCTAGATATGTGTCTTCCTCATGTGTAAGTGAAGGACCATAGCCTCTCCCATCACAATGGTTTATGTATTCTACCTTGAATTTTGCTGTCAGTGTGTTCCTACTTTGCAGACTAATGTGAATGTCACTGTGGACTGATATAGGTGAATGACAAGCCTACAAGTATGTGACAAATGCAAGTGAAAGTTTCCAGGAAAGAGTAGATCAGTATTAATCTCTGTCTGTACAATGGGATATGTATATAAAGAGGCTATGGTATGGGTATGTTATAAGGCTTTACCAGGTTATACAAAAAAACAGTCTGTGTGCCCCCTGCCTTGATGGTAGAGTTACATGACCCTAACTTCTGTATCATGTAGTCTACCCTTTTTTACACCTTAGCAGACATCCTGATGCTACTCTCAGTCATGCTCTTTGTTCTGTTTGCGTATATATCACTGATTGTGTGTAGTTGTAATTTACTACCTATTTGGAATCTGGCTTATTACAATCCTATTGTAAGGAGTCTCCTGCTGATGGAGTCCACGTATGAGGTCCACAGCAATGGGTGTAAAATACTGAGGGACATGATCCGACCAGAGTTGGCATGCATAACTATTGTACATGGATGATAAATAAGACATACACAGGAAATGTGTTCAAGTGTGATTTATTGTGGAAATCTTAAAAACTTATGTGGCTATTGACGTAAAACACACAGAAAAATATAGTGATAGATTTAGTCATGGTGGATGACATCATCAGGGTAGCTGCTACATCATTTGGGAACACAAGTCCAGTGTCCTTGCACCATAGGAAAATGAAGCTTGGTTACTGAACACACAACAGGGTGTATCTGTGGCACACAAGGGGAACAGTTCAGGAGAGGTTAACTTCCTGGCAGTGGGTTTGGTCTTAGCATCTGCTCCTGCTGGTTGTCTGGGTGGACACCCCCATTTGCGGGGGGTTCTTCAACTACAGTGAGTGGGTGTCTGAGCCATGTCCTTGCCCTGACAGGCCCTCCATTCGACTAGCAGCCACAGATGAAGAAGGGCCTGATGTTTCATTACTAGTGGAAGGAACCATGTGTTGGGTAAAAACCTACTCACTGTGGTATTCCTGTCTCTCAGCACCCCTGCAATGGAACCCAAGTTGGCATTTTGTGCCTGCCACTGCTGCATTACTTCAGGTGGTTTTCCTCTGCATCTTTTGGATTTCCCCCAACATGATGATAACTTGGCCCATCATACCTTGGGAACTTTGGTAGGCTTCCAAAACTTGGGAGATGGTTTCCTGGTCAGTAGTTTCCCTTTGAGACCCCATCCTCTGGCCCACAGCATCCTTCCCACACACCCTGCACCCATATGCCTGGGCCCCTGGCACAGTGTGCCTACTCCCTGTGGTGGCAGGTCCATCATTGTCAGGGAGGCTAAGGTGAGACTCCGGTACCTGTACTGTGGGGCACACAATAGATGTAACAGTCCTTGGGAAACAGGTTGGGGGATGAATGGTTGCCTATGATGTAGATGCAACAGGGCAGTGAGGAGTTGATGTGGGCAGGGTGAGGCTGACAGTTGTTGACTGACCAGGTATTCCAGATGGACCAGGTTCTTTGTCAGTGTCCAGACATCCAGGGGTATGGTTCTCACTAGGGCCTGCATTCAGAGGGGTAGTGACAGTCTCTGGTATCCTCTCCATGGAGACAATGGCAAGGTTACCTGTGGAGGGAGTGAAACACAGAGTTCAGATTAAAATCGGTGTATTGTAGCAACTGTGTGGGAAGCAGAGAGTACCTTAACATGATTCCCAGCAATGACATTGACAGCTGCTGCACTATGTAACTTGGTACAACATGAAACTCTGTAACTTCAATTCCATACACCATGTTTTATGCTGGTAAACTATGTTGGCAGTGATTGTGCTGCTGATGGCATCTGATATTGTCTGATAATAGATTTGGCTGTTCACCTCTGTTACCTAGTGAACTGTCTGGCATGAGAGCTGGCACAAAAAAGAGCTGTACAATGCACATTGGGTCCTTCAAGAAACCTGGTTTATGAGTTTGCAATGGACATTGACCTGTATCTGGATGTACTGCATGTGCATCCACTCAGCCATCGGACTTTCCAAACCAGGTGAGTATATTTCTAGCGTGGGATCTTTGATCTGTGGCCATTATACATGGGCACTCAGCTATAGCTGTGTTTTGCTTGGAATGTTAGTGTGCATTGCTGTCATTGTCATGTACTGTTCCACACTAGTACAGCCAGGATGGCTAAGATTGGATATTGGTTTAAAATGCATGACAGAAAATATTTGGTGCAGTGTACTGGTGTTGAAAATGTTGGGATATTGCATTCTGGGGGTTGTAGTGCTATAATTAGCCATTACGTCATGTGCCATTTCCAAGTGCTGTGGGGCTAGATGAGTTTAGTGTACATGTGGCATGCCAGGGAGGGGTATTAGGTGATTAGGAAAGAGTTGTAGTGGGTGGTGTTTAATTGTGGTGAGTATAGGTGGTGAGAGAACATGCAGGTCAAGACAATTGTGTGACATGAATGTTGTTGGTACTTACCAGACTCCACTCCCCCAGTTTTTACTGTCACATCCTCAGGATGCGGAATGTTCAAGACCTTCTCCTCCCAAGATGTGTAAATCTTCAGTATGGCTAACTGGTGCCTGTATGCCATGGAATGTACATTCCCCCTGAGGTCTTACCACCTCTTCCTGAGGTCCTTCCGTGTGCGTGGATAACTGTCTACAGAATAGACCCTGTTGACTATCCTTTGCCACACCTTCATTTTTCTGGCAATAGATGTTTGTTGGACCTGTGCTCCAAACAGGTGTGGCTCTACCCTTACAATTTCATCAACCATGACCCTCAACTCCTCATCAGTGAAAGATTTATGCTTTTGTGGAGTCATGCTAGAGGCTGTGAAGACGGTGTGGTTGTGTTCAAAGTGAATGGATGCAGAGTTAGGTAAATGGTGAGGTGTAGGTGCTGTGATGTGAGTGGGTAACAGGTGTTGTGGATTGCGTTTGGTACTAATGTGTGTGTTTTGTATGTTGTTGAAGTGTGTGATGTCTGCATAGTAAATTGTAAACGGATGCCTATTCTTGCTATATTGAACTCTTTTAGATGTCAGTTGTCTGTGGTTGTGTGTGGAGTTTTGATTGCAAATGAGTGTGGGTTGTGTTAGAGTGGGGTATGTAGTGCAGTGAGTAAGTGTGTTGGGTGTGTGGATGTGGATCAGGTATGGGGTATTCAAACTATCCAGTGTGGTGTGGTGTTCTGATAGAAGTAAGTTGAGACCACCGTGGTTCGCACCGCCAACAGTTTTCCACCATGGAAGAACCGCTGTTGTGATTTGAGGATTTTAATCTGATGGCGGGATTTTTGTCGGGCTGGCAGGGCTGGTGGTGGGACCACCTCTTTTCCGTCCTCCAGTGTCCTGGCAGTTTCAGTAATTTGGCTGTGTTTTGATGGACTTCACAGTATGACTCTTAATACGGTGGTCAGATTGCCGTCAACATGGCGGTCTTTTGGCGGCCAGCACTGCAAACTCGCAATGAGGCCCTTAGTCTGGAGCGAGTACTCATGGCTGCCAGAGCTGAAAAACGTGCAGATCGTCAAGCTGCTGACATGGAGGCCGGTGGGGCCCACATTGAGTCAGTCATGAACATGAAAAGTCAGCAAAAACACAAGCCTGAACACAAGGTATGCGTCAAATGTGCATTTTCCTTTCCACATGAAGGTACATGTTCTGCTATTGGCAAATATGCAGCTGCTGAGGGAAAGATAACCATTTTGTAACAGTTTCCAAGGTGAAGGGAAAATTAAGTGCATTTAGCCGAAAATACAAAATGGATGCACAAACGTTCCAGAAATGACATTCTACATGGGCTCACACGGCAAATAGGTACCATCAGCTGAGGCGAATTGATACTTAAAGGAGTCGATCGTCCTCTAAATCTTCATCCAAGAGTTCTTCAGTTTCAGTGTCCAGTGACAGTGAGAAAGATGGATGTGCGATGTCAATGTTTACTTCAGAAAAACATCAACATCACACAGAGAGAATAAAGAAAGAATAATAAGAAATAAGAAAATTTTGTGTAGAAGAAAAGTCGACGAAAAAAATCACAAAAGTCATCCAAACATTGTCTGAAAATTACACTAAAGATAAATGGCTGCTCCATGCCTTTTATTATTGGCAGTGGTGCATAAACATTATGCCTGTAGAGAAATACAATGAGCTATCTCCTTTGTCACCGTCGGAGACCAAAGTGTATTTATGAGCTGCAACAATGCCATCAAAGAGTCAAGGTTCATTCCAAGCCACCAGGAAACACAAAAAGACGAAGTTGCAAGCACCTATTTAAGTACTTCAAGGTAACAGGTCAAGTGCCTGTTTTTCAACACCACTGCTGAAATGGGACTGATATCAGTAAACTACAACATAAATGCTTATTATGAAATAGTAAGTCAAATCTCTTCATTGCTTCATAGATTTGGAAAATGTAAGACCATGAAAGTGCAACTACATATCAATGAGGACGTTCGTCCTGTTGCTCAAAGACATGGACAAATTACATTTTATTTACAAGAAGCTATTGAGAAAGAGCTTGAAGCATTACTAAAGCATCATATCATTGAGCGATCTACTGGTTCAACTCCATTGGTTTTGGCCATAGTGAAGGAGAGTGAAGGAGCTGTACGTATTTGTGTTGATATGCATCAAGCTAACAAGACAATTGAAAGAGAATGACATCCCTGTCCGCACATTGCTGACATGATCAAACAGTTAAATGGTGTCAAAGCCTTCTCTTGCCTCGATCTGAAAAAAGGGTAGTATCAATTGGAACTTGAAGAAACTTACAGGTACATCACTACCTTTTCGACTCACATTTGTCTGGATCCAGCTAAAGTACAAGCCTTGTTAGCTATCAATCCCCCGTAAGATGTTACAATATTACATTAATTCTTTGACATGGAAAGTTACTGTTCTAGATACAAAAGTGACTTTGTCACTGTTAGAAATTGGGTCTGTAGTTGGCAGAGGTTGCACCCTGTCCAAGTAGGGACCACAATCCTAGCCAGGGTATGTCACAACACAGCCTAAATTATCCTGTGTTCACTCTCCAGTAACTTGGCACAGAGCAAGCAGGCTTAACTTAGAAGGCAATGTGTAAAGTGTTTGTGCAATACCTCATTTAATAACACAGTGAAAACACCACAAAAAGTACTGCACACCAGTTTAGAAAAATAGAAAATATTGTAGGCACATAAGGATTTTAAGTGCAGAGAAATGCTCACTTTCTAAAAGAGGAATTTCTAAAGTAGTAATATAAAATCCAACCTCACAAGTCAGTATGATTTTGTATTACCATTCTGGCCGTAATAAATATGACCTGTCTACCCCTTTCTGTTCAGAACCTACCACTCAGACAGTATATGAGTGTAGCCCTAATGTTAGCCTATAAAAGGAGCAGGCCCCACAGCAGTAGAAAACGAATGTAGGAGTTTTCCACTACCAGGACATATAAAACACACATGTATATGTCCTGCCTTCTTCCTACATAGCACCCTGCCCTTGTGGTTATCCAGGACCTACCTTCGAGTGACATAGGTAGAAAAAGGGGAGTTTCAGGCTTGGCAAGTACTTTTAAATGCCAAGTCGAAGTGGCAGTGAAACTTCACACACAGGCCTTGCAATGGCAGTCCTGAGACATGGTAAAGGGGCTGCTTATGTGGATGGCACGATCAGTGATACAGGCCCACTGGTAGCATTTAATTTACAGGCCCTGGGCACCTGCAGTGCACTTTCCCCTGAACTTACAAGTAAATTAAATATGCCAATTGGGTATGAGCTAATGTCACCATGTTTTAAGGGAAAGAGCATATGCACTTTAGCACTGATTAGCAGTGGTAAGGTGTGCTGAGTCCTAAGCCAGCAAAAACAGTGTCAGAAAATGGAGGGAGGCAGGCGAAAAGTTGGGGGAGACCACCCTAAGGTTGTCAGGTCTAACATAGAGTATTGCAGGAATGGGTGAAGGGGGTATTTTGGAGGAGAAGGTGGAAGAAGATACAAGAGCCCATTTCGGACATTGACATAAGACTTCTGTTCTTCATGACGGAGACTTCAAGCAGGATCAAGAGTGACAGATTAGCATAGCAGCTCAGTTACAATTTTGATTGACTAGGAACAAAAAAAGTAAAGGCTTTTAATACATGACTATGTAGTAATAGCTGTCTGAAGGTCTGTCATTGACGATGGCTGCCTACACCTTGGAGAAGCCACACGACATAAAGATCAATGACCAGACTTCCATCATTCACATGTGGCTCCTTGGAATTTCTTAACAGATATATGGCTCCTGAAAATGTAACACTAATGTGGTGGAAAGTGAAAACAGTTGCATTTGAAGTGTCTGTGACATGCGGGGAATTTTTATTCAGAATGCCACGGACACTTGAATGCATGTTACGTCAAAGATGTTATGGAGTGCAAGATAGTCTTTTACATTATTGAAGACCCTAAAAATGGCAGAAGCCTGGTTGCCTTGCATTTGTCTACTGGCCTGTGATCTTTTTTCTCAGCGTCAGCAAAACTGTGTGATGGACTCAATGACGGTGCATAATTTGTAAATAAAAACGTGCTGGTGCCCAAAGCCCTCCTTTTTAAACATGCGGCTGCTTCAATTAAATGTGTGCGCATGGAATACTCAGGCGGCGTAATCCTGAAGCCATCTCGGGCCTCTTCAATACCTATAAAGCCACTCCCTGCCCCTTCAGCTCACTCTTGCAGCTTTGTGCTTTCTCCCTTTGTGATGCTTTTTCGTTTTTCCCTTCCTCCGTCTTTCCCATATGTGTCTTTTTCTCGCAACAAATGCTTGAGGCAGAAGAATAAGCCCCAAATAAGTGCCGGTGCTCAGCACCGGAAACAACAAGCACAAATTAAGCACTGGTGCCAAGGTGTTTCGAGCTATTTTCCTTGTGACTCCCTCATAATAGAATAGTGGAACGCAGGAGTGGCTGGATGAGATTTCTACTAACAGGGTAAGACTGTGAAACCAAAAGAAGTCCTGATCCTAATGCTCAAACTAGCCTCGCTCCCTTTGTCACACTGTGCAGTCTTTCTCTTTCCATGTATCCAGTCTGTCTCTCTTTGCCTTCTTACTCTCTGATTGCTTTTTCACGACTTTCCTCTTCGTTTTCTCTTTTGAACTCTCCACGTACCTGCAGCGTTTAAACTAGGGAGCTGGCCAACGTGGCAGAGGCACCCGGAGCCGTCTTGGGCATTCTCACCTGATCTCCAAGGGTTGGAATAAAAGGCACGTCTAACTCTGTCTACCGACTTTAAGCGTAAGTGCTTTTCCTGCCATCCCGAACCCCTTAACAGGCCCTAAATCGCGGTGATTTCCAAGATGATGGTTCCAGTGTGTCCTGTGCATCTTTTCTCACGTGCCTCGCGGAGTAATTCTTTGTGCTTGACCCACGTACATAAGGTAATGCACACTTGGGATGCAAAAGTGCTTTTGTGCCCACCTCCTTATCAATGGCTTTTAATTTTAACACATTCAGTCATAATCTATTCAGATTTGTTTTTTTTTAAGAATGAAAAAGTTCATTAGAAATGTGTCAGTGTGATGGAAAAACTAGTATTTCAAATTAAAACCAGTGTCTCGGAAAAATTATCAGAAAGCAAATAAACAGTTGCAGATCTGGCTGAGAGTCTCGGCCGCGCTGCAGTGGGCAATCCATCTGTTTCCACGCTGCATGCCTCCGACTCTTTCACATTTCTCATGAGAACATGACTTTGAAAAAACACTCAAATTGGAATTCTGTTCGGAGGCAATTTTAATAGGGTTTCTCGGAAGCGGCTCAGATCCATCAGATCGATAAATTATCCAATTTGATTCCCAATTCCAAACACGGAAAATGCTATCAGGAAACAAACCAAAGGGTTCAGTACAATCAAAACGTTGTCTCAGTTACAGTGTCATAGGTGGCATTTCTTTAAAATGTGGGAGCTAGATATATCATCTGGAGCCAGATGTACGAATCATTTGCATTTTGCCATGTGCAAAACGCAAAATGTGATTCGGTAACTTGTTACCAACCGCATTTTGCAATTCGGGATTAGGAAGGGACGTGTTTAGGGCGTATCTTCATAAAACCGAATAGCACTGACATGTATCAATGTTTTAATACCGTGAATGCGGTCGCAAAACATTTGCAGTTACCACATACTTTAAGTTGGTGGTAACCAGTGATTAATTTGTAAATAATAAAAATGTGCCGGTTCCCAAAGCTCTCCTTTGAGACACTCGACCGCTGCATTTAAATGTGTGAGCACTGAATGCAGAGGCAGCGTATTCCTAAAGCCATCTCAAGCCTTTTCAATCCATTTACAGCCTCTCCCTTCCCCTTCAGCTCACTCTTGCCGCTTCTGCTTTCTTCTTTCTTCTTTTGTGACGCATTTTTGTTTTTCTCTTCTTGCGCTTTTTCCAGATGTGTGTTTTGCTCGCAATAAGTCATGAAGCAGAAAACTAAGTGCCGGCCCTCAATATTAAGTGCTGGTGCCCGCACCTGAAACCACTGGCTCAAATTATGCACTGGCTGTAACCATTCGCAAACAGGAAGGGACCCCTTCCCCTTTGTGAATTGGGGCGCAAAACTTTTTTCAGAACAGGCAGTGGTCCCATGTCACAGACATGGTGGTCTGCTGTCCCCAGCAGGCCACCATCCCTGAGAGTGCAGCCATTTCCAATGGAGTTCCAAATTGCGACCTACCTCATGAATATTGATGAGGTAGGTCATTTGTGTCCCCATTGGGAATCGCAAACAGTGTGCTTTACACTGTTGTACATTTTGTTTTGCGACTCACAATTTGTGATTCCCAAAAGGATCACAAATTGGGAGTCTCAAAACAAAATGCCATACATCTGGACCCTGGTCACGGTGCCACATTTCTAAATCATGCAGACCCAAGCCTCCCTTTTACTCCTTATGAGACAGAGAATATTAAGAAGCATGTATATTATTCATAAAATATGTTCCATTTTTTTTCATCGTTTCTGTAAGAGTAGTGTACACAATATGAGTTGCATGATTTTTTAGATTGTTTAATATTGTTTTAATAATGTAGCACTATAAATTATACTTATATTAATTTTCATATCTGACTAAAGACTATATAATTATAATTTTATTTAGACACTGTTTAGTGATCAATTTAGATTTTTCATGTAGTACTCAGTAGCAGCCTGACCTTAATGGTGGAGGGGGTCCCAAACCGCCACCTTTTTCAAACATGAAGAGTGCATGGAACAAAGGTCAGCCTGACAGACATTCTTCATGGTTAGGTCAGGTAGCCAGGTGCAGTACATGAACTAAATGCGCATGTGCATGACTGCCTAAGATGCACTTTTCTGGACTGAAGATATCACAGCCCTGTGGGTGTGTCACAAATAGACACTTCAGATTTAAGGCCTAAAGTGCCCAGTGCAGCAGTGATGCCTCATCACAGAGTGGGGCGGGTTCAGCATTCTCACTGACCCCATCCCATTCTGTGATAAGTAAAGGACTGACGCCTCCTCTCCATAGCTGACCCATATTAAGGTCACCCTTTGAAAGATGACAGCAGTCCCAGACCGCCATTATCCATTGAGGCTTCCCTCCCAATACCCAAGATCATTGTTGCAGCTCATTAAATATTTTTTTAATGTTTGTGCATGTGTTTATGTATGAATTTATGTGTAGATGTGAGTGTGTGCACTCCGTAAATGGATGTGTGCATGTGCTTGTGTATGTGCTTGTCAATGGTGGGTGTGTACATGGTTGTGAATGGATGAGTATGAGTGAGTCTGTATGTAGATAGGTGAGTGTGAGTATGTGTGCACGTGTGGCCTGCCTGCATCACTGTGTGAATTACAAGCTGTCACTAATAGTACTGCTGGATACTTTACAGTTACTTGAGGGCATTGTTTAAATTTATTTTTATTTGCATTTACGGTTTTAACACTTAAATCTCTTTTCATATTTTGTACATTTCCACTACATCTCAAAGACAATGCATGACACTATGTAGCAGTATAATATCATAAACATCAGTGCTAGGACCATATATAATTATAACGCTTATAAGATGAGTATCTTAAAGCATTATCATCTAGTAATGAATCATTTCCACACATCTGCCCTTTGTACACTATTAACCATTATCCTATTCCTGTGGTGTGAGAGTGCAACTCTTTTATGGTGCCTCTGCATTTGGCCAGAATCACAGCTAATAGGTCCTCTTTTCTTTTCATCTTGTGTTATGTGTATTTGTAAAGCACATCATCACCCGTGAGGGTATCCTGGTGCTGAGCAGGCGTGATTGCCTATTCCTGTCCATGGTAGGTTGGCTAATTAAAAGAGTTGGTCTTCAGCTTCTTGTGGAATTCAAGAATAGAGGAGGGGGCTCTGATGTGTGAAGGAAGGCTTTTCCACGCTTTTGGAGCAATGAAGACAACCTCCTGAACTGGTTCTATGTATGCATGGGATGTGTGAGAGTAAGAGTCCTGCGGAACGTAGGTGTCTGGGCTGTTGTTGGAAGGAGATTTAACTATTCATGTAGGTAGGGACTTACGCCCAGATTTACAAATAAGTGGTGCAGCGCGGCACTGCGACCAAATCAGCAGCGCCAGGAAGCGACAAAATCAGCAGTGCTGCACTACTTTCAAAATGCAGGGACGCGCCGTATTTACAGGAATATGGTGCACCCCTGTATTTCCACTGCACCAAACTTAGCTGCCAGCACCAATGAAGGTACTCCTGCACCACAGTGCAAGGGAGTCTGCTTTGAGGGGTGTGATGTTTATATGCAGGAAGGTGGCCGTTCCTGCACATACACAAGCTACCATGGCGATTTGGCACTTCTATGTGTGCTGCAAGATGCAGCACAAACAGAAGTACCAAATCATGATTTATGAATGATTGTTTATGTGTAGGAAGGGACACCTTCCTGCACAAAAACAATCATTCAAGGCCTTTTGCTCTTTTTATTCCTCCTCATTTTTTCTATGTGTGCTGCACCCTACAGCGCACATAGAAAAAATGAGGAGGAATTAAAGTATCCTTCCTCGTTGCGCATGCTAACGCCACCCATGGGCTGGTATTATTTTTTGCCGCTGCCACAGATTTACGATTTCTTGTAAATCTGGGGCAGCGTCAAAAGCAAGGGGTGCTGAGGTGGAACACCCACAGCAACACCCATTGCTGGCCCCTCTAATGCAGAAAACTGTGTCGTTGGGTCCCACATTTACAAGGAGGCATTAAGCCACAAAAAGTGGCTTAACACCTCCTTTTAAACATGGTGCAGTGAATAGTGCCACCGGAGCATCACTAAAAGTGACGCTCCGGTGGCGCTAGGGCCTTGTAAATCTGGCCCTAATTTGTGTAGTGCCTTAAATGTGTTAGAGGAGTTTGAAATTAGAAAATTTGTGTTTTGGGAGCCAGTGGAACTCCTTGAGTTGTGGTGTTGTGATTTCTGGGTGGGAGGATGAGGATGGTTTTGGCTGCCGAGTTCTGGATGGCTTGTAGTCTTCTATTGATTTGCTTGGTGATCCTGGAATAGAGGGTGATTCCATAGTGCAGCTTGCTGGTGATTAGGGCATGAGTGACAGTTTTTCTAGTGTTGATTGGGAGTCATTTGAAAATCTTCTTCAGCATCATCATGGTGTGGAAGCAGTGTGCAGTGATGGTGTTGACTTGTGCAGTCATGTCCAGTTTGCAGTTGATGATTATTCCAAAGTTCCTTGCTTGGGTGCTGGGTGTTGGTCTGAGTTCTGCCAGTCACCAGTTGGAGTCCCACAGTGAGGTGTTCTTGCCACATGTGACTACATGTTGGTGTTGAGCTTGAGACAGCTGTCTTTCATCCAGTTATCAACTTCGGTCATGCAGGAGGTAAAATTGTTTCTTGTGTTGGTGGTCTTATGTAAGAAGGAGAGTAGTATTTGTGTTTTTTTGGCATAGGAGAGGATGTTGATGTCACGTGAGCAGATGATATTGGCCAAAGGGATCATGTATATGTTAAAGAGGTGGGGCCAATGGAAGAACTTTGAGGCATTCCACAGATGAGTTTTCAGGTTTCCAGGGAGCCAGACTGACAACTTGTGTTCTATCAGTTAAAAAGGAGAAGATGTAGTAGACAGCAGGTCCATGGATGCCAATCTCATGCAGATGCCTGAAGAGAATGAGATGTGAGACCATGTCAAATGCTACAGAGAGGTCAAGGAGGATGTGAGCTGCTGTGTCTTCTCCATCAAGGATCAAGCGGACATCTTCTGTGAAGCTGATGAGTGCTGTTTACGTACTGTGGTTGGGCTTGAATCCTAACTGCGTGGTGTCCAGGAGCTGGTGGTTACGGAGGTGGTTGGTGAGGCTTTGGTTAGTCAATTTCTCTTAGACCTTTGCCGGTATGGTGGGAGTGAGATTGGTATGTAATTGGAAAGTGTGGCTGGGGCAGCAGAGGGTTTTATGAGCAGGAGAATGAAAGTGGCATGTTTCTAGGTTCCTGGGAAATGTGGCTGAGTCGATACAGGTGCTCAGGATGGATGTTATTGTTTCACTGATTGATAGGAGTCCTTTGGTGAAGACATGGTGGGGGAAAGGGTCAACTAGGACCCCCAAGTGGATGATCTTCATGATTTTGATGTTGGTGATGGCGGGCCAGGTCAGCGTTTGTTCTTCAGCCATGATGAGAAGTTGAGTTGAGATGGTGATTGGGTGCAGATGAGGATCGAAGATGCTGGATATGGAGGTGATTTTGTTACAGAAGCATTCTGCAAATGTCTTGTGACGGGGTGATGTTCCAGGAGGTGGCAGAAGGCACTATGAAATCTTTGATGATGGCAAAGATTTCCTTGATGCTGTTAGTGCCTGCATCAATGCAGTGTGCAAGAGCTGTGCAGTTGGTGTCCCGTGTATACTGGTCATAGCGTCTTAGGGTTGATTTGAAACTGTCTTTATCTATGGTGTCTTGATTTGCTCTCCATTTGTGCTCCAGTCGCTTGCAGTGGTGTTTCATTAGCCTGAATTTCTCTGTGTAACCTCTGGCCCATGGTTGGGCTCCTGAAGTTGGGTTGCATTTGAGGGGAGCCAGGATGTCAGTGCATACAGTGACTCAGCTGTTGAGTTTCTTGATGGCTTTCAGAAAGTTGAATTTGCTGGTGTGCTCTAGCCAGTGCACAGAGAGGGTGGAAGCCCACTTCTGTTCTGTCATATTGTTCCAGTTGCTGCAAGTGGTTCTGGTGGTGGCAGGTCTATGATGGTGCGGGATAGGTATGGTGAAACTAACAAAGACATGATCTATCTGGGTCACTGTTGCTGACTTTTTAACTCTGATGTTGATGATTGAGGAGGACGTCAGGTCCAATAGGTGCCTGGTGGTGTAGGTGGGTTTGTTAATGTGAGGCCAAAATTTGCAAGGTTTTGTAGAAGGGCCGTAAAGTTTGGGTCTGTGTGGTGTGCTAGGTGAAAGTTAAGGTTTCTGAGGAGGATGAAGGTGCTGGTGTTGATGATGATGGATGCAACGAAGTCAGTGGTGTCACTGGCAAAATTGGTGTTGTCCTTGTGGTCTGTCTACAAGGGTTTCACCCGGGTATACGTTGGCTGTGAAGCATATTTTGAATGTGAGGTGTTTCATGTAGCTGGTGGAGGTTCCATGGATATGATGCAGGTGATGGTGTCTTTGAATATGGTGGGGGCTCCACCTTCGGGCTTGAGCTGACAATCTTTCCTGGCAATCTTATAGTCAGCGGGAGGGCTGCAGCGATATCAGTTACAGAGGTTGGGTTTAGCCATATTTTTGTGAGAAGGAGCAAGTCTGGAGCGTCATTCTGCAGCAGATCCCACATCTATGTAACATGTATGGTGAATGAAAGGGTTTTTAGGAGCATGCATTAAAGTGTAGCATGTTGTGTGGACAGTGCTCTGTGAGCATGAGTGGGTGACTGGTTTGTGTGAGTATGAGTATGACTTCTGTGTTATGTAGAAAAGTGTTGCAGCAGTGTAGTAAGCAGGGGCTGTACAATAAAATAAAACACTACAGCAACCTGAAGACACTAATTTCTTCCCTTATGGACATAAAAAAAGAAATGACAAACATGAAACTAAATGTAAACTCTGAGAAGACACAAACAGGAACTTCCCGTCTAGTAACCTTCTTAACTCTAGTTCACCGACCTCACACCATTATCGATTACCTCAGCTAAACCTTGATAAACCCTTCCAACTTGATTTACCTGATGAAGTACAGCTTGTTCCATCTCAAAAGTTTTTGTGGCCTCAAGCTTTTGCTTTCAAAACAAGACTTTAATGTGGCCATCCAATTTCTACTCCTTCCACATTTAGGCCCAGATTTAAATATTTGGCATGCAAGAAAAACATGATTGGACCATCATTTTCTGTTCAAGCAGCTCAACCATGAAAATCACTACCAACACACCTAATATCCACTGACAACCATCTTAACTTCAGAAAATTAGTCAATATCTAACTCTTCTCCACATGACAACTATACTTTCAACACAACAGTGTCTCCTCAGACATGACAAGCTATGCTTCTCACAATATAGAGATGAAGTTGGTGTTATACTTTTGTCATTGTACATTAAATTATGCTTCCTGTTATGTTCAGATACATTCATATAAGGAAAAAAAATTATATTACACCAGAAGATACATGAGTATTTTAGACAATGCCATAATTTCTGCTTTTATGTACATATAGGTGCACATATAGAATACGTTATGCCTACTGCAGAAAAAAATGTCTTGAAAAATGTGCATAATTCACCAGAAGGTAAATGTGCACATTAAACCATGTAATTATTACTACTTTAATGTACATATGAGTATTTAGATAGAGAGATTTTCTTCAGCCACTAGACCCTTACCAAGGGTCACATGTATGTGTAAGTTAATTTCAGATATTATATATAAATCAAATCCTCCTTTCAAACTTTGTCCCATCCCTCTTCTCTCTCACTCATCCCAAACCTTTCTGACTAATATGAACTCCCAGATATCCATCTCAAACTTTATCCTCCTTTTTAGGTCTGGCGTTAGCCAAGTCCTTTTGATTTAAAAAAAAAATATTTGTAATATACTTATTTAAAGGGGCTTTCTGCCAGCTGTCTGCATCCATTGGTCTGTTGCTATCATTCATATGTTGCTTCTACCCACTACAGCATACAGCATGGGTCGACGGGTTAGCCCACTCAAGCCTCTGGATAACTTCTCTTTGAGTGACTGCATTTTGCTCTTTCACCAGGAGCACATCCGCACACAATGGAGTTTTTCTCAGTGCCAGTGTTTTTGTTTTTACTTTATTGATTTGGTGTTGCTTTTGTGTTTAGTGTCTGATGTGATTGCTGGACATATTCTCCCAGTTCTTCCATGTTAAACAAAGGGTACATTCCAGCTTTATCAGGTCCTATCTTCTGGGAATAGTGTTGTATATTCCTTTTGAAAAGCCCGGATTTTCTGACTGCTGCTATTTCACAGTGTGCAAAAACAACAAGGTGATGAATGGAATGGTTGAAATAATCTCAGGCACTGGCAACTTCTTGGACCGCATCCCAATCCATCTTGTTGCTGTTGCAGTTGCCGCCCAAGTGCGACAGTGATGCTATGTTGTTGCCGTTTCCCAGAATATCAAATTGTGGCCATTTGAAACTGTTCTTCATGAAATTGTCATTTTTTCTAGTGCTAGCAATGAAGTACATTTTAACTACACTTCTGTATGCCATGCTGGTATGTAGTTTAATTGAAGGCTGCAGTTATATTTGTAAACCAATTTAGTCTGTATTTCCTGCTTGTATGGCTTTCTGGTGCTCTTTCTTTGCTCTCGTATGTTCTGCTTATTTAGACATTTTACTATTATGTTAGTAATTGTAGTATTACTAATTTTAGCTATATCGTTCATCCCAATCAATCTATCTATCTATCTATCTATCTATCTATCTATCTATCTATCTATCTATCTATCTATCTATCTATCTATCTTTCGATTTTGGTTAACTATATGATATGATATGATATGGATGTGGGGCCTTATCATGCAATACACTCGCAAATACCATCTTGGGTCCAGTCTGGTACGTTTACTTAACCTCATGCTCAACCCTACGGCTCCGAGCAGTAAGGCTTAGCAAAGGAATTATGAGTAAAACATTTAACAGCACCAAACAATGAAAGAAGAATATCAGACAACACGAAAGAAATAAGACACCAATTTACTAAAATGGATTTATTTTTATGAATTTGTAGAGACCTCATCATCATCAAACTCCACTGCAGGTTTCGGAGATAGGGATTTTACAACCACTACTAAATACCTTTTATATCAATTGCAAACAAGCATAGTTCAGCTACTCCGGCCTTTGTTGGGCGACCAAGTCTGGCAGGACAGAGGTCTATGGGGTAGAAAGGATGCTTTGGACAGATAACTGGCCATCAAAGCCGAATCCAAACTTTATAGGACGACCACCATAGACCCTAATGGAGTGGTCCTGATGCTGAGGAGTGCAGGCAAAAAGATACTTTCAGGATGCTCTAGTTGTATTGTGGTCGACAGGGGTGTCCTTGTGGTTGCTCCTCAGTCTATAGGTAAGGTGAAGTGAACTTGCCACAGAGATTGGGGTCCCTCAAAGTCCTCTATGTTGCAGTAGCGGGCCGGTTAATGCAGGGCTACTGGTCAGTCTGCACCATGGCTGGGGCAAAAACTTTAGGTAGAGGATAGTGTCCCTTGGGTACAATGAATCCAGACTTTGATAGCAATTCCAGGTCCAGCGGATACAGGTGTAACTTTCAGCTATCTCGGATTTGTTCGTTTGAGTGCTGAGTGACTGGTAGTAGCGAAACACGTATGGTGGCCACCGACTTGTTGGTTTGGGCTTCTTCAGATCTGGTGTCCCTGGAGCTGGTTCCTGGAGAGGAGCAGACTGATCCCTGGAGTCACTGCCTGTAGGTTGGGGCTAGAAATCAACTTACTTTTCCAGAGCCAAGAGAATTAGGCACAGTCGAAACTTTGCTAGCCCAAAGTGCAGCAGATGCATTCCTCTGAGAGTGCAGCCTCTCTTTGTGTGGGTTGAAGGACAGCAGGGAAGTCCTTCTTCGGTTCTCTCTTTGATTCGAGTATGATCTGAAGTTTAGAGTTCAAAGGGGTGCCATATTTATCCTGGAAAGAGCCCTAAGGGGACAAGGTGGTCACAAGCCAATGGGCTAGTAGGTCCCGTCCTCTTGGGGGGTATGTTTCCTGGAATGTGTGGCATCTGGCTATCCAAAGTGCAAATTCTTGCCCTTTTCAAAATGGCACAACCCTTCTTCGGTCACCAGTAGCTTGATAGCCCACCCACAGGAGTGGCTATCTAAGGGCTACTTGCCCATGGGGAACCCGGTTTGGTGGTAGGTTTTCCCTCTCTGTCCCTGTCACCAACTTGTCTACAGAAACAAAAAGCAGCCTACTTGGGAGTGTTATCTCCAGCAGCCCTTCAAAGGTGGCTACCCCTTTGAAGTTCACCTTTTGGGCTAACACCCAGAGTGGCCATCCTGGTAGAGGGGGATCACATCTCACTCTGCTGCAACTGACTTGGGGCCAGATGTAGGTAGATTCCAATTTGCGACTTGCAAATTGCGAGTCAGAGCGACTCGCAATTTGCGACTTGCAAATTGGAATGTAGGATGGTGTCCCTGACATGAGGTGGGTTGCAATTTGCGACCCCTTTCGAGTGGCGGCATTCACAGGGATGATGGCCTGCTGCGGACAGCAGACCACCATGTTTGTGACTGCTTTTTAATAAAGCCGTTTTTTTTTTTGTAATGCTGCCATTTTCCTTAAAGGAAAACGAGATGCATTACAAAAACAAAAAATTAAACGTGTTTGTTTCATTTTTTCAGAGCAGGCAGTGGTCCATATGACCACTGCCTGCTCTGAAATAATGTTTGCAGTTCCATTCAAATGGGTGCAAACTGTGATTGGTTTACGACCGCGGTCATAAAGCCATCTGGCATTGCACTGCGACTCGCAAATAGGAAGGGAACTCCCCTTCCTAACTGCAACTCACAAACCCGTTTTGCGATTCGGTAACCAGGTTACCGAATCGCACAATGGGTTTTGTGCATTGCAAAGTGCATTTTGCACGTTGCAAACAGCGAAAATCGCTGTTTGTGACGTGCAAAATGCTCCCTACATCTGGCCCTTTGTTCCCAACCCTGGGAGTCATTCATACATCTTCCCAGGCATGCAGAAAGCTGTCTGTGTGTCAGAGCCTTTGTGAGGCCACTGGACTAGTTGGGGCAGAGAGTGGCAACTTTACAAAAGTTGCTTAGTTTTAAACATGACAATAATGTTGACCTGGCCATCAGTTCACATATTATGCCACGGTAAATTTGATACCTTACAGAACCCAATTTGGTTGTCCAATTCAGAAGTTAGCCAGGTTGGGGTGCCAGACAGTAATCCTGTGTTAGCCAATGGGGCTACTAACTTTTACACAGCAAAATGATAATTCTACAGTTTTTCTGTTAAGACATATGAAAAATATATGTCCTACCTAATAATACACAGCTCCTTGCCATAGAGCTCTGTTGGCCTTCCTTAGGGGAAACGTATATATATCTTTAAGAGAAGTGGTGGCTCTGCCATTAGTTTAAATGGCAAAGTCAAACTAGCAGTGCACACACTGCTCTTTCCATCTGCAGTGGTAGGCTGGGAGCCATTTTGTACTTTGTCACACTCAGGGTGACACAGTGCTGCAGCTGTGGGTGAACACTCTGACTTACATGACCGTGTTACTCTGTCTACCATATACTAGGGACTTTTAAATAAGTCAGTGCTTGCCAATTGAAGACACCCAATTCAAAATATCTTTTACAATGGGTCAAAATACTGACAATGAGGTCTGGCTGGCAGGCTTCAGTGCACTCTCAAAGTTGAAAAACCGGCAGCTAGTAGTCCAAATTGGGGCTAAATGTGGGGGGAAACCTGCACAAAGCATGTTTCCTTACATGACCCACACTAGCTAATGCATCTGGGAGACCTCAACCACACTCTTAATCAATCAGTCAATCAATCAATCAATCAATCAAACATTTATAGAGCACATCAAATCACCTGTGAGGGTCTTGAGGCACTGGAGCTGTATGCTGCTGCTGTATGGAGAAATGATCATTTGAACATCCAGGTCTTTAGTTCTCTTCTGAATTGCTGGATAGTGCAGTCCCGAAGTGCAGGGGGAAATTGTTCCAAGCCTTGGCTGTCAGGTGAGAGATGCAGTGTCCTCCACTGTTGGCTCTAGGGATCCGTGGGGTGTCTGTGAGGGAGAGAGAATCTGATTAGAGGTGTCTGGACAGGTGGTGGAAGGTAAGGCATTTGTTTATTTATGCTGGTCCTTCATTGCACAGGGCCTTGTAGGCATGGGTCAGCATCTTAAACTGGCATCTCTTGTGAATCGGGAGCCAGTGTCGTTTTTTTAGATGGGGTGTGATGTGGGTCCATCTGGGGAGGTCGAGTACAAGTCTTGCCGCTTAGTTCTGCATTGTCTGGAGTCTCTTCAGGAGGTGTGCTGTGATTGATACAGAGGCAAAAAGAACAGTTGATGGACGAAATGTAGACCAAATCAAACATTCACTCCCAGTTACAGATCTGGGTTTATTCCATACGTTTTTTTTGCTCACCAGGCCATTCCAGTTTGGACCCAACCATATGCAAATCAGTCTTGACCCTGTTCCCCATGGGAACAGTCCAGCCCGAACTGCCAGTTCCAGGTCCTCCCAGGACCAGAAACAAGCATTCTGGGACTGGTTTTCGGGTATCACCCCTCTTCAGCCAGGCTAGCTTGAATCTGGTGGCATAGTGAGTACGGGACCCACATCTAGAAATACCCTTCCCACATGGGGTGACAATTGCAAAAAGAATAGTTGATGGACGGAATGTAGACCAAATCATACATTCACCCCCAGTCACAGATATGGATTTAATCCATCAATTGTTTTGCTTACCATGCCATTCCAGTTTGGACCTAACCATATGCAAATCAGTCTTGACCCTGTTCCCCCTACTTTTCCTAACCTTAATGATAGGACCCCCAGAATCCTGGGGTGAAGAAGTGAACTGGGTAGTTAAACCCTCTGAACTAAGACCAACTTCTGGGAGGTCTGTGCCATTCGAGATAATCTAAGGGGAGGTCTGGACTGAATATCACCCTATGACAGCTAAGGGTATCCCTATCTCTAGAGTGACTAGGGACACAGGTCTGTTAGTAACCTCCTCAGGGACAGCCCTTACTCTCCTTACTTCTCCTGGTAAGTACTGTTATGAAGACACTAACCTATCAACCACAATGGAGTGGCTGGCACAAGTGTCTCTCAGGGCAATGACTGGGATTCCATTCACCTTGATTGGATGAAAGTGCCTACTACCATCATGAATCACCAATTTACCATCTGGGACCTTTCCCAGATAAATGATACTGGGATATCCTCATCAGAGAAATTCCCTTCTATGGTTACACTGGCCATCCCAGATGTAACCTTTCTCTTGGGACAAGCTGCATCCTCTCTGTAGTGCCCTACCTGCTGACAGTCAAAGCAAGGGCTACTGTTCAAAACCTTTATAAGCCCTGGGTCTCCACTATTCTGCTTAGTAGAACTGGAGTGGGTTTTGGCCTTCTCTTTCTGAGGGCTTTGGGATTCAATGGGATTTTCATTGGTAGATTTTCCACCTCCCTCCTTTCCCTTCTGTAGGCCTAACCTCCTCCTTCTTGGGATTGCCCCATCTGGGTTTTCTTGGGCACTCTGTTCTTTACTCATTCATCAGCCTTTTTTTGGCACTTTTAATGCCTGCTCATTGATTGTCTTTTACAGCTAAACACAAGTTCTGGATTCCACCGCTAGGCGCCAATGTGATGATTTGTGTGTACTATATGGTAGGGCTGAAGACCCTTATTGTGATGTACACTCACAAATAACATCTTGTGTCCAGTCAGGTACGTTTACTTAAGCTCAAACTCAACCCTGGGCAGCTGTGGCTGTGGGCAGTAAGGCATAGTAAAGGATCTATGTCTAAAGGATTTAACAGCACCAAACAACGAAATAAGAAAGTCATACAGCATGAAAGAAATAAGACACCAATTTATAAAATTAGATTAAACTTTTACGAATATTTTAGAGACCTTAATCATCAAAATTCACTGGAGGGTTCCTAAGATAGGAACTTTAAAACCATTAAACACCTTTTATACCAACCACAAACAAGCACTGGCCAACAAAAAGTTTAAAAACGTCTAAAAAATGTAAAGGAGATAATTTGGCTCCTCTGGCCCGAGTTGGGTGATCAAGTCTGGCAGGACAGAGGTTTAGGGGGCCAGAAGGGATACTCTGGACAGGCACCTGGCCACCAGAGCATTTTTAAAGCAAGATCCAAACTTTATAGGATGACCACCGTAGACATCAATGAAGTTTATCCTGATGCTGAGGGATGCAGGCAAAAAGATGCTCAAAGGATGCTCTGGTTGTGGTGTGGCAACAGGGCAGCAGGGCAGTCCTTCTTTGGTCCTCTCTCAGATTCCAGTGTGATCTGAAGTCTAGGGTGCAATATATATCCCAGGAAAGAGCCCCAAGGGGACAACACGGTCACTAGCTAATGGGCTAGTAGGTCCCCTCCTCTTTGCTGATGTGTTTCCTGCAATGTATGGCATCTGGCTGTCCCAGAGTGCAATGTTCTTGTCCCTTTCAAAATGACACGACCCTTTTTCGATCATCAGGAGCTTGGTAGCCCACCCCAGAAGTGTGGCTACCTAGGGGCTACACAACCATGGAAAACAAGTTTGGGGATGGTGTTTCCTTCTCTGTTGCTATCTCCATGTTGTCTACCTGAACAAAAAGATGGTTACTCTGGGGACTATCTCCAGTGGCCATTCAAAAGTAGCCTTCCCTTTAAAGCTCACCTTTTGGGCTAACACCCTGGCTGGCCATTCTGGGAGAGGAGGTCACACATCACAAAGCGGCAAATAAATAAATCTATCTATCTATCTATCTATCTATCTATCTATCTATCTATCTATCTATCTATCTATCTATCTATCTATCTATCTATCTATTTATCTATCTATCTATCTATCTTTCACCCTCTCTAGCTTGCTGACTTTGCAAATCTATCTATCTATGCAAATCTATCTATCTATCTAGCTCTCTGCAACACTACCCATCTATCTCTGCAATCCTCTGTATTTGTAAGGATGTTTAATAAAAATATTTATGAAAGCATTAGCAAAAGCAAGAGTCTGGCACTCAAGAACAGACTGTTTTTTTAAGTCTGGTGTCAGTGAAGACCTATTCTCTTTACCACCATAACATAGTTACCTACGGAGGTTTTTCAGCCTGCCTGTTCATTTACATCTTTCTTCCAGTCACTGCAGCATGTATTATGGGGCAGTGGGTTAGCACATTGCAGTGACTGGCTGATTTTACTTCAAGTTACAGAATGCTTCCCTTCACAAGGAGCACCTCCACGCAAAGTAGTCCCCTTCAGCGTCAGTGACTACTAACAACTAATCGATACTGAAAGTATTTTTTTTTTAAATACTAAATAATTAATCTACTAAATATTATCCTATATTCCGGGGTTATCACATTTGCTTTCCAACAAAGCCAAAACGTTCGTTAGACGTAGGGGAGATTCTGTAAGATTTTTAAAAAGAAATATACATTATTGTTTTTCCCTCATTTTATATCCTTATGCGTAATACCCTTTCCTCCTTTTAGTATTTATCACACAAACTTGTGTTTTTCTGTGCACTTAGCAACTTCTGTATCACTGTGTCGGGGGCACGCAGACTTGAGGGAGCGTTCACTAGCCCATTTTCAAAATCAGCTCACTCAGGCAAGCAAATAACTGATGCATGACCATTAACGTTGATTCTACAAGCGTTTATTGACAACATAACATGTACACTGACTTGTCTTTTCGATGGGCTCACGTGCACACAGCTTGTGATAAATGTTCACTCCGCAGATTAAATACTAGTCAGCATGGCTGCCGATTCGGCTTTCACCAGCTCAAAGGGATGCGCGTGTTACAGCATCCTTTGTTGACAGACCTCCTGTGCTCATGAATATTCTGCTCAAAGCAAGCTTCTAGCCAACCACAATGACAGCATGAAACTTTAGACAATGGCGCCCTCTGGTGCTACGTCTTCAGTAGCGCTCTTTGAGTCAGAGCAGGGATCGCCCTAATCTTACAACAATTCCTGGCATTGTACTCGTGTTCAGGAAGATGCAGATGGAAGTCGAGCATTTTTTATGTAACAGTTTACTGCAATTTCCACTATGTATCATCTGTCTTTTAATGGGACCATCAATTGTGGAGAAACAAAAATGTATTCTATTTACCCAGTGCTGCCTCTCTAACATTCGCCAGCAGTGTATCTTAGTGGAGGGATGAGATGGCCATGATTTGGGATGGATTGTTTCCACGAGGAACAGTCAGTACTGATTTACGTTAGATGGGCCTCATTCTAACGTGGCACAGGGGGCAAAAAAACGATGTTTTGGAATGGCACCTGAGCGACTGCCACTAGTTAGATTATTTACAAGCATTCATTCCATTACTTTTTGGGTGTGATAGAGAGTAGTAGGCTAGAAACCTGAAACTGGCACAGCTTTCCAAGCTTACTATCACCAATGTTTGTCAGTTCAAAAAAGTTGTAAATTTGAATCCTTTCAACAACTAGTTCAATTGATGTAATTGTACTCATTTTTTAGTTAATCAGTCAACATATACACGTTTCCATATGAAGAAGCTAGAAGCTTTTAGCAAAATGAGAAAGATGAGAAAACCCTCACAGATATAGCAAACCTCATTCAGGACCACCAGACCCAACAACAAAAACATGAATGCAGGTGTTGGCGTGTTGTACAGCGAAGATTTTATCCACGCTTCAGGTTCAGAAACCACACACTTGCTGGTGAGACACCATCACTATTCTCACCAATAGAAGTTGACTAAATCTTTGGACTTGGGGAAGAGTGTAGTAATCAGAATCATTTAATCACAAATCAATGACATAAACCATAAACAAATTCTAAACACCATGAACAATTTAACACTAAATCAAAGTCCAAACTGAATAAAGTTTGAAAGCTTCATTACAATCCCAAAATCAATGTCACATATTTGGTGCACAAAACTAAATTAAAAACATACATGAAAACCATAGGCTGATCAAAACGTCTAAAAAGATTTAACCTACTAAGCATCAATACTGTTAAACACTCCAAAAATATAACATAGATAAGCAACAACACAATATGCACCTTTATTATCAGTTTTTAAAGTAGATGATGGTAGCATCAATAAATCATCTAAATACAGTTTTAAGATTCAGTTTTCAGAGCTGGGCCATTCCCATCATTAGCAAAAATTCAGACTGTGCGTGTGGAAACGGGCTAACACATGCAGGCAAAAGCACAAATAAAAGAGAAACAACAATAATTTGGAAAATCATCCAACTAAGACAACCCACCATAAAAATATGCTGGTGTAATTACTTAAACTGAAAAGGAAACAAGAAACCACTTTTTTACTATACCTCTCCTCTTGGGACAGCAGACAGCTGTACTTCGTCATGCAGAATGGTGATTTTCTTCCAGCGTCAGTTGACAACAGCATCAAAAAGTGCAGAACACGGGCTGCACATAGGACACATCAGCATTTCAGAATTAGTTGGTGTTAGAAATGGGGTCTTTGGTTGGCAGTCAGGTTATCCCCTGTCCAAGCAAGGATCCTCACTCTAGTCAGGTTAATAGAGAATCACCCTCAGTTAATCCCTGCTTACCACCTGGGCAGCTTGGCACGAGCAGTAAGCTTAACTTTAGAGTGCTAGGTGTAAAGTATTTGTACCAACACACACAGTAACTTAAAGAAAACACTACAAAGTGACACAACACTGATTTAGAAAAATAGAAAATATTTATTTAAACAAAAAAAGGCCAAAACGACAAAAATCCACAATACACAAGTCAAGTTATAACTAAAAATGCTAAAAGAGTCTTCATGTAATTTTAAACACACACTAACATTGTTAGCATGAAAATGTACCTTGGGTGCGTCAAAAATAACCCTGCGCGGGTGAGTGTGTGTCAAAAAGGGCTTGTGATGCGTCGATATTACTCACAAGCGAGACCTTGGGTCGTTTCTCCTTTAGTCGGGTCGGCGTGCGTCGTTTCTTCTCTCCGCAGGAGAGCGATGCGTCCATCTGGTCAGCACTCTTGGGTCCGGGCATGCAGTGCGTAATTTTTACATGCCCAGTGGTGTTTGCATCAGAAATTCATCCGCACGATGATCCGAAAACCAGGCAGCGTGGGTTGCGATCTCACCAGCCTTCATCAGCGATGCTGTGCGTTGTTTCTCCAGCCCATGACATCGATCTTCGGGTTGCGTTGCAGGCGAGCATCGATTTTCAGCTGGGAAGCCGGCAGCGTGTCAATTTTTCAGCCACAGATCAGAGTCGCGTCAATCTTGGCAGACTAGGAGTCTCTCCAGAGACTCCAGATGATGGCAGAGAGAAGTCTTTGCTGTCCCTGAGACTTCAAACAACAGGAGGCAAGCTCTAAATCAAGCCCCAGAAGAAGCAAGGCAACACAAAGTCCAGTCTTTGTCCTCTAGCACAGGCAGAAGCAGCAACTGCAGGAGGGCTCCCCAAAGCACAGTCACAGGCAGGGCAACTCTTCTTCCTCAGCTCTTCTCCAGGCAGAGGTTCCTCTTGGTTTCCAGAAGTGTTCTAAAGTCTGTGGTTTTGGGTGCCCTTCTTATACCCATTTTCTCCTTTGAAGTAGGCCTACTTCGAAGCAAAGTCTCTCTTGATTGTGAAATCATGCCTTGCCCAGGCCTGGCCCAGACACTCACCAGGGGGTTGGAGACTAAATTGTGTGAGGGAAGACACAGCCCTTTCAGGTGTGAGTGGCCACTCCTTTTCCCCTCCTAGCACAGATGGCTCATCAGGAAATGCAAACTACACCCCAGCTCCCTTTGTGTCACTGTCCAGTGTGAGGTGCAACCAGCCCAACTGTCAAACTGACCCAGACAGGGATTCCACAAACAGGCAGAGTCACAGAAAAGGTATAAGCAAGAAAATGCTCACTTTCTAAAAGTGGCATTTTCAAACACACAGGCCCTCATTACAACCCTGGCGGTCGGTGTTAAAGCGGCGGTAATACCGCCAACAGGCCGGCGGTAAAAAAAATTAGATCACAACCATGGCAGAAACCGCCAACATAGACAGCCACATTAACACTCCGACCGCCACAGCAGTAGAAACAAACACTGCGGCGGTAACAACCAAGAGACAGGCGGAAGACAAGGTTCCAAGAGGTTACAAGAGGCCTATCCGCCACCTTTTGCGGGCAGTACCAACGCCATCAAAAGCACGGCGGAAACAGCCTGTGGAACAGAAACCACTCACCTTTCAACACCCAACGAGGAACCAGGACGCCATGGAGCCCGAGTTACAGGTCCTGCTCATGCTGGTTTACCTCCTCTTGTATCAGGAGCAGCAAAGACGCCGGCGACGACCACGGTGAGTACTGCACCTAGCACACATGGGAGGGGAGGAGGAAAAAGAGACTGACTCGAAACGGATAGAACACTGCTGGGGCATCAGATCGAAAATAAACAGGCACCTCAGGAGGAGGGGGGGGGCACCTCAGCCAGATAAACGGACGACACCACTGCTCCACGAGGGGGCTCCATGCCCACGGTTTGGTCCTGGGGAGTGCAAAGCCACAGTCTCTCAAGTAGGTGGTCTGCTCACTGCATTATCCTGGGGAGTGCAAAGCCACAGTCTCTCAAGTCTCTTAAGTGGGTGGTTTGCCCACTGCTGTATCCTGGGGAGTGCAAAGCCACAGTCTCTCAAGTCTCTCCAGTGGGTTGTTTGCCCACTGCATTATCCTGGGGAGTGCAAACCCACAGTCTCTCTAGTCTATCCAGTGGGTGGTTTGCCCACTGTTGTATCCTGGGAAGTACAGAGCCACAGTCTCTCAAGTCTCTCCAGTGGGTGGTTTGCCCACTGCATTATCCTGGGGAGAGCAAAGCCACAGTCTCTCAAGTCTCTCCAGTGGGTGGTTTGCTCACTGCTGTACCCTAGGGAGTGCAAAGCCACAGTCTCTCAAGTATCTACAGTGGGTTGTTTGCCCACTGCTTTATTTCAGGGGAGTACAAAGCCACAGTCTCTCAAGTGGATGCTTTTCTCCACTGATTCTGGAGGGGGCTTTGTGCCCAGAATGCTTTATCCTGCCAAGGACTGGGGTAGTGGATGGCTTTCTCCACTGGTTCTGGAGGGGGCTTTGTGCACAGAGTGCTTCATCCTGCCAAGGACTGGGGTAGTGGATGCCTTTCTCCGCTGGTTCTGGAGGGGGCTTTGTGCCCAGAGTGCTTCATCCTGCTAAGGACTGGGGTAGTGGATGCCTTTCTCCACTGGTTCTGGAGGGGGCTTTGTGCCCAGAGTGCTTCATCTTGCCAAGGACTGGGGTAGCGGATCTGATTCTCCACTGGTTCAGGAGGGTGCTTTGTGCCCAGAGTGCTTCACATGCAGTGTGGCAGGTCCCATTTCCTCACCTGGGTGTGTGTGTCACGAGATTGCCTGGGAACAGGCAGCATGATACTCCATGGAGGCAGAGACACACTCCACCCTGCTGCGACTTCGCCTGCCATCTGCAGGTACAAACAGTGCCGGGTGTCGTGCATCATGTACGCCGTGCAGGGTCCAGGATGTCTCCTGCAGCCTCAGACGGCTGCCCACTGGGGATGATAGCCGTGTCAGCTGTGGTGGCACTGTCTGAGCACGTAGCAGGCTGGTGGCGGTGGTTGCGGCGGTGTCTGTGGCGGAGATGCTGGCGGTGGTGAATGTGTCAGCACCTGTAGAGGGACACAGCAGGACGTCTCCTGCAGCCTTGGATGGCTGCCCACTGGGGATGATACTGGGGACTGTTGCTGAGGCAGCAGACGTGCAGGTGGCCGAGCAGATAGCGGGGCAGGTGGCGGTGCAGGTGGTGGTGTCCACCACCGTACAGGTTGCTGGTCTGGTTGCCATGTCCTGACTTGCCCTTCGCCTTGTGTCCCTTCCCCACCTTTGCTATCACTGCTGGTCCTTTGGCACTGTCCCCTTTTGGCTTGGAGGAGCCCTTGCTGGGTGGTTGGTGCGGCTTCTCCCTCCAGCATGTGGGCACCTTCTTCACCATGGCAGGTGGCGGAATAGACTGATCCTTGGCCTTGCTAGGTGGCACACTGGCAGCCCTGATGGGTGCCGGCCACGATGTGACCAGACTTGCTGAGACCACTGTGCTGGAGGATTCAGTGGCTGAGGTGCTGGGCTGGGACCTGGACAGCCTTGCCCTAGGGGAAGGACGGGGGGTGTAGGGAAGAGGTCAATGTTAGCCAGGAAGAGTTTCTTAGACACACTGGGATGGGAAGATGGAGGGGTGTAGGGAAGATGGAGTGGGTTTGGAGTGGAGGAAGAGGTAGTGGTTGTAGGAGGTGTACGTCTGCTGAATTTCGGTGAAGGTGCATGGGCCGGAGGCTGTTGTGAGGTGGATGGCTGTTGGGTGGGTGTGTGCCTGCGTTTGTGTCCTTTGGGAGGAGGGCTCACAGACACACTGGGAGAGGACACAGGGGATGTGTGAATGGTAGTGCGGGTGGTGATTGCACGTGAGCTGTGTGTGGTGATGGGCGTGCTGGTGATGGAGGTAGTGGATGAAGATGTATTGCATGCAGGTGTGAGTGGAGACGAGACAGGGAGGGAGGAGGAGGATGTGGAGGAGGGGGACACAGTGGCGGCAGTAGATGTTGGTGTGTCTGCATGGGGATGGTGCTTGTGTGAGTGCCTGTGCAATGTGTGGTGCTTATGTTTGCCATGTCCACTTTTGTGTGTTGATGAGTATGCATGCTGGTCTGATGGTGTGCTTGGGATAGGCTGAGGTACAGGGGATTGGGTCTGGGTAGAGGAAGTTGAAGGGGGAGGCTGGAAAGAGGGACAATGGCTGCCATCAGTGCTGAGGCCAGAGCCTGAAATGCTCTCTGTTGATCCGCAACACAAGAATGAATGCCCTCCAGGTATGCATTTGTTGGCTGCAAATGCCTCTCAACACCCTGGATGGCATGCAAAATTATTGATTGCCCAACAGTGAGGGATCTCAGGAGGTCAATAGCCTCCTCACTGAGGGCAGCAGGGCTGACTGGGGCAGGGCCTGAGGTGCCTGGGGCTAAGGAGATGCCCACCCTCCTGGGTGAGCGAGCACGGGAAACTCGATGAGGGGCTGCTGGGAGGGCAGTGCTGGTAGGGGGGGGGTACCTGTTGTTGCGTTGGGCACAGAGGTGCCCACCACCGCAAGAGAGCTCCCATCAGAGGAGGAGTCACTGTTGTTGGTATCCCCTCCTGTCCCCGTCATGGAGCTCCCCTGACCCTCCGTCCCACTGGTGTATTATGACTCCGTAAATTCACCCTCCAGGGACATGTGGGTTGCAGCTCCCTCCTGCTCCAGTGCCAATGCTCCTCCGCCGGATGATGCTAATGCACATAAGGACAGGGTGACAAAACAAAAAGGGGGGGAAAGACAGAGGAGACACATGGTCAATGCCTGCAACACCACTACCGTTGGCAGACACAACACACAGGGAGCAGCCATATGCACTAAGCCATGCACTAACAGTGCAGGGGAAAAGCACATGCCCAAGGGGACTCTGTCTAGACCCATTTCATGCACAACTGGAACCCATGGGAGGCTGACTAGGTGTAGAGGGCAAATACCGCCTTTGTGGTTGGAGTGGGAATGAGCCTGCAAATCAATGGATCTACCTTTGCGCGTCTGCCCTGGCCTAGGGGAACCCACAGCCCACCTCCCCCACCCAGACACCTCATCAAGCACACAAAGTCAGCTGAATGAGAGTGTACTCACCACCTTGTGGCTGCTGTGATGCCCTCAAGCACCCATCCAACTCAGGATATGCCACCACCAGGATCCGGTACATCAGGGAGGTCATGGTGAGACGGGCACCCCTTCCACGTTTGGAGGCCATCCCCAGCTGGGCCTCCGCCGTCTTCTTGCTCCAGCGGTGCAGGTCCTCCCATCTTTTCCGGCAGTGGGTGCTCCGTCTATGGTAGAACCCCAGGGTCCGCACTCCCTTGGCGATGGCACGTCAAATACCGTTCTTCTGGTGGGGGCTGACCTACAGGAATAAGAAGTAAAAAAGGATGTTACTCTCCCGTACAGTTCTTCTCACACACTGGCCACAAACCTCCCACCCTGTCCAAGAAAAACATACACTCACCATCCTCACATGCTGGCCTTCCCCCCGTCTCTTCCATCCACAACACTTCATACAATCATGTCCCATCCACCATGCAAACTGTTCACTCACCTGTTTGTCTGGAGGACCGTAGAGTAGCGTGTACTGGGGGAGGACCCCATCCACCAGTTTCTCCAACTCCTCGCAGTGAAGGCAGGGGCCCTTTCCCCTGTAGCCATTGTCACTTCCAGACTCAGGTCACAGCAGCACTTGCAGTGTAGGTCCTCTCCTGTTGAAGGTCAGGTATCAAGTGAGGGAACAGATAGAAAATGGCAGTCATGTCCGCGGCGGTGCATACCGTCACCGCCGGCATACATCGTCATTGGCTCCTGGAACCCATAAGGCCCAATGATAACCAATGCTGAATTGCACAGCGGTCTTCGACCACCTACCACGACGCTGCACAGCGCCAGTGCAGTTACCTCATTTCCCCTTGTCCCTCCGTACAGGTCAGGCAGCCGCCATTTCAGGGGGCCACATGGCAGGCCAAATAACTGCGTCACACCTATTTAGGGCAGGAATACGGACAGACAAAGGCACATACAGATAATTTCACAATTGTGCTAAACTGCCTTGTTAAACCTATGTGGTGTATGACCCTCTGCTCACCCTTCTCCTCCATAGGGCACGTCCGCTGGGGCAGGTGATGAGATGGCGGCATCCTCCGGTGTACAGACCACTGGTGGACCTGTCAACAATGGAAGACAGACACATCATTATCACTTACAGACTTGATCGTGCAACAATCCAGGAACTGTATGCCTAGTTGGAGCCAGACCTGATGTGACTTATCCGCCATCCCACAGGAATCCCCCCTCTAGTGCAGGTCCTGTCAGTGCTCCATTTCCTGGCAAGTGAGTCTTTTCAAACAACAGTGGCCATGGCATCAGGGACGTCACAGGCAATGTTCTCAAACATGTTGTTCAGAGTGTTTGCTGCCCTGCTGAAACACTTGCGCAGCTACATCGTTTTCCCTCAGGTGGAGGATCTGCCCACAGTGAAAGGTGACTTTTATGCCCTGGGACATATCCCCAATATCATTGGTGCCATTGATGGTACACATGTGGCATTTGTACCCCCCCGCAGGAATGAACAGGTGTACAGAAACCGGAAAAGCTACCATTCTATGAATGTGCAGAAGGTGTGTTTGGCAGACCAGTACATGTGAATGCCAAGTATCCTGGCTCAGTGCATGACGCTTACATTTTGAGGAATAGCAGCATCTCTTATGTGATAGGGCAACTCCAGAGGCACCCTGTGTGGCTAATAGGTGAGCCCAAGGTCCCCACACAGTTTAAATAGGTGTCTGGGTATGGGAGATTCCATACTGTTTGGAGGATGTCTAACAGTTGTCCCTCGATATCTGCAGGTGACTCAGGTTACCCCAACCTGTCATGGCTACTGACCCCAGTGAGGAATCCCAGGACAAGGACAGAGGAACGCTACAATGAGGCACATGGGCGAACTAGGAGGATAATAGAGCGCACCTTCGGCCTCCTGACGGCCAGATTCCAGTGCCTCCATCTGACAGGTGGATCCCTATACTACTCACCGAGGAAGGTGTGCCAGATCATCGTGGCATGCTGTATGTTGCACAACCTGGCTTTGCGACGCCAGGTGTCTTTTCTGCAGGAGGATGGGCCTGATGCTGGTCTTGTAGCAGCTGTGGAGCCTGTGGACAGTGAAGAAGAGGAGGCAGAATTAGAAGATATAGACAACCGAAACAACATCATCATGCAATACTTCCAGTGAGACACAGGTAAGAGGATGGCACTGCTTCCCACATCTCATACTGCTGTAGGACATAGCATAGATCTGCCTTTTTACCTCTGTGCATGGACCCTGACATGTCACATTGCCTTTCCATTTAACAGATCTGGGTCCCACTTTGTGCCCTCTGCTATGTTTACTGCTGCCCAACAACTGTGTAACATTGGTATGTGAACATGTACATTGACATTGCTATATTTCTGAGAGGTTGCTATTACACATTTGTGAAAGTACAGACTGACCCCAGATTGATTTGTGATTCAAGGATGTTTCTTTCTGTGCTAATAAGTGGAGGGGGTGTGCAGTGGGCTGGGGTGATGGTGGAGGAATGTCCATGGTAGAGTTCAGTCTCTTGTTCTCACAGGTGCATTGCCCATGGGGGCATAGGAAGGGGAGCAATGGCAGTTTAAGGTGGACAGGGTGACAAGGTGGGACAGAAGGGTGACAATCAGGAGGGTCTTATTTCCTGGAGGGGGTCTTGGCAATGTTCTCTGTCTTGTTCCTGGATCTCAGGGACCGTTTTTGGGGTGGTTCTCCTTCTGCAGGGGGTGGGGTGCTGGTGGCCTGTTGGTCCCGTGGCGGTGCTTCCTGTCCACTAGCACCGGCGGACGTGGAGGGCTGTTCATCATCCAGGCTGGTGTCAGGGGCCCGTTTGTGTAACACTGTGTCCCTCATGGTGTTGGCCAGGTCTGCCAGGACCTCTGCAATGTGACCAGGGTGGTTTTAATGCACTTCAAGTCCTCCCTGATCCCCATGTACTGTTCCTCCTGCAGCCGCAGGGTCTCCTGAAACTTGAACAGTACCGTGCCCATGGTCTCCTGGTAATGGTGGTATGCTCCCATGATGTTGGAGAGTGCCTCGTGGAGAGTGGGTTCCCTGGGCCTGTCCTCCCCATCGCACAGCAGTCCTCCCAGCTTCCCTGTTGTCCTGTGCTTCTGTCCCCTGAACCGTGTGCCCACTGCCACTGACCCCAGGTCCCAGATTGTCTTGGGTTGGTGGTTTGCCTGGGGACCCTGTAGTGGTGGACACACTGTTGATTGATGTGTCCTGGGGACAGTGGCATGGGCCCGCTGGGTGGGTGCTGTGGTGGTGTTTCCTGAGGGGGGAGGGTCTGTGGTGGCTTGTGACAGTGGCAGGGGAACAGACTGTCCAGAGGTCCCTGATGGGCCAGGCTGGTCATCTTGATCCAGGCGTGCAGAGCTGCTGTCATCACCGTGGGCCACTTCTGTGGGGAGACTGGATATGTCTGGCACCTCCTGTCTGGTGACGTTGGGTATGGGTCCTGTTGGGGTGTAAATGCATAGTTTTAGTATCTGTGTGTGCCATCTTATGCTTTGGGTGAGTTACCCTCTACTCTTGTGCTTTCATTATTTTGTTTCCCTTGTGTGATTGTCGTTTTGAGGTCTGGGTGGGTATGTGTACTGGACATGTTGTGGTGATGGGGGTCCATGCATAGGTGTTGCATGCAGGGCCTTGGTATTGGGATGGCTGGGTTGTGATAGTGGGGAATATGTGAGGTGTTGGAGTGGTGAGGGTGAGGGTGGGGGTATGTGATGGCATTCAGGCGGGGTGGGAGATATAATAGTAAGGATATGACTTACCAGAGTCCAGTCCTCCTGCCACTCCTGCGAGGCCCTCAGGATGCAGTATTACCAAGACTTGTTCCTCCCATGTTGTTAGTTGTCAGGGAGGAGGTGGGGCTCCACCGCCAGTCCTCTGTACAGCAATCTGGTGTCTGGATACCACTGAATGTACCTTACCCCGTAGGTCGTTCCACCTCTTCCTGATGTCATCCCGTGTTCTTGGATGCTGCCCCACTGCGTTGACCCTGTCGACGATTCTCCGCCATAGCTCCATCTTCCTAGCAATGGAGGTGTGCTGCACCTGTGATCCGAATAGCTGTGGCTCTACCCGGATGATTTCCTCCACCATGGCACTGAGCTCCTCCTCAGAAAACCTGGGGTGTCTTTGAGGTGCCATAATGTGGTGTAGATGATGTGTGAGGTGCTGTTTGTTGTGCTGTGTGATGTGTTGTGTTGGGGTGTGTTGTTTGAGGTGCATGGATGTTCTATGAGTGATGGTGTTGTATACCTGTGGATGCTGGTATTGTGTTTGCTATTCTCTCTCTCTCTGCTATTTCATAAAAATGTCATTGTAAGGGTTTGTGGGTAATGTGGGTGTGGGTTTTATAGTGGTGTGAGTGGGTGTGGTGTGTGTATGTGTATCAGGTGTGTGTATTTCGAATTGTCCAATGTAGTTGAGTTTTGTAAGCGTGTGTGTATTTTGAGCGCAGCGGTGTGTACCGCCAATGGATTACCATGGTTGAAAGACCGCCACGTTGATTCATGGGTCGTGATAGTGTGGGTGTATTCTTGTTGGCGTGATGGTGTAGGTTTTTGTATCACCAGTTTATCACTGACCTTTGGTGTGGCGAACTTGTTTGGGTGTCTGTATTGTGGCGGATTCCGAGATGTGGGTTGTAATACCTGTAGCGGATTTCCACCGCCGCCACGGTATGTTGGCGGCCTTCAGCACGGCAGTAAGCGGGATTTACAGCCAGGGTTGTAATGAGGGCCACAATCTTAAAATCAACTTTACTAAAATACATATTTTTAAATTGTGAGCTCAGAGACCCCAAACTCCACATGTCTATCCACTCCCAAAGGGAATCCACACTTTAATCATATTTAAAGGTAGCCCCCATGTTAAACTATGAGAGAGACAGGCCTTGCCACAGTGAAAAACAAATTTAGCAATATTTCACTCTCAGAACATATAAAACAAATTACTATGGGGGTCATTCTGACCCCGGCGGGCGGCGGGCGGCGGTCGCAGCCCGCCTGGCGGGAACCGCCATTTGGCCTCCCCGCGGTCAAAAGACCACTGGGGCCATTCCGACCTTCCCGCTGGGCCGGCGGGAAGGCGTCCTGCAACACTGAAGCCGGCTCCGAATGGAGCCGGCTGTGTTGCAGGTGTGCGATGGGGTCAGTTGCACCGTCGCGCTTTTCACTGTCTGCTAGGCAGACAGTGAAAAGCAGGCTGGGGCCCTGTTAGGGGGCCCCTGCACTGCCCATGCCAGCGGCATGGGCAGTGCAGGGGCCCCAGGGCCCCCTAGACGCCGTTACTGCCAGCCTCTTCCTGGCGGTGTAAACTGCCAGAAACAGGCTGGCGGTAAGGGGGTCAGAATCCCCATGGCGGCACTGCTTGCAGCGGCGCCATGGAGGATTTGCCCAGCCGGGGGAAATCCGGCGGGAAACCGCCGGACCCGGTTTTCTGACCGCGGCTTTACCGCCGCGGTCAGAATGGGCAGGGAAGCACCGCCAGCCTGTTGGCGGTGCTTCCGTCATTTTAGCCCTGGCGGTCTCGGACCGCCAGGGTTAGAATGACCCCCTATATGTCCTACCTTTGCCATACACTGCACCCTGCCCTTGGGGCTAACTAGGGCCTACCTTAGGTGTGTCTTACATGTAAGAAAAGGGAAGGTTTAGGCCTGGCAAGTGGGTACACTTGCCAAGTCGTATTTACAGTTAAAACTGCACACAGACCCTGCAGTGGCAGGTCTGAGACATGATTACAGAGCTACTTACGTGGGTGGCACAACCAGTGCTGCAGGCCGACTAGTAGCATTTGATTTACAGGCCCTGGGCACCTCCAGTGCACTATACTAGGGACTTACTAGTAAATCAAATATGCCAATCATGGATAAGCCAATTACATACACATTTTGTATAGGAGCACTTGCACTCTAGCACTGGTTAGGAGTGGTAAAGTGCCCAGAGTAACAAAAACAGAGTTCAGCACACATCAACAACCTGGGAAACAGAGGCAAAAAGCTAAGGGAGACCACTCCAAGGTGAAAAGTCTAACACATGTCCCCCCAGCTGAAAGTGGGGAGCAACTACCCAACCTCATGGGAGTTCTCTTCACTAAGGCATAAGAACCATCAGCATTGGCGTGTTCTGTACCAGGACGGTGTTCCACCATAAAGTCCATCCCCTGTAGGGGAATGGACAACCTCAACAGTTTGGGATTCTCACTCCTCATCACCATTAACCATCTGAGGGGCCTGTGGTCGGTCTGAACCCGGAAGTGAGTCCCAAACAAGTAGGGTCTTAGCTTCTGCAGCGCCCAGACCACAGAAAACGCTTCACATTCTATGGCACTCCACCTACATTCCCAGGGAAGTAACCTCCTGCTAATGAAGGCTGCAGGTTGATCAAGGCCCTCTTCATTATGCTGTGAGAGTACTGCTCCAATACCATGCTCTGAGGCATCTGTTTGCACAACAAACTCCTTGGAGTAGTCAGGTGCCTTCAGCACAGGTGCTGTGCACATCGCAGCCTTCAGGGCATCAAAAGCGGTCTGGCAAGCCTCTGTCCAGATCACCTTTTTGGGTTGCTTCTTAGAAGTCAACTCAGTCAAAGGGGTAACAATGGTACCATATCACTTGACAAGCCTCCTGTAGTAGCCAGTGAGACCTAAAAAGGCTCTTACCTCAGTCTGGGTTTTGGGAGGCCCCCAAGCCAGAATGGTGTCAATTTTAGGCTGTAGGGGTGCCACCTGGCCACTCCCCACCTGGTGTCCCAAGTACACCACAGAACCTTGTCCTATTTGGCACTTGCTCGCCTTAATAGTGAGGCCTGCCTTCTGTAGGGCCTCTAACGCTTTCCAGAGGTGTTGCAGGTGTTCCTCCCATGTGGAACGAAACACAGCAATGTCATCCAGGTAGGCGGCACTGAACTCATCCAGCCCAGCCAACACATGGTTGACCAACCTCTGAAAGGTGACAGGGGCATTCTTCATCCCAAATGCCATGACTTTCAATTGAAAGTGTCCATCTGGGGTAGAAAATGCTGACCTCTCCTTGGCTCCCTCAGTGAAGGCAATCTGCCAGTACCCAGATGTTAAGTCAAACGTACTGAGGTACTTGGCAGCTCCTAACCAGTCAATGAGCTCATCAGCTCGGGATGGGGTGTGCATCAGTCTTTGCTGACCGCATTGAGTCCCCGGTAGTCCACACAGAACCTGAGTTCTGGAGTGGCACCAGGTGCAGCAGCCTTTGCGACCAATACCACTGAGCTGGCCCAAGGACTGCTGGAGTGCTTAATAACCCCTACGGTTAGTATTTTGGATACTTAATCCTTAATGCGAGCCCTGACCCTGTCAGTCATCCTGTAAACTTTTTGTTTAATGGGTGTACTGTCCCCAGCGTCTACATCATGTGTGCACAAGTGTTTGACCCCTGGGACCAGGGACAACAGTGAGGCGAACTGTCCCAACACAGGGCGACAGTCACTCTGCTGCTCTTTAGTCAGGGAGGGGGAGAGGATCACTCCCTCCACAGACCCATGTTTCTCCCCTGCAGACAGGAGGTCAGGAAGAGGCTCATCTACTCCTCTATCTCATCATCTGTCGCAAGGAGCATGGACAGTTCATTCCGCTCAAAGTATGGCTGGAGGCGGTTGACATGCAGGACCCTTAAGGGGTTCCTAGGAGACTGCAAGTCCACCAGGTAGGTAATTTCACTCTTGTGCTCCACCACGTCAAATGGCCCAGTCCACTTATCCTGGAGTGCCCTAGTCTCCACTGGCGCCATCACCCACAGTTTCTGACCAGGTTAAAACTTGACCAGAGTGGCATTCCGGTCATACCACCATTTCATATCCTCCTGGCTTGCTTCCAGGTTCTTCTGTGCGAGACTCCTAAGGCGGACAGTCTGGTTTCTCAAAGCCAGCATGTAGCTAAATACATCCTGGAGGGGCGGGGGGGTTACTAGGAGCTTTCTCCAAAGCCTCCTTCACCAGACTCAAAGGTCCCCTCGCAGGGTGGCCATAGATGAGCTTAAGGGCACTAAACCCAAGTCCCTTTCGAGGCACCTCCCTGTAAGCTAACAGAAGGCCTGTTAAAAGGACGTCCCACTTCCACCTCAAGGGCTCTGATAGGCCCTGAATCATGCATTTCAAGGTGAGGTTCAATCTCTCAACCAGACCATTACTTTGGGGGTGGTAAGGTGTGGTGAATTTGTAGGTCACCCCACACACTTTCCACAGAGAATTCATATACGTGGATATGAAGTTGGTACCCCTATCAGATACCACTTCCTTGGGGAACCCCATCCGGGTAAAACTCCCCATCAGTGCACGATCCACCACAGGGGAAGTGACTAACCTCAGAGGAGTAGCTTCTGGGTACCGGGTGGCATGGTCTACCAAGACCAGGATGAACCTGTTGCCCAAGGCTGTCTTGGGTTCCAGAGGCCCCACAATGTCAACACCAACCATCTCAAAGGGAGTACTAACCACAGGTAAAGGTTGGAGGGGAGCCTTACATTTCCCCCCACTCTTACCACTTGCCTGGCAAGTTGGGCAAGTCCTCCATGTGCAGTAGTATGCTTGCTCATCTGGGGCCAATAGAAGTGGGATACAACCCTCTTATAGGTTTTGTCCTGCCCCAGATGTCCTGCCAAAGTCACATCATGAGCCAACCCCAGTAGTAAGGCCCTGAAGCACTGGGGAACCACCAGCATACGAGCTGAGCCAGGCTCAGGAACCTTAAGCTCACTATATAGGAGGCCATCCTCCCAATAGATCCGATGAGTATCTGGCTCCTCGCCAGCCGCCTGGTCTGCAGCCTGCTGGCACAGTCCCTCTAGAGTAGAGAAAGTTTTCTGTGCTTCATAGAAAGCCTCCCTGGTGGGTCCCCCTTCCTGCTGCCACTGCGACAGCTCAGGGACCTCCCCCAGTTCAGCCACCTGTTCCCCTGTAGGCTCTGGGTTGTCACCCCCAGGCTCTGCCTCCTCCCGCACCGTGGGAACTTCAGGAGCCGGTTTCCCGTACCCTCTTCCCTTCCTCTTCTTGGCGGTCCCCTGGGCCACTGTTTCAGGCTCCAAGGGCTCTTGACCACCCTGACAGGCTGCCATTGACTGGGTGGATACGCCTACCCACCCAGGCATACCCAACATCTCCAACTGAGACCTGTGTTCCACCTCCTTCCAAGGGAAATCCTCCAGGTCATTGCCTACCAAACAATCAACAGGCATGGTTGGACTCACAGCTACCTTCAAGGAACTTGAGACCTCCCATACAAAGGGAACCTGCGCTACTCTGCACAGGTGCTCTGAGTTGTCCACTCCAACTACTTGGTGAAGTACCCGGGGATCTATCTGCTCTTCAGACACCAGTTTACTCCTCACTGTAGTCACACTGGCTCCTGTGTCTCTCAGAGCCTCCACCCTCTGTCCATTGATGGTCACCCACTGCCTGTAACTCTTAGTGTTCTCAGGCACAAGGGTTCTCTGGACCATCTCACTGTCCCCTAGTGAGACAAGGTTCATCTCAGCTGGCTCCCACCGACCTGGAACAAAGTCCTCCCCAAGCGCTACACTGGCCAAACCTTGGGACAGCGCACCAGTGGGTGCCGGTGTACTTTTGGGGCATTTGGGGTCCCCCCTCACTTGGTCACATGCATTACACTTACGTGGGGGTCCCCCTGACACTGGCTTCCCTATGGAGAACCATGGTTTCTTCTTACTGGGAGGTTGGGAATCAGTTTGGGGCCCTTTTGAGAACTCCCCCTGTTTACCCTTACCCCCCATTTTTCTGAGAGGGACCCTGCCCACCCTAGGCATGGTCTCTCCATACCTCCTTTGAACCCTGGTGCTCTCCCAGCGGTCCGCTTCCTGCCAATCTTACTGGATCAGTCAGCTTGCTGTCAATCAGGAGGTGGCACAGCTCTGGAAAACATAAACTGTACAAGTGCTCCCATGCAATCAGATAGTAAAGCCCCTCATATGTAGTTACCTTACTGCCCTTCGCTCAACCATCCAGTGACCTGCAATAAGAATCAACACATTCCAACCATGTTTGGGATTCCTTCTTCTTAGAGGACCTAAACTTGTCCTTATACTGCTCTGGGGGGAGACCATACCTAGTGAGTAGGCCATCCTTCATGATAGTGTAGGTGAGACTCTGAGCAACAATAATAAAGAAGAACAAAACCCACCTCCTATTGTGGTCCCAAAAGGAATCATACAAGATTGTTTCAACAAAATGTTGCGCTACAAAAAATATCAATGTGTATATTGTGTAAAAAGACTGTTTATTAATAGTGATAACACATAAATATACAACACATATATATAATTAAAGACAGACACTATCAAAACCAACTGGAAAACTCTCACTCCTCAGCATTCATACTCATATATACCACACATATTTATACAGGAATAAAACATAAATGGCATAGGCAAATAGCTGAAACAGTACAAATGTGTACCACTATTCTATTTCATAACAGTGCTGTATACAGAATGTTGTTTATACATAAGGTCAATCATTTATAATACAATATCTTAGGATAACCTAAGAGCTTCTCTCAATCAAATAGTTCTTCCTTCTGGAGACTCTTGTATTGTTTCCTCCTTCAATACACTTTGATTATGTAGATTTTAGACATCTAATGCTTCAAATGCACTGTCCAGCTCTTTCTAAACTCTTCACAGTTGCCTAAAGTGCCGACATACGTTTTGGTGCAGTGGGACCAAAGAGTCACCAACCTTCTTTGGGGCACCAATAAAATGTCCACAACTAATTAAAATATTTCCAGAAATAGAGGTTCCGTCCAGAGAGTCAACTCTAAATAAATTTGAGAAAGACCACAATATGTGATAAAAAGCTCAATCGAAAGTCCTAGAAGCATCAATACTCCACACAACCAGTGATAAAATAAAACAACATGAAACATGCCACAGTGCTATCAAGTCAACAAGCTACTGCATAGAAAGGTGTTCACCAAAAAGAGTGCAAATACAGCCTGCCACAATGACAGTCTTAGTGGGACAGAACAAATGAAATAAGTCCATAATCAAGAGAAAGTTATCCCCCAAGTGAGTAATACACCAGAGACTACTACCTAGTAGAGAAACTATCAATAAGATAAAAAAGAGAATACAATTCCAGAGAGAGAATTAGTAGAGAAAACTAAAGGGGGGCTCGCCCATGGATGTCAAAATACTAGACATTCTCTTAAGTCACAGCACATGGCCTCTAGTCTATATCCATAGCACTGTATCCCAAATGCATCTAGCAGAAACTAAAATGGGAAAAAAGCAAAACAAAACAAAACAAAAGAATCTTCAGAGAAACAACTAGAGTATAGCTATGTCTTACAAGTAAACCAGATAAAGTATATAGAAAAAATCTAATGCTCAAAAAGATATCCAAACTTTAAAATATCAACAATAATAATTAAGAGAAAGCTAATTAAAAAGATGTCGCAAACAGAACTTCCTTGCCTGAGCCCTCTGACCTAAAGACAAAATACACTGGCAGGGTTTAAAGTACTCTACTCACCGATCTCGAGCATGATTGCAATAAAAAGGAAAATGCTGACTCAGATGTATGTCATGGGTCTAGTGGATCCTATGACAGAATCCACGATCCACTCTATCTTGGACCCGCCAACTGGAACAATCAACACCTGATTGCTCTATCCGGAGATACTAAATACATGTGCTACGGTTGGCAACATAGAAAACGAACTGGTGCGTTTGAGCCAATAGGTAGTATTTAATATGGCCGTATTCTTCAAAGAAAACTCTTCAACAAGTACGTATGTTGGAATAAGTTTAAAGGAAGCATAATGCACAAAATGATACAAAAATATAATAATAACCCACAGGACCCGAAAATTGCTCTTTCCGGAGACGCTAGTTACACGTACTCCGGTAAGCAGCAATAAAGAACGAACTAGTACGTTCGTTCCTAAGGTAGTATTTAATGCAGCCGCCATCTTGAGGGAAGGCTCTTCAACGAGTACGTATGTTGGAATAAATATATAAGGAGCATAATGCAGCCCACAAGACCCAATCCATAGAGACTCAAAGGCAAAATGGGAAAAAGAAAGAACAAACATATAAGCAGTAGAGAAGACAGAATGTGATAAGGACAATACTAAATATAAGTACAAAGTATGCACCAACTCTAGAACACACGAAAATTTACTCAAAGCGGGTATGGGAAAAGGAAACAACCCTAGAGACTAGGCAGAGGTATAGTTAACATCAATCTAACTTCAGCAAGTTTCGGAAGTAGAAAGTCCCAGTAGTGCTTTTCTGTATGATTATATTTACAGATGAGAACCTAGCTCTGACCAAGTTGTCTTTTAAATTAGAGTTTCTCTTGTAAGCAAACAGGGGGAAAGGGAGAGGCTCCTTATCTTCATTGGCATTCAATATATTCCACTGTGAATTGATTATTCCTCTGATTTTATTGTTTATGTTAGAGTGTTTAATCACACATACCAATCTTTGTTGTTTCTTTTTATGTCTTTCTTCAAACATACTCTCCCGGTTGTAATATTTGTCTCTCCTATTTGCATCCCTAACAAGCCTCCTAGGATAACCCCTCTGAAGAAACTTCTCTTTGAGGTTGTTGGCATGTTTGTCATATTCCATTATATGGCTGCAATTCCTCCTGATTCTCAAAAACTGGCTAAATAGGATACTTTGACGTTGGCATCTAGGGTGATAACTCCCAAACTCTAAAAGAGTGTTACAAGCTGTGGGTTTGGTATACAGAGACACCAATAGGCGTCCTTGTTCCCCATGTATAAGAATATCTAGGAATTCCACCTGTTGGTTACTTATGTTAGAAGAAAATCTCAAATTATCATCACAGAGATTTTCTCCTCTAGGTTCGCCATCTGGTTTATATTGGTTTTGATACATGGTTTTGTCCATATATACAAAGAAGATGATAATGATACTTGGCTTCTACTTCAGAAACTTGCTGAAGTTAGATTGATATTAACTATACCTCTGCCTAGTCTCTAGGGTTGTTTCCTTTTCCCATACCCACTTTGAGTAGATTTCTGTGTGTTCTAGAGTTGGTGCCTACTTTGTACTTATACTTAGTATTGTCCTTATCACATTCTGGCCCTCAATATGACATTGGCGGTAAGTACCCTTTACCGCCATGCTGACTGCCGCCAACATACTGCGACCGTGGCGGTTTACCGCTACGCGTACTATGACCCACAACAAGAAATCCACCACTATACAGACACACACACAAGTCCGCCAGCCGAAAGGTCAGTAATAAACTGGTGATACCAAAACCCACACCGTTATGCCAACAGAAATACGCCCACAGCATTATGACCCACAAATCACTGAGGCAGTAATTGAACCGCGGTAAACCATTGGCAGTACAGACCGCCGCACTCATAATACACACAAACACATACAAAACAATATCACATTGGATAACTCAAACTACACACACCTGACACACTACCCACAACCCTTTACGAAAAAAAAATTGACAACTAAGAGAGAGGCACGCCAGGAGCACCCACTGAATCAGAGCCACAGAGCACCATCCCCCATACACCATCCACGCACCTCACAGCACACACCCCAACACATCACCCCAAACACCCTCACACACACCACACACACTACACCCATGGCACCACAAAGACACCCCAGGTTCTCACAGGAGGAGCTAAGGGTCATGGTGGAGGAAATCATCTGGATAGAACCACAGCTATTTGGATCACAGTTGTAGCAGACGTCCATCGCTAGGAAGATGGATCTATGGTGGAGAGTCGTGGACAGGGTCAACGCCGTGGGACAGCACCCCAGAACAAGGGATGACATCAGGAAGAGGTGGAATGACCTACGGGGGAAGGTGTTTTCCATGGTAGCAAGACATCAGATAGCTGTACAGAGGACTGGCAGTGGATCCCCACCTCCTCCCCCACAACTTACAACATGGGAGGAGCAAGTCTTAGCAATCATGTATCCTGAGGGCCTGGCAGGAGTAGCAGGAGGACTGGACTCCAGTAAGTCAAATCTTTACTACTTTCACCCCCCCTACCTGCATGCCATCACAAACTCCTACCCCTACCATCACCCCATCCCTCCACCACCTCACATATACCCCACCATCACAACCCACCCATCCCAATACCAATCCCTGCATGCAACACCAATGCATAGACCCCCATCACCACAGCATGCATACTAGTGATAATCACTTAGCCAACCAAATCACAACTCACACAAGCCAAAGCTGCCTTGGTAATAACAACCATAGAGGGGAACATACCCATGCACATGATGTCACACGCAGTAACAATAACACTGCATTTACATCCCCACAGGACCGCCACAGAACGTCACCAGAGAGGAGGTGCCAGCAACATCCAGTCCCCCTCCCAGAAGAGGCCCACAGTGATGAGAGCAGCTCTGCACGCCTGGATCAGGATGACCAACCTGGCCCATCAGGGACCGCTAGACAGTTGGTGACCCAGCCACAGTCCCAAACCACCACAGAGCCTCCCCGCTCAGGAAACACCAGCACAGCATCCACCCAGCAGGCCCATACCTCTGTCCCCAGGACACGTCAATCAGCAGTGTGTCCACCACTACAGGGACCCCAGGCACCCCAACAAACACAGGACGATCAGGGACCCGGGGTCAGTGGCAGTGGGCACACTGTACAGGGGACAGAGGCACAGGACAACTGGGAAGCTGGGAGGACTGCTGTGCAACAGGGGGAGGACAAGCCCAGGGAATCAACTCTCCACGAGGCACTCACCAACATCCTAGGAGCATACCACCATTCCCAGGAGACCATGGGCCAGATACTGGCCAAACCTCTGGAGACTCAACGGCTGCAGGAGGGACAATACCTGGGGACCAGGGAGGACCTGAGAGACATCCACACCACCCTGGTCACCATTGCAGGAGTGCTGGCAGACTTGGCCAACACCATGAGGGAGGCAGTGGCACACCAACAGGCCCCTGACACTACCCACACCGATGAACAGCCCTCCACCTCCGCTGACGCTAGTGGACAGGAGGACCCGCCACTGGAACAACAGGCCACCAGCACACCTCCCCCTGCAGAAGGAGAACCACCACGCAAAAGGTACCTGCGATCCATGTAGAAGCCAGAGAACATTGCCAAGACCCCCACCAGGAAATAGGGCTCCCCTGAATGTCACCCTTGTGTCCCACTCTGTCACCCTGTCCACCTTGAACTGCCATTGCCCCACTCCCTATGCACCCTTGGACAATGCATCTGTGATACCAATAGACTGGACTCTATCCGGGACCTGGACATTTCTCCACCATCAACCCAGCCCACTGCATTACCCCCTACACTTATTATCATAGAAATAAACACCCTTGGAACAAATACAAGTAAGGAGTATGTCAATTGATTGAAATATGTATTAGTTTAACAAGCTGTAAACATTGCAATTCAAATGTACAGTTATACTTACATAGGTATGACCTGTAGTGGGTAGCAGTAAACACACCAGGACACAGAGTGGGGCACAGATATCTGAAAATAGAGATGCCAAAGGGTACAGTAAGTGGCCAAAGAAAATACCCTTCTTGGGTGAGTAGGACAGGGATCCACCTATCAGATGGAGGCACTGGAATCTGGCCTTCAGGAGGCCAAAGGTTCGCTCAATGATCCTCCATGTACACCCATGTGCCTCATTGTAACATTCCTGTGCCCTTGTCCTGGGATTCCTCACTGGGGTCAGTAGCCATGAGAGGTTGGGGTAACCAGAGTCACCTGAAAATATCGAGGGATACCTGTTAGCCAGACACTCACTCTTAGGGACAACCCCACACCCATATACCTACATCAACTGGGTGGGGACCATGGGCTCCCCTCCTAGCCACACCCTGTGCCTCTGGAGTTTAGACATCACATTTGGGATGCTGCTATTCCTCAAGATAAAGGCATCATGCACAGAGCCAGGATACTTTTCATTGACACAGGAGATGTACTGATCCGCCAAACACACCATCTGCACATTCAGAGAGTGAAAGCTCTTTCGATTTCTGAACACCTGTTCATTTCTCCGGGGTGGGACAAAGGCAATATGTGTACCATCAACAGCACCAATGATGTTGGGGATATGTCCCGTTGCATAGAAGTCAGCCTTCACAGTGGCCAAATCCTCCACCTGGGGGAATACGATGTGGCTGTGCATGTGTTTCATCAGGGCAGACAACACTCTGGTCAGCACATTTGAGAACATAGGCTGTGACATCCCTGATGCCATGGACACTGTCGCTTGGAAGGAACTACTTGCCAAGAAATGGAGCACTGACAGGACCTGCACTAGAGGCGGGATACCTGTGGGGTGGCGGATAGCTGAAATCAGGTCTGGCTCCAATTGGGCACACAGCTCTTGGATTGTGGCCCTATCAAGTCTGTAGGTTAGGATAATGTGTCTGTCCTCCATTGTCGCCAGGTCCTCCAGGGGTCTGTACACGGGGTATGTCTCCATCTCCTATTCATCCTCAGTGCTTGATCTCTGGGGTGAAAAACAGTGAGCAGATGGTCATATTCAAACATATACTCTCCGTTGATATGCCTGTGTCTGCTGTGACGCAGATAGGTTCCATGGCCTGTGCCCCCCTCAAATGGAGGCCGCCTGACCTGTGAGGAGGGACAAGGGGAAATGAGGTAATTCCGCTGGCATTGTGCACCGTTGCAACACATCATTGGTTATCATTGGGGCCTACGGGTTCCAGGAGCCAATGGTGATGTACGCTGGCAGTGACGGTATGCACCGCTGAAGACGTGACCACTCACTTGCCACCTGACCTTCAACAGGAGAGAACCTACACTGCAAGTGCTGCTGTGACCTGTGTCTGAAAGCGACCATGGCTCGAGTGTCCGGGGAAAGAGCCCCTGCCTTCACTTCCGAGGAGTTGGCGAGACTAGTGGATGGGGTCCTACCCCAGTAGCCATTACTTTATGGTCCTCCAGACAAACAGGTGAGTACACTGTGAGCACGATGCGTGGGCCATGAATGTATGGAGTGCTGTGTGTGTAAGCCTTGTGTAGGGCTGGCTGAGGGGTCCTGGTCAGAGTGCTGCATGTTCGGTGGGCAATGTCTGTGCGTAAGGGATTGGGAGGGATATGGTGGGCCATGAGTATAACAGTCTGGACGGTATGAATAATACCTTTTCTGCTGTATCTTTTTCTGCAGGTCAGCGCCCATCAGAAAAAGGGTATGTGGCGTGCCATCGCCAAGGAGGTGCGGACCCTGGGGGTCTTTGACAGGTGGAGGGCCCACTGTCGCAAACGGTGGGAGGACCTGCGCCGCTGGGCAAGGAAGACGGCGGAGGCCCAGCTGGGGCTGGCCTCCCAATGAGAAAGGGGTACGTGTCGTACCCTGATCCCCCTGATGTTCTGCATCCTGGCGGTGGCCTATCCGGAGTTGGATGGGTGCTTGAAGGCATCACAGCAGCCACAAGGGGGTGAGTACAGATTCAGAATCATGACTTTGCGTGCGTTGAGGTGTTACCTGAGTGGGGGATGTGGGTCTGTGGGTGCCTCTAGGCCAGGGCGGACATGGCAGGGTAAGTTCCATGATGGGCAAGCTCAGATGCACTCCAAACCCAATAATGCTAGTTGGCATCTACTACTGGGCAGGGCCCTCTGGGTTCCAGGTGTGTAGCTAATGGCATTGGGCATTGTACCCCATGGCCTGGTGACTAGCATTTTAACTGGTAGTGCATGGCCTAGTGCATAGGGCTGTTCCCTGTGAGTTGTGTACGGTAGTGTTGTTGCTGGCATTGACCAAGTGTATCCTGTGTCTCTTCCCCCGCCTTTTTGTTTTGTCACCCTGTCCTTGTGTGCATTGGCATCATCTGGTGGAGGAGCAGAGGCACTGACGACAGAGGGAGCTGCGTCCCACATGGGCCTGGAGGCCGAATCCACAGACGGTGAGGGCACCAGTGGGACGGACGGCGAGGGGAGCACCACAATGGAGGCAGGAGGGGACAGTTCTGACAGTGACACCTCCTCCGATAGAAGCCCCATGGCGGTGGCAGACATCTCTCTGCCCACCCCAACTACAGGTACAGCCGCCACCCCTGTACCAGCACCACCCTCGCAGCAGCCCCTCAGCGAGTTTCACGTGCCCGCTCACCCCGGAGGGTGGGTATCTCCTTCGCCCCAGGCACCTCAAGCCCTGCACCTGTCAGCCCTGCTGCCCTCAGTGAGGAGGCCATTGACCTCCTGAGATCCCTCTCTGTTGGGAAGTCAACCATACTGAATGACATCCAGGGTCTAGCAGAGTATTTGCAATGAACAAATGCATACCTGGAGGGCATTCACTCTGGTGTGGCGGCCCAACAGAGAGCATTCCAGGCTCTGGCCTACTCCCTGATGGCAGCCATTGTCCCTGTCTCTAGCCTCCCACCTCTAACTTCCAGTACCCAGTCCCATTACCCTCAAACCCAGCCTATCCCAAGCACACCTTCAGACCTGCATGCACCCAAATCAACACACAGAAGTGGCTCAGGCAAACACAAGCATCACACTTCATCCCACAGGCACTCACACAGCACCATCCAGATGCAGACACACCAACATCCACTGCCTCCACTGTGTCTCCCTCCTCCGTGTCGTCCACGTCCCTCCCAGTTGCGTCTCCACTCACACCTGCATGCACTACATCCTCATCCACTACCTCCATCACTAGCACATCTATCACAACACGCCCCTCACTGGCAGTCAGCACCCCGACATCCATGCACACATCCCCTGTGTCCTCTCCCATTGTGTCTGTGCCCCCTCCTTCCAAAGTACACAAACGCAAGCACTCCCAACTCCCAAGACACCCAACAGCCATCCACCTCACAACAGTATCCAGCCCATGCACCTGCACCCAAACATACCAGACTGACACCTCCTACCACGATTCCCTCTTCCTCCACTCCCAAGCCTTCACCCTCTTCCAGCCCCTGTGTCCGTAAAAGGCTTTTCCTCGCCACCCTTGACCTCTTCCCTGCCCCTCCCCCTGTCCTTCACTTCGGGCCAGGGTGGGCAGAACCCAGGCCAGCACCTCAGCCACCCAGTCCACAGCCACTGTAGTTTGTGCACCTACTGCAGGTGTGAGAGGCTCCAAGGAGGCAACTGTCACCACAGCCAGTGTGCCTGCACAACCTGCCAAGGGCAAGAAGGGAACACCAGCCAGCACGATGAAGGAGGCACCACAAGCCAGCAAGGGGAAGGAGGCACCACCAGCCAACAAGCGGAAGGAGGGAACACCAGCAATCAAGGGCAGGAAGGGAACACCAGCTGGCAGAAGCAAGGAGGTATCACCATCTGCCAAGGGCAAGAAGGGGACAACAGCTGCCAATGCCAATGTAAAGGGAACTGACACCACAGGCAGGATGGATCTGGTGCTTGAAGCTGGAGCAGCATCTGGGCAAACAACACCAGCCATGGCACTTCAGCCGTTCGAGGCTGCAGGGGAAGGGCTGGAGCATCCCCCCACGGCCAGCAGCACCGGCACCTCCACTGCCAGCAGCACCGTCACCTGCACCATCAGCAGCACCACTGCCAGCAGCAGCAGCCCCAGTGGGCAGCCGTCCGAGGCTGCAAGAGAAGGGCTGGAGCCTCCCCTACCACTGACAGCACCGCCACCTGCAGCGCAACTGCCATCCACTGAGCAGCCTTCACTGCTAGTGAGCAATGTGTAGTCATGCCTACAAGGACTGTAGTGCGTCCAGGCCCCTGCAACACCTGCAGGTGTGACACCCAGGTGAGAGACTGTGACCTTACATCATCCAGGATCAGCATCACAGGGCACAAAGCCCCCTCCAGAACCAGTGGAAGAAGGCATCCACTCACCCCCTCCTTGGCAGGATGAAGCACAGTGGGCACAATGCCCCTCCAGAACCAGTGGAGGAAGGCATCCACTCACCCCCTCCTTGGCAGGATGAAGCACACTGGGCACAAAGCCCCCTCCAGAACCAGTGGGCAAACCACCCACTAGAGAGACTGTGGCTTTGCACTCCCAGGACCAAGCAGTGGGCAAACCACCCACTTGAGAGACTGTGGCTGTTAACTCCCCAGGACCAAGCAGTGGACAAACCACCTACTAGAGAGACTGTGGCTTTGCACTCCCCATGCCCAAGCAGTGGGCAAACCTACCACTTGAGAGACTGTGGCTTTGCACTCCCCAGGACCAAGCAGTGGGCAAAGCCCATGGATTTCTGTCATTCAAATCTCTTTCCACTGTATTCAAATAGAAAATCCAAAAGACCTCTAGTTTTTTTCTCGGTGAGGAATCCACAGGTAGCTAGTGTATCCACCAGAAAAGGCGTTACCCGAAGGTAAGTAACTTGTTCATTTGGCGCTAGACGGGCCTAGCACCAAAATATAAATATGGAGTTAGTTTTGCACTGAATTAGAGTGAAAAAAAAAAAATGATAATTCGGTGCAAACAGAGTATAAATAGGCCCCTCAGTTTCCAAAGTTCCTCATTAATTAGAAATATGCACAATCCATTCATTGGTCCTTCAGGAGGGGTCACTTCAGGCGTCAGATTCAATATCCAGTGGCTGTTGATGGCACTATAAAATTTTCTATTTGAATTTTGTCAGCAAAAGTGCATTGTCATTTCAATGATTTCACAGAGTTCTGACAAAATATTACATTATCTAATTGTTTGCAACATCAGTATCTTCTCTCACACTACACTAAGGGCCAGATGTAGGAAGAAAGCAAATAGCGACTTGCAATTTGCTAGTCCTTCCGACTCGCAAATTGTAACTCGCAATTTGCTATGCAGAAAGGTGTCTCAGACACCTTCTGCGACTCGCAATGGGGTCGCAAAGACCCACCTCATGAATATTAATGAGGTGGGTTGCAGTTTGCGACCCCATTGCGAGTCTGGGCACTCACGGGGATGGTGGCCTGCTGGAGACAGCAGACCTCCATGTCCGTGACTGCTTTTGCAATAAAGCAGTTTTTTTTTTCTATCTGCAGCCCGTTTTCCTTTTGTTTCGGTTTTTTTAAGACCATAGGACCACTGCCTGCTCTGAAAAAATATTTTTGTGATCATTCACAAAGGGGAAGGGGTCCCATGGCAACCCCTTCCCGTTTGCGAATGAGTTACCATCCACTTCAAGTGGATGGTAACTGCGAGTTGATTTGCGACCACAATCAACTTACATCGCGTTGCAAGTCGCAAATAGGAAGGGAACACCCCTTCCTATTTGCGAGTCGGAAACGCATTTTGCGAGTCGGTTCCGACTTGCAAAATGCGTTTCTGCATCGCATACAGGCTTTTGCGCCTCGCAAACAGCGTTTTTCGCCGTTTGCGAGGCGCAAAAGCCTTGCTACATCTGGCCCTAAATTAACTAATACATTTTCATGAGAATCACAAATGTGCTCTTGTTTGACAGCTAGAACAAATAATGCAACATTGTTATTAATAAACATGTTCTACGCCTTCAATACAATAGGACATTAAAAATCACATTAACAACCAAGGAAAATAATTCAGGTCAGAAGGAACAGAATAAACAAGTGATTTTCGATTACTGCTGAGAAATGAATCTTTCAGGCATAGTCAAGCTAAGAAAGCCTTAATACACGTTAATGGATTAATAAAAACCATTGGGCACCTTACAGTTCAAATCAATTATGCAAAGCAAATTATTTAATTGCAAACATTATTTCTGACAAGTTAGAGCAATTTTAAATATGCATTTACTTTTCTACACACATGTAAACCACATTAATACAATTAATTTAAATCAATATAAGAATCATTAATTCACATTCGTTTAATACTTTCAATTCTTAGGGGGTCATTCTGACCCCGGCGGTCAGAGACCGCCGGGGCCAGGGTCGGCGGGAGCACCGCCGACAGACCGGCGGTGCCCCGCAGGGCATTCTGACTGCGGCGGTTCGGCCGCGGTCAGATTCGGGAAACCGGCGGTCTCCCGCCGGTTTCCCGCTGCCCTGCAGAATCCTCCATGGCGGCGGAGCACGCTCCGCCGCCATGGGGATTCTGACACCCCCTACCGCCATCCTGTTCCTGTCGGGACTCCCGCCAGGAACAGGATGGCGGTAGGGGGTGCCGCGGGGCCCCTGGGGGCCCCTGCAGTGCCCATGCCAATGGCATGGGCACTGCAGGGGCCCCCGTAAGAGGGCCCCACAATGAATTTCAGTGTCTGCTATGCAGACACTGAAATACGCGACGGGTGCCACTGCACCCGTCGCACCTTCCCACTACGCCGGCTCAATTCTGAGCCGGCGTCCTCGTGGGAAGGCTGATTTGCCCTGGGCTGGCGGGCGGCCTTTTGGCGGCCGCCCGCCAGCCCAGGGCAAATCCTAAAATACCCTCAGCGGTCTTTCGACTGCGGAGCGGTATTTTGGTGGGGGAACTTCGGCGGGCGGCCTCCGCCGCCCGCCGAAGTTAGAATCACCCCCTTAATCTTCATCTTAATAGAACACTCTTTATGTTAACTCATTTTAGTACTTAATTTAATAGGAATTAAAGATCTTATATGTAAAAACATAGGGGGTCATTACAACCCTGGCGGACGGTGTTAAAGCGGCGGTAAAAAAATTGCAATTACGACCTTGGCGGAAACCGCCAACAAAGACAGCCACTTTAACACTCCGACCGCCACGGCGATACAAACAAACAGCTTGGCGGTCTCCGCCAACAGACAGGCGGAGGACAAAGTACCGCCCACAGTATCACAACCTACCAATCCGCCACCTTTTCCGGGGCAGATTCACCGTGGACAAAAACACGGCAGAAACAGGACTTCGAAAGGAAAACGCTCACCTCTACACACCCCACGAGGAACCAGGACGCCATGGAACCAAAGCTGCAGACCCTGCCAGGCCTTATCTTCTTGCTCCTCTACCAGGAGCACGAACGCCAGCGGCGAAGACCACAGTGAGTACTGCACCTACGACACAGGGGAGGGAAAAAACAGGGACACACACACGCAACACGCAACAACCCCACCCTCAACAACACACACACTAATACATCATGATACGTTATAGTTACACCCCCAAACCCCCCGGAAGAATGCAAAGACCAAAGAAAATGAGTGTAACCATTGTAATATATTAAAATCCAGTACGCAAAAATATACATATGTACACTATAAACAAAATATACACCAAGAATAGTAGTCCAGGTAGTGCTCCATTGAAGTCCGTGGAACACTGGGCCCACACGGTATGGGATTGGCCCACACAAGATCCCCGACCATGACGGAGAGACCATGACAGGCATCAGATAGCAATAAAACAGGCACCTCAGGGGGAGGGAAAGGTGGGGCACCTCAGCCGGTTGAGTGCACGTCGCCAAATCCAGGAGGGGGCTACAGGCCCACTGTTCAATCCTGGGGAGTGCAAAGCCACAGTCTCTCAAGTCTCTACAGTGGGTGGTTTGCCCACTGCTTTATCCTGGGGAGTGAAAAGCCACAATCTCTCTAGTCTCTAAAGTGGGTGGTTTGCCCACTGCTTTATCCTGGGGAGTGCAAAGCCACAGTCTCTCAAGTCTCTACAGTGGATGGTTTGCCCACTGTTCAATCCTGGGGAGTGCAAAGCCACAGTCTCACAAGTCTCTACAGTGGGTGGGTTGCCCACTGTTCAATCCTGGGGAGTGCAAAGCCACAGTCTCTCAAGTCTCTACAGTGGGTGGTTTTCCCACTGCTTTATCCTGGGGAGTACAAAGCCACAGTCTCTCAAGTCTCTATAGTGGGTTGGTTGCCCACTGTTCAATCAAGGGGAGTGCAAAGCCACAGTCTCTCAAGTGGATGACAGTCTCCACTGGTTCTGGAGGAGGCATGGTGCCCAGAGTGCTTCATCCTGCCAAGGACTGAGGTAGTGGATGTATCTCTCCACTGGTTCTGGAGGGGGCTTGGTGCCCAGAGTGCTTCATCCTGCTAAGGACTGAGGTAGTGGATGTATCTCTCTACTGGTTCTGGAGGTGGCTTGGTGCCCAGAGTGCTTCATCCTGCTCGTGACGGACTCAGTAGCGTCAGCGCCCTTGGCGCTCATGGGCCAGCGGTGCATGTGGTGGCGGTGCCCTGTTCAGCGGTGCTTGTGGCGGCGGTGCCCTGTTCAGCGGTGCTTGTGGTGGCGGTGCTGGAGCGGCGGTGACCTGTTAAGTGGTGCTTGTTGCGGAGGGATCCTTTGCAGTGACTCAGCTGCTGGCGGTCGTTAATGGCCCAGCGGGGCTGGTGCTGGCGGTCCTTCATGGCCCAGCGGGCTGGTGCTGGCGGTCCTCTCTGGCCCAGCGGGGCTGGTGCTGGCGGTCCTGTCTGGCCCAGTGGGGCTGGTGCTGGCGGTCCTGTCTGGCCCAGCGGGGCTGGTGCTGGCGGTCCTGTCTGGACCAGCGGGGCTGGTGCTGGCGGTCCTCTCTGGCCCAGTGGGGCTGGTGCTGGCGGTCCTGTCTGGCCCAGGGTGGCTGGTGCTGGCGGTCCTGTCTGGACCAGCGGGGCTGGTGCTGGCAGTCCTGTCTGGCCCAGCGGGGCTGGTGCTGGCGGTCCTGTCTGGCCCAGCGGGGCTGGTGCTGGCGGTCCTGTCTGGCCCAGCGGGGCTGGTGGCGGTGGCCTCTTGGGCAGTGGGGATGATGGCGGTGGCCTCCTGGGCAGCGGGGATGATGGCGGTGGCCTCCTGGGCAGCGGGGATGATGGCAGTGGTCTCCTGGGCAGCGGGGGATGATGGCGGTGGCCTCCTGGGCAGCGGGGCTGGTGGGGGTGGCCTCTTGGGCAGCAGGACAGGTGCTGGCGTGGCCTCCTGGGCAGCGGGATGATGGCGCTGGCCTCCTGGGCAGCAGGGATGATGGCGGTGGCCTCCTGGGCAGCGGGGATGATGGCGGTCTTCTACGCCGTGCTGCTCTTCCCAGACCTGCTGACTTTCTTGTGGCCCTTCCCCACCTTGGAAAGTGTCGCAGCTGACTCCACACTCCCACCTGTACCCCTGGGAGCGGCTTTGATGGCTGGAGTCTTCCCCCTCTCCCTCCGGGCACTGGCCAACTTTTGATGCTTCACAGGTGTAGGACTGTCCCTGCTGTGGCTCTGTGCCACACTGGCTGCCCCAGTGCACTCCAGATTCCGGTGACTACAGGCACCACTGGTCCCGGAGATGTTGTGGCTGAGGTGCTAGGTTGGGACCTGGAGAGTCGGGCCCTAGGAGACGGACGGGGTGGGGGAGGTGTGGGAAAGAGGTCAAGGTTGGACAGGAAAAAGTTTTGGGAAATACTGGGACGGGTAGCTGGAGGGGGTTTGGGAGTGGAGGAAGAGGTTGTGGTTGTAGGAGGTGTCAGTTTGGTGACTTTGGGTGAAGGTGCATGCGCTGGAGTCTGTCGTGAGGTGGATGGCTTTTGGGTGGGTGTGTGCCTGCGTTGTGTATCTTGGCAGGTGGTGTCACAGACACACTGGGAGAGGACACAGGGGACGTGTGAATGGCAGTGGGAGTGGTGACTGCACGTGAGCGGGGTGTGGTGGTGTGTGTGCTGGTGATGGCAGTAGTGGCTGTAGATGTAGTGCATGCAGGTGTGAGTGTAGACGAGACTGGGAGGGAGAAGGGAGACGAGGAGGAGGGGGACACAGTGGAGGCAGTGGATGTTGGTGTGTCTGCATGTGTGTGATGCTTGCGTGAGTGCCTGTGGGATGTGTGGTACTTATGTTTGCCTGAGCTTCCCTTGTGTGTTGAGGTGTGTGCATGCTTGTCTGAAGGTGTGCTTGGGATAGGCTGACGTAGAGGGGATTGGGTCTGGGTGGAGGAAGTTGGAGGGGGGAGGCTAGACACAGGGACAATGGCTGCCATCAGAGGGCAGAGTCTGAAAAGCTCGGTGAAGGGCTGCCTGACCAGAATGAATGCCCTCCAGGAATGCATTTGTTTGTTGCAACTGCCTTTCTACACCCTGGATGGCATTCAAAATGGTAGACTGCCCAACAGTGAGGGACCTGATGTGGTCAATGGCCTTCTCACTGAAGGCAGCAGGGGTGACTGGGGCAGGGGCTGAGGTGCCTGGGGCGTAGGTGATGCCCACCCTCCTGGGTGAGCGGGCACGGGGCAAAGGCTGAGGGGCTGCTGGGAGGGCGGTGCTGGTAGGGGGGGTGGCGGCTGTACCTGTAGATGTGGGGGGCACAGATGTTGTCACCACCACAAGGGAGCTCCCATCAGAGGATGAGTCCGTGTCACTGGTGTCAGCTCTTGTCCCCGCCGTGGAGCTCCCCTCGCCCTCTGTCCCACTGGTGAATTCTGAGTCCGTTGTCTCGCCCTCCAAGGCCATGGGGGATGCAGCTCCCTCCTGCTCCGGTGCCACTGCTCCTCCACCTGATGATGCTAATGCACAAAAGAACAGGGAGACCACAAAAAGGGGGGAACGACAGAAGAAAGACATGTTGAGTGCATGCATTACCGCTACCGTTGGCGGACACGACAGACACAGAAGCCCCCTGCACTACGCCGCACACTTGGGCTCCAATGTTCAATCCCTGGGACATGGCCTACAAGGCTATGGAAGACATCTGCACACATGGATAACACAGGAACCTGACTAGGTGTACTTGGCACTGTACACAGGTGGGGTGGGGTCATCCTTGGCGATGGCACGCCAAATAATTTTTTTCTGGTGGGCGCTGACCTACATGAATTGTACAGGGGGAAAAGAAAAGTTATTACCAAATGCACCGTCACAGTCATTGGCCCCCATCCCTACCCTTGCCATGTTGCACATGCACTCACCGTCGTTTCATGCACGCCTCAATCTCCCCCCCCATCTTTCATCCACCCCACTCCACACAGGCATAGCCCATACAGCATTCTCCCAGTGTAGTTACCTGTTTGTTTGGAGGACCGTAGAGTAGCGTCTACTGGGGGAGGACCCCATCCACGAGTTTCTCCAACTCCTCCGATGTGAAGGCAGGGGCCCTTTCCCCAGACGAACGAGCCATTGTCTCTTCCAGACCGAGGTCACAGCAGCACTTGCAGTGTAGGTCCTCTCCTGTCGAAGATCAGGTATCGAGTGATTCAACAGATAGAAAATGGCAGTCACGTCCACGGCGGTGCTTACCGTCACTGCCGGCGTACATCGTCATTGGCTCCTGGGACCCATAGGGTCCAATGTTAACCAATGCAGCATTGCGCCGCGGTCTTCGACCGCCTACCGCAACGCTGAACAACGCCAGTGCAGTTACCTCACATCCCATTGTCCCACTTTACAGGTCAGGCAGCCGCCATTTTAGGGGCCCACATGGCTTAATTTTTAACTGCGTCACACATACCTAGGTCTAGCCTCAACACACATACAGGCCAATTTTCGGATTATGATTCGTGTTCTGTGTAAGCTGTGTTTACTTACCTCTGAGTTGTTTGACTCTGCACTCGCTGTTGTCCTTCATAGGCACAGTCCGCTGGGACATGTGAGGAGATGGCGGCATCCTCCGGTGTGCAGACCGCTGGTGGACCTGTCGACAATGGAGGAAAGACATGTGATCATCACCTACAGGCTTGACCGTGCCACAATCCAGGAACTGTGTGCCCAGTTGGAGCCAGACCTGATGTCAGCTATCCGCCATCCCACAGGAATTCCCCCTCAAGTGCAGGTGCTGTCAGTACCCCATTTCCTTGCAAGTGGGTCATTTCAAACAACAGTGGCCATAGCATCAGGGATGTCCCAGCCTATGTTTTCCAACGTGTTGTCCAGGGTGTTGTCTGTCCTGCTGAAACACATGCAGAGCTACATCGTTTTCCCTCAGGTGGAGGATTTGCCTACAGTGAAAGGAGACTTCTATGCCCTGGGGCATATCCCCAACATTATAGGTCCCATTGATGGGACCCATGTGGCTTTGGTACCCCCCGCAGGAGTGAACAGGTGTACAGAAACCGGAAGAGTTATCATTCAATGAATGTGCAGATGGTTTGGCAGACCAGTACATCTCCCATGTTAATGCCAAGTTCCCTGGCTCAGTGCATGACGCCTACATCCTGCGGAATAGCAGCATCCCTTATGTGATGTGTCAACTCCAGAGGCACCGTGTGTTGCTAATAGGTGAGCACCTGGAAGCAAGTCAGTGGGAATGGTTGTCTGGGTCTGGGGATATCCCTACAGGTTAGTGTGTGTCTAACAGTTGTCCCTCGCCATTTGCAGGTGACTATGGTTACCCCAACCTGTCATGGCTACTGACCCCACTGAGTAATCCCAGGACAAGGGCAGAGGAACGCTACAGTGAGGACCATGGGCGAACTCGGCAGATAATAGAGCGGACCTTGGGCCTCCTGAAGGCCAGGTTCAGGTGCCTACATATGACAGGTGGATTCCTATTCTACTCACCAAAGAAGGTGTGCCAGATCATCGTGGCCTACTGTATGCTTCACAACTTAGCTTTGCGACGACAGGTGCCTTTTCTGCAGGAGGATGGTCCAGATGTCGGTGTTGTTGCAGCTGTGGAGCCTGTGGACAGTGAAGACAAGGAAGCAGAAGAAGAGGACATGGACAACATGAACTTGGTGATCCTGCAATATTTCCAGTGAGACACACGTAAGAATACAAACCTGCCTACTACAAGTACTTTAACACTACTACCTCTCTAATGTCTGTCGTTTACACCCAGTGCATGGTCACTGAGTTGGCACTTTCCCTTACGATTTCAGAGATGTGTGTCCCACAGTGTGACATCTGCTTTGTTTCCTCATGGACTAGAGCTGTGTGACATAGGTATGTTGACATTACAATTGAAAGTGCATTTTGCCACTGTAATTGCTAATACACTATTTCGAAATGACAGACTGACTCCAGATTGTTTTGTGCTTCAAGGGTGTTTATTTAAGTGCTCAATATTGGAGGGGGTTGTAAAATTGTGAGGGGTGATGGTGGAGGAATGTCCATGGCAGAGTCCAACCTATTAGTCTCACAGGTGCATTGCCCAAAGGGGCATAGGAAGTGGAGCTGGGGCAGTTTGAGGATGGACAGGGTGACAAAGTGGGACAGTAAGCTGACAATCAGGGTGGTCTTATTTCTTGGCGGGGTATTGGCATCATTCTCAGTCTTTGTCCTGGATCTCACTGACCGTTTGCAGGGTGGTTCTACCTCTGCAGGGGGTGGGGGTGCTGGTGTGGTGGTCCTGTGGTGGTGCCTCCTGTCCACCAGCGCCGGCGGAGGTGGTGGGCAGTTCATTGTCCATGCTAGTGTCAGGGGCCCCTTGTTGTGCCACAGTGTCCCTCCTGGTGTTGAGTACTTCCTTCAGCACCCCTACAATGGTGCCCAGGGTGGAATTGATAGCTTTGAGTTCCTCCCTGATGCCCAAATACTGTTCCTCCTGCAGGCGCTGGGTCTCCTGAAACTTGGCCAGTACCGTTGCCATCATCTCCTGGGAGTGGTGGTAGGCTCCCATGATGGTGGAGAGGGCCTCGTGGAGAGTGGGTTCCCTTGGCCTATCCTCCCCGTCGCTCAGCAGCCCTCCCAGTTCCCCTGTGTTCCTGGGCCTCAGTCCCCTGGACCGCGTGCCCATTACCACTGCCCCCAGGTCCCTGTTGTTGTTGGGGTGGTGGGTTATCCTTGGTTCCCTGTAGTGGTGGACACACTGCTGATTGACGTGTCCTGGGGACAGAGGTATGGGCCCGCTGGGTGGGTGCTGTACTGGTGTTTCCAGAGGGGGGAAGCTCTGTAGTGGCCTGTGACTGTGTGAGGGGAACCGACTGTCCCGAGGTCCCAGATGGGCCGGGCTGGTCATCTAAATCCAGTTGGACAGAGCTGCTGTCAACACTGTGGGCTCCGGTGACATTGGGTAGGGGTCCTGCAGGGGTATAAAAGGATGTTTATTACATCTGTGTGTGCCATGGTGTGCAATAGGTGGGTGACAGTGTACCCCAGTGCTTGCATTCCTGTGTGGGACTTTGTGTGATGGTGGTTTAGGGGGTGTATGGGTATGTGCAGTGGCCATACTTTGGTGATGGGTGTCCATGCTTTGTTGTTGCATGCAGGGCTTGGTGTTGGGATGGGTGGGTTGTGATGTTGGGACATTTGTGAGGAGTTGGAGTGATGGGGGTGAGGGTGAGGGTATGTGATGGCATGCAGGTAGGGTGGGGGATGTAATAGTTAAGATTTGACTTACCAGAGTCCATTCCTCCATCTACTCCTGCGAGGCCCTCAGGATGCAGAATCGCCAAGACCTGCTCCTCCCATGTTGTTAGTTGTGGGGGAGGAGGTGGGGGTCCGCTGAACCGCAAGGTGGTGTCTTGAGACCACGGAATGCACCTTACCCTGCAGGTCGTTCCACCTCTTCCTGATGTCATCCCGATTTCTTGGGTGCTGTCCCACTGCGTTAATCCTGTCCACTATTCTGCGCCATAGCTCCATCTTCCTAGCTATGGAGGTGTGCTGCACCTGTGATACGAACAGCTGTGGCTCTACCCAGACGATTTCCTCCACCATGACCCTGAGCTCCTCCTCAGGGAACCTGGGGTGTCTTTGCCGTGCCATGGGGTGGTGTGGGTGATGTGTGGGGTGGTGTGTGTAGTGATAAGTGGGGTGATATTTAGTGGTGTGTTGTGTGAGGTGCGTGGAAGTTATGTGGGTGATGGTATTGTGTGCCTGTGGATGCTTGGTAGTTGTTTGTGGTGTCTCTCTCTGGCCTTCTCTCTGTAATTGTGGTCATAGGGGTTTGTGGGTGATGTGGGCGTGTGTTTTATATTGTAATGGGTGTGTGAGAGTGGTGTGTGTATGTGTATCAGGTGTGTGTATTTTGAATTGTCCAATGTGGTTGTGTTTTGTAAATGTGTGTGTATTTTGAGTGCGGCGGTGTGTACCGCCAATGGAATACCGCGGTTGAAAGACCACCGTGTGGATTCATGTGTCGTGATAGTGTGGGCGTATTTCTGTTGGCGTGACAGTGGAGGTTTTGTTTTCGCCAGTTTATCACTGACCTTTGGTGTGGCGGACTTGTGTGGGTGTCTGAATTTTGGTGGAGTCTGTGCTGTGGGTCATAATAGCTGTGGCAGAATTCCGCGGCGGTGTGTTGGCGGTCTTCTGCACGGCGGTAAGCAGCATTTACCGCCAATGTTGTAATGACCGCCATAATGTTTAATATGAATGGTGGCCACATGGTCCACCATAATTCAAATGTAGACATTTTACAACTCATGTTATTTTCTCTGTTAGGCTTTAAATGTAGGTTACTTAATGCTAACTTCTATGCCACTAATATATTAATAAAACTTGATCTCAATCAGTCCCTCCTCTGATAGCACTCTATGGCATCACAACATTTATTTTCTCATTTACAATGAGACAACTCAAAACCTTGTAGCTTGACAACATACAGATCTAGGTTTGCGGTAATTGTCAATTCTCTTCATCGTCTGATAATATCCGTTTGTCATATTCTCTATTTCATTTCTTCCCTTCTCTGTTTAATCTTTACTCTGCCTTTTCCAGAATTTGTAAGCCTTGTAAAATCCAGGGGCCAGATGTAGCAAAGTTTTGCGAGTCGCAAATGGCCCGAATCGCTATTTGCGACTGTGCAAAATCGGAAATGGGATGCAAAAATCCAATTTCCGACTCGCAAAAAGCGATGCGAGCCGTTAGCGACTCGCAAAGATTGCAACCCCATTTTGCGGCCCGCAAATAGGAAGTCGCAATTTGCGAGTCGCAAACCATATGCAAGTGCAACTCGCAAATTGCGACTAGTCGCAAAAAGCCCAGTTTGCATGTCCCATTTACCACCAACTCAGAGCAGGTGGTAACCATTACCAAAGTATAAAAGGAGACCCAGAAGGCATCTGGGTTTCTCAAGATGGCGGAGATATACCTGATAGTAGTGAGGAGGAGAGTCCACGCAGCCCAGCAGAGGAGGAGGAGGAGCCAGAGACAGGAGAAGATTTACAGAACAAGGCAGACACTCTTCCAGCAAACTGAGGAAGCGATATACGACAAATTCCGCCTTTGCAGCGCAGCCATACTAGAATTAATTGAATTACTAAAACCACAGCTAGAACGCCAGACGCTGCGCGGCTGCGCCATCCCTACGCATGTGCAAGTGCTATGCTCACTGCACCTCTTGGCCTCAGGGAGCTATCAGGGGGTCATTGCTGTGGCAGGTGGGGTATCTCAAAGTGCACTGTCAAGGTTCCTCAGGGCATTCCTAGATGCCATACTCACACACGTCTCACTTCATATACCTACCCAGGAATGAGGCAGAAATTAACAGCACCAAGCTGCAATTTTACCGGATTGCCAACTTTCCCCATGTCATAGGGTGTGTAGATGGGACACATATTCAAATATGCCCCCCTGCAAACCTGGAACATCTGTTCCGCAACAGAAAGTGTACCCACTCACTCAATATTCAGGTTGTTTGTGACGCCCACTATGTCATCACCGACATTGTAGCGAAATTTCCAGGCAGTACCCATGACTCCTACATTTTTAGGCACAGTGGGATACACCAACGCCTGGAACGTGGGGAGTTTGGAGACGGATACCTCCTAGGTAGAGCTGCATACACCTCGTAGACATACACACAGGTCACTGTGCACACCAACCTGGACTTTCTAACAGTGTAATGTTTGTGCCCAACAGGTGAGAGTGCATATGCTCTACGGCCATGGATTATGACTCCGTACTTAACACCCAGCAATGATTCCGAGAGGCGATACAACAGTGCACATAAGAGGACCAGGAACATAATAGAACACACCTTCGGATTGCTGAAAGCAAGGTTCAGATGCCTCCACCGCAGTGGAGGTGCCCTCCTGTATACCCCCATTACAGCATTCAAAATTGTTGTCGCATGCGCCATCCTGCACAATATTGCCACCCGACGTGGGCTACCTCTCACCCCTGCAGACCCTGATTCAGAGGATGATGAGCAGGAGCAACCACATCGTCATCATGGGGATCGGAGTATAGCAAATCAAGGCAGACTGAGACGGGAACACATCGCAACCCAATACTTTGGAAGGTACGTGTCAACTTCAACCATACTCACCTATTGACCAAACACTCCATTTGTTAAGTGGAACAAAAAAAACTATTTAATATGTGCAGAAATTCAACTATTTACAATTACTAACTGTTCATGAACATCAAAAAGCAAACCATGCATGGGGCACATTTGTGTCATGTGCCCCTACATCAGGGACAGGGTCCAGTCTATGTCCTACGGCGGCCTCTGCAAGCCTGGCTGGTCCCAGGTTGTTCTGCAGTGCTCTGCCTGGTACTCCCACTCCGGAGCACCCTAGTATCAGTGGCAGAGACACTGCTCACTGTAGAGCCCTCTTCGCTGTCCTGGGGTGTGTCCCCTGTGCTCCTGGACAGATGCCGTGCCTCCATTAAATCGATCACATGTGTGATCCGGCCCAGGCCTCTAGCCACATCCCCTGCAAAGTGGCCCATTTCTACTTGGAGGCCAACTGTCCTTCTCGACAGGCCAGTGGTGTTAACTGCCAGTCTGCCAATTGATGTGGCCATCCTGTCAAGCCTCTGTAGCAGCTGATGGTCCCTGCGCCGCCCACCCTCGCCCTGTGACAGTAGTCCTGCCACCAGTTCCCTCATGGACAGGGCTAGGTCCCCAGTGTTTGTGCCAATCACGTCCAATTGGGAATGGAGCTGCTGCATGCTGGCCTCATTGCTCCTCACAAAGCGGTGCAGCACCCCACTAATACGCCCTAACATATTGTTCTGCAGGCGCTGACCACGGAGCAGCTGTGCCTGGGTGTTGGTGGTAGATGGACGGCCGGACTCAGCCTGCAGCCCTGCTCTCCTGAACCTGCGTCGCCTGCGCAGCGGTGGATGCCCTGTGTGCTCTACTGTGGCACTCCTGCCTGTTGCTGGCGCAGCCTCCTGAACCACTGTTGCAGCAGGTGTTGACATCACAGGGATGGTGTTGGTCGTGCAGGTGGGAGTGGTGGCAGCTCCTGTGCTGTCCTCATGGGGCTGGCTGCTGTGGCTTGTGGTGGTGTCTTGTGGGAGACCTGTGGGACATGGGGAACAGACTGTCAGTGTCTACTATCTGTTGCACACTTCCTAATAAACATTTGCCTATGAACTGCCTACTTGACTACATTTCCCATAATGCATCATTCTGGTGTTTGCTACCCTGTAATGGAACTATCTTGGTTGTGCATGTCCCTGTGTACATGGTGGGTGGGGGTATGGCATTGATGGGGGTACAGGCATATCACATGGTACTCACTGGTTGATGTAGTGGGCTCAGAGGTGTCCAGATCTCCTATTCCTGTCACTGCCTCCTGCTCCAGGGTATCCTCCACCCTTTCTTCCAGGGGTGTGGGTGGTGTTACGGATGATGGTCCCCCTCCTGTGCCTCTAATCTCCCAGAGCCTTTCTGCAACCCTCTCCTTGGTCCGGGAGCGGAGGTCATACTACCGTTTTTTTATCTCTTCCACACTCCTGTGGCTCACCCCCAGGGAGTTCACTTTTTCTTGGATCTCCAGCCAGAGTTGTTTTTTGGTTGCTTCTGGCACATTGAGGGCTGCCTTTCCAAAGAGATCATCATAGTGCTGACACCATTCTTCTGTCAGCACCTCCAGCTCCTTCTCAGAAAATTTGAGTTTTCTTTTTCTTGGTGTTTCAGCCATTGTAGCTGCTGTTCCTCCTGTTGGCTGTGCAGCAGTTTAAAATGGGTGTGGTCCTCCCTCCTCCCAGGTGTATTAGTAAACTTCCTGGCTGTGATGTCATCATCATGTGCCAGGAAGTGTTTCCAGAGTGTTCTGGAGTGGTTTCTGGAGTGTTCTGCAGCACCTGCAATCAATTTACATGGTACTCGCAATTTGCTACACCCACTCGCAAATTGCGAGTTCGTTTTTTTGCGCGGTCGCAAACAGCGACCTCGCAGACAGCGGACTCGCTATCTGCGTTGCGACTCCGGCAAATTGTACACGGACATTGTACCTGCATTCCTATTAGCGACACGCAATTTGCGAGTCGCACATGCTCGCAAATTGCGAGTCGCTAATTTTTTTGTACCTACATCTGGCCCCAAGTGCACAAATAATGCACACTGTCAGAATCAATAAAGCTTTCAGGATCATTTACACAATACCATTTCCCAAGTTCCCAAACCAAGATCCTACCTTTGTGAATCCTTCACCTATTGTCTCCCAAACATTTGTCTGCTTCAGGTAATTTAAGTCATTTTTCAGACTTGTCAAATTAGATAGGTATCTCCCTGCTGTTATCGGGTATCAGGAATATAGGTGCAGCAGTGCTGTGACTTTAAAACTCGTCAGACTCCGCCTTCCGCTGCTAAAAGGATGTCTAACACAAGGCGATTCTGCAAAATCATAGACCTTGCCACAACCATTTCTGTGTCCAAAAGGAGCATAGCACCTGAAAAATCAGTTGACATCTTAGCTATAATCATTGACAACTTCCTTATCTTTAAGCCATTCAAGATCACACCTACTGATGGAATAAAAGCTCCAAAAATATTTCCTGTAATCGCTGAACTACATGGCCCTATTTTAAATTTCATTTCAGGTCTCTCAGTCCCTGCTGGATTGTCAATGTTGTCTACTTGGTAGATTTTTGGAAAAAACACTCGTCTTGTAATAAGCATTCTTACCACAGATGTAATAGACACCAGGTATAGCCAGGTCTTGTCCATTTAGCATAAACTCCCATACCTTCTTAAACAAAAACATGTCTGCATTCACTCATTCCTACTAACTTACTGTCAGTTTTTGATTGAGGCCTATATATACAAAGCTTCCCTACATGTTGTCAATATAAAGCTAAGCATCCTTTTGCATTAGGTGTGTTGTGAACTGTTTTCTTCTTGGAAACTATACCCTTATGTGTCTTTTCTTTCATTGCTTTTCTTCTATCATCTACTTGATTAATAAACTCCTTTTCTACTTGTGTAAGAAGACATGTTAAATTATTCTGGTGTGCATATGTGGTTCCAAAGGTCAGTGGAGGTTCAAAGAATCCTCCTACTATACCTATGTTCTTAGCCTTTGCAATGCTGCTCAAACGCTGATTAATGTGTGTTAGACTTTTCATCCTTGGCATGGTGTCTCTTAACTTTTTGCCTCTGTTACCCAGGTTGAGGATGTGTGTTGGACTCTGATTTTACTGTTTTTGTTACTCTGGGCACTTTACCACTGCTAACAAGTGCTAAAGTGCAAGTGTTCCTTTACAAAATGTGTATGTAATTGGCTTATCCATGATTGGCATATTTGATTTACTAGTACGTCCCTAGTAAAGTGCACTGGAGGTGCCAGGGCCTGTAAATGAAATGCTACTAGTGGGCCTGTAGCACTGGTTTTGCCACCCAAATAAGCAGCTCTGTAATCATGTCTCAGACCTGCCATTGCAGGGTCTGTGTGTGCAGTTTTAACTGTAAATTTGACTTGGCAAGTGTACCCACTTGCCAGGCCTCAACCTTCCCTTTTCTTAGGTAGGCCCTAGGTAGCCCCAAGGGCAGGGTGCAGTGTATGGTTAAGGTAGGACATATAGGGGGTCATTCTGACCCCCGCGGGCGGCGGGAGCCGCCCGCCTGGAGGGAGCCGCCATATGGCCGCTCCGCGGTCGAAAGACCGCGGAGGCCATTCTGGCTTTCCCGCTGGGCTGGCGGGCGACCGCCAGAAGGCCGCCCGCCAACCGAGCGGGAAACCCCTCCCCACGAGGAAGCCGGCTCCGAATGGAGCCGGCGTAGTGGGTATGTGCGACGGGTGCAGTGGCACCCGTCGCGTATTTCAGTGTCTGCAAAGCAGACACTGAAATACAAAGTGGGGCCCTCTTACGGGGGCCCCTGCAGTGCCCATGCCATTGGCATGGGCACTGCAGGGGCCCCCAGGGGCCCCACAACACCCCATACCGCCATCCTGTTCCTGGCGGGCGACCCGCCAGGAACAGGATGGCGGTATGGGGTGTCAGAATCCCCATGGCGGCGCAGCAAGCTGCGCCGCCATGGAGGATTCTGCAGGACAGCAGAAAACTGGCGGGAGACCGCCAGTTTTCCTGTTCTGACCGCGGCTGAACCGCCGCGGTCAGAATGTCCTGAGGAGCACCGCCAGCCTGTTGGCTGTGCTCCCGCATCCCCGGCCCCGGCGGTCCTTGACCGCCGGGGTCGGAATGACCCCCATAGTAATGTGTTGTATATGTCCTGACAGTGAAATATTGCAAAATTTGTTTTTCACTATTGCAAGACCTGACCCTCTCATAGGTTAACATGGGGGCTACCTTTAAATATGATTAAAGTGTAGATTCCCGTTGGGAGCGGGTGGACATGTGGAGTTTGGGGTCTCTGAGCTCACAATTTAAAAATACATCTTTTAGTAAAGTTGATTTTAAGATTGTGTGTTTGAAAATGCTACTTTTAGAAAGTGGGCATTTTCTTGTTTATACCATTTCTGTGACTCTGCCTGTTTGTGGATTCCCTGTCTGGGTCGGTTTGACAGTTGGGCTGGTTGCACCTCACACTAGACAGTGACACAAAGGGAGCTGGGGTTTAGACTGCATATCCTGATGAGCCATCTGTGCTAGGAGGGAGGGAAGGAGTGGTCACTCACACCTGAAAAGGCTGTGCCTGCCCTCACACAATGTAGTCTCCAACCCCCTGGTGAGTGTCTGGGGCATGGCCTGGGCAAGGCAGGATTTCACATTCAAAAGAGACTGTACTTTGAAGTAGGCCTACTTCAAAGGAGAAATTGGGTATAAGAAGGGTACCCAAAACCACGTGAAGTAAGAGGAACCTCTGCGTGGAGAAGAGCTGAAGAGCTGAGGAAAATTGTTGACCTGCCTGCGACTGTGCTTTGTGGAGCTATGCTACAGTTGCTGCTTCTGCCTCAGCAAGGGGACAAAGACTGGACTTTGTGGTATATTCCTTCTTGAGAAGGACTCTCAAAGTGCTTGAACTGAGCTTGCCCCCTGTTCTGTAGTCTCAGGGCCATCAAAGACTTCCCTTACCAGCACCTGGACTCTCTGCTGAGACTCCTGCCCTGACAAGTGGCGCCCTATCCAGTCCCTGGGCCCTTGAAAGGAAAGCTGGTGAAAATTCAAGGAAACGACTTCGGACGACTCCAGACCGACGCCGCTGCTGAATCCGGTGACGGCACCTGCAACCGACTCCGTGATCTTCGCTGGAACGCGACGACCTTCGCAGGCCCGACACCGCTTCAACCCCGCTGAAGTCCGCAACTCCGTGGAAGTCACTGCACCACATCGTGACATACGCTGCTCGAAGTGCACGGATTCAACATTTTGCAAGGACGCCGCGATCCCCGAATTCGCGCATCGGCTTGTTTTCACTCTTCATCAAGGTACTGTACCTGGGGGTCTGCGTGACTTGGTGGCCGGCGCCGTTGGTGTCGGATTGTTGGGAATGACTTCGTCATGACACCGTGTTAACACCTCATTGAAGCATTTTGTGCTTCTAAGCGCTGTTTTTGAACTTAATCTTTAGAAATTCATAACTTGACTTGTGTATGTCGGATTTTTGTCATTTTGGTCTTGTTTTGTTCAGATAAATATTTTCTATTTTGCTAAACCAGTGTTCCGTTATTTGGCATTTTGTAGTGTTACTGTGTGTGTTGGTACAAATACTTTACATCTAGCACTCTGAAGTTAAGCCTATTGCTCTGCCAAGCTACCAAGGGGGTAAGGAGGGGTTAGCTGAGGGTGATTCTCTTTTACTCTGACGAGAGTGAGGGTCCTTGCTTGAACAGGGGATAACCTGACTGTCAACCAAAGACCCCATTTCTAACAATGTGAACAAAGAGAAAACTAATTGGAATAGAAGTACTCAATGTACTCTTGTTTGCACAAACGTGTTAATAATAAACTACAGCTAATGCCATAAGTTAGTGGTAAGCTATGATATGTGATCTCTTCTTGTACTGACAAAGGAATTTGTGTACACACATGACAATCATGCACATTCATTGTGTCCACATACTCATACAGCAAACTATAATAAACATTGGAAGGCAAGATCTCCCTTTGTGTCATCTAAATGAAGCAATCTCTCATCCTTATAGAACTTCTCCTGCTTGGATGTTATCATTCTCTGCACTGGGGTTACTATGTTTTGCATCTCTCCTTTCACTGAAACACTCATTCCCACAATCAATAAAATACATGCAATCATACATACTGTAATTTAACCAATGCATACATTTTTACATTTACTGTGTTTGCCCTGTCCAAGATTCATGGCTGTTGTAGAATCAGAGGAGAAAACAAATAAAATAAAAATAAAAGCAAAGTGAGCAACATCAAAAACAGCAGCTTTTCAAAGTTTCTGCATTATTTGCAGCAGTTCTCGATCTTCAATAAAGTTCTTCAAGATTCAACAAATAGCTCTCAAAAATAGTTTCAATGTTTGTTCTCAATAGGAAACAGTCTGATGATTGCTTATGGTCCCTTCGAGATTGTAATGTCTTTGTTGATCAATTGGCAAGGTTCTTTCAAAACTCAGTTCAAATGCAATTTCAGTTTCCAGAACGTTCAATTTAATTCTCACGGTCAAAACAAAAGGCCATAAACTCGTTCTCCCATTCATTTGTGACAAGGTAGATCCATTCAGGTGAAGAGTCTCTGTGACTTGGCACTCTTTTCCTTTTCGTTCTCCTTACAGAATCATCTTCATCTTCACTCTGATTTGACTCTTTGACTGCTCCTGTTATTGATGAGAATTTATCAGCAACCAGCTCATGTGTAGCTGCAGGCCATTTATCTCCTTTCACAGTTCTCTTTTCAGGTGCAACTGCATTCAAAACATTTGGTGTACTGGCAGGAATCAGTTGACTTTGACGTTGCTCTCGTGTCTGCATGCAGGCTGCTTGCACCTTCACCACTTTGCATGATTTCTGGTTTAGCCACTTGTTGCATCCTCACCTCTTGGTCAAGACGTACTCCTTCATCAGCATTTGCTCTTGCAGGATAAGACTCTTTGTTTTCAAGAGGACATGGAACTTTGCTCATGTGGCTTTAGTGGATCAAGTTCGGAAGACCAGTACACTTCACAGCTGTTGTCGTCACAAAGTAAACTTGAAACAATCCTTTCCACCTTGGCTCCAGGCAAGTCCTCCTGACGTGCTTCTTGATTAGAAACCAATCACCAGCTATTGAGCTGTTATGCTGTTCTTAAGCTATTTGAACTGTTGCTGCTTCATTCTGATGAGACAAGGAGCGAACCACATCAGCCAGACCTTTGCAATATTCCAGCACTAAGCCATCTGTTATAGTCATAAATGCATTCCCAAGTACTGCTGATAGCCTCATCGTACGAACCATAAGAATCTTGTGGGGGAGCCAGACTCCCGATTTGCCTATGTGTCTCAAGTTAACCACTGTGCATTTCCCTACGTTCTTTTTTTTGGCATGTGACACATCTGTGGCAGACCGCTTCTGCAATCAATCTAAATCTGGGTTTGTACAGTGTCTGTTGGAATGTGTGAATTGTTACATCTCTCCTGAGATGACCCTGAGCATGATAATACCTAGCCATTGAATTTGTCAAACAATATGGCAACACACCCTTCCATTCATTTGAAATCCAGACATCATCTCCCGCTCTTTGAACACAACCTGCTTTTACCCAACCTCTATATTCGTCCTCTGTTGCCTCTTCCTGTAATCTCTTAATTTCATCCTAGGTATCAACCACTGACATCAGGAAATTTAGATTTGTCACATTGGTGTCACTTCCACCACCCCATTCTTCATAGAAGGCAATGCAGTGAAGCGCACAATATTTGACAATTTGGTCAGCATAGGCATTGCTCAGTGATACATAATAATTCGACTTCTGGTGGGCTATACACTTTACAACTGCAATCCTCTCAAGTAACTGTAAAGCATTCAACAAATTATGAATTCTTTCATCATTTCGATTGGGTGCCATAACTGCCCGAAGTCATGCATAACAACAAATCGGTATTGACTATCTGTGAATATTGTCACTTTGAGCTGCTCTGACACGCCTCATTCTCTTGAAAGAGCAACCAATTCGGCTAATTGGGAAAAAATGACTCTTTGAAGCCATTAGGCTTTGACCACTTCTGAGAGGGTGCAAACTGCATAACCATCTCTGAGATTACCTTCACTGTCTCCTAAGCAGGAGCTGTCAACAAATACAACTTAGTCATTCTCCTGTAAAGGAGTATCCTGAATATCAGATCTGGATTTGGTGCACAGTTCAGTAACATCAAGGCAGTCATGCTCCAGTTCATTAAGAACATTTGAATCATTAACATTGACTGGCAATAATGTGACAGGGTTCAGTATGGCACACCTCTTGACTGTCACATGGCTGATCCCAGGATCAATAACTCATAATGGGTAAGACGGGCACTGGTCAGATTTTGGATTTGGATTTTGGACAGGTTTTGGATCTAGTCAAAAGTATGTCAAATGAATGTGGGACAAAAACAATTAAAGGGTGTCCCATCACAATGCCTTCACATAGGCCTATACTTACACCAGTGGTAGCCACAGCCTCTAACCAGCCAGGCAAATCAGTAGAGACAGGATCAAATGTGGTGGAAAAATATGCAACTGGCCTGTTTGTTCCTCCATGCGACTTCGTTAAAACCAAAAGAGCGAAACCACCATGTTCATGACAAAACAGTGCAAAATGTTTCCTGTAATCAGGCATTTCCAAGGCTGGAGCTCTGCACAAAATGTCTCTCAACTCATTGAAAGCTTTCCTGCACTCCCCAATGAAAAGGACTGGGTCTGTGACTTATTTGTGTGTCAATTTGTGCAGTTGTTTGGAAATTACTGAAAAAGTTGGGATCCATTGGCAACAGTAGCTCACCATGCCCATAAACATTCTGACATCTCTCTGCGTAACTGGGGGATTCATTTGCATAATTTCTGCAACTCTTTCTTGGGACACTTTTCTTGCACCTTTCTCAATTTGGTGACCCAAATACGTTACTTCTTTCTGGCAATACTGTAACTTAGCAGGGGAAACCTAGTGTCTGTTTTCACCCAAATGATTCAATAACGCTATAGTATCTTAGGAAAGATCCTTGCGAACCGCTTGCTCCTGTTGATGTCAATGCTGGTTCACGAAGACCAGTCGGGTTTCATTCCCGGTCAAAGCACCTTTGTAAACATCAGAGGTCTCATATGACTTATGTCAGATGCCCCAGACTTAGACTATGGACGAGTAGCGGTGTCCCTTGATATAGAGAAGGCATTTGATACCTTGGGCTGGCCTTTCCTGCTGGAAACATTGAGCCGCATGTGGTTCAGGAAGGTATTCATGCGGTGGATTAACATACTGTACTTCGACCCTACTGCCTGGGTTAAGACAGGAAGTATAATATCAGAACGCTTCCCTGTTGGGAGGGCCACAAGACAGGGATGCCCACTATCGCCGCTATTATTTGCCTTAGCGATCGAACCTTTGGCGGCACACCTACGATGTAGGGATCAGGAATGAGGGATACCTGACAGTAATAGAGCGTTTCCCTGTAAGCGGATGATGCTTTAGTATACCTGCATAATCACACAGCCTCACTTCCGGGACTAGTACAATTGTTGAATACATTCAGAGACCTATCGGGCTTACACTTCAACTGGTCAAAATCCTGTCTGTTCCCACTGACATCGATCCAGCTGGATCGCCAATCTAACACCCCGATACATGGGTTACCGTGGTTGCATAGCACTTTTAAATACCTGGGCATACAAATATACCATAACACAGCTGACCTCAGGGAGGGAAACTTAGGACGGGTGCTCAGGCCCACCAGAGGCTCCCTACTATTCTGGTGCTCACTACCGCTGTCACCAATGGGGAGGGTGGCGATTGCTAAGATGCTTATACTTCCATGATTGCTTCACCATTTTTCTGCTCTGCCACTGATAGTACCCCGAGTCTTCTTCACTTCACTAAACAGCCTATTGACTGACTTGGTGTGGGGACATGGACGTTGGCGAGTAGCACTTACCGATACACACCTACCGCTAGTGCAAGGTGGCCTGAGCACTCCAAATTACGAGTTATACTACGCAGCTGCACAGATATATTGGACCTGGCGTTGGCTTCAGGACCCCCCGAATGCTGAAACTAAGATAATACAGTCTAATTTAGGCCACACTAATGTGCTACAATGGCTTACAGATCACAGCAGCCCCTTAGGTCAACAAAATGTACTGATGGCAGTGGCTCATTGGTGCTGGGGTTGTTACATACTGGAAAGAACCCAGAACATACCATACTTGCCAAGGCTTCCACTACTGGCCACCCCAGGGATCAGGAAGGTGGCCGGACAACACAGGCTGTCATTGTGGCCCGCAAAGGGCATACAGACAATTGGGGACATATTTATAGAAGGACGCATCATGATTTATGCTGAAATTATGACTACACTTGACGTAGAACGGGGATGGTTCATAACGTATGGGGCACTACAGCAACTTGTGCGCTGCACATGGTGCTGCGGAAACGGGGAACCCCGACCTCCCCCCTCCTGCTTGACCTACTACTAGACCTAGGTGCCCACTGTGGTACATCTCGAATATATGCCCTTCTACTTGGCAGTCCAGACATAGCTCAAACGAAAGCAAAGGTGAGATGGGATAAGGTCCTTTCCGCACCGCTGACTCTGCAGACTTGGTGCACCGCACTCAACAAGACTCAGGCAGTGTCACATAACCCCAGATTCCGCTATACGCAATGCAACTACCTTCATCAAACATACCTAACCCCACATCGACTCCAGCGCAAGTATCCCCACACTAGCCGGGAATGCCCCAGATGTGGTGACTCCGACGCCACATTCTACCACATGACGTGGGAATGTCCGCCGGTTCTACGGGCCTGGCACACCATTACTGCACTAACTGCGGAGCTGCTAGAATTCCCATTCTCCCCCACACCACACTCTTGCCTGCTTGGGATTCGCCAAAGGACTAGGAAGAATAAACAGGTGCATAAGTGCATTGACGTAGCATTTGTGCTGTTTAAGCGCCTTTTGGCGATGCAGTGGAAAGCACCGTCCACTTCAGACATACATCGTTGGTCGCGCGACCTGTTGAAGTGGGCAAGAGCGGAAGCACAGGTATTGCACTCCCTCCGGGATAAGGGGCTGATAATTAAAGGGTTGGATATGTGGGACACTTTCGTCTCCTCAATCGAGACTAAAGATGATACTCGACCCCCATGAAGCCACGAACAACATAAGACAAACATACACCTTGTGCATCAGATTCATCGCATAGAGGATATGACCACATGCACACATATGGGGAGTAACCCTGACACAATGCACTATACTCCACATTCCAAGTACTCACAGATTCAACCAGAACACTATAAGAAACTCACCTGGAGCCTAACACAACACAGCCACTGCTGGCACCCACACTAGGCAGCATATATGCAAAGGGACAGTGGGAAGCGCGTATTCACCATAGTCCTTTACGACATACCTGGGCAAACACAACATGTGTGGTGCCGGAGCACACAATGTGATATGAGGAACCCACACTTCCACCAGAATTATGACCGGTTACTATCAAATATCAATCGTCACAATATCAATGACTGAAGTATCTGGCTACCCGAGATAAGTGGGAGTCAACGGGTGCCCCTTCCCATCTCCCAGCCGTCCCGACCCACTTACATCACCACCAGTGATTACCCTTAAGTGATTATATAGCTCCCCGCCTCAATGTTCATATCTTGTATGTTTTGTTTTGGGTTTTATGTTTGTGTTATTGTACACCAAATAACAATAAAAAAGATTTTTTTTTTAAATCGCTATGGTATCTTGTCTTCAAGCTTCCTGTGTGTTGGATGCAACCATCAGGTCATCAATGTACTGCACTAAAGTAGACTGAAATGGCATGTTCAAAGACTCTAAGTTCTTCATCAGGATCTGATTAAAAATGGAAACCCCCGTGCAGTACGACACCAGGAATACACACAGTTGCCGAATCGGAATGAAAAGAGGAATTGACTATCCTCATGCAGAGGCCCTGAGAAAAATGCCTGTGACAAATTGATAACTGAAAACCATTCTGCTTCACTTGTAATCTGAAATAAAAACACTGCAGGATTTGGCACTACAGGATACCACAATTTCATTCACCTTTCTTAAATCCTGTACTATGCAATATTTTCCATTTGGCTTTCACAAACCCATAACTGGAGAGTTACATGGGCTACCCATCACTTCGTTTAAAACTCCTGGTTCAACAAAATCTGCAATTACTTGGGTAATACCTTCAATCACCTCTGGAGTCATGTTATATGGAGGTGTTCTGGGGAATCTGCATTTGGCTTTATAGTCACTTTAACTTGTTCAACACCTTAAAGAAGTCTAATATCTTTTCCAGAGAGATCACAAACTCTCAGTGTTACTGTCTCCTGCAATTCATCAGGCAGGTCTTTAACTGTCAAGGCAGGAAACAATGTAAGGAGAGGATACATCTCATCAGTTTGACTGGAAGTCTTATCATTGTTATTGGTTTGAATTGATATCCCTTCATATGTACAAGTAATGGAACATTTTAATTTGCATAACTAGTCTCTTCCTAACAGACTCACAAGACTTGAATCATAATCTACGAATCTGTGCAAATCCTCAAAGGTTCCTATTTTAACTGAAATGGGCTCTGTAATGGGGTTTACCAAATGCTGGTTTGCTACTCCTACAACTTGAACTGACCTTCCTGAAAGGGGCACATTATGGACTTCTGCAGATCTGGCAATGGAAAGAGTTGCTCCAGTGTCAACCAGGAATGAAACATCATGACCCATGACACTCACATTCACATAAGCACCACGCTGATCTACCTTCAGTGAGGCAGCCAACACACATTCTTCCTCTTTTGAACTCTCACTCATGTATTCTTTACTCATTTCATCATCAGTGAAATCAATCAATAGGTATTGTGTGATTAACTGACTTACATTTGCATTTGTTCTTTAGTTCACTTTCTCCTGAGGAACCATTACCTTTTCCCGTGCCATCGGAGCTTGTGGTATCTGCATTCGTTGTGGGGCTTGAATCAGCTGTTGGGTAAATTGTACTTGTTACTGGGGAAACTGCATTTGTACTGCTCCTATGGGAACATTCATATTTTGATTTCAGGGCCTTTTAATTCTTTGATCCTGAAATTGACTGCTGTCAACCATCTGTACAACACCACCACCTTGCTCCAAATTATTTACATTACTGAAGGGACACTCCCATTTCCAATGTCCGACATTGTCACATGCATGACAGGGAATCAGTTTCTTTATGTTATAAACATCAGCCACATTTGAATTGGGATCTACTCGAATTCCACAACCTCTTCCTCTATTCTGAGGTACCATATTTCCTTGCTGTTGTGTTCCCTGCATTCCTCCTACATTCACTATTCCCTGCCATCACTGCATACCTGCCGATTGGGCAGACTTGATTTCATTACCATTGCCTTTGCCTTAACATTTTCTGCTTCAGCTCAATTTCATCACTACAATATTTTGCGTACTGCAACAACTTCATCAATCGGCTTTCCTTTCCAGCAAATCAAATTATTCCTAATCATATTACCAATTTCAGGCTTCAGTCCTTGAATGAATCTAAACGCAAAATTAATCATTTCTCTTGGTTCATTAATCTCTGTGTCACTGTACTGCTTTAAGGCTTGCAACAATCTCTCATAATAAGCATGAACAGACTCTTGTCTCCTGAGATGTCCTGTCAATTATTTGCCATTCAATATCTTTAGGGGAAACTCTAGTTTTCAGAAACTCAATCACCTTGTGATAAGTTTTCATCACTTCTTCAGATGTGCACCTGTTATTCCATACCTTGACAGCTCCCGCATTGGCCAATCAACACTCTGCTTAAACTCAACCCACAAATCTGCTGGAACCACAATCTCAAATAAAGTGTTCAAATCTTCCTATAAACACTTCACAAGCTTGACAAACCTCTCTGTTTGCTGGTACCATTCCACTGGTTTCTCCCTCAACTTTGGGTCAACATTTGTAAATGACAGTATGTCACTTCTGCTCCAAGGGACATGAACAAAATTCACACCAGAATTTCTCTTGTGGGCATCATTTTCACAGCTCCCTCAACCTTCTGTACATCATTTGAAAATGTAGTCGGCTTTTTCTTCTGATCTCTTTTCTTTGCCTATCACCTTCACATTTATCTAATTCTCCCCATGTTTGAGTGCTCTGAATCAACGCCTTAATGTGAATTTTAATTCCAGATGACCTCATGTTTGCAATGTCTCTCGAATCAAATTCCAATCTGCAACTCTTCTTAAACTGTTTGGATTTATTCATTTCGATTTCATATTTCGCTGCCCAATTAGTTAATTTCTCATAAACCTGTCCTGCTCGAAGAGTAACAACTTTGCACATGACTGGCAATTCGTTTTAATTGTAAGAATCTAACCTGTCCAATTCAAGTGTTCCCTCAATCATCTCATTTAATTCAAATTTTAATCTATCCATGGTCAATGTCTTTTCTCCCTCAGGCATGTTTCCTGGAACTGAGGCTCCACTCAAATTGTCTAACGATACAGTCAATTGTTGTGCTGATAACCCTTGCAAACTAATGTTATTACCTAGAGTTAGAGACTGTGGCTGGATACAGGATGTTCCCATAGCCTGCTCCTGAGCTAATACAGATGAACCTGTAGAGCATGGGGGACATGTCACATCAATCAGTGGACTCACTCTAACATATCTCTGATCGAACCAAAATAATTCATAGGGGTCATAACTGGCACAGTAGTGCTCAGTCTGTCCATTTCTGCATTAGTCCCAAAAAGTTAATTCATTGCTGATATTGGATGTGGAATCTGGGGACCACTCTCATGATTACCCTGGGCATATAACGGGACCACTGGACCTATGGTTACAGGAACTGTTAAGGCTTCTGGTCTTGACTAATTTGTCTGACTTAGCGGGAACATTACTCCTTTACTTTGGCCAGCCAATACTGTACCAAAAGCTTGATTTGACTGATTTGGGGCAACATTCTGCGGTGTCATTACTGGGGAATACCTAAACATTGACTGTCTCTGGTTCACTAGCTGTGCAGGTGTTTGTGCATTAGGTGTGGACTCAAAATGAGTCATTCCTGCTTTCTGAATTGGCTGTGGCATAACTAGGGCATTCTGAACTGTATTAACATTTGGAACTGTCAGATAAACTGCTGACACCTGTGTAACATTAGCAGTAGGTACGTTTGGAATCATCTGCAACTGGGGCTGTGGCAACACTTGGGACTACATTCTGACTTACTGATGCAACTGCATTATATGGTGGGGGATGATTCTGCAACAACTGAGTTATAAATTCATCATCTCAATCTCAATCACTCTCAACATCTGCTTTCCTTTTATTTTCACCCAATTTCTGTTCTGCATCTTCCTCAGATTTCTTTTTGGCTTTAGTTTTAACATTTCCATTGCCTTCCTGTGTAAATACTGGAAACAGGTTCACTGCATGTAATGTATCTGCTCTCCACATTCTGTGCTCTGCATCCCATCTAGGTTCCGCCAACATCTTTTCTACTTTCCTCATTTTTTTTTCAAATTTCTAAACCTCTTTCTTATCACAACTAATTCCCAGATAGCAAGTACTTCAAATTGTACAGGTCTAGGAAGGGGTTTTGACTCATACAACACACTCCTCAAATTCTCCAATATTCTCAAGTTAAAAGATTTGTAAAAGGGAAAAGCTAAAGTACCTTCCTCCTCAGTTATTTTGCACCATTGATATACCACAAAACATGCTGAAACTCCTCTCTCCCCCATTACCTCGAATGCTGGTGTACTCTCAAGTGGAGTAGGTTTGCCCTCTCTAACTAGAATAAAAATATCTCCTCTCTACCCAGTGCTGTAAGCTTAGAAAAAGTTCATTTTTACACAAATCAAATTCACAAACACAAATTCTACAAAATCAGAAAGTTTTTTTCAATCCCACAATCCCTTTCACACGTTGTTCTCAACCTATTGCAGCGCAGTCTTTTCCACCAATCCATGCGCAGCTTTTCGCACCGACTGATCATTCCCAGCGCGGACCAAATGACGTCACACTCACTTCACTCGTCATCTGCGACTCACTTTAGAGCCGTTTCATACACCTCTCACACAGAACCTAAATGCAAATATTGCTCACCATGGGTCGGACTCAAACGCTTAGGGGGTCATTACAACATTGGCAGTAAAAGCCGCTTACCGCCGTGCAGAAGACCGCCAACACACAGCCACGACCGCGGAATTCCGCCACGGTCATTATGACCCAAAGCCCGGGCTCCGCCAAAATCTAGACACCCACACAAGTCCGCCACACCAAAGGTCAGTGATAAACTGGCGATAAGAAATCCTCCACCGTCACGCCAACAGGAATACGCCCACAATATCACGACCCACGAATACGCACACATTTACAAAACACTACCACATTGGACAATTCGAAATACACACACCTGATACACATACACAAACCACTCCCACACACCCAATACAATATAAAACACACACCCACATCACCCACAAACCCCTACAACAACAATTGCGACTGAAGGCCAAAGAGAGACACCATCATCTACAAACGAGCATCCACAGGCACTCAACACCATCACCCACATAAAATCCACGCACCTCACACAACACACCACTAAATATCACCCCACACATCACCCACACCACCCTCTGGCACCGCAAAGACACCCCAGGTTCTCTGAGGAGGAGCTCAGGGTCATGGTGGAGGAAATCATCCGGGTAGAGCCACAGCTATTTGGATCACAGGTGCAGCACACCTCCATAGCTAGGAAGATGGAGCTATGGAGAAGAATCGTGGACAGGGTCAACGCAGTGGGACAGCACCCAAGATCACGGGATGACATCAGGAAGAGGTGGAACGACCTACGGGGGAAGGTGCATTCCGTGGTCTCCAGACACCACATTGCGGTTCAGAGGACTGGCGGCGGACCCCCACCTCCTCCCCCACAACTAACAACATGGGAGGAGCAGGTCTTGGCTATTCTGCATCCTGAGGGCCTTGCAGGAGTAGCTGGAGGAATGGACTCTGGTAAGTCAAATCTTTCACTACTTCATCCCCCACCCTACCTGCATGCTATCACATACCCCCACCCTCGCCCTCACCCCCATCACTCCTACTCCTCACACATGTCCCAATATCACAAACCACCCATCCCAACACCAAGCCCTGCATGCAACAACAAAGCATGGACACCCATCACCAAAGCATGGACACTGCACATACCCATACACCCCCCTAAACCATCATCACACAAGGTCCTACACAGGAATGCAAGCACTGAGGTACACGGTCACCCACCCATTGCACACCATGGCACACACAAATGCAATAATCATGCTTTTACACCCCTGCAGGACCCCTACCCAACGTCACCGGACAGGAGGGTCCAGACATGTCCACTCCACCCACAGAAGAGGCCCACAGTGATGACAGAAGCTCTGTCCAACTGGATCTAGACAACCAGCCCGGCCCATCTGGGACCTCGGGACAGTCGGTTCCCCTCACACTGGCACAAGCCACAACAGGGCTTCCCCCCTCTGGAAACACCAGCACAGCACCCACCCAGCGGGCCCATAACTCTGTCCCCAGGACACATCAAGCAGCAGCGTGTCCACCACTACAGGGAACCCAGGCTAACCCACCACCCCAACAATAACAGGGACCTGGGGGCAGTGGCAGTGGGCACACGGTTCAGGGGACAGAGGCCCAAGAACTCAGGGGAACTGGGAGGGCTGCTGTGCGACAGGGGGAGGACAGGCCCAGGGAACCCACTCTCCACGAGGCCCTCTCCAACATCAAGGGAGCCTACCACCATTCCCAGGAGACAATGGCAACGGTACTGGCCCAGGAGACCCAGCGGCTGCAGGAGGAAGAGTATTTGGGCTTCAGGGAGGAATTCAAATCCATAAATTCCACCATGGGCACCATTCTAGGGGTGCTGAAGGAATTTGTCAACACCAGGAGGGACACTGTGGCACAACAAGGGGCCCCTGACACTAGCCTGGACGATGAACAGCCCACCACCTCCGCCGGTGCTAGTGGACAGGAGGCACCGCCACAGGACCACCACACCAGCACCCCACCCCCTGCAGAGGGAGAACCACCCCACAAACGGTCCCTGAGATCCAGGACAAAGACAGAGAACGATGCCAAGACCCCTGCCAAGAAATGAGACCACCCTGATTGTCATCCATTTGTCCCACCTTGTCACCCTGTCCATCCTTAAACTGCCCCAGCTCCACTTCCTATGCCCCTTTGGACAATGCACCTGTGAGACTAATAGACTGGACTCTGCCTTGGACATTCCTCCACCATCACCCCTCACCATTTTACAACCCCCTCCAATATTGAGCACTTAAATAAACTCTCTTAAAGCACAAAACAATCTGGAGTCTGTTTGTGATTTTGAAATAGTGTATTAGCAATTACAGTGCCAAAATGCTCTTTCAAATGTAATGTCAACATACCTATGTCACACAGCTATAGTCCATGAGGAAACAAAGCAGATGTCACACAGTGGGACCCACATCTGTGAAATCGTAAGGGAAAGTGACAACTTAGAGACCATTCACTGGGTGAAAATGACAGACAGTAGAGAGGCATTAGATTTAAATTAGATGTAGCAGGCAGTGTTGTCTTCTTACCTGTGTCTCACTGGAAGTATTGCAGGATCCCCGTGTTCCTGTTGTCGATGTTCTCTTCTTCTGCTTCCTCGTCTTCACTGTCCACAGGCTCCACAGCTGCCACAACACCTCCATCTGGACCATCGTCCTGCAGAAAAGGCACCTGTCATCACAAAGCCAAGTTGTGAAGCATACAGCAGGCCACGATGGTCTGGCATACCTTCTTTGGTGAGTAGAATAGGGAACCACCCGTCATATGGGGGCACCGGAACCTGGCCTTCAGGAGGCCGAAGGTCGGCTCTATAATCCTCCTAGTTCGCCCATGGGCCTCATTGTAGCGTTCCTCTGCCCTTGTCCTGGGATTCCTCACTGGGGTCAGTAGCCATGACAGGTTGGGGTAACCAGAGTCACCTGCAAATGGCGAAGGACAAATGTTAGACACACACTAAGGTGGTCATTACAACCCTGGTGGACGGTGTTAAAGTGGCGGTAAGACCGTCAACAGGCCGGCGGTAAAAAATTGCAATTACGACCGTGGCGGAAACTGCCAACAAAGACAGCCACTTTAACACTCCGACAGCCACAGCGGTACAAACAAACAGCGTGGAGGTCACCGCCAACAGACAGGCAGAGGACAAAGTACCGCCCACAGTATCACAACCTTCCAATCCGCCACCTTTTCCGGGGCGGATTCATCGCGGACAAAAACACGGCGGAAACAGGACTTCGAAGGGAAAACGCTCACCTCTACACACCCCACGAGGAATCCGGATGCCATGGAACCAGAGCTGCAGATCCTGCCAGCCCTTATCTTCTTGCTCCTCTACCAGGAGCACAAACGCCAGCGGCGAAGACAACGGTGAGTACTGCACCTACGACACAGGGGAGGGGGAGGGAAAAACAGGGACACACACAGGCAACTTGCAACACCCCCACCCCCACCCTCAACCACGACAACACACACACTAATACAGAATGGTACATTATAGTTACACCCTCCAACCCCCCGGAAGAATGCAAAGACAAAAGAAAATGAGTGTAACCATTGTAATATATTAAAATCAAGTACGCAAAAATAAATATATACACTATAAGCAAAATATACACCAAGCTTAGTAGTCCAGGTAGTGCTCCAATTAAGTCCGTGGAACACTGGGCCCACACGGTATGGGCGAGGCCCACACAAGATCCCCGACAATGACGGAGAGAACACTGCAGGGGCATCATAGAGCAAGAAAACAGGCACCTCAGGGGGAGGGCAAGGGGGGCACCTCAGCCGGTTGAGTGCACGACGCCAAATCCATGAGAAAGCCACATGCCCACTGTTCCATCCTGGGGAGTGCAAAGCCACAGTCTCTCAAGTCTCTACAGTGGGTGGGTTGCCCACTGTTCCATCCTGGGGAGTGCAAAGCCACAGTCTCACAAGTGGATGACAGTCTCCACTGGTTCTGGAGGGGGCATGGTGCACAGAGTGCTTCATCCTGCTAAGGACTGAGGTAGTGGATGTGAATCTCCACTGGTTCTGGAGGGGGCAAGGTGCCCAGAGTGCTTCATCCTGCTCGTGACAGACTCAGTAGCGTCAGTGCCCTTGGCTCTCATGGGCCAGCGGTGCTTGTAGCGGCGGTGCCCTGTTCAGCAGTGCTTGTGGCGGCAGTGCCCTGTTCAACGGTGCTTGTGGCGGCGGTGCCCTGTTCAGCAGTGCTGGCGGTCCTTCATGGCCCAGCGGGGCTGGTGCTGGCGATCCTGTCTGGTCCAGCGGGGCTGGTGCTGGCGGTCCTGTCTGGCCCAGCGGGGCTGTTGCTGGCGGTCCTGTCTGGCCCGACGAGGCTGGTGCTGGCGGTCCTGTCTGGCCCGACGAGGCTGGTGCTGGCGGTCCTGTCTGGCCCAACGGGGCTGGTGCTGGCGGTCCTGTCTGGCCCAGCGGGGCTGGTGCTGGCGGTACTGTCTGGCCCAGTGGGGCTGGTGCTGGCGGTGGCGGTGGCCTCTTGGGCAGCAGGGCAGTTACTGGCAGTGGCCTCTTGGGCAGCGGGGATGATGGCTGTGGGCTCCTGGGCTGCAGGGCAGGTGCTGGCGGTGGGCTCCTCGGCAGCGGGGATGATGGCGGTGGGCTCCTCGGCAGCGGGGATGATGGTGGTCTTCTCCGCCGTGCTGCTCTTCCCAGACCTGCTGACTTTCTTGTGGCCCTTCCCCACCTTGGAAGGTGTCGCAGCTGACTCCACACTCCCACCTGTACCTCTGGGAGCGGCTTTGGTGGCTGGAGTCTTCCCCCTCTCCTGCCGGGCACTGGCCAACTTTAGATGCTTCACAGATGGGGGACTGTCCGTGCTGTGGCTCCGTGCCACACTGGCTGCCCTGGTGGCCGGTGCACTCCAGATTCCGGTGACTACAGGCACCACTGGTCACGGAGATGTTGTGGCTGAGGTGCTAGGTTGGGACCTGCAGAGTCGGCCCTAGGAGGCGGACAGGGTGGGGGAGGTGTGGGAAAGAGGTCACGGTTGGACAGGAAAAGTTTTTGGGAAACACTGGGACGGGTAGCTGGAGGGGGTTTGGGAGTGGAGGAAGAGGCTCTGGTTGTAGGAGGTGTTGGTTTGGTGACTTTGGGTGAAGGTGCATGCGCTGGAGGCTGTAGTGAGGTGGATGCCTGTTGGGTGGGTGTGTGCCTGCGTTTGTGTATCTTGGGAGGTGGCGTCACAGACACACTGGGAGAGGACACAGGGAAAGTATGAATGGCAGTGGGGGTGGTGACGCCACGTGAGCGGGGTGTGGTGGCGCGTGTGCTGGTGATGGCAGTAGCGGCTGTGGATGTAGTGCATGCAGGTGTGAGTGTAGATGAGACTGGGAGGGAGGAGGGAGACGAGGAGGAGGGGGACACAGTGGAGGCAGTGGATGTTGGTGTGTCTGCATGTGTGTGATGCTTGCGTGAGTGCCTGTGGGATGTGTGGTGCTTATGTTTGCCTGAGCTTCCCTTGTGTGTTGAGGTGTGTGCATGCTGGTCTGAAGGTGTGCGTGGGATAGACTGAGGTACAGGGGATTGGGTCTGGGTGGAGGAAGTTGGAGGGGGGAGGCTAGAGACAGGGACAATGGCTGCCATCAGTGCTGAGGCCAGAGTCTGAAAAGCTTGCTGAAGGGCCGCCTGACCAGAATGAATGCCCTCCAGGAATGCATTTGTTTGTTGCAACTGCCTTTCTACACCCTGGATGGCATTCAAAATGGTAGACTGCCCAACAGCGAGGGACCTGAGGAGGTCAATGGCCTCCTCACTGAGGGCAGCAGGGGTGACTGGGCAGGGCCTGAGGTGCCTGGTGCGAAGGTGATGTCCACCCTCCTAGGTGAGCGGGCACGGGGCAAAGGCTAAGGGGCTGCTGGGAGGGCGGCGCTAGCAGGGGGGGTGGCGGCTGTACCTGTAGATGCGGGGGCACAAATGTTGCCGCCACCACAAGGTAGCTCCCATCAGAGGACGAGTCCGTGTCACTGGTGTCAGCTCCTGTCCCCGCCTTGGAGCTCCCCTCGCCCTCCGTCCCACTGGTGTACTCCGACTCCGTTGTCTCGCCCTCCAGGGCCATGTGGGATGCAGTTCCCTCCTGCTCCGTTGCCACTGCTCCTCCGCCTGATGATGCTGATGCTCACAAGAACAGGGAGACCACAAAAAGGGGGGATGACAGAAGAAAGACATGTTGAGTGCATGCATTACTGCTACCGTTGGTGGACACGACAGACACAGAAGCCCCCTGCACAACGCCGTGCACTTGGCCTCCACTGTTCAATCCCTGGGACATGGCCTACAAGGCTATGGACGACATCTGCGCACATCGATTTCACAGGAGCCTGACTAGGTGTACTTGGCACTGTACACAGGTGGGGTGGGGTGCCACAGGGCCTGCCAGTACAAGGGAACCTTGCCTCCTAAACTCGCCCTGGTCTAGGGAAACCCACAGCCCACTTTCCCCAAACAGGCACCTCCACTGCGCGCAAAATCAGCAGAATGAGAGTGTACTCACCCCCTTGTGGCTGCTGTGATGCCCCCAAGCGCCCATCCAACTCTGGGTACGCCACCGCCAGGATCCTGAACATCAGGGGGGTCATGGTGCGATGGGCACCCCTCCCACGTTGGGAGGCCATCCCCAGCTGGGCCTCCGCCGTCTTCTTGCTCCAGCGGCGAATGTCCTCCCATCTTTTACGGCAGTGGGTGCTCCGTCTGTGGTAGACCCCCAGGATCTGGACATCTTTGGCGATGGCACGCCAAATATCTTTTTTCTGGTGGGCGCTGACCTACATGAATTGTACAGGGGGAAAAGAAAAGTTATTACCAAATGCACCGTCACAGTCATTGGCCCCCATCCCTACCCTTGCCATGATGCACATGCACTCACCGTCGTTTCCTGCACGCCTCAATCTCCCCACCCCCATCTTTCATCCACCCCACTCCACACAGGCATAGCCCATACAGCATGCCTTCAGTGTTTTTACCTGTTTGTCTGGAGGACCGTAGAGTAGCGTGTACTGGGGGAAGACCCCATCCATGAGTTTCTCCAACTTCTCCGATGTGAAGGCAGGGGCCCTTTCCCCAGTCACACGAGCCATTGTCTCTTCCAGACCGAGGTCACAGCAGCACTTGCAGTGTAGGTTCTCTCCTGTCGAAGATCAGGTATCGAGTGATTGAACAGATAGAAAATGGCGGTCACGTCCGCGGCGGTGCGTACCGTCACCGCCGGCATACATCGTCATTGGCTCCTGGGACCCATAGGGTCCAATGTTAACCAATGCAGGATTGTGCTGCGGTCTTCGACCGCCTACCGCGATGGTGTACAACGCCAGCGCAGTTACCTCACATCCCATTCTCCCACTTTACAGGTCAGGCAGCCGCCATTTCAGGGGCCCACGTGGCTTTATTTTTAACTGCGTCACACATACCTTGGCCTAGCCTTAACACACATACAGGCCAAATATCGGATTATGATTCGTGTACGGTGTAAGCTGTGTTTACGTACCTCTGAGTTGTTTGACTCTGTGCTCGCTGTTGTCCTTCATAGGCACCGTCCGCTGGAACATGTGAGGAGATGGCGGCATCCTCCGGTGTACAGACCACTGGTGGACCTGTCGACAATGGAGGAAGGACATGTGATCATCACCTACAGGCTTGATCGTGCCACAATCCTGGATCTGTGTGCCCAGTTGGAGCCAGATCTGATGTCAGCTATCCGCCATCCCACAGGAATCTCCCTTCAAGTGCAGGTGCTGTCAGTACTCCATTTCCTTGCAAGTGGGTAATTTCAAACAACAGTGGCCATAGCATCAGAGATGTCCCAGCCTATGTTTTCCAACGTGTTGTCCAGAGTGTTGTCTGCCCTGCTGAAACACATGAGGAGCTACATTGTTTTCCCTCAGGTGGAGGATTTGCCTACAGTGAAAGGAGACTTCTATGCCCTGGGACATATCCCCAACATCATAGGTGCCATTGATGGGACCCATTTGGCTTTGGTACCCCTCGCAGGAGTGAACAGGTGTACAGAAACCGGAAGAGTTATCATTCCATGAATGTGCAGATGGTGTGTTTGGCAGACCAGTACATCTCCCATGTTAATGCCAAATTCCCTGGCTCAGTGCATGACGCTTACATCCTGCGGAATAGCAGCATCCCTTATGTGATGGGGCAACTTCCTCCACCCAGACCCACACCCCTGTACCTGAGCCTATCCCAAGCACCCCATCAGACCAGCATGCACACAACTCAACACACAAGGGAAGCTCTAGCAAAAATAAGCACCACACATCTCACAGGCACTCACGCAAGCATCACACACATGCAGACACAACAACATCCACTGCCTCCACTGTGTCCCCCTCCTCCTTGTCTCCCTCCTCCCTCGCAGTCTCGTCTCCACTCACATCTCCATGCACTACATCCTCAGCCACTACGTCCATCACCAGCACACACACCACCACACCCTGCTCACGTGCAGTCACCACCCCCACTACCATTCACACATCCCCTGTGTCCTCTCCCAGTGTGTCTGAGGCCACCTCCCAAGGTACACAAACGCAGCCACACACCCACCCAACAGCCAGCCACCTCACGACAGCCTCCAGCCCATGCACCTTCACCCAAAGTCAGCAAATGTACACCTCCTAAAACCACAACCTCTTCCTCCACTCCCAAACCCCCTCCAGCTACCCGTCCCAGTGTTCCTAAGAAACATTTCCTGTCCAACCTTGACCTCTTTCCCCCACCTCCCCCACCCCTTCAGTCTCCTAGGGCCCGACTCTGCAGGTCCCTACCTAGCACCTCAGCTACAACATCGGTGGGACCAGTGGTGCCAGTAGTCACCGGATTATGGAGTGCACCAGGCAGCAGGGCAGCCAGTGTGGCAAGGAGCCACAGCAAGGACTGTCCCCCACCTGTCAAGCATAAAAAGTTGGACAGTGCCCGGCGGGAGAGGGGAAAGAAATCAGCCACCAAAGCCGCTCCCAGGGGTACAGTTGGGAGTGTGGAGACACCTGCGACACCATCCAAGGTGGGAAAGGGGCACAGTACAACCGGCAAGTCTGGGAAGATCAGCACGGCAGACAAAACCGCCAGCAGCCCGCTGCCCAGGAGACGACCGCCAGCAGCCCCGCTGCCAAAGACAGGACCGCCAGCAGCAGCCCTGCTGCCCAGGAGATGACCACCAGCAGCCCAGCTGCCAAAGACAGGACCACCAGCAGCTGAACCGCTGCCCAATACAGGACCGCCAGCATCTGAACCGCTGCCCAGGACACCGCCACCGGCTGAACCGCATCCCAGGACACTGCGCCAGCAGCACCGCAGGCCAGTGAGCGCCAATGATTCCGACGCTACTGAGTCTGCCACGAGCAGGATGAAGCACTCTGGGCACAAAGCCCCCTCCAGAACCAGTAGAGTATCACATCCACTACCTCTTTCCTTGGCAGGATGAAGCACTCTGGGCACAAAGCCCCCTCCAGAACCAGTGGAGAAAGGCATCCACTACCTCTGTCATTGGCAGGATGAAGCACTCTGGGCACAAAACCCCCTCCAGAACCAGTGGAGTATCACATCCACTACCTCTGTCCTTGGCAGGATGAAACACTCTGGGCACAAAGCCCCCTCCAGAACCAGTGGAGAAAGGCATCCACTACCTCTGTCCTTGGCAGGATGAAGCACTCTGGGCACAAAGCCCCCTCCAGAACCAGTGGAGAAAGGCATCCACTACCTCAGTCCTTGGCAGGATGAAGCACACTGGGCACAAAGTCCCCTCCAGAACCAGTGGAGAAAGGCATCCACTTGAGAGACTGTGGCTTTGCACTCCCCAGGATAAAGCAGTGGGCAAACCACCCACTGGAGAGACTTGAGAGACTGTGGCTTTGCACTCCCCAGGATAAAGCAGTGGGCAAACCACCCACTGTAGAGACTTGAGAGACTGATGCTTTGCACTCCCCAGGATAAAGCAGTGGGCAAACCACCCACTGTAGAGACTTGTGAGACTGTGGCTTTGCACTCCCCAGGATTGAACAGTGGGCAAACCACCCACTGTAGAGACTTGTGAGACTGTTGCTTTGCACTCCAGAGGATTGAACATTGGGCAAACCACCCACTGTAGAGACTTGTGAGACTGTGGCTTTGCACTCCCCAGGATTGAACAGTGGGCAAACCACCCACTGTAGAGACTTGTGAGACTGTGGCTTTGCACTCCCCAGGATCGAACTGTGGGCATGGAGCCCCCTCGTGGATCTGGCGTTGTGCACTCAACCGGCTGAGGTGCCCCCCCTTCCCTTCCCCCTAAGGTGACTGTTTTATTTCTAACTGATGCCCCTGCAGTGTTCTCTCTGTCTTGTTCGGGTATTGAGTGTGGGCCTCGGCCATGCCTTTTGGGCCCAGTGATCCACGGACTATGATGGTGGAATCCCTTGGACTTGTGTTCTTGGTGTATATAATTGTATATGGTATACATGTATACATTTGTAAATATTTTTGATGTATGTAATTGAATATATCGCAATTATTCGACTCATTTCCTTTTGTCCTTGCATTCTTCCAGGGGGGGTTAGGGTGTGTAACTGTTATGTATCAATATGTATTAGCGTGTGTGTTGTAGTGGGTGAGGGTGGGGGTATTGAGTGTTGAGTGTGTGTGTCACTGTTGTTTCCCTCCCCCCTCCCCTGTGTCGTAGGTGCAGTACTCACCGTGGTTTTCGCCACCGGCGTTCGTGCTCCTGGTAGAGGAGCAGGAAGATAAAGGCTGGCAGAATCTGGAGCTCGGGTTCCATGGCGTCCTGATTCCTCGTGGGTTGTGTAGAGGTGAGCATTTTCCCTTCGAAGTCCTGTTTCCACCGTGTTTTTGTTCGCGGTGAATCTGCCCCGGAAAAGGTGGCAGATTGGTGGGTTGTAATAGTGTGGGCGGTACATTGTCCTCTGCCTGTCTGTTGGCGGTAACCGCCGCGGTGTTTGTTTATACCGCCGTGGCGGTCGCAGTGTTAATGTGGCTGTCTATGTTGACGGTTTCCGCCACGGTCGTGTTCCATTTTATTTTCCGCGGGCCTGTTGGCGGTTTTACTGCCGCTTTAATACCGACCACCAGGGTTGTAATGACCACCTTAGTGTACTAAACCCAAGTTGCAAATAGAGGTGTGCAGGCTAGCAAATATGGTGAGCCGAGCCAGAGTTGAGCCAAAGGTCTGAGTTGGCTCTTAGAGTCCATACACGAGCCAAGCAATGAAAATATTTGGCATATATATTGTTATACCTGACAGCTCTTGGTGTGGTTTCCCCTCTCTTTCTACTTCTGACCTCCTGTTTTTGATCCTGTGCTGAATCTCGTTTTTGCTGGCCTTAGGACTCTGGGCATTTCAGCCACCCACTTGCCAGGCCCAAACCTTCCCTTTTGCTACATGTACGTCACTCCCAAAGTAGGCCCAAGGCAACCCCATAGACATGGCATGTATTTAAAAGGAGGACATGTACTGGTGTATTTTACATGTCCTGATAGTGAAATATTTCTAAACTCGTTTTTCACTATTGCACGGCCTATTTCTCCCTTAGGGTGACAAGGGGATTGTATTGAAATATTTTTTAAGTCTAAGTTCCCATTGGTAGCAGATAGAGATATGGTGCCCGATTCACAAAGATAAACTCAGACCAAAAGTCTCATTTACAAGAATATGATGCATCAGCCCGATGCGTCAGATTTCTTGTGCTGCCCAACAATGTCATTGAGGCACTGTATTTACTATACAGAGCCCCAAGTCGAACGTTTCCACTGATGTGTGAGAAATTCTGATGCATTTGTGGCACTGAACTGACATTGCTGGACTAGCGTAAAAAAATGCCACTTCTCCAGTAATGCATGGAAGCTTCCCATAGAGAAAAGCCCTGCGTCAATGTAACGCCTACTCCGAGCAGGTGTTAAAGTTTTGACGCGGTGAAGTCGTAGAATGACACAGCGAAATGTAAATTTCACTGCATGAGTTCTGCGTGGCTTTTTTCCAAGGGATGCTTACCTTGCATACGTTATACCTGGTGCAGGTATAATGTGATGCAAGGCTTTACAAACTGATGCATTGGGCTCAATGTGTCAGTTTGTAAATATGGAGCAGTGTAAAGCACTGCTTAATGAGGCCATAAGTTTAGACCTAAAGTCTAACTTTACTCGTAGTAAAGTTTGACTTTTGGTCTAAGTTTAGACTTTTGGTCTAAGTTTACCCTAGTGAATCAGGCCCATGTAGTTTGGGGTCTCTGAACTCACAGTTTAAAAATAAATACACCTTTTAGTGGAGTTGTTTTTTGAACTGTGAGTTTGAAAATGCCACTTTTAGAAAATGGGCATTTTCTTGCTCAACCATTCTGTACCTGTGCCTGCCAGCTGAATACACATCTGGGTCAGGTTGACAGTTAGGCTGTTTGTGCATTCATTCTAGACAGGCACACAAAGGGAGCTGAGGTGTGCCCTGCATATCCTGATGGGTTTTCCTGAGCTAGAGTGCTGGGATTTGCTGACAACTGCTCCTAAATAATAAGGCTGTGTCTGACCTGACACAAAGCAGTCCCCAACTCCTGGGGTGTGTCTGTGGCCAGGGCAGGGAAAGGCAGGGTCTTGTGCTCTACAAAGACTTCTCTTTGAAGTTTGCCTCTTCAAAGACAGAAATTGGTATAAGTATTGGACCTCTGACACCACATTGTTAGAATCCTTCTGGACTGAGGAAATGTTGCCAGGAAGAAGAGCTGAATGCTGTAGTAGGGGCTGCCACTGTGCCTGTTGCTTTTTTGTGCTGGCCTGTTGTGTGCTGCTTCAGTCCTGGGAGTGAAACAACTGGACTTGGGTGTCTACATCCTGCTTCCAGAGGTTCTCCAAGGGCTTGGACTGAGGTTTCCTCCTGTTAAGAAGTCTCAGGGACATCAAATACTTCACTTGCCAGCTAATGGGCTCTCTTGCTGAGAGTCCTGATTTGCCAAGTGGTGCCAAATCCAGTCTATGGGCCCTTAGGAGTGAGTGTTCGGACGCAACAAGGATGGAACTAGTTCATCGACTTCTAGAACAACTTCAGAACCGGTGCCTCTCTCTGACGCCAGGCTGCTGCCTGCACCAGAACCGTGGTCTCCGCTGAATGCAATGAACGCAACCTACAACACAGGCCTACGGCTGCCATAGTCCCACCTAAGCGTGAATCCAGATTGCTGAGTCACCATTGCCCGTGACCCCGGACTCCAAGTCTGCTGCAGCACCTGTGGCCCCGTGGCGTGATCGCGACACCACAAAGTCAATGTCTCGCATCTTGACTTGTTGGATTCATTGACCCCATCCTGTCATAAGGAACCGACACCTCGCAGCCAATGCTGCATCACCTCCTCTGCTACAATAAGGAACTGATGCCTCACCTCTCCTGCCCAGCTGTAAGGAACCGACACCTCACCTTCCTGGCGATAGTTAGGAACTGATGCCGCACTGGCTCCAGTGACGTCTCACCTCCCCAGCTCTGTGCAACATCTTTGTGTCCTCACTGTTTTCCAAAGTACTCTAACCGGGGTCTATACAACTTTGTGGCTGAATGCGCTCCCTGGGATTGCTGGAAGCATCTACGTCAAGCCGTCGTGATAGCCCCAGTTGGAGCTATTGTGCTTCTAAGTGCTATACTTCATTTAATCTTTGAAAATGTGTATCTTTACTTGTGTATGTAGGAATTTTGTTGTTTTGGACTTTTTTCACTCAGATAATTATAGGTTATTTTTCTAAACTGGTGTGGAGTACTTTTGTGGTGCTTTTACGGTGTAACTGTGTGTGTGTGTGTGTATACAAATACTTTACACATTGCCTCTGAGATAAGCCTAACTGATTCAGCCAAGCTACCAAGGGGGCTAACAGGGGTTATTTTAGCTGTGTGACTCCCTGACCCTGGATAGAGTGGGGGTCCCTACTTGGTCAGGGTGCAAACCACTGCCAACTAGAGCCCCCATTTCTAACATATATCATGCAATAAATATAATATAAAAATTTGGTACAGTAAAATTCAAAGACAGAAATGTATTAAAAGTGATAGTTTTTAAACATGAACTTAGAAATATTGATGGCTGCCCCTCCCCCCCCCAACAACAATGTTATTTGTGAACTAAGAGGCAAGTCAGTTGTCATGTAAACCCTAAAAGTGACCTAGATTGTTGCTAAAGATGGTGCAACATTACAGCCTATTGCATTAAACATAAGAGGTGCTTGTGCAGCTTACATCCTCATCTCAAGTATTTGAAACTGCTCTCATACCTGATAAGGAAAAAGGAGGCTTCATGTAAATAAAAAAATTGCCTAGACACACATATTTTGGAGAAAAAGGGAAGGCGATATTGAATCCAAGTAATCTATTTTCTGATTTTGAAATTCAGATCCCCTGTTTTACATCAAAGGTCACTGCTTTCAAACATAATTAACTCAGAAATAGCAGACACGACTTAGGGGACCCAGAACCATCTACCAAGACAGGAATGCATTTACTCCCCACTGAAGGTACACCCCAGCCACCAATACACATTCCAGAATGTTGCTTTAATTGATGACGTCTAGCCAGGAGCTTCAGGGTCCAGTGGGACATCATTCACTGGACAGCCCTTTTAAAAGATTGTTTGCACTGCATTGAATCCTGCTGAATTATATCGATAAACTAAATGCGCTTTCTATTCCTGCTTTGTAGGTATCCCTACAGTTTTCCTTTTCTGTACCATAGCTACCTTAAAAAAGTAAAATGTTCTACTGCTTACTTGTTGCTTTCGAATATCAGCTCGGCTCTTTTAAATTCTTGGTCAGTTTGTTAGGTATTGCGAATTCCTTAGAAAATGTTTCGTTTGTCTGCAAACTAAACAATGTCAGAACAGTCATAAATTGTGTTCATACATTTTGAGCATTTGTAGCAATACTTAACCTTTGGTTAGAGAGTTTCAGGTTTTCGAACATTTGGCAAATATCCCCACCTACTGCCCATTGATAATAGTGCGGTTTGACAATTACATGTTTTCATAGCGCATTCTTTAACTTATTAACGAAACTGCTGATAGGTCTGCAATATTATCGGACCTGGTGTATGGGTCTGGCTATAAACACCTTTAAAGTTTTCTTCACTTCTTTCAAAAGCTACAGTAAAAAGTCACGAGAGAGAGTGGGCTTGGGACGGCACCCTCAGTGTATAATACGTGGTTCGCCTTTGGCTGGATGGAGTGACCAGTGAGGTAGTCTTATTTGTAGAGCGTACATCGTCCGATACGTGGTCTCATTTAATGATGGGCAGAGACCAAATCTGTGGAAGATTTTCCGAAATGTTATGAACTTTTTCCAAACTAGGCAGGAACATATACCAAAATCTGTGTAAAAATGTACCAAAACTACATTTCTTAAATATGGTGGAATGACAGTAACAACAATTATTACACATTATTTTCTCATTTATGCACATCTTTCAAATAAAAAGTGCACTCTATATTTTTATTTTGTTAGAAAACAAAATAACTGAAAATTGTCAGGATCTCACAGATCTCACCTAGGGCCATATGTAAGAAGGCTTTTTCCCATAGACACAGAATGGGTAAAATCCTTTGGTACATCTGGCCCCTAGTTCTTTCACCATACGACTGACGATAACTATATACCACTATAATCAAAAAGATCCATCTGAAGTCAAGTGCCACTGCTTCATGGATGTCACATGTGTGTTATAGAAATGCCTGATAACATAAAAAATATCAATTTTGCGCCTGCACACAAATGCTCTTTTGGAGCATTTGAAGCAGTATTATTTTATATACTTGTAAATGCAATTCATAAACCTTCGGTCCGAGATCTCCACCTCTACCTCGCCCATCTTTTCTGTACGAAGATCTCTGACCTGGTGGCATGGAGATATAGGAATTAGGAGGAAATGTGGGTCGGACAAGGGGAAGTGGTTGAAAATGGTGAATAATTGCAACATAGTAAGTGGGATTAAGGGAAATTGAAATAAGAGTTTAGATAGGGATATACTAATACAAAACACACACTCACGTAAAAGTAAGACAAATGCTGTTCGCAAAAACACATTTAAATATACCACATTAGGGCCCATATTTATACTTTTTGTGCGCCGCATTTGCGCCATTTTTTTGACGTAAATGTGGCGCAAACTTTCAAAATATAATTGTATTTTGTAAGTTTGCACTGCTTTTCCGTCAAAAATGGCGCAAATGCGGCGCAAAAAAAGTATAAATACGGGCCTAGGACTATTAACAAAGTAGGGTAAACTGTGCTCCAGTCAAACACCTGAGTAGGTTAAGCACAACACTTGGCCAACCATTGGTACTGTAATACACTCTCATAAAAATCAACAGAGACAGGCATTATCACTAACACCTAGAGAAACATATATAATACATTAAATGAAACTTTACTAAAATTAAAGTTATGTGTATTTATAAATCAAGTAAACATTAGTGTTTATTTATATGTGCTTTTTTAACCCCTTCGTTGCCAGGCCTTTTCCCCCTCAGGTGCCAATCCTTTTTTTGGCTGTTTCGGGCAGTTCACGCTCAGGTTCCTCATAACATTTTGTCCACATAAGCTAACCATGCCAAATTTGTGTCCTTTTTTTTCCAACATCCTAGGGATTGTAGAGGTACCCAGAGTTTGTAGGTTCCCATGAAGGAGACCAAGAAATTAGCCAAAATACAGCGAAAATTTCGTTTTTTCCCCAAAAATGCAAAAAAGGGCTGCAGAAGGCGGGTTGTGTTTTTTTCCCCCTGAAAATGGCATCAACAAAGGGTTTGTGGTGCTAAAATCACCATCTTCCCAGCTTTTAGGAACAGGCACACTTGAATCAGAAAAACAAATTTTTCAACACAAATTTGGCATTTTACTGGGACATACACCATTTTTACTATTTGTTGTGCTTTCAGCCTCCTTCCAGTTAGTGACAGAAATGGGCATAAAACCAATACTGGATACCAGAAAGCTAAACATTTTTGAAAACTAGCAAGGGGTAATTTGTGTAGATCCTACAAGGTTTTCCTACAGAAAATAACAGCTGAAATAAAATATTGAAATTGAGGTGAAAAAAACAGCAATTTTTCTCCACATTTTACTCTGTAACTTTTTCCTGCGATGTCAGATTTTTGAAAGCAATATACTGTTACGTCTGCTGGACTCTTCTAGTTGCGGGGATATATAGGGCTTGTAGGTTCATCAAGAATCCTAGGTAGCCAGAGCCAATAAATGAGCTGCACCTTGCAATGGGTTTTCATTCTGTACCAGGTGTACAGCCATTCATTTGCTGAAATATAAAGAGTGAAAAATAGGTATCAAGAAAACCTTTGTATTTGCAGAATGGACACAAGATAAGGTGTTGAGAAGCAGTGGTTATTTGCACATCTGTGAATTCCGGGGGGCCCATACTAGCATGTGAATTACAGGGCATTTCTCAAAGAGACGTATTTTTTTCACATTGTCTTACATTTGGAAGGAAAAAATGTAGAGAAAGACAAGGGGTAATAACACTTGTTTTGCTATTTTGTGTTCCTCCAAGTCTCCCGATAAAAATGGTACCACACTTGCGTGGGGCCTAATGCTCGCGAAAATTAACACAACATGGACACATCACATTTTTACAATGAAATCTGATGTGTTTTTTGGAAAGTCCCTAGCTGTAGATTTTGGCCTCTAGCTCAGCCGGCACCTAGAGAAACCTACCAAACCTGTGCATTTTTGAAGAGTAGACACCTAGGGAAATCCAAGATTGGGTGACTTGTGGGGCTCTTACCAGGTTCTGTTACTCAGAATCCTGTGCAAACCTCAAAATTTGGCTAAAAAACACTTTTTCCTCACATCTCGGTGGCAGAAAGTTCTGGAATCTGAGAGGAGCCACGAATTTCCTTCCACCCAGCATTTCCCCTAGTCTCCCGATAAAAATGGTACCTCACTTGTCTGTGTAGGCCTAGCATCCGCAACAGAAAATGCCCCAAAACACAACATGGACACATCACATTTTCCCAAAGAAAACAGAGCTGTTTTTTGCAAAGTGCCTAGCTGTGGATTTTGGCCTCTAGGTCAGCCGGCACCTAGGGAAACCTACCAAACCTGTTCACTTTTTAAAAGTAGACACTTGTGGGGCTCTCATCAGGTTCTGTTACCCAGAATTCTTTGCAAACCTCAAAATATGGCCAAAAAACACTTTTTCCTCACATTTCGGAGACAGAAAGCTCTGGAATCTGAGAGGAGCCACAAATTTCCTCCCACCCAGCATTCCCCCAAGTCTCCCAATAAAAATGGCACCTCACTTGTGTGAGTAGGCCTAGTGCCCGTGACAGGAAATGCCCCAAAACACAACGTGGACACATCACATTTTCCCCAAGAAAACATAGCTGTTTTTTGCAAATCCCTAGCTGTGGACTTTGGCCTCTAGCTCAACCGGCACCTAGGGAAACCTACCAAACATGTGCATTTTTTAAAAGTAGACATCTAGGGGAATCCAAGATGGGGTGACCTGCAGGGCTCTCACCAGGTTCTGTTACCCAGAATCCTGTGCAAACCTCAAAATTTGGCTAAAAAACACTTTTTCCTCAGATTTCGAAGACAGAAAGATCTGGAATCTGAGAGAAGCCACGAATTCCCTTTCACCCAGCGTTCCCACAAGTCGCCTGATAAAAATGGCACCTCACTTGTGTGGGTAGGCCTAGTGCCTGCGACAAGAAATGCCCCAAAACACAATGTGGACACATCACATTTTCCCAAAGAAAACAGATCTGTTTTTTGCAGAGTGCCTAGCTGTGGATTTTGGCCTCTAGATCAGCCGGCACCTAGGGAAACCTACCAAACCTGTTCACTTTTTAAAAGTAGACACCTAGGGGAATCCAAGATGGGGTGACATGCAGGGCTCTCACCAGGTTCTGTTACCCAGAATCCTGTGCAAACCTCAAAATTTGGCCAAAAAAAACACTTTTTCCCCAAATTTCGGTGACAGAAAGTTCTGGAATCTGAGAGGAGCCACAAATTTTCTTCACCCAGTGTTCCGCCTAGTCTCCCAATAAAAATGGTACCTCACTTGTGTGGGTAGGTCTAGTGCCTGCGAAAGGAAATGCCCCAAAACACTATGTGGACACATCAAAATTATCAAATACAAAATTAACAGTTTTTGTGGGGGGAGGGCACCTGCGTTTTTGGTCCTGGGTGCCATATAAGGAAACCTACCAAACCCAAACATTTCTAAAAACTACACACCTGAGGGAGTCCAGGGAGGTGTGACTTGCGTTGATCCCCCAATGTTTTCTTACCAAGAATCCTTTGCAAACCTCCAAATTTGGTTAAAAAAAACCTTTTCCTCACATTTCGGTGACAGGAGGTTCTGAAACCTGAAAGGAGCCACACATTTCCTTCCACCCAGCATTCCCCCTAGTCTCCCGATAAAAGTGATACCTCACTTGTGTGGGTGGCCCGGGTGCCTGCAACAGAAAAAGGCCAAAAACCTGTAGAGGTTGAGGGGATAGCACAGCGAGTTGATAAGCACATATTTTTCTTTTATACATCTTTAGGCTGACTCTGCTTTCGGGACCCACACAAGTGAGGTATCATTTTACTTGGGAGACTGAGGGGAATGCTGGGTGGTAGGAAATTTGTGCCGGAGCGATGATCCTACAAAGAAAAATTAGGAAAATATGCTTTTTTAAGCACATTTTGAGGTTTGCAGAGGAGTCTGGAAAAGAAAATATTGGGGGATCCAGGCAAGCCACACCTTCCTGGACTCCTTGGGTTGTCTAGTTTAAAAAAAAATCTGGGTTTGGTAGGTTTCCCTACATAAAGGCTGCAACTGGGACCAAAAACATAGGTGCCCACCCCAAAACACAGGTAGGTTTGCAATAGATCATTTTGATATGTCCATGTACTTCTGTGATGTTCCCAACACTAAAATTGTGAAAAGAAACACTTAGGTTATGTTAAAAAGACCCCTCACCCACCAACCAAGATGGTGACATGCTTCATCATCAGGGTCCCACTCGAGACACCTAGCATGTCACAGGTGTGCTGCGACGCGTGATTACAGCGGAGCAGGTTTTATCATTTTTACCACACATACTGGTTGGATTTGGGATGAGGATGAGTGATGGTTCAGTAAATCAAATTTTATTAACAAGAGATTTCACAAAAGTGGAATGCACAGTTAATAACTGAAAGACCAAAAAACGGAACAAATAACTCACAGCTCGTGAGCTGTAAAGCCGCGAAAAGGGACCAACCGCTTTACAGTCCATTCACACACCTTTAATCCATGACATGCAGAAGACCATTCTCGCCGCCAGCCGTGGGCCCAGCACATTACAACACTCGCATCAACAGACAGTGCCATTCAAGGGCCCATCACTTTCATACACCCACATGACTTATACAGCAATCACACCAGTTGATGGGAGTGTGTGGATTGGCGTTTGGCTGGCACGCACACCACCAGCCAAGCACCACCCCATGAACACCGCCAGTCAAGCACCACCCTACGCACACCGTCAGCCAAGCGCCACCCTACGCACACTGCCAGCCAAGCACCCCCCACGCACACCCTCAGCCAAGCGCCACCATACGCACACCACCAGCCAAGCGCCACCCCACACACACCGCGAGATTAGTGCCAGCCCATGTACACCACCATCACTTTTTTTTGTTTTTAAACAACAAAGAAACCACAAATTATAAATAAGTACAAAACTACAAACACAAAAGCTCTAACTGAATACATGACAGTAATGCCAACCCTGAAACTGAGCATATGAAAATATAAAACAGCAGTTTACGCTCACGGTATTTCCCAATAATTCTTCTGTGTGTGGTAGCTCCTGAAACAGCCACCCACACACAACCCAGGCTTTGAAGGACAATCAGGGCAGTACATCCTAGTCTCCTTCCTGATGCCTCTTCGAGCACAGGCTCTACATCTCTTAGCAGGAACGTTTTTTTTGGCCGTGGGAGGAATGTGCTCAGCAAAGTGCCGATCTTTCAATCTAGCCATATCCTCCACCACTACTTCTCTAGAAACTCGTGCCTGTTCCAGGCTCGCTATGATAGACTCCTGAAATTTCACAAATGTCATCCTTGACTCTGGAGAACTACCCATGAACACAGCAAAAGCATTAAAAGTTGCCAAGTGGAACAGGTGAACCGCTAATTTCTTATACCAAACATGAGCCTTACGAGCAGCAGTGTGAGGTACCAACCTCTAATCTACTCTATCAACAACACACATGTGCTTATTGTAGTCTAAAATGCACACAGGTTTGCGCACTTCAGCAATTTGACCCCAAACAGCCACAGGTGAAGTACTCTGATCATGGATGGTAGTTAGCATGTACACATCCCTCCTGTCTACAAATTTCAAAACTAGCAGCTCATCATTCCGTGAGGCACTGCACTGTCCCTTCTAAAGTTTGTTACAGACAAGCTCTCTTGGATAGCCTTTCCGATTAGAGTGGATTGTGCCACAAGCAACAGTTTCCACTCTGACTAACTCCTTGAACAACTGAACTCCAGTGTAGAAGTTATCTACATGTAAATGGTATTCTTTGTTAAACAGTCGTCCACCAAGTTCCCACACAATTTTCTCACTAACTCCAAAAGTGGGCGGACAACCAGGGGCGTCAATACTGGAATCCCTACCAGTGTAGACCCGGAAATTATAAACATATCCTGTACTACTTTCAGACAGCATATACAATTAAATTCCATGCCATGCCCTCTTGCTAGGAATGCACTACCTAAAAACCAAACGACCCTTGAACAGGACCAAAGACTCATCTACAGATATTTCTTTGCCTGGAACACAGATCTCTGAAAACCGATATGCCAAATGATCAAGGACAGGTCTAATCTTTAAAATGCAACATCCAGAGAAGAAGCTCATACCGCTTGCGACTCATGATTGCAGGTAATATAGCAATTGTCATCAAGGTACTAGTAGACCAATATGATGACAGTGATGGCTTCCTTATCAGCCCCATCAAAAAAGTTAAACCCAAGAACTTTATCAACTCTTCCAGATTTGTGGGAATCCACAGCTAGTTCTAGAGTGTGGCCTAAGTCTGGCAGCGTTGTCCCTCAAATACTGCTCTGCATACAAATTAGTCTGCTCAACAATCTCTTCCAAAAACATTATCGCCCATGAACAACTCAAAGAAGTTGACAGGCAAAACCTTTTCCATATTAACTCAACACCCTGGGAAACCAGTAAATGCAGGCAACTGTGGCTGCTCCATGTTTGGTGCAACCCATGTGTCAGTTATTCCAATGGGAAGCCTTTTAGCTGCTGACTGCTGCCCCATTGGCACATCAGTGTGCTCCTCTAAAATAGGAACTTCATCAGCACTGAAAGTGGCTTCATCATCAGATGATTCCTCTCTGACAGAAACTTCACTTCCAGAATCTTGCACTTCCTCCTCTGCCTCAGATGCAGAGTCAGTCTCATAATCATGGTCAGAAGATTACTCAAGAAACAGATCAACAACCTGTTGAGCGGTCATCCTACGGCTAGCCATGATCCTTCCTACAAAAAATAACTGGACAAATGCACCATAAACAACCAACACTGTGTAAGATAAGTAATAAACAAAGTGTAGCTTTATCACTAAGAGTTATAAACGCAAAAACTATACTGCTCACTTGCCTGAAAAAGCTTGACTCACCAGCAACTACCCTGCACAGCCACAGCAATCACCAATGATATCCCACTAAAAAGAAAAAAGAAAAGCAAATTAGACATAAGACAACACAATTATCATTGTGCATACATTTAAAGACAATTTCACACACAATCCTGCATTTAGTACACCACCTACAAACATGTCATTCATGCATGGCAACAATACTCCTTTGGAGTAAATTTATTTACTTACCTAAAACATGCAACTACGCAAACCGCAGGACAACCACTTCCAAAACCGCAACAAGCCACAGCAAGGGAAGCAAAAGCTTTGAACGAGAGCAAAACGGAGAAATAACCTGTTATAATCACAAATGGAAATACTTCGCCAGTTGACAAACACCCCACCACCAAACATTTATACATTTTCCCTGGTGTCTAGTGTTCTCTGCCCCCTTGGGGGCAGATGGGCCTAAAACAAATGGCCTAAAACAAATGGGCCAATCTGCCCACAAGGGGGGCAGAACTGGCATAGAATATATTGCCCACTTTGAGGGGTGACCCTTGCCCAAGGGGCCACCCCCCACACATAGCGCACACACACACACACTTGATCCCTGGCGCTAAGTGGATTCTGCCCCCCTTTGGGGGCAGATGGGCCTCAAATAAATAGGGGGCAGAGATACCCAACAGTGCTTTGCCCCTTTGGGGGATGACCCTTGCCAAAGGGGGCACCCCCAACAAAAAAAAACAAAAGAAAGAAAAAAAAAAAAAATCCCGGGCATCTTTATGGTTTCTGCCACCGCTGGGGGGCAGAAGGGCCCAAAACAAATAGGCCAATCTGCCCCCAAGGGGGCAGAAATGACATAGATTATATTGCCCCCTTTGGGGGCCAACCCTTGCCGAAGGGGGCGCCCCCCAACACAAAACAAAACAAAAGAAAGAAAAAAAGAAAATCCCTGGCGTCTTTATGGTGTCTGCCCCCCGGTTTAAAAGAAATAGGCCAATCTGCCACCAAGAGGGGCAGAAATGGCATAGATTATATTGCCCCCTTTGGGGGGTGACCCTTGCCCAAGGGGCCACTCCCCCACACAAAGCACACACACACACACACACACACACACATGATCTCTGGTGCTAAGTGGATTCTGCCCCCCTTGGGGGCAGATGGGCCTAAACAAATAGGCCGATCTTACTCTAAGAGGGGCGGAACTGCCCAATAGTGCTTTTTGCCCCTTGGGGGCAACCCTTGCCCAAGGGGTCACCCCCCAACACAAAAAAAGCCACAAAAACAATCCCTGGTTTCTAGTGTCTTCTGCCACCCCTTGGGGCAGATTAGCCTAAAAATAAAAGGCTGATCTGTCCCCAAGGGGGTCAGAAAGGGCAATAAGTATATTGGCCCCCCAAGGGGAGTGACCCTTGCCCAAGGGGTCGCTCCCCCACACTGTAAAAGCACACACACACACACACACTAATTCCCTGGTGTCTAGTGGACATTCCTGCTGCCAGATCGCAGCAGGAATGCTGAAAGAGACATAGAGGGAAAGGAAAACCCTTTCCTTTCCCCCCGATGCCTCTTTTTTTGCAACCCCCCCCCACACCCGGAGGAAAAACTCACCTCCATGTTCTTCGATGTGCTGGAAGTAAATGGTTTCCAGCGCATCTGGAAACCCCCTGATGATGTCAGCGTGCAATCCCCTTCCAACCCTGACCTGAGGGGGTGGCCCTCAGGGGGAACACTGGTGCTTCCCCCGAGGGCCGATACCAAGATGTAATGATTATATCCGTGGCGCCTCAGCGCTGCAGCCACGGACGTAATCATTACGTCCATGGTGGGGAAGGGGTTAACTTTATTTTTGGTTTATATAACAAGCAGACAGCATCTAATGACTTGTCGATCACTGGTGAGATAAAAAGTACACAAGAGAAGATAATATAGGCTTTTAGACCTGACAGACTTCGGGTGGTCTTCCCCAAACGTTTTGCTTGCCTCCATTTTTCTGACTTTCTTTTTGCTGATTTTAGGTCTCTGTACACTTTGTCACTGCTGTCCAGTGCTAAAGTGCTTATGCTCCCTCCCCTACACTTGGTAACATTGGTTTAACCATAATTGGCATATTTAATTTACGTATAAATCCTTAGTAAAGTGAACTACAAGTGCCCAGGATCTGTAAACTAAATTCTACTAGTGAGCTTGCAGAACTCATTGTGCCCTGACACCTTGGCATGGCAACATAAACCTCTTGCTAGGCCTAAACCTTCCTTTTTATACATGTAAGTCATCTGTAAGGTAGGCCTTTAACAACACAGAGGACATGGTGCAATGTTTTTAAAAGGTAGGACATGTACTTTTAAGTTGTACATGTCCTGGTAGTGAAAAACTCCCATTGTCATTGGGATTGCCTTATCACATCTTACAAGTGTAATTCACAATCTGGAAGAGATAGGTTTGTCAAGTGTGGTGTCACTGAACTCACAATTTTAAATCACCATTTATGGTGAAGTTTGAGTTTAATTTAGTTTTTTTAGAAAGTTTCATTTACTTTCTTTAACCATATTGTGACTTCTGCCTGTCTCTGGTCAGTCTGGGCTAGGTGACAGCTGGGCTTTGGGTATTGCCTCTATACAGCCTCACACACAGGGGACCGGGGTGTGACTGCATGCTATTCCTGGGAGAATAGGAGGGAAGGGCTTGGCCCAGCCTCACACTTACACCTGATTAGGCTGTGCCTGCACACACACCCCTGTTACACCTGGCATGCTACAATGGTGTTTTCCCATACATTTTTGTTTCTTCTAGTAGGTTTTTGCTGATTTGCGCTTAGTGGCCTTAGGGCCCTGGGCACTTTCTAATTATGAGTACAATGTGAAAGCACACATGTGTCTTCCCACATATGTTGGGCAATGGCACTGGTCTGTGTTTGTGCACTAGCACCACAGGTGTTTTTAAGCATGCAATCGGCCTGTGTTAGCAGGCCTGTGTGTGCACTTGCACCTATGGTGCTTTTAAACATGTGTCCAGTCTGCTAATGCATGATTGTGTGTGCGCAAGGGCATATATGACCAGAAAGTGAAGAATACCCATGTGTGTTTTCACTACAAATGAGAGTTGCTCTCCCCATAGGTTAAAATGGGGGAAGTATTACAATTACTCCTAACTGCAACAGTAGATTGCAGCGCAGGAGCCTCAAAATGCTTACTTTCATTGAATTCGTCCTGACAAACCCCTTTCAATGGTAAAGGGGGTTTTGTCAATAATCATTGAGAAATGACACTTCTAGAAAGTGAACACACTTAGGGGGTCATTCTGACCCTGACGGGCGGCGGAGGCCGCCCGCCAGAGTTCCCCCCTCCGAAATACCGCTCCGCGGTCGAAAGACCGCGGAGGGTATTCTAAGTTTTTCCCTGGGCTGGCGGGCGGTCGCCAAAAGACCGCCCGCCAGCCCAGGGAAAAACTCCCTTCCCACAAGGATGCCGGCTCGTAATCGAGCCGGCGGAGTGGGAAGGTGCGACGGGTGCTGTTGCACCCGTCGCGTATTTCACTGTCTGCCAAGCAGACAGTGAAATACTCGTAGGGGCCCTCTTACGGGGGCCCCTGCAGTGCCCATGCCAGTGGCATGTGCACTGCAGGGGCCCCCAGGGGCCCCGCAACCCCCCCTACCGCCATCCGGTTCCCGGCGGGCGGACCGCCGGGAACTGGATGGCGGTAGGGGGGGTCGGAATCCCCTCGGCGGCGCAGCTAGCTGCGCCGCCTTGGAGGATTCAAAAGGGCGGCGGTACACTGGCGGGAGACCGCCAGTGTTGCCGGTCTGACCGCGGCTTTACCGCCGCGGTCAGAATGCCCTGCGGGGCACCGCCGGCCTGTCGGCGGTGCTCCCGCCGACCCTGGCCCCGGCGGTCTAAGACCGCTGGGGTCAGAATGACCCCCTTAGTGGCATCCCAGTCTTCTCCTAGGAAATGGGTACAGACAATGCCTCACATAAAAATGCTCCTAGAGGAATTGTTTAGATATAATTTCTGTATATAATATCTAGTCAATTAATGAATAAGACAACTCTGTACTGTTCAAATCCAATATATTCATAAATAGGATTCAGGAAGTAAAAAAAAATGTCAAAAAATACAACAAATGTCCATCCCATAGACAACAACACTATATAACCCCCCTAGATCACACAATTGTATCCCAACAGAATACCCAGGAAGGGGTTTAACCCCGCTCGGGACACAGAACTGCACAATAATTGCCTTTGTCGTTAAGTGACTGTATCGGTCTTTTGAGAACTATGATACATGAGGGTGACTGCTCTGTGCCAAGCTATACAAGGGTGAGCACAGGTTATAGTGAGTGTAATTACCCACCTCTGACAGAAGTGGTGGGTTCTGCCTGGCTAGGGCCTCACCTCAGCCAACCAGAATGTGCTGCCTCCAATAACCGCCCTGTATATTGTCTGGAGCAAGGGCAGAAAGGGTGGCCCTTTGTGCACTTCAAAGCTCTCTTTGAAGTCTCTCCCACTTGTCTTCGCCGTTGACACTTCACTACCATATTGCTGCTGTGATGATCGAGGACACTTCATCGCAGTTGACGACAATGCACCACTGCTTTTCAAATCTGAGCACTGCATTGCCAACTGAGCAACAAATCCTCCCCTCTACATGGCCCAGAATGATGAATCGCCTTCATTCTCCAGGTCGATGCCGAAGCATCACTTCACTACTTTCTTCAGCGCAGACCCAGAACTGATGCCTCAATATTGTTGAGCCGATCAGACTGACACATCTCAAGGACCAGGTTCAGTGGGACCTGCGTGGGTGTTGTAACCAGGTCTTTCAGCCCTTTGTGGTAGGCCTGAAATTCTGACGTTGGTCCGGTTTAGCGTAACCAGATTGCCCTGGTTGGAACTTTCTGCTTCTAAGCAATGCAGTTTCATTCATTATTTAAACATTCATATCTCGACAGGGTGTGGTTAATTTATGTGTGGTGTTTTCACTGTTTTACTGTTTGAAGTGTTGCACAAATACTATACACAGTGCCCATACCGTTAAGCCTGACTGCTCTGTGCCAAGCTACGAGAGGGTGCGCACAGGATAATTTGGAGCAGGAGTCTCCAACCTTTCTGTGTTGTGAGCTACTTCTGATCAGTTAGTATCACCCGAGCTACTCATGAATATTATCACTGTTACAAACATCTAATAAGATTCCAATCTGACTGCCCTATGTAGGATTACCATTAGTAACCACCTCTTGCAGACCCATACACAAGCCACACTACCGATGCTCCTTCAGTCATTTTCTCATGGCTGAGTATTCATTTACAGTGTGTGAGTGATAGGACAAGGCCTCCAACATGATCAGTCGCTAGTCTGCAAGTGGAGATAGGTGGACATGCTGCAGGCTGTGACACTGCCATAGGCTGTCAGTGAGTGTTTATTTGGTAGTGTAGAGAACTGTCATTGGTTGGGCTTTCTGTTACTCCAAATATCTGAGCTACCCTTCCATGAGCTACTTCCAGGGAGCTGGCATGCTACCAGTAGCTCCTGAGCTACTGGCTGGAGACCTCTGATTTAGAGTGTGTTGTGACTTACCCTGACTCGATTTGTGGTCCCTACTTGGACAGGGTGTATACCTCTGGCAACTAGAGACCCCAATTTCTAACACAGGTCTTGGTGAATATGGCAGCAGTCAAGGTAGATCAGAACAGCACAACTGATTCAGTTAGCTCCATTACAGGCATTATAACTTCTGCACTAACAAACCGTGGAGTTACAGCATGCAACTTCCCTGCCAATGTCTCTGCCTGGAGGTGCGTACAGAAACTACTCTGCCTAGAAGTGACACCACACACCACAACACCCAGAATATCTTGTACCATAAAAGCATTCAACCATGAACTCATCACGGTGTCAGTAAAGCTACCTCACTCACTCTCCCATCCATAGCTGTATCAGTCCCAGAGCATGTAAGAAATGCCTGGTACAAGCCCCAAACGTCTTTCGGGTAGCTCTGGAGTCATGAGGTCATGATAAGCATCTGATTCAGTGTAACAATATGTCATATCCATACGCTAGTCTCGCAATGCTGGGAGAGGGCCTTTCAGCCAACGCTTTGCAATTCTGCGCCAAAAGTAGCCCCAAAGCTACAATCCAGCTGCAGGCCTTAAAGGACATCTTTTTCATAACCCAGCAGCAGCGGGTAGACTGAATGGCCTCACCCATGATCTCCAAGCCACAAAGGACTCCATCAGAGGAAAAATCACCCATAAGTAGTTCAAGCCCTTTTAGTTCTCATACCACAGCTCTCTCCTGCCCCAATGAAAAGCACACAACAGCACTCCAGTGCAGTGGTATTCAAACATTTTTAGGGGGAAAAAATCATTGGGGCACCCTCTGAATTTTTCACAATTATTCTATCAAATTGACAATGTTTAACTATGTCTACATGTATATATCATTGCAGTTAAGTTCTGTTACTGTTCTAAAAATACAATCTAATACATGATGCCAAACAGATTATTCTGGTCAGGTAGCCCTTACTAATATGGCAAAGTATCCACAGTGTTATTATAAAAGGTGGGGGGGGTGGTTTTGAAGAGTATATCCAGTCCTTTCCCAGTTTTCAGACCAACTCCCAGCTTTTTTTTTTTTTGACCCTCATATATCTTCCAAATTTCCCTCAGATGACCAGTAGAGGGGGGAGAGGAAAGGGAGGGACAGAAAAGGTTCTCACCCACCTGCACTCCTCCGAACCCTGACCTCGTCACCCCGGTCCGGGACAGACCTTCCATCCAAAACTCTGTTGCGGAAAGGAGAGGGAAGGATATAATCATAGGATCACCTCTTATCTATTTATACCTCCCCACTTCCCAACCAATGCTTCAACGGGTTCCAAAATCTGGTCCTCTTACAAACTTTATACCATTCAATGAAAGTAGGGGGGACAGGACTGATCCATTTCCTACAAATCTCCCTTGTCGCCACAACCATCATATAAAACAACAGTTTAGCTCCATCTCTACCCATCTTCCGTGTCTCAATGGTCTTACCTTTGGGCTTGAGGGAAGAATGTCATTAACTGCATCCCCCACCTCTTGCCAAAACATACGAAGTAAAGGGCAGTAAATAAACATATGTAAATCATCAGCTGATGCAGAACCACACTTCTTACACCTCACCACGTTGTCTTGTCTCAGCCTGGACAATTTTTTGGGACTCCAGAAGGCTCTGCGGATAGAGAATAGATGATTTCTCCTTAACGCAGCAGGTTTAACAGTGTCATACAAAAGTGTAGTAGATACTTGCCAAAGGTCTTTAAGCTGTGGCTCCGAAAAGCACACCCTCCAGATTTCTTCCAGGAGATTAAATTCCCCATCCCCAATATCCAGCATCAGCCAATACCATTTCGCCACTTCCTTCTTCATTGAGGTGTCCAGCTGCATCAGGTCGTCAAGTCCATTAGTACTTCCCACTTCCCCTGTTACATTCCCAGCCCAGGACTTCATCTGAAGGTATTTGAACTTAGACAGGCCTCCTCCCACCTCAATATTAAGATTATCAAAGTCTCTAAGTTCACCATTATAAAAAAGATGTTTCTATTGCAACAAACCTGCCTCTTTCAGGGGAATAGCCAGGGAGTCTTTAGTCCACTCCGGGGAACCAGGAGAGTCCCAGATCGGTGCATCTTCATTATAATATGACAACTTCGCAATCTTCCTCAGCTCATACCACAACACTGCCCAATCACATAATATCTTAAATATTTTTTTTTTGAAGAACTTCGGATCCCCAAACTTATACAAAAAACTGCTCTGAACCTCCTGGACTTCCATCATAACAGTTAACACCCGCCCCAGCTCAGAACGATGACATGCAACAAAACTCTGTCTTACATTTTTTAACAGATATGCCCAAGCATAGTACTGTATATCAGGAGCTGCCAAACCACCTTTTTCTTTCTTTCTCCTGAGCTTTTTCCATGATATACTAACACCTTTTGATGCCCAAATAAAACTACTACTTTTCCCCTGCAATTTCTTTAAAGCAACCTTGTTAAACATTAATGGCAGTGCATTGAAAATTAAAGTTAATTTAGGAACTATCACCATTTTTACCACATTAATCTGACCTATTATAGTTAGTGGAAGATTTAGCCATTTCCTCAGGAAAAGGTCCACCTCCTTCATAGCCCGAGCAAGGTTTATTTCCACCATTTTACATATATCCTGTGTCACTGTAATCCCCAAATATTTGACTCATTTTTTTACATTTGCTACCTCATCATTCAGTTCCATGTTCCATGCCAACATTTCGGTCTTTTGATTGTTAACCGCATAACCAGAGATCCCCCCATAATCCTCCGTTAACACTTAATGAACTGAATTAGCCTGGCTTAGGTTCGCTGTATAAATCATTAGATCATCCGCATATAAAGAGACCTTCTTAACCAGGTCTCCACAACAAAAAGGCGGTATTCTCTTATCTCTCCTAATTCTACAGGCTAATGGTTCAATATAAAGATCAAATAATAGAGGGGATAATGGGCACCCCTGTCTCGTCCCTCTTTCTATCTTTACTAAAGGAGTAAGTGTACCGTTAACCAAAATTCTTGCGCTTGGGTCCTGATAGATTTTCTTCAATATTCTAATAAATTGGCCTCTGGTTTTATATGATTCACAAACCGTCATCAAGTAACTCCAATTAACCCTATTGAATGCTTTTGTTGCATCCACCATTACCACCGCCAAAGGCATTTGCAATGATGTAGCTAAATCAATTGACCCTACCAATCCCTGTGTCAATTCATGCATATGCCTTCCTTTCAGAAACCCTCTCTGGTCTGTATGTATGAGCTTCCCCATCACCATCGCTAATCTGTCAGCCAGGAGTTTAGCAAAAATGTTATAGTCACAGTTTAACAGTGATATTGGGCGATATGAATCACACTTCCTAGGGTCCTTACCGGGCTTTAGAATTAGCATAATAATCGCCTCTTTCCAAGAAGGAAGAAGATTCTCATCTCCCCCCATAATCTTGTCACATAATTGCTTCAGGATTTTTTAAATGCTACTACCCAGAGCTCAATAAACCTCCATCGGTAACCCATCTGGTCCTGCTGCCTTCCCCAATCTAGCAGCTGAGATGACCCTTTCTACCTCACTGAGCTGTACCGGTTCATTAACCAACCTTCTCTCCTCTTCATCCAGAGTCGGTAACTCTAATTTCCCAAGCCACTCCTTCAATTTCTCTTCCAACGGCTTCAAATCTTCCGTATATAAATCATTAAAGAAAGTTAAAAAACCCTCTTACACCTGCTCAGTACCTTTACTAATCTCACCCGAGACCTCATCTCGAATTTCTGTCACCCAATTCCTAACCCTATCTGATTTTATCTTCCAAGCCAACAATTTACTGCTATTCTCACTATACTCGAAATGCATCACCCTATTAGCCTCACATCTCAATCTAACCCTGAGATCCAAAAGAGCTGGCAACTCCAAACTAGCTGTCTGACGTTGCTTAACAAAGTTGTCCAACTCTTCACCCTGCTCCTTACTTAACATTCCCTGCTCACATTGTCGTATTTGAGTCTCCAACCTACTTATTTCTTCATTATATAATTTCCTCCTATATGAAGCAATCCTAATCAGACATCCCCTCAAAAAGGCCTTAAATCTTAAATGTATCCCAAACTATCGCTAAGGGAGCTGAACCCAAGTTTATCCTAAAAAATTCCTCTGAATCCGCCCACAATTCCATAACCACCTCATCCTCCAGAAGCAAGATCCTATCTAGAGTCGACCTTTGCTCCCTCCTTTTTGTTGGCAACCTAAGAACTAAACTAACTGTCGAGTGGTCTGATAAATGGGCTCCAACATGTACAACTGATTCAACCAAGTCCCTCAAACCCATATCCAACAGGAAATAGTCCATTCTGGACTGATGCCGATACTTGTTATTATAATAAGAATGACCTCTCTCTGACCCCCTTTTATCCCTCCAAACATCATATAACCCCCATTGGGACATCATTACCCGAATCTGACCCTGCATTTTCTCATTTACTTTGGACCTACTACCCGCAGATCTATCTAATTCAGAATTCAAAACAACATTGAAATCACCTGCCCATATAACTGGATCTAAATATTGTAGAAGAGAATCTGAGAGTTCCCTCAAAGGGCCTACATCATCCTATTAGGACCGTAATATTCTACCAAAGTAAAGCAATATTCAAAAGCAAACAGCTTCCCCACCACCCACTTCCCCGAGTTATCTATGGGGCCTTCCAGAAAAGAAATACTGGCATGTTTCTTAGTTAGAACAGCCATTCCTTCACTACCACTCAAACAATTTGAACTAGCTATCTGCTGGACCCACCCGCATGTCTTAAAAACTTCAAAACATTCCTCCCCAGAAAGATGAGTCTCTTGTAAAATCAAGACGTGAAATGGGACATCTCTCAAATATTGCACCAACCTTTTCTGCCTACTCTTTGCCCTGAGACCATTTACATTCCAGGACAGGAGTCTCAAGTTCTTCATTGCCATTTTCCGACATCCAGACCACCTACCTTCTTCCACCCCACCCCACCCCCCATCCCTCCCCCACCCCCCAGGTCCACCTACCACATTGAGGATCTTTTTATCCCATAATATACACCCTACCCAGTGCCCCCCTCCACCCTCTTCCTGCACCCCACCCAATCCCCCTCCTCCCCTGGGAACCCACCCAAACATTGACCTGACCTAGGTCAGAGGAGGATCACCGCTCCTAAGTTAGGACCTTACCCACAGTACCTCTCTACCAGGGGAACTCTCCAATCTTAGGTTAGACCAGCCTCATTCCTACCTTCTTTCTCAATTTTCATAATCAACTCAGCCACCTCCTTCCAGTCCGTAAAAGTACACATCTAATTATTTACCATGACTTTTAGAGATTCAGAAAATCTCAACTGAGCCGTAGCCCCCAGTTTTCTCATAATATCTATTCTTTTTCCCAGCTCCCACTGTTTATTCAAAGTAACAGCCGCAAGGTCTGACCGAATTTCAAAAGGGCATCCGTTTACCATCAACGATTTCTTTTTTAGCGCCTGGGCGAGAATATGTTCCTTCAAGGAGTATGTCTGAAAATAAACTAGGATTTTCCTTGGTCTGACCTTGTTGGGAGGCATTTTAGCCGGAACCCGGTGCACCCTTTGAATATCTTTAGCAATGTCTCCCTCTGATATTTCCACATTCACCTATTGCTTTATCAGACGTGCCATAAACCCTTTTAAGTCACCTTCTTCCAGCCCCTCCATGACCCTAAGAAACCTCAAATTATTCCTCCTCAAATTATTTTCCAGTGATTCCATTTTAGCCATCACCCCTGTTTCTCCTTTTAAATATCTTATCTGCTCCTTATTTTCTTCCACCGCCATTCTTAACTCCCCCACTTCCTCCTCTAAAGCAGCAGTACGACCTGCCAGATCATCAATTTTCTTTCCCAGATCTTTACAGAGATCCCTTATCTCCACCTGATTAGCATTAGATGTCTCAAAGCCACTCTTCAATTCCATAGATAACGCTTTTAACATATCAGCAATTGATTGCCCATGATCCTCTCCGACAGGTTGGAAAACCTGCATTGAAAACCTGCACAGCATTCACTTCTGCTTGCCTCTCTATGTAATTCACAGGAAGAGGGTTCTGTAACACACTTCCCCCATCCACCCGGAGGTCTGAGCTTCTACCCTCTTGACTAGCGGCAAACTCTAATCTATCAATTTTGTCCAACTCTTGCGTATTCATCCCTCCAGCTAACACACTGGAAGCACCTATATAATTGAAAATAAGACCTAACTGAAGAGGTGACACAAGCTCTCCTCTAACTGAGCCCACCAACACTCTTTGCATCCAGTTGCCTCCTAACAGAACTATTATCTTGCTCTGCCTTACTTCTCACAAAAGACGATTTCTGGGGCGGGAGGACTAGACTTTCAATTTCAACTTTTTTCTTACTTTTCTTAGCGCTACGGAGGGAATACACTTCTTGGCCAACACAATTTTTAAATACCACCTTCCCCTCTTCTTTCCCGAACCCCACCTGCCCCTTTACCCTGTCCACCATAAGTTTCTACAGTATTTAAAATATAAACCTGAAAAAAATCTTCCAGTCTTAGTACTTTCCTACCAGACTCAAAAGTCCCCAATTCCTCAACCTGCTGAACAATCTTGAAGCACCTGTTCTTCTTGCTTCCACCGATATCCACACTTGTGCTGGCTCTGCCTTGATTCCCCCAGAGGGAAACACGAACTGCTGCCTCTCTGACCCGGTTGAGTTTCAGAGAGGCATTCAGCAACAGGGCATCTCCGTGCTCCCAAGAGTGCTGTCTCCCCGCCAGCTCCTTCGTCGTTGCAGCCCCACCGGATCAAAAAACTGCTAAAAAAAGGAAAAACAATCCTCTGCAGTCACGCTTCAGCCCCGGTAAAGATTATATTAACTTTGCAATATCTTTTCGTGAGCTGCATCCTCTGCGACCGGCTCCTCAGACGGCCGCCATGTTCCCCAAGGCTCTGTTGTATGTTGTCCCCACACCAACTCCCAGCTTGTATATAAGTGACAAAACATGCTGGTGATGGATGATTACAGAGCGGTTTACTGCTGCTCCTTTTTTCAGCCTAAAACAAAGCCATGTTATTGTTTCTTTTGGCCAGAGTCTGGTGACCCCCATGAGATGACTTGAGGACCCCCAGGGGGGGGCGCCCCCCCATTTTAAAGACCCCTGCTCCAGTGGTATCTGAGTTGAGTAAAGCAGGGGCCCAGCCTGCAAATCTGCTAGTTTCTTCCAGAAGTATTGCATAGTACCAATATGGTCAACAGTGTGATAACAACGAGGTGACAGCGGAAGAGCAGCAGCTCTTTCCAGCCAGGGGTGCAGGAGATCTGCTGGGCCATGCAGCCAGTAATAAGCAAACATGCATAGTGCGACCCTATAATAAGCCTCCAAGGATGGACATTCATGCTGCCCATTGCATAAGGGAGAGTAGGCGTATCCCAGCTCACCCACGGCTGCTTTCCAGCCCAAGCTAGGTGCACCTTCAGGGTGGGCAAAGTTTGAAAACCCACGCTGGGCAGAAGCATAGGGATTTTGGTGGACAGAAACAGAAAATGAGGCAGCACTACCATTTTCATGATGGGGATCTGGCCCCTCAGGGAGAAGAGTAGACAGATCAAATGCTCAATTGCCTCTGTTAGGCACTGTACTGCTCTTCCATAGTTCTCTGACATCGCTACCTCCGGGTCTGTGTAAATCTGGGTGCTTAGATATCGTTCCAAGTCCATTTTCCACTGTAGTGGATACTCCAGCTGCACTTGCATCTTGGCCACAGTAAGGGGGAATATGAAAGATTTATTCCAATTGATTCATAATCTAGACAGACCACCAAAAAGGACAACCTCCCCAACCTCCCCAAGGACTGGGAGGGGTTATGTTCTGGGTTCCAGACATACAAAAGTGTGTCGTCCGCATAAGCCAACACCAAAAGATTGTAGTGTGGAAAACGTACTCCCCAATGAGAGTGATATTCACGCCATGTGCACGTACAGTAGCGGAGACAGGGTACAGTCTTGCTGCATGGCCTTCTTAATAGCTATTGGGTTTGACAGTTTGCCTTTAATGTGAACATGAGCCATTGAAGCAGTGTAAAGAACCTGGACCAATTGCAGAAAGACCTCTCCCACCCCCATGTGGTGCAGCATGGAGAACATAAACCCCCACTCAACCAAAATGAACACTTTTTCAATGTTTAAAAAAACACAGCAGCTCGCACGTTGGAGTCAATGCAAGAGATTGCACCAAAAAAAAGTCCTTAGATTATATATGAGAGACAGACCGGGTATGAAGCCAGCCTGCTTGGGACTAACTATGCCTGGGAGCAGAGGCATCAGGTGGTTTGCAAGAATTTTCTCAAAGACTTTTCTGTCTGTAGTCAATAACGACAGGGGTCGATAAGACGAACAGCAGTCAACTGGCTTGCCTGGCTTGAGCAAAGTGAACAACAGAGCCTCCTGCATGGTAGGGGGCATGTGGCCATCCTTTGTTATTTCCTTAAAGAGGTCGACCAAGTGTGGGATGACTTTGGTCTATTAGGCCTTATAGAAGGCCACCGTTAGTCCATCTGTACCTGGAACCTTCCTGCCCAGCATGTCTTTCAATGGGAACACGGCCTTTCCAACATGACCTGACCCATGTGTGGGTTTTCATGCAAGCAGTACAACACTTGCCTAAATCACACATGTGCCTTAACCACGCATATGTATGGTTATGGAAGACAGCAGTCTTGCTGTGCAGATGTGTGGAAGGAGGAACAGGAAGATTCGGAAGAGGAAGCTCTGGACTGGGCCAGGTAAATGGGGTTGGGGCCGGGTTTAGAGGGGTAGTTTTTAGGGGTGGGGCAGTTTTAGGGCTCAAGGCGGGGTTGTTTTTTTTGGCAGGGGGCGGGATTTTAGAGCTCAGGGTGGGGGGTTTGAGGTAGTTTTTTTAGCAGGGGTCAGGGTTTTAGGGCTCAGGGCGGGGGATTTGGGGTACTGGGACTGGGTTTTAGAGCCCAGGGTGGGGGGGAAGGGGCAGTTTTCAGGCGGTGGGGGGTCAGTGTTCAGTGTTAGGGCTCAGGGTGGGGGGGCATGGGGTCACGATAATTTTTTCAGGCAGCATGATTTTACGCCTCCAGGCGGGAGAGTGGAATGGGTAGTTTTCAGGGCAGTGCAGGGTTGATTTTAGAGCTCAGGGCAAAGGGGTCAGAGTAGTTTTAAGAGCAGGGTGGGGTTGGTTTTAGGGTTCAGAGCAGGGAGGGTTCAGGGTAGTTTTAAGAGCTGTCTCCTGGTTTTAAGGCTCAGGGCAGTGGGGAAGAGGCAGTTTTCAGGGATGGGGTCAGTTCTGGGGTTCAGGACTGGGGGGCTGGGGTCAGGGTACTTTTTGGCAGGGTTTTAGGCCTCAGGGTGGTAGGAGGGGAAGGAGTATTTTTAAGTGCTGGGATGGGTTTTAGTGCTCTGGGTGGGAGGGAAGGAGCAGTTTTAAGGGCTCGGTGGGGTGGATTGCAGGGTTGGTGTATCGGGTGATAGGGCGCAGGGCAGAGGGACTGTGGTGTGGAATTTACCACGCATATTCCTTTAGCAATCATGCTTTTACAGCAAAATTCCTTGTGAAGGCATGCGTGGTAAAGACGCGGTCATGGTTCAGACCACGTTAGCTTAGGCATGCGTGGTTTAGGCAGGCGTGGTTGCATCATACAACCCTTTCAACAGTGCCATGCCCTCCGAACGGCGTAGCAGTTCCATGAGATGCTCACTGCGTGCCTCCATCAGCCATTTCATTGTAATATGGGATAGGTAGTCCACCATGGCCCACTTCGCAAGGGGTAGAGGTCTGAATAATAGGTCTGAGTAATAACAGCAGAACAGGTCCACTACCTGATCTGCCACATGAAGAGGCACTCCCTGTTCATCATTAATAGTCAGAATGACGTTGTCTTTGCGACAAAGTTGAACAAATGCTGCCAGCATCGTGCCTATCCTGTCACAATTGCCATACATCCGTGCTGTAACAAATTTTCTCAGGAGTGTAGCCTGACTCAGAGCTATCTCATCATATTCATCTAACTTAGCTCTGATATCCTTAGTTTCTCTATGGGATCACTCCAAGCCTGCCAGCTTTGCCTCCAGACGTGATAGGCGGCCCTGAATTGAATGAAGCACATCATGCTTTGAGATTGTGAATCCACAAGAAGAGGCCCTGAAAGTAGTGCCAAACTTCTCAATGGACCCCAGTTGTTGATTGCTTGCACAAGTTCCTCATGGAAAGCAGCATCTAGCAGCAAGTATTGAAAGAACCACCAGTAAAATGTAAGGGGTCGCAGACTGTCCAGTTAAAGAACCAGTAACTCCAGGAAATGGTCAGAATATGTTCACTGTAGGTGCTCATAGCCGGAACCGAGGCACCAAGCTCCAGGACAACAGCCAGTAATCAATACGTGTGTGAATGTCATGAACTGTGGAATAATGGGTGCACACCCCACCGGTGGGGAACCTATGATGCCATACATCCATCAGTATGCACTGGTCGGCCATAGAGGTGATAGCACAGGCCACAGCCAAGGGCCTCTGGTGAGGGACTCAGGAATGATCCAGGTCTGTTTATAATACATAATTAAAGTCATCGCCCCACATCTGGGTCGTCTCCTCATTGAACAAGCCTAAGATGCAAAGTAGAGTAAAACTGCAGGTCATTGTAGTTGGGGCCATACATCCCTCACCAACAATGCAGCAGATTGATCTTTGTGACAACATGATACACAGACTTACTGAACCTTGACCCCAGAATCATGCTGGACTCAAATTAGTATGCCTCATGCATGTGCAGTGAAGCCCGCTGCATAACAGGTGCCCCTCATGTGTCTTTGCATGAGCATCACACTTCCCACAGCCAGATGTGTTTACTGTAAAATAGCAACATCAATACCGTGCAGTTGTAAATACATTACCACCTTTCAAACTCTTCTGTAGTCATTCAACCCCCTGACTTTCCATGTGAGGAAATTCAGTTGTAACAGGTGCTTTCACTGACCCCCTTTTCCCAGCTGTTTTCCCGTATTAATGATAAGCAGGTTACATTCCCTCTCTCTGGTTAGGTGATCATTTTTATTGTCCAATTTGAGTCGTATTACAGAAAGAGGTGGCTTGGGTTATTGTCAGCTCTTCATCCTTAGTTCTGGGTTTTCTGCCTTCGTTCTCTCCAGGATTGTGCCGGAGGACCTCACCTCGGGGACAGGAAAAAGGATACAAGGCGTCAGGTACGTTTTTTAATGTATTTTATATAGAAGGGGTGGGGGTAGTGAGGTACCACCAGAAAAGAACCAATATAGTGCACTGATAGAGTTTGTAGCTCCTTATGTGCTCCCCTTTGCCCATGACTCTATTTATGTGTGGGTGGCTGTATATGCACTCCTCAGTGGTTCTGTTCCCCTCATTGTCCCTTTCTTCCCAGTTTCTTTAGCTCCCCCTTTCCACCCCGTAAGAGGAACCGTACCTTGTTCCGCCCCATTCCTCCTGAGACGTGGCTGGGAGTAGACTCCGGTTGTCCCCTTGAGGCTGGCTTCTCGTCTCTTCTCCTTCCGTTTTCTCCCTCTGGGCTCTCCTCGTTTTTCCCCTTCATGCCGTCTTCACTATCCTGATTCCTCTCACTGTTAGAATATTTGTTGTGCTCCCTCCTCATCTACTCCGTCATCTCCTCCATCTCACTGCTATCTCTTCTCTCCGGCATTGTCTGCTCCTCCCCTCATTCATTTCCGGCGTCGTCATTTCTGTACAAAGACTTCCTGTGGAGAACCTTTCCGGCCTGCCCACGGGGACACGGTGAGCAGCTCCAGGACCGCCATGTCGTCTGTGGCATTCGTCCCATCCACTGCTTCCCGGCCACAGGTGCCTACCACCAGCAGGGGCATCCATTGGACTGCCAACCATATCCATGCAATGCAAACTGAGTGTACCAGGCATACTAAGAGGAAGCTAGCACTGCCAGCACTTGCTAGGGCAAAATGAACAGTTGTAGGCAACCCAGTCCACCGTCCACCCACGCTGCCCCCCAACAAATATCATAGCAGTATACTACCCCCAAAACCTGCCCAATACCCAATAAATGAATGTCTAAAGCAAACAGTGTGGTACACGCATGGGAAGAGAAGGTTCACACTGAGCGCCCCTGCTACACAAAGTACAGGGTGTCACATCATAAGTATAGTATGTGCCAATCCAATATCAACCAATCTTGAATAAACTACACCCCCACTCAACCACCCGTGGGAACCACAGCATGTATAAAATGCCCATCTTCGCACGCTTCTTCAGAAATTGCTGCAAGAGTTTAGGGTCACTGAAAATCTGGGCCTTCCCATCAACAGTCACATGCAAGCATGGTGGGTAAACCAGGCTTAGTCCATTTTCAGTTCTTGCAGCTTGAATTTAGCCAATAGAAACTGTCTCTGTCCCTCCTGGACCTGTTATGTAAAATCCAGGAATATAGAAATTTCAGTGCCCTTGTAGTAAAGAACCTGCAATTTTTGGGACCAGCAAAGTGCAGCTTCCCGGTTATGATAATTGAGCAGCCCTCCAATGATCGGGTGGGGTCTTTTGCCCCGGCACTGGGTAAGGTGGGTATGCTCCATCACAAAGATGTCTGAAAATGTCTCTCACCCCATTAGATCAATAAGCAGGTGTTCCACAAATTTCTCCTTGTTTCCAGTATTCGTGGATTCTTCAAGGCCTACAATGCAAAGATTCCAGGTCTTCTGTCTTGGTCCATTGTGTAGCAAGTGTAGAAATTGCCTTCTCCAGCGGTTTCTGTGCCACCGAATCTTCCACCTCTCTCCAGCATATCCAGGTGCTCTGCAAGCTTATAAATGCTCTCCGACACCCTTTTTATCCAATGAGAGAGGGCTTATATCTTACCATTAATCTTAGTGAGGCTGAGCTGCTCTAACTCAAGAGGCGGCAGAGCCAGTCTCATGCATCATCCTGCCCTCCTCACACAGCACAGGGTTCTTCTCTGATTCAAATTGCAGCTTGGGCTGCACTTTTTTCAGCTTTGCACATAGAAGCCAGTGGCTACAAGCCCACTGCAGGAGACTGGGATCATGAGCCAAGCACTAGACACTGCTGAGTGATGGAAGGGCTATTGACTTCTGCAGGCACCTGCTGTTGGAGCCTGGGTACCTGGAGACACAATACCCAATCACAGACCCAGTCTGGAATCGGCCAAGAGAGCAGCCCATCTAAGTGTAACAGTGCCAGGGTTGGTGCTACGGCACTGATATTGTCCTCAATTACCTATGTAGGATCCTAGGCTCCACACCACCTCAAGGCATGAGGTACAGCTCTGGGGATCCCGACAGCTACAGAAGACCCAGCAGTAATGTCTCACAAGAACACCACAATCCATGGCCCCCACCCCGCTTTCCTCACCTCAGCTATGTTCCTGCCGGGGTGGGTGCAGCATGGAAGCTGAGCAGCGTCCAGCACCCCCACCGTGTTATCACAACACATGAACAGGCATCTAAGAAGTTCAGCATCGTTCAGCGCCTCTGTAATGGGGAAGAGGGCCCTCAAATGTTGCTGGTCGATCACAGCACCCCTGGAACAGCAGGTAAAGGGCTCAAGGCCTGTGCCCATCTGAACGCCCAAGCTGGGCTTGACAGCACACTGTGGGCCTTGTGGCAACTGCCAGCCCCTGCAGTAGCGTGAGGCCAAGACCACCCATCACGTCCTGCCAGCCTCACAGACAGGTGCACCCTCCACAATCAAGGGCAACCGGTCAGTTACAGAGCTCGGGGGCTCCCTTTGCAGAGCTCGGGGGCTCCAGATGGGTGCAAACAAGGCCCCACCTTGGTGTGAGGAATCCGCAACAGGACCTGTGGCCCACACTCTGCTCCAGCTGTGTGACAAGTGTCAAAGGGCAGTGACAGTACTAGTATAAAAATATAAGTTAAACTAATATTATGGCCCTCATTATGACATTAGCGGTAAGTGATCAAGTGGCGGTAATACCGCCAACAGGATGGTGGTAATTACCATCAAATTATGACCATGGCAGTGATAACTCCCATAGACAGCCAATGTACCACACCAACCCCCAGGGCATTGACACCACTGACCACGGCGGTAGCCGTCAACAGCCAGACGGAAGACAAAGTACCGCCAACGCCATCAAAAGCCTGGCAGAAACAGAACACAGAAGACCAAAGACTCATCATCGGAGACACAGGGAAGAACAACAGCACCATGGAACCGTAACTGCAAGTCTTCTCCCGATGCTCATCTACGTCATGCTCGACCTGTAACACCAACGCCAACGAAGACGGTGATAGTGAGTACAGCCACCTAGCACACAAGGGAGGGAGGGAGGAAAACGAGAGTGACACACACACGCACAACACACACCCGGCACACACACACACCATACACACAACCAGCTGCAGACGAAAAACAATGGCACACGATACATGGCAGAATCATGCAAGGACAACAAGAATGCAGTAATGAAAATGTATTGATTATAAACAGCTACCAGAAGAACCAATTGTACGAAAACAGATATGTACAAATGTATACAAAGGGCCAATGCCCAGTCCAAAGTATTAAGGGTCCCACATGGCCACATGGCACAGACCAAGGCCCAGTTTGAATCCTGACTTCATCCGCATAGATCTCTGCAGGGGCATCAGTTTGTAAGTGGGCAGGCATCTCAGGGGGATGGGGGCTGGAGAGCACCTCAGCAGAATACGGCAACAAGCCCACTGGTTCGGGAGTGGGCTCTATGCCAATATCTCTCTGCTGGGAAGTGCAAGGCCACAGTCTCTCAGGTTGGTGACTTTCACACTGGTTCTGGAGGGGGCTCTATGCCCATATCTCTCTGCTGGAAGTGTAAGGCCACAGTCTCTCAGGTGGGTGTCTTTCCCACTGGTTCTGGAGGGGGCTCCATGCCCATATTTCTGTGCTGGGGAGTGAAAGGCCACAGTCTCTCAGGTGTGGAACATTCCCACTGTTTCTGGAGGGAGCCCCTTGTACAGCAGTCCCTGGAGGGTGGCCCACATGACTTCCGCTGGTGGTGATGGCTGCACTGTGTCATCTGGAGGTGAGGGCTGCACTGTGTCAGCAGGTGAAGGTGCCTCCTTGGCAGCCTCTGCTGGAGGTGAGGGCTGCACTGTCTCAGCAGGTGAAGGTACCTCCTGGGCAGCCTCTGCAGGAGGAGCAGGCTGCACTTCCTAAGCTGGCAGTGAGGGCCTCGTGAACACTGGTGTTGGTGGTGTCATCCTGACAGCCTCTGCTGGAGGTGAGGGCTGCACTGTGTTAGCAGGTGAAGGTGCCTCCTGGGCAGCCTCTGCTGGAGGTGAGGGTAGCACTGTCTCAGCAGGTGAAAGTGCCTTGTGGGCAGCTTCTGCAGGAGGAGTAGGCTGCACTTCCTCAGCTGGCGGTGAGGGCCCCATGACCACTGATGGTTGTGGTCGTGGTGGTGGTGTCACCCTGACAGCCTCAGCTGGAGTCGAGGGCTTCTTCCCCTTCATGGAAGGAGGCATTGGATCCTTACTCTTTCTGGCAGGGTTTGAGGGCTTCTTCCCCTTCTTGGAAGGATGTGCGGGCTCCTTACCATTCCTGGCAGTAGTCGAGGGCTTCTTCCCCTTCATGGCAGGAGGTGCGGGCTCCTTCCCCTTTATGGCCGGAGGTGTGGGATCCTTCACTGACTTGTCACCATGACTAGGTAGTGCCACCACTGTCCACGTGGCTGAGGTGCTGGGCAGGGTCTTGGGAACCTGCTCTTATGGGCAGGACGGGGGAGGGAAGAGGTCAAGTTGGGCAAAGAAAAGCTTCTTATGGACTGTGGGGCGGGATGAGGGAGGAGGAATGGGAGCGGAGGTTGAGGGAGTGGTTGTTGGAGGTGTATGTCTGCTGGACTTGGGTGCAGGTGCATGGGCAGTGTGCTGAGGTGGATGGCTGTAGGGTGTGTGAGTGCTTACATTTGTGTCTTTTAGGAGGGGGGACAGACAGGGTGGGAGAGAACACAGGGGACGCGTGCATGGATGTTGTGGAGGTGTCTGCCAGTGAGGTGTGTGTGCTGCTTGGCATAGTGATGCTGGTGGTGGATGTTGATGCAGTGAGTGCTAGTGGGATGAAGCAGGTTGCCTGTGTTTGACTGTGCCGCCTATGTGTGTTGTCTTGTGTGCATGCTATCTATATGTGTGCATGGGATGGGTTGGGGTTGAGGAGACTGGGACTGGGAAGTGGTAGTTGGAGGGGGCACATTAGGAACAGCGACAGTGGCTGCCATCAGAGAAAATCAATCTCTGTTGGGCTGCCAATCCACCGTGGATGCTCTCCAGGAATGCACTGCTGCATTTGGGATGGCATTCACAATGGTTGACTGCCCTAAAGAGATGTATCTAAGGATGTCAATAGCCTCACTCAGGGCAGCAGGGCTCACTGGGGCAGGGCCTGAGGTGCCTGGGGCGAAGGAGATGCCCACTCCTCCTGGGTGAGCGGGCACGGGCAACTCGTTGAGAGGCTACTGGGAGGGCGGTGCTGGTACGGAGGGTGGTGGCTGTACCTGCAGCTGGGAGGGGTCACAGAGGTGTCTGCCACCACCAGGGAGCTTCCATCAGAGGAGGTATCTGAGTCTGTGTTGTCACCTCCTGTCTCTGCCGTGGTGCTCCCCTCGTCCTCCTGTCTCACTGGTTCCTGTGGCGTCAGTAGACTCCAGGGTCCTGTGGGATGCAGCTCCCTCCGTCGCGGGTGCCCCTGCTCCTCCGCCAAATTATGCTAATAATCACATGGACAGGATGACAGAAGAAAAAAGGGGGAGAGAGAGAGAGAAAGGGAACACTGGGTCAATTATTGCACAAACACCACGGTTGGCATACACAGCACTGTCACACACAGGGATAAGGATTGAGCTCTATTCACTGCCATGCCAGTGATTTGGCTAGATGCCATGGGAAGATGAGGGCAACACACCACCAACTGCACCGCTCCTGGTAACCACAAAGCCCTGATGGACATGGAATGCTAACAAGCTAGGTTACTTGCATTTCCCATACTCCCATTACTCTTGAGCTGGATCATGCTGCGATGTTTGGCCTGGCATTAGGAAGCACCCACTAACTCACACCCATCACCCGGATCCCATGTCAATTGCCAATTATTGTAGTAATGCCCATTGTACTCATACCCTTGTGGCTGCTGTGATGCCCTCAAGCGCCCATCCAGCTCTGGGTAGGCCACCGCCAGTATACAGGGGGGTCAGGTACCATCGGGCACCCCTTCCTCGTTGGGAGGCCATCCCCAGCTGGACGTCCGTGGTGTTCCGTGGCCAGGGTCTCAGGTCCTCCCACTGTTTCTGACAGTGGGTGCTCCGCCTGCCATAGACCCACAGGGTACGCATGTCCTTGCTGATGGCACGCCATAATCCCCTCTTTTGATGGGCGCTGACCTGCAGAGGTTATACAGACAGGAGGACACCATTACACATACAATCCAGCCTGTCACACATATGGCCCACCAATCCCGTTTCCGTCACCACTGGCGCACACATCAGCCGGCTGTACACCACCACATTAAATACCCCCGATGACACGATGCTTGGACACACATCTCCATGCATCCTTCCTACAAGCATTGTGCTCAAAGTGTGATCACTTGCTGGTCTGGAGGCCCATACAGCAGTCCGTTCTGGGGTAGGACCCCATGCACCAATCGCTCCAACTCCTCTGAAGTGAAGGCAGGGGTCATTTCCTCAGTCACACGGACCATGGTAGGTTACAGACACAGACCACAGCAGCACACGCAGTGTAGGTGTTCTCCTGTTGAAGGTCAGGAAACAAGTGAGGAATCAGAAAATGGTGGTCACGTCCGTGGCGGTGTACACTGTCACCGCCAGCGCTGATCCCCATTGGCCACTGTACTCCATGGAGCCCAATATTATCCAATAAGGAATTGCATGGCGGTGCAAGACCACCTGCTGCCAAGACGCCCAACGTTGGAGGAGTTACCTCACTTCCACCTGTCCCTACATACAGAACAAGCGGACACCATTTCATGGTGGCGGACAACAGTCATATCAACCTTAATTGCATCATAGCCTACATTAGCACATACCTCACCATTCCCACTGTCCCATCACATAAATGCACTATGTACACTGAGGTTGTGGTTCCATTGTTCAAATTATGACAGTCTACTCATTCTTGTGTCGCTTAGGTACCTATTGCTGCGGATGAATAGGAGGAGGAGACAAGCCCCTGTGCACAGACCCCTTGTGGACTTGGCTACACTGGAGGACAGGCACATTATACTCATCTGTAGACTGGACAGAGCCACAATCTCAGAGCTGTGTGCCCAATTGGAGCCTGACCTGATATCAGCTATCTGTCATCCCAGTACAAGTGCTATCAGTGCTCCAGTGATCTGGTTCTTTCCAAGTGGAAGTTGGCTTGGCAGCAGGAATGTCACAGCTAATGTTCTCAATCGTGCAGGCAAGAGTTTTGTCTGCCCTGGTGAAACACACATGCAGCTACATAGCTTTTCCCCAGGTGGAAGATCTCGCCGCTGTGAAGGCCGGATTCAATGCAATGGGACATACACCCAATACTGTTGGGGCGATTGACGGGACACATATTGTGTTAGCTCCCCTGCCAGAATGAACAGGTGCTCAGGAATCGGAACAGTGAGACAGTGCAAGTGACCATTCCTCTGACTATTGATGTTTTCTGTGTGGCTGTAGCATGATGGCATCAACTTCCATTGCATCTCAACTTACCTACTGTCACATATGGCTTGTCATTTTACAGATGGTGGTGAGATAACAACTGTGTGCTGATGTGATGAGTATAGACAGCTACTATGGTCTCACAGTGTTCAGAGCATTTGCACTAGATGTGACTGTTTCCATAAATGCACATTTTCAACACAGGGACCTTGCACTGAACAAAATGCCACAGTTTCAGTTCTGAAGGCAATGCACCAGTTCTGTCCACACAATGGTTTCAATGCATCAATGTTTCCCATGCAACAGAGGATTTGTTGGCTCTGATGGAGCAAAATAACCTAGGCCCACTTCCAAGGGTCCAGGACTGGGGTAGCACCACTTTGCAGGGCAGACTAACAGATAGCAGAGTCCAGGTGTAGAAGCAGGTTCTTTGAAAATCTTTTATGTCCCTGAGACTTCAGATCAGGAGGCCAGCCAGCTAGCCCTTGGAGTCACTCTGGGTACTGGGTTGAAGAGATGCAGTTCCTGTTACTTCTTACTCCCAGGCTAGAGGGCTGCAGGCAGCAGGTAAGTACACCAAAGCAGTCCAGCAGAATGGTAGTCCTGGTAGCAGCACAGCAGTCCTTCGTCCTGGCAGGATATCCACCGGTCTAGAAGTGTACTGGGTTGGTGGTGTTAGAGGTCCAGTACTTTTATCCAGTTGAGTCTTTGAAGTAGTGGAGACTTCAAAGACAGGCCTTTGAAGTACACAGAGGTCATGCCCTTCCTGCACTGGTTCCAGACTCACTACTGAGGGTTATGCAGCCCTTTGTGTGAAGACAGGACACAGCCTATTAAGGTGCAAGTGAGGCTGTGGCTAAATCCTCCCTCCCATCCTGCCAGGATGGTCCATCAAGGCCCATCAAGTCACACCTAAGCTGCCATTGTGTGTGGCTGTCTAGGGGGAATACACAAAAGTCAACTGTCACCCACCTCAGATGTGATCAGAAACAAGCAGCAGCTACCAAATGGCTCAAGTAAAACAGTGCCAACTTTCTAAAAGTGCCATTTTCAGAATTTCAATTTCAAATCCGACCTCACCAAAAGTTGTGATTTTAAATTGTGACCCCAGAGACACCAAACTCAAAAACGTTGAGTTACACTTGCAGTAATGAAAATTGACTACGGAAGTTTCTCACTACCAGGGCATGTAAAACAAGTCCTATCTTTTCCATGTATTGGACCATGCTGTCCGGGGGCCCACCCTGGGGGTGACATACATGTATAAAAAGGGAAGATTTAAGCCTGGCAAAAAGTTTATTTTGCCAGGTCCACATGGTAGTGTAAAACTGCACATACAGGCTCTGCAATGGCAGGCCTCAGCTATGGTTTAATGGATGCCTAAGTGGATGGCATAATGAGTGCTACAAGCCCACTAGTAGCATTTAATTTACAGGCCATGAGTAAATGTAGTGCACTTTACTAGAGACTTGTACGTACATTAAATATGCCAATTGAGGATAAGTCAATGTTATAATGCTGAGGGGAGAGAGCACAAGCACTTTTGCAGTGGTTTGAAGTGGTGAAGTGCACAGAGTCCTTTGGCTAACAAAAAAATGAATTCATCAAAATTGAAGGCAAGCAGGAAAAAAGGTTGTGGGAAGACTACCCTAAGGCTGAGAGGTCGTAGAAGATTAGGTATGTTAACAGACACTGGTGGAACATTAACTGAGTAACTTTCCTCTCTCATAGTGGAAGACTTGCCTGCAGCACTCCCACTGTCTTGCCCAGAGGGGTGTGACAACAATGCTGGATCCCGCAGGAGGCAAGGAGCCAGCTGGAAACATGGGTGCCTTCAGGCTCCCCCTGTGGTTTCCAACGGTGGCGACTGGGTGCCCAGGGGTGGGGTTGATATTGCCCGGCCCTGGGGGATGTGGTTCCTGGAGCCACGATCAGCCTGGGGATGAGGGCCATGTGGCTTTGTTATTTTGATGAATTTCTATTGTTTTTTTTTTTTAACATTAAGGAAGATGCCCCTACGCAATTCACATTGGGGGGTGGGTTGGTTGCAGGGCCGTGCATAGTGCTCTCACTCCAAAGATTGCAGCTCCTGCCCCCCTCCTCCTTGCCATCCTTTGTCCAAGTCCATTCCTCTGCTCGCTCCTTACAGCCCTGTGTGGCTGTTGTTCTGCCACTGCCCTTCCTGCCTTCCCCGAACAGTTAGCTTGCTGCCCCATCCATCTCTTCCCAACCCTCTGTTGTTCGAGTCAATGCACAAACCCTTCCTCCTGCCCTGCATAGTCTGGTAGCTGCCATGGCCCTCCATTTAGCTTGATATCCCTGCCCGCCATTGCCCAATTCTATGCCCCATTATTGCCCTCCTGCTTAGCCTCTGTGCTTAGCTTGCTGTCCCTACCCTCCTTACCCGTTCCCTCTGATGCCTGTGTGCATGCCCCTGCTCCCTCCTTTTTGCCCACCATGTCCCAAGGACCTGCCACTGACCCCCTATCTACTCTGAGGGGGTCATTCCGACCCCGGCGGCGGGAGCATCGCCAACAGGCTGGCGGTGCCCCGCAGGGCATTCTGACCGCGGCGGTTTGGCCGCGGTCAGACCAGGAAAACCGGCGGTCTCCCGCCGGTTTTCCGCTGCCCTGGGAATCCCCCATGGGGGATTCCGACCCCCTCACCGCCATCCTGTTCCTGGCGGTTCCGACCGCCAGGAACAGGATGGTGGTGAGGGGTGTCGTGGGGCCCCTGGGGGCCCCTGGGGGCACCTGCAGTGCCCATGCCATTGGCATGGGCACTGCAGGGGCCCCCGTAAGAGGGCCCCACTTTGAATGCAAAGGGCCCACTTTGAATTCCAGTGTCTGCTTTGCAGACACTGGAATTCGCGACGGGTGCCACTGCACCCGTCGCACATCCTCCACTCCGCCGGCTCAATTCGGAGCCGGCTTCCTCGTGGGGAGGGGTTTCCCGCTGGGCTGGCCTCCGCAGTCTTTTGACCGCGGAGCGGGCAAATTGCGGCTCCCTCCAGGCGGGCGGCTCCCGCCGCCCGCCGGGGTCAGAATGACCCCCTGAGTGTCCTGTTGAACTGCCACTGCCCCTCCCAAATGCCTAGAAGGGTCAGATTGCTGCTGCCTGTCCCTGCCACCTCCACCCGGCCTGTACAAGTTCCATGCCTCTATCCCCTCCTTCCTGTCCTCCATGATCCATTTTACTACCACTCCCTTTTGTCCTCTATGCTCTGTAGTGCTACAACTGCTCCTCCTGCCTGCCCTGCATGGTCTGTTGTGATGCCCCTTCCCCTGTCCTCTCTTGTCTGTGTCCAGCCCCTACCCATCCCTTATGTCCTCATTGGTTCTTTGTGCATGCCCCTTCCCCTCCCTCTAGCTCACCATGGCTTTTGTGCAGCCACTAATCCTCCTGCTTGCCATGCATGGTCTTCTGTGCTGCCACAGCCCCTCCCTCTTGCCCTGTGTGGTCAGTTTGCCACCTCTGACCCCCTCTCACCTTCCCTTCCTTGTCTGTGTATGCCATAATAGTCTCACTGTTGCCCTCCATGGTGTGTTGTGCTTCCAGTGCCCATCCCGCCTGCCCTCCATGGTCAGCTTACTGCTCATGCATGGCCCCCGTTCCCCCTGCCCTCAATTTTCCATGTGAAGGCCCCTATCACCTCTCTCCTGCCTTGTCTGGTCCATTGTTGTACCCCTGCCACTTCCCTCCTGCCCTTTATAGTCTGCTATGCTGAAACTGGCTCTTGTCTGTCCGGAATGGTCAACTTGCTGCCCTTGCCTCTTCCCCTCTGTTCTCTGTTATCCATGTGAATAGCCCTGTCCCCTCTCTATTGCTTTGCATGGTCTGTTGTGTTGCACTGCTGTCCTGCTTGCCTTGTGTGGTGTATTGTGCTACTGCAACCCCTGACACCTGCCCTGTAAGGTCAGTTTCGTGCATTTGCCCATCTCTCTCCTGCTCTCTATTATACAAGTCCATTTCCCTACCACATTCATCCTGCCCTCTGTGATTAAATGTACCATGCTTGCCAACATTTTGAATTGGGAAAGCAAGACATTTTGAAAACAAAACCTGGGAAATTGTTTTTCCCCATTGACATATATTGAAAAAGAGGACATTTTAGGCAGGTGACAGATAAAATAAAACCCTCTAGGACTTAAATACATCAGGTGTCTCCTGTCTGAATTGGGTCTGTTGGCGTGATTGGTTGTACCGCCACTGCCTCTTCCTTCTGCCCTCAATGGTCTGTTATATTGCTACAGCCTCTCTTGTCTGTCCTGCATGGATGGTTCATTACCGCTGCCCACCGTCCCCTGAGCTTCATTGTCCGTTGTGCTGCCACTGTCCCTCCCACCTGCCCAGAATGTTCAACTTGTTGCCTCTACACCCTCCTCCCTGCCCTCAATTATACAAGTCTGTGACCTTGACCTCTGCCTCCTCACAGTATTCTAATGAACAACTAGATTGCTTACATTCTATATTTTAACAAAAGTGTGCAACGCCTGACGTCATCTGGATGTTATCAAAACTGTTATACATAATGCATTTCCTTTACAAAATATAAAAATGAGGTCTTACTCCCATAGAAATTATTGTTAGGGCTTTAAAAACAAAAATTAGGACATATTTTCTGAGTTCCCAAATAGCGACATCACTTTTAAATTATTTGCTATCTTTATGTTTTTTTAATTCAGTTGATCACTTGATTATATGTTACACTTAGGGGAGAGGATGTGGAATTATGGACAGAGCTGACGACTTTGCAACTGTGGAGCCAGGTTCGAATTTCGGCATCAGTTCAACATCCTGTGATTCTGGGCAAATCACTCAGGGCCTGATTTAGATCTTGGTGGAGGAGTTACTCTGTCACAACAGTGAGGGATATCTTGTCTGCCAAAAACCAAATCCCATTGTTTCTTATGGGATTTATATTTTAGCAAATGGGATATCCTTCATTGTTGCGACGGAGTAACCCCTCTGCCAAGAGCTAAATCAAGCCTTTAATCTCCCCATGCGTAAATCAAAAATGAATGTGCCCTTGTGATGAAGTAACCCCTCGGCTGAGATCTAAATCAAGCCCTTAATCTCCCCATGCCTAAAACCAAAATGAATGGGATTTACATTTCGGCAGATGGGATATCCATCATCATTGCGACGGAGTAACCCCTCTGCTGAGATCTAAATCAAGCCTTTAATCTCCCCATGCGTAAATCCAAAATGAATGTGCCCTTGTGATGGAGTAACCCCTCTGCCGAGATATAAATCAAGCACTTAATCTCCCCATGCCTAAAACCAAAATGAATGTGTCCTTGTGTAAGGTAACTGATGCTCATTTACAGCACTCCAATACCTTCGGGTCAAGTCTGCACTATATAAAACTGCAAAAAGAAAACAAAAATTTAGTTTTGCACACTTTTGTCATTGGGCTGTACTTGGGCTACATTTTGTTGATATTTGTGCTACATTTGCGCTCTTTTGTCTCTTGAGGCCATCTTGTGAGTCATATTTGTTATGAAACTCTCTAATATCCTTATTTACTGCAGTATCCTCAGTAGAAAATGTTTTCAATTTTCCACATTGATTCAATCAAGATGGCGTTCAAGTGTGCCAAACTTTTAGCATAACTTTAGAATGTCTACACTCTAGTAAAACTGCTGATCACCAGGGATTTAACTGGCAGCCTGCTGCTGGTGTTGAAAGACCATTTTTTTAGGATGTCAGAATGTTTTAATGAAATAGAAGAGGAAGATATTTGGGACCTCACTTACAACATATCCTAATTTTACTTTCTACAGCACTAACCATAATTTCTATAACAAAACAAATCCCCTCATTTTGTTTCTTTCTAAATGAAATGCTTTAGGTTTTACCAGTTTGATTCAATGAAGATGGTTTCAGGTGTGCCACACTTTTGTCATAAGTAAGGCTGTTAGTGCTCTGAGGGCCAGATGTATTAAAATGTTTTGCACTCGCAAACGGTATGAATCGGTAAATTCGGCCGTTTGCGAGTGCAAAACAGTGGTCTGCGATGCATGAAATGCATTCGCAGACCACAAATAAGAAATCGCTAAAATTGCGACCTGGAAATTGTGAGTCGCAATTTGCGATTCGCAATTTCCAGTTCGCAAGGCTATGCTGGAAAAAATCACAAATTGCGATTTTTCCAAATCTGGCATTTTGCCCCTGCAAAATACCATGCTTTGCAACCAGGTGGGAACCTGGTGCAAAATTTAAAAATACAGTTAAACTGCATTTTTAAATTAAACATGTAAAGCACACATGCCCTTTTGGCATGTGTGTACCTTACATGTTGAAAAAAAAGGTTTTGGGGTGCAGCACCCTGGCCTTTTGCATTTCCAAAATTGCGATTTCTGGTTCAGAAATCGCAATTTTGGAAATGCTAAATATTCGCAGCTATGGGCCATCAGGCCCATTGCTGCGAATGGGGCCGGTATCGCAATTTGTGATTCGGTAATAGCATTTGCGTTTTTTAAGAAATCTCTATTACCGATTCGCAAATGTGATACATGGCCCTTTGCGAGTTGGTAATAGCGATTTCTTAAAAATCGGTATTACCGAATCGCAATGGGCCGTGATGGTACATCTGGCCCTAAATGTTCTGCAGTAGACCACAGGGGAACCAACTGACAGGCTTCTCCTGTTGGAAGTACGATTAGTACGTTTTACTGACTTCATTCTCATATGGCTGAGAAAGACAGTGTGAATTTACAGAAAATATGTTCTCATTTTTGCTTCTGGAGCACTTTCCATAACTTTTATGGGAAAATCATGGGGAAACAGTTTTCTCTCAACATGATTCATGAAATCCCAGTACAAGGCTTTTTCACAGGGTAAAATCACCTTAGAACACACAAATCCTGAAATTAGTATATTCTTGTATATTATATGTTCTCCTTTTTGTGACCTTCAAACCCTGCAATTTACTACAATACATTTCAGTGAGGTGCTATCATGTATATTGGTTCCACGATGGCTGCCAGCACTTTCTTGTTGAAGTACTGACACCTAATCAGATCGCACCAGGAGATCTGGGCTTGGGCTCCATCCAGATATCTACATTTGTGTTTCCTTTAATAACTTTAAAACTACTGAATGGATTTACACCAAATAACAAAAAGCTTGATCAGCGCACCAAGATCTAGCTTTCTGCCAAATTTGGTGTAATTAAGTTCAGCGGATTGGGCTGTAGTCATGTCTAAAGACCTTATGGAAAAATGCATGCGGAAAAGATGTTTTGGGACCCCCCTTTTTTTATCAGCCCCCAAATCTTTCAACAAAGCAGCTGAACTGACTGTGATATTAGTTTTAAAACTTTTGTGAAGATTCCTCTAACGGTGCCAAGGTTATTGGCATAACAAAAAATGCTTTTCATATAGAAAGGGCCTGATTATGAGTTTGGTGATCTTGGTACCACCATGGAATCATTGTCAGATTCACTGCCACAGTGTTAGTGGTCCGACTGCTGTATTACGATGCATGAAGTTACATAGACAAAAAACCACCACAGTCCTGCCGCCGCTGCCAGCAAATCTCGATTACATCAATGTAGGCCAATGCGTCTGTCAGAGGGCAGACCGCCAGTGTTACCACCGGACCAATTACGAAGTGCCTTCCTGACGATGTAACTGTGGTGGTCCAACCACCACATCTGAGCTGGCGGAAAGTGAGGGGTATAAGGCAGAAACTCACCTGTACTCACCTTCACACATCCTGTGCCACCATGGAGCTGATCGTACATTTCCTTTCACTACTTGTGTTGCTTGATAACACCCAAAACTAACACTGTCGCAAATGCAACTGTTGGTAAGCTAAACTCTTTCCTATTGTTATCAGCTCCACAGCAATCAGATGCCGTGGTATGGACCTGGCAAGGAGTTTGTGGTCCCTGTGCCAAAAATTCGGTCCCTGTTCAGAATTGTTCTCATTGTTTCACCCAATCACAGCTCTATGATGTCCTCTTTGGCCAGGTCACTGAACCTGCACAGGCACACTCTACAAAAGTCAATACATATGCACAATTCATAATCAGGGATAGTGATGTGTGCATTAAATTGTGTCACACAACAGCACCGCCTCATCAATATCACACCTATTAATCTAAGTGACACCCTTACATTGCTTCCTGTTGTGATATCAACAACACATCTGTATGAATGTGTCATTAAGCTGAAACACGTTGTTGTATTTACGTGCGTACCCTCGCGCACGGCCTCGCGACTAGAACCCCGAAGGTGAAGGGGTTGCTAGGCGTTTGGACGGCGGCGCGAGGGAAACGCCGAGGAGAGGGACGACGGTGAGGACGGTTGGACGGAGCGGCGGTATTTGGGGGCGCTTGGAGACTGTTGATGTGAGTTATTTTACCGTTGTGAAATAAAGAAGACTTGCGCTTACCGGCCTCTTTGATTACTTCATTTTGGCGACGAGGTGGTTCGGTCTCCAGGCACAGCGAGCCCACGCATCAGCTGTTTAACAGCTATTTTCAACTTTGCCCCCAACGCCTTATTCGTGTGCCAGCACGATCGTGGAGGATATACACGAAGACACAGGCTGATTTTGGATCTGGCTTACTCCACCCCGTGGGAGGAGTTTCTTCTTCCTGTGTTACGCCAACCAGATATAGAAATGGCCTTTTTGTGTCTTGATGTGGAGAGGTTACACAATTGAAGACGAACCTTTGATGAAGAAGGATTTGGGTCTGCAACGCCTCCATTGTACATTCAGAAACAAGTTTGCTAAAAAGTTAAAAAGGAAAGGAGCACCTATACTCTCGGTATACACATAATGGTCATTTAGAAGGTATTTGAGGAGTTATTTATTCATGATTCAACTAGCTAGGAAGCAATAAGGGCTGGTTGGATTATTTATTTGTATTCAACATACAAAAACATTTACAAGAAAAGGGGGTCACAATTTTTGTTCCTGTTTCAAGGAATATTTCTTTAGCAATTTATTTTTGGGTCCAACATGCAATCTGTTCTCCCTCCACCACCATTTCTAGAGAGCCCTGGCGAACCACATATAGTATGGAAGCAGTGGTACGATGCCTTCGAGACGTACTTAGGGGCGATAGGGGCATCACGGTACAGGCCTGAACGCAAAAAATGTCTTTTCCTGCATTCCATTGGTTTTGAAGGGAGGGCTATTTTTAAGTACCTACCGGACTTGCAATTGGCCGATGGTGAAATGGATGAGTACCAAATAGCTGTGAAGAAAATGAGCGTCAGGTTTGATGCTCCTCCTAGCTTGGTGGTGGCCAGGAACAAGTTTTTTAAGAGAGAACAACGTTCTGGCGAAGATGTTGACACTTACATTTCGGCGTTGCGTCTTCTGGCTGCGGAATGTCAGTTTGAAGCGCTGGGTGATCAACTCATCAGAGACCAATTTATTTGCCAAGGGACAGACAAGTCTATCAGACAGAAATTGTTATCATTGGACAATCCAACATTGACTGAAACCATAAACATTGCAAAGAGCATCGAATCGGCGATCAAGTCGTCCAGAGAAATTGAACAGACAGCAGCTACCAGGGTCAACGCCGTCACCAACAGAGAAGATAAAAAACCAGTAGTTAAAACAAGTGGACAGAAGAACATTAAGTTTGCTCATTCTAATGTTTTTTTCAAACAAAAAAATGTTTGCTTTAGATGTGGAAATATGCCTCATCAAAAAGGGTTTAAGGCTTGTCCTGCTTGGAATATCCAATGCAGGAATTGTGGCAAGGTTGGGCATTTTGCTAAAGTGTGTCAAGGTGGCAAACGTGAATCTGTTGTGACAGTGATGGATGAGAATGAAGAAGCAGTTGAACACCTCATGGGAGAGGTTCAGGATATGGTTTTAGTTGTTGATAGTGGTGTGGTTAAGTCTGGGGATCCCGATAACTGTGTGGATCCGTATGTGTGTGTTAGAGTTGGAAACAAGTCCTTGCGTTTGCTGGTGGACTCAGGGGCTAGGATCAGCATGATTACTCTCGACTTGTTCAACCAGAATTGGAAAGATCGCGCTCTGGAGCCACCAGACAGGGCTCCAGTGTCTTATGAAGGGAGGAAGATTGAGCTTCAAGGTTTTTTTGAGGATATACTTGAGTTCAGGGGGAGACGTATACATGGGAAAATTTATGTAGCGGCTAAAGGTTTGAACATCTTAGGTTGGTTCCATCAGGGTTTGTTTGGTATGGTGTTGCGACCAGGTACATTGGAACAGGTTGCAGTGATTAGAGAAACGGATGTGATTGAAGGTCTACTCAACGAGTTTCCCAAAGTTTTTTCAGGAGAATTGGGAAAGCTGAAAGGTTTTAAACATAAGATAAAAGTAAAATTGCATGCTACCCCTGTCAAGCATAAGATTAGGTCGGTGCCTTTCAGTGTGAGAGAAGATCTGGAAAGAGAATTAGAAAGTTTACAGAACAAGGGGATCATAGAACCCATTGAATCCTCTTTGTGGCTTTCTCCACTGGTCGTAGCTAAGAAAAAGAATGGAGAGTTGAGGATTTGTGTGGACCTGAGAGCGTTAAACAGGGAGATATGGGTGGACTCTCATCCCTTACCTAATATAACGGAAATGTTGTCTACCATTAAAGGCGCAAAGGTGTTTACGAAGTTAGATTTGGCCAGTGCATATCATCAGGTGGAGCTGGATCCCGATTCCAGGTATTTGACAGCATTTGTATCGCCTTGTGGTGTTTTCCAGTTTTGCCGCATGCCTTTCGGGTTGGCTTCTGCAGCCTCAGTGTTTCAAAGGATTATGTGCACATTGTTGAAAGGTATTTCCAATGTAATGGTGTTTCAGGACGATGTTTTAATTCACGCCCCTGATCTACAGACACATAACAATACCCTCAGACAGGTGTTGCAGAAATTCAAGGATCATGGCATTGTTCTTAGAAGGGAAAAGTGCCAATTCATGAAATCCTCTGTGGAATATTTGGGTCATGTGATTAGTCAGGAGGGTGTTAGCCCGAAACCTGGTCTAATTGATGCTATTAAGGCAGCACCTCCGCCTACTGACAAAGCTGGGGTGAAAGCGTTTTTAGGCATGTGTGAGTTTTACTCCCGGTTCATACCGGAGTATGCTAGTCGGGTTAGAGTCTTGTCAAATCTATTGAAGGATAAGACCAGTTTTGAGTGGAGTGCTGAGTGTGAACGAGCGTTTGAAGATATCAAAGTCCACTTAACTCAAGCCAAAGTGTTAAAACCGTATGACCAAAGGTTTCGATGTTGCCTAACAGTTGATGCCAGCAATATTGGATTGGGGGCTGTGTTGACTCAAACTGTTGGGGGTGATGAAAACACCATTGGTTTCGCGTCCAGAGTTTTAAGGGCGCCAGAGGTGCATTACTCCGTAATTGAAAAGGAGTTGCTGGCCTGTGTCTGGGCCATCGAAAAATTCAGAAGCTATGTGTGGGGGAGGCATTTTGAATTAAAGACGGATCACAAGCCTTTGGTTTCAATTTTAAAAGGAACTAATGATAAGACAGGCACACCTAGAATTGCTAGATTAGTAGCTAGGCTCATGCAATATGATTTTGAGGTCATGCATATTCCTGGCGGAAGGAATATAAGAGCAGACTATTTGTCGAGATTTCCCAGGCAGTTGAGCTCAACGACGGATGAGATGGTGGACGATGAATGTTGTATGATTGCAACGGTTGAGGTTGACCAAGTCTGTGTTTGCTCTGAGACAGAGTGGAAGGAAAAGTTGGCTGGAGATAATGAGTTGTGTGCTGTAATGAGGTTCATTGCTGAAGGATGGCCTTATGAGAAAGACTTGACGTTGGCGAGCCAGCCATTCTGGAAAATTTCAGATGAACTTACAATTGAGGAGGGCATTCTCTTGAGAAATGATAAACTCATTCCTCCGGAGGAATTGAGGAGTTTAATAGTGAAGAAGGCGCATGATGGTCATTTGGGCACCACTATGACCAAAAGACGAATACGTGACAACTTTTGGTGGCCACGTATGGACAGTGAAATTGAGCATTTGGTAAAAAATTGTGCGATATGTTCAAATTCTGACAAGAGTCTGAAAACTGCCACGCCACCCCTTATGCCTATTCCGTGTCCTGGAGGTCCGTGGCGGAAGTTGGGGGTGGATATGGTGGGACCCTTTCACTTACTTAATACCAGACTACGGTATGCATATGTAATAGTGGATTATTTCTCGAAGTGGCCTTATGTCAAATTTGTACAGGAGCCTAATGCTAGATCTTTAGTCGCCTTTTTAAGAGAAGTGTTTATGAATGAGGGCTTTCCAGAAGAAATTATTTCGGACAATGGTGTTCAGTTCGTGTCTGATGAGTTTAAAGCATTTCTGAACCAAGGTTCAGTCAAACACCTGAGATGTTCCCTCTATCAACCTCAAACAAACGGTTTGGTGGAGAGATTCAATCGTGTGGTGGGGGACTGTATCAGGTGGGCTCTGAAGAATGGGTGTGATGTGTTGGCATCTGTACAAGCTATGCTTTGGTTTTATAGAACAACTCCTCATTCTACCACTGGGGTATCTCCTTTTGAAGCTTTGAAAGGGAGAAAGCCCAATACCCAAATCAAACCTGGGTGGATGTCTAAGTTTTTTGAACAAATGCTAGTTGGAGAGCGTGCTGATGTTATCAAGGCCAATGTGGAAGACAAGCAGTTTACACAAAAGAGATATTTTGACAATAAGAAAGGGGCTAAAGAGTCATTGTTGGTGGAAGGTGATTGGGTTGTGATAAAACTGCCAACGTTTGTCAAGAAAGGTAAAGCAAAATTTTCCGAACCGGTGTGTGTTGAACGTGTTTTGGGCAATGCAGTGAGGGTCCAAGGCAACAAGTGGTGGAACAAATCCAAGGTGGTAAAACTGAAAAGGAACTGGGATCCTCAGGCTGTCACCAAGAGTGAGTCAATGTTAAAATCGGACGTGAATAAGAGTGGAGATGAGGGTCCTGTGTTACGCAGGAGTGTTAGAGTACGTAAGTTACCTTGGAAACTGTGTCATTGACGGAACGTGTTATAACTCTGCATACTGCATGATTTTTCTGCAAACTCAATCAATGTTAATGTGTTTTAAATGTCCTAGTTCTTTTGTTTTTGTTTTAGGGGGAGGTTTGTTAATATTGGGAAAAAAAACAAAAAAAAAAAACTCAATGTTGTATTTACGTGCGTACCCTCGCGCACGGCCTCGCGACTAGAACCCCGAAGGTGAAGGGGTTGCTAGGCGTTTGGACGGCGGCGCGAGGGAAACGCCGAGGAGAGGGACGACGGTGAGGACGGTTGGACGGAGCGGCGGTATTTGGGGGCGCTTGCAGACTGTTGATGTGAGTTATTTTACCGTTGTGAAATAAAGAAGACTTGCGCTTACCGGCCTCTTTGATTACTTCACACGTCTTCTCTCCTAAATATTTGTACTGGACACTCACATATTACCCACATTTCAAGGTAATGTTAGGAAAATGCGATTAAACATAATCAGTGTGCGAAGCTTTCAATGGTCACAATGTAATTACTCTGCAGATTAGGTTTGCCTTTACCAGAGGGACCCTGGAAGGCTGGTGCCCTGGACCACAATTCACTTTACACATGCCTCAAAACCTCTATTTTCACAGAACCTGTGGCTTCAAGTATATCATGGAGAACCAACAGCATAACCAAGTGCAATCCACATGTGGGAAATGTGTAAGTGCAAGTCATGAAAGCAAACACAGCAGTGAAAGCATTTGTCACACATTTAGATAAAGTAGGTATATGGTACACACACGAAAATGGACACAGGTCCATTAAAATGTATACTTATGCCCTCATTATAACCCTGGAGGTGCGAAGACCGCCAGGGCCATGGTGTCGGTCTCACTGCCAACAGGCTAGCAGTGAAAACCGCCACATTATGAGTGTGATGGGTTAGCCTCTGACAACCCACCACATCTCCGCTCATACTGCCAGGGCGGTCAGACCCGCTGGGCCGTAGATGAACATCTCCGACCCATTGGTCCACAGAAGACCGCCGGTGGTACTAGGAGTTGGCTTTCCACCAGGGTTTCCGCGGCTGTAGCACGGAAACCCTGGCAGAAAGGCTATCTGTAACAGGGAATCTCTTCCCTGTCACCGGTAGATGACTCCCCACCCCCCACCAAGCACAATCCCCCCAAACTCCCTCCTCCTCCCCTGCCCCACCTCCAGGTAGATCATCCCCCTACCCACATACATGCACATGCACACAGACCCCCACACACACCCCGCATGCACTCATGCACTAACACTGACATACATGTATTCACTCACATGCATCCTTACACGCATTCACCACAACACTCATACTCACATTCATACACGTATACACACATGCATAAACACTTACATTCATACACGCACTCACTTCTACATTCGTACACGCAGACAACCATGTAAACACACATTCACGCAGACAAAACCCACTCACACACAACACCACCTCCCCGCCCTCCCACCCCCTCCCCCGTTGGACAACCGACTTACCTTGTCCAGCTAGGAGGTCATTCGGCAGGGAACAAGCGCTTCCACCTCCAGCAGCGCCCCACCATCAGGACACCGCTGTGCCATATTACAGGTTGTAATACGGCAGGAAGAGTCCTTTTGGTGGGGTGGGGCCAGTGGTGGAACCGCCTCTGCCCGCCAGCATAGCTACTGCTGGATTTCCACCCAAAATGTAGTGGAACTCCGGCAGTACCCATAATATGATGGGCGGAAGACCACCAGCACTGGCCGTCTTCTGGCGCCCATGGCTTTAGCGGTCTTTAAAAAAGACCACCAAAGACATAATAAGGGCCTTAGTATGAAAATGAAATACCCTCCATGTGTGGAGAAACAAATCTCTAGCTTGCACATATTAAACACCTATACAACCTACATCATAGGGAGAAATACAACCCAAATGATTTTGACGTTGGCCAAGCCAAAATGAAATACTTACCATATGAAATACCACCCAATGCAATGTCAGCCCCAATTGGATTATATCCCACATATCCATCCACTGTACAGTTCCCCTTGTCCTGGACGATTCTAGCACTGGTTCGAAGGACAGATCATACCAACCACATCAAATGGATCATCAATCAGGGTGAAACAAACACAACTGTAGTCATAGTCATCAAAATGGCAGAAAAGTAATGGCAGGACAAATGTGTAATACAACTAGCAATTTTATTTTAAACAATTAACACATGTAGTAAAGTAAAGGGCAATGGCCAGTCCAAGATAACAATGTGTGGTCCACCACACTGCTGTGCCACTAAACGTGCCTCTCATGACACTCCCATAGGAAACTCCCCAGGAAGGGGCGTCTACTGGGCAGTCCAGGCACCACAATGAAGTCATTTGGGAGGGGTTGGGACGGTATTGGGATGGGTGGGTTTGGTTTCTGGAAGGGAGGGCTTGACTTTGAGAGGTGTAAACTTGGTTTTGTGAGGGGTGGTCCTGTCTTTGGGAGGGGTGTCCTTGGTTTTGTGAGGGTTTTTGGGTTTCTGTGGGGTATGGCTGGGTTTAGTGGTGGGTGGATCAGGTTTCACAGAGGAGGATGTGGATGTGGAAGGGATGGGTTGGGGTGTGGAAGAGGTCCTTTTGGCTTTGGGATGGGGTTTGGTTTTGGCGGGGGTAGGGTCAAGGGAAAAATAAACTTTCCTTGGGAAAATGGGTAAGATGTATTTGAGGGATTAGAGGTGGGAGGTTAAGGAGGTAGAAGTGTCAGGTGTGGTTGGGTGTGTTTTTGGTGCTGCTGTCTGCATGTCTGAAGTATCATGTTTGTGTTTTGTAGTTGTCTGATGTGTGGATGTTTGTGTTTTTTTGTGGTATGTGATGTGGACCTGCTGAGTATGCTGGGGTGGTGGATGGGTTTGGTGGTGCGAGTGTGGTGTCTGGAGGAATGCTGGAGGTGGTGGATGGTTGTGTGGGAGTGGTGTCTGGGGGAACGGCTGGGGGTTGAAGATGGGTCTATGGGTGTGGGTGTGGTATCTGGGTCAATGCTGGGGGTGGTGTATGGGTCTATGGTTCCAGATGTAGGGGGTCATTCTGACCCTGGCGGTCGGTGATAAAGCGGCGGCCAACCCGCCAACATGCTGGCGGTTAAAAAAATGGAATTCTGACCCTGGCGGGAACCGCCAACAGAGCCTGCCACTTTACCACTCCGACCGCCACGGCGGTACAGACAAACAGCGCAGCGGTCACCGCCAACAGGCAGGCGGCAGACAATGTACCGCCCACCCTATCACAACTCACCAATCCGCCACCTTATCCGGGGCGGGAGCCCCGACGATAAAAACACGGCGGAAACAGACTACGAACGGGAAAACGCTCACCTCTATACACTCCACGAGGACGGAGGACAGCATGGAGCCCGAAATACACATCCTACCCGCTCTCGTCTACCTGCTCATCTACCACGAGTACGAACTCCGGCGCAGACGACAACGGTGAGTACCGCACCTATGACACAGGGGAGGGGGGGAGGAGGAAGGGTTACGGGCACACACATACGCATCACACCCACCCCCCAACTATCTACACACCAATGCAGAGCACCAAGTCAAAGTGACCCCACCCAAACCCCCCGGAATAACGAAAAGATATGATTCAAGTGAGAAACAACATTTATGTACAAAATAGGTTCATGGAAGACATGGTAAAATAGGAAAATGATGGAAAAAATTTCAAATGTAAACATTGCGTGACCGAGAAATAGAGGCAGAAAGTCCTGCACAGTCACAGAAATTGCAAATGTTCGTGGGCCAAAGTGTATCAACACATGGGCAAAGCCCACACAGGAGACCTGAGTCCGTTGGAGAGAACACTGCAGGGGCATCAGATGACAAAACTACAGGCACCTCAGGGGGAAGGGAAGGGGGGGCACCATAGCCGCATGAGTCCACGACGCCAGATCCAAGAAGGGGCCAGGTGTCGGTCTCACTGCCAACAGGCTAGCAGTGAAAACCGCCACATTATGAGTGTGATGGGTTAGCCTCTGACAACCCACCACATCTCCGCTCATACTGCCAGGGCGGTCAGACCCGCTGGGCCGTAGATGAACATCTCCGACCCATTGGTCCACAGAAGACCGCCGGTGGTACTAGGAGTTGGCTTTCCACCAGGGTTTCCGCGGCTGTAGCACGGAAACCCTGGCAGAAAGGCTATCTGTAACAGGGAATCTCTTCCCTGTCACCGGTAGATGACTCCCCACCCCCCACCAAGCACAATCCCCCCAAACTCCCTCCTCCTCCCCTGCCCCACCTCCAGGTAGATCATCCCCCTACCCACATACATGCACATGCACACAGACCCCCACACACACCCCGCATGCACTCATGCACTAACACTGACATACATGTATTCACTCACATGAATCCTTACACGCATTCACCACAACACTCATACTCACATTCATACACTGTAGGAAGTTGGCTCTGTATGTGCTATTTCAAAGTAAGGAATAGCATGCACAGAGTCCAAGGGTTCCCCTTAGAGGTAAAATAGTGGTAAAAAGAGATAATACTAATGCTCTATTTTGTGGTAGTGTGGTCGAGCAGTAGGCTTATCCAAGGAGTAGTGTTAAGCATTTGTTGTACATACACATAGACAATAAATGAGGTACACACACTCAGAGACAAATCCAGCCAATAGGTTTTTGTATAGAAAAATATCTTTTCTTAGTTTATTTTAAGAACCACAGGTTCAAATTCTACATGTAATATCTCATTCGAAAGGTATTGCAGGTAAGTACTTTAGGAACTTCAAATCATCAAAATTGCATGTATACTTTTCAAGTTATTCACAAATAGCTGTTTTAAAAGTGGACACAGTGCAATTTTCACAGTTCCTAGGGGAGGTAAGTATTTGTTAGGTTAACCAGGTAAGTAAGACACTTACAGGGCTTAGTTCTTGGTCCAAGGTAGCCCACCGTTGGGGGTTCAGAGCAACCCCAAAGTCACCACACCAGCAGCTCAGGGCCGGTCAGGTGCAGAGTTCAAAGTGGTGCCCAAAACACATAGGCTAGAATGGAGAGAAGGGGGTGCCCCGGTTCCGGTCTGCTTGCAGGTAAGTACCCGCGTCTTCGGAGGGCAGACCAGGGGGGTTTTGTAGGGCACCGGGGGGGACACAAGCCCACACAGGAATTTCACCCTCAGCAGCGCGGGGGCGGCCGGGTGCAGTGTAGAAACAAGCGTCGGGTTCGTAATGGAAGTTAATGGGAGATCTCGGGATCTCTTCAGCGCTGCAGGCAGGCAAGGGGGGGGTTCCTCGGGGAAACCTCCACGTGGGCAAGGGAGAGGGACTCCTGGGGGTCACTTCTCCAGTGAAAGTCCGGTCCTTCAGGTCCTGGGGGCTGCGGGTGCAGGGTCTCTCCCAGGCGTCGGGACTTTGGATTCAAAGAGTCGCGGTCAGGGGAAGCCTCGGGATTCCCTCTGCAGGCGGCGCTGTGGGGGCTCAGGGGGGACAGGTTTTTGTACTCACAGTCTTAGAGTAGTCCTGGGGTCCCGCCTGAGGTGTTGGATCACCACCAGCCGAGTCGGGGTCGCCGGGTGCAGTGTTGCAAGTCTCACGCTTCTTGCGGGGAGCTTGCAGGGTTCTTTAAAGCTGCTGGAAACAAAGTTGCAGCTTTTCTTGGAGCAGGTCCGCTGTCCTCGGGAGTTTCTTGTCTTTTCGAAGCAGGGGCAGTCCTCAGAGGATGTCGAGGTCGCTGGTCCCTTTGGAAGGCGTCGCTGGAGCAGGATCTTTGGAAGGCAGGAGACAGGCCGGTGAGTTTCTGGAGCCAAGGCAGTTGTCGTCTTCTGGTCTTCCTCTGCAGGGGTTTTTCAGCTAGGCAGTCCTTCTTCTTGTAGTTGCAGGAATCTAATTTTCTAGGGTTCAGGGTAGCCCTTAAATACTAAATTTAAGGGCGTGTTTAGGTCTGGGGGGTTAGTAGCCAATGGCTACTAGCCCTGAGGGTGGGTACACCCTCTTTGTGCCTCCTCCCAAGGGGAGGGGGTCACAATCCTAACCCTATTGGGGGAATCCTCCATCTGCAAGATGGAGGATTTCTAAAAGTCAGAGTCACCTCAGCTCAGGACACCTTAGGGGCTGTCCTGACTGGCCAGTGACTCCTCCTTGTTGCTTTCTTTGTTCCCTCCAGCCTTGCCGCCAAAAGTGGGGGCCGTGGCCGGAGGGGGCGGGCAACTCCACTAAGCTGGAGTGCCCTGCTGGGCTGTGACAAAGGGGTGAGCCTTTGAGGCTCACCGCCAGTTGTTACAGCTCCTGCCTGGGGGAGGTGTTAGCATCTCCACCCAGTGCAGGCTTTGTTACTGGCCTCAGAGTGACAAAGGCACTCTCCCCATGGGGCCAGCAACATGTCTCTGGTGTGGCAGGCTGCTGGAACTAGTCAGCCTACACAGACAGTCGGTTAAGTTTCAGGGGGCACCTCTAAGGTGCCCTCTGTGGTGTATTTTACAATAAAATGTACACTGGCATCAGTGTGCATTTATTGTGCTGAGAAGTTTGATACCAAACTTCCCAGTTTTCAGTGTAGCCATTATGGTGCTGTGGAGTTCGTGTTTGACAGACTCCCAGACCATATACTCTTATGGCTACCCTGCACTTACAATGTCTAAGGTTTTGTTTAGACACTGTAGGGGTACCATGCTCATGCACTGGTACCCTCACCTATGGTATAGTGCACCCTGCCTTAGGGCTGTAAGGCCTGCTAGAGGGGTGTCTTACCTATACTGCATAGGCAGTGAGAGGCTGGCATGGCACCCTGAGGGGAGTGCCATGTCGACTTACTCGTTTTGTCCTCACTAGCACACACAAGCTGGTAAGCAGTGTGTCTGTGCTGAGTGAGAGGTCTCCAGGGTGGCATAAGACATGCTGCAGCCCTTAGAGACCTTCCTTGGCATCAGGGCCCTTGGTACTAGAAGTACCAGTTACAAGGGACTTATCTGGATGCCAGGGTCTGCCAATTGTGGATACAAAAGTACAGGTTAGGGAAAGAACACTGGTGCTGGGGCCTGGTTAGCAGGCCTCAGCACACTTTCAATTGTAAACATAGCATCAGCAAAGGCAAAAAGTCAGGGGGCAACCATGCCAAGGAGGCATTTCCTTACATACACGTATACACACATGCATAAACACTTACATTCATACACGCACTCACTTCTACATTCGTACACGCAGACAACCATGTAAACACACATTCACGCAGACAAAACCCACTCACACACAACACCACCTCCCCGCCCTCCCACCCCCTCCCCCGTTGGACAACCGACTTACCTTGTCCAGCTAGGAGGTCATTCGGCAGGGAACAAGCGCTTCCACCTCCAGCAGCGCCCCACCATCAGGACACCGCTGTGCCATATTACAGGTTGTAATACGGCAGGAAGAGTCCTTTTGGCGGGGTGGGGCCAGTGGTGGAACCGCCTCTGCCCGCCAGCATAGCTACTGCTGGATTTCCACCCAAAATGTAGTGGAACTCCGGCAGTACCCATAATATGATGGGCGGAAGACCACCAGCACTGGCCGTCTTCTGGCGCCCATGGCTTTAGCGGTCTTTAAAAAAGACCACCAAAGACATAATAAGGGCCTTAGTATGAAAATGAAATACCCTCCATGTGTGGAGAAACAAATCTCTAGCTTGCACATATTAAACACCTATACAACCTACATCATAGGGAGAAATACAACCCAAATGATTTTGACGTTGGCCAAGCCAAAATGAAATACTTACCATATGAAATACCACCCAATGCAATGTCAGCCCCAATTGGATTATATCCCACATATCCATCCACTGTACAGTTCCCCTTGTCCTGGACGATTCTAGCACTGGTTCGAAGGACAGATCATACCAACCACATCAAATGGATCATCAATCAGGGTGAAACAAACACAACTGTAGTCATAGTCATCAAAATGGCAGAAAAGTAATGGCAGGACAAATGTGTAATACAACTAGCAATTTTATTTTAAACAATTAACACATGTAGTAAAGTAAAGGGCAATGGCCAGTCCAAGATAACAATGTGTGGTCCACCACACTGCTGTGCCACTAAACGTGCCTCTCATGACACTCCCATAGGAAACTCCCCAGGAAGGGGCGTCTACTGGGCAGTCCAGGCACCACAATGAAGTCATTTGGGAGGGGTTGGGACGGTATTGGGATGGGTGGGTTTGGTTTCTGGAAGGGAGGGCTTGACTTTGAGAGGTGTAAACTTGGTTTTGGGAGGGGTGGTCCTGTCTTTGGGAGGGGTGTCCTTGGTTTTGTGAGGGTTTTTGGGTTTCTGTGGGGTATGGCTGGGTTTAGTGGTGGGTGGATCAGGTTTCACAGAGGAGGATGTGGATGTGGAAGGGATGGGTTGGGGTGTGGAAGAGGTCCTTTTGGCTTTGGGATGGGGTTTGGTTTTGGCGGGGGTAGGGTCAAGGGAAAAATAAACTTTCCTTGGGAAAATGGGTAAGATGTATTTGAGGGATTAGAGGTGGGAGGTTAAGGAGGTAGAAGTGTCAGGTGTGGTTGGGTGTGTTTTTGGTGCTGCTGTCTGCATGTCTGAAGTATCATGTTTGTGTTTTGTAGTTGTCTGATGTGTGGATGTTTGTGTTTTTTTGTGGTATGTGATGTGGACCTGCTGAGTATGCTGGGGTGGTGGATGGGTTTGGTGGTGCGAGTGTGGTGTCTGGAGGAATGCTGGAGGTGGTGGATGGTTGTGTGGGAGTGGTGTCTGGGGGAACGGCTGGGGGTTGAAGATGGGTCTATGGGTGTGGGTGTGGTATCTGGGTCAATGCTGGGGGTGGTGTATGGGTCTATGGTTCCAGATGTAGGGGGTCATTCTGACCCTGGCGGTCGGTGATAAAGCGGCGGCCAACCCGCCAACATGCTGGCGGTTAAAAAAATGGAATTCTGACCCTGGCGGGAACCGCCAACAGAGCCTGCCACTTTACCACTCCGACCGCCACGGCGGTACAGACAAACAGCGCAGCGGTCACCGCCAACAGGCAGGCGGCAGACAATGTACCGCCCACCCTATCACAACTCACCAATCCGCCACCTTATCCGGGGCGGGAGCCCCGCCGATAAAAACACGGCGGAAACAGACTACGAACGGGAAAACGCTCACCTCTATACACTCCACGAGGACGGAGGACAGCATGGAGCCCGAAATACACATCCTACCCGCTCTCGTCTACCTGCTCATCTACCACGAGTACGAACTCCGGCGTAGACGACAACGGTGAGTACCGCACCTATGACACAGGGGAGGGGGGGAGGAGGAAGGGTTACGGGCACACACATACGCATCACACCCACCCACCAACTATCTACACACCAATGCAGAGCACCAAGTCAAAGTGACCCCACCCAAACCCCCCGGAATAACGAAAAGATATGATTCAAGTGAGAAACAACATTTATGTACAAAATAGGTTCATGGAAGACATGGTAAAATAGGAAAATGATGGAAAAAATTTCAAATGTAAACATTGCGTGACCGAGAAATAGAGGCAGAAAGTCCTGCACAGTCACAGAAATTGCAAATGTTCGTGGGCCAAAGTGTATCAACACATGGGCAAAGCCCACACAGGAGACCTGAGTCCGTTGGAGAGAACACTGCAGGGGCATCAGATGACAAAACTACAGGCACCTCAGGGGGAAGGGAAGGGGGGGCACCATAGCCACATGAGTCCACGACTCCAGATCCAAGAAGGGGCCACCATGCCCACTGTTCAATCCTGGGGAGTGCAAAGCATCAGTCTCAAGTCTCTACAGTGGGTGGCTTGCCCACTGTCATATCCTGGGGAGTGCAAAGTCACAGTCCATCAAGTGGATAACAGTCTCCACAGGCAATGGAGGAGGCAGGGTGGGCAAGTGCAGCGTGAACATTAGCACGACACAGAACCGGCACAGTCATTGGGCCAGCGGTGCTTGAGACGGCGGGGCCCAGCGGAGCGGTGCTTGACAGGAAGGGCCCAGCGGAGCGGTGCCTGAGATGAAGGGCCCAGCGGAGCGGTGCTTGAGACGGCGGGGCCCAGCGGAGCGGTGCTTGACAGGAAGGGCCCAGCGGAGCGGTGCCTGAGATGAAGGGCCCAGCGGAGCGGTGCTTGAGACGGCGGGGCCCAGCGGAGCGGTGCTTGACAGGAAGGGCCCAGCGGAGCGGTGCTTGAGATGAAGGGCCCAGCGGAGCGGTGCTTGACAGGAAGGGCCCAGCGGAGCGGTGCGTGAGATGAAGGGCCCAGCGGAGCGGTGCTTGAGACGGCGGGCCCAGCGGAGCGGTGCTTGACTGGAAGGGCCCAGCGGAGCGGTGCTTGAGATGAAGGGCCCAGCGGAGCGGTGCTTGACAGGAAGGGCCCAGCGGAGCGGTGCCTGAGATGAAGGGCCCAGCGGAGCGGTGCTTGAGACGGCAGGGCCCAGCGGAGCGGTGCTTCACAGGAAGGGCCCAGCGGAGCGGTGCCTGAGATGAAGGGCCCAGCGGAGCGGTGCTTGAGACGGCGGGGCCCAGCGGAGCGGTGCCTGAGATGAAGGGCCCAGCGGAGCGGTGCTTGAGATGAAGGGCCCAGCGGAGCGGTGCTTGAGACGGCGGGGGCCAGCGGAGCGGTGCCTGAGATGAAGGGCCCAGCGGAGCGGTGCTTGAGACGGCGGGGCCCAGCGGAGCGGTGCTTGACAGGAAGGGCCCAGCGGAGCGGTGCCTGAGATGAAGGGCCCAGCGGAGCGGTGCTTGAGACTGCGGGGCCCAGCGGAACGGTGCTTGACAGGAAGGGCCCAGCGGAGCGGTGCTTGAGATGAAGGGCCCAGCGGAGCGGTGCTTGAGACGGCGGGGCCCAGCGGAGCGGTTCCTGAGATGAAGGGCCCAGCGGAGCGGTGCTTGAGACGGCGGGGCCCAGCGGAGCGGTGCTTGACAGGAAGGGTCCAGCGGAGCGGTGCCTGAGATGAAGGGCCCAGCGGAGCGGTGCTTGACAGGAAGGGCCCAGCGCAGCGGGGCCTGTCTTGGCGGGGCCATCTTCAGCGGTGCCTTTCTGGACGGCGGGTCCCTCTTCAGCGGTGCCTTCCTGCACGGCGAGGCCCTCTTCAGCGGTGCCTTTCTGGACGGCGGGGCCCTCTTCAGCGATGCCTTCCTGCACGGCGGGGCCCTCTTCAGCGGTGCCTTTCTGGACGGCGGGGCCCTCTTCAGCGGTGCCTTTCTGGATGGCGGGCCCTCTTCAGCGGTGCCTTCCTGCACGGCGGGGCCCTCTTCAGCGGTGCCTTTCTGGACGGCGGGGCCCTCTTCAGCGGTGCCTTCCTGCACGGCGAGGCCCTCTTCAGCGGTGCCTTTCTGGACGGCGGGCCCTCTTCAGCGATGCCTTCCTGCACGGCGGGGCCCTCTTCAGCGGTGCCTTTCTGGATGGCGGGGCCCTCTTCAGTGGTGCCTTTCTGGACGGCGGGGCCCTCTTCAGCGGTGCCTTCCTGCACGGCAGGTCCCTCTTCAGCGGTGCCTTTCTGGACGGTGGGGCCCTCTTCAGCGGTGCCTTCCTGCACGGCGGGGCCCTCTTCAGCAGTGCCTTCCTGCACGGCGGGGCCCTCTTCAGCGGTGCCTTCCTGCATGGCGGGGCTCTCTTCAGCGGTGCCTTCCTGCATGGCGGGGCCCTCTTCAGCGGTGTTTGTCCTGTAATTCCATGGAGTCAGACCTGGGCAGGACTCCCTGCTCAGTCGCCCTCCGACCGTGCAGTTGCTGGACCCTTCGGTGACGGTGTCCTGGGCCCTTGAGTGTCCTCCCTCACACCCGGGATGGGGCTTGTGGGGCCCTCCTGGTCCGCGCTCCTGCTGCCTGACTTCTCCGCCCTGCTGCCCTTGCCCTCCTTCGCTGTGGCTCTCTGGGCCTTGCCTCCCCTGGATGTTGTGGCAGGTGAAGTGTCCGAACTTTGGTCCTTGGAGGCAGCCGTGGCACTCCTCCCGCTGCGGCCCCTCACTTTCCGGGTCCTCTTTCCAGGGGGGGGTTGGCTGTCCCCTTGCTGCTGACCGATGTCTCACTGCTGGCAAAGGGGGGACTCCAAAATCCATGGACTACGCTGACACGTGAACCCGGGCTGGTGGTGGTTGAGGTGCTCTTGGGACTCTTAGCAGATGGAGGGGGTGGGTCAGGTGAGGGAAAGAGGTCAAGATTGGAGAGGTAAAACTTTTTAGGACCAAGGTAAACGGTAGGTGCAGTGGTTATGGGAGTGGAGGAAGAGGAGGTGGTTGCAGGAGAGTCAGGTGTGCTGTCCTTGGGTGAAGGTGCATGGGCTGCAGGCTGTCGTGAGGTGGTTGGCTGTTGGGTGAGTGGCTGCCTGCGTTTGTGTGTCTTGGAAGAGGGGGTGACAGACACAGTGGGAGAGGACACAGGGGATGTGTAAACGGCAGTGGGGGTGGTGACTGCACATGTGCGGACTGTACTGGAGGGTGTGCTGGTGATGGGTGTACTGGCTGTTGGTGGTGTGCATGCAGGTGTGAGTGTAGACGTCACAGGGAGGGAGGAGGGAGACAAGGAGGTGGGGGACACAGAGGTGGTAGTGGCTGTTGGCATGTCTGCATCTAGGTGTTGCTTGGGTGAATGTTTGTGTGATCTGTGGTGCTTATGTCTGGATGAGCTGCCCTTGGGTGTTGAGGTGTGTGCAGGCTGGTCTGATGGTGTGGATGGTATAGGCAGAGGAACAGGAGACAGAGACAGGGTGGAGGCAGTTAGAAGAGGGAGGCTGGAAACAGAGACAATGGCTGCCGTCAGTGCTGAGGCCAGAGAATTGAACGATCGTTGATGGGCAGACTGACCCGAATGAATGCCCTCCAGGTATGCATTGCTACGATGTACCTCCCTCTCTACCCCCTGGATGGCATTCAAAAGGGTAGTCTGCCCAACAATGATGGTCCTCAGGAGGTCAATGACCTCCTCACTGAGGGCAGCAGGGGTAACAGGGGCAGGGCCTGAGGTGCCTGGGGCGAAGGAGATGCCCGCCTTCTTGGGCGAGCGGGCACGGAGCGTAGGCTGAGGGGCTGCTGGGAGGGCGGAGCTGGTGCGCTGGGTGGCGGCTGTACCTGTAGAGGCGGGGGGCACAGATGTTGCCGCCACCGCTAGGGAGCTCCCATCCGAGGACGTGTCGGTGTCGCTGGTTTCACCACGGCTCCCCGTTGTGAAGCTCCCCTCGCCCTCCGTATCACTGGTGGCCTCAGTGTCTGTGCCATGGCCCACCGGGGCCTTGTGAGTCGCAGCTCCCTCGTGCTCCGGTGCCAAGTCTCCTCCGCCTGATGATGCTGAAGCACACATGCACAAGAAGATAAAGAAAAAGGGTGGGGGGAGACATAATAAAAGGTTGAGTACATGCATTGTCAACACCGTTGGCGGAGAGGACAGACACAGGAGCCTCATGCACTAAGCCGCGCAATCGGGGTACACTACTGAGTACTTGTGACTGGGCCAACAGGTCTAGGGACAACAAACGCGCACATGGGTGATGCAGGACCATGGCTAGCTGTACCTGGCACCGTACAGAGGTGGGGGGCGGGGGCACAGGGACATGGCTAAAGGAGAGGAAAACAATACAGAAAGCGCCCTGGCCTAATGTCACCCACAGCCCTCCTCCCCCACCCAGGCACCTCCACTGCGCGTAAAGATAGCTGAATGTGCTGGTACTCACCCCCTTGTGTCTGCTGTGATGTCGTCACGCGCCCATCCAAATCGGGGTAGGCCACCGCCAGGATCCGGGACATCAGGGGGGTCAGGGTACGACTGGCACCCCTCCTAGGTTGGGAGGCCATCCCCAGCAGTGACTCGGCGGTCTTCCTGGTCCCGCGGCGGATGTCCTCCCACCTCTTGCGGCAGTGGGTGCCCCGTCTGTTGTGGACCCCCAGGTTCCGGACTTCCTTGGCGATGGCACGCCAAATGTCAATCTTCTGATGGGCGCTGACCTATTTGACATGTACAGGGTGGAAATTGAAATATTATCAAATTTCCGCATGATAGATGCGATTGGCCCCCCCTCCACAACCTTGCCATGTAGCACATGCTCTCATCTGTCGTGCCTTGCACTCGTCATTGTCCCCCCACCCCACCATCTTACATCCACCATACACAACCCAGGCATAGCCCATTCAACGTGCACACAGTGTACTTACCTGTTGGTCTGGAGGACCGTAGAGTCGCGCATACTGGGGCAGGACCCCATCCACAAGTTTCTCCAACTCTTCTGTAGTGAAGGCAGGGGCCCTTTCCCCAGTCGCAGCAGCCATTGTATCTCCCAGACCGAGGTCACAGCAGCACTTGCAGTATAGGTCCTCTCCTGTGGATGATCAGGTCTCGAGTGATTAACCAGATAGAAAATGGCGGTCACGCCCGCGGCGGCGCGTACCGCCGCGGTGCGTTCCGCGACCGCCGGCGAAGCTAGTCATTGGCTCGTGAAACCCATAGGGTTCGATGTTAACCAATGCGGCTTTGCGCCACGGTCTTCGACCTCACATCCCACTGTCACACTTCTCAGGTCAGGCAGCCGCCATTACAAGGGACCACAGGGCTTAATTACTACTGCGTCACACAGGCCTAGGCCTTGCATTGCCACTCATACAAGCCATTCAATGCATTGAGAATCGTGTACTGTGCAAGTTGTAGTTACGTACCTGTGGGTTGCTTGACTCTGTGCTCCATGTTGTCCTTCCTAGGCACCGTCCGCTGGGACTTGCGAGGAGAAGGATGAATCCTCCAGTGTACCGACCGCTGGTGGACCTGTCGACAATGGAGGAACGTCATATAATACTTCACTACCGACTTGACCGAGCCACTATACATGAACTGTGTGCCCAGCACGAGCCAGCACTGATGTCCCCCATCCGCCAACCCACAGGAATTCCCCCTCTGGTGGAGGTTCTGTCAGTCCTCCATTTTTTGGCAAGTGGGTCTTTTCAGACAACAGTGGCCATGTCATCAGGGATGTCTCAGCCTATGTTTTCTAAGATTTTGTCCAGAGTGTTGTCTGCCCTGACGAAATACATGCGGAGCTACATTATTTTCCCTGAGAAGGGTGATTTGGCCACTGTGAAGGCTGACTTCTATGCCCTTGGACATATCCCCAACATCATTGGTGCCATTGATGGGACCCATGTGGCCTTGGTACCCCCAAAAGACGATGAGCAGGTGTACAGAAACAGGAAAAGTTACCATTCGATGAATGTCCAGGTGGTCTGTTTGGCTGACCAGTACATCTCCCATGTAAATGCCATGTTCCCTGGGTCAGTGCATGACGCGTATGTTATGCGAAATAGCAGCATCCCCTATGTGATGGAACAGCTACAGAGACACCGTGTGTGGCTAATAGGTGACTCTGGTTACCCCAACCTGCCGTGGCTACTGACCCCAGTGAGGAATCCCCGGACCAGGGCAGAGGAACGGTACAATGAGGCCCATGGGCGATCTAGGAGGATCATAGAAAGGACCTTCGGCCTCCTGAAGGCCAGGTTTAGGTGCCTGCATATGACAGGGGGATCCCTAATGTACTCACCCAAGAAGGTGTGCCAGATCATCGTGGCCTGCTGTATGCTTCACAATCTTGCATTGCGACGCCAGGTGCCTTTTTTGCAGGAGGATGGTCCAGATGGTGGTGTTGTAGCAGCTGTGGAGCCTGTGGAGAGTGAAGAGGAGGAAGACGACGGGGACGACACGGACAACAGGGACACGGTCATACAACAGTATTTTCAGTAGCACCCAGGTAAGAATCCCCCACGTCATTTTACATTTACTTCTGGCCTCCTGCATCTCTACTTTCTGTGTTTCCCCCCAGTTCCTTTCAACTGAATTGTGACTTTCCCTTGGCTTTTCAGAGCTGTATGACCCACTGCGTGACTTCTGGTTTGTTCGGCCATGGAGTAAAGCAAATTGACATTGGTATGTTGTCATCACAATGTAACTGTACATTTTTGACCCGTTATGTGTAATACATTTGTTAAGAATACAAGCAGACTCCTGAGTGTTTTAAGTGCAATAAGTGATTTATTTAAAGTGCTACATATAGGTCCATGATAGTAAAACGGTGATGGGTGGGGGTGGAGTGATGTCCATGGCAGAGTCCAGTTTTCGGTCGCACAGGTGCATTGTCCATATGCCTGTGGAAGGATGGAGCAGGGGCAGTTCAAGGTTGGACCGGGTGACGATGTGGGACAGTGGAATGACATCCGGGGGGATCTTAGGCTGGCGGGGGTCTTGGCATCCTACTCTGTCTTCCTTTGTGATCTCAGGCTCCTCTTGCGGGGTGGATGATCTTCAGCAGGAGGTGGGGTTCTGGTGGCCCGTCGTTGTGTGGGGGCCTCCTGTCCATTAGCGCCGGCGGAGGTGGTAGGCTGTTCCTGGTCCGGGCAGGTGACAGGGGCCCTTTGGGGTGCCACATGGTCCCGCAATGTGGTGACTATTAGGTTCAGGGCCTGGACGATGTTCCTGAGCTCCTCTCTGTACCCCATGTACCGTTCCTCCTGCTGTGCCTGGATCTCCTGGAACCTGGCCATTACCGTCGCCATCGTCTCCTGGGAGCGGTGGTATGCTCCCATGATGGTGGTGAGGGCCTCTTGGAGAGTCGGTTCCCTGGGCCTGTCCTCCCCCCCCTGTCGCACTGCAGCCCTCCCAGTTGCCCTGTTTCCCCAGGCCTCTGTCCCCTGGACGGTGTGCCCACTACCACTGCCCCCAGGTCCCTGTTGTTGTTGGGGTGTTGGGTCAGCCTGGGTGCCCTGTAGTGGCGGACACACCGCTGATTGACCTGTCCTGGAGACAGAGGCATGGGCCCGCTGGGTGGGAGCAGTGCTGATATTCCCAGAGGGGGTTAGGTCTGAGGTGGCCTGTGTCTGTGTGTGGGGAACCGACTGTCCAGAGGTCCCCGATGGTCCGGGCTGGTCATCAGGTTCCAGGTCGACAGAACTGCTGTCCTCACTGCGGGCCTGTTCTGGGGGTGGGATGGACATATCTGGACCCTCCTGGCCGGTGTGTTGGCGTTCGGGCCCTGCAGGGGTGAAAGAGTATGGTTATTGCTTCTATGTGTTCCATAGCGTGCGATTTGTGGGTGCCCTTGTCCCCCAGTGCTGGCATTCCCTTGTGGCAGGAGTTGTGAGGGTGGTTTGTGGGGGGGATGGGTATGTGCAGTGGTCATGCATAGGTGATGGGTGTCCATGGTTTGTGTTGGCATTCAGGGTTTGGTTTTGGGTTTGGTGGGTTGTTCTGGTGAGACATTGGCAGGGAGGCTGTGTGCTGGGGGGTTGGGGGTGAGGGTGGGGGTGTGGGTTGGCATGCTGGTGGTTGGGGGGGGGAGTAGTTGAGACTAGACTTACCAGAGTCCATTCCTCCGCCTACTCCAGCGAGGCCCGCAGGATGCAGGATGTTAAGGACCTCTTGCTCCCATGCTGTGAATTCGGGAGGGGTGGGTGGTGGTCCGCCGCCAGTCTTCTGCACAGCGATGTTGTGTCTGGAGACCATCGACCGTACCTTCCCCCGTAGGTCGTTCCAGCACTTTCTGATGTCTTCCCGGTTTCTGGGATGCTGTCCCACAGCGTTGACCCTGTCGACAATCCTCTGCCATAGCTCTGCCTTCCTGGCTATTGTGGTGTGTTGCACCTGTGTGCCGAAGAGCTGGGGCTCTACCCTTATGATTTCCTCCACCATGACCCGGAGTTCTTGGTCCGAAAACCTGGGGTGTCTTTGGGGTGCCATGGGGTGGTGTGGATGAGGTGTGGGGTGGTGTTTGCGGTGATGTGAGTGGTGGTGTGTGGTGATGTGTGCGTAGATGTGGTGTGGTTGATGATGTTGGGTTCCTGTGTGTGTTGGGGTTTTCGATTGCTGTGCTCGCTCGCTCTCTCTCTCTCGCCTTCTCTCCGATTTCCAACTAGTGGGGGTTTGTGGGTGATGTGGGTGTGTGTTTTATAGTTGCTTGGATGTGTGGGGGTGGTGTTTGTATGTGTATCAGGTGTGTGTATTTCAAATTGTCCAATGTGGCTGGGTTTTGGAGCCTGGGTGTGTATTTTGACCGCGGCGGTATGTACCGCCAATGGAATACCGCGGTTGAAAGACCGCCGCGTGGATTAGTGGGTCGTAATGGCATGGGCGTGTTTGTGTTGGCGTGGCGGTGGAGGTTTGGTCATCTCCAGTTTATCGCTGCCCGCTGATGAGGCGGCCTTCCGTGGATGTCGGGTTTTTGGCGGCTTGGCAGTTGTTGGTCAGAATGACCGTGGCGGGTTACCGCGGCCGCGGCGGTAGAATGGCGGTCTTCTGACCGGCGGTAAGAGCCTTTTACCGCCGAGGTCAGAATGACCCCCGTAGTGTCTGGATTAATGCTCGTGGTGGTAGATAGGTCTGTGGTTGTGGTGGTTAGGGTATGTTGAGGGTGGTAAATAGATCTGTGGTTGTGGGTGTGGTATCTGGGGTATGTTGTGGATGGTAGATGGGTCTATGGGCATGGTTTCTGGGCATATGTTGTGGATGGTAGATGGGTGTGTTGGTGTGGTGTCTGGGGGTATGTTGGGGTGGTTGTGAGGGTCTGGTAAGTGGTTGCATGTTTGTGTGTTTTTTGGTGTTTATGTTTGCATGTGCTGCTTGGGGCTGTAGAAGTATGTACATGCTTATGTGTGAGTGTGCTTGGGACAGGCATGAGAATAGGTAAATTGGATGGGGACGAGGCAAAATATGGGGTGGAAGTTTGGGATGGGTGGAAGACTGCCGTGAAGGAGGAAGTCAGAGCCTGAAAAAGATCTCTGTAGGGAAGACAAAGCAGTGTGGGTGCCTTCCAGGGAGGACACTATCTGTAGCAGATGTCTGCCCTGCATCTGGATGACATTCAGTAGTGCCGTCTAACTCACAGAGATGTTTCTCAGGAGGTCAACAGCCTCCTCACTCAGGGCAGCGGGGGTAACAGGGGCAGGGGTGAAGTGCTTGGAACGAAGGAGACAGCTCCCCTCTTAGGTATGTGGGCCCAGCCACCTGAGTGGGAAGCAACAGGAAGGGTGGAGATGGAAGTGGGGGTGGCAGACAAGGATGATGTAGGCCGTGGTCCTCTTTTCCACCACCACTAGGGAGTGTCCACTGGGGCTTGACTCTGATGATGAAGATGTTGAGGGCCTAAATTACAATGTTTTGGACAATGCAGCACCCCAAACCTTCTTGCATTGCTGCCCTGTGTCAAGCCAAAAGGGGAGGAATGCACCATATCTACAAGATACAGCACATTCCTGTCCTTTTTCCCCTGTGCTGGTGTACAAATCGCTGCTATGTGCCAACGTAGGCACCCTTGCACCATGGTGCAAGGGTGCCTGCATTGTGGGGATGATTGTTTTTGTGCAGGAAGAGACACCTTCCTGCACAAAAACAATCATGAGAGGCGTTTTCCTCCTTCTATTTGTGCTGTAAAATGCGGCACTCACAGAAAGAGAAAACATTAGGGAGAAATAAAGATATTTCTCCCATTTCTGCTATCCTTATGCCACCCTTGGGGTTGCGTAGACTTTTGACACATTCCCAGGTTTACAAAACCTTGTAAATCAGAGAATGTGTCAAAATCAATGGGTTTTGAGTGGGAACAACCTCTGCAACACTCATTGATCACCTCTTTGATGCAAAGTAAGGCAACGCAGTGACGTGACAAGCGTTGCCTTACTCCATATCTACAAGGCCATGAAAAGCCACACAAAGTGGCTTTGTGTGGCCTTGTAGATATGGGATAGCAGTCTGAGCCACCGGTGCATCACAAAAAAGTGATGCACTGGCAGCGCAAGCCACTTGTAAATGAGCCCCTGAGTCTGTGTCCTCCGTGGCACTCTCCTCACCCTCCGGGCCACTGGCACCCTTTGTGTCTGTTGTGTCACGACCGGAGATACAGTTGCCAGTTGGTTCCCCACAAATGTCAGCCCTGTCTTCTCCACTTACCTGGGAAGATGCTGAAATGACAAATAGGTTTATTGCATGTGCCAGAACACACTTGACCAACAGTTCTGATCACCGAACATTACAAAAATGTACAGAAGACTCCATCTACAAGGTCCACTAAAGTAGCTTCAACATTAGCAAGACCACATGCATGCATGCTACATGACCTGTAAACAGTTTCTCACAGTAGTCATAATCACAAACAGCTCCAATTGCTTGAGCGAAGTTGTCTGATCACAATACCCATACATCAAGTAGGATTCCTCATCACTCGGAATAGTTTGACTCTTGTAACATACTTAAGAAGCCTGAGGTTATCAAATGGTATGGCACTGCCAAATGCATTCCTACAGATTCCACACAAGGCCCTGCAGTGAGGAAATGTTCACATACTTAACACCACATCATCATGAAATGATGGTCAAATAATACAGCTATGTTGCAATGATATGTACTGTAATAGGAATATGGTGACCTTGAAAAACTCATATCACACGGTTGAAGCTCCCCAATGGTGAATTTCTAATATGACCATTGTAAGAATATTCTCATGAAAGTTGTAATTATGAAACTTTGCTATGTATTACATTTAGCACAGAAAAGTAGACCGGAGACAATTTAGGCAAAATGTCTGGGAGATTTGTCTACAAATATCCACAGCACAATCAATAGTCCATTGAAGGTTGCTGAGGCACAGGGAATCTACATTACCTGAAGAGGTGGTTTAATCTGTTTCCTAATGGGAAGGCACATCACTGTACCTTTTTTTAATGCAAACACGCATTCCATTGTATTACTGAGTGTAGACACACATGATTCCTACCTTTCTGCATGCCACTCCCTGATGCATGTCAAAAGTCAGTGAGTGAACCTTCGCAAATAAACATGTGCAAATCACTTAGCTGAATACATTCACACCAATGGCATGGAAATTTACATTGTGAGAAATTGCTGTAAGTCTACCTGTCATGTCCTTCATTGATTCAGTAATTGCACCTGACTATTGATATAGAGTAATGGCTTAGGGTATGTGTGACCCACCAACCAATGTTTATACACTCCTTTAAGTGGTAAAACATGAACTGTATACCCATCACATATAACTATTTTCTGATATAGTCTAACCTACATATACATATATGATAGAATCAGACATCAACCTATGAAGACATGTAGATCATGTGTGAAACGTAGTGTAAGTGATACTACAAAAGTTAAAGGTACAATTGCCAACATGTAGGCATTAACAATGATGGCACCAGTGATGTTTGCTATCTCATATAACTGTACATTTCCCACTTACCAAGGGGAAGTGTTGCTCAGTGACTCCACCCAAATTGCACTGCATGCTATGTCACATTTAAGAGGACCCCTATCACATGAGACACAGTAGAGAGATAGCATCACTCTTGACACACTGAAGACAAGTGGCTTGTTGGGTCCAAAGTCAACCACAACAACAAACATGAGCTGAATAATCACTTTACTCAGCCATGTGTCTGCTAAAGACAGTAAATTAGTAGTGGACTGGACTCTGTTGTGTTCCTGCTTAGAAGGACAATAGGCAAAGCACATGAGCATGCACCTACTACCAGCCATACACAAACAATAGCTCATCTTGTGTGTCACACATGGGCCACCCCCAATAGTGATGGGGAGATGCCTGTCTGTAAGACACACGGTTGGCAATGTAACATGTATGACTCTGGCTAGGACTCACCCATTGTAGCTGCTGTGAGTCCCTCAAACGCCCATCAAGCTCAGGTTAGGCCACCATCAGTATGCAGGCCATTAGGGGGAGTCAGGGTCCGGCGAGCGCCCATCCACACTGAGAGGACAGCCCCAGCTGGACCTCCGTGATCTTCTGGGTCCAGCATCTCGGGTCCTCCAACCTCAAGGTTTGCACCTTCCAGGTGATGGCTCTGCAAATGGTTTGCTTCTGATGGTCATTGAACTGTATGGATTCGACAGATGAATAAGCAGATCATAATTGCACATTTTAGGATATATATTTGGTTAACACACATTTTGTAAACACCTAGCACAAGCATTATTAAACTGTTTACATACTACATGTGTAATTCTCACATGCTAAATAGTACAGGGACATAAATACATACTTTCATAGTCATCTGCTAACCATCCTCAACCCTGGTCATGGCCTACACTGACCTAGCCAGCAAACTAACATCATGTAGCCCCGGGGCAATCAACATGTAATGTGATGTGAGCTACTATGAAACACAACACACCATTATGGCCTTCTGAAGGGTAAATTACATGTGCATTACTGTATAGACACCTTTACAGCCAACCCCATTGACTTGTTGCATACGGTCCATACAGGCTAGTACCATAGAATAGACTATATCCTAAGGCTTAGGTCTCAATGAAAGAGATGGCATGTGTGTTACCGAGACCTTCCTCCCTGGGGGGGTGTGGACATGTGGTCTACTTAATGGACTATCATGCTATGTCTGATTGAGTGTGTATGGTATGTACTGGCATCACAGGACACACCTTTTACCATATGCGGCACTGTTACAGAGATGACATTCAACATACCATTGTATGTTTTGTTTGATTGGTTGAATGTAACAAAGCTAGTGATACACATATAATGGTCTCTTCAGAATTAACCAACTATCTGCTCTGTAAGTTTGTCACTTGTGGTATAGGCCTATACAGTGCAAACATTACTTATGGAAAAGTGACAACAGAACTGTGGGAGTAAGGGGTCTGTCATCAGCAAAGGTCACACAGTGACAATGTGGGTCCATGGAAAGATGTACAATGTCAGGGGGTTACCTCAGTCACCATTCCAAATGTAGCTTATGTAAAGGCATTGAGGGGTACTATTGGTTCAGAAGACTCATTTTGGATCTGTAGGACTACAGAAAGATTACCCTGTGCATCGGTTGTATGGGATCGCCTTGCTCTCTGCAGGCTGTGCATACTGAACCAACATGAACATCACATTTCCATCACTTCAATACATAAAATTACATCCTGTGGCCATCCAATATGCAAGCTCAAGGTCGTGTGGTACTCAGAAGGGGTCCGTGAAGTTTAGCTAGCTCTCAGACAGCAGTTTGGCGAGGTCTGATGTGGGGTGAGTGATATGTGGGACTGTACACATAGCTAAGATCATCCTCAAATGCTTCTAACAGTGTACATACACAGCTCATGCTGTAATGCAAAGACATTTATATTTTCATTTACCTGATTATCAAATATACCATAGGTATCCTGAAAAGTATACTTGCATAGATATGTGAATGCAACACAAGGAGGATCAAGGGCTTATCACACATCACACAACCCAATGGTGATTTTAAATACACAATCCAATATATTTTAATCCTATGTATGGACCACAAAATGTAACTACAGTTTTCTAAATATCATTCTGGAACTCACAGGCACATTGTAGCCTGTGAGGAAGGAAAAGATGGAGTTGAACAGAGTAAAATACGTATATGAGATAGTTACCTGTTCCTCTGGTGAGCCATAGAGCTGACCATACAAGGGAAGAACCTCTTCAACCAGTTTTTCCAGCTCCTCTGGAGAGAAGGCAGGAGCCCTCCCGCCTGCTTGGCCTGGAATGATTGCTCCTAGAGGTGGCAGATGGCAGCTAAATTTGAGGAGGTGTTGACAGCAGTAGTGTCAGGAGGCAAGTGAGTTATTTTTGTTGGGACCACCGCCGCAGCTGTATGGCGGTGCAACCCCCAAACTCATAGTCAAGCCCTACATTCTAACTATAACTACTGACCGCCAGTAGGATTTATATATATATATATATACAGGGAGTGCAGAATTATTAGGCAAATGAGTATTTTGACCACATCATCCTCTTTATGCATGTTGTCTTACTCCAAGCTGTATAGGCTCGAAAGCCTACTACCAATTAAGCATATTAGGTGATGTGCATCTCTGTAATGAGAAGGGGTGTGGTCTAATGACATCAACACCCTATATCAGGTGTGCATAATTATTAGGCAACTTCCTTTCCTTTGGCAAAATGGGTCAAAAGAAGGACTTGACAGGCTCAGAAAAGTCAAAAATAGTGAGATATCTTGCAGAGGGATGCAGCACTCTTAAAATTGCAAAGCTTCTGAAGCGTGATCATCGAACAATCAAGCCTTTCATTCAAAATAGTCAACAGGGTCGCAAGAAGCGTGTGGAAAAACCAAGGCGCAAAATAACTGCCCATGAACTGAGAAAAGTCAAGCGTGCAGCTGCCACGATGCCACTTGCCACCAGTTTGGCCATATTTCAGAGCTGCAACATCACTGGAGTGCCCAAAAGCACAAGGTGTGCAATACTCAGAGACATGGCCAAGGTAAGAAAGGCTGAAAGACGACCACCACTGAACAAGACACACAAGCTGAAACGTCAAGACTGGGCCAAGAAATATCTCAAGACTGATTTTTCTAAGGTTTTATGGACTGATGAAATGAGAGTGAGTCTTGATGGGCCAGATGGATGGGCCCGTGGCTGGATTGGTAAAGGGCAGAGAGCTCCAGTCCGACTCAGACGCCAGCAAGGTGTAGGTGGAGTACTGGTTTGGGCTGGTATCATCAAAGATGAGCTTGTGGGGCCTTTTCGGGTTGAGGATGGAGTCAAGCTCAACTCCCAGTCCTACTGCCAGTTCCTGGAAGACACCTTCTTCAAGCAGTGGTACAGGAAGAAGTCTGCATCCTTCAAGAAAAACATGATTTTCATGCAGGACAATGCTCCATCACACGCGTCCAAGTACTCCACAGCGTGGCTGGCAAGAAAGGGTATAAAAGAAGGAAATCTAATGACATGGCCTCCTTGTTCACCTGATCTGAACCCCATTGAGAACCTGTAGTCCATCATCAAATGTGAGATTTACAAGGAGGGAAAACAGTACACCTCTCTGAACAGTGTCTGGGAGGCTGTGGTTGCTGCTGCACGCAATGTTGATGGTGAACAGATCAAAACACTGACAGAATCCATGGATGGCAGGCTTTTGAGTGTCCTTGCAAAGAAAGGTGGCTATATTGGTCACTGATTTGTTTTTGTTTTGTTTTTGAATGTCAGAAATGTATATTTGTGAATGTTGAGATGTTATATTGGTTTCACTGGTAATAATAAATAATTGAAATGGGTATATATTTGTTTTTTGTTAAGTTGCCTAATAATTATGCACAGTAATAGTCACCTGCACACACAGATATCCCCCTAACATAGCTAAAACTAAAAACAAACTAAAAACTACTTCCAAAAATATTCAGCTTTGATATTAATGAGTTTTTTGGGTTCATTGAGAACATGGTTGTTGTTCAATAATAAAATTAATCCTCAAAAATACAACTTGCCTAATAATTCTGCACTCCCTGTATATATATATATATATATGTATATATATATATATAAAACCAAGTGGTGGTCGCCACTAGGTAGTTATAGCGAGGACCTAGTTTCTATAGACTGACCATTTTTTGTTTTTTCTATAACTTTGGCACAGCTTGATGAATCTTCATAAAATTCTCAAAACTCATATTTTGGTCCATGCAGCTGTTGTCGTGAATGTTTTGAGGTGATCCGTCAAGCGGGGGCTGAGAAAAAGGGGTGGTTCAAAACATGTTTTCCCCATTTATTTTTCCACAGGATCTAGAGAAACGCCTACAGCTCAAACCGCTGAACGGTATTGCACCAAATTTGGCAGGAAGCTAGACCCTGTTGTGCAGTTCATACTTTTTTTGTGGTTTGGTGCGAATCTGTTGAGCAGTTTTGAAGTAATTTAAGGCCAAAAATATAGATATATAGGGACTTGGATCCTCCGCGGAGCCGGATCTGTGAATCCGGGGGAAAAAGCATGGCCTTGATTGGCTGGCCATTTTGTTTTGGCGTATTGGCTCAGGGTGGGAAAGCAGCAGTGAAATAACACATTAGGGGTCAGAATACAGGTATTCTGACCAGATAGGACACATAGAGGGATCCTTTAGGGATCCCTCATGGGCAAAAAATTGCTCTTTTTCCCCCCCAACCCACGGATCCGCGGATCCAGAAAAATACAAAAAAAAAAAAAAAAAAAAAACACCAACTTTCTCCAAGCTCATGCTGTGCACATCCAAAGGTGGTGTGCAGCTTGGGTGCATGCAGGAGGGTGCAGATGATCCCCGCTGTCCACGGCTGAAGGATGTGTGCAGTGCAAGGTTGGGTTATTATAGGGGTTGGCAGCAGTTAAGGCCCTGCGGTCAACCCCTGCTGTGTACGGCCAAAGGCCGTGTGCTGCACGAGATTGGGTGGTTATATGGGTTGGCCGCAGGGTCTGACCGCAGGTCAGGCGCTGTGGCCAACAACTGCCACGGTCCATGTGCAGTGGTGGTTGGATTAACTATTGTAAGGAAACTTACTTTACGTAAACAAAACCATAAAAATTCACTGAAAAAAAGGTTACAGGGACGTTATAGTTAGGAAATAGATTTTTTTTTAAACATAGAAATTCACTTAATAAACCAAAGGTTACAGCGACGTTAGAATTAGGCTCAATTTTTAAACATACAAAATCATAGAAATTCACCTGTTATAGTTAGAGTTATTTGAAGCAAAAATCCCTGTAACATTTGTTTTTTAAAGTGCATATATATATGCATAATATCACCTTACCCCTCAAAAACCCATGCCCACTTAAAAATAGCCATACCGCCCAAAAACCCTTACCCCGCTGAACCCTAAAAACATCTTACTATCCAAAAACCCATACCCACCCTAAAACCTAAAAATGCCCTTACCACCCAAAAACCCACACCCACTCTAAAACCTAAAAGCTCCTTTACCACCCAAAAACCCATACCTATCCTAAAACTCCCTTACATCCCAAAACTAATACCCACCCTAATGCCTAAAAATGCCCTTACCACCCAAAAACCCATGCCCACCCTAAAACTCAGAAATGTCCTTGCCACCCAAAAACCCATACCCACCCTAAAGCCTAAAACTGTCCTTATCACAAAAAAAACCATGCCTACCCTAAAGCCTAAAAATGTCCTTACCACACAAAAACCAGTACCCACCCTAAACCCTAAAAAACATATATATATATATAAATCACATTGTTACCCAAAAACCCTACCCCTAAACACCACTTGCCACTAGAAAACCCATTCCCACCCTGAACTTGAAAATACCCTTACCACCCAAAAACCCATCCACACCCTACCCAAAAACCATGTCTACCTAAAACCTAAAAATGCCCTTACCACCCAAAAACCCATACCCGCCCCACCCAAAAGCCATATCCACCCTAAACACCCCTTACCATACAAAAACCTATCCCCACCCTAAAACTTAAAAATACCCACCCAAAACCCTACCTCCCATAGGGACCCCTTTCTTTTTTTAAACATTTGTCCTGGGGAGTGGTGGTCCCCGGGGCAGCGTCGGGGCTGTGTGGCCTTCAGCAAAGAAAATACATTGTGACCCAGGGGATGGTGGACCCCAGGGCGCAGAGGGCCGTCAGCCCCCTGCTCCAACCACAGTGTTGCCCTGGGGGTGGTCCCTAGAGCAACGGGGAGAACGTGGCCCCCCCCACCAATACACTGCATTTTGCCCCAGGAGTGGTGGTCCCCAGGGCGGGGGGCCACAGGCCCACACATGATATTAGCTCAAAGTCAGGGTAAGGTGGTGGTCCCCGGGGCAGCGGGAGGGGGCCAGACGGCCCCCCGCATATTAAATAAAAGCCCTGGGGAGGTGGTGGTCCCCAGGGTAGTGGGGGCACAACCCCCGCATACAAAACATAAGTCCCAGGGAGGTGGCAGAACCCCACTTTTTTTGTTTTTGGTTGCAAAGAATACCCCAGGGACTTGGCTCACCAGAGGGCATTAGACTAACGAAGTGCAGCAGACCGTGCTTAATTTTTTTTTTTTTACAAGCCGATTCACAGATCCACCATGACTCTGCTCATAAATAAATAAAAACATGCTTTTTAGCCCTGGGAGGGTCAACCACCAGAGCTAAGGGGTCAGAGTGTTCGTACCCTTGCCCCTTTCTTTTATTTTTTACTTTTTTGGGGGGGACTCGGCTTCAGCTGAGTCCCAAGATGGCTGACAACACTTCAACGACTTCAGTTGTTGAAGTATATCAGCCAATCCAATCTCTGCACGAGATCGGCAGGGGTCACAAGTCCTCCCCGTCCCTAGATATACAAATTTGGATTTTCTTTAATTTCTCTACAACTACTGAATGGAATCACAACAAAACCAAATTTGGTATAGTTCTGTCTAGTAGTTTTTGCACTAGTGCTGTTCAAAATCCCTATGGAAAAATGAATGGGGAAAATGTGTTTTGGGACCCCTTTTTTTCTTGGCCCCCACTGGACAGATCACCCCAAAACTTTCCAGGCAGCAGCTGACGGAACTTGCATTTTTTTTAAACGTTTTGTGAAGATTAGTCATGCGGCGCCAAAGATACAAACAAGTAAAAATACACTTTTTATATAGAAAATAGGTCCTAACTATAACTACCTAGTAGTGACCGCCACTATATACTCGCTGAAAAAACCAAAGGTAACAGAGACGTTATAGTTAGGCTCACATTTCACACATACACAACCACTGAAATTCAGCAGTTATAGTTACCAACTAACTATAACTTGCACCCCCGTAATGCACTGCTTATGACCTTACATATTACATCACTCATGGCATGGTCAGTGACGTCACTGATGAGATCACTGATGACATCTCAAATTAAATCCCTGATGACATCTCAAATTACATCCCTGATGACATCACTGATCACATCTTCCAGTGAATGTGATTGCTTTTATAGATGTGAGAGTGGGTGTGTCAGTGGCCATAAAGGTGAATCGGTACATGTTTGCTTTCATGACTGAGTGACAGAGTGTGTCTGTGAATGTACCAGTGAGTGAGTGAGGCAGTGCCTGCACAGGTGAGTGAGTCAATGTATCACTAGTTTATTGCATGAGTATGTGGATGTGTCAAAGAGTTTGTAAAAGAGAGCGAATCAATTTATGAGGACCTATGTTGGTTACAAACTGTGTCTGTCAGTGTGTGCTTTGGTGAGTGAGTGGGTATGTGAGTTGGTGCATGGGTGACTGAGTGAGTGTGTGAGTGGTTGTATGAATAGGTTAATGAATGTGTTAGTGAAAGAATTGGTGAGTGAGTGGGTGAGTCAGTGACTGTATGAGTGTTTAAGTGGGTATATGAGTCACTGTATACATAAGTGACAGGCTGTATCAGTAACTATGTGGAAGAGTAGGTGGATGTGTGAGTTGTTTTCAGTCAGTAAGTGAAATGGTGTGATAGTGTCTCTATGGGTGCCTGCAGGATGTGTCAGTAACTGTACGAGTGAGTGAGTCAATGTGGTAGTTGTTATACAGGTGAGTTTCTTTGCGTACAAGTGTCAGTATTGGAGAGTGAGTAGCTATGTCTGTTACTCGATAGATGAGTGTGTGGGTGTGTGACTGCTTGTATGGGTGAGTGAGTGTATATATTAGTGGCGGTATATGTTTGTTATTTGTGTTTATGTGTGGTTGCACAGGTGTATGAGTTGGTGTCTGAGTGACTATATGAGTGTGTGAGTGGGTGTGTGACTAGCTAGTCACACCCTAATGTTATTGGCTATAAGAGTGAGTGTGTGTCTGTCAGAAGTGTTATAGATGTGATTGGGGACCTCATTAGGAGTTTGGTGGACTGTTTGCACCATCAACCAAACTTCCGATGGGGAGGTTGCATCCACACTGGCTATCTCCACCCCAGACCCATTAAGAGTTTCCCACTAGGCAGGTGGGCGGAAACCTCAGTTTACTCCCACCAGCCTAGCAGAAAACAGCCTACTGCATTGTTTCTGGCTTGAAATCAAGCCGGCGGTAATGCTGTAAGACCGCCACACTCGTATTGGGGATGGTCACTTTAAAGTTCAGACCAAAACTATCAGTGGGAGAGGGCAAACTGGATTGGCCCCTCACACTCAAAAAGAGGGGAGTTGGAAAGTCAGGGTTGGAAGACACCTCTTAAAAGTAGGCCCTCAAACTCCCTCCTCTTCAGAAAGTAGATGTGGATGGGTCATACGATATTTTAACTTCTTTGATAGAAAACCTTGCACAGAAAAAACAACTTTCAATCCCTGTTGAATACAGAGGTGTGCCCCTCGGAGATTGTAGAAGAGGCCAAATTTGGTGAGGGGCAAATGATGGAGGCAAAGAGAACAGAAGGGGACACCCCAGTGATATCCGGTGAGGGAGAATGGCATGCCCTAATGCGACATACAGTGAAAAAAAACTTGTAGGCATTGGCTATTGAGTCCTGAACATACCAGAGGGGCTGAAGGTAAGGACTTAAGGTTTTTTTTTTTACATCTCCCTGATTATGGGGGTTGGTCTATCATCTATCTCAGAGGCAGACTTGGCAAGGGATTCTCAGAGGAGTCATAGACATCCATTCAGGAGGCAACCGGACAAGACTAAACCAAGGAGGATATTGGTGAATTTTTTAACCTCGGCAAAAAAACGCAGGTCCTGACCAATGCAATAAGACAGAAATCTCTGAGCGGTCCCAATTTCTCCTTCGATATTAGATCAGATCTCTCTAGGGTCATGTTAAACAGTGGGAAATAGGTAAACGAATGGAAGAGTTCAAGGCCCTAGATGCTACTGCCCAGGTAAAATTCCCTGCCATTTTGAACGTTAAGCACAAAAAAGATGCAGAATTTAGGAGATCTCACTGAGACAGATAGGCTAATTGAAGCAATCAAAGTGGGTGGTATGGGCCAGTGTGCCTTGTGTAGGAAGGTATTGTACTTGGTCCTTCTTCCAGCCTTGTTTAGTATCCTTTAGTGTCAGGGTGTGTGTTTCTACTGTGGTCTTTCACTATGGGCACCCAAAGGCTTGAACAGCCATGAAGATATAGGAACGGGTTCTTCAGGGTGGGGGATGTCTTAGGTAGGAGGTAGGGTGCACTGGGTGGAGAGCAAAATAAGGAAAAAAGTTTTTAAAAGAATGCAAAGTCCTTCAGGAGAATACTCTGTTAGTTGAAATTTCACCTCCAGTGAAAAGGTTAGGCCAAGGTAGGAGTAACGGTTAAAATGATTTCATGGAAAAAATTTAATGGCCTTAGAACGACTAAGCATCGTATGAAGTTGCTGCAATATTAGAGGGAGACAGCTGCTTAAATTATAATATTGCAGGAGATCCATCTTACTAAGGAGGAATGTTGGATCCTTTTCTTAAACAAAAATAGGTCAGAGATTTTATCTGTTCTGATCAGACCTGTAATGTGAGGGGGGTAGCAATATTGATAAAACATAACATGGAAGCTACTATTGGGCCTGAATTGGACAGGAAGGGTAAGTGGGCTATTGACAATATTCAAAACCATGTAAAAAGATTCCTGTGGGTGGGATATTATAGTCCTAACTCGGAGGATACTGACCCATTGGTAGCGGTCTCACAAAAATTATTATCCTTCTCTGACCCAGTTATCATGGCAGGTGATTTCAACACAATTATGGACTTTAAATTAGATAGGTACGATAATAGTAAGGGTAAGGCTAACCCCAAAATGCAGGAGTGATGAAACAGATTATATTTTGCGACATTTGGAGGGTGAGATCAGGGAAACAATGGGAATACACTATTCATAATAAAAAGTATGGCCATCATTCTAGAATAGATTTCTTCTTGGTGGATCAGGTTATTTGTGAGGATGTCAGTAAGGTTGGCACTTTAGAGCACACCTGTCTGATCCTGCAATAATTTTCCTAGACCTGGTACTCTCTACAGAGTAGAAACCTCGATGTTGGATATTAGATAGGACCTTATTGTTGGATCCTGAGGTAGTTGATCGATTAAAGGAGGAAGCTGAGGAGTTCCTGAGTCTGAAAGTGGGTTCCTCCCCAACACCTAGAGTTTTGTATGCCTTTAAGGCATATATTAGAGAAAGATTGATTATGCGCCTTGGCTCAGAAATTTAGGCAGTATAAAAATGAGGTAGAGTCACAGGAAGTAGCATGTGCTTAGCTAGAAAGAAGTCTATTGGACCAGCAGGCATCAGTTCAAGAGAGAGAGGCCCATAGAGAACAAAATGTTAATAAAGAGGGAACAACTTTTATCAGTGGTGGAGGCCCGTACTAAGGCAAGGTGAGTGGCAAGTAAGTTGACCCACTTTGAGTATGGGGAAAATGCAGAGAAATTGCTGGCTTGGACAGTTAGGTCAGATCGGGCTAGAAACTTGGTTCAGGAGATTGAGGATGACACAATGGGACAAAGTACCTGAAATCCCCAGGACATAGAAGTAGTATTTCCTAAATCTTCTTCAGAGCTGTACTTGGATGGCATAACGTTATCTGGAAAAGAAATGGAGGACTGGCTAGCAGGGGTCCAACTTACAAAATTATCGAAAACTCAGAGAGACCAACTAGTCACGTTAAGTAAGAGGGTAAAACAGCAGGCCCGGATGGACTCCTTAATGAGTTTTACGTGGCCTTAGGAGAGGTTGTAATCCCCTTCTTGACACAATTATTTGGGAAATTATTAGGAAATCAGATAAGCCTCCCACCCTAATGGGCTAAGGCAGTGGTTACCTTAATTCTGAAGCCAGGCAAAAATTCTAAGCTCTGTGAGTCATACAGACCCATCTCACTTCTAAACAGCCACTATAAGCAGTTTAGCAATATTTTGGCCAAGAGGTAAGGTCGAGTGTCAGGGTCTTTGATTCATGTAGATCATTAGGGGTTTATGAAAGGGAGATATCTCCATGAGCTCACGCATGAAGTAATTGGTGTCATTGACCTTGCCAACACCTTTGGGTCTCCCTTAGTAGTTGTTACCCTAAACGCAACAAAGGCTTTCAATAGACTAAAGTTGTCTTTTCTGAAAGCAATCTTGGGGCTCAATAATTTAGGGGCAAAGTTTAAAAGTTTGGTTCAAATAATCTATTCCCTAAGGGCTACTGCCTCTGCCAAAATACTTATTAATGGAGGGACCAGGGCCAGTTTAAAGTCCAGAGTGGGATGAGACAGGTCTGCCCGTTGTCCCTGCTGCTTTTTAATTTAAACATTGAACCACTGGCACACAAATTAAGGTAAGAAGAGAAGAATGTCCCTTTTAAGTTTGGGATATGTAAAAAGATGATCTCCTTTATGTGGATGACTTGATGGTATATACAGATAGCATTCAAGCTTCATTACCAGTGGTAGAAAAGTTGGTGTGAGACTTCAGGAAGGTATTGGGTTATGATGTTAACACCTCCTAAACAGATATTATGACGTGGAACATGGAGGAGCCAAACTCCGTAGCTAAAAGGGAAATGAGGTATCTGGGGATTGAAATCATCAAAGAAGTGGATAAAATTCCACAGAATTTTTTTAGGAATGTGATGAAGGAGATACAGACCATCCTGATCAGCTGGTCGCATCTACCTCGAACGATTTTCGGTAGAGTAAACCTAATAAAAATGATCATTCTGCCAAAATGTACCTTTTTGTTGAGCACAATCCCCTTAGTGTTTAAGAAGGGATGGTTAGGGAGGCTCTACAGCAGAATTAGCACCTTTAGCTGGGCATCCAAGGGACCACTCATTTCATAGAAGAAACTACAAAGGAGATGCAAGAAGGGAGGATCAGCACTCCCAGAAACCCAGTATATGCCAGAGACTCCTAACTAGAAAATTGCACACGCTTACTTACAGAAGCGGTAGCAAGTAGGACCCTGTCTGAAGCTATGCTGAAAGATGTTAAGGGTGGTAAATCTCACTTTTTATATAAATGTGGGGACATGGAATTTTACAAAAAAGTGAGATTGCAGGTGCTTCAAGTTCTGGCCTACATCTGGGCTCAGACCCGGAGAGCAGTAGGGCTGGATTATTATAGTAAATGCACACCAATCTGAGACACTCCCGGAACACCAGAATGCTTTGCAGGTAAGGTAGCGACCCCTATTAGGGAGGCAGGGTTGGAAAGTTGGGGGCAGCTGATACAGGGTGGAAGTTTAACATTAGATGAAGGCTTCCAATGGAGGGACATCTTAGCTTTTAAGGCTTGGCAGATTAGGGAGGCCTGTGACCATAGGCAGGAGATAGGGAGCTCGGTTGAGCTTGAAGAATGGATTTGGACAGGAAGTGGAAAAAAGTAGGAGGCCTGCGGCTGGTATAGGCGGGTCCTGGATAGTATGGATGGGGACTTTGAGCTCCTGGAGGAGCTGTGGGGCAGCCTCACTTTTCGACACAGAATTTATGGTAAGTATCTATGCATTTACTTTATGATACAGTCAAGCTTGCCTACCTGAGAAGGAATCATCTCTTTTCTCTGCATAGAGCCTTCTTGTCCCCGGAAAGGTTATCAAAACTGGGGAAGTCAAGTCTGGTTTGCTGCAAGAAGTGCAGCTTGGAAAAAGCGGATGATATCCATATCTTCATGGAATGTCCGGAGATCATGCAGTTTTGGGAAGCAGTTCATAAGGTAATCTGCCAGCTACTCCATGTTTAAATCAAGATAAACCTTGGATTAAACATTTTTGGTAAAGTGGATCCTCCATTGGAACGTATTATAAGGAAGAACAATACTGGTGTTCTATTTGATTTTGCTGGCAAGGAGGGAGATAAACAGGAAGTGTGTATTGAAGAACTCTCCCTTCTTGGTCGATTGGATGAGTGCAGTGAAATGGTTGTGGAGTATGGACACTTCATCGAGGTCTCAAAGAAGACCAAGTTTCTGGGAGCCTTTTGCTGACTGGTTGGAGGGGAATTGCACCGCACCATATACTATTATTGTCCTATGATTAACCCTGAACCCCGATCTAGGATTAGTTTGAAAATGGTTTTTGTGTTCTTTCAACAGGCCTATAAGCCAGATAAGCTTCTTTTCGAGACGAAAATGGCCATATAAGGGGCTGAAGGTTTTGAGGTCAGAAGTAAAGAAAAGAAGGGTGAATGAGGAATAAAAGAAAATGATAGCACTAGCCTATGTCCCTGAGGTAGTCACCACTATAATTTACTAATAAAAATCCCCTTCTACCAATAAAATGAAGACAAACCTATCCCCCTAATGGGCTATTTTGAAGACACTTGGGGCCAGATTTAATGAAAAGTGGCGCAGCGCGGTACTGCACCACAGTTGGTAGCGCCGTGCTGCGTCACCTTAGAAACGCTGGGATGCGCCATATTTAAGGGAATACGGCGCAACCCTGCGTTTCCCCCTGCACTGCGCTAAATTTAGGTGCCAGGGGCAACGCAGGCATCCTTGCACCATCGTGCAAGGACGTCTGTGTTGAGGGGTATGATTTTTATCTGCGGGAAGATGTCCCTTCCTGCACATAAACAATCACTAATGGTGCTTTGGCACTTCTGTGTGTGCTGCACAATGCACACACACAGAAGTGCCAAAGAGTAATTTTCAAATGATGGTTTATTTGAAGGAAGGGACACCTTCCCACAGATAAACAATCATTTCTGGCATTTCGCTCTTTCTATGCATGCAGCAGAATGCAGCACACATAGAAAAAGCAAAAAACGAGGAGGAATAACAGTATTCCTCCTCGTTGCGCCCTGCTAATGCCACCCAAGGTGGTGGTGGTAGATTTTGGTGCTTACTCAGGTTTACGAGATTTCATAAATCTGAGGCAGCGTAAAAAAGCAATGGGTGTTGCTGTGGCACACCCACATCAACTCCCATTGCACACCCCTTCCAAGCACAGTGATGCGTGGGAAGGGGCCGTATTTATAAGGTGGCTTTAAGCCACAAAAAGTAGCTTAACGCCACCATGTAAATACGGCACTGTGCTTGGTGCCACCGGAGCTTCACTATAAGTGGCGCTCCGGTGGCGCTCCGGTGGCGCTAGGGGCCTATAAATGCGGCCCTTGGGTTGGCAGGCTGCATTGCTCCTGACACAGACGCCAACCCAAATTCCATGTATCATGGTTGAATATCTATAACAGCTTCTTGGCACAGGAAGCAAAAACAAACAGCACAGTGGAAGGATGGTACAATGCCTTCCTAGCTACACTAGGCAGAACCTACCCTACACTCAACCAATTTATAGAAGAATTTAAAAAAGAGCTAAGCTAACAACAATTAAGAATGGAGCAATCTGTTAGCCAAATTGCCCCTAAAATTAGCAAACGAAAAAATTGGCATGCCACTAATTAAAGTTTAACTTTTCAAAAATAATAAAGGAGTAACTTACTTAAAAATGGTAGTCAAAAGTTTGTTATAAAATAAATAGTAACATACCAAAGTCCTAAAAATAAATGACAAATTCTTAACAAACATACTCTTTTTTATTTTAAATAATAAATGTAAAGTTTTATTATATCAGTCAAAACCTTAATTAAAATTCCAATGTTAATAAAGACTGATATATTAAAATTGTATATTAATTATTTTTAAAAATGTAATCGGCACCAACCAAGAAAGTAAATAACAATCTGAATCAATCACATAAATTAATTACAACACATAAACTAAACAGTTCCAAATAACAATACCATACTATTTTCACGAACAATATAAAATCACTTTTCCCACCCAAAAGAAATTAAATAAATAAAACGTACTCTTCTGTAGCTCCAGATCTTTCTCTGTATCCACATTATAAAAAATAGTAATCCACCAAAAATGGGAAAAATATAGGGCCTCATTACGAGTTTGGCGGTCCATCGACCGCCATGGCGGAGGTGGTGGTCCGACTACCGTCGGATTGGCAGTCGGACCACCAGATCACAACTCATGCGGGCCTGTGGAGCAAAGACCACCATGGTTCCGACAGCACCACCAGCATGGCTATCCTTCTAAATCCCGACCCAACAGCTTTGCTCTGCTGACCTTGCCCATGCCACTGTCCCAAGCATTCACAGAATGACCGCCGGTGGCAGATCATTCGCCCACCACGCTGCCAAGACGTGTTACACTCTTCCCACCCACCTGCATCAAACAAAGGACCTACTAACCTTCAGGAGACATCTTAAGACATGGCTGTTCGAGCAGTAGCACCCCCCTCAGCACCTTGAGACCTTCACAAATGAGTAGTGCACCTTACAAATACTGATTGATTGACTGATTGATTGATTGACCGCTATGCAGCACAGACTGCCACGAGGCAGCACAAACAGGCCAGCGGAGCCTGTGTTGCCGCTGGACACATTATGAGGTTGCATACCACCAATGTGACCATGGGGGTCCATCCACCATGTCCCAGCAGGAGGAAACGGGGAGTACATGAGGAGAAATTCACCTGCAGGCAGCCTTGCATGTCCGGTGCTGCCATGGAGCCCAGCACGCACATCCTGCCATTGCTGTTGAGCATCTAAGGTGCACAAAACCATGGTGCTATGGGCGCAACTGACTGTAAGCTGTCGAGACGGGCCACTCACCTGAAAAGAAGGATGTCTGCAGGGGCGATGGTATGCCCCGACCTCCTGGAAAACCTCCTTTCTGGTGGACACAGAAACCCTGGCAGGTGTCCCAAAAGGAAAGTGGGAGTGGAAGAGAAAGAGACAAAACACTGCCACATCTTACCGGTCCAGCCAGGCACCCTGTATCTTCGGGGTGGGCAGGTCATTGTTGACAGAGTGGTAGAGTTAGTGCACTGAACTTCCTTGAAACTGAATCTCTCTTTATGATATGGGCACTGGAGTGGCAGAAGAACACCGGGATACTCCAGCACTTTTCTTGGATATTAATAACTGTTGGCACAATTACTAACACTGCATTACCAAAAACCCAAACTAAGTACCATAACAATAAGTACTGTGACACTAGGGCTGGCTTCACAGAGATTCACTGTTGCACACTACAATTAGAACTGTGGTTGCACTTATCATGCACAACAAAGACAAGCAAGGGCATTAATTATATCACGGATAACTTTCCTGCATGCATAGGGTTAAACTAAAAGGAACAAAAACAATCCAGGAAATACAAATGTCCCCTCTGGGTTTAAACAGTTAGGGTGGCACAGTTTGGTTTGGTTTCATTGTGTATGTGAAAAACCCTGCAAAAGCAAATTCCTCAAACCTGAAACACAGGCATGAATGACACCATTTAAATCCAAGAGTTATGCTATTAGAGAAAGAAAAGTCACGTAAATGCTCTTTTAAAATCGCACTGTCACTTTTTATAGAACTTGAGCTGAAGCAGATTTCCTGAAGCACATTTAGGAAAGTAACAACAATAATAATGTAGAATGTTCAGAAATACATTTGTCTCTTCAAGATAAGCACTCTGCCAAAATACGAGGTCTGAAATACACCAGCTGTTCTAGGAAAGCGCGGCGCTCAAAGAACAAACTCCCTGGAGAGTACTAGTCACTTAGCTGCAGCCTTTTCCGGAGTGCTGGAGAAATGCCTGGTGTCAGCTGGTACAAGAACGAAGAAAAGAATTGCCTCAAAAGTCCTGAATACGAGGATGACAGCAGGGGCTGGACTGCCAAATCAGATGCTGAGATCAGGAAGAAAAACAAAGCCAAGCAGGGAGGCATGCTTCACTCTGCTATTTATAGCCAATCAGGAAAGCAGTTGAGTTTCCACATGTGGATGAGTCACCACACCCAATTAGAAGCACATGTCTACACCACACCCAATTAGAGGCACATGTCTACGCCTGCTCACATCAGCAAACACACATTGATAAAACCAATTGTGTAACACAGCACATTATGTTTACTTAGAAACATAAAGGTTTAACCAAGAACAGAGATATGATTTAACCCTAATCCCTGGGGATGCTGACAGATAACGCAGGAGGCACCTTGGGGATTCCTGATTTAAGTACACACACCCACCTCTGTCATCAACTGTTACAACAGATCATTGCACAATCGTCCACATGATATGGGGGTCACACTGCAGGCACCAAGTACACGTGTCTTTGTGTCCACAGTTGGAGTCATTCACACAGAAGGACACATTCACAGTCACAATAAGCCTCCTTTGGGCAGGTCACTCACTCTGCACCACAACACTACATAAAAACACACATCTGCTCACTTCAGGCACAGGGACAGTGAAAGGTACACAACATTGTCTCACACAACACGAACACACCAACATCACATATACAAATACAACTCACACACTCACGTACCTCACATAATATGCACTGTTGTCACATTCAACACACATATATATAGATGTGTCATGGAACACAAACACTCCTAGTAAACAGCCCTGCAATGGACACACACATCACACACATTGCAACACAATGGAAGAATAATGGCATGCACAATAGTCGGAGAGACAAAGATCACTATGCACATAATATGTGCACAATAGGATGGGATCAGCAGGAACACCCAGGAAAGGAGGCTGCACTGGGACACATATCACCTTGCAGTTGCCCATAAACAACTATTGTATAGGAACTGGCCCTTTAGGTTCTTTGGGACAAACAATACTAGACCCAAATGACATGCCTATCTGCACAATGTGGAAGTGCAAGTTAATAAACCACATACAACTCCAAGTGCATGGGACAAACCTCTACATGAAGTAGCTGCAAGGTACACACAGCCAGATAGACACATGCACAACCAAATGTAAAGGAAGCAAGCAAAATTCAACACACTCCAAGTCTGCACAAACAAAACTCAAGCTGACACACATCAGATGGATCCATAATCCATATCAGGGGGAACAAGTCTAACAACATACATGTTCACACTGGACATCACAAGATGAAATACTTACTATAACAAACAGTACACAATGCTATGACACCACCAATGCATTTACACCCACATATAAGTACACTCAACATATACTCTTGTCTTGGGGGACACTAGCACTGCTCACAAAGTCAGATACAACAAACAACAGGAAATTGATCAGCAAGCAGGCTCAAACATGCACAACTGTAGGCAGACAACACTCAGGGACAACATTAAGGTAGAAAAGGAATTGCAGGACAAATGTGTACCCCAAAAAAGAAAAACACGTTTAGTTTATTAGCCTCAAATATTCAAAGTCCAAGGCCATTGGCCAGTCCATAGTGTGATGCACAGGCACATCATTGTGCCCTCACTTGACTCCTAACTGCCAAGGAACCTCCCCAGGAAGGGGCAACAAGTTGGCAGGCAGGCACCTCAGGGATCATCCTTGGGAGGGTGGGTATTTCGGATTTGGGAGGGGGGTTTGGTCTTGGATTTGGGAAGGGTGGTCTGTTTTTTGGGATGGGTGGGCTTCTTCTTGGGGGAGAGGTATGAGTGCTTATAGGAGGAGCGGGGGGAGGTCATGGAGGTGGAAGGGAGGACATGGGAGGTAGGTGGGGGCCTCTTGGGTTTGGGACGGGATGAAGGGAACAGGGGAAAGGGCAAAGTCAAACATATAACACACTGACATGTAGGCACAAGGAATGTTGGCAACAGTGATGGCACAGAAATTATGTCAATGGATATTCCCCACTTATCAAGGGAAAGTATTGACCAATAACTGCTTCTAAAGAACGTTGTAAGCTCTGTCACATGTATGTTGGACATCTTCACATTACAGACTGCAGTGCGGCAGCAGCACCCATCATATGCTGAAGACAACCAGCCGCTGGGTGGCAGGTGCCTATATACACATGCACCCAGACAAATGGCTGAGGACAGTGATCCATATTGCACAGAAATTACACACACTACTTAAAAAAGTAGTTGTTTGATCAATGTATCCAGCATATGTTGTCCCTGGGCCAATATGCAGGGCACATCCGTATGCACCACATGACATGTCTGAGCAATCACTTATCTACTGTGTGACACATGGATCATTTGGATTTGTCAGGGGGAGCATTCACAACCTAACTCATTCACTTGTAAATGTGACAGGCAGGAATATGCCCTGTACTCACCCCCTTGTTGCTGCTGTTCTGCCCTCAAATGCCCATCAAGCTCCAGACAGGCCACTGCCAGAATGTGGGCCACTAGGGGGGTCATGGTCCGGAGGGTACCCCACACTCAGTAGGAGGACATCTGCAGCTGGACCTCAGCAATCTTCCAGGCCCAGAGTCTCAGATCCTTCCACCTTTCACTGCAGTGGGCGCTCCACCGGCTGTGGACCCCCAGGGTCCGCACTTTCTTGGCAATGGCTGTACATAATTCCTTCTTTTGATGAACGTTGATCTGCAAAAGTCAAATCAAGATATCATGACAACAAGTTTCATCACAAATGGTTGAGTCACATACATGTCAGTAACATCAAGCTAGGACTTTCCTATTTGTCAATACTCCCCAAGTGTGCCACATACAACCCAATAAGTACAGGAACATGACTACATATATATATTTCTCCATCTGCAGACTAACACACTACCCTGCTCAGGACCTACAATGACTAAGCGAACTTGCTGACATCATGTAGCCCATGCTCTAGCAACCTGACTGTGATGTGAGCCACTATGAAACACATCACACTTATGTGGCTTCTGAAGGGCAAACTCCTTAGGCATGAAGGGACCAACACATTCACACTCTATCAGAATGACTCTCTGCATACAGTTTCTAGAGGTAACTGCCAGAGTACAAACTCAAATATTACACATGGGTAACTGTGAAGGCACTGGAATGGTAGGTACAGAAAGTGTCTTCCCTTTGCATGTGTGGACATGTGCCATAACAAATGCAGACTCATGCCACTTCAGGGGGTGGGGTTCTGAGTTATATACCTGTACTACCTGTACCACCTATATATACCTGTACCACAGAACACTCCTTTGGAGATATGTGTCCATCCTACAAAGATGGCATTCAACAAAGGCATACATTGTACAGTTTCTGCTATGTGACTAAGCTACTGAGTCACATATCATGCCTCCAAGGAATCAACACACGTTCCGCACTGTTTTACTGTCATTTATGCAATGAGCCTGTAAAGGACAAATATGACCTGTGTGAAGGTGACAACATGCTTATCCTGTTTTGTCCTGCAGGTCTTACCAATCAAACACCTGTTGTAGTATGTTGCAGGGCACAGATGGCATTTAACAGTGGGCAGGGCTGGCTCTAAAGTGGTGTGACCTGTGCCATCGCACTGGGTGCTGACTTTGGGAAGGGGTGCTGTGTTTGCAACTATATTATAGTTTTAAAAACCCCTGCTGCAGTGTTCCATGCCTCCAGGAATTTTCAGGCTACAATAAAAAGGTCAAGATAACTCTGGAGGTTAATGTTCTTCCTGGAGAGAGAGAGTTCAGAGTTTTCTTTAGTGTAAGTTTTAAGGTAGCATAGTGGGTTAATATGCCTCCTGCAAAGAAAATGTACCATGTAGATCACAAAGTGCACATAACACAAATGGGGCAGTGAGTTACTGTTTTTGGCAGAGAGGTACTTTTGTTACTAATAGTTTATAAGTAAAAATCCTAATATAGAACAGTCAGCTATTAACAGTCATCAAAGAACTGCATGCATTCCTCAAAGTATTGATTACAGCATTATCATTTTCCCCCAGTCTTTCATTATCCTAATGCTGCAAAAAGAGTTTATTTGGATATGAATCAATTCTTATTTATTCAAGAGAACCCCACCATGGTGTTACCTCTAATATTCCAAGTTTGTGATTCTCCAGACTAAACTAAACAGCCTACCAGTATATAGTGCTCTGTCTTATGTAACATATCTCATATACTGATTTGCAAACTTATGACTGATTGTCTCTGTGTAATGTATGTTTGATGTAAAGTGCACTGACACCCTACAGTGAAAAGAGTGGTGCTACAAAACTAATTAAATGCATCTGAGAGAGAGTAGTTAAGGAGAATTGAGGGGCACTGTTAAAGGGTGGTAGTGAGGGAATCAGTGGCGTAGGTGGTCATTGGGGGGTACCAACAAACACTGTTGCACAGGGTACTGCCAGCACTAAGGCTGGCACTGACAGTGGGGCACAGGCCTCCCCCACCGAAGGTCATTTTGGCAGTCAGGAAATCCAGTTGCATTTCAAGGGGCAATTGTGTTGCACATCCTTGAGTTTGGTCCAGATACATGTTGTGTACACATGTGTGGAAAACCATGGGGGTCACATGTGACCCTTGTGTTATTTTCAGCTGTGATGTATACTTGTTGCCATGTCTATCACTTCTGAAATGCCTTGTCACATGATATCATTGACATGCATCATGTATATTACTGTGGACACAATGACTAATGTTAGAAATCATGCCTTGTCATACATAGGTATCCAAGGAGAGGGAGGATGGAACAACCTCCTGTCTACTGTCCTCTGCTAGAACTTCCGACTATGGAAGAATGACACATAATCCTTCTTTACTCTTTGAATTGGCAAACAATAGTGAACTTATGTCGTCTGTTGGAACAAGATCTGATGCCAGCTATTAGTTATTCAACCAGCATACCACCCATTGTACAAGTCATGTCAGTATTGCACTTCCTAGCCACTGGGTCCTTCCAACATACAGTGGCCCTGTTAGGAGGCATGTCCCGAACTATGTTCAGTCTGGTGCTGAAGGATGTCCTCTCAGGAATGTGGAAACACCTTGACAGCTACATCCAGTTTCCCCGAAATCAGGATTTAGCCCATGTAAAGGCTGGCTTTCATGGTTTTGCATGCATACCACCTGTTGGGGGCCATTGGTGGCACACATGTTTGCTTGGTCTCACTGCATGCCAATGAATAAGCATACGGCAACAGAAAGAACTTCCATTCCATCAACATGTATGTTGTCTGTTTGGTGGATCTATGCATTTCACAGGTCTGTGCCCATTATTCGGGTTCAGCCCATGATTTCTTCATAATGCAGAACAGCACCATACCTCAGCTGATGTCACCACTGTAGCCAGAGAGGGCCTGGCTGGTTGCTAAGTCACTGCTTGTGTGTGTGTGCGTGCATTGTCAGGTGCTACAGTCATGAAGTGAGAGACTCATTGTTGCACATATGTCCCATTGTTTAACAGGTGACTCCGCATCTCCAAACTGTCCTTGGTTGTTGATGCCAATAAGGAAGTCCGCCCATAGAAGAACAAGGCGGGTAGTGAAGTGGGCTTTTGAGCTCCTGAAGGCCAGATAAAGGTGTCTGGGGTGGACAGGTGTCGCCCTCCTTTAGTCACCCGAGAAAGATCAGTGTGGCATGCTGCATGCTCCACAACATTGCCCTGCTGAGGAATATCCTGTACAGACTCATAAAATGCCAAGTGGGAATGGCAGTGGTGAAGAGGAAGGAGCTGACTTGCAGGAAAATCTCATCAATAGCTACTTTTTATGAGTGTATGTCATGTGATGTGATGACTGTGACTGTACGAAGAACTGTAGTTGTGAGAATGTGTGGAGTTGAGTGTTTTGGAAAAAACTGGGGAGCAGGTACTCTTCAATATTTAGCCAAAGTGTTCTTGAAAAGTTAGCCTTTGACATAGCCCCACCTTGATGTAGATACTTTGTATCAGTCTCATTGCAATGTCATTTCCTTTCCTGATGATTGCTATGTGATTTGTGTAATAGGTATGTTTTCAAGCCTATACTCCTTGTTTTGTCTTTGTACAGGTACCTTCACCATGACATCCTCATGTGGGCATTTCAGAGTTGTGACACTGGCAGGTATCGGATGCAGTTCCAATATAGGAAGGGGACATGGATTGTTCCAGTTAATGTAACTCACACATTTGGGGTGTATGAGACCTGTGCCAAGACAGATTGAACAGTGTTTGGGTGAAAGGTGAGAAGTGCATATTGTTCTTGTTTGGTGTGCTGTGTTAGGACGATTGCATCATGTGTGTGATCATGTGGGCATGAAATATGCTGTCACCAATTGCAAGCAAGGTATTCACCCATCACATAGACTAATCACTATTCTTGTATGACCTGTATGTTGATGTAGATGTGTTTCATCATTGCAGGCCACAGTGCCTGTGCCACAACACTGACATATGCTTGTGTCATATTTCCAGATGCATGGTAATTGGATTATGATGGGCCTGTGATCAGGCACTGTTGTACTGCCCTCTCTCTGTACTTTGGTTTATGTTGTGTTGGATTTCTTTGGTGTGGTATGTGATAAGGCTTAAGACACTATCGACTTTTCTGTTTGCCTATTCTACAGGACAATGTCTGACAAGACCCTCCCTTCTTTGGTCTGGGGGGCTGTACCTTGGTATGTGTACCTTGACACAATATGTGTCAGCCATTCTTGGTTATGACAGTCCAGACATTTCAACAGCCTATGTGCTGTACACTGAAATAAAAAGTTTTTATGTGACCAGATACTAGTAGCAATATGTTTGTGTGTGTTGCATGGTCTTACATCTCTACATAGAGAAATGTGGAACAGAAGCAAGTAGAAAATGACTTTGTGATAGATGGATTTATTGAAAATGTGTGCATAAAACTAAATTAAGGCATGATGGAAAAGAAAAGTGAAGGGTTCAGTCATGTGGATGAAATCATTGGAGTAGATGCTACACCGTTGGAAGTCCAAAGTCCATTGTGCTTCTCCCATTGGAAATGGAAGGTGGTTGAAGAGCAGTCAACAAAGTGAATATGTGACACACAGGTAGGGATGGGGGAAGAATTCCGCTCTGCCGCTGGAGTTCGTGGAGTTTTTCCCTACTCTGTTCTGAAAAACTCAGCGAAGCTCATGCTAGCCAACGTTGGTGAACAAGAGAAATCACTTAGGTGGTGAGCCCGAGCGATATTTCGGAATGCGAGCGGTCACGGTAGGCGACAGAAAAAGTTAGTGCCCTCTGGCGCTCTGCTTGATGCTGTTCATGCAAATTTTACTCCTGGCAGCACTGAAAATTAGAGTGAACAGCATGACTTACCCATTTGCCGCTGCTTGCGGAACTCCACGTAGCACAGCAGAGTTTTTTTGGCACTTCACAGAGTCCTGTGTAGCAGAACACCACGAACTCCACCCAAGCCTATGCACAGGTCATTTTGGAAGAGGTCCCTTGCTGGCAGTGGTGGGTGTCTTGCCATCCACATCGCCTGGAGTCTTTGCTGGACGTCCCTGCTTGCATGTGCATGGTGGGAAGGAATCTGCTGCTACAGAGTCAGGGGTGTCTGAGTGGGTTCTTCCCCTGCCGTGCCTCCCTTCCAGTGGCTGGCACCGATGAAGGGCCTGGTGTAGATGTGCCAAAGGAAGGGGTAGTGTGTTTTTGTCGAACCCTGCTCAGGGTGCTCAGGATGGTGTTAATGTACCTCAGAACCCCTGTTAGGGAGGCCATGTTGGTATTGTGAGCCTCCCTCTTTTCATACATTTCCCGATGGAAGTCCCTCTGAAGCTGCTTCATTTCCTGGAGTTCAGCAAGTACCTGGCCCAGCATGCCTTGGGACTCCTCATAGACCCCCAAGATGTGGCTGATGGTGTCCTGGCTAGGAGCATCCCCAGTGGCCTCAACCAGCTGGCCTACAGCATGCCTCCCATGCACCCTACCCCCACAGCCTTGTGCCCTTGCCACAGGGTACCCCCTCCCACTGGACCATCGTTGTCAGAGGTGTTATGCTGTGACTAAGGATCTTGGACTAGGGGCATAAGATGGTTGCCTTGTCCTAGGGACACAGGTTGGGGGAGTGAACAGCTGCCTGTGATGTGGAGGCAACCGGGGTGGGAGCTGATATAGTGGCTACAGTGAGACTCACTGTTGGGATCTGACCAGGTTGTCCTGATGGGCCAGAACAGGCCTTCCCTTCCAGACATCCAGGAGTATCATTGTCACTGAAGGCTTCATCCGAGAGGGTAGTGGTAGTCTCTTCTGTGGGCTCTGTGTGGCTAGTGGCAGCTCAACCACTGGTTGTATTGTGACATCTACCTCCAAAAGTTTACAGTGACATTTCTCAAAATCCTTGTACATAGTTGATTTTATCCTATTGTGACAGGTACCCATTTTATTGATTGTAGTGATCTGACATTTGTGAAGCATGCCAATTCCATTTAAGTCAAGATCATTATCCCTTGGGAGGATGGCCTGAGAATGCCATCTTACCACCAGTGCAGGCCAAACAGTGTCTAGGCAAGATATGGATTTTTCAATTTTGAAGCCTAGTTAATTGTTATGCAGACAGGCCCAAGACTTTGTTGTATATGTGACTAGAGTCATTACGAGTTTGGTGGTCTCAGGACCGCCATGTTGGCGGTCGTACCGTGAACATGCTGGCAGAGAATACCGCCAAATTATGACCTTGGTTGCTATTCACAACAGAATACAGCCAAACCACGTCCGGCACCGCCAGTGTGGTCGAGCTGCCATGGACGACAACAGCCACCTGCAGGCCGATAGAGACGATGTTCCTGTCGGACATATTACGAGGCTGCACACCGCCAAGGTTTCTGCCGCAGTTGCACTGCCAGTGAAACCCTGGAGGAAACCAACCGTATAAAAGTAGACGCTCACCTTCAGGAAGCCATACTCGTTCAGAGCCGTCATGGAACCAGAACTGCATGTCTTCCTGCTGCTCCTGCTCGCCAATGACTTTGGAACCAGCGACGATGACATCAACAGTGTGTACACATACTTACATGTCACTGTTGTCAAATGAATGGTGCTGGGGTGGTCCCAGAAGGGTCTGCTACCACCAGGGAGTGTCCACTGGAGGAGGATTCTAAAGATGATGTGCTGGATCCAGTCTCCCCAGTGGCACTCTCCTTGCCCTCCAGGCCACTGGGCCTCTCGCTGTTGGTGGTATCAGCACCCTGGGTCCCGTGGCCGGCAGCATCCCCACTCGCCTGTGCCCCCATCTCCTACGCCTGCCGATCCTAATGCCCACAAACAGAGACAGAGGGAGGGAGAGATAGAGAGGGAAAGAGAGTGTCCCCACATTCTCCACATACACACATTACAACATGCACAACTGTAGGTATACATCTCCTGGCAAGGTAATCCCATATTGAAACCCACAGATCCTACATCATGTCAAAACATGTTTCTTCTATCTACCCCATTTGTCATCTCTCTCACTAAGATCAAAATCCGTGTAAGGGAGCACTACTGGAGCATCTCATCAAATCACCTGTCACTCAAAGTCAGCATGCTCATCATGCCCTGGCTAAAGGTGATATATCATCCTCATCCTCATCCAGCTCATCACTTTCCATATTCTTATCACTTTAAGGAAATGTAGTTGACTGATTACACCATATCATGCCTAACCCGAGTCTACACCTGCCCAGTCTATGAACATAAGTTATGTTCCATGCAAGTAAAGACAACTCTCTTCACAAAAGACATAGCCCCTGCCCTTCCACTCATATGTCTAGCTGATCCCTCTGTACATAAATGACGCAGTGGCAACAATCTCTGATGAAGACACAACATGTGGCAGTCCCATACAGTGGCCATCACATTTTTAAATTACACATCTGGAGAACATCTATGTCAATGCATGAACCTAATCTTAGAGGATTAGCTGCGGTCACTATTCAAAGATATTTCCTATCACACCATAAATGCATGTACTGCTACTGTGGCCTACCTGGCACACATGAGACATCCACTGACAATCAGAGGACATAGTTACAATTCCTAAACAATGGACAGTCTACTAATACATTACATTCCACCTGACATGGAGATTCAGAGTCACATTACAACATGACTACACCTACATCACTCACAGCATTCCTGACATGTGATGTCCACTAGCTAAATCCAGATAACATGCATATCCCATTGAAAAGACATGAACACATGATTTACACATGCATCTACATGACTGCTAATGCACTGACAACATATCCAACAAAAACAACACCTGTATGAGAAATAGTAGTACAGCTAAACCATCAAATATTGTAATATATGGTGTGCCAATACCAATTCCTGTCTAAACTGCCCACATCAGCTATGCTGAGGGCAATAATAATTGTCCCACTCTATAAGATCTGCCCCCAAGTAACCATTGAGACATGATGTAGGCAGCTAATACCATATGTTGCACTCTTATTGGTAGGGCATTGGCACATCTAGCATGGACATTGCACATTGTCAAATGGGGACATCTCCACAAACCCATTTGAACAGGCCAATACTGGCCATACCTATTGACTGAATCAGATGCCAGCTTGACATGGAGTCAATACTTGTACTAGGACATAAGGTATCTAGGCCCTGTACCTAATATGTCAGACCTTATATAGCACATACAGCTGCTCTTTACAAATGGGAGTGGTCTGACACCTTAGAGATACATTCATATATAATCTTATTAATGGACCTGGAAATACTAGATGGGTAGGATGATACAGCAGCTTACAGACATATATATGGCAGGGTAGAGTCACACATGTGGCACTGTCAAATGTGCATCTCCACATGCAGTCATAGATATTTCTTAACACATGTGATCTAAACGTCCACATGCACAACCAAAAGGCCAGATCTCCATATTTTATTCAGGCAACTTGAGTACTATGTATTCCGATTAGTTAACATACATGTAGCACCTACTACAGTGTCACAGCTCCTAAAGTGTGACAGCAAACCCCAAACTACCAGAAGAAAGTACATGGAGTGAGTCAGTACTTACCCACCTGTGGCTTCTGTGCTGCCCTAAAACCCCCATTCACCTCAGGGTAGGCCACTGCCGAAATGGGGGCCATTAGTGGGGTCAGGGTCCGATGGGCATCCTCCCTCATTGGGAGGACATCCCCAGTGGGCGGCAGCGGTTTTCCGGGCCCTATGTCTCAGGTCCCACCACTGCTTGCTGTAATGGGTGCTCTGCCGGCTGTGGACCCCCAGGTTCTGCACTTTCTTGGTGATGACACTTTAAGTCCCCTTCTTCCGATGGGCGTTGACCTGCATGGATGACACAGACAAAACGAGAAAGTCATGTACACGTGCGCCATACCAATAGGAGTGGTCAGTACACACCAGTTACAGCAAGTAGGCACACATACCCATTGTATCTGCAAATACACCTTCACATTGTGCCATTTGCATGCATCGACATCTTCGCAAGTTCACATGCCCAGTGCAACATCATACAGAACACCTATCACACATTGCTAGGACAATGAAATCACCTGCTCCTCTGTTGCCCAATTTAGATGTTCAGAAAGGGGTAGCATCTCCTTCACTAGCCTTTCAAGCTCTTCCAGGGAGAAAGCAGGGGCCCTGTCACTTGCAGGACATAAAATTATGATGGCTCTCAGCGGCAGTACACAGCAGCTCACATTATGGAGGTCTTGCTGGCAACAGTGTTAGGAGTCAAGTGAGCAATAGTGCACGAACATGACGGTCACCACCGGAGGACATTGCCATTGGACCAAGTCTGCCAAAGGCAGAAATGTTTTCCAATTGCAAGTTAGACGGCGGTTGCGACCGCCTACCACTATGACGACTTCCGCCAGCGGACTTAGGTCCCTTCTACCTGTCCAATACAGTAGGTCAGACGCCTGCAATTTTGGGGACATTTCATGGATGGAAGTGTTTACTAATCTGGATCATTCACTTACTCCCCTAAAGTGCTGCATATCTGTATGTAGTGCCAACCTGTTTGGGTCACATTGTAGTGTAGCCATTTTTAATATAGCTTCATGCACGTTAGTTTAGCATACTAGGCCGCTGTGCACTTTGCCCTAGATATATTTTATTCAACTTTGTACTGTCATTTTACAATAACCAGTTTTACGGTCTTGTTTTAATTTCTTCTATAGCACTGTTTAGCTTAGTTCAGCACTGTGTTCTCAAATAATGCATTCCTGATTGCACTGTGCTTCAGTCAAGGTTACAGTCTGGTACATTGCCAGTAAACGTGGTAGAAGTTTAGTCTCCAGTATTCATAGAAAATACACATCATTACTTAGGGACATTTTCTTAGAACATTTGCGTGTTAGTATAAAAACACTTTCTAGTCTTAGTACACGCCAAGAGGGAGATTCCAGGCTGGAACCTACAACTAGATGCTGAATGCCCAGTTGCAGAAGCTGATGCAGATTACAGGCCTTTGCTCAGGTATGAGGGTTGATGTCCTCCCGGGTGAACCTGAAAGGCAGGCTTAGAACTTCACATGCTGTGCTCGAAATATAACTTAGAGAGAAAATAATCTAGTGGCACTATGATAGCCTTATTCTTGTGCTTCACTCTCATCGTTTCTATTTTAATCCCATTGTGTTCTGTAGTTCTGGTTATTGCAGCTCATGCTTTGCTATCCAAAATGCAGTCGTTTAATTAAACCAATCTTTAAAACTTAAACTGCCTTTGTCATTTATATATGAGACCGTACTGTGTATGAGAGAACCTGTTGTGACCTGAGTGACCACGCCTTCCCTGGGAAGTTCTAAGATGTCATGCGCTTGGCTGCCCAATTGTCTCTCCCATTTGGGAGAGATTAGGCACTGCTAGTTAGCCGGAGCAAAACCCGGATTTGAAGTGACAAGGGTCCTTCACCGTGGGTCAGACTTAGTCCCCCACACTGTGAACGATCTTGCCGCTCAAAAGCCAGTAGTCTCATTAGGATAATGAGAGCCTACGCGACAACATATTTTGCATATGTGAAGTAAAAGCTGTGTTGAGTGAGAAAATATAGTGATAGCTATGTACAGCTACTCAGAGATTCTTAGGGGGTCATTCCAACCCTGGCGGTCGGTGTTAAAGCGGCGGCTAATCCGACAACAGGCTGGCGGTTTAAAAAATGGAATTCTGACCGTGGCGGAAACCGCCAACAGAGACCACCACTTTAACACTCCGACCGCCACGGCGGGACAAACAAACAGCGCGGCGGTCACCGCTAACAGACAGGCGGGAGTCAATGTACCGCCCACCCTATCACAACCCACCAATCAGCCACCTTTTCCGGGGCGGTAGCCCCGCCGATAAAAACACGGCGGAAACAGACATTTCAAACGGAAAACGCTCACCTCCATACACCCAACGAGGAATCTGGACAGCATGGAACCCGAACTACCCATCCTACCAGCTATTGTATTCCTGCTCCTCTACCAGGAGCACGAACGCCGGCGCAGAAGACTACGGTGAGTACTGCACCTACGACACAGGGGAGGGGGCTAACCCACCAACAGGCTGGCGGTTTAAAAAATGGAATTCTGACCGTGGCGGAAACCGCCAACAGAGACCACCACTTTAACACTCCGACCGCCACGGCGGGACAAACAAACAGCGCGGCGGTCACCGCTAACAGACAGGCGGGAGTCAATGTACCGCCCACCCTATCACAACCCACCAATCAGCCACCTTTTCCGGGGCGGTAGCCCCGCCGATAAAAACACGGCGGAAACAGACATTTCAAACGGAAAACGCTCACCTCCATACACCCAACGAGGAATCTGGACAGCATGGAACCCCGAACTACCCATCGTACCAGCTATTGTATTCCTGCTCCTCTACCAGGAGCACGAACGCCGGAGCAGAAGACTACGGTGAGTACTGCACCTACGACACAGGGGAGGGGGGAGGAGAAAATATTACGGGCACACATACGCTACACACCCACCACCACCCTCACCCACTACAACACACACATCAATGCATAGCAATACATCACTGTTACAACCCCCAAACCCCCCGGAAGAATGCAAAGACAAAATTAAATGATCATAAACAGTCGAATATATTGTATTATCGGCATATAAAAATATCACACATTTAAAACTAATATATACATAAATATTAAAAGTCCGATAATTTTAGCAGTCATTGTCCGTGGACCACTGGGCCCAAATCACATGGGCAAGGCCCACACAGGATACCTGACACCAACGGAGAGAACACTGCAGGGGCATCAGATAGAAAAACTACAGGCACCTCAGGGGGAAGGGAAGGGGGGGCACCTCAGCCACATGAGTACACAACGCCAGATCCACGAGGGGCCTCCATGGCCACTGTCCCATCCTGGGGAGTGCAAAGCCACAGTCTCTCAAGTCCATACAGTGGGTAGTTTGCCCACTGTACCATCCTGGGGAGTGCAAAGCCACAGTCTCTCAAGTCCATACAGTGGGTGGCTTGCCCACTGTACCATCCTGGGGAGTGCAAAGCCACAGTCTCTCAAGACCATACAGTGGGTGGCTTGCCCACTGTACCATCCTGGGGATTGCAAAGCCACAGTCTTTCAAGTCTCTACAGTGGGTGATTTGCCCACTGTTACATCCTGGGGAGTGCAAAGCCACAGTCTCTCAAGTGGATGACAGTGTCCACTGGTTCTGGAGGGGGACTGGTGCCCAGAGTGCTTCGTGCAGCCCTGCCCGACACAGATGCGGCACTGCCCCTTCCGCCAATGGGACAGCGGTGCTTGAGATGAAGGGCCCAGTTCAGCGGTGCTTGAGACGGCGGTGCCCAGCGGAGCGGTGCTTGAGATGAAGGGCCCAGTGCAGCGGTGCTTGAGACGGCGGTGCCCAGCGGAGCGGTGCTTGAGATGAAGGGCCCAGTGCAGTGGTGCTTGAGACGGCGGTGCCCAGTGGAGCGGTGCTTGAGATGAAGGGCCCAGCGGAGTGGTGCTTGAGATGAAGGGCCCAGTTCAGCGGTCGTTGCCCTGTTCAGCGGTGCTTGCCTTGGCGGTCCTTGCCCTGTTCAGCGGTCCTTGCCCTGTTCAGCGGTGCTTGCCTTTCGCGGTCCTGGCCCTGTTCAGCGGTGCTTGCCCTGTTCAGTTGTCCTACTCTGTTCAGCGGTGCTTGCCTTGGCGGTCCTTGCCCTGTTCAGCGGTCCTTGCCCTGTTCAGTGGTGCTTGCCCTGTTCAGCGGTCCTTGCCCTGTTCAGCGGTGCTTGCCTTGGCGGTCCTTGCCCTGTTCAGCGGTCCTTGCCCTGTTCAGCGGTGCTTGCCTTGGCGGTCCTTGCCCTGTTCAGCGGTGCTTGCCCTGTTCAGCGGTCCTTGCCCTGTTCAGCGGTGCTTGCCTTGGCTGTCCTTGCCCTGTTCAGCGGTCCTTGCCCTGTTCAGAGGTGCTTGCCTTGGCGGTCCTTGCCCTGTTCAGCGGTCCTTGCCCTGTTCAGCGGTGCTTGAGTTGCCGTTCCTTCATTGCCCAGCTGGGCTGTGGCTGGCGCTCCTTCATTGCCCAGCTGGGCTGTGGCTGGCGGGGCCCTCCTGGGCAGCTGGGCTGTGGCTGGCGGGGCCCTCCTGGGCAGCTGGGCTGTGGCTGGCGGGGCCCTCCTGGGCAGCTGGGCTGTGGCTGGCGGGGCCCTCCTGCACACCTGGGATGGGGCTGGTGGGGCCCTCCTGGGCAGCTGGCCTGCTGCCGGACTTGTCGGGCTTGCTGCCCTTCCCTGGTCGTCTGTGGCCCTTTCCCACCTTTGGCGGTGTGCCAGGTGGCACCCCACTTCCAGCCGGAGCCAGGGTAGGGATTTTGGTCCCTGGTGTCCTTTGCCTCTCGCGCCGTGCACTGGTGATCTTTGGGTGTTTTTCCGGGGGTGGGCTGGCCGTGCCTTGGCTCCTACCAGAACTAGTTGCCCTTGAGGGTGGGGGACTCCACAGTCCTTGGACAACAGTCTTGATAGGTCCTGGTTTGGTGGTGGCTGAGGTGCTGATTGCAGTCTTATTCGATGGACGGGGTGGGGGAGTTGTTGGAAAGAGGTCAAGTTTGGAAAGGAAAATCAATTTGGAAAGAGAGGGACGGCTAGGTGTAGTGGGTATGGGAGTGGAGGAAGAGGATGTGGTTGTAGGAGTGTGAAGTCTGGTGTCTTTGGGTGCAGGTGCTTGGGCTGGAGGCTGTCGTGAGGTGGATGGCTGTTGGGTGGGTGGCTGCCTGCGTTTGTGTGGTTTGGAAGAGGGGGTGACAGACACACTGGGAGAGGACACAGGGGACGTGTAAATGGTAGTGGGGGTGGTGACTGCACGTGTGCGGAGTGTTCTGGTGGGTGTGCTGGTGATGGACGTAGTGGCTGAAGATGTTGTGCATGCAAGTGTGAGTGGAGACGTCACAGGGAGGGAGGAGGGAGACGAGGAGGAGGGGGACACAGTGGAGGCAGTGGGTGTTGGTGTGTCTGCATGTGGATGTTGCTTGTGTGAATGCTTGTGTGAAGTGTGGTGCTTATGTCTGGATGAGCTTCCCTTGGGTGTTGAGGTGTGTGCAGGCTGGTCTGTAGGTGTGTCTGGGATAGGCAGAGGTACAGGGGATTGGGTCTGGGTGGAGGAAGTTGGAGGGGGGAGGCTAGAGACAGGGACAATTGCTGCTGTCAGTGCTGAGGCCAGAGCGTTGAACGATCGCTGATGGGCAGCCTGACCCGAATGAATGTCCTCCAGGTATGCATTACTCCGGTGCACCTCCCTTTCTACACCCTGGATGGCATTCAGAAGGGTAGACTGCCCAACAATGATGGTCCTCAGGAGGTCAATGACCTCCTCACTGAGGGCAGCAGGGGTGACAGGGGCAGGGCCTGAGGTGCCTGGGGCGAAGGAGATGCCCCCCTTCCTGGGTGAGCGGGCACGGGGCAAACGCTGAGGGGCTGCTGGGAGGGCGGTGCTGGTGCACTGGGTGGCGGCTGTACCTGTTGTTGCGGGGGGCACGGATGTTGCCGCCACCACAAGGGAGCTCCCTTCAGAGGACGAGTCGCTGCCACTGACATCAGCACGAGTCCCCGCTGTGGAGCTCCCCTCGCCCTCCATCCCACTGGTGTACTCAGAGTCCGTTGCATGGCCCTCCAGGGCCATGTGGGATGCAGCTCCCTCGTGCTCCGATGCCACTTCTCCTCTGCCTGATGATGCTAATGCACACATGAACAGGAAGACGACAAAAAAGGGGATGGGGAGAAAGAAAGACATGTTGAGTGCATGGATTACCGCTACCGTTGGCGGAGAGGACAGACACAGAAGCCCCCTGCACTACGCTGCACTACGCTGCTCACTTGGGGTCCACTACTCAATCAGTTGGGCATGGCCTACAAGCCTATGGACGACAACTGCACACATAGATGACACAGGGCCATGAATAGCTGTACTTGGCACCCTACAGAGGTGGGGGGCGGGGGCACAGGGCCATGCCTTACGGAGGGGCCTAGCCTACAGAAATCGCCCTGGCCTAGAGATACCCACAGCCCACCTCTCCCACCCAGACACCTCCACTGCGCGCAAAGTCACCAGAATGAGAGTGTACTCAACCCCTTGTGTCTGCTGTGATGTCCTCACGCGCCCATCCAAATCGGGGTAGGCCACCGCCAGGATCCGGGACATCAGGGGGGTCAATTGACGACTGGCACCCCTCCTACGTTGGGAGGCCATCCCCAGCAGAGCCTCCGCCGTCTTCCTGCTCCCGCGTCGGATGTCCTCCCACCTCTTCCGGCAGTGGGTGCCCCGTCTGTTGTGGACCCCCAGGGTCCGGACGTCCTTGGCGATGGCACACCAAATAGCGATTTTCTGGTGGGCGCTGACCTATGTGACATGTACAGGGGGAGAAAAAAAATCATCACCTTCTGCATGCTTGATGTGAGTGGCCCCCCATCCCCACCCTTGCCATGTGGCCAATGATCTCATCTGTCGTCTGATGCATGCCTCAATCGCTCCCCTCCCCACCATCTTTCATCCACCCGACTCAACCCAGGCATTGCCCACAAAGCATGGTACCTGTTGGTCTGGAGGACCGTAGAGTAGCGCATACTGGGGGAGGACCCAATCTACGAGTTTCTCCAATTCTTCAGAAGTGAAGGCAGGGGCCCTTTCCCCAGTCGCAGCAGCCATTGTCTCTTCCAGACCAAGGTCACAGCAGCACGTGCAGTGTAGGTCCTCTCCTGTGGAAGATCAGGTATCGAGTGAATAAGTAGATGGAAAATGGCGGTCACGCCCGCGGCGGTGCGTACCGCGGCGGTGCGTACCACGACCGCCGGCGAACATCGTCATTGGCTCGTGAAACCCATAGGATTCTATGTTAACCAATGCGGCTTTGCGCCGCGGTCTTTGACCGCCTACCGCCACGGTGTGCCACGCCAGCGCATTGACCTCACATCCCATTGTCACACTTCACAGGTCAGGCAGCCGCCATTTCAAGGGCCCACATGGCTTAATTTCTACTGCGTCACACATACCTAGGCCTTTCCTCAACACTCATACAAACCATTCAATGCATAGTGAATCGTGTTGTGTGCAAGCTGAGGGAACGTACCTGTGGGTTGATTGACTCTGTGCTCGCTGTTGTCCTTCCTAGGCACCGTCCGCTGGGCAATGCGAGGAGATGGAGGAATCTTCCCGTGTACAGACCGCTGGTGGACCTGTCGACAATGGAGGAAAGACATGTCATACTGACATACAGGCTTGACCGAGCCACTATACAGGAACTGTGTGCCCAGCTGGAGGCAGACCTGATGTCACCCATCCGCCAACCCACAGGGATCCCCCCTCTAGTGCAGGTGCTGTCAGTACTCCATTTCTTAGCAAGTGGGTCATTTCAAACAACAGTGGCCATATCATCAGGGATGTCTCAACCTATGTTTTCCAAGGTGTTGTCCAGAGTGTTGTCTGCCCTGCTGAAACACATGAGGAGCTACATCATTTTCCCTGAGGTGGGGGATTTGCCTACAGTGAAGGGTTATTTCTATGCCCTTGGACATATCCCCAACATCATAGGTGCCATTGATGGGACACATGTGGCTTTGGTACCCCCCAGCAGGAGTGAACAGGTGTACAGGAACAGGAAAAGTTATCATTCGATGAATGTACAGATGGTCTGTTTGGCAGACCAGTACATCTCCCATGTTAATGCCAAGTTCCCTGGCTCAGTGCATGACGCCTACATCCTGCGGAATAGCAGCATCCCGTATGTGATGGGTCAACTCCAGAGGCACCGGGTGTGGCTATTAGGGGACTCTGGTTACCCCAACCTGTCCTGGCTACTGACCCCAGTGAGGAATCCCAGGGCAGAGGAACGCTACAATGAGACCCATGGGCGGACTAGGAGGGTGATCAAACGCACCTTTGGCCTCCTGAAGGCCAGGTTCAGGTGCCTCCATATGACAGGTGGATCCCTAATGTACTCACCAAAGAAGGTGTGCCAGATCATCGTGGCCTGCTGTATGCTTCACAACCTGGCTTTGCGCCACCAGGTGCCTTTTCTGCAGGAGGATGGTCCAGATGGTGGTGTTGTAGCAGCTGTGGAGCCTGTGGAGAGTGAAGAAGAGGAAGCCAGAGAGTACGACATAGACAACAGGAACACAGTAATAGAGCAATATTTTCAGTGACACACAGGTAAGAGTACACACCGGCATATTACATTTACTTAAAGACTCCTACCTCTCTACTGTCTGACTTTTTCCCCCAGTGTATGGTAACTGTGTTGTGACTTTCCCTTCCGTTTTCAGAGCTGTGGGCCCCACTGCGTGACATCTGCTTTGTTTCCCCATGGACTACAGCTGTGTGACAGCGGTTTGTTGGCATCACAATGTGAATAACAATTTTGGCACTGTCATGTCTAATACATTTGTTAAAATCACAGACAGACTCCAGATTGTTTATGTGCAATAAGTGTGTTTATTCAAGTGCTCTAATTTGGATGGGTGGTTGCAAATCGGTGAGGGTTGATGGTGGAGGATTGTCCATGGCAGAGTCCAGACTATCAGGCTCACAGGTGCATTGTCCAAATGCCTGTGGGAAGTGGAGCAGGGGCAGTTTAAGGTTGGACAGGGTGACAATGTGGGACAGTGGGATGACAATCAGGGCGGTATCCTTTGCTGGCGGGGGTCTTGACATGTTACTCTGTCTTCTTCCTGGATCTCAGGGCCCACTTGCGGGGTGGTTCTCCTTCTGCAGGGGGTGGGGTTCTGGTGGCCTGTTGGTCTTCTGTCGGGGCCTCCTGTCCACTAGCGCCGGCGGAGGTGGTAGCCAGTTCTTGGTCCATGCTAGTGTCAGGGGCCCTTTGAGGTGCCACAGTGGTCCGCAATGTGGAGATTAACTCATTCACTACGATGGTACCCATGGCGGTACTGATGTTTCTCAGTTCCTCCCTGAACCCCATATACTGTTGTTCCTGCAGAAGCTGGATTTCCTGAAACCTGCCCAGGACTGTCCCCATCGTCTCCTCGGAGCTGTGGTATGCTCCCATGATGGAGGAGAGGGCCTCGTGGAGAGTGGGTTCCCTTGGCCTGTCCCCCCCCTGTCGCACAGCTACCCTCCCAGTTCCCCTGTTTCTTTGGGCCTCCGTCCCCTGGACCGTGTGCCCACTACCACTGCCCGAGGTCCCTATTGTTGTTGGGGTGGTGGGTTAGCCTGGGTTCCCTGTAGTGGTGGACACACCGCTGATTGACATGTCCTGGGGAAAGAGGTATGGGCCCGCTGGGTGGGTGCTGTGCTGGTGTTCCCAGAGGGGGGAAGGTCTGCTGTGGCCTGTGCCTGTCTGAGGGGAACCGACTGTCCCGAGGTCCCCGATGGACCGGGCTGGTCATCTAGATCCAGGGAGACAGACCTGCTGTCATCACTGTGGGCCTCTTCTGGGGGTGGAGGGGACATTTGTGGACCCTCCTGCGCGGTGACCTGGCGTTCGGGTCCTGCAGGGGTATAAAAGTATGGTTATTGCTTCTGTGTGTGCCAATGGCATGCAATGGGTGGGTGCCCGTGTACCCCAGTGCTGGCATTCCTTTGTGGGGGCTGTTGTGACGGTATTTTGGGGGGGGGGGGTGATGGGTATGTGCATTGGGCATGCCTTGGTGATGGGTGTCCATGCTTTGGGGCCGCATGCAGGGCTAAGTTTTGGGATGGGTAGGTTGTGATGGTGAGACATTTGCAAGGGGTAGTTGTGATGGGGGTAGGGTGAGGTATATGAGTTGGGTATATGAGAGGGTATGAGTTGGCATGCAGGTGGGGTGGAGGGGATGAAGTAGTGAAGATGAGACTTACCAGAGTCCATTCCTCCACCGACTCCTGCGAGGCCCTCAGGATGCAGGATGTTCAAGACTTGCTCCTCCCATGTTGTAAAATCTGGGGGAGGAGGTGGGAGTCCGCAGCCAGTCCGCTGTACCGCGATGTTGTGCCTTGATACCATGGAACGCACCTTCCCCCGTAGGTCGTTCCACCGCTTCCTGATGTCGTCCCTATTTCTTGGGTGCTGTCCCACAGCGTTGACCCTGTCGACTATTCTGCTCCATAGCTCCATCTTCCTGGCAATGGTGGTGTGCTGCACCTGTGTCCCGAACAGCTGGGGCTCTACTCGTACGATTTCCTCCACCATAACCCTGAGTTCAGCATCTGAGAACCTGGGGTGTCTTTGAGGTGCCATGGGGCGGTATGGATGATGTGTGGGGTGGAGTGTGTAGTAATAGGTGGGGTGCTATTTAGTGGTGTGTTGTGTAAGGTGCGTGGAAGTTCTGTGGGTATTGGTATTGTGTGTCTGTGGATGCTTGGTAGTTGACTGTGGTGTCTCTCTCTCGCCTTCTCTCAGAATTTCTGGTCGTAGGGGTTTGTGGGTGATGTGTGTGTGTGTTTTACATTGTATTGGGTGTGTGGGAGTGGTGTGTGTATGTGTATCAGGTGTGTGTATTTCGAATAGTCCAATGTGGTTGTGTTTTTTACGAGTATGTGTATTTCGACCGCGGCGGTGTGTACCGCCAATAGAATACCGCGGTTGAAAGACCGCTGCGTGGATTCGTGGGTCGTAATGGCATGGGTGTATTTCTGTTGGCGTGACAGTGGAGGTTTGGTCATCGCCAGTTTATCGCTGACCTTTGGTGTGGCGGACTTTTGTGGATGTCGGTATTTTGGCGGTTTGCCTGTTGTGGGTCTAAATGACCGTGGCGGTTTACCGCGACCGCGGCGGTGTTATGGCAGTCTTCTGTCTGGCGGTAAGCGCCTTTTACCGCCGAGGTTGGAATGACCGCCTTAGTCCTCGGAAAAATATAGATTGATTCCAGAAATATGTGATTAGTGCAGGACAGCTAAGTCTTACCCACATATACTCTTACAGTAACATCATACGTAATATTCCATTGTCATAGTTGGCAATGTCCACCAAAGGGGGTTAAATCAGATGCATATCTATGGGCTGTACTGTCTGATGTGCTAGGCATCCTCTACAGATACTGGGTGTGAGGAAATAAACAAAGGGCCTGATTCAGACACAAGGTCCCGCCGACAAATGACCGCACCGCGGTCAAAAGACCGCGGCGGCCATTCAAACATTTCCGCTGGGCCGGCGGGCGCTCTCCAAAAGAGCGCCCACCGGTCCAGCGGAAATGCCCCTGCAACGTGGACGCCGGCTCAGAATTGAGCCGGCGTAGTTGCAGGGGTGCGACGGGTGCAGTTGCACCCGTCGCGTATTTCAGTGTCTGCAAAGCAGACACTGAAATACTTTGTGGGGCCCTCTTACGGGGCCCCTGCAGTGCCCATGCCATTGGCATGGGCACTGCAGGGGCCCCCAGGGGCCCCACGGCACACCCTACCGCCATCCTGTTCATGGCGGGAAATGGCGGCGGAGCGCGCTCCGCCGCCATGGAGGATTCAATCGGGCAGCGGAAACCGGCAGGAGACCACCGGTTTACCCTTTCTGACCGCGGCTGAAGCGCCGCGGTCAGAATGCCCTTGGGAGCACCGCCAGCCTGTTGGCGGTGCTCCCGTGGTCGGTGACCCTGGCAGTCACCGGCCGCCAGGGTCAGAATGACCCCCAAAGTGTACATGATGTATGCATACTGCATGACTCATACTATATTCACTTGTCTTCACATAGTTACCCTGCTATGAGGAGAGTGAGAGAACCACCAGCGTACCATCCATTAGTAGACCATGAAACCATGGAGGAAAGACAAGTCATCTAGACATATCGTCTTAATCGTCCTACCATCAAGGATCTTTGGACTCAGTTGGAGCCAGATCTGATGCCTGCCATTCGCAATCCCTATCTCATACCTACCATTGTTCAAGTCTTGTCAGTGCTACACTTCCTGGCCACAGGCTCCTTTCAGAATACAGTGTCTCTAACAACAGTGATGTCTCATCCCATGTTCAGTCTGGTTTTGAAGGATGTACTGTGTGCATTGTTAGGAAAGCTGGATAGCTACATCAGGTTTCCCCACTGTCCAGATCTGGCCTATGTGAAGGCATACCTTTATGAAGTGGGGCACATTCCTCATGTGGTAGGAGCCATTGATGGCACCCATGTAGCCTTGGTCCCTTCCAATGCCAATGAACGGGTGTATAGGAACAGGAAAAACTACCACTCAATCAATGTTCAGGTGGTGTGTCTGGCACACCAGCACATTTCACAAGTCATAGCCATGTATCCAGGTTCTGTGCATGATTCCTTCATCATGCAGAACAGCAATGTCCACTGCTAATGACACGACTCCACACAGAGAGAGCCTGGCTGGTTGGCAAGTTTCCATTGTAGAGTGTGTTTGTGATTTATGTCTCCTGTCATCACAATATAGCAAGTACCACATACATGTTTGTGGTCTTCAGCCATTGTGTTCACAGGTGACTCAGGCTATCCAAACCGTCCTTGGCTATTGACACCAGTGAGGTACCCAACCAAGCTAGGGGAACTCTGTTACAATGAGGCCCATGGGAGGACAAGGCGTGTAATAGAGCAAACCTTTGTGCTCCTGAAGGCAAGATTTAGGTGTCTGGACCTTTCTGGAGGAGCCCTCTTTACTTGCCCGACAAGGTATGCCAAATAATCGTTGCCTGCTGCATGCTCCACAATCTAGCCCAAGACATCAGCTATCATCGATAGCAGATGAGGGGGAGGCAGCTGGACCTGTGGCTGAAAATGCTGATATGGCACATGGTTAAGAGCCAGAGGAAGAAGGAGCAGGTGACTCTGGGAGCTGATCTCATCAATCAGTACTTCAACTGATGTACAGGTATGTGAAGTGGACCTTCTTGTTGTGATGAATGTGTACAACCAGAAGTACATGACTGCCATTACACCTTATTTCCTGCTTCATCTGTGGTGGTGTAATGAGCTCCAATGCCTATGTGTGAGTTGTGGATACAGACTGATAGATTGTAATGTGTATAGGGCAGATTGTTCTGCTTTCTCATGTGTTGTTACAGCAGATGCTAACATATACTTCTGGTAAAGACTTCTCAAATGTGAGGTATGTTTTGTGCAATCCCCTATCCTCTTTTTCTTTCACTTTCTGATTTACCTAGATCCTGTTTGGCTCTGCAACCTAGGCTTGAGGTATACTGTGTAAGAAGCCAATGTGAATTGCTGACAGACATGAGAGGTGTACCTGACAGATACCTGGTAACATGAGATTAGTTTCAGTGGAGTGGTACCTTGATAGTTTATCCTTCATAAAAGAGGGGTAGTATATGTTTAGTCCCTTTCTTTCACCTATGGGTTTAGGAGGATGTAAAATGGTGTATAACATGTCAGGTGAAGTTTCTGGCACATGTGTGAAAGTTGGATCTTGGCCTCCTGCTTCACAATGGGTGGAGTACTTTGTGATAGCCCTGGGACCTAGCTGTGTTTGTTTTCTAACTTTGCAGTCCAAGGTGCATGTAACTGCATATTTACATAGGTGAGTGACAATGCTACTGGTGTGGGGGCAGTGTTAGGGTATATTTTCAGTACTGGGTTCTTCTGTAATTATCTTTGTGTGTTCCATGGGATTTGTGATTTAGTGGCTATTGCATGGTTGTGTGAGGAGCCTATACATGGTGATACAGAGGACCTATCTGTGTTTCCCCCAGCTCTGTAGATAGTTTACCATGTGCCTGACTTCTGTAACCTGTGTATGTGCTTTTTGTTACACCATAGCTTACATCCATATGGTAATATCGGTCATGCTTTATTTCCTGAATGCAATACTGACTATAGAATAGTTTAAAACCTGGATTTCAACCTCTTAGACATCTGTTCTGTGACATTTATGTTGTAATGTGTCTCTTGCTGAGGGAGCCTCTGTATGATGAGCAATTCACTGGCTGCTCGATACAGGGGGCATTACCAGACCACAGTTGGCAAGCATGGCTATTGTACATGGTTTGTAAAGGACACATACACAGTTGCTGTGTTTAAGTGTGATTTACTGTGCTTGTCAAAAGACTATCAGTGACAAAAATACTAGATAAATGAACATAAAAGTGATGGGTGAAGCCATGGTGGATGATTTCATCAGGATAGCTGGTACACCAGTTGGTTACACAAATCCAGTGCCCTTTTACCATGGGAAAATGGAGTTGGGTTTCAGAATAGTCAACAGTATGTATCTGTGGCACACAAGGGTGACAAATCAGGAGAGGTTCACTTCCTAGTAGTGGGTTTGGTCTTGGCATCTGGCCCTGCTGGATGTCTGGATCAACGTCCACGTCTGTGGGGTGTTCTTCAACAACAGAGGGAGGGGTGTCTGAGGCATGGCCGTCCCCTGGCAGGGCCTCCATTCCACTGGCTGCCACAGATGTAGCAGGGGCAGATGTAACATTGCTAGTTGAAGGGGCCTGCTGATGTCTGGAGAAGGTAATCAGGGTGGTGTTGATGTCCCTCAGCATCCCCGCAATAGTAGCCATGTGTGCATTTTGTGCCTGCCACTGCTGCATGACTTCCTGGTGGTGTTCCCTCTGCAGCCTTTGATTTTCCCCCAATATGGGGATGATTTGGCCCATCCTGTCTTGGGAAATTTGGTAAGCTCCCAAGACTTGGGAGATGTTTTCCTGGTCAGCTGTGTCCCTTTGAGGCCCTATCCTCTGGCCCACAGCAACCCTCCCACATACCCTAGCCCCACATGCCTGTCCCTTTGGTACAGTATGCCTACTCTCAGTGGTTGCAGGTCCATCATTGGCAGGGGTGACAAGGTTAGATTCAGGTAGCTGTACTGTGAGGAACACAACAGATTGAGCAGTTCTTGGGACACAGGTTTGCAGGCGGATGGTTGCCTGTGAAATTGATGCAACAGTGTTGGGATGTGTTGATGTGGGCAGGGTGAGGCTCCAAGACGTTGACTGACCAGGTGTCCCGGATGGGCCAGGTTGTTCTTCAGTGTCCCGACATCCAAGGGTGTTGCCCTCACTGGGGCCTTCATCCTAAGGGGGACGGACAGTCTCAGGTATCCTCTCCATGGTGGCAATAGCAAGGTTACCTGTGGAGGGAGTGAGACACAGAGTTCAGGTTAGAATATATGTTTGGTTGCTTTTGTGTGAGATGCAGACAGTGGCTTTACATGAATCCCTACAATGACAGCTGCTGCACAGCATACCTTAGTTGTACATATAATTCTGTGACTTGTTTCCCTTACTCCATGTTGGGAGTTGTCATATTAATTGGGTGCACATTTTGGTGCAGATGTAATCTTATAATGTGTGAGATGTGACATGACTGTTCAGCTGTGATACCTACTGTACAGACAGGCTTGCCAGATGTCACACATGAAAGCTGCGCAATGCACAATGTTGTCCTAGTGGGATCACAGTATGTGAGAATGCAGGGGTAATTGTCCTGTAAGTATGTGTTGTACATGTGCATCGAGTCTGCCATCGTACTTTCCAACCCAGTCTGGCTATTTCTGGATTGGTATCTGTGATCTGTGGCCATTGGGAATGGTCATTGACCTGTAGCTGTGTTTTGCTTTAGTTGCTGTTGTGGGTGTGCCCTTGCATTACTGTCAGTGCCATGTGCTACTCACTAGAACAATCTAGATGGTGTAGCCAGTACTTTGGTTACTCATGCATGACGTGATGTGATGTGCATAATCCAGGTTATCACAATGATGGGTTGGTGCATTCTGGGAGTCGTAGTGATCTGATCAGCCTGCAGTTAACGTGCCATTTCCAAGGACTGTGATGGCAGTTTGGCTGAGTGGAGAGGTGGCATGCAAGAGAGGGGCATTAGGTGATTAGGTGAGAGGTGTAGTGGCTATATTAGTGGCTAAATTAGCTAATTAGGGAGGATGTGGGTGGTGAGGAAGCATGAAGAACTACAGACAGAGCCTCCTGGCCTTAGCAGTCATGTCACTCCCTCTATTTGAGACACTTGTTAGCTGTCATCCCCACAGATGAGTGCACTTCATATGTGAGTTAATAAAGAAGGGTTGGAGTCAGAGAACCAGTACCTCCTGGGAGTTGTAATCATGTCACTCTCACTACTCCCTAATACTTGACAAATGTTATCCCCCCAGGAGAGTAATCTTAATTTGGGAATTGACAAATGGTGGTCTTTGAAGAAAAGAACACAGTGCTGTTGGTTGGAGTTACAGAAACAGGGCCTGCTGGGATTTTTAGTCATGTCACTCTCTGTAATACACACACTATACAAATGTTATCCTTCCAGGTGACTATACTTCATGTGTGAGGTAACAAACAAGGGTATTTGGAGAAGGAAACACTGTGCTGGTGGTTTGAGTACCAGTGCCTCCTGGGAGTTACAGTCATGTCACTCTCTCTACTCCCCAATGCTTGATAAATGGTATCCTCCCACGTTATTACACTTTCATTGAGAGTTTACAAACAGTAGTATTTGAACAAGTGACCACTGGGCTGGTGTTTGGAGTTAGTGAAACAGGGCCTGCTGGGATTTGCAGTCAGGTTACTTCCCAGGTGAGAACAGCTCATTTGAGAGTTAAGACACAGGGGTCTTTAGACAAGTGGCCACAGTGCTGGTGTTTGGAGTTACTGAAACAGGGCCTCCTGGGATTTGCAGTCAGGTTACTTCCTCTACTACACACACTGTACAGATGATATCTTCTCAGGTAAGTACATTTCAATTAAGTGTTCACTAACAGGTGTATTTAAACAAGTGACCAGTGTGCTGGTAGTTGGAGTAACAGTAACAGTGCCTCCTGGGAGTTGCAGTCATGTCAATCTCACTACTCCCCAACACTTGACAATGTTATCCCCCAGATGAGTAAACTGCATTGGGGAATGGACAAACAGTGGTCTTTGGAGATTTCAACACTGGGCTTGTGTGTGAAATGATTGAAACAGTGCCTCCTAGAAGTTGCAGTCATGTAACTCTCTGTACTACACACACTATACAAATGTTATCCATGCAGGTCACTCCACTTCAATTGAAAGTTCACAAACAATGGTATTTGGATAAGAGAACACTGGTCTGGTGGTTGGTTTAACAGACACAGGGCCTTCTTGGCTTTGGTAGTCATGTCACTCTCTCTACTTCCCACATTTGACAACTGGTATCCTCCCAGATGGGTAAACCTAAATTGTGAGTTAGCAGATGTTAAACTTGGTATCCCTGGTGTGGCCACCCCTAACTTTTTGCCTGGCTTCCCAGGTTGTTGATGTGTGCTGGACTCTGTTTTCGCTGTTTATGATACTCCAGGCACTTTACCACTGCTATCCAGTGCTAAAGTGCAAGTGCTCCTATGTAAAATGTATGTGCAAATTGGCTTATCTACGATTGGCATATTTGATTTACTAGGAAGTCCCTAGTAAAGTGCACTAGAGGTGCCCAGGGCCTGTACATCAAATGATTCTAGTGGGCCTGCCGCACTGGTTGTGCCACCCACATAAGTAGCCCTGTAAACATGTCTCAGACCTGGCACTGCAGTGTTTGTGTGTGCAGTTTTAAACTGCCCATTTGACTTGGCAAGTGTATCCACTTTCTAGGCCCAAACCTTCCCATTTTATACATGTAAGGCACCCCTAAGATAGGCCGTATGTAGCCCCAAGGACAGGGTGCAGTGTATGGTTAAAGGTGGGAAATGTACTGATGTGCGTTACATGTCCTAACAGTGAAATACTGCTAAATTCAGTCTTCACTGTTGTAAGGCCTATCTCTCTAATAGGTTAGCATGGGGGCTGCCTTTAAATAACTTTAAAGTGTAGATTCCCTTTGAGAGCAGATAGAAATATGGAGTATAGGGTCTCTGAACTCAAAATCTAAGAATACATCTTTTAGTTAAGTTGGTTTTTAGTGGGTTAGTTTGAAAATGCCACTTTTAGAAGGTAGGCATTCTCTTGCTTAAACCATTCTATGACTCTGCCTGTTTGTGGATTCTCTGACTGGGTCGGTTTGACAGTGGGGCTGTTTGCACCTTTCCTCTAGACAGTGAAACAAAGGGAGCTGGGGTGTAGCCTGCATTTCCTAATGAGCCATCGGTGTTAGTAGCGGAGGGAGAAGTGGTCACTCACACCTGAAAGGGCTGTGCCTGCCCTCACACAATGCAGTCTCCAACCCCCTGGTGTGTGTCTGGGGCCTGGCCTGGGCAAAGCAGGATCTTGTGAACAACAGAGACTTTCCTTTGAAGTAGGCCTACTTCAAAGGCAGAAAAGGGTATAAGTACTGGACCCACAACCCCTGAAAATTAGAACACTTCTGGATTCAAGAAGAACCTCTGCCAAGGACAAGAGCTGAAGAGCTGAGGAGGAGTACTGCCTCTGCCTGTGAGGTTGCTTTGCTGGGCTATCCTGCTTCTGCCTGTGAAAGGGGACAAAGACTGGACTTTATGGTATATTCCTGCTTGTGAAGAATCTCCAAGGGCTTGAACTGAGCTTGCCTTCTGTTTTGAAGTCTCAGAGCCATCAAAGACTTCCTCTGCTAATATCTGGACTCTATGCTGAGCTACTGCCCTGCCAAGTGGTGTCCTATCCAGTCCCTGTGCACTTGAAAGGTGAAGTTGGCAGACCAGAGCTGAAAATCCACGCACAGAATGCTGTGCAGGGAAATTTTCGATGCACCATCTGCAAAGTAGCTGATAAACGATGTGCCTCCAGCCATGCAGCTAAAATCGATGCTCCACCTGCATCGCAGCTGAGAGATTGACACATCGCAGATGGAGAAATGACGCACAACACCCGCTTGCAGCTGCTGATAATGACGCAAACCCCACACAGTGTGGTTTTCTAACAGTGTGCAACAGGATTTTCCATGCATTAACGCTGGGCGTCAAAGTCAACCCAACTCTGCATGGATCCCAGGTGCCCTATCTGGAAATCGACGCATCAATCTCTTGCGAGGGAGAAGAAACGATGCATAGCCGACCCAACCAGAGAAGAAACAATGCACAGTCTCCCTTGTGAGGAAGGAAGCGATACATCGCTGGTGTTTCTCCAGTGTGGCTATATTTTTTTACGCTAATTAGGTACTTTGAGAAAAATCAACTTTCTCACTGTTTTCTATGGATTAAGACTCATATTCTTTTGAAAATTTGTATCTTGACTTGTGAATGTTGGATTTTAGTCGTTTGGGTCTTGTTTGATTTTTTCATAAATATCACCTATTTTTCTAAACTGGTGTGGTGTTCATTTTGTAGTGTTTTCACTGTATTACTGTGTGTGTTGGTACAAATAGTTTACACATTGCTTCTGAAGTTAAGCCTGCCTGCTCGTGCCAAGCTACCAGGGGGTTCAGCAGGGGTTAACTGATTGTGATTCTCCTTCACCCGGACTAGAATGAACGTCCTTGCTTGGACAAGGGGCAACCTGACTGCCAGCCAAAGACCCTATTTCTAAAAGCAGACAGTAGTCTTTCGACAATTGACCAGTGTTCTGGTGTTTGGAGTTGCTGAAACAGTGCCTGCTGGGAGTTGCAGTTATGTCACTTTCACTACCCCCAATACTTGACAAATGGTATCTCCCTAGGTAGGTAAACTTCATTTGGGAATTGACGAACAGTGGTCTCTGGACAGGTAAACACTGTGCTGGTGATTGGAGTGACAGTAAAAGTGGCAAAAGGTAAGCTATGGGAGTACATGACATAGCATTTTTGAGAGTTGTTTTGTGTTGTGACTTACCAGGCTCCACTCCCCCAGGTATTTCTGTCAAGCCCTAAGGATACAGGATGGCCAAGACCTCCTCCCATGGAAAGAGATGTAATGGGGCTCTGGCATGGCCATGGCCATTCTTCTTGACCTGCAGCTGGTGCCCGGAGACCATGGAATGCACCTTGTCACTGAGTGCAGGGTGGTGCCTACAGCATTGATTCTGTTGACTGTCCTGTCCCACATTTCCATTGGCCTACTGAGAGGAGTGTTCTGGACCTGTGCTCCAAACAATTGTGGCTCTACTCTTATGATTTCATCCACCATGCCCCTCAACTCAAATCCCTCACAGTAATCCAAGGTATCTATGAACCATAAAAAAAATTGAAAAAGTAAAAAAAAAAAAAAATGCTCATGGAAACACAGAAAAGGAAATCAAAGTAAGAAGTATCGGTTTATTATAAACCAAAAAGTGATTTCCTTAAAAATGAAACATAAAATACCAATGCCCGTAGTATTCAGTTAATCTTCAAAATACAACTAACATAACAAAATTTAACATAACATAGTGACATGCTACTAAAGTAGTTTAGAAAAAGACCAAACTACAAGCTAATGAAGAACACTAAGGGGCTGATTTACGAACCATTTGCGCTACATTATGCCTGCTCCAGGTATAATGTATGCAAAGGGGGCATTCCCCCATTAGGGGAGGACAGAAAAATGGTGCAAAGTAAATTAAAAGATTTCTTTGCATCATTTATTGCAGCACTTTTAATGCCTACTCAGAGCAGGCATTTAAAACAGGCATACCATTGTTTTTAATGGGCCTCAAAGGGCTTTGCAGAATAAGCATCACAAATTTTGACGCTAATCCTGCAAGGCTCCGAACTACAGTCAAACATTTTGATGCTAGTTCCCCTAACTACCGCCATGGTGAGCCATTCTTAGATACGGCGTACACATGGTGGCACTAGAGGGGCGCTAAAGGACACAAGAAAAGTGGTGCTGCACTGGGTGCAGCACCACTTTTCTTACATCAGGGCCTAATACTAGTACAAAGGCTCACAAACTAACTTCTAGACCTTGGCCACTAATTCTCCCAACACTCTAACCATTAAAAAATTCTTTAAAACAACTTATGTGTTTGGGTGTAAAAGCAGCACCTTACTGCGACCTGCTTCTGGGAAAATAAACTAAAAATAACATAAATGTATTACAAAAAAGAAGGTATCAGTTTAAAAAATGGTCGCTAAATGAAACAAAAAAAAAGACTATGGGCCTGATTATGAGTGTGGTGGTACTTGGACCGCCACACTTGTGGTGGCTGTTGGACAGCCGCAGTTGTGGTGGTCCGACTGCCACATTACGAGGTTGAGCGCAGGCCCGCCAACCTCCGCCATCTCTGCTGGGATCTTTGATCCTGATGGGCTGGCGGTGGTGGAGGTCGGAACAAGCCTAGGCAGCACTGAAGTAGGCACCGCCCGCTTATTACGACCTGGTTTCCACTACTATGAAAAGGCTGGCAGAGATCAGGTGCAAGGGGATACCGGAGGGGGGCTCTGCACTGTCCATGCACTTTGCATGGGCAGTACAGGGGTCCCCCTGTCCAGCACCCTCGCAATGCTCACTGTCTGTTTTTCAGAGAGTGAGCATTGCGAGGGTGCTAGTGCACCCTGTGGGTGGCAGCTTTGTCACCGGCTCGATTACGAGCTGGCAAAAATGCTGCTGCCACTTTCCTGCTGGCCTGACAGGCAGAAACCTTGGTTTCCACCCATCAGGCCCAGTAGGAAAGTTGTAATGGGCCCGGTGGGGAGGAAGCCAGTGTGGCGACAGCCTCCTTATCGAAGTTCATCAGACGGGTCATCCTGTCCGCCGAACTTGAAATCAGTCCCTATATCCCCACAGAAATTAATGGGAAATATTGTAAAAATGTTAAATAAATGTTTAAACAAATACAAACAATTATTAAAATTGTAAAAATAGTAAAAATGTTTTGGGATAACATGTTAAAAAATTATAAATTATAAATTAAAAAAAAAAAGAAACATATTAAAATTATTTAATATATACCTCAAAAACCTATGTTAAAGTTAAAATGCTGTTGAAAATATGTATATAAAACAATTTAAGAAATGTTAAAACTGTTAAACAATGGAAAACTTAAAGGTAAAAATGTGCAACATACATTAGTATGTGAATAAAATTTACATAATGATAAGATAAAATGCTAAACATTTTTTATTTACTTAACTTTATATAAACGTTTATTTTTAAGATGAAATATATATGATAAAAAATGCAATAATATACAATAAACTTTGAAAATATAAATAAAATTAGTAAACATACTACCTATTTTTTTCATTATATTTCTAATCACCACCAATACTAATAAAAAAACAAAATATTTCTGCTATGTAGAAATGAAAGAAAAATAAAATATTTCAGAGTAAAATTATAAAAATAGATAATCACACTCCAATATAAATCATTTTTTTTTAAATGGTAGACATTAAAGGGGTAAGTTTACTATTCCCACTACAATCTAAACAAATCTGTGGACAGTGTTGGACACTAAAAGGATGACATTTACTGTTCCCACTCCAATCCAGACCAATCTGGGGAAGGTTTGGGCCACTAACAGAATGGCATTTACTATTCCTATTCCAATATAAACCAATTTGGGGAAGGTGTGGACGCTAAAGGGGAGACATTTACTGTTCCCATTCCACTCTAAACCAATTTAAGGAAGGTGTTTGACACTAAAGGGATGATGTTTACTATTTCCACTCCAATCAACAGCAATGTGTGGAAGGCGTTGGAAACTAATGGGGTGACATTCCACTCCAATCTAAATATTTTTTGGGAAGGGATGATATTTACTATTCTCACCAAGGTTATTTGAAAAAGGTGATGGATGCTACAAAGGTGACATTTGCAATATCAACTTCAATATAAGATATTTAAAACAAGGTAATACAAAGTAAACAATTTAAATACACAATCAATACTCCAAACCCATACATATTTTTTTATTTTTTACTATAAAAGTTGTAAAAATAATCTAAAACTACTAGCCTAAATCTACACATACAAATATCAGAATATAGAAAAGTTTTTAAAAATTGTTATTGCTATTAATAATTCATTTATTTTTGAAACTTTTTGCTAGAAGTTCTAAACTTTAAACCATAAAAAGACAAATAAACTAATAATCCAAATTTAACATTCATAAAATATAAACATACTTAAATATATTATATATTTCAACAAATGTAAAATATATTTTAAAAATACAATTACAATTTAAAACAAACAACATATTTCTACAATGTAAAATACATTTTTACAAAACGAATCACTTTTAACATTGTGCATAAAAAATTAAAACATTTCTAAAGGAATTGTGTTAAATATGTAATTTGTTTTCATTTTTTACTTAATATATTAATATGTCAAATATTATGAAATAAAAATGTATTACAAATATTAATGTAACAAATTAACCTAAACATGTCACATAATTAATTTGCATATCTTCAAACTTATTAAAATAATATATCATTTAAAATAAAAATGTTTCAAAAATCTCCACACAAACATCCCCTAAAAACCCTACATGCCACTATTTACAAAAAGCAATCAACAATTATTTATAAACATCAATACAACTAAAAATACAAATTAGAACAATTTCAAAGCTAAATAATTACTGTCCTAAAAACAGAAATATTAAACGGATAAAATCAAACACACTACTACAAATCACATACTTATGAACACTTGCAAACAATATTAAATACAATATTTTCTACATCAATAATATTTTTACCTTCAATATTGCTGTTGACAATAATTCTGATATCCCAATATTCTTGACCCAATACTTTTTATTACAATATTTTTTTACTGATGTTCTGTCCAAATACCAGTCTCTCATTTACTTTTATTCTGTCTGAGGGGGCAGCATAAATCAGTTTAATCCAGTGTAACATATATTTACCAAACCCCTTTCTTTCCAGTATAGTATATATGTAAAGCCATGATTATGTGGGGGGTTAATCACAATCTGATGCTAAACCTATAACTGAATTGTACCATTGTACCGGTAGGGGCATTGAGATGTCACAGTGGGTCTAGAGAAGAGCTGGTAGATATGATGAGATATAACAAGCTGGTTGACATCCAATGCATTTCCATGTTTAGAAAAGTTGCTACAATGTCTCTAGCCGAATTTAGTTGGAGGGTCATGTGTGTAACTTATCTGCCATAGCCATACCAAGTATGAAACTAGATTAGTCCAGTTCTTATCAATGCCAGTATTAGCAGGAATATCGTATTAGCTAGAATTTCTATGAGCATTTTGCTATCAAGATTATTTGTGGAAAAGGGTCATTATGTACCACAAAGTTCTGATGAGTTGTCTAGTTGTAACATTGTGATAACAACTGCTTCTCTCATTGTTTGTGCACATTTGCCTGCTTTATATGCTTCCTTGCATACTTCTAACAGAATTGGAGCCAACTCCTCTGCCTATTCCAAGTAGAATTCTGTGGGGAGGCCATCACTTTATAGAGAGCTACCATTCTTTAATTGCTTTATAACCATCTTAATTTCCTTTAGAGTATTCAGCTGGCACACTGGAGCACACTTTTCCAGCTATGCTAGAGTAGCTCTGTCTACGTATGTCTGAATATCTTTTGAGGCGTTCGATGTACATGAGCTAAATAGCTTTGTATAAAACTTTGCAACTGCTGCAACAATGTTTGCTGACTCACACACGGGGCCTCAATACGATTTCCGTGGACGGAAAAGCCCATTACAAGTTTCCCGCTGGATGCTACTGCCATGAAATCGATGGAGGAGAACGAAGTCGTAATCCCCAGGGCAGAGCTGCTCTGGCGTATTAGGACCGCCATGAACCCCAGACCACCGGGACGACTAATTCTGGTGGTGCTGGTGGTCTGACTGGGGCACGATCGCCACAGTCGCAATATGATCTTTTCAACTAAAATAAACCTCATGTTCTGCTAGATCTTTAAACTCTTATTTTCTGTCTACATAAGCTCAAGTATGAAATGATCTGTTATCTCATCATAGCATTTTTCCAGCATTCGTATTTTCTCCTCCAGTCACTCTGTGTATAGAGATTTCAGAATTTCATATTCTGTGGCTGTGCACTCTTCTGGGTCACTGTCTCATGTGACTCCTACAATGTCGCTACAGTAGTAACTGTGGCCTTATAAAATAGGATATTTAGGGTGCTTCTCTTATCTCCTCTCAGAAGACTGGGTCTAACAAATTAGTGATCTGTATTCACCATATAAATTGTTGCATCCAATCATAGGGAAGGAAAAGGAACAGAACTACAGGAGAATGATCAGACAAAGTTTCAGGCAGGTATTGGAGTGTCTCAGCCCAGCCACAACATCCCTTGAGGCTATCTGAAAGTCCAATCTTAATGAGTGAAAGGTGTATTCTTTTTCCATCAGGTGCCTCTCCAGAGAGATGTCAACCAACTTGTTATATCTCATCATATCTACCAGCTCTTCTCTATACCCACTGTGACATCTCATTGCCCCTACCGGTACAATGGTACAATTCAGTTATAGGTTTAGCATCAGATTGTGATTAACCCACCACATAATCATATATTGTTCTATGGATTGGCATCACATCATCACAGATGTTGGAAACTTATAGAAAGCTTGAGCAATATTGCCACACATAGATATATATATAGAGAGAGAGAGATACAGATATATATATATACATACATATATATATATATTTATGTGTGATGGGCTTATACTTACTTATAAAATACTTTCATTTTCATTGTAAAGGCATCCGTGGTAAAGGCATACTTGTGGTAAAAATGTTGTTGTAAAAACAGTTGTGGTAAAGACTGTTTTTTGTAAAGCCTCCTTTGTAAAGGCTTTCATGGTTGTGCAGTCATTGTAAATGATATTTCCCATCTAAATCATGTTGGTTATGATATGCCAAAACCTGACAGCATTTGCAGCGGTTGCCCAACCATCTGACATTCCATTTCAGATTCCCTGCAGTGGTTAATAACAGCTTACTAGTCACCATATAGATGTTTAAACAGGAATGTTATCTGGATGGTCAATATCAGTTTCCACCGTTACATCATCTGTGTGTGTCTGGTTATGTATCCTGCCATGACTGATAACCAGGGGCACTTAAATTATGCAACAGTGGAGGGCCAAATTATGCAGAATGAGTGAGTAAACTGTGTGGCAAGAAAATGCCAAAATGACAGCATAATGTGGCACATTTTGTGATAGTATTACTTCATCGATTTGTCATTTGTATACTTGTTAACACTGTCTGTGCTTTGGTTGCACCTCATTAGTACTAGTTTAACACCCGAAAGATAGCAATAAGCAACAGAAAGGTGGCTAGACAACCTTTGCAAAGGGTCTTGCACTGCGCTTCAACATGTGTATCTGGGTTTTAGTAACTTTTGAACCATATGAGCAAGAAACTCATAATGTTTTGGGTAACATCTGCAGATTATGCAGCAGATGATGGCTTATATGGCAAATTTGGCAAATGAATAATTATGCAAGAAACGCACTTTGGAAATCACCCCATTCTCCCACCCCCTCCAACTCTGGGTCCCAAACACCAAACACATCCCCTTGAAAATCCCTTCAGTGTAACTAAACATTTGTGACATTCAAGTGTTTCTGGCTCTCCATACAGCCATATAGCCAGGTGGGCCCAGAGTGACCAATAGCATATTTAATAGATCTGCTGCAGACAGAGCCATATGTCTACACTGAGTGAAGAGGTCTGACTTATTTCCAACACAGCACAACTACTAACCCTTTAGGGTCTAACGGTATTTTTGATGGATTTGACAACTTCTGGAGAACCAGAATAAAACATGTAAGCACTGATCTAAAATCTGCTCACTAATTTTACCTCAATCATTTATTCCATTTTGACCATTATTCCATTTCATTTGGATTGGACGCAGTGTCTTCTTGTTCCGAGGTGAGGTTGGTCATCCAGACTTTGGATGTTTGTTCAAGTATCACTTGGCTTGCTGGGGATCCGAAAAGAAGTGAATCTGACCCTGCATAGAGATGCAAAGTCTTGCAGGGTATAACATGGCATAATGTATTTCTCATTCATTCATTTTTTTCTTAATTGGAGCAAATTTCCTTCTACTTTCTTGGACATTTAGTGTAAAGCTAGAGTAAATGAGATGGGCATCTTTTCATAATTGATTTCCTTTCTTCACCTGGCTAATTTTAGTATTTGACTCCCATCACAAGAGATAAGACGTTTAGTGATAATGAGCCTCAGAGAAGCCACTGGCACTGGTCTGAGGGCTAAGAAATGGTGCACTCTTTCAATTATCTTTTTCCTGAAGGAAGAGAACACCTATATCATGTTCTGTTCCAAAGATATCACACAATATTTTCAGTGTAAACATCTATGCAACCCATTGTTTTTTTTTCCACAAAATAACCATAATTCTGAGGTTGCTCCTTCATGAGTGGGCCTCTAAATCCTCATTTTTCAGTTAGATTTTTCCTTTTCGCAAGTCATCTCTTTCAAAGTCTTGAATTGTTGTACTGAGTTGTCTTCAATGCACAATATTCTACATTCCGCCATGATGAACAATATGTGCTGTTTATCCAACTTCTCTTTCATATCATCTAATCAACGAGACAGAATGTCAGTTTTAGAGTTAATTGTTGTTAAACTATCTTTCAACTCTAGAAGTAGTGATGTTATCCAAGGTGCCATGAAGAGGTCTTCTCAAGGTGTGTCAGGAGGATCATTTTATTAGGCTTCCTCTTTCGTCTGGAGTTTTTGAGAGAATCAAAGTTGAGGTGGGTCTGATTAGTATCCATTTTACTCATTATGTGATTTTGAGATCGCCAGCCTCGTGGTGGCGGTCCAACCACCGCACTCCAGGAGGTCCTAGCCCCACATTACGGTTTCTGGCGGTCTGACTTCAGGAACATGGTTCCCTATGGGCTGACAGCGGTCCGACTAGTGGTCAGCCACAGCGCACCGAGTTCAGGGCCACTGTGCTGGTCATGAGAACCCTACCCACCAGTCTTTTCATGGTGGTTTAAATTACTTTAAAAGCCTGGCTTAAAGGAAGTGCTGGGGGTCACAGGAGGGCCCCTACACTGCCTACGACCATTTTGTGGGCAGCGCAGGGGCTCCCCTGCCTAGCACCTTTGAAGTGTGCACTATCTGCTTTCCAAGTTGCTGTTGTGCTACGGTATTGGTCTCAGCTCCCTTAAGGGATCTGAAGACAATACCGTAGCACTGTGGCTGGCGGGAACATCATAATACGATGTTCCCACCAGTCAGCCGGGTGGGATCATTGTAATACGACTGGGGTTGAGGCCACCAGATTGACGGCGGTCTCATTCCCTCGAATTTGGCAGTCGATTCATCTGACTGCCAAACTCGTAATGAGGGCCCACATATGGTTGCAGTTTAATATCAAGCCATGTTTCCATTATATAGTATGCTCTGTTGTAGGCCCATGCAGTTATTTACAGCAAATGCAAAGATCTAAAAAGGGTCTTACCTAATCAGACCTATTGGTGGCAGTGGTTTGGTTAGTAATTCCTTAGATTTGCATGTTGCAGCCTGCCATTGCACCTGCGGCACCACCCAGTGGCTTTGGATAACTATTGGTGGTACCCCCCAGATCTCCAACATTGGCTCAGGTGCTTTCCCATGCTGTGTGTTCAGGTCCAGCCTAGGGTGGCCTAGTGCCCAGGAGCAATGTCCATGATTGCCTTTAAAGTGTTGGTTGCCTCTAGGGCTGTAACTCCTTAGCTGCTTTAAATATAAATATAGCCTTTTATAATGCATGTGCTACAGCTAGGGGAAGAGACTGTGTCTTACCAGGTTAGTGTCTTCTGCACATCTGTGAAGGGGATCCAGTGCTTGCCCCCATATTGTTTGCTTGCTCTGGAGTTATTGTAACAGGAATGCTTCACATGACCTCAGCCGAGAAGAGCATCCCATCTGTGGCTCCATTCCCAGCTCACGCCTCAGTGGCATGATTGGTGAATCAGCACAATCAGGCTCCCTCGCTTACCAGAGTCTGGCCCCAGGGGTACAGTGGGTCAGGGGCACAATCGGACATTCCCCATTTGCTTCAGCCGAGTCCCGGGATTTCACAGGCTGGTCAGAGCACTAGTAGTATACCCAGCCACCCACTTAGGCCCCTGGGCGGGATGATCTTCCTTCAGCTAATCACCTAATCCACCTGCTGTAGGTCTGTTGTCCCATCAATTGGCTGCTCCCCATTTTGCCTGAACAGATAAGTGGCTTTTTTAGGGTGGATGTTCATTCTGGAAAGATGATTCTTATGGATAGTTGCTCTGACTGCTGGAGCGATTTTAATGAGCTGCCATCTTGTATCGGGCTTTCTGGTGACCCTATGTCAATGTGACTCTTTAATGCATTTTTTAACCATTTTTTGCAACAAATAGGTTTTTTAAAGATATTAAACTGATGAAATGTACAGAAGTGTCCACTCATAACTCTAGTGAAAAACACACTTGAGTCATTCAGTTGATTACATGGTGCATGTTACACTGATTAGTATGAAACACTTGATTTCAAGTGCTATGTGATTTTTAACTGTATGGACAATGTAAACTTTAAGATGAAATATCAATTTCACTTAAAACAACTAATTAATTAATATAATTGTATTGTCTTCTTCCTCAAAAGTGACCCATCGTCCAGGTAATGGAGAAATGTAGAGAGAGGCTGTTATTTTAAATGTGAATGAGGTAATGATGAGAAGGACAGAGGGTACCCCATTTCTCACATGTGTAATGGAAGAGGACCCAATCAGATTTCTTGTAAAGTAGTTAAAATCTTCTCAGAATTTTTTTTTCCCCCATCATCACCATTTGGTATAACAAATTAAGAGACAAAACTAAGACAATACATTGATTGATGAAGATAAAAATGTAAACCAATATTGGATTCAACTGGATTTAACTGAACCCTATCCCTAATACATAGAGGCTAAGAAAAGGAAAAAAGCCAAGGAAGGCGGGAGGAAAATCAGATGTATTAGATAACATGTCAACAAAATAAAAAAAAGTGTGCATTCCGAGGGTGCTGGGGAGGGGGACACCTGCACTACTGATGCCATGGGCATGGACAGTGCAGGAACCCCTGTGAAAAGGCTGGCAGAGAACCAGGTCGTAATCAGCAGGGCGGTGTTGACTTCAGCTCTGCCCTGGCAGATTATGACCTGCATCACTGTCAGCCCATCAGGAACATTGTTCCCAGCTGAGACGGCGTTCGTTTGACGGTCCAACCACCAGACTCTTAATTTGGCGATCCTACCACCAAACCGGTAGTGGACATGACTGCCACTGAGAGTCTGCAGGTCTGATGACCGCCAGACTTGCAATGAGGGCCCTAATCTTGCCCTCTTCAAATACAAAACAAAAACACTTGCAAGATTACTATACCCAACCCTGGCCTTAGTTGGCCTCTAAAAAGAATTCTGTTGAGGTGAATACTTCACAAGGTTGGCCCCTGGACAACTTCCACACCTTCCTATTGATCACAAGAATCTACCAAGGATACCATGAACAACATAAACATCTCTTACAGACTGGGAATCTGATAGAGTGCCATGTGATGCATACTAAGAAATCATTGCATTCTTTTGTGGTTTGCTGTAACATGGCCTCTCTGTTATATCATTTGGCTCTCTTAACAGAACCACAGACCAACTGTTTTGGATATTCTATCTTTATCAGCTTTCCTTTGAATATATCCACATTTCTTACAAAGTCCTGAATGTTAGAACAATTCCTTATAATACAGAGGAATTGGCTAAAAGGAAAACCTTGCTTTTGGCATCTAGGATAAATCTCTGGAAATGAAGCAGAGTGTTTTGAGTCATGGGCTTATTGTGGAGAAAAATCACAAGCTTCTGATTATGATGTTGCATCCAAATGTCAAAAAACTTGTTGGTATTCAGAGAACATTTCAGAATATCATCACAAAGGTTAATCCACAAGAAAAATACTAAGAGCTGTTTTTCTTTGCTGTGCCAAATCAAAAAATATATCATTTATAAATCGTGACCAGTGTTTTTTGTTCTCATTATATATGTATTTTTCATCAAAGAGACCCATGTTAATGTTGGCTAATTTGGGGGCACAGGCCACTCTCATAGTAACCCCCGTCACCTGTTTCTACAATTCATTGTCAAATTCAAAGAACTTCTCTCACAATACAATTTCAAAACACTTTAGAAAAAATGTATTGGGACCATTCTGCATCTTTGTTCCAATAAATAAAAAATTCCTTTAAAAGTGTCCTTTTGGGGAACATTAGTATAAAGGGCCTCAATATCCATCGTGACCAGTATACATCTATCCTTATTAAACTCAATCCCTTCAAGTCTTGTGATCAGATATCTAGTGTCCATATATCCACCATCTTTACCATAAGAGGCAAAACCGCTGACAAAAGGTTTTAAAAAGAGTCAATCATATTTGAGAAAAAGTATTGCTGTAAAAATCAATTAAAGCTGTATTGTATTTTATTTATGGCTCAACAACATTCTATCTGATAAAATAAAAGAGAGACTGATGCAATTTATAAATGTTATGGGGTAGGTGGAATCAAATTTGTTCTGTATAGTGCACTGGACTGAACATTATGCACCCCCTTCAATATAACACTGAATAGTTCTGTTCCCACTTGTCACAATGCCTACCTCAGAAGTTAATCAGAACCTGGTAGAAAGTGTCCAAGTAAAATCTAATTTCAGATTTACGTACTACTCCTTATAATCCCTCTAATCAGTTTGAAGAGGATGTCTCTGCATTTAGGTTTTAGAGTTTTAGAACTTTAGATAAAAGTGTTCCTGGAAGACTAATTTACCCCACTAAGGCTACACCTACTGCTCCTTAGTATTTAAATAAATTGAAAATTACCAAAGGTCACTGTAAGAAACGCAAATGCTTTTGGAGGGAAGATGATTGCCTTTTTGCGAATGAATCTTACTGAAAGGCTATTATGAAGTATCAACAACCTAATCACTCTTGACATATCACCTTCTATACGACTAGGAGTGGTAAAGCTAAAAAATCCTCCTAAAGAGCTTTTTTTTATATTGTGAAAAGTCTTATTTTCCCCTCAGCATACAGCAGTAGGGTTAACCATTTGCTGGCTGTGCTAACCATGCACAGCTCTTTCAAGTTAAAGTTCAGATGTTATGGAACAGCAGTGACTCACTTGAGAAATTGATTATTGCTATTATCTCTGAGTCTATGTTACCTAGCCTATGCTGATCTAAGTTTGCCCCCATTATAGTGGAGGCAATAAATTATTTGATTTCCACCATTAAATCCAGCGCACCTTTTCATCATTGCCCTCAATCAGATCTTGCACATTGGACAATGTAACTCCTCCATTGGTAGATATCTGTGACAGTGCAAATGTTTCTTCTTGTTGGAAGCATGCTTATAACATCCTGAAATGTTTTCTAGATCAACCTCTGGAACACAGCCCCGAATTTGGTTCTCTAGACCCCTTGGCCCTACCGACTGCAAACACTCAACAACCCACTGAGTAATATATGAAAGAAATGTGTTTCAGGTAACAATCAATCCTATGAGAAATCAAAGGTATAATTAGTGGAACTCAGGCCATTTTCATTAAGGAAAAGCACATTCAAGAACACTAGGAAACAATGGATGTAATTTATGTATTTTTAAAATCAAAACCCTATCACAGTGCACACAGTCTGAATAAAGAAACATAAAATGGTAACTGCAACATTTACTAAAAGCAAGAACAGCAAGAAATATTCTATCATATTAGCAATGTATTTTGTAACAATCATAGCCTTATTTATTAACTTGCCAAACTAATTTTAGCTCCAAAAGAAGTCCTGATTTGAGTTTCAAATACTTGGTTGAACAATAAGGCTTTATGTTCAGTATAATAAAAAAAGTCTGCTATTCTTTACTCTGCTTGCAGCAGGACTCATAGCTCAGGAAGTGAAGACTGAGTGCCTCCCATTATCCTTCATCAAAAGTGGGTGCCATGCAATTCTTCCTGGTAGGGCTCTGACACCTTTTTTGTAAATCAGCACAATGGTAGATTCCAACCAGGTTGCTGGGAAGCCAACATCCGCAAATGTGTAAAAAACATTTGTTAAGAGCGGCCCCATAGATAATGGCAATCCATTAAAAGATCCACTGAAACATCATCTGGTCTGGAGCCTTAACCCCACAAGATCCCCGCAAAGCAGTTTTTACATCTCCAAGGTCAAACAACGGGGGCGGGAAGACACCAGACTGCCAGATACGACCACCACCCCTATGTCCTCCTGCGAGGATGAATACAAGTTAGAAAAATGCTCCACCCATTGGGCCATCACAACCCTCCAAAAAGCCACACAATCATTTAGCTGATTTGCTTGCTTAAGATCATCTCTATTATCTCTTTAGCCCGGGTCATCCTAGCTAACCAGTATTCTACCCTGGCTTGTCTAATCTGCCAGCTATCCCTAGGCTCCGCGCGTAGGGCCTTGTGAACCCTGGAAAGATCTTTGTTGCCAGAAGAATCAAACCACACCCCCCCCCCAGCATTAAACTTGTTCTTCTTGGGAGGTGGTTAAGTGCTTCACTAATGGCCTTAATAATCCCCTCAAAAGCCTCCCTAATCATGCCGGAATCTGCATCTGAGTCTAAACATATGGATAAGGCCTCATGATTGTCGCTCTCTGGTGATGGAAAAAAGTCGGGCTATTTATTCTGGACCACTTAATTCTGAAATGATTTTACTTCCCCAAGGAGGGCTGATATCTAGTTCAAGTCCAGTGCTTAGCCAGATCTGTGACCTTAAAACTACAAGATACTAAAGTGTGGTCACTAAAGCCGGAAAAAGTGGTCTGAAAATACCCAATAGCCCCCAACTATCTCAGAACTAAAGATCAATAGTGGGTGGTTGGGTTCGGCCTGCAAAAGTCGGTAGCAAATCACCCCCGCCCCCTGTCCATTCAGCATGCTTAGGTTAAATTTGACAATAAACATATTAAGAGCATTACCATAGACATCATGCTTAACATGAGCAAAAGGGTCTTCCCTACATTCCATAAGCCCAAAATGTGAAACCCTATACATAGAACAATAATGTGCATTAAAATTACAAACCCAAACTATCTCTAGAGGGTTTTGTGTGACGTTCATAAGACCTCATATGCTATTCTACAATTCGTCAATGACAAGATGGGCAGAGCCATCAAAACATTATTGTAATAATTAGTTAACAAAATATCCCAGCCAAAATTAAGAGCAAATAGGATGAATTGAAAGCAGGGGGAACCAGTGCAATGTTTAGAGATTTTCCCAACAAAAGCATTGCTTACAAACTTTACCAACCCTCCCTTTGCCCTGCCTGAATTGGCATGGCAGGCTGGAACACAAAATGACCGATACTCATCCAATTCAAGCAAATTAGTTGCCCATATTTCTTGGAGACCGATGATGTGAAAATTTGCCACCAAATCTACCCATACAGGGTCGTCTATATTCCCCCCAACAGTGCAATATTCCACGGTAAGATCTTCACCATTGTTGAATCAGTGTGAACAGCTACACAGAGACAGAGACTCACAAAATTAAATTTACAAATATGTGTCAGAAACATTTAGCAATTCCCAATAGGGTAGCAAATGGCCTACCTCATTAATATTCATGAGGTAGGTCGCAATTTGTGACCCCATTGGGAATGGCCACACTCACAGGGATGGTGGCCTGCTAGGCTCAGCAGACCACCATGTCTGTGACTGTGTTTCAATTATAGCAGTTATTTTAATGCAGCCCGTTTTCCTTAAAGGAAAATGGGATGCATTTCAAAAAGAAAAATGAAAAAGTTTTCCTTTCATTTTTTCAGAATAGGCAGTGGTCCGTGGGACTACTGCCTGCTCTGAAAAAATATTTTCACATGCATTCACAAAGGGAAAGGGGTCCAGTGGGACACCTTCACATTTACGAATGGGTTAACACCAATTTGAAATTGATGTTTACTGCCCTCAGAACGCCCCTTCCTAACTGCAAGTTAAAATCCCTATTTTGCAAGTCAGTAACTGTGTACCGTCTCGCAAAATAGGGATGGTACATTGTACCTGGCCTTTTTGCGTTCGCAAATGGAGATTTTTGCCTTTTGCAACTGCAAAAGGAGTCGTACATCGGGCCCCAAATGTTCTTAGTCATATGGATCATTCCTCTAGAGGGCAGATGTGAGAAAACTGGTCTGTTTGCAGAAGCTCCCTAACTTTTTGCTCTAATTTTCACTTTTTGCTGGTGTTTTCCTGATTCTTATGGTGCCCTGGGCACTGCTAAACAGTACCAGGGCCTGTGCTCTGAATAAAATGAGTACGTCAATTATTATAATTGGATACGTCAACCTCCCGATAAGTCCCTAGTATATGGTAGGGCATGAAGGTTTAGGGACTCCAGCGTAGACAGTACCCTCATAGGTGTACTGCTGAGGTATTTTTAAAGGCAGGCCTGCCTTGCTGGCTGTGTTTGAAATAAAGGGTCCTTCAAATTTGACTTTGGAATTAAAAGTACTTCAAAAGTCTTAAACTACCTTATTTTTACATATGTCATCCCTAAGGTGTGCCCTAAGTGCCTCTAGCAAAAAGAAAACTGATGGATTAAACCCAGATCTGTGACTGGGGGTGAATGTTTGATTTGCTCTGCATTCCATCCATCTTCTGTTGTTTTTGCATTTGTTTTTGCTAAGTGCCCCTAGAACTGGTTGCTATGCAATTATAGGCAGGGAACTTATAAAAGATGCTTTATAAGCCCTGGTGATGGAAAAATAGCCAAATTTGTTTTCACTCACTGTGGTGAATGGGCTCCATAGGCCAACATGGGAAGACTTTATTTTAATTAATAAAGTCCCAAAAGTAGCCAAATATTTCAAGTTAGGTATCAAACTGATTGTTATAATAAATCCAACAACTTGTCATTGTTAAATTATTATAACTAGTTCAGGGAAAGAGTTTTAGAACTCTACCTGAAAATGGCCAACTTCAGCTCTGTAGGGCCTTTCACTGATTGGCCAGCCTCTGGCAGCATGGCCAGGCTGCCTTGATGAGGTGTGAAGAGGCCTGGGCTGAAGACAAAGGAAGTGCATGGGAGAGGAGATCTGCCTCAGCAGATGGTGAAACAGGATGGTGGGAGAGCAGCCAAACTGGTCTTCAAAGGAGGGAAGGACATTTCAAGCTGCTTATGACCTCCCCCATTTCCTGCAAACCCAGACAACTGGGTGCTCCCTTGATTAGATTAGGAGAGCGCAGGAAATGGGTGTGTTTAGTAACTTTAGCCACACCAGTGGGTGGACTCAGCCAGACCTAATCTCCAAAATTCAGATTCTGCCATTTTGGATTTTTTTTAAAATGTTGTTCCCTTGGATTGATTTGTGCTACACTTCCCAAGAAATGGTCATCCAAGAGGGTGATGGGTTGCCTGTGATTGGACAGTTTGCCACCCCTGCTTTGCACCCCAGGAGCAAGGATAAATATGGCAGAGCTGCATCCACACCTCAGATCCCTACAATGAACAACGACAGAAGAGGAACAACCTCACTGCTGGACCCCTGACCTGCACCTGGACACTGTACTCTGAAGGACAGCACCAGCTGTACACTTGGGGTTCATAAGAAAAATGACTTTGCCTGCCTTCAACTGGTTGAAGAAGTGACACCCTGTTGGCTACAGGTAAAACAAAATAGCTGACCAGAGTCCCATGCATCAAAACCTGAAGAAACTGACCAGCTGACCAGTAGCCAGTGGCCTTTTTTGGATTTGAACTAGGTGCATTCTGGGAGTTGGAGTCCTAACCCTCAAGGAGCAACTCAGAGCTTCTGGAACCTTGGGGTGAGTTGTGGACTCCTAAAAGACCTTCTAAGACCTTCTGAAAGAACATCCAGAACTTTGGAGAACTTTTGGAAAAAATGCTCCATTAACGGACCGACCCGATGTCGTGAGTCAAGCGAGCTTACCTCAACTGTGACCCAGCTTGACTCGCAGGTTCGTCCAGATGAAAAGCTCCGAAGCCCCAGACTTCCAGGATTTTATGGGGCTCCTGGAAAGGCAATCCAACAACGTTGACTCAAAATCTGCTTGCTGTGGAGGGTTGTCCGATGTCAGAGAGAAAAAGCTCCAAAAAAGTAGCAAAGCCCGAACTTAAAAAGTTGATCAGAACTTCCAGCGCAGCATATCCGAAGAGGTCTCTAGGGAGGTCAGATCAGATTGGTGACTTGGTCCCACTGAAGAAAGTCTTCAAGAAAAAATTAAGGCCCTCATTATGAACCTGGCGCTCGGCGGGAATATAGTGGAAAGTACTGCCAACAGGCAGGTGGTACTTTCCACCATATTATGACATTGGCGGTTTGGCTGAAGCAAAACCGCCAATGTTCCAAACCGACCACTACGGTGGTAACGGCCACCGGGCTGGAGATATCAATCTCCAGCCCGGCGGCCGTCACTGTACCACCTGCGGGATTATGACCCCAACTACCACCATGGTTTCCATGGCTCCCTTACCGGCATGAAAACCATGGCGGTAGGCACTATCAGTGACAGGGAATCCCTTCCCTGTCACTGATAGAGGACTTCCCCATCCCAACCCCCTCCCCAGATTCCCCCCCACCCCACCCCTTCTTCTCTAAATCCCCCCCACATTCACACCCCCTTCACACACGCATACACACACCCATGCCCACATTCATCCACACATGCATACATCCATTCACACACACATCCGCACACACTTTCATTCATATACCCAGACACGCATCCACAGAACACAACATACACGTACTCACACCTCCATACATGCACACACATTCAACACGGAACGCACACCCGCATACACGTACACACAAACATTCACACACACCCCCACACACACACACACAACAGCCCCTCCCCTGTCGGAGCACCCACTTACCTGTGTTTAGGGGGTCCTCCAGCAGGAGACGAGGCGGGGTGCTGCTGCCACCAGCACTGTCCGCCAGCAGAACAATGCCAGGCCGTATTATGGGTCATAATACGGCTGGCGGCGGTCTACAGGCGTGGCGCTGCTGGTGGTAGCAGTGCCACTGTACCATCATCTGCCGGCATGGCCATAGGTGGTTTTCCGCCATCCTTCTGGTGGAAATCCAGCGGTGGTCATAATACTGCAGACGGCTGGTGGGCGAGGCAACAGTCTTTTGGTGGCCGTCGCCGTGGCGGTAGGTGTTTTTTACTGCCAATGACGTAATGAGGGCCTAAGTTAGAAGGTAAACTTTTGACTGAGGCCTCCCATTTGCTGTAGGTGAGCAGGGCTCCATCGCGGTCAGCCTAAAATTTTGACTTTGCCCTGGTCGAGTGCGACTAGATGTCCAGATTGATGTTAGTTTTTATGCATTAGAAAGAATTAATTCTTTAAAAACTCATACCTCCGTTTCCCCTTATCCAATTTGAATCATTTTGGTGTAATTTTAAATATAAAAATATAATCAATTTCTATAAATTGGTTTTGGATTTTTATTGTATTTTGTGTGGATGAGGAGGGCAGTCTTCAGCACCTATATTAATTTCACATCCACATTTGATGAGGTAGACTGAATAATGTGGGTATATCTCAGCACGTTTTGTAATGGGTCTTAGCCTTTCACATAGACACATAGGGCCTGATTACGACCCTGATGGTCTTGAGACTGCCAGGGTCGCGGCCATCAGTTTCTCTCCACAGGAAAGTCAAGCAGTGGTGGCAGTCCTAATCAACCAGGGCAGCGCTGCAAGCAGCTCCGCCCTGGGGATTATGACCCGCCCTCTCACCCAGCCTTTACATGGCAGTAGCACCGCCATGTAAAGGCTGGAGGAGACGGGGTAAAGTGGCCCCCATAGGTGCCCCTTGCACTGCTCATGGGCACTGCAGGGGCCCCCATGGCCAGCCTCGTCACGATGTTCACTGTCTGCTTTGCAGAAAGTGAACAACACGACGGGTGCTGGTGCAACTTACGCACTGCAGCATTGCTGCCGGCTCAATTGTGAGCCAGTGTCAATGTTGTAGGCTGTTTCCCACTGGGCCAGCGGGCAGAAACACCATTTCCACCTGCTGACCAGTGGGAAACTCCTAATGGGGCCTGCAGGGAGGCGGCCGCACTGGCGGCAACCTGACCGCAGGAGTTTTACAGACGGCTTTTCCGTCCGCCAAACTCACAATGACCCCTGTAGACTTAGTTAGTAATGGGATCTGTTGGTGGAATCCCATATAGGGTTCCAAAAGTCTCAAATAAGGTTAAGAATTTAAAAGTGTTTTGCTTCTTTATGCAGATGTTATAATATTTTTTGATTTAACCCCCATCAGACTCCAAGAAGATTGAATCCTCTCTCGCAATCTTCTAAAATACATCATTTACACATCATTTTAAACATGATTAAAATAAAGGCTTTCTCAAAATTCTCGAGGAATTTAAATTTTAACTGCAAGATTGAAGCTTTCAATATAGAAAAAGTTAATTAGTATTCTTATTTGGGGGAAAAGGTGAATCAGAATGTGTCTGCTATACCACATCATGAAAAACAAATTAACTTAGCAGTCTCTCATGGTATAGGTCTGTATATGATCCACAAAGCAGTTGGCAAGAGACACCTGGCTTTCATTTTAAGGGAGTATAAGGCTAGAATTGTACGTACAGTGTTGATGGGATTGAAATGTACCATTTGCAAAATTGACATTTTTAGAATAGACTGAAGTAAGAATTTGGAAATGTCTTCTAGGTGGGTGAAGTAGTTTATCTATAGAGACGTTTTGTTTTGACCTGGGTCTGACTAGTATTGGTACTAATGCTCACATGGCTCTAAAATGAGGCAGGCTTAGCATTTACAAATGTAACACTGACATACTCCAAGAATTAGTTTACCATGCACTGACAATGAATTATTCGGTTAATTCACTTTAATCCAACACCCAAAATGGATTTAGATAAAATGGGAATCTCCAGAGAAGTTACTGAGGGCTATTCAACTTTGAATAAGATGGGAATGGTAAAAAATATCAAACTGACATGTTTCACTGCTAACATCTTCCCTGTTAGCAAATCTTCTCCCCTGAATAATACTCAAAAACAGCTTTTATTAATGAATGATCATCATGTTTGAAGGTTTCATTTTGCTTTACGTGTGGAGTGATCCTGTTAGACGTTTATAAAGCAAAGTGGCCTATTTAAATTACATTTGTCAATTCTGTGAGAGTTGGATTGAAGTCTTGAAATATGTTCTATTTTTATGGCCAAAACAAAGTTTTTTTCAGTGGTTGTACCTGTGATTCATATAATAATGTTTAAGGACAAACAAATAAGACATTGATTTTATTTGTAATGCAACAAACGTAATAATCATTAAGGGCCTGATTACAACTTTGGCGGAGGGGGTTAATCCGTCCCAAATGTGACGGATATCCTGCCGGCTGTATTACGAGCTCCATAGGATATAATGGACTCGGAATCCGGCGGGCAAGATATCTGTCACATTTGGGACAGATTAACCCCCTCCGCCAAAGTTGTAATCAGGCCCTAAGTGTTTTATAGTTTTCATGAATAATCTATAGATAGTAGAGAGGAACATATTCTATGATACTGAATTATTATGATACATATTGCTCTCTTTCCTCGAAGGGCTCAATCAATTAATTCAATACTTTTTAAATTTTATGACCAAAAATGGGAACCATATAATAGTTATTTTTTCTGGCACCATCTCTGAGCTACCATCTTAACAGGGTGCAAACAACTGAATCCATTAAGGATGGGGATAAATTAGTGAAAGCAAATCCTTGCACTGGAAAAACACCTCTCTGATAGTGCAGTGTGTTTGAATATTTAGGATCCTGAAATTTGCCTACAACCAAAGACAAGCTTTGACATAATAGAACAAAAAGCCTTGTGACAGAAAACTCCTTGATTTTTTCCTGTGTCAGGAACCATTAGATAACAACCCCCTAAATGTCCTGTACTGGCTTCTAGCCTCCCACTCAATCTATCAGATGACTACTCAGAAAATTACCCCAGGGTCCCATGAAATAGGTACAGAAATCGTCCCTTTACCACTGGAGTTATTCTGCTTAGCTTTCTCCCTCAGGGCCTACATGTCTAACTGAATCTCATTCAAGAACTCTAGCAAGAGTTTCTTAACACTAGCCTTGTTTAGTTAGAGTTCAGGCACAAGAAGAGGAAGTCTGCGAGGAGGAAGGTTATTCCACAAGTGATGACAAACACCCAGAAAGGTGGAACAGGGAAGGTTGTATTAAGAGGATCTGTGAAAAGTTCAATTGTTGCATGAGCATTAGGACCTTCATTTATGGATCAAAGGTGAGAGATGGAGCTTTAAATGGCAGGGCTCTGGAAGTACACCCCAGAGACACTTAATGCAGCCATGGGGCAGGCAAGACAAACTGGGTTACTATGAACACCAGACTGCTTCAAGCACAATGGAGCCCAAAAATGACACAGTCTTCTCACCATGCCATAACTCACAATGTAAGACAGACAATGGCTTAAGTGGCTGACCTACTGTCCCATGTTGTATGCTGTCTTGGTCAAAGCAGAGTGTCTTCCCCAAAGTCTATCTAATTATGTATATGTATCTATTTATATTTATAATGTTTATTACAAAACTAAGCCTGTGAGGATTTCCTTAGGGTTCTAGCAAGACTTGTTACAGCACAAATCTTCTATCCTTAAGATTTGTTTGTCAAAGGGAGTAATTAACACCAACATCCTTTTCTACAAATGTAAGCTGTGAGACGTTATGTAACAAAAAAACTGAATATGTGTATGAAGGCTTTAACACGGTGCATAACCTTAAAGGCCTAGCACCTTCGACATAAGGGGATCATAATGAATAAATGGGTAATTTTACCTTTGCCATAACCTTTCATTATAAACATATCAGAGCTCTGAAATCTGAAATAACTGTTCCCAATGAACCAATCACACACACAGCCCTTCCCAATGGCATGTCGTCCTAATCAACTCAGACCTACCATAACTTTCCCACAAACAACCATCATGTATACCTTAATAAAATTACAAATATGTACAGAATCTATCCTATGAGAGTCTATTAAAGATCATCATAGTGTAAATATTCCATTGCCACTGTTTGTTCAAGTGGGTCATCAACACCAAAATGCTTGCCTAATATGTTAACTTGTGAGAGTCCATTGTAACAAAATACTTGTCTACAGGCTTTAGGAAAGCCTGATAACAACCAACCCTCTTAAATATGTTGCATGTAAAATATGCTACTCACAGTAAATAGGCCAGGCCCACTGGCTTTGTTATAGCTTTTAATAATAAACAGATCCAATCTATGAGAAATAACATAACTTGTCAAGTGAATCAATAAGGCTGTTAGAAATTGGGTTGCTGGTAGGCAGAGGTCTGCACCCTGTCTGAGCAGGAACCACAATCCTAGTCAGGGTAAGTCAGATAACCTCCATAAATTAACTTGTGTTGAACCTCTGGCAGATTGGCACACAGCAAGCAGGATTAGTTTAAGAGGCAATGAGTGAAGTAGTTGTGCAACACTTCAAACAGTAAAACAGTGTAAACACCACACAAAAAGACACCACACCTGGTTACAAAACAGGGCTTAATTTTTTGAGTAAAACAAGATCAAAATGACAGAAATCCAAACCATAGTGGTTGAGATATGAATTTTTAAAGAATAAATGAAACTGTACTGCTTAGAAACAAAAAGCGCCAATCGGCACTAGACTGGGTCAAATCTGAAAAGTCAGGCGACTGTGATGGAGCATGCGTCGGATACAGGGACCAACCTTGGCCCACTGAAATCAATAACTTGGTTTGTGGCTGTGTCGGCAACGAAGGAGTGTGTGAGGACCAATCTAAGAAGCAGCTGAGTTGATTATCCTGGTGATGTAGGCAATGCATTGGTTCCGAACCGCACATTCAGGTATGTGCCGCTGCTAAATCCCTAAGGTGTAGGCAATGCGCAGTCATTCAGCTGTGCAGCCAGAGATGCGTTGTTTCCTAAAGCGGCAATGCGTTGGCATCAAAGGAGATGCATCTGTTCCGATCAGCGCAGTGACAGTAATGGGTGGATTTCACAGTTGCAGCAGTTCACACCCACTTCCAAGGGCTAACGGCTAGATTGGCACCCCTTGGCAGTGCAAGACTTGCAACAAGCAAAGTCCAGATGCTGTTGCAGGATGAAGTGAAGTGTTTGATGTCCTTGAGACTTCAGAACAGGAGGCAAGCAAGCAAGATAGGAAGATAGGAAGTCCTTTGAGTCACCTTGATTCTGAGGTTGTAGAGATACAGGTCCAGTCCTTCTCATTTTCAGGCAAGGAGGGCAGCAGCGCAGGCACCACAGAGCAGGAGATTAGCAAAGTCCAGCAGAGTCCAGCAGATTGACAGTCCCTTCAACAGCACAGCAGTCCTTCTTCCTGGCAGAATGTCCTCAGAAGTCCATTTCCTATCCCAGTGGTGCCTTGGAAGTGGGGGAGACTTCATAGAGAGGGGTTTGAAGTGTACAGCGTCCCTTCCTGCCCTGGGTTCAGACTCACTACAGGGGGTTATGCTGCCCTTTGTTTTGGATCAGGATACAGTCCATTAAGGTGTAAGTGTCAGCACCTCCCTCCCATTGTGCCCAGGACGGCTGATCAACAACCACTGAGTCACAGCCACGCTCCCTTTTTGTATGACTGTCTGAAGGGAATGTTCAAGTGCCTGGCTGTCACCCACCCGTACATTCAGAGACAGGCAGAAGGCAGTAAAAGATTAACATAAGAAAATGTAAACTTTCTAAAAGTGGCATTTTCAGAATTACAATTTAGAATTTGACTTCACCATGAGTTAAGATTTTAAATTGTGATTCCAGAGACACCAAACTTGGGGGTTCCATTCCTTTCCAATTGGAAATCACACTTATATAATGTAATAAGGCAACCCCAATATTACCCTATGGAAAATATAGACATTGCAGTAGGGAAAAACAAATGTGAGAGTTTTTCACTACCTGAACATGTAAACTACAAAGTACATGTTTAGTTTTTTAAATACACTGCACCCTGCCCTTGGAGCTGTCCAGGGCCTACCTCAGTGGTGCCTTATGTGCATTAAAAGGGAAGGCTTGGGCCTGGCAAGTGGGTCAACTTGCCAGGTTGACATGGAAGTTTAGATCCACACTGACAGGCTCTGCAATGGCAGGCTTGAATCATGTTTAAAGGGTTACTGAAGAGGGTGGCACAATCGGTGCTGCTGGCCCACCAGTAGTATTTAAATTACAGGCCTTGGGCACAGGTAGTGCACTTTACTAGGGACTTAAAAGTCAATTAAATATGCCAATTGTGGATTAGCTAATGTTACCATGTTTTAAGCAGAGAGTACATGCACTTTAGCACTAGTTAGCAGTGGCAAAGTGCCCAGAGTCCTAAGACAACAAAAATGAAGTTAACAAACAGGATTTCAGAAGGCAAAAAGGTCAGTGGGGACCACAGCAAGTATGCCAGGTCTAACAAAGGCCCATAACCTTCACCATCGCAAATGCATCCCTACTGAGGTGCACCTAAACTGGCAACCATCGTGTATATGGTTATAAAATAACAAGTATGTACAAAATTACAGTTGACAAAACAATATACAACCCTCAATCATCTACTCCCAGGGTTTTACACAAAGTGGGACCAGCACCGAAATCCTTCCATAAAATGGTACACTGTGAGATTCCATTTAACAAAATGCCTCTTTACAGCCTCTACCACTGTCTGATAAACATCCACAATTAATGGTCTCTTTGCATTCAGAGCTTAGCTTCACAATAAATAAGCCATTGTTATAACGTTTCATAATAAACAGATCAGACCTATGGCATCAGCCATAACTTTTCCCAGTGAAACAATCAGGCCTATAGCCTTCATAATTGGCTTGCCTTGTCACCATAACCAACTCAGGCCTATTGTATGGAGTGTAAGCTTTCCCACAATACAGCTATCAGACATCAAACCATAAAATTACAAATATAGCCCAAATTACAGTTGGAAAAGCAAAAACTGTGCCACCTAGTAGGGAGTCTAACAATGATTTTGACAATGCAAATCTATCTCCATGGTTTGTCAGAAGGAATAACCAACACCAAAACCCTTTCCTACAATGTTAATGTGAGACATTCTATGTATCATAATACCTCTATGCAGGCATTAATACGGAGAAAAAATAACCCACCCTTAAATGAATACTGACCTTCATATAAGCTTTTCACAATAATAAACTGATCAGGTCCATAGCCTTGTACATTGGCTTGCCACTAAAACCAAATCGATTTTACTGAACAGAAACTTTCCCACAAGGCAAAAAGTGTAGTACAAGCACCTTTTCCAGTGGAAGAACTGATGATTTTAGCCATCTAACCACATTGATTACTGTTTTTTCTGAGCATGCTGTGGTTTCTAAAACTAATTTTAAATCAAGAATAAAGATTTCAACAATTCCCAAACAAACCGTCATGACCTCCACATTTGCGCATACAACAGCACATTTGTACTCAGGTTCATTGTATGGTGGCCCCTTCCCCTGCATTGTGTTGTCATGTTTGGCACTTATTGTAATGTCTGGGTCTTATTGCAATGTATACATTCATGCTTCTGCTTGGTGCTCCCACTATGCGCACGTTCATTTATATTTGGTGTACATATTGCAAGAGATGAGACAAACACTGCATTTTCCTTGGTGGCAGGGGTAGGACACTGTGGGACATTGAGCCCGATTACGACATTGGTGGTCTGAGGACCACCAATGCCGGGAAGTGGTCAGACCGCTGGGGTTGCAGCAGTCCAGCCACCACAGTATGAGGTTGGCAGAGATCAGAGATCCCGACGGGCTGACGACAGGTGCAGGTTGTAATCAGCCAAGGTGGTGCTGAACGCATCACAACCTTGTTCTCTGCCTGCATTTCATGAAAAGGCTGGCGGAGAACAGGTGCAGGGGGCTACAGGGGGTCCCTGCACTGCACATGTGGCATGGACAGTGGAGGGGTCCCCCTGCCCAGCACCCTCAAAATGCGCACTGTGTGCAGACAGTGTGCATTTGAGGGTGCTGTGCCCCCTGCGTGCAGCAGCATTGCTGCCAGCTCAATTATGAGCTGGCGACAATGCTGCCACCACTTTCCCGCTGGGCAGCCCAGTGGAAAAATCTGAATGGGGCCAGCGGGGGTCGCCAGCATGGCAGCGACCACCCAATCGGGAGTTTGGTGGACAGGTGTTCCTGTCTGCCAAACTGGTAATAGGGCACATTACCTTCCGGCCATAAAAAAAACCTTCAAAACACCTGTTTGTATTATGAGCATGTAAACCGCCTCTAGACTTACAGAACCTACATGTGCTGATTCCCTCCACGTGCAGTATCAAACACCTGGGGCCACAAGTGCACTATCAACAAGCAGACGTGGGTATTTAAAGCAGACCCAGGTTGCCTGAAGCACTTTGGCCACATCTATTACATCCTACCTGCACTACGGCCATCTATACTTCTCTGGCTTCTGCCTGCAGTGGTTCAGAGTCCTGTCCTTGGTCCTGCAGAAGCTTCTGTGTCCTGCTTGTAATGTATTCTTATTGAACCTCTTTTGAGATCAAACTAACTTTACCTGTTTCCACTGACATAACGCTGCTCCTAACATCTGAAACCAATACTGACACCAGCCTTCTCCCGCCTCATCCTGTATCCACCTGCTCCTGTGCAACCAACAAGAAGACGCATCCAGACCAGTGCGGTTTTGTCTTCTCTTTCTTATCCTAACCCCACTTCCCTTTCAGAACTTCCTCCTGTACAGCGTACTGGTTGCTGCTTATAAGGTTAGCTTTCCAAGGGCAAAGGGTCAAGTCATCACTTCATTGCAACTATCTGGAGTTCAGGTAAGTGGCTCATGACACAAACCTTAGTCAGTCTGAAATGACTCTTGAAAGAAGAAATGCTTTGGGTCTTTTCCCCGACCAGCAGCACTGACCAACTGCTTCTTTGTAAAACAACAAGGTGATGGATGGAATGCTTGAATTAATCTCAGCCACTGGCAATCGCTCAGGTTGCACACCAATCCATCTTTTTGTGCCCACCATTCCACCCCAGTTTGGACCCAGCAGTTCAGGCTGGACTGTTCCCATCGGGAACAGGGTCAAGACTGATTTGCATATGGCTGGATCCAAACTCAAATGGCGTGTTGAGCAAAACAAATGATGGATTTAAGCATATCTGTTACTGGAGGTGAATGTTTGACATTATTCAGCATTCCGGCCATCATCTATTCTTTTTGCAATTGTCGACCTAAGTGGGAAGGGTATGTCCAGGTCCCATCCTCATTATGCCCCTGGATTAAAGCTAGCATGGCTGATGATGGGTGATACTCTGAAACATGTCCCAGGATGCTTGTTTCCAGTCCAGGGCGGACCTGACTTGGCAGTTCAGGCTGGACTGTTCTCATGGGGAGCAGGGTCAAGACTAATTTGAATATGGCTAGGTCCAAATTGGATGGCGTGGTGCGCAAAAAAACAACAGATTTAGGCCTAGACTGGGGGTGAATATTTTATATTGTTCAGCATTCTGTCCATCATCTCTTATTTTTGTAACTGCTTCTTTGTGGCATCGCTGTGAGAGAATCTAGATAGGATTAAGTTGGATCGACGTCGCTCTTACAAGGGCCACACCAGAAACATAAAATAGAGAACCTTCATAAAAGCCAAAAATCAAATACCCAAAATGGAAAGTATCACATTTGTGGAAATATGATTTCCTTCTTATATTGCAGAAGGTGAAATTTTACATGGTTAAGAGAAGTCTGGTTTAATGTGAATTGCGGTACTAAGGTTTACTGTGAGATCTGATGGTGTGGAGGATGTAATGCTGTATTTCTGTGTGGTTTGGACTGTATTATATAGCATTGTTTGAAGAATTGTAATATGTAGTCTTTTATTGTGTGGGAAAATCAGCTGGAGTAGGCTTGTCTGATTTTGTACTGTATTGTTTTAAGAATAGTTGATGTTTGTTTAAGGGTGTTTTGTACACCGTAGGTTTATATTGTGTGGCTTATTGTGTGATGTCATATGATATGGTTAGATGGTGGATGGTGTAGTACAAGATGATGTGGTGTACGGTGAGCACAATGTCTGTAGTGATGTCTGGTGTTAAGCACCTTGGTGTGGTGAGATGTTTACATAAAACTTTGTGGTGTGCAATGGAGGCAGTACTGATGCAGAGAGTATAATCTTTTGATAATATAGTACGGAGGTGATGAATTGAAGGCATGTTGTGGTTGGCCTGATTTTGAGTGATGTGTTATGCTGTAACATAGCACATATTAAAAGAGTCTGGAGATTGATGCTATAGCCTGTCATAGTCGGGTGTACTAGATGAGGTTGTAGACTTATGAGGTGTGTTTAATTTATGAGTGTATACATGTGGTCTGTAGACCTGCTGACGTTATTGTGTTAGTAGCTTTGAACACACTACAATATTTCCTGGTAAGCATTATACTGTTTCTACGTCATCAATGTGAGTACTCGTGAATGGAAATGTCTCACGTAGGGAAGCTTAAGATTTTTCTGCGAACTGTGGCAGCATCACAAATTCAATTTGATACAAGCATTGATAAAAGCTAAGGAGCTGCCACTTTTTTAAATGAAGGTTTTACTGTTGGAATGAGTAGAAATGGTCACTGTTGGACCTGGCCCTCTCTGCAGGGTCACCCCCAAACATTTTGCCTTCACTCCTGTTTCCTTAATTAATTTTTGTTGGCATTAGGACTCTGCACACTTCACCACTGCTAACTAGTGCTGAAGTGCTTGTGTTCTCACCTCTTAACATGGTAAAATTGACTTACATCCAAATGGCACATTCAACTTGCTTGTAAGTCCCTAGTATGGTGCTACTAAATGTACACAGGACCTGTTAATTAAACATTAGTTTAGGGCCTGCTGCACTTTTTGTGCCACCCACCTAAGTAGCTCTTTTAGGGGTCTTAGGTCTGCCATTGCAGTTTGAAGCATTCATGTGGTTCTAACCGTGGAGACGATGCTGAACCTCCAGTCCCAGCTGGGGCATCTTAATGAAACAAGTAACAACTGTCTGGTTCCAGCAACTGACCCCAGAGGGGAAAGGGGAATGAGATAGCACAAGAAAAGATTAACGTGCATCACTGAAGGGACTGCTCTTCTGTCTAGTGCACTGCCTAATAGGATCAGGACTCCCTGGACCTCATTATCTTCAATACAAGTGTGTACACTAAAAACAACAAGAGACAATTTTACCCATAGAATCCCAACTCAGAATGATTTATCAATGGTTTAAATGATATGTACACTTACAGACTTCATCATAAATATGGCAAGATAGAGAGAAACAAAACCAATTCAAAAATAAACTGGAGATTTCCTGGCACTCTGGAACATATAAGGTTCAAATTCAAACTCGGATACCTCTTCAAGCTTTAGAAATTTCTCCTAAAATACTATTTACAACTGCTCAAGAAACACAGTGGCAAACTTTCAGTTTGTGTATAAGTTAAGTGCTGCAATGCAAGAATAAGGAGCGCTGGGCCTCAAGGGGGTAAATATACATTGTCCAAAGTCCAAAAACGAGCTGACACCTTCATCGGGATCAGTCTTTTAATTGTCTTTAAATTATATGGTAATCTATGAATTAGTGCACACTAACCTGAGTAGAAAGTACTTAGCCTTGTCTGGTACTTTATCTAGAATCTGAAGATGACAGGAGGCTAAGGTGCAAAAGTTCAAGAGGAGGCGGAATTGTAGATCTTGAAGGAAAACACTAGAAGGACAAAGAAGCCAGGATCATGAGATCATCAGGAAGGCGTCGAAGACTAGAGCACTGGAGGCTCCGGACAACAGAGGAGGTGAGTGCAGGGATGATGCTTATGCAGGACTGGAATGCGGCCAAGCGCCAATGCAGGTGCTGAGGGGGTATTTATGCTGGAAGAAAATATAGTTCAGAAGGCACATGTCCCATGTGGCAGCTGGAATATTCCAATTAGCCTGGGGAAAATCACGTTACAAATAATGGACATGATGCATAAAAGGTGGCAGGTGCAAACGGTAATTAGGAATAATTAACAACTATAACAGAACCCCAAGTGCATGATGGTACAGTTCAATGGGTCACAGTGGACAGTGTAACTTGTCCTAAAAATGCGTGATAATCTGCAGGTACAAAAAACAGACTAAACTTGCTTAGCAACAGAATAGGAGGTTAAATGGTTCAAGCTTCCTGGGAAGGGGGACCACGGAGAGCTCGAGAAAGAAGATGTCACACGGGAAAGAGGACTTGGAGTGCTCAGGACAGGGAGGTGCGACAGAGGAAGGATGACATGAGCCCAGCAAGTAAAACCCACAACACATAGGGCACAAGATAGAGTTGTGACCTGCAGTCTATGTGTGCATTTTTAAACTGCCATTTCGACCTGGCAAAATAAACCTTTTTATAGTTATAATTCAACCCTAAGGTAAGCCCTAAACAGCCTATAGGGTCCACAGGGCTATGGGGTAGGGTGCATTGTATTTATAAAGTTGGACATGTACTTTTTATGTTTTTCATATCTTGGTAGTGAAAAACTCTCAAATTTGTTTTTCACTTTTGGAAGGCTTACCTCTTCCATAAGATAACATTGGGTTACCTTATTGCAGTTAATAAGTGAGAAGGAATTCATGTTCGATGTTTGGGGAATTTTTATTTAAACCCCTGTTTAATTGTAAAGTTGCATTTTAAGTCACAATTGTGAAAATGCCACTTTGCCGAAGTTGGAATGCTCTTGTCCTAATCATTTAGTGGCTGAAGCCAGGCAGTTGGCCTTTATGTACTCCTCCCAGACCACCACCCAATATAGGTACTGGGAATTGGCGGGATGGCCCCCAAGGCAGCATGGAGGAGCGGGGCTGTCATCTGTCACACTGGAACTTCAAAGATAGTACCTCAGTTCACAAACGAGGAACTTCCTACTAGTCTATTGTGACTCCAGACAAACTGGGACCAGGGCAAGGAAGGAGGACATTTAAGAGACTTCTGTAGGAGGAAGATTCCAGTGATTTCTTCCACTTCAAAGTAGGCACCAGATATAAAAATGGGACCCTTCTGACCGACTCTTCAGTGTACTACTGAACCTGTGGATACTACAGAAGAAGAACTGCCCTGTTGGCAGGATACTTCTCTGCTGCTTGAGGTCTGCCCTGCTGCCTTTAGAAAGAAGACTGGACCTACACACTTCATCCTAGGTTGAAGTGAATCCAAGGTTCAGCAGATTGACCTCCTGTTCTGACCCACAGGGACACAAGTGGCTGGGGGAGGGAGCCACATGCCCCCCCAAAGAATTATGGTGGGCCCTTGGGGATAGGGTCCCGGGGGCTGAAACTGGCCTGGGGAGGGGGGCCACACAGCCCCTCCCTCACCATGGATTTTAACCCAATGAGGTAGCACTTACTACCTAGCCAGTAGAAAGTGCTCCAGTTGGGTAGACATTTAGTGCAAAACTGCGGACTCTTGTTGGATCAATATGTAGGCGAGCTTCTGTTCCGGCCATGATGCTCATTTCATAAAAATTTAACCTTAGCAGGAAGCACATGCAAATATGCACATATGAGGTGTCCCAGTTGAAGCTCCACTTCTGGAAAGAGCAAATAATCCTAACTCCTGGGTTTGGCGAAGGCAAAGCAAGTTAGCTTACTCGGCGCTTCCATAATGGAAAATATTCTGAAATCCTTTGTGGAGGTGAATGCATCTTTCATCTATTGAAGCCCAATCAGACAATCTCACAGCCACTCTCACACCACATAGACCATCCAAAACCCAATCTCACACCTAGATAGACACTCTCACAGCCACTTTTACACCCAGAGACACCCTCTCACAGCTGTTCTCACACCCAGAGAGACAGTGTACTGCGGCCATCTCCTGCTGCACATGGCCAAAGGCTGTGCCCAACATGGGGTTGGGTGGTTAGGTGAGTTGGGTCCCCTGGCTGGTCTGTGGCCAGTCCCTAAGGCAAACTCTCACTGTACACACTGAAGGTCATATACGGTGGTGGTTGGATTAATGTATTGTAATGAAAATAACTTTATGTTTAAAAAACATAGAAATTCACTGAAAAAACAAACCATCTCAAAGATTACAGCATTCAAGACAACTTTTGTAACATCAATGAAAATATCAATGAAACAATAGCAGTTGAATTATTAAAGAAAAAGTTGTGCATGGTGGGGGCGCAAGTTGTAGTTGCTTTAGGCCGCAAGTTATAGTTACTATAAATAAATCTAACTATAACTGCTGAATTTCGCTGGATTTGTGTGAGTAAATTCAGAACCTAACTATAATGTCCCCATTACCTTTGGTTTTTTAAAGTGAATATATATAAATATATATGTATATATATATATATATCTATCAAACCAAGGCCCTTTCAGGGTTAGAGTGACGCATAAGTTATGCAAAAAAAAAAGGAGAACTCTGGGAAGTTCCCAATGTAGGTGGAGAGCTGCTCTAGTAAGGAGCACTCTGCAACACCAGCGACACTCTAGAATTGCTCACCTCAAATGTCTGCTTATCTAGCAAAGTTTTTAAGCATAGGATCAGCACAGTGCTATCCTCACTGAGCTAGATAGTGACAAAGTCTTTTGCAATTTTTTTTAATATATATATATATATATATATATATATATATATATATATATATATATTGCCTACTGGCAGTCACCAGTTGGTAGTTGTAGTTAGGATCATTGTTAGAGGCTGGGTATTGGTAGGGATAAGTACACAACTACGGCTAGCAATACACCCCCAATACAGGGTTGTGCCCAGTTAGGGACCCACATAGTAGCCCCTGGCTCAACCCCTGGTATCTTAGCAACGAGCTATCAAGCTAAACTCAGGAGACAGGTATGTAAAACATTTAAATACACCAATACAGTTAATAAGTAAGACACAACACACAATAAAAATCCCGCACCAATTTATAAAAATAGTAACTATTTTTATCTTTAAAATGACACCAAAATGACAAAATCCAATATAGGGAGCCAGAGATATGAATTTTCAAATATTAAAATTAACTAGCGCTTAGAAGCCAATAGGGCTTAGAGGGAAGGTTGCATTGGATTGGGGCATAGTCAAGAGTTCCAGCTGTCTGCAATTTAACTCTTTACACTTACTTCCAGAAGTGTTTCTTTATGCAGCAAAGCGGTCACAATCTCAATCCAAGGTTCCAGAATCTCTGAGTTGCTACATGGGACGTCGGGACTACAATTCCCACAGTGCGCCTGGCCAAATCCTTGCAACTCCACTCGACGCACTCCAGGCTGGGGACTTTTGTGGAATTTTGTTGCAAGAAAGTGATTTACAACCCCAATCCAAGGTTCCAAAATCTCTGGGTTGCTCCTTGGGACATTGGGACTACAATTCCCACAGTACACCAGCCAAATCCTAGTTGCATTAGGCCGCAAATTATAGTTACTCGAAATAAATCTAACTATAACTGCTGAATTTCGCTGGTTTTGTGCGAGTAAATTCAGAACTTAACTATAATGTCCCTATTACCTTTGTTTTTTTAAAGTGAATATATATATATATATATAGTCTACTGGCAGTTACCAGTTGGTAGTTGTCATTAGGATCATTGTTAGAGGCAGGGTATTGGTAGGGATAAGTACACAACTACCACTAGCAATACACCCCCAACACAGGGTTGTGCCCAGTTAGGGTCCCACATAGTAGCCCCTGGCTCAACCCCTGGTATCTTGGCAATGAGCTATCAAGCTAAACTCAGGAGACAGGTACATTTAAATACACCAATACCGTTAATAAGTAAGACACAACACACAATAAAAATCCTACACCAATTTATAAAAATAGTAACTATTTTTATCTTTAAAATGACACCAAAATGACAAAATCCAATATAGGGAGCCAGAAATATGAATTTTCAAATATTAAAAGTAACTAGCGCTTCAAAGTCAGTAGGACATAGAGGGAAGGTTGCACTGGACTGGGACATAGTCAAGAGTTCCAGACATCTGCAATTTAACTCTTTACACTTACTTCCAGAAGTGTTTCTTTATGAAGCAAAGGGGTCACAATCCCAATCCAAGGTTCCAGAATCTCTGAGTTGCTCCTTGGGAAGTCGGGACTACAATTCCCACAGTGTGCCTGGTCAAATCCATGCAAATCCACTCAACGCACTCCAGGCTGGAGACTTTTGTGGAAGTTTGATGCAAGAAAGTGATTTACAACCCCAATCCAAGGTTCCAAAATCTCTGGGTTGCTCCTTCGGACATTGGGACTACAATTCCCACAATACACCAGCCAAATCCTTGCAAGTCCACTGTATGCACTCCAGGCTGGGGATGTTTGTGGAAGTTGGTGCAGGGAAACTCTTTTAACCTGTTGCTTCAGGTAGGCCACTCCTGAGTCCTTTTTGAAGCAGGACAAAGTCCTTTGGGCTGTGGTTCCAGTGTGCAACAGGAAGTCCTTAAGTATGCAGGTCTGTAGGTTGCAAACCAGGGTTTCAGCAGGACAGTCCTTCTTCTTCTTGTGGTTTCAGGCAGCTGATCAATGCAGATCAGCCACCTTTATTCCATCATCTTGAGGGACAGTGAGTGGGCACTCTCTTCAATGAGCTGCAGGGCGTCACCCAATGGAATGACAACTTCCTCCAAAGTGTAGCATCTTCTTGTCCCATGCACTTTAACAAACCAAGATGGTGGATTTCTCTCCAGGGGAGAAATACCTGGCTAAACCAACCCCCAGGTATAGCTCATTTCAATAAACTCCTCCTCTGCGAATTCCTTTCTTAAGCCAACCATCTATCTGTGGAGTACAGGGGTGAGTGGGCAGGCCTGGTTACATTACTTTCAAATAAAAAAACAAATAGATTTATAGAGCACGACTTATCACCCCAGGGGGTATTCAGGCAATGGTAGTTGTGGTTGAGAGCTCGCAAGTTTATTGCTATGTCTTGAGCTTTCTCCTGAATTCGGAGTGGATGGGTGTGGTTCAGAAATGTGTGGGTAGGTCATTCAAGTTCTTTGCATTGAAATAGGAGAAGGTGCGGCCTCTGCTTCGGGTGCAATGGATTCTCGGGATTTGAGTAAGGGTGAGTTTAGTTGATCGGATCTCTCTGGCGGGCTGCAGGAAGGAGAGACTGTGGTTGATGAGGCTGGGCTCGATGTTGTGGAGGGCTTTGAAGGCAATGGTGAAGATCTCAAACTTGCATCTCTTGTGTACCGGCAGCCTCTGAAGGAACTTGACGTGGGGTGTGATGTGGGTTCTTCTGGGCAGATCCAGGATGAGTCTTGCTGCCCGTTCTGGGTGGTGTGGAGTCTGTGGAAGAGCTGCATGGGGAGTCCCAGGTAAAGAGTGTTTCCGTAATCCAGTCTGCTACTGACGGTGGGCTGGGTTACTATCTTTCTGATTACAGAGGGATCCATTTGCAAAATCCTGCAAGCATGCATTGTTGGTGGGAGAAGGAAGATGCAACAGTGTTTACTTGTCTTCTTAAAGTCAGCTTGTCGTCTATGATGAAACCCAGATTCTGGGTGTGTTCTGTCAGGGTTGGGAATTGACCGAGAGTGATGGGCCACCAAGAATCGTGTTCAGTTTGAGGCAGTTGTCTTTCATCCAGTTGGCTACGTGACTCATGACTTTGCTGAAGTTTTCTCTGCGGAAGGTGTGACCTCTGGGAGAGGCGTATCCTTCGGCGTGGGAGAGGACCAGCTGCATGTCATCAACATAGGAGATGATGTTGAATCCGTAAGAGCGTACAATCTCTGCCAGTGGTGTCAAGTAGGTGTTGAACAAGGTGGGGCTGAAGGAGGAGCCCTGGGGAACTCTGCAAATGATGTCCTTGGGTCCTGAAGAAAATGGAGAGAGGTGGACTCTCTGGGTGAGTCCTGGGATGAAGTCGTCAAAACATTAACGGGCATTGCTTCTGATCCCTATGTGGTGGAGCCTAAAGGTGAGGGTGTAGTGGGAGATTGAGTTGTCTGTTGCGGCAATGAGGCAGTGTTGGTGCTGTAGTTGGTACGGAAGCCGCATTGGGAAATGTCCAGTAGGTTGTATTTTCCCAGGTATTCTGAGAGTTGTGTGTTGATAGCTTTTTCCAGGAGTTTTTGCCTGGAAAACAAGCAGCGAGATTGGTCAAAAATGTTGTTGGGGTAGGCTGTCAGCTTTTTGAGGAGTGGCTTGACTTCAGCTTGTTTCCAGGTTTCAGGTATGGTGGCTGTCCTGATGGAGGTGTGGATGATAGAAGTGAGTACTTTGCTGATTTCTTCTGACCCAGGTTGAAGATGTAGTGGTGGCATGGGTCCTTGGGTGAGCCGGAATGAGTGGTTTTCATGAGGTCTGCAGTTTCCTGGGTGGATAGGGGCATCCAGTCCATGTTCAGGTGGCTGTGGGAACCTCCTTCGGGGGTGAGTAGATGACCAACATTGGTGGGTTGGTGAGGAAAATTATTGTAGATTGCTGAAACCTGGTTGTGGAAGTATTTGGAGAGTGAGTCGCAGAGGGTCTGTGACAGTTGTATGGTGTTTTCGGTGGCCGCCAGGCACGAGCATTCTGTGATGATCTTGAATAATTATTTTGGGCGGTTGGTGGTTTCTTTGGTATGGTTGAGGAGGACCGTCTTTTTAGTTTCTTTCATGCGGAGATGGTATGTTTTTTGCTTCTTTGTAGATTGAGTGGTCTGTATGGTATTTGCTGTAGTGTCACCTTCTTACCAGTAGCTTGCAGTCTGTTTTGAGGGTGCAAAGTTCCCCCCATCAGATAACCTCTAGTCAGAGCAGGCCACTTATCACCTAATCAAAGCAGCCTAGCTAATCCTGTTAGGGCTGACCAATCAAGAGAGACCCCTAAAAGGCTAGAATTTTGCTTGCAGAAAAGAAAGTCTTATAAATTCTTTTCTGTATAAATTATGAAAATTCATCAATGGCAAATTGTTGCATTTATCATCACCATTCATTTGAGTCCACTTATGACAGTTTTATGTTTTTCCTAGTTATACTTAGGCTTATGAAACACATTTCTATTATAGTCCAGGGAGCTGACTTTCTACAATGGAGGAAATGAAAAGACGCAGTTGCTCCCTCACCAGGGCATGCAAAACATATTTTATAATGTTCCTGCTAATACTTACATGGCAACCCACCCCTGGGTCATCCAGGACAGACCTTATGGGTGATTTATATGTAAATATAAGGTAGATTAATACTTTGGAAGTACCTTTAATTCCAAAGTCGAATTTGCATACATTTTACTTTTTAAAGACAGTATGCAAAAAGGGCAGCAGGCACACTCCAGGAAATCTACTGGGCCTCTAAGCTTCATGCCCTAATATATACTAGGGACTTTTAGGTAGTTTGATTCCCCCTCGCCCTGTTATCTATTAGGGACTTACAGAGTCTGTCATTGCCAACTGGAATTATAACATTATCATTTGACCATATAGCTTTTATTCAGAGCACTGACCCTGGGCCTGTTAGGCAGAGCCCAGGGCACAGTCAGGATCAGTTACCATCAGTATCAGTAAGAAATAATGGGATGAACATGCTAAACGGATAACTTCCTCACAACCATGTTTGCATAGAAAAAGTGTTTTTTGACTTGCCTATATTTTTGGCACCGCTTGACAAATCTTCACAACATTTTTCAGAAAAAGTGCTCCTGAGAATCGTGTTGTACATGGGAAGTTTTGGGGTGATCTGTCGAGCGGGGGGCGAGAAAAGGGGGTAGGGTAAAAAAAAATGCATTCTAATTCCCTTAGGAGCTTTGAATACAACTACAGCCGAACCACTGGACGGAATTAAACCAAATTTTGCGGAAGATAGCTTTCGGTACAAAGACTACATTTTTTGTTATTTGGTGTAAATCCATTCAACAATTTTTGAGATATTAAAAGAAAAATAAATATAGACACCTAGAGGTGCGAAGGGTTTGCAAATCTTCTCAATCCTGTGCTGAGATCTGATTGGCTGCCAATGCTTCAACCAGGAAGTGTTGGCAGTCATGAAAGGACTGAGCTTCAGCTGAGTCCCCGGAAAAAAAGATACAAAATAGGAATAGGGGCTAGGGTAGGGAAACCCTGACCCCTTAGCTCTGATGCTGGTGTTCCAAGGGGACCCCCCAAGCAAAAAAAAAATATATTTTTTTTTTGCTGCAAATCTGTGACGGGGTTGCGAATCAACAGCAAACATTTAAATATACATACAAGCATGGTCTCCTATGCTTGTTTTAATAAAGCCCCCAGGTGGGCCACGTCCAGGGGGCATATAAAAAATAAAGGAGGGGGGCACACAGGACCCCTTATTAGGGTTTATTTATGCCTTGGGGACCGCCACCACCCCTAGCTTATATTTATTAGTATGCAGGGATACAGCCCCTCCGCAGCCCTGGAGACCACAGGCTCCCTGGGGCAGCCCTGGAGTCCAATTAGCTGGAATGTGACCCTTCCTGACAGCTAAGGTAAGTAACAATGCTTTTAAATGTATGTTGTGTGCATGTGTGCACATGAGAACACATTTATGTGAGAGAGTGTCTGCATGTGTGATAGTGTATGTATGTGTGTGTGAGTGAACGTAAAGTTCAAATGCTTTGTAATCTCACTTCCGCTACCCCAGGCCTTTTGGTGAATTAACTTTCATGCAGAAAGCCACAGAATAAAATCCTGGTTGGTGCAAAGGAGAATAGTGGCTCGTGTATTGTTAATGCTATGATGGCCCAACTTGTGACAGAAAGTACTGAGAACCTGTAAGTCATTATGTTAAACTTACAATTCACAGTATAATACAGACTGCTACCAAATGTGCCAAAAGGTTTAAGATAAAATGGTGCTTCCAAAATAAAGATTTTAGTAATACCCAGACTGTACCTAATGATTTTTTTTTTATATGACTGCCCTGAAAGGCACAAACTTCACAGCTCAGCTGGTAACTCCCTTGCACTATCAGTCAAAAATAATACATCTTTGTCATCACAAAGTTTCATGTGATTCGATCAATTAAACCATTACCGGCTTCCAAGCACCCCTTACATTTGCAGATTAAGCAGTTGTGCGCATTTGCATTTCTTTCAGGCAAGGCCTGTTTTTTGTTAAACTGCCTGCCCCTCCCTCAGTCTTACAATACAAGAGAGTCCCTGAAAGAAACTTAAACTGAAACATTTACACTATCAGAATTTACTGTCCCAGGTCGGTAGTCTTTTAATAAAAAGTAGGAAAATGGTATTTCCTTAATCAAAAAAGTACAGGCACGTCGTGCCCCTCTGATCTTGCCCACTTCAACCACTGAGAGGGAGTGTCACTTGCGCCCCACCTGATTATGAGTTGGGACATTTTGCTGTGTGCTTCCGGGTGGTAATTCAAGCTGGAAAAAATGCATGATTTTTGGCTGTGCAACAGCTAAGCATCATTACACGTTTACAATGGCCCTCTTAGCTAGAATAACACTTCTGCTGGCTCCTACCATGACCACGCGCTCCAACTCTCTCATCTCTCTCTCCACCCACAGTCCGTGCATGCATTTACCACCGGCTGAGCTGGTGATAAACGTATGTCATCTAAGCCCATAGAATGGTGAATTCTGTGCTGTTTTATCACTTGCAAATCGTTTTCAAGGGGTACTGTGGCCTCTGTACCAGACAGTAACTATAAAATTGGATGTAATTGTACCATGGTCCCGATACTTTGTACCTCGGTATCGGGGTCTAAGGCACAAATTAAGTTGAGCAGAATTCCCTTGTGGTATTCTGCTCAGTTAAATCATGAGTAGACAGTTGTTCCAAAATCTGTACATCTGATTTTGTGAGCCAAAACTAACCCTATAAAATCAGCTCGGGAAGTGGCTATGTTGCAGCTCGGACCTTTTCTTTCATATCCCCGACCTTCAGACAAGACACCATCAGTGGTAGAAGTGCATTAAAAAAAGTATGGGATCTGTGATGCTGTATGCAAAGGGGCGGGGTCAGTGAGCAAGGGGGCAGGGTCAATGGTGTGGCAAAAAAAAAACATATTCTCTACTTTTTTTGGTCTTTCACCATCAGGTAGCTACATATAAAAAAGCATGCAGCATAAATGAATAATAAACAAAAAAAGTTATTACTCTCTGGGAAATGACTATAGTATATTATGAAACCTCTATTAGTTAATGCACTGCAGAGGTCTGTGTGTAACCGGAGGGCCACAGAATCTTGGTTGGTGCAGTGGAGAATAGTGACTTGTTTATTTTTAGTGCTAGGAGGTCAGAGCCTGTGTGAATATGTAAGTCTTTCTTTTAAACATGCATTACATACAGTATCATGTAGACTTCTACAAAATACACAAAAAGGTTTAAGATAAAATGGTCCTTCCAAGATATAGATTTTGGAAATACCCAGACTGAACGTAATGCTGTTTTTTTTAAAATAACTGTCCATTCAACATCTCATCAGAGATAGTAAACTCTATGTAAATACAATTTCAATTAAAAGCATGAACATCACAGCTCAGTTGTTACTTCTTTGCACCACCATTCAAAAAGAAATCTTTGTCACCACATAGTTTTGAGTGATTCAATAAATTAAAGCCATAACCGGCTCCCAAGCGTCCTTTACAGTTGCAGATTGCCCTATACATTTGCAGATTAACTCATTGTGCACATTTGCATTTCTTTCAGGAAAGCAGGCACCCTGGCTGAAAGGTTTGTTTGGCTGTGTAGGAAAGTACCATCTTGCCTGGCATGTTACCCCCATATTTCACTGTATATATGTTGTTTTAGTCTATGTGTCACTGGGACCCTGCCAGGCAGTGCCCCAGTGCTCATAAGTGTGTGCCCTGTATGTGTTCCCTGTGTGATGACTAACTGTCTCACTGAGGCTCTGCTAACCAGAACCTCAGTGGTTATGCTCTCTCTGCTTTCCAAATTGTCACTAACAGGCTAGTGACCAATTTCACCAATTCACATTGGCATACTGGAACACCCTTATAATTCCCTAGTATATGGTACTGAGGTACCCAGGGTATTGGGGTTCCAGGAGATCCCTATGGGCTGCAGCATTTCTTTTGCCACCCATAGGGAGATCTGACAAATCTTACACAGGCCTGCCAGTGCAGCCTGAGTGAAATAACGTCCACGTTATTTCACAGCCATTTACCACTGCACTAAAGTAACTTATAAGTCACCCATATGTAAAACCTTCACCTGGTGAAGGTTGGGTGCAAAGTTACTTAGTGAGTGGGCACCCTGGCACTAGCCAGGGTGCCCCCACATTGTTCAGGGCAAATTCCCCGGACTTTCTGAGTGCGGGGACACCATTACACGCGTGCACTATACATAGGTCATTACGTACGTATAGCGACACAATGGTAACTCCGAACATGGCCATGTAACATGTCTAAGATCATGGAATTGTCACCCCAATGCCATCCTGGCATTGGGGAGACAATTCCATGACCCCCCGGGTCTCTAGCACAGAACCCGGGTCCTGCCAAACTGCCTTTCCGGGGTCTCCACTGCAGCTGCTGCTGCTGCTAACCACTCAGACAGGTTTCTGCCCTCCTGGCAGAACAAAGGATTTCCTCTGAGAGAGGGTGTGACACCCTCTCCCTTTGGAAATAGGTGATGGCTGGGGAGGAGTAGCCTTCCCCAACCTCTGGAAATGCTTTGATGGGCACAGATGCTGACCATCTCTGCATAAGCCAGTCTACACCGGTTTAGGGATCCCACAGCCCTGCTCTGGCACGAAACTGGACAAAGGAAAGGGGAGTGACCACTCCCCTGACCTGCAACTCCCAGGGGAGGTGCCTAGAGCTCCTCCAGTGTGCCCCAGACCTCTGCCATCTTGGAAACAGAGGTGTTGCTGGCACACTGGACTGCTCTGAGTGGCCAGTGCCAGCAGGTGACGTCAGAGACTCCTTCTGATAGGCTCTTACCCCTCTTAGTAGCCAATCCTCCTTCCTAGGTAGCCAAACCTCCTTTTCTGGCTATTTAGGGTCTCTGCTTTGGGGAACTCTTCAGATACTGAATGCAAGAGCTCACCAGAGTTCCTCTGCATCTCCCTCTTCACCTTCTGCCAAAGGATCGACCGCTGACTGCTCAGGACGCCTGCAAAACCGCAACAAAGTAGCAAAGACGACTACTGCAACCTTGTATCGCTTCATCCTGCCGGCTTTCTCGCCTGTTTCCTGGTGGTGCATGCTCTGGGGGTAGCCTGCCTCCTTCTTGCACCAGGAGCTCTGAAGAAATCTCCTGTGGGTGCACTTTACACCTACTTTACAAGGTCTTGGGGTAGGCTATTTTTCTAACCCTCACTGTTTTCTTACAGACCCAGCGACCCTCTACAAGCTCACATAGGTTTGGGGTCCATTCGTGGTTCGCATTCAACTTTTGGAGTATATGGTTTGTGTAGCCCCTATACCTATGTGCTCCTACTGCAATATATTGTAACTTTACACTGCTTGCATTACTTCCTTTTGCTATTACTGCATATTTTTGGTATTGTGTACATATATCTTGCGTATATTTGGCATTCTCATACTGAGGGTACTCACTGAGATACTTTTGGCATATTGTCATAAAAATAAAGTACCTTTATTTTTAGTATATCTGTGTATTGTGTTTTCTTATGATATTGTGCATATGACACCAGTGGTATAGTAGGAGCTTTGCATGTCTCCTAGTTCAGCCTAAGCTGCTCTGCTATAGCTACCTTCTATCAGCCTAAGCTGCTAGAAACACCTCTTCTACACTAATATGGGATAACTGGACCTGGCACAAGCTGTAAGTACCTCTGGTACCCACTACAAGCCAGGCCAGCCTCCTACATTGGTTGTGCAGCAGTGGGTTAAGTACTTGTAACTACTTACCACTTTGTCATTTTGTACTTTTCATAAGAGAATAATATACAAAACAAGTTCAGTGTATGTACACCTAACCAAAAAGTTTTGCTTTTCTTCTCTTACACTGTCTGCTAAGTACTGAATTGTACTCCTAAACTTTCTAAAAGTTTCAAAAAGTTTCAAAAAGGTTTTTTTTCTGTTCTTTAAAAAGTCCTGAAACTTTTTCTCTCTTTTCACTGTCTCTAAACCTTCTTCTATCATGTCTGATGTAGGAACTTCTCTTAAAATGGTCAATACTACTTATGACAATCTAAACTTTGAGAGCCTAAGGAGTCTCTGCATTGATAGAGGTTTAGTGATAGGGAAGAACCTCTCTAGAGTCCCTAGCTGGCACTTCAACTGAGAAGTTAGTAGATAGCTCACACTCTGACTCAGGGGAACCCCTTGAGGGAGGTGTAGAGGGTTCTCTTCCAAATCTGCCCCTTAGCAGACCTCCTAGCAATGCTGGTAGTAATAGAAGCTCTCATCATAGTAGGGATGCTTTTGTTCCTGGAGGCCAGGTTGTTAGAGTCCAAACTGTTAGGGACAGATCTCCCTGTGTTATTTCCAATTTGTCCTCAGTGTCTAAACATTCCCAACCCACCCACCCTGAAGACAACATGTTAGAAAGGGAACTCAAAAAGTTTAGAGTGGAAGAGACCAGACTGAAGCTTAAACAGCAACAGCTGGCTCTAGACAGGGAATCCCTAGACCTGGGGAAGGAGAGACAGAGACTGGGGTTTGGACCCCATGGTGGCAGCAGCACTATTCCTGATAGCAATCCAGTGAGAGAGCATGATTCCAGGAATCTGCACAAGAGAGTTCCCCCTTACAAGGAGGGGGATGACATTAACAAGTGGTTTGCTGCACTTGGGAGGGCCTGTATGGTACAGGGGTCCCTCAAAGGCAGTGGGCTGCTATTCTATGGCTATCTTTCAATGGAAAGGGTAGGGATAGGCTCCTTACTGTTAGAGAAAGTGATGCTAATAATTTTGCAGTTTTTAAGGATGCACTCTTGGATGGATTTGGCTTAACCACTGAACAATACAGGATTAAGTTCAGAGACACCATAAAAGAGTCCTCACAAGACTGGATAGACTTTGTTGACTGCTCAGTGAAGGCCTTGGAGGGGTGGTTACATGGCAGTAAAGTTTCTGACTATGAAAGCCTGTATAATCGTATTCTGAGAGAGCATATTCTGAGTAGCTGTGTGTCTAAATTGTTACACCAATATCTAGTGGACTCAGATCTGATCTCTCCCCAAGAATTGGGAAAGAAGGCAGACAAATGGGTCAGAACAAGAGTGAACAGAAACGTTCATACAGGGGGTGACAAGGATGGCAAGAAGAAGGATGGTAAGTCTTCTGACAAGGGTGGGGACAAATCTAAAAATGAGTCTTCATCAGGCCCACAAAAACACTCTGTTGGGGGTGGTGGGTCCAAATCCTCTTCAAATCAAATAAAAAAGCCTTGGTGTTATTTATGTAAAGTAAAAGGCCATTGGACAACTGATGCCAGTTGTCCAAAGAAAAACACCAAACCTCCCACTACCACAACCCCTATTGCAACCTCTAGTGCCCCTAGTAATAGCAGTGGTGGTTGGAGCAAACCTACTAATAGCCAATCCAAGGGAGTAGCTGGGCTCACTTTTGGTAATTTAGTTGGGGTTGGTCTTGTTAGGGAGACCACAGAGGATGTGCTAGTCTCTGAAGGTGCCATTGATTTGGCCACCTTGGTTGCTTGTCCCCTTAATATGGATAAGTACAAGCAACTTCCCCTAATCAATGGTGTTGAGGTTCAGGCCTACAGAAACACAGGTGCCAGTGTTACCATGGTGATAGAGAAACTGGTACACCCTGAACAACACCTACTTGGTCACCAGTACCAAGTGACAGACGCTCATAACAACACTCTTAGCCACCCCGTGGCTGTTGTGAATCTCAACTGGGGGGGGGGTTACTGGTCCAAAGAAAGTTGTGGTTGCCTCAGATTTACCTGTAGACTGTCTACTAGGGAACGATTTAGAGACATCAGCTTGGGCAGAAGTGGAGTTGGAGGCTCATGCAGCAATGCTGGGCATTCCTGGGCAACTTTTTCCTTTGACAAGGGCACAGGCCAAAAATCAAAAAGGACAGGGTGACTTGGATCCTGGAACAATGGACCAAGTGCTCCCTAAAGCTAGGGGTAGCAAGGGTAAATCCCTAACCACTATCCCTCCCTCTACAGATGATTCAACTTCTGAGGAAGAAGAATTACCTCCCTGTGCAGAACCTTCACCAGATTAGCTGGCAGCAGACACTGCTGAGCTTTTGGGTGGAGGGGGGCCTGCCAGGGGGGAGCTGAGTGTGGCACAGCAATCCTGTCCCACATTAGAGGGTCTCAGACAGCAAGCTGTCAAACAGCAAAATGGGGATGTCAGTGACTCACATAGAGTGTACTGGGAGGACAACCTCTTGTACACAGAGGCAAGGGACCCAAACCCTGGAGCAGCCAGGAGATTGGTCATTCCCCTGCAGTACAGAGAGTTCCTCCTAATTCTAGCACATGACATTCCCTTGGCTGGGCATTTGGGCCAGATCAAAACATGGGAAAGGCTTGTCCCCCTGTTTCACTGGCCTAGAATGTCAGAGGACACAAAGGATTTTTGTAAGTCTTGCGTGACCTGCCAACCCAGTGGCAATACTGGTGGCACTCCAAAGGCACCCCTTATTCCACTACCTGTGGTTGGGGTTCCCTTTGAAAGGGTAGGGGTTGACATAGTTGGTCCCCTTGACCCTCCTACTGCTTCAGGCAATAGGTTTATCTTGGTGGTAGTGGACCATCCCACAAGATATCCTGAAGCAATTCCTCTAAGGACCACCACAGCACCTTCAGTGGCAAAAGCCCTCCTGGGAATCTTTTCCAGGGTGGGTTTCCAAAAGAGGTTGTATCAGACAGGGGTAGCAACTTTATGTCTGCATACTTGAAGGCTATGTGGAAGGAATGTGGTGTAACATACAAATTCACCACACCTTATCATCCACAAACGAATGGACTGGTAGAGAGGTTTAATAAAACTCTCAAAGGAATGATAATGGGACTCCCTGAAAAACTCAGGAGGAGATGGGATGTCCTGTTACCTTGCCTCCTTTTTGCTTACAGGGAGGTACCCCAGAAAGGAGTGGGCTTCAGCCCCTTTGAACTCCTCTTTGGGCACCCTGTAAGAGGTCCACTAACACTTGTGAAGGAGGGTTGGGAACAACCTTTAAAAGCTCTTAAGCAGGATATAGTGGACTATGTACTTGGCCTAAGATCCAGAATGGCGGAGTACATGAAAAAGGCCAGTAAAAACCTTCAGGCCAGCCAAGAGCTCCAAAAGCAATGGCATGACCAGAAGGCTGTTCTGATTCAGTACCAAGCAGGACAGAAGGTGTGGGTATTGGAGCCTGTGGCCCCAAGAGCACTCCAAGACAAATGGAGTGGACCCCATCTAATTGTTGAAAAGAAGGGCGAGGTCACCTACTTGGTTGACCTAGGCACTGCCAGGAGTCTCCTTAGGGTGCTCCATGTCAACCGCCTAAAACCCTACTATGACAGGGCTGATCTCACCCTGCTCATGGCAACAGATGAAGGACAGGAAGAAGAGAGTGACCCGATCCCTGATCTTTTCTCTTCCACTGAAGATGATGCTTTAGTAGAAGGTGTAGTTTTAGCAGACTGTCTTACTGCAGAGCAGAAAGACAACTGCATAAATCTCCAAGGTAAGTTTACAGAACTCATTTCAACTGTGCCAGGCACCACATCTTAATGTGAACACACAATTAATGCTGGAGACAGCTTGCCTGTCAAAAGTAAAATCTATAGGCAGCCTGACCATGTCAGGGACTGCATAAAGCAAGAAGTTCAGAAAATGCTTGATCTAGGAGTGGTTGAATATTCTGAAAGCCCATGGGCCTCTCCTGTGGTGCTTGTACCAAAGCCTCACTCAAAAGGTGGAAAAAGGGAGATGAGGTCTTGTGTAGATTACAGAGGTCTCAACCAGGTATCAAAAACTGATGCTCACCCTATACCCATGGCAGATGAGCTCATAGATACACTGGCATCTGCCAAGTATCTAAGCACCTTTGATTTGACTGCAGGGTATTGGCAGATCAAATTGTCAGAGGATGCTAAAGCAAAAACTGCATTTTCGACTATTGGAGGGCACTACCAATTCACAGTAATGCCCTTTGGTTTGAAAAATGCACCTGCCACTTTTCAGAGGATGGTGAATACAGTCCTGCAAGGGTTGGAGGCTTTTAGTGCAGCATATCTGGACGAAATAGCTGTCTTTAGCTCCACCTGGGATGATCACCTGGTCCACCTGTGGAAAGTTTTGGAGGCCCTGCAAAAAGCAGGCCTCACTATCAAGGCTTCAAAGTGCCAGTTAGGGCAGGGCAAAGTGGTTTATCTGGGACACCTGGTAGGTGGAGAACAGATTGCACCACTTCAGGGGAAAATCCAGACAATCATGGATTGGGTTCCCCCTACAACACAAACCCAAGTGAGAGCCTTCCTAGGTCTCACTGGGTATTACAGGTGATTCATTAAAAGCTATGGCTCCATTGCAGCCCCACTTAATGATCTCACTAGCAAGAAGATGCCTAAAAAGGTATTGTGGACAGCTAGCTGTCAGAAAGCTATTGAGGAGCTCAAACAGGCCATGTGCACTGCACCTGTCCTAAAAAGCCCATGTTACTCCAAGAAATTCATTGTTCAAACTAACGCTTCTGAATTAGGGGTAGGGGCAGTCTTATCACAACTCAATTCTGAGAGCCAGGATCAACCTGTTGCTTTTATCAGCAGGAGGTTGACCCCTAGAGAAAAGCGATGGTCTGCCATAGAGCGGGAGGCCTTTGTTGTGGTCTGGGCAATGAAGAAGTGGAGGCCATACCTGTTTGGCACTCACTTCATTGTTCAGACAGACCACAAACCTCTACTTTGGCTAAAACAAATGAAAGGTGAAAACCCTAAATTGTTGAGGTGGTCCATATCTCTACAGGGAATGGACTATACAGTGGAACATAGACCTGGGAGTACCCACTCCAATGCAGATGGACTCTCCAGATATTTCCACGTAGACAATGAAGACTCATCAGTTCATGGCTAGTCTTATTGTTCTTCGTTTGGGGGGGGTGTAGGAAAGTACCATCTTGCCTGGCATGTTACCCCCATATTTCACTGTATATATGTTGTTTTAGTCTATGTGTCACTGGGACCCTTTCAGGTAGGGCCCCAGTGCTCATAAGTGTGTGCCCTGTATGTGTTCCCTGTGTGATGACTAACTGTCTCACTGAGGCTCTGCTAACCAGAACCTCAGTGGTTATGCTCTCTCTGCTTTCCAAATTGTCACTAACAGGCTAGTGAACAATTTCACCAATTCACATTGGCATACTGGAACACCCTTATAATTCCCTAGTATATGGTACTGAGGTACTGTAGGAGGCTGGCCTGGCTTGTAGTGGGTACTAAGGGGTACTTACACCTTGCACCAGGTCCAGTTATCTCTTATTGGTGTAGAGGGGTGTCTAGCAGCTTAGGCTGATAGAAGAGGTAGCTTAGCAGAGCAGCTTAGGCTGAACTAGGAGACGAGTGAAGCTTCTACAGTACCACTAGTGTCATATGCACAATATCATAAGAAAACACAATACACAGATATACTAAAAATAAAGGTACTTTATTTTTATGACAATATGCCAAAAGTATCTCAGTGAGTACCCTCAGTATGAGGATAGCAAATATACACAAGATATATGTACACAATACCAAAATATGCAGTAATAGCAATAGAAAACAGTGCAAAGAATGTATAGTCACAATAGAATGCAATGGGGGCACATAGGGATAGGGGCAACACAAACCATATACTCCAGAAGTGGAATGCGAACCACGAATGTACCCCAAACCTATGTGACCTTGTAGAGGGTCGCTGAGACTGTAAGAAAACAGTGAGGGTTAGAAAAATAGTCCACCCCAAGACCCTGAAAAGTGGGTGCAAAGTGCACCTAAGTTCCTCAAAGAGCACAGAAGTCGTGATAGGGGAATTCTGCAAGGAAGACCAACACCAGCAATGCAACAACGATGGATTTCCTGACGAGAGTACCTGTGGAATAAGGGGACCAAGTCCAAGAGTCACGATCAAGTCGGGAGTGGGCAGATGCCCAGGAAATGCCAGCTGTGGGTGCAAAGAAGCTGCCACCGGATGGTAGAAGCTGTGGATTCTGCAAGAACGACAAGGGCTAGAAACTTCCCCTTTGGAGGATGGATGTCCCACGTCGTGAAGAGTCGTGCAGAGGTGTTTCCGTGTAGAAAGACCGCAAACAAGCCTTGCTAGCTGCAAAGGTCGCGGTTAGGGTTTATGGATGCTGCCGTGGCCCAGGATGTCGCCAATTGCGTGAGGAGACAGAGGGGGCGTTCAGCAAGACAAAGAGCCCACTCAGAAGCAAGCAGCACCCGCAGAAGTGCCAGAACAGGCACTACAAAGTGGAGTGAACTGGAGCTCACCTGAACTCACAAAGGAGGGTCCCACGACGCCAGAGGACAGCTCAGGAGGTCGTGCACTGCAGGTTAGAGTGCCGGGGACCCAGGCTTGGCTGTGCACAAAGGAAATCCTGGAAGAGTGAACAGGAGCCGGAGTCGCTGCAAAACACGCGGTTCCCAGAAATGCAGTATAGCGTGGGGAGGCAAGGACTTACCTCCACCAAACTTGGACTGAAGAGTCACTGGACTGTGGGAGTCACTTGGACAGAGTTGCTGAGTTCAAGGGACCTCGCTCGTTGTGCTGAGAGGAGACCCAGAGGACCGGTGATGCAGTTCTTTGGTGCCTGCGGTTGCAGGGGGAAGATTCCGTCAACCCACAGGAGATTTCTTCGGAGCTTCTAGTGCAGAGAGGAGGCAGACTACCCCCACAGCATGCACCACCAGGAAAACAGTCGAGAAGGCGGCAGGATCAGCGTTACAAGGTCGAAGTAGTCGTCTTTGCTACTTTGTTGCAGTTTTGCAGGCTTCCAGCTCGGTCAGCAGTCGATTCCTTGGCAGAAGGTGAAGAGAGAGATGCAGAGGAACTCTGATGAGCTCTTGCATTCGTTATCTAAAGAATTCCCCAAAGCAGAGACCCTAAATAGCCAGAAAAGGAGGTTTGGCTTCTTAGGAGAGAGGATAGGCTAGCAACACCTGAAGGAGCCTATCAGAAGGAGTCTCTGACGTCTCCTGCTGGCCCTGGCCACTCAGAGCAGTCCAGTGTGCCAGCAGCACCTCTGTTTCCAAGATGGCAGAGGTCTGTAGCACACTGGAGGAGCTCTGGGCACCTCCCAGGGGAGGTGCAGGTCAGGGGAGTGGTCACTCCCCTTTCCTTTGTCCAGTTTCGCACCAGAGCAGGGCTGGGGGATCCCTGAACCGGTGTAGACTGGCTTATGCAGAGATGGGCACCATCTGTGCCCATCAAAGCATTTCCAGAGGCTGGGGGAGGCTACTCATCCCCAGCCCTGACACCTTATTCCAAAGGGAGAGGGTGTAACACCCTCTCTCTGAGGAAGTCCTTTGTTCTGCCTTCCCGGGCCAAGCCTGGCTGGACCCCAGGAGGGCAGAAACCTGTCGGGGGTTGGCAGCAGCAGCAGCTGCAGTGAAACCCCGGAAAATGTAGTTTGGCAGTACCCGGGTCTGTGCTAGAGACCCGTAGGATCATGGGATTGTCTCACCAATGCCAGGATGGCATTGGGGGGGCAATTCCATGATCTTAGACATGTTACATGGCCATATTCGGAGTTACCATTGTGAAGCTATACATAGGTAGTGACCTATGTATAGTGCACGCGTGTAATGGTGTCCCCGCACTCACAAAGTCCGGGGAATTTGCCCTGAACAATGTGGGGGCACCTTGGCTAGTGCCAGGGTGCCCACACACTAAGTAACTTAGCACCCAACCTTTACCAGGTAAAGGTTAGACATATAGGTGATTTATAAGTTACTTAAGTGCAGTGGTAAATGGCTGTGAAATAACGTGGACGTTATTTCACTCAGGCTGCAGTGGCAGGCCTGTGTAAGAATTGTCAGAGCTCCATATGGGTGGCACAAGAAATGCTGCAGCCCATAGGGATCTCCTGGAACCCCAATACCCTGGGTACCTCAGTACCATATACTAGGGAATTATAAGGGTGTTCCAGTATGCCAATGTAAATTGGGGAAATTGGTCACTAGCCTGTTAGTGACAATTTGGAAAGAAATGAGAGAGCATAACCACTGAGGTTCTGGATAGCAGAGCCTCAGTGAGACAGTTAGTCATAACACAGGTAACACATACAGGGCACACTTATGAGCACTGGGGCCCTGACTGGCAGGATCCCAGTGACACATACAACTAAAACAACATATATACAGTGAAATATGAGGGTAACATGCCAGGCAAGATGGTACTTTCCTACAGGTACCCAGGGTATTGGGGTTCCAGGAGATCCCTATGGGCTGCAGCATTTCTTTTGCGACCCATAGGGAGATCTGACAAATCTTACACAGTCCTGCCAGTGCAGCCTGAGTGAAATAACAACCACGTTATTTCACAGCCATTTACCACTGCACTTAAGTAACTTATAAGTCACCTATATGTCTAACCTTCACCTGGTGAAGGTTGGGTGCAAAGTTACTTAGTGGGTGGGCACCCTGGCACTAGCCAGGGTGCCCCCACATTGTTCAGGGCAAATTCCCCAGACTTTGTGAGTGCGGGGACACCATTACACGCGTGCACTATACATAGGTCACTACCTATGTATAGCGTCACAATGGTAACTCCGAACATGGCTATGTAACATGTCTAAGATAATGGAATTGTCACCCCAATGCCATTCTGGCATTGGGGAGACAATTCCATGATCCCCCGGGTCTCTAGCACAGAACCCGGGTACTGCCAAACTGCCTTTCCGGGGTCTCCACTGCAGCTGCTGCTGCTGCCAACCCCTCAGACAGGTTTCTGCCCTCCTGGGGTCCAGGCAGCCCTGGCCCAGGAAGGCAGAACAAAGGATTTCCTCTGAGAGAGGGTGTGAAACCCTCTCCCTTTGGAAATAAGTGTGATGGCTGGGGAGGAGTAGCCTCCCCCAGCCTCTGGAAATGCTTTGATGGACACAGATGCTGCCCATCTCTGCATAAGCCAGTCTACACCGGTTTAGGGATCCCCCAGCCCTGCTCTGGCGCGAAACTGGACAAAGGAAAGGGGAGTGACCACTACCCTGACCTGCACCTCCAAGGGGAGGTGCCCAGAGCTCCTCCAGTGTGCCCCAGACCTCTGCCATCTTGGAAACAGAGGTGTTGCTGGCACACTGGACTGCTCTGAGTGGCCAGTGCCAGCAGGTGACGTCAGAGACTTCTTCTGATAGGCTCTTACGTCTCTTAGTAGCCAATCATCCTTCCTAGGTAGCCAAACCTCCTTTTCTGGCTATTTAGGGTCTCTGCTTGAATTCTTCAGATACCGAATGCAAGAGCTCACCAGAGTTCCTCTGCATCTCCCTCTTCACCTTCTGCCAAAGGATCGACCACTGACTGCTCAGGACGTCTGCAAAACCTCAACAAAGTAGCAAAGATGACTACTGCAACCTTGTATTGCTTCATCCTGCCGGCTTTCTCGCCTGTTTCCTGGTGGTGCATGCTCTGGGGGTAGCCTGTCTCCTTCTTGCACCAGGAGCTATGAAGAAATCTCCTGTGGGTCGACGGAATCTTCCCCCTGCAACCGCAGGCAACAAAAGACTGCATCACCAGTCTTCTGGGTCCCCTCTCAGCACGACAAGCGTGGTCCCTGGAACTCAGCAACTCTGTCCAAGTGACTCCCACAGTCCAGTGACTCTTCAGTCCAAGTTTGGTGGAGGTATGTCCTTGCCTCCCCATGCTAGACTGCATTGCTGGGTACCTCGTGATTTGCAGCTGCTCCGGCTCCTGTGCACTCTTCCAGGATTTCCTTTGTGCACAGCCAAGCCTGGGTCCCCGACACTCTAACCTGCAGTGCACAACCTTCTGAGTTGTCCTCCGGCGTCGTGGGACTCCCTTTTGTGACTTCAGGTGGACTCCAGTTCACTCCTCTTCTAAGTGCATGTTCCGGTACTTCTGCGGGTGCTGCCTGCTTCTGTGAGGTCTCCCTGACTTGCTGGGCGCCCCCTCTGTCTCCTCATCCAAGTGGCGACATCCTGGTCCCTCCTGAGCCACAGCAGCTTCCAAAAACCCTAACCGCGACCCTTGCAGCTAGCAAGGCTTGTTTGTGGTCTTTCTGCGTGGGAACACCTCTGCAAGCTTCTTCACGACGTGGGACATCCATCCTCAAAAGGGGAAGTTCCTAGTCCTCTTCGTTCTTGCAAAATACTAAGCTTCTTCCATCCGGTGGCAGCTTCCTTGCACCCTCAGCTGGCATTTCCTGAGCTCCTGCCCACTCTCGACACTGTTGCGACTCTTGGACTTGGTCCCCTTGTTTTACAGGTACTCAGGCCCGGAAATCCACTGTTGTTGCATTGCTGGTGTTGGTTTTCCTTGCAGAATCCCCCTATCACGACTTCTGTGCTCTCTGGGGGTTGTAGGTGCAATTTACACCTACCTTACAGGGTCTTGGGGTGGGCTATTTTTCTAACCCTCACTGTTTTCTTACAGTCCCAGCGACCCTCTACAAGCTCACATAGGTTTGGGGTCCATTCGTGGTTCACATTCAACTTTTGGAGTATATGGTTTGTGTTGCCCCTATACCTATGTGCTCCTATTGCAATCTATTGTAACTTTACACTGCTTGCATTACTTCCTTTTGCTATTACTGCATATTTTTGGTATTGTGTACATATACCTTATGTATATTTGGCATCCTCATACTGAGGGTACTCACTGAGATACTTTTGGCATATTGTCATAAAAATAAAGTACCTTTATTTTTAGTATATCTGTGTATTGTGTTTTCTTATGATATTGTGCATATGACACCAGTGGTATAGTAGGAGCTTTGCATGTCTCCTAGTTCAGCCTAAGCTGCTCTGCTATAGCTACCTTCTATCAGCCTAAGCTGCTAGAAACACCTTGTCTACACTAATAAGGGATAACTGGACCTGGCACAAGGTGTAAGTACTTCTGGTACCCACTACAAGCCAGGCCAGCCTCCTACAAGCTGTCTGCAGGTTTCGGTTTCACTGCACAGGAGACTCTTTGCATGGTGCTTTAGCTGAAGCATTTAAAATATAGGAAATAACCGTCCTGGCTCATTTGTCTTTTTACAAGAAGTAGGGGAACGCTTTTTGATAAATCAGAAAAAAAGGGGTATGCTGTGATTGTCTGTCTCACCCACTTTGACCACTGGTCACCATAGTGGGCATTACATGCTCCCCCTTGAAAACAGCATTCGCCTGTTCCCTTCCACACCCTCCAAAAACCCCTCCTTCCACCCTATCTTACAAATGCCCCTACTGCACACATTCACCAGGTAATACGTGCAGGTAATAAGTGTGGAATAATGTGGGAATACTGCCTGGTAAATCTGCTTCCACACAGCTAATCTCCATTCCACATGGTTTAACTTGTAATTGAATAGTACAGTGGAGTGTTTCTGCACAGCACTGCTAATTATGGGTGTGTAGAATACAACACGTAGGAAGGACAGCAGTGAGTCACTTGCAAACATGTAGTATGAGCTGCAGCCCTTGTTACAGGCTCATTCCTAGTCTTGCGCAAGATCATAGAGTGATACCCAGGTGCAGTGGTGCCATCACTACACAGTATTTTAACATGATTCAGCATTGAGAGGCAATGTACAGTCCTGTTTTAGAATACATTTTAATTAAAGCTCCCATTTTTCCATTTTTACTGAAATTCACAGATAAATACACACAGGAAACAATCTCTTTCCAGTATGTCTTAATTTTTAAAAGTGGAAAAATACAGAACATTGAGCATCTTATTATTGACTTTCCTTGTTGTGTTCATGAATTCCAGGACAATAATTATGCATATTGAGAGCATGTGGAGTTAAAAAGCACTATATATAAGCACTATATATAAGGTAGTGGCAGTCACCACTAGGGAGTTATAGTTAGGACCATGTTTCCATGGAAAAAGTTTTTTTTAACTTGCCTATATCTTTGGCACCGTTTGACGAATTTTCACAAACCTTCCAAGAAAGTGCCCTGGTGATTCTAGTTGCTCACGGAAAGTTTCAGGGTGATCTTGTCGCGTAGGTTCTCATTATCCTAATGAAACTACTGGATACGGGCTGCAGAATCACCTGGACCGTGGGGGACTGAGTCTCATTCTGCACCATGTGACATCTGTCAGCCTAATCCTGGTTTGCTCTGGATAACTAGCAGTGCCTCACCTCCACCCAAGAGCAGGGATGATTGGGGCAACCGGGCGCATGACATACATGACTCCTCAGGGGAATCGTGGTCACTCAGATCTCATCTGTTTCTCTCAGTTACATTAGTCTCACATATGCAAGGACAATCAGAGTCAGAGTAAAATTCAACAAGGTTTTATTGAAGTAACTGTATCTTAGATAATAAAGCATGTATTGCAATAACTAGGATGATGAAGCACAATAAGAATAACATTGTGACAAGGGGAGTGAAACACAAGAATAATGCTACCATACTGTCACTAATGTTTGTAGAGATAGTTCCTACCTATGCTATGTTAGAGCTCAGCATGCTAAGCTCTAATTCTGCGTTTCAGGTTCCCCCAGGAAGACATCATCCCTCATACCTGAGCAAGAGACCTGTAGTCTTCATAAGCAGCTGTAGCGAAGCAATCAGCAATCAGCATACAGTCGTGGTCATCTGGCTGGAATCTTCCTCTAACTTACCTGGGTCATACTAGTGTTTTTATAATAAAACATCTGATGTTCCAAGAAAGGATCCCCATGTAAGGGTGTGTATGTTTCTGTGAAAATTGGAGACAAAGTGTACCACTTTTGCCGGCAACCTACCTTACTGCAGCCTTGAGAAAAGCACAGAGTGAAAAAAATGTCTTATTTAAGAAAGTAGTGCTGACCTAGGAAAAGAACAGCTAGATAGAAAAAGTAATACAAGACCGCAAAAGTGGCTAATGTTAAAATAATAAAACAAAGCCTAATAAAATATATCTAGGTTAAAGTGCACAACGGCAGGCCTAGTTTGCTAGAATAACATATGTAACATTATAGCTAAAATGGCTACACAACAATCTGTCAAGCGGGGACCAAGAAAAAAGGGGGGGTTAAAAAATGTGCCTTTCCCATGTTAATTCTCACATGACCTTTGAACATGACTACAGCCCGAAACCCTAGACGGAATTACACCAAATTTAGCAGAAAGCTAGCTTTCGGTACGCATATTAAGCTTTTGCTTATTTGGTGTAAATCTGTCTAGTAGTTTTGTAGATATTAAAGGGAAAATAAATTTGTATATCTAGGGTCATGGATCCTCCCCGACAAGCTTTGATTGGCTGCCAACACTTCAACCAGGAAGTGCTGGCAGCCATCTTGGGACTCGACATCAGCCGAGTCCCACCAAAATGTGCAAAGAAAAGGAACAGGGCCCAGGGTAGGGACATGTAAAAAAAATGTATGCAAATTTGCCGTAAAATTTTGTAAAAAAGAACAAGTGCTGTCTCCTGCGCTTGTTTTTTTAAAGCCCCCTGATGGGCCAGGCCCCGGGGACTGCCACCACCTCAGGGCTTATTATTTCTAATGTGCGGAAAGGCCACATGGGCCTTCCACCCCCAGGGACGGCCACCTCTTCAAACTTTAATGAAATGTAATGCGTGGACGTGCGGCTGAACCACATCCCTAGGAGTGTAATAAAAGATAATGAGGGAGGGCCGCGTGGCACCCCACACAGCCCCAAGGAGTGCCGCCTTCCCAGATTGAATCTGATGAGGGGGGGGCATGCAGCCCCCCCCCCGCAGACTTGGGGACCACCACCTCCCTAGGGTCTTAATGAAATTCAATGTTGATGTGCTGGGCCCCCGCAGCCATCTCTCTGGGGCTTTAATGACATCTAATGCGGGGGGCCTGTGGCACCCCCGTAGCCCCAGGGATCCCCACTTTCCCGGGCTTGAAACTAAATGGATGCCGAAGGGCTGCCTGGCCCCCCAGCAGCTCTGGGGACCACCACCTCCTTGGGGCACATATTCTAAATTTAATGCGGGGGCTGCCCGGCCCTACACACAGCCCAAGGGACCTCCACCTTCCCAGGGCTATTTACTGTGGAGGGGGCCACACACCCCCATCAAGGAGCCACTGATGGCCCTGGGACTGCCACCCCACAGTGCCAGCTCCTGCTATGTACAAGGGTGCCCACCCCTGGACATAACTGTTTGCTGTGACTTGGCGGGAGCTTTGACAGCTCCCACCAAGTCAGAGCAAACACTTCACTTTCTGCAAGTAAGAGCATGTCTGCGAGCAGGGAAACAGAGTAAACCTCCGCACCCAGCAAGTGAGAGCTGTTTGACAGCTCTTTCTTGCTGGGAGTGGACTTGTGTTTGTTCTGACTTGGTGGGAGCTGTCAAAGCTCCCGCCAAAACAGAGCAAACAGCTATGTCCCGGGGGGTGGGCACCCTGGGACATAGCAAGAGCCAGACTTAGGGGGTGGCAGTCCCCAGGGCCATTATTGGCTCCATGAGGGGGGCTGCATAGCCCCTCTCCATCCTTAAACAGCCCAGTGGAGGTGGTGGTTTCCCTGGACCGGGGGCCAGTGATGGACCCCCTTCGTTATTTTAGTTCAGCCCCATGGAGGGGGCAGTACCTGGAGTTCAGGGGGGCCTGTGCTGCCCCCCCTTATTTGCAATCAATTTCTCCAGGAAGGTTGTGGTCCCCAGGGCTGTGGGGGTGCTGTGCACCTCCCCCTTATTTGTAATCAATTGACCCAGATAGGTGGTGTCCCCTGGGCCAAGGGGCAACAGCGGATTCACTTTATTATATTAATTCAGCCCTGGGGAGGTGGCCGTCCCCAGAGCTGCCGGGGTAGGGGTTGTGCGGGCTGCCCCACATAAATGACATATTCAACCCTGGGGAGGTGCGGTCCATGGGGCTTCAGGTGGGCCACGAGGCCTCCCCTTAATGTGAGACGCGTTAGGGATTAGAGAAGGGCTCGAGCCCTGTCGATGTTACGTCCATGTCTTTCATTGGCAAGTTGGCTTGCCTGTTAGAATCTGCTTCTTTTCATTAGTGGAAGGCACGCATACGTCATGCCTTTTCCGGTGGTTAGCCCTCCTCGAGCGCAGCAACCAATTACAGAAAACATGTGAGGCTCGCTGGGTGTGTGGACTACTTTTTCTCTGTTTTCGCAGTGCGATCTCGCTGGGCAGAAGTCCAGCGTTTCGCATACTATCGACCTTGTTACTCAGTTAATTGCAGTTTTGCCGATACTTTTATTAGTGTGAACTGTAGCAGCGCGATAGCGCTGTTTTTTTTTTTTTTTATTCAAGAAAAATCAGGTTGGGAGTTTACAACTGTGAACAGCTGTAACTCCGACAAATGCGGGACCTTAGTGCATTGCAAATGCTTGTTATTATAGTAATAGTGAATATTACTATTCGCTATTATTGTAATAAAAACATTTTAAAAGACAAGGAAATTGGAGCCCCAACATTTGTCCATAAGGGGAGGTGCCCCATTGTTTCTAGCACTGATTTTGCCACCTCTGAGGTCGGGGTCGCAAAAGGAGTGCCAGGGGTCCCAAGGGGCAAGCTAGGGGTCGCATTTTGACCCCTAGAGACATCTATATGATAACAGACAGACATAAAGGTTTCATAATGTACAATAGTGCTCTGGCCACTGGTTAACTTAACCTTTTTAAATTTATTTTTCATTTAACCTGTTAGGTGCGGGCGTCGGCCACTGGCCGACGCCCACACACCCTCCCTGGTGCGGGTCACGACCAGTGGCCGACACCAGGAAGGGTATCAATAAAAGCTTCCGTATCTCCCCCCGCCCCCCCACCCGCCCCTTTGTGACGTCAGCGCGCCTCGCGGCGCGCTGACGTTGCAAAGGTGTTTTCCCCATCAAAGCAGGAAGCAGCCTTGCGGCCGCTTCCTGCTTTCATGGGGAAAACGGCCTTTCTCACGGTCGGGAAGGCCTCGTAAGAAAGGGGAGTGTCTCCCCTTTCTTACGAGGCCTTCCTGAAAGTGTTTCCTGGCCCCCCGGTCGCAGCTGTGCTGCGATCGGGGGCCAGGAAACACTTTCAGGTTTCCTGGCCCCCCGATCGCAGCACAGCTGCGATCGGGGGCCAGGAAACACTTTGAAAAGGCCTCGTAAGAAAGGGGAGACTCTCCCCTTTCTTACGAGGCCTTCTCAAACTGTTTCTGGCCCCCGATCGCAGCTGTGCCCGCACCTAACAGTTTGAGAAGGCCTCGTAAGAAAGGGGGAGAGTCTCCCCTTTCTTACGAGGCCTTCTCAAAGTGTTTCCTGGCCCCCGATCGCAGCACAGCTGCGATCGGGGGCCAGGAAACACCACTAGACGCCAGGGATTTCACTTTGGGGGGGCGGCCCCCTCGGAAAACGGGGTCGCCCGTGGGCAGGGTGACCCCCTGTGGGGGCAATTTTTTTTTTAGATGTTGTAGGGTTTCCCTGGGGGCCATTTTGGCCATTACAACAACTAAAAAACTAAAAAAAATAGATCTATATATAGATCTATATTTATATATCTATGTAGATAGATATATCTATGTACATGGATATATCTATAGATATATCTATGTACATAGATATACATATATATATAGAGGTAGATCTATATATACCAAAGAGATTTATAAAGTGTGCTACTCACCTGTGAGGGTCTCAAGGCGCTTGGGGGGGGGGGCGGGGGGAGGGAAAGGGGCTGGGAGGTTCACTGTTCGAAAAGCCAGGTTTTGAGGCCCTTCCTGAAAAGAAGTAGGTTTTGGGTCTTGCGAAGGTGTGTTGTGAGGGCGTTCCAGGTTTTGGGTGCAAGGTAGGAGAAGGATCTGCCCCCGGTGGTGGTGTGTTTGATGCGGGGGACAGAGGCGAGAGAGAGGTCAGCTGAGCGGACGTTTCGTGTGGGGGTGTGGAAGGTGACTCTCGTTGAGGTAGGCAGGGCCTGTGTTGTGGAGTGATTTGTGTGCGAGGATGAGGATCTTGAAGGTGATCCTTTTGTCAATGGGGAGCCAGTGGAGGGATTTGAGGTGTGGAGAGATGTGTTCGTGTCGGCGGAGGTCGAGGATGAGTCGTGCTGCTGAGTTCTAGATGCGTGTAGTTTGCGCTTGAGTTTTAGAGTGGTGCCGGCGTAGAGGGCGTTTCCGTAATCAAGCCTGCTGCTGATGTGTGCGTGAGTGACAGTTTTTCTGGTCTCTGTGGGGATCCATTTGAATGTTTTTCAGTATACGGAGTGTGTTGAAGCATGAGGAGGTGAGAGCGTTGATTTGTTGGGTCATCGAGAGGGAGGAGTCTAGGATGATGCTGAGGTTGCGTGCGTGGTTGGCGGGGGTGGGTGCAGGGCCTAGCGTGGTGGGCCACCATGAGGGGTCCCAGGTGTTTTTGTGTGGGCCAAAGAGGATTATTTCGGTTTTGCTTGAGTTGAGTTTCAGGTGATTGGCTGTCATATATATATCACTTTTGTCAATATGTGTGTGGTTTCCCTGGGGGGAAAAGGGTCCGACTTGTCTGGTGGCAGTTTTAGTGCCATAAAGAAGTGCAGAAGGTTTATATGCCTACTGCAAAGAGCAAATCTGTATTTTATGTAAATAGCTGAGTACATTAGCAAAGTCTATGGAGAGATGAAGGGCACTTTTGCTGGGTGGTAATGAGGGAATCCGAGGAGGAGGGAGTGGGAGCACCAATAATGATTGTTGGACTGGGCGCAGGAGGTGCTAAAGACTGTGACGAATGGTATGTGACAAGGTGTTTTTTGAGTGTCTTGAAAGTACGTGCTGATTGAGGGAAGAAGCGCAGGTAAGGTGGCCTCTACTGTTGCACGTATCTCACACACCATCGATTTTGTGACTGTCTACGTAGGCTAGTGTTTTAGAGCAACAGTTTAGCCAATAGCAGAGATGGCATCTTGATGGATGACTGCTGCCTACACTCGGGTTATAGAGGACCGCTCTGACATAGGATCAGAGACTGAGACATCAGATACTGAGACAGCATCTGAGGGATAGGACAATGGCGCAGACTCTGGGAGTGATTTTTCAGTCAGAGGAGTCCCATTCGATAACTCCTCTTCCAGTACATTATGAGGGAGGTGATGAGGACAGTCCTGCTGTCCCTTCGCAAGCTGTTTGTGCAACTGGGTAATAGTGGGTTAGGTCAACCCAGAGAGCAGGTGAATGCGGCGGCAAGCAGAGAGAGAGTGCTCTCTTGGGAGCTCCCCAATTTAGTTCAGCCCCAAATTCCACCACCCAAATCATATTGTGGAGACATCAAAATTATCCATGGCAAAACAAACTGGTTTTGTAAGGCAGGCACCTGTGTTTTTGGTCCTGGATTCGGCGGCCATATAGAGAAACACACTAAACCCAAACTAGACTTTCTGGAAACTAGACATTCGGGGGAGTCCACAGAGGTGTGACTTGTGTGGCTTCCCCAAAGTTTTCTTACCCAGAATACCCTGCAAAGCTGAAATGTTGAAAAAAAACTCAATTTTTCTCGCATTTCTGTCACACAAACTACAGGAATATGCTGGGATCCACAATATTCCTACCACCCAGTGACTCCTCACCTGTCCTGATAAAAACACTACCCCACTTGAGTGCCTACACCTAGTGTCTGTGTCAGGAATGGATCACCCCAGGGTCAACAGCTGCCTCACGTAAGGACCAACATTGACCGTTGTGTGATCTATTCCTGTCGCAGGCACCAGGCCTAACCACACAAGTGAGGTATCATTTTTATCGGGAGGCTTGGGGGAACGCTGGGTGGAAGGAAATTTGTGGCTCCTCTCAGATTCCAGAACTTTCTGTCACCGAAATGTGAGGAAAACTTGTTTTTTTAGCCACTTTTTGAGGTTTGCAAAGGATTCTGGGTAACAGAACCTGGTCCGAGCCCCACAAGTCACCCCTCCTTGGATTCCCCTAGGTCTCTAGTTTTCAGAAATGCACAGGTTTGGTAGGTTTCCCTAGGTGCCGGCTGAGCTAGAGGCCAAAATCTACAGGTAGGCACTTTGCAAAAAACAGCTCTGTTTTCTGTGATGTGTCCACGTTGTGTTTTGGGGCATTTCCTGTCGCGGGCGCTAGGCCTACCCACACAAGTGAGGTATCATTTTTATCGGGAGACTTGGGGGGACGCTGGGTGGAAGGAAATTTGAGGCTCCTCCCAGATTCCAGAACTTTCTGTCACCGAAATGTGAGGAAAACTTGTTTTTTTAGCCACTTTTTGAGGTTTGCAAAGGATTCTGGGTAACAGAACCTGGTCCGAGCCCCGCAAGTCACCCCTCCTTGGATTCCCCTAGGTCTCTAGTTTTCAGAAATGCACAGGTTTGGTAGGTTTCCCTAGGTGCCGGCTGAGCTAGAGGCCAAAATCTACAGGTAGGCACTTTGCAAAAAACAGCTCTGTTTTCTGTGATGTGTCCACGTTGTGTTTTGGGGCATTTCCTGTCGCGGGCGCTAGGCCTACCCACACAAGTGAGGTATCATTTTTATCGGGAGACTTGGGGGGACGCTGGGTGGAAGGAAAGTTGAGGCTCCTCTTAGATTCCAGAACTTTCTGTCACCGAAATGTGAGGAAAACTTGTTTTTTTAGCCACTTTTTGAGGTTTGCAAAGGATTCTGGGTAACAGAACCTGGTCCGAGCCCCGCGAGTCACCCCATCTTGGATTCCCCTAGGTCTCTAGTTTTCAGAAATGTACAGGTTTGGTAGGTTTCCCTAGGTGCTGGCTGAGCTAGAGGCCAAAATCTACAGGTAGGCACTTTGCAAAAAACAGCTCTGTTTTCTGTGATGTGTCCACGTTGTGTTTTGGGGCATTTCCTGTCGCGGGCGCTAGGCCTACCCACACAAGTGAGGTATCATTTTTATCGGGAGACTTGGGGGGACGCTGGGTGGAAGGAAATTTGAGGCTCCTCTCCGATTCCAGAACTTTCTGTCACCGAAATGTGAGGAGAACTTGTTTTTTTAGCCACTTTTTGAGGTTTGCAAAGGATTCTGGGTAACAGAAACTGGTCAGAGCCCCGCGAGTCACCCCATCTTGGATTCCCCTAGGTCTCTAGTTTTCAAAAATGTACAGGTTTGGTAGGTTTCCCTAGGTGCCGGCTGAGCTAGAGGCCAAAATCTACAGGTAGGCACTTTGCAAAAAACAGCTCTGTTTTCTGTGATGTGTCCACGTTGTGTTTTGGGGCATTTCCTGTCGCGGGCGCTAGGCCTACCCACACAAGTGAGGTATCATTTTTATCGGGAGACTTGGGGGGACGCTGGGTGGAAGGAAATTTGAGGCTCCTCTCCGATTCCAGAACTTTCTGTCACCGAAATGTGAGGAAAACTTGTTTTTTTAGCCACTTTTTGAGGTTTGCAAAGGATTCTGGGTAACAGAACCTGGTCAGAGCCCCGCGAGTCACCCCATCTTGGATTCCCCTAGGTCTCTAGTTTTCAAAAATGTACAGGTTTGGTAGGTTTCCCTAGGTGCCGGCTGAGCTAGAGGCCAAAATCTACAGGTAGGCACTTTGCAAAAAACAGCTCTGTTTTCTGTGATGTGTCCACGTTGTGTTTTGGGGCATTTCCTGTCGCGGGCGCTAGGCCTACCCACACAAGTGAGGTATCATTTTTATCGGGAGACTTGGGGGGACGCTGGGTGGAAGGAAATTTGAGGCTCCTCTCAGATTCCAGAACTTTCTGTCACCGAAATGTGAGGAAAACTTGTTTTTTTAGCCACTTTTTGAGGTTTGCAAAGGATTCTGGGTAACAGAACCTGGTCAGAGCCCCGCGAGTCACCCCATCTTGGATTCCCCTAGGTCTCTAGTTTTCAAAAATGTACAGGTTTGGTAGGTTTCCCTATGTGCCGGCTGAGCTAGAGGCCATAATCCACAGGTAGGCACTTTGCAAAAAAACAGCTCTGTATTTTGTGAAAAAATGGGATGTGTCCACGTTGTGTTTTGGGGCATTTCCTGTCGCGGGCACTAGGCCTACCCACACAAGTGAGGTATCATTTTTTTCGGGAGACTTGGGGGAACATAGAATAGCAAAACAAGTGTTATTGCCCCTTATCTTTCTCTACATTTTTTCCTTCCAAATATAAGAGAGTGTGTAAAAAAGACGTCTATTTGAGAAATGCCCTGCAATTCACATGCTAGTATGGGCACCTCGGAATTCAAAGATGTGCAAATAACCACTGCTCCTCAAAACCTTATCTTGATCCCATTTTGGAAATGCAAAGGTTTTCTTGATACCTCTTTTTCACTCCTCATATTTCAGCAAATGAATTGCTGTATACCCAGTATAGAATGAAAACCAACTGCAGGGTGCACCTCATTTATTGGCTCTGGGTACCTAGGGTTCTTGATGAACCTATAAGCCCTTTATATCCCCGCAACCAGAAGAGTCCAGCAGACAAAACGGTATATTGCTTTCAGAAATCTGACATCGCAGGAAAAAGTTACAGAGTAAAACATAAAGAAAAATGGCTGTTGTTTTCAGCTCAATTTCAATATTTTTTTATTTCAGCTGTTATTTTCTGTAGGAAAACCTTGTAGGATCTACACAAATGACCCCTTGCTGAATTCAGAATTTTGTCTAGTTTTCAGAAATGTTTAGCTTTCCGGGATCCAGCATTGGTTTCACACCCATTCCTGTCACTAACTGGAAGGAGGTTGAAAGCACCAAAAATAGTAAAAATGGGGTATGTCCCAGTAAAATGCCAAATTTGTGTTGGAAAATGTGGTTTTCTGATTCAAGTCTGCCCGTTCCTGAAAGTTGGGGAGATAGTGATTTCAGCACCAGAAACCCTTTGTTGATGGCATTTTCAGGGAAAAAACCACAAGCCTTCTTTGGCGGCCCTTTTTTCCCATTTTTTTGGAAAAAACTAAATTGTCACTGTATTTTGGCTATTTTCTTGGTCTCCTCCAGGGTAAACCACAAACTCTGGGTACCATTAGAATCCCTAGGATGTTGGAAAAAAAGGACGCAAATTTGGCGTGGTTAGCTTATGTGGACAAAAAGTTATGAAGCCCTAAGCGCGAACTACCCCAAATAGCCAAAAAAGGGCTCAGCACTGGGGGGGAAAAGGCCCAGCAGCTAAGGGGTTAAGCTGTGACGCATTTTATTTTATATGTAACTACGTGAAGGTGAAAGACCAAAAAATTTACAGAATATTTTGTATTTTTAGCCACACCTTTGACCCCGCCCCCACTTCATGCAGCATCACAGTTACCTTACTTTTATCGATGCACTCTGACCGCTGCTCCCCTAACAGTGTTGTATCTTCTGGAAATCCGAGACTGAACCGGATAGTTTTGTCAAAGTTCACGCGTACCCTCTCAGCTGTCTCACTCCACCCCCAAAAACAACTGCTCAAAGCTCAGCCCCGGGAAAAGTGATACCGCCTTCCCAGACTGTGTGGGGCTGGTCGCCTAGCGTCGCCGTCTATGTTATGACGCAGCTGGCAGTCTGCCCTACTCTTGGATAAATGAATTAAGCAATCAGTGACTACTGCAGGCCGTATTAGCGAGGAATCTCCATATTGCAGCACCCGATATCCCCCCTCGCAGTCCTGCTACTAGAAATATACAGCTTCTGGCTGAGCGGGAAGTAATCGGACACCGAACCAGGACCCAATTTGGCAGATGCAGCGGAACGGGGCGCTGTTTTATGTTGCACGGGAGACGTAGATGCTCTATTAGGGCTCATTACCCGTACTAAAGATTCATTAACCACAACTTGACCCTCGGAGCTATGGTAATTAGGCAGCTATGATGTCCCAGAAGGGAAGCAGGGCCACACGGTAGATTCTGCAGCCAACCTGTATGTGCCTGATCTTTCTTCGCTGAGGTCAACTAAGCAACCTTGGGCGACGCGGCAGTTGGAAGGGGCGTCTTATGTTGCTTTTCTTGGCTGCTAATTTGTCAGAATGCGGAAAGTAAGAAAAGAGCAACTGCGAGTGCGAAGTATGACATTTCATGCTTCTTCTCCGTGACACGAGCTTGCTCATTAGCAAAGTTTCACAGCCTTTTATTGGCAGGTCTGTGCATGGCCCGGTGGAAACGAGCAGCGTGAATTCTGAACTGTAAAGTATTTCAGAAACAAATCTGTCTAGTTTACGGTAAAACAAAGAACTTAAAAAGGCCAGCGTATCCCAAGATTTTTTCTCAAGGATCTCAACAAGGAGCATGTCTGTAAAGAGCTACAAACGATAATTGTGATTCTTCTGTTTCGAAAATAAAAAATGTAAAACAGATTTAGGTGAGGGGTCGGTGATCTTTCGTAGTTTTTTCTTACGTAGTATGGATGAATTATAAGATTTTGCGCACAGTGTGCTTCACTTAATCTGCACAAAGGCCCTGATTCCTACTTTTTGATGCTAAACTGCGCTAACACAGTTTAGCGTCAAAAAGTATACCGCCGGCTACCACCATCCCAAGACACCTGCTGGGCGTCATATTTGTGGGACGACGGTAGCCGGCGGTAAGGCCCGTGCCATGTAGGGGGGACCAAGCGAGGCCCCCTTATGGCACTACAAAAATTAAAATGAAATACTTACCTCTACTCACGTATACTTACCTGGGATGAGGTCCCCCATCCTCCGCTGTCCTGTGGTGTGGGTGGGGGTGTCCCTGGGGCTAGGGAAGGGCACCTGTGGACTCTTTCCATGGTCTCTCACCATGGAAAAAGGCCCACAGGTCCCCTAATACCTGCCCTGACCCAGGCGTTAAATAATGGCAGTAAGCAAGTTTAGCGCCATTATTTAAGGCCCCCCATCCCCTATGTTTGATTTTAGAACAGGGGATAAATATGGCGCTGAGGCCATATCGTAATTTTTTGCCCAGGAACGCCTACTTTGCATCTCATTGACGCAAGGTAGTTTTCCGCAGGCAAAAAATTACTTTAACTCCAATATTTTGGCACTAGACATGTCTAGTGCCAAAATATGAATATGGAGTAAAGTTTGCACTGAATTAGCGTAAAAAAATGACGATAATTTAGGGCAGACAGATTATAAATATGCCCCAAAATATTTAAAATTTACATTCCGGCATGCTGAAAAGTCACCCAAAAGTATGGCAAAGCAGCACATAACACTCCTTTGCTCTACTTGGCATCAAGGGGGAGTTCCTATGCAAACACCCATGATTTTTGAGGTAAAACCCTATTTACTGAAAAAAGTAGGGAAGGTTTTGCATAAAAAAAACATGATTTTGACATTGGAATGGTTAAGAAAAAATGCTTTGATTTCTCCAATATGGCTTTGCACGTGAGTTGTACTGTACAACACACATACAAAGTAGGAAAAGTTTAAAAGCTAGTTTAATCATAGTATTGTGTACTGGAAAAGTATCCTTCTATTACAAAACCTATAGTCAACATCCGAAGACATCCTTGCACCATGGTCACTGTATCCACGTGGGGTGGTGACTGGAGTGTGAGCAAACGCTGTGGAGTGAGTAGGACAGTTCCTTATCTCTGTAGATATGAGTTTCATGCTCACTTACCCTCACACACTGCAGTAACTTTGGTTCGTGTGCTGCGTTGCGATGCATTTTAGTGAATGCCACCATGTTTTTTCATGCAGGAGATGACAGCCACATATAAATCATACACAAAGTGAGTACTCATGTAAAAAAGGCTCATAACATACCAATCTCAAAATATTTCCTTCCAGTTTCGAAAGTCATCAGATGAACTGTCCTAATGCATTGCATATGGGTTGTGCCTCAAATATGTCGGCAATAAAATATCCAGGACACAAATATCGACTTTACATAGTTAGTATGTAAAGCATAAAATATGGACAAAAAATATAGAAGACTAACACTCTGCCAAAAAATAGTTAAGCATACCAAATTTTAAATATGATTAAGTATGTTAACTTTCAAAGACCAATTAACATATTATAACTTTAAAAATATGATTTTTAAAACATGATATACTTATAATATGCATATATATATATATATAAATGTATAACTTACATAAGAAAAATATATACTTTTAAATACAAAAATGACAATTAAATATAAAATTATAATTTAAACATAAACACTAAAAATACTAATAAAAATAATTACATTTACAAACACTAGACATTAAACTTTATTTACAAAATATGCAACATCAACATAAAATAATTTTTAAATATATTACTACAATAATAAATCTTGCAAATAATATACATTTAGCTAAATTGTAAAATGAAAACACAAAATACACATATTAAAGCCATTCTAAGTAAAATCAGTTAAAACAAAGTTAGATTGGTGGTGTCAAGTTAACTAATCTCATTTGACCCGACCAATTTTATGCAAAGTATTGGACTTTGGAGGTGTTAGATTTACTATTCTCACTCTGCTGTAAGCAGCAGTAGGGAAAGTGCTGGACTTTGGAGGGAGCAGATTTACTGTTCCCACTCTGACATAAGCAACAGTATATGGAAACTGTTGGAATTTGGAGGGAGCATGTTTACTTCTCACACTCCAATTTGAGCAACAGTAAAGAAAGTGCTCATTTTAGAGGGGGGTCAGATTTACTATTCCCACTCAAATGTAAGTAACTGTAGGGAATGTTCTGGACTCTGAAAGGGTCAGACTTACTATTCCAACTCCAGCATAAGTAACAGTTGAAAAATAGTTGGACTTTGGAGGGTCAAATTTAAAATTCACACTTCAGCACACACATCAGTAGGGCAGATATTAAACTTACAAAGTCCGGAAAAATGGAGCTGGAGTTCATAGGGGCACCACTGCTCCTGGAGGGGTGGCCTCACACACAGATCGCTGCACCCTGCTCTCTGGGCTAGGAGGGCCTGCCATAGGGGTGACTTACAGTGACCTGTAGTGAAAGGGTGTATGCACCTTTTCAGCAGGCTGCATTGGCAGGCCTGCAGACACATTTTGCATGGGCTCCAATGGGTGGCATAATACATGCTGCAGGCAGCGGGGAACCGCTGATGTCCCAATGCCCTGGGTACTTAGTTACCATATAGTAGGGACTTACATGGGGGCACCAGTCTGCCAATTGTGGGGTGTACTAAGTCAGGAACAACCAAATTTAGAGGGAGAGAACACACCTGGTTAGCAGGATCCCAGTAAAAACAGTCAGAACATACTGACAGGCAAAAAGTAGGGGTAACCATGCCAAAAAGAGGGTACTTTCCTACAATTAACATGAAAAGCAAGCAGAATCACAAGGCTGAAGGATACAAAGTGATGTCGCAGAGGAAAAAGAAGTTGTTTTGCAGCTGTGGATTGTCGTTTCCACACAAAGGTAAATGTCCCTCCATTGGAAAGAAATGCAAAGGCTGAAGGAAAGAGAACCATTTTTAATGGTTTGCAAGGCCAAGGAAAAAGTAAGAGCATCACAGGGGGAAGGCAGAATGTCTGACCAAATATTCCAAAGGTGATATTCCATGCACGCCCACAGGGCCAAGCAACAACATCAGTTGAGGCAGATCAACATGACACAAAGTCGATCGTCGTCTCAATCGTTGTCAAAAAGTTTGTCAGTATCAACATCAAGTGAGAGTGAAGAAGATAATTGTGCAATGTTGGTGTTTGCCTCAGAAAAATGTGCACATGTTGGGCTGGCCACCTGTGAAGAACAATACCAGTCAAAGAAAAGCTGACATGAAAAAGCAGCAAAGTCACTCAAATATTGTCCGAAGATTACACTGAAAATAAACGGCTGTTCAATACCTTTCATTATAGACAGTGATGTGTTAATAAATATTATGCCTGAAGAGAAATATAATGAACTATCTCAATTACCAAGACTGACACCATTGAAAACTAAGGTGTACACACGCCCTGCATGAACCCCATTGAAAAGTAAATGTTCATTCGTAGCGAGGATGAAACACAAGCTTTAAGCTACTGCGTCAAGGGCATGTTTACTGAGTCTCAGCACAGCTGCTGATGTGAGTCTGATCTCATTGAACTACAACATGAATGCTCATCATGAAATAGTAAATCACTTCCCTTCGTTGTTTCGAGGCTTGGGAAAACCTAAGACTATGAAAGTACAGTTGCATATTAATGAGGATGTTCATCCTCTTGCTCAAAAGCACAGAAGAATTCAGTTTCATTCACAAGAAGCTGTTGAAAAATACCTTGATTCTTTACTTAAACATGATATTATTAAGCGTTGTACTGATCCAATGCCATGGGTTTCTCCCATTGTGGTGGGGCCCAAAAAGGACGGTGAAGGAACTGTATGCATCTGCGTGGATATGTGAACAAGGCAATTGAAAGAGAACAACATCCAGGTCCACACATTGCTGACGTGATAACACAATTGAATGGTGCAAATGATCTTGTCTAGTCTTGATTAAAATAAATGACATCATCAGTTGTAACTCGAGGGGAATTGCAGGTATATTATAACCTTTTCTACACATTTGTTTTGTTAAAATTCTTCATTGGCATTTTATCAGTCATCTCTACAGGATGTACAAGATACAATGATAGATCTGTTCATTAAGTGGATGATCAGGCACATCCCAGCATGGTTACATTGACAGTATTTAAGAGAAGCTCATATAGCAATATGGAGTAGGTAGCGGGTGCAGGTAGCAGATTATTGAATGATGACCCAGGGCAGCATAGTGCACCTATTTTGTAAAGGATTGGCAACATGTGTAATATGAAATAATGCAAAAAAGTAACTCTTGAAACCCTCTGGCTGGCACTGCTATGTTCAGCCAACCAGGATTGTGGAAACGTAAGTGGTGGAAGCATACCACACACACACAGAGGATATGAATGTATGTAAGTAGGCATTCTGGGGGAGGAAGAGTGAAGGGGCTAACATGTATGGAGTTCACCCTAGAGGGTGCAAGGTCTCTTCTGATATGTGGAGAGCGAATGTGCGTGAGTGAGTGGATCGCCCAATGGATTAAGCTGGTCAGCCTAGGGGAGAAGCAGATTTAAGCTGTCAAAAATCTGAGAATATAGGTATCCCACATCCTTGCGGCTCCACTTCCCCCCTTGCAATCTACGATCATGTATCATGGTGTCTGTCTCTGCTAAGGCCCATTTGTGAGTCACCTGAAGCCAACATTTGATCGTGGGTTGGTGAGGAGCCATCCATCTCTTGCCAATTATGCACTGAATAAGGACCAATGCTAGATCCACCAGCTTTAGGTAGTGTTTAGTGTGTTTAGTGCATTTTGTGATCCTAGGAGACAAAGGAGTGGGTCCTGCGGTAACTGAACATCAATCTCCTCAACCCATGTGCGCATCAGCTGTGGGTAGTCCCATATCATGTGCATAAACATGGCGTATGTATGGCCACAGCTAGGGCATTCTGGAGATACAGCTGAAAACATTTTGTGTAGGTGGTGTGGTGTGAGGTAACTTTGAAGCAAGTAGTTAAATCGCATGAATTTTAAATGGGAATTACATGAAACTTGCATTACCCACTCCAAGGCCATGGTCCACTGTTTAGAGGTCAATTCCATGCCTAGGCAGTCATCCCATTTGGGCTTACTCTGAGTTAAAGGTATTTGCACCCCCCAAAATTGCCGCATAAAGCAAAAAAATCACCCGTCGACCTAGTCTGTGTGTTAAGAGGCACTGCAATCCTAGGTGCAGTGGCAGCTCAGCCTGTCCTTGTATTAAAATGTCTCTGATCACTGCCACGCTCAATTTATTCACAAGAAAAAGGCTCACTATGAGCTCAGAGAGTTCCTGTAGCCCTTGAAAATAGAGCAGAACACCATTTCTGTATAGGTCACCCAGTTGGGTGAGCCCAGCTTCTTGCCAGGGTGAAGAGCCATTCACTTCCTGTATATTGTTCATGGCTAGCATGCTCCAGAGGGGCAGCTGTGGTGCATATGAATTGGTGTGTGTCTTGGTTGCATATAAAAAAGTCAAACAAGTTTGGCCACATACGTGAGTCTGCCCAGTCCCTTGGTTGTCCCACCCAGTGAAAGCAGGTATTCCAGCACTTCCGTGCCCCTCAGGTCTGCCCAAATCACTGTACCCTCTGCTGTCCCATCTCCCGCCAGCCAGAGTGTAGGCCATGGCAGTTAAGCTGCTGCAAAATTCAGCTCCAGGTCTGGGACTTCGAGTCCCCTGTCAAGCAATGGGAGCTGAACCATGAAGATGGAAACCCGTTTCCAAGCGGGACCCCAAATAAGCTCAGACTCTAGGCTTTTCATAGTTCTAAAAAACAATCTGGTCAGTATCACTGGCAGAGCAGCAAAGAATTATAATAGTCTTGGAAGAACCAGCATCTTTGCTACTGCTGTCTTGCCCATGGGCGAAAGGTGCAGTCGAGTCCAGAAGTGGATGAATGGATGGATCAAGCTCAGGGGCTTAGCATGATTACCATTTAACAAGTCACTATCTTTGTGATAAATGTTCACGCAGAGGTAGCGAAAGCTTTCAAAGCTCCAATAGGAGGCACCTGTTATCCAGTACTTCTGCCCTGTTTGGCTCAATCCAGCACAAAGGGAAGATACAGGACTTACCCCAAATTAACTTTGAGGCCAGTTATCTTGCCAAATCAATCAAGTAGATCATAGAGGGCTGGCAGTGAGCAAGTATGTTCTCACAGGTTTACCAACACATCATCTGCATATAAAGATATAGTGCCTACTTTGACACTCCAGATTGGGCCCTTGGGTTGCAGCTTGGCAGCAAGCGACTTAATAAATAATGCCAAAAGTACTGGAGATAAAGAGCACTCTTGACAGGTCCCTCTACTTATGGAGAAAGACCACAAGATCTGACTGCCGGTTCAGACTCACGCCTGTGAGGCAGTGTATAAAAGTTTGATCTAGCTAAGGAAGTTTGAGCCCACCGAGCACCTGTACCAAACAGTACCAACTCAGTGTGGCAAACACTTTTTCAAAGTCCAGGGAGACCACTCCAGGAGGCTGGATTCTCCCGACATTTCATCCATACCATGGCACAGGCGCTAAAGTGTGGCGCCATAGCCCATTGAGGCACAAACCCACATTGGTCCAAATGGAAGGAGCTAAGTATCGGAAACAGATGGTTAGCAAGGACCTTACTTAAGATTTTGTAGTCAATGTTCAACATTGACAATGGGTGATAAGAGCTCACTTCGAGAGGATCTCTGTCTGGTCTTGGAAGTACCAGTATGAGGGCCTCACATAGAGACCCTGGAAGAATGCCCTGATGATGTTCTTCTTTGTAGACCTCAACGAAACGAGGAGCAAGGGTATCCCAAAAAGTTGCATAATATTCTACCGGAAACCCGTCCTTGCCCACGGTCTTACCGTGCCCCATCTGGCTAATTGCCAGCTTAATCTCTTCTATCTAGAGAGGTTGCTTCAAGTTTAACCATTGTTGCCAGGTCAAGCCGGGGAGTGCTACTGCTTGTAGGTAGCCCTGTACGTGCACTAAGGAGGTTCCCTAGGGGGAAAAGTATAACTCTTCATAATATGGGGTCTCTGTCCGCAGCAACCATGCCAGTGTCCATCCTGGTTTATCACTATGTATGCTGGTGGGCTAAATAGGACTTATAATCACGATTGCAGAGACACTTCACTTCCTGTTGATATTGGTGATGCATGGTCGTTATAAGGGGGCGAGCGTCGGGAATCAAAACCCCCTCCAGCTCTACGGTCTGAAGGTGGGTCTCTAAAGTCATCACACTATGGATAAGAGCCATCTTAACTTCCCATGTTGCGGCTTTGCAGTATCCATTCATTACCACGAGTAGGGTATCCACTCAAGTCCTTGAGAGTCAACAGATCCCGTGTTCTCCTCGAAATACCGGTGCATGTATTATGCTGGGTCCTGCAAGGCCTCTGTCTGAAGCCGCCATGTTGGAATAAGGGCTCTTGTCTGTCCCCACTGAAACATGACCTGGAGTGGATTATGATCTGAGAGGGTCCTGTCTAGGTACTCCGAACCATGCACAAGGCATCCATGGTACCTTCCATTACCACATAGCGTCCATCTCTATCTGTCAGGACTTTAGTCTTGACAAACAGCACCTCTGGAACAAGCCAGATAAGGACTTCCCTAGCATAGGCCGAGTATCCAGTACAGTGGACCTGTCCATTCTACCGCCTAGCAACTTTGTAAGGGTCCTGAGTCCCCGTCTCTCGAATTCTCAGGTGATGGATGTGCCAGATCTTTAGCATGAAGCCAGGTCCATACATCTTTTGGTGAGTGTAATATGTGAGGAGTGTCACCCTTGATCAATCTAAGGTTCGCCAGATACTGAAGAGGATATTTAAATTCCAGTTCACAGAGGAGTTGCTTAACTTTAGAGTAAGAACCCAGGCGGCGCTGTGCCTCCATCATGAAGTCAGGATACGCTGTGATCATTGCATTTTGTATCGCCAAGGGCTTTTGGTGAGGACGCGCTGCAGCAGCAAGTTGCTTTCTTGACAATTGAGGAGAGAAGCTATGATGGGCCATTTTGGGGTGCTGGGGAGGAGGGTGGTGACCCGGTGTCCGATTCACTCATTCAATAGAAAATCATTTTGGCACCTTATTTTCAAGAACCGTTGTTGTTAGCCAGTTTTCGAGGAACCATTGGACATGAGGACCCTCGAGCGCTAGAGGAAGCCCAGGAAGCAAATATTATTTAATCTAGACTATCCCTCTGCACCCTCTACTCTGCGATGTAGGTTGGCAACCTCCTCTTCCATGCAAGTCAACCGCTCCTGCAGGTCCTGTATTGATAGCCTCATTGTAGCCAGTGTTTACTCCGCTTCTTCCACTTTTTCCCATAACTTGCAGTGATCAGCTTGCAGCAGATTTACATCTAGTGAGACAGTGTCAACGCTGGCTTCCAGGGAGGTTTTAGTATCCATGATGGCCTGACGTACTTTTTTGAATTGAGTAGAGTGAGTTTGCAGGGTCGCTTTAAGGTACTGGTGACTGTTGAGAGTCCTGTCGGCAGGTGCGAAGAGTGTCATTGCTTCCCTAGTGTCAGTGGGCACTGATTTAGTGACGTTGGGCTTCCCCATCATCATAAGCTAGTCCAGGTGTTCTCAAGGGAGGCCAAGGGGGAACAAGTGCATTAGGCATCCAGCGGGCACACCAAGAACTCCCACGCTCAAGTTCACTGTACAGAGTGCATAGGGAAGCACCACAGGGTAAAGTGGGCAACCCATACAGAGTAGATCAAGGTCCAAATCAACTCAGGGCATGTAGTACACTTCCAGGAGAGGATATTTGTGGTCTCATGCAAGTGATGTAGGGCACAACGCAGTAGGCAGGCCACCTAGTGATAGGTTTAATCCAGGTACCCCTAAAAATCACCTAATGCGGAATAGCCCAGGCAGGGTGCAGGCATGTTGCAGGGGTTTGCAGTAGATGGGTGAATGTTCTTCATATCTAATTGAATGGTTTGCATAGAGGTAGGAGTCACAGAAAAGTACATGTAGTTCATGCAGATTCCTTCACCTTCCAGGCCCCCCCTGAGCGACATGACGTGAGATGGTTGTATGATAGGCAACACTGACTAATTTAGGTGGCAGTCGGGATATGCAGCTTAGCCAGCATACGTTCTGTAGGCAGGTGACGTAAGTAATATTGCTGCAAGGTCAGATGTGGTCACAGAACAGTATTAAATACATTCTAGTCACAATATCACTGTGTCCCACTGCATTGTGCGTAGCCCTTGCTGACTGAGAGTGTCTGCTTTGAGCTCAGAAGGGGAATGGTGCTCTGATGTGGTGGACCTCGCTGCAGGTGGTGTGCTCAACAAGACTGCCACCTGCTACCTACCTGTGCAGTTCTGATTAGGTGTGGTTTCACTGCCAGGATAAGAGGTCCTCAGGTAGGTGGAGGGAAATGCAGGAATCCAGTTTCTGGCAAGGCGCACCCCAACCCCCCAAGGTGTTTTAGTTTTGTAGGCTGTGTGAGGTGCGAGGCGGTCTTAGCCCTGGGCAATCCTGGGAATGGTGTGGGCACAGTGAGTGACTCTCCCCCAGGCACCCCCAAAGCGGTGGTGAGTGCCAATTGTATGTGTCTCCTAAATGCGTCCGCTATAGTTGCCAGCAGCTCAGGTGCTCAGTGTGTTAACCAGTATGCAGGGATAGCGGCTGAATTATCGAGGAACTGCCGGCAGTAGTTGGCATTGAGGCCTCAGGCGTTCCCAGCAACAAGGGCCTAACAAGATGCGGAGGGCACTGGGCCGCGGGTGAGATAAGCCCCTTTAGTCCCCTTCTCCCCACGTCTGGCTTGCATACAGCTGTTCTCCATGGTATGCAGTGATCCCAAAGGGGCAAAATGGCACTTGGGGGGAGACACATATGCAGTGTGCAGGAGGCCCGGTCTGACTCCTGTGCCCCTCCGCCCTTGACTCTTATGTTTCTTCTCTTTTCCGATGTTCGGTTGTACCACATCTCAGAGGGTGACCCTGCACTACAAGCAGGGCACTCACTCTGCAGTGTTGGGGGAAGCTTCTCCACATGCCTTTAGCCAGAGGGGAGGGATGTACCCATTCCAAGCATGCCACTGCTGTAGGGATCCTGACAGGGTGCGTGGGTCCCAGCAATCCAACCAACCATGCTGCCCTACCACCATTCGGGACTCAGTCTTGTACGATCCTCCAAGGCAAAGTCAGATGGGGCAATTACAGAGTTCAAGCAGGACTAGATACCTAGGTGGGCCAAGTACGGAGGATTCTAACATATGTTTGTTTCGGCCGCCATCTTGGCCACACCCAATACCTTTTCTACACATATTGGTCTGTTTCGATATGAAAGACTATGGGCCTAATTTAAAGTTTGGAAGACGGGGTTCCTCTGTCACAAACGTGATGGATATCCCATCCAGTGCATTCTGATCCCATTATATTGTATGGAAATCATAATACAGTGGATGTGATATCCATTACATTTGTGACTGAGTAACCCATTTACCAAACTCTAAATGAGTCCCTAAGCTTTGGTATGTCATCAGTGGCAGAGATTTTTCAAGATGTCATTAGACATATCTTACAACCTGTCATGAATGCTTTCAACTGTAGTGATGACATATTCGTTTTCGGAGTTACATTTTTAAGGAACATCGCAAAGCTCTCAGGCAAGTGTGCCGTTTGATTTTCTTGAGAGAGGTTTAACGTTGAATGCTGAGAAATGTGAATTCAATAAGACAAAGCTAAAATTATTTGCCCATATCTTTTCTGATGGGGGCATGACACCAGATCCAGTTAAAGATCAAATGTTGTCAGCTGCCAGTCCCCCACAAGATGTTTCCATTTTATGTTCATTCATTGGCATGGCCATTTGCTGTTCCAGATACATATGAGAATTTGCCACTGTAAGTGCTCCATTAAGAGAGAGTTGACAAAAAGGAATGTTTCATTTCACTCATCACATGAATGTGAGCAAAGTGTTAGGTTCTAAGAGAATCAAAGAAGCAACTGAAAATGCTACTGAAATGGAATATTTTGATACAAAGATCCATACAGTAGTTTTTGCTGATGCTAGCCCAGTCGGGTTAGGCTCAATCCTTGCACAGCACAGCTCACACCAAAAGCCATACTGTGGCATAAAGCAAGCAAAAGTTTGTCCCAAACTGAACATGCTTGTTCACAACCTGAAAAAGAGAGCTCAGCAGTTGGATGGGCTTGTGAACATTTCCATGTGTTCCTACGCGAAAAACTTTTTATGCTTGTGATAGATCATCAAGCTTTGCTGACCATCTTTGGCAACCCAAATAGGCAAGATTCCTCCTTGAATTGAACCTTGGGGTCTATGTTTACAAGAGTACAACTACACAATGGTGCATTGTCCAGGGAAAGATAAAAGCCCTGCCTAATACTTCTCCAGAGTGCCTATACAGTGTCATGGTACCCCCTTTTAAGAAAGCTGAAGCCTACATACTTTTCATTGTGAAATCAAACATGCCTGCTGCCATTTTGTTGGAACCAACATAATCATCCTCTCACCAGGGACAGTGAATAACAGACGTTTAAAAATGTCAAGTATGAACTGTCTGTGACACAAGAAGGCATTATCCTGAGGGGTTCTAGAACTGTCATTACAGAGAATCTGCGACAACAGATAATTCAAGTTGATTATGAAGGACCTCATGGAATCGTTGCCACAAACCAAGCTCTCTGAGATTGAGCATGGTTTTCTCATCTTGATGAAAGAGATGAAAGAGAATTAAAGGTCTGTCACCTATGTAACTGACTGTTATCTTAAACCACTCAACACTCCTCAAGCATGTTAGAATGGCCTAAGCATGCCTGAAAAACAATTGCTGTTGACTTCACCTGATGGTGATTGCGGACGAATACTTCCGTTTTCCATTAGTAGAACATCTCTCATCTATCACTCAGGAAAGAGGCATTGAGAGGATTAGACTGCATCTTCGTGACATGAAAGATTCCTGCAATTTTAAAATCTGACAATCACCCACCTTTCAATAGTTGGGAATTCAGAGACTTTCTCAATCTGTTAATCTGAAGCATCAGAAGAGCACTCCTTTTTCACCACAGGCTAACAGCCTTGTTGAACATTTAATGAGTACATTAAAGAAAGCTGTTCAGAAGCTGGAGTGGAAAAGCTTGACCTCAAGACTTTCTTGAATTCTACTCTACAAGCTTACAGGTCGACTCCTCACTCGACCACAGGAGAAATTCCTGCAACGTTGATGTTTGGGAAAGCCAACTCAATAGACCAATACAAGATCAAGAACTGAGGAAGAAACTTGTATAGAAGACTTGGATCGTAAAAATAAAATGAATGCCTATGCAGTCAAGAGACGACTGCAAAAGACATTCTCTTCACAAGAGGAGATTGAGGGATTGTCTGTCAGCCAAGAACACGTATGTCTGATGCTGAGCCATTCCATGTCATAACCTTCAAAGGACTCATGGTGACTACCCAACATCCTCGGAAATCCATTATGCGAGATTCTTGCATTTCAGACATGTGGCTCATCACTTGTCAGATGCTGATGTCAATGTAGAGACTGGTTCAAAATAGACAATTGAAAAACCCCAGTCTGCTGTCACCCCTATATCACAAACATAAATCATGGACACTCCTGTTGCCAATTCTCAGTTTTCAAAGACATGATCGAGATGAGTAATGAGAGCACTAAGAAGGCTTGTCAAAGAGCTATGATTGTGTTAAAAAAAATATTTTTTTATTTAACAGAGGGGGAGATGTAGTGTTGTGTGACTATGAACGGCGGAACCCTTTTGGCTCCTGAAAAACTCTGTAGAGCTGTGACATAAGTGGTAGAACATGGTGAAGTGAATGCAGGTTTAGAATGTTGAGTTCACTTCACCGTTGCACGAAGAAGAATAAAGACGTGTAATACATAGCTCCATGTGTGTCGTATTAATTGGCGAGTACCCAGGCTGGGGAGAACTCTACAACTGGTATCTTTTAATCCCTTTGTTGACAGAGAAAGCAGGTTTAATGCCAACAATGAGAACACATATCTTTACATCTGCCTCGCATAGGCTCATAGACGGCTCGTCACTGGGGCTGGCTTGTCGGCTGCTGGGGTTGTCAGTCATCTGGTTGAGCACTTGGTAACCAGAGAAGGGAAAATGAAATGCATGACTTTAACTGATTCATGCTTAATAAAGTCCCATAAATGAAGAGTCACCTGACCACTAAGCAATTGTATTTAAGCTAGTGGACAGGAAAATAAATAGCTATTCCTAAGAGCATTTTGACTTGCATTCATAGTACTTTTTTCCAAATGGGCTTGTTTCTTGAATTCCAAAAATACATATTTGAATCCAATAATGTACAGCACTTACAAGTAGGCCTTTGCTGAAATAGGCAGCAGCGTTATTGAACATAAAACAGCACATTTAATTAAATATTGTAATTAAGAATAATAGTGCATGTTTTTCAGCTGCACACATTTTTTAAATGAAGAGGATAGTGTTCCCCCCGGCACGTTTGGTCTTGCTATTATTAGTATTCTGATTAGCTATCGTAGAATCATTGAAATTAGGCAGCTTTCCAAACTGATTTTTTTTTCAAGGAAAGCATTTCATGTGCGAGCATGCATGCTGAAATCAAAGTGCCTTGTATGCACTGAGACACTTTCACTGACTACGCAGCTACTAGGCCAGAGGCTCGGTTACTGATCTGCTACTCCACTTCACTCTGCACCAGATCACAAGGAAGGTGGCAAGGTTTCTGATATGGTAGGCAGATCAATAGTGCTTGCACAACTGGCACTACAACTATCAGGCTTTCCCTCCTGCTGCTCCACGCACGTCACGCTCATGTAGTGCTAACCTGGAAAAGGCTGGTTGTGCAGTTCCTGCTTGTGCCAGTGTACAGAAAAAATGTCATGTTCTTCGGTCCACCCTGCACAAGCTAAGCTCACTTCAGCCAATCTGAGCAGCCGGTTTGGATGAGGACGGGCAAGTACTCAGAACAGGTATAAAATGAGAATGAAAGGATAATAAATATATGTCAGTGCTCAGAATTAAGCAATAATAATTAGATGCCAAGTGTGACCTTCTCCTGGGTGATCATCAGGTTACTGCTTGCTGGCAATCGACTGGTTGGAGACCCCTGACATATATCTCACAGAGTTGCAGACATCCACTCTTTATAGTTTGGGTGACCAGAGATAGGGATTTTTTGATTTTTTTGTCCCTTTATATCTTTGCACTTTGATGCATGTGCATGAAACATTTGCAGACCTGCTGACTCTGTTTCATTTTGGGAGGACTGAAACGGGGGCGCAAAGAAAAAAGAGGGGCCCAAAACATAGGCTTCAAATCCAATGAACTTTCCATAGATTCTTATATTTTGTATAGCACAAAACCCTCAGCTGGATTTGTATGGAATTTGGCAGTATTACATATTAGGGGTCACATATGAATCTGTGGGGTTTGCAGGTAAGTAGAGTAAGTACATTTTAAGTTGTAAAGTTTTCGAATTTATTGATATCATGTAGCACAATACTACTCAAAATAGCAAGGGTGCCCAAAAATAACCAAGACTGCATATGTAAAGTTTCAGAGTTACTACATGAACAACTGAAATACAAATTTATGGTCACATGCTATTGCAAACCTATATAAAATACATGACAAATAGAATGTATCTTAATCTGACTAAGTTTCTTTGCATGTTCTATGGCTCACTAAATAAAAACTGAGCCCAACAAGACAAACAAAAACCATCTTAGTTATGTACTCTTGTACAACAAAATGGAAAAGTGGCCGAGCAATGAACTGCACAAACTACTATATGGAGGACATGATAATTGGTCATTAGGAAAGAAAATAGTAATCTTAATTCTTACAACAACAATTGGTTTTCATTCACTTTGGGCCTCTTATGTAGTACAATCCCACTAAAAATAGCAAGGAAGCCCAAAAAATAAACTAGACTGCATAAGTAAAGTTTCAGAATTACTACATGAACAACTGAAAGGCATGTGTATGGTCACATGATTATGTAAACCAATAAACAAATTCATAACAAATATAATAGATAGAAATCACAATAAACCTGATTGACATTCTGGAGTTATAGTTAGTATTCCCAAAGATAGGAATTCCTTGGCCATTACCTCCCTAATAACTTTCCACCCATTTGACTTTCCATACTTTAAATTTTCTACATCTTGTAATGGTGTAAAACTTTGTGGTGATTCGTTAAGGGGTGCAAAGATATAAGGGAGTCCCAAAATGCATTTTCCATAGACTATCTTACTTGACGTAGCGTGAAAACGGCTGAATGGTTGTACATGAAATTTGGCACGATTATACATTATGGTGAAGAGTTGATGCTTCTGGGTACTGCATTAGGTAGGGGAAGTATGTTTTAAGTTATAAGGATTGACCTTTGTCACTACGGTTCTTTCGCAGAATTTCACTACATTTTGTGAAACTACTGTGGTAAATGGAAATAAATGTATTTAAAACAAATATTAACAATTTTCCCTACCTTGTACCACTTTGGTAAAGTGGTACTAGGTAGGGACCTACTACTTACCTATAGCTAAGGTCCTAACTATTAACACAGCCAAAGTGTAGTAAAAACAGTATGGCAGCTTTTTCATTCTCAAAAAACAGCCATTACCCTATTATATACTGGCTTGTCATTGCCATGTATCAACGTATACTGCACAGTTATCACAGTATACCATGGCTCAAAAAATAACTAAGGCCTAGCTGTATTATTGGCTTGAGGTACCCTTGCATCACTCATGAGTCACAGGGGCATTGCAATACTTTAGTCAGATTTACAAATGAGTGCAGGGCCATCATGTATAGCCCTGTGTTGATTGGTAATTCTGGGGAAACTCAGGGCAGCTCAATTTGCGGTTTTACATTACTCTGCACACCATAATCTACATTTCTGCTACATTTCACATTCATCTGTATGCTTTGCCACTGTAGACACTGTTCTATATGCTATTGCAGTCTATGCCACTCCATTTCACGCCTCACCACTGTACAAGACTCCACTCTATGCCACTCCACTCTTCGCTATTACACTGTTTGCAGGGCCACTGCACATCTCTTCAATCTATGTTGCTTCACTATACGCCACTCTACTGGTCGCTTCTCCACTTCATGCTATTACACTCTATGCCATTCTACTGTATACCACTCCCCTCTACTCTATTGCACTCTTTGCCACTGCACTGTATGCTACTCCACTCAATGGCATTCCAGTTTATTGCACTCCACTAAATGCTATTACACTCTACCCTATGCTACTGTATGCCACTCCAGTCTACACCACTCCATTATAATCCACTCCACTATAAGCTACTATACTATACACTAACTCCACAGAACAACACTCCGCTCTTCGCCACTCCACTTTATGCTATTTCAGTGTACACAACTCCACTCTACACCAGACCACTCAATGGGCCATATGTACAAAAGCTTTTTCCCATAGACACAGAATGGGTAAAATCCTTTGGTACATCTGGCCCTATGATACTACACTGTATGCACCTCCACACCTCTTTATGTATGCCTCTTCATTGTGTGCCACTCTGCCATACACTACTCCAGTGTATGCTGTTCCACTCTATTCCATTCCACTGTGTGCCACTCGATTCTGTGCTATTTCACTGAATGCCACTCCACTGTATACTATGACATACTTTACCATTCCAGTGTACGCCACTCCAGTCTACACCACTTCACTGTAAGCTACTGCACTGTACGCTACTCCACTATATGCTTTTGCTGTCTATGCCACTCTATTGTACACCACTTCACTCTATGCAGTTCCACTCTATGCCACTCTACAATATACTACTCTACTCTACGCCACTCCTCGGTACAGCATTCCACTCTTTGGCCATCCCTTCTATGCTAGTTTGCTGGACCCCACTCTACATAATTCCACTATATGCTAGCTCACTCTACCACATGGCCTCCCCTCCATCAGCCATTAATGGCATCAGGGACCCTATCCCTCGGGCTATCTCACATGCAATGTCCTAGGGAGTCTACCTCCGGGACATAGCGATTTCCCTGCCTGCATCGACATGGGTAGGGAGACATGTGTTTTCTCCACTTGGCAGGAGCATTTTCAAAACTTTGGCCAAACGGGTAAATAGACAACATCTGCTATCAGCTGGCAGAAGCTTTTAATCAATCAATTAGGGAATTTGTAAAACACACTACTCACCCGTGAGTGTCTCAAGGCACTGGGGGGGGGGGTGCTACTGCTCGAACAGCCATGTCTTGAGATGTCTCCTGAAGGTAGGGAGGTCCTTGGTCTGACGCAAGTGGGTGAGAAGAGTGTTCCACATCTTGGCAGCGAGGTGCAAGAACGATGTGCTGCCGGTTGTTGTTCTGCAGATGCGTGGGACACTGGCGAGGGCAAGGTCGGCGGAGCAAAGCTGTCGGGTCGGGGTGAAGAAGGAGAGCCATCTGTTGAGGTATTCTGGTCCGGTGTTGTTCAATGCCTTGTGAGTGTGGGTGAGGAGTTTGAAGGTTATTCTCTTATTGACGGGGAGCCAATGTAGGTCTCTCAGGTGGGCTGTGATGTGGCAGTGGCAAGTGATGACCAGGATAAGGCATGCAGAGACGTTCTGGATGTGTTGCAGTCTTTTCTGGAGTTTGGCCGTGGTTTCTGCGTAGAGGGCATTGCCGTAGTCCAGTTAGCTGCTTACGAGGGCTTGGGTGACTGTTCTTCTGGTTTCAGTGGGGATCCATTTGTAGATCTTCCGAAGCATAAGGAGGGTGTTGAAGCAGGAGGAGGAGATGGCGCTGACTTGCTGGGTCATAGATAGTGAGGAGTCCAGGATGAATCCCAGGTTACATGCGTGTTCGGTGCGGTTCCCAGTGTGGCAGGCCACCAGGAGTTTTCCCATGCGGAGTGGGTTGAGCCAAAGATGAGGACCTCAGTCTTGTCGGAATTCAGTTTCAGGCAGCTGTTCTTCATCCATTAGGCGATGGCCTTCATTCCTTCATGGAGGTTGATCTTGGCTGTGTCCTTGGTGAGGGAGAGGATCAGCTGGGTGTCATCGGCATATGAGATAATGTTGAGGTTGTGAGATCGGGCAATGTTAGCGAGCGGAGCCACGTAGACATTGAAGAAGGTCGGGCTGAGGGATGAACCCTGGGGTATGTCGCAGATGATTTTGGTGGCTTCAGAGCGGAATGGAGGGAGGCAGGCTCTCTGAGTTCTGCCAGTGAGAAAAGAGGTGATCCAGTTAAGGGCTTTGTTGCAGATTCCTGCATCGCTGAGGCATGTGCGCAGGGTGTGGTGGCAGACGGTGTTGACATGGCTGAGAGGTACAGGAGGATGAGGGCCATGGTTTCGCTCTTTTCCAGAATGGTTCTGATGTCGTTGGTGGTGGCGATGAGGGCAGTTTCGGTGCTGTGGTTGCTGCGGAATCCAGATTGGGATGGGTCCAGAGTGTTGTTCTCTTCGAGGAAATTGGTCGGTTGTTTGTTGACAATTTTGTCTATGACTTTTGCCGGGAAGGAGAGCAGGGAGATGGGCTGGAAGTTCTTGAGGTCCTTTGGATCCGCCTTGGGTTTCTTGAGGAGGGCATTGATCTTGGAGTGTTTCTCTAGGAAGGTGGCGGACTTGAAGGAACTGTTGTTGATCTTCTGGAGTTTGAGTGCAATGACGGAGCTTGCTTTGTTGAAGATGTGGTAAGGGCAGGGGTCGGATGGTGAGTCGGAGTGGATGGTGTTCATGATTTCAATGGTGTCGTTGTCGTTGACGTCGGACCAAGAGAGCAGGAGGCCGGTGGGTGGTGAGTCTGTGGTGTTGGTGGTTGACAGTGGGATTTGAGTACTGAAGCTTTGAAAATGCTCCCACGAAAATGGAGCACCACTGATGCGGGCATGGAAACAGATCAAAATATTGCTGCCGTCTCAAGGGAGCAGGTTCAGTAGTTTCTCCCTCTCAGCAGGAGCAATGCCGGATCCTGCTGCATGCAGGGATCCAGCTGGGGATGTGTGGCCTGAAGCTCCCTCCATGGCCCCCAGCAAGTGTGTGGTGGGTTCCCTAGGAAGGCACTAGGGAATCCACCTTCAATTGTGCATGATCTGGTGGTAAGGGGTCCCTGGGGCAGCTAAAGGCTAGGGGTGGGGTGTAAGAAGGTTTCCCTCCCCCTTATTTTTACTAGTGGGCCTGGAGGGATGCAGACCCAAGGGCCTAACAAGGCTCATGTAGGGGGGTCATGCATCCTTCCCCAGCTTTAGTTTAAAAAAAGGCCCTGGTGGGTGGGATCCCCAGTATTTCCTTTTCTCTTTAAAAAATAAAAGATCCTGTGGGGTGAGGAACAGCACCACTTGGACCACCCTTCCCTTTGAAAAAACGGACGTTGGTGATGGGGTCCCCAGGGCCTAATGAGGCTCGGAGAGGGGTCCAGTTGGCCACCCTCCCCTTTAAAAACATGAGGCCCTGGGGGCCTTAGGACCTAATGGGCTTAATCACACTCAGGAAGTATGGCCACTAGGCTTCCCTCCCATTTAAAAAAAACATAACGCCCTGTGGCCAACCTCCTGCCACACATGCCCTTCAGCTGTACGCAACAGGGGATGGATTTAAGTAGGGTAATAAAATATTACTTTGCATTAAAAAAGCCATAGAAATTCACTGACAAAACAAAGGTTAAAGCAACGTTATATTTAGGTGCGATAAAAATATCTGTTATTTTGAAAAAAAACATAGAAATTCACTGAAAAAAACACAGATTAAAGTAATGTTATAGTTAGGTGAATATATGAGTGACAACATTAATATTTTGAACTAAAAAAAACAGAAATTCACCAGTTATAATTGCAAAGCTAACGATAACTTGCACCCCCACAATACACTGCTTAACCTCACATATTACATCACTCATGACCTGTTCTGTGACATCATTTATGGCATCACAGACGGCATCTCAAATTACATCATTGATCTATTTCTCTGTTAAATAACTAGAGCAATTATTTATGTAATTGATTTAATACTTAATTACAAAGTTATCTTATTAAAAAATATTTTTTATAATCAATTAAGATACCCTACAATCCCAACAACCTGCTAAAAATGACCCCCCCAAAAAAAAAAAACTTAAAATCTATTAACACATCAAAAACATATACTAAAAGTAATTCAGCACACTTAACATTAAAGTAACAACTTATAACATAGAAATGAATAAAATGAAATAATAAAAAACACAGTATCATGTAAAAGTATATTTCAAAGCATAATAGTCTTACCTTTTCTATTTTGTTCCATGATATTTGTGACACAATATCTGTGTCCCATGATATTTTTGAAATTATATTTTTGGAGGATACCCTTTTGGGCATCCTGCAGACACCTCGAACACACTGCACCTTGCTCCTCCTGGACAGATACTACTTCTGCATGGTTGTTAGGCTCCTTCCCTCTCTCAGCACTCATGCATGCTTTTCCAACTGGAGAGCCAGACTCACTCTGACGTCCCCTCACTCTTGAAATGTGGCTGTGCAGCACACAACAGCGCTTTTTGCAGACAATCCTCTGAGAACTCAGCAGGGCACTGCATTCTTTGACTATGAAGAACTTGGGAGCACATGTACGTACCATTTTTCCTTTCGCAAATGGCCCTTTTCGCAGAATCGGACCGTTTGAGACAGGAAAAAATCATTTTAGTATGTACAGACCCTATTTTGAGATTCGGTAATCTATTTACCGAATTGCAAAATAGGTTTGCGAGTCGCAATTAGGAAGGGGCATTCCCTTCCTAATTGCAAGTCACAGCACGATGTAGCATTGTTTTGTGACCGTGATTACAGTCACAAAACAATCGCAGTTAAAAGCAGTCACAGACATGGTGGTCTGCTGTCTCCAGTAGGCCACCATCCCTGTGAGGGCAGCCATTCCCAATGGGGTCGCAAATTGCGACCTACCTCATTAATATTCATGAGGTAGGTAATTTGCTACCCAATTGCGAATCGCAAACAGTGTAAAGTACACTTTTGTACATAAGGCTTTGTGGCTCGCAATTTGCGACTCGCAAACGAGTCACAAATTGCGAGTCGCAAAACTCAGGGTCGTACATCCGGCCCTTGGTACTTAAACAACAAGTGCAGTAGGGAGGCCCCACTTTTAAACACCAAACTCAGGCAGGAAATGTGTATCCAGTTTCCTCAGCTGTAGAACTGGTTTGTGGTAGATCGCCTTTCATTTGTCTTTTTCTGGCAGTTTTCCAGACACAACATTTGTGTAGAGTGATGGTTGTTACAGCTGGGTGCTCTGTGGTCTGAAGCACCCACAATAGAATCACAAAGAGGTGTGAGGTTTCTGCATGTTACTGTCATCGTCCAACTGAAAGAATGATCAGGGAAAGGCAAAGGGGCCGGCCTGCTCTAATGGTTTTCTCACCTCTACACAACAGAGGGACTGATTCAGATCTCAGCGGACGAGTTACTCTGTCACAAATGTGACTCTTATTATGTCCGCCGTATTACGATTTCCATTGGATATAATTGAATCATAATAAGGTGAATGGGATATCTGTTACAGTTGTGACAGAGTAACCCCATCTGCCAAGATTTAATCAGGTCCTAAGTCTTTAGTCCCATCCACCTCTTCTGTCATCTACCAAATATTGTCTAGATCTCCTCTCTCCAGTTTCAGGAATGTCAGCAATACACATCCACTCTCTGGGAAAATAACCTTATTTCCATCTTGTTAATGGTCAGGCTTGGGGTATCCAAAATAAATCGACAGGCTTCCATAGCCATACACACTCACACCCCACACCCTGTACTAGGGATGCCTGTGTTAGGAACTATAAAAGTGTGTAGAAGTACAGAACACTGCCAACAGTGTTATACATGTTAAAACCACCCCAAACCAGTAATCCTCTATCAGTCAATGAAGGAACACTTGGTATGTCTTTCCAGGTTACAGGATATATTCAGGACCTACTCATGCCAAGGGACTGGCCCAGGTTTCTGTGCACATGCTAGATAAGTGAGGTCCCAGGGCCAAAAATTCAAAACCAGGAATCAGCCACACACAGCCAGGCAATCAGGGGAAAATACTGCATGGGACATTCCCATCACAGTAAGTACATTCTGCAAAAAGTAAACATGGATCTGAAAGTCTACTTCATTTTCTTTTTGTATCACAGCTTTGTGACAATGAGTTGCAAGGACAGTACAGCGGTACCAAAATATTAACCCCCTAGTGGCATCTACTACTTCTGGTGATCCTTAAATGATGTCCACATGCATAATGTTTCTTTAGTGGTTTTGTAAAATTTTGCTTCACATAAGGACACAAGTTAAAATGTCAGTGCCTACGTCTTTAGAACACAGTATGCACTGGACGTACTTAAAATGGGGTAGGTTCGGAGGTGATTCTACAATGTGGTTCATGAAAATATTCTAGATGAATTATTGTACATTGGTCATTTAGAATGGAATTCTCACACTAACTGATGCCCATAACAGAGCATAAAAAATAGAGACAATACACTTATTTTAGTTACTTAGTAAGTTAGAGAAAGGTTAAATAAGCTTCCCTATTGAGGGAGTGGAATCTTCTGGGTGTACTTTCTACATTTCATCTTCTCCAGTAAGATAATTTAAATCTTTAACAGTTTATTTTGACTACTGCTTATAAATAAGCACAACATCAACCCATTTTCCATCTTCAGTATTCTCATTTGAAGTTTTCAGTCCTTTCTTTCATAAAGTCAATCAATTCCTGTCCCCAGGAACCTGCCAATCATTTCTGGAAACACCATGAAATGTTCCCCCTTTTAATTGATTAACTATTGGGCTCCAGTGAACTTAAATGCTGCCACCATCACTCATCTTCTCCTTCTGAGTCAAACGTTAGGGACAGAAGATGCAATCACACACCACTCACCACCACCTCGAGCAGGACCATCACTCAAAGATCCAGCCAAAGGGCAGAACTGAAACAGATTGTTTCCAAGAAGATGAGGATGTCCTCTGATTCACTGACAATTAATGAACCTTCGTGCTCATCCTTGAACCTTTAACACTTTCACTCATCAGGCCCATCTGGACACCCTCTCGTTCTACATATGTATCTCTGAAATGACCTTCAAATCCCCCATCTCATTTCTGTGGGACAGAATATGATAGAAACCCCAATCACCATCTCTCTCCACACTTTGTCACCCATGATAGTCTGAGGGCTACATCATTTCCCTAACAGGAATTACCTTCTAAAATAAACCTTGGGGCTTCTGAGTGTTATTTGCAATATGAGTAGTGTTAGATCGGAAAAGTCCTCTGCATGCTAAAAGATATGTATCCCTGCCCTGAGTGCCCAGCTATACTGTTCTCTTGATCCCCAATGCTGATTTTTTGTTCATACGCAAGCATGGATCATGCCTTTACAACATTACATAGGCTTGTCTGAAGAACGGTGGTCTTGTTGGACCTGGAGGAGTGCCCAAATTGCTACCCTCATAGTGGTGGAAGGCAATCGCCTTCATCAAGAATCAAGCAGCACAAGTGTGGTGGTGACAGCATACTGTGTAGTAATCAATAGTAGAGAACAGCTCCTTTTTACCATGTGCCAGTGGAGAGAGTATACAGGTGTGCCCAGATTATTAAAAGTTCTGCAGATGTCTACTTAACTCCCCCATGAAGATGTGGAGTGCTGCACAGCACAGGAGTAGTGCCTCCGTGCTGGATGTGTGTGTGCCTGGGAAGGGTACAACACAGAGGAAGAGCGGTACTGTGCAGTACATCTGTGGTTAGTGCATGTACTAAGTGTATGTATGCCTGCGAGGGATAGATTACATGAGACATAGTGCTATGCAGTGCATGCACAATGGAAGCATGTGCTTGGTGTATGTGTACTTGTAAGATGTACAAAACATGAAGGGTGCAGTGTGTGTGTGTTTGAAAATACCACATCCTGGTACACTATAGAAAAGCTACAGTATTGAGCAGTGCTTGCATACTGAATGTGTGTGCTGAATGCACATGTCTCTGTAGTGACATGGAGGTGACAGTACTGGAGAGGAATAGTGGTGTCAATGTACACTGAGAGCAAGTGTGTCTGCAATGGTATATTACATGGAAGACTCTGTGTTCCATTTTGGGAAGTTCAGGCCTGCCTGGTGAAGACATGAGTAGTAGAGAAATCCTGCCACACAGATCTGTGTATTGCTGCGTTCCTGTGAGCTGGGCAAGACACACATTGGAGAAAGGGAGGAGGAGACTCCCCCTTTACACATCAAAAGGCTGCTTTTTTAAATTATTTTTTTGATTAAACAAATTTAGAATACATACAGTTCAACAGGGCATAGCAGTGAGCAGTATAGTACAGTCACAAGTATTTGATATCAAGGAATATGTATAATCATAATAGGATACATGCAAGTGATATTTAAGAGAATAATAATTCAGCTTCAGGGGGGTATATATCGTCACACAGTAATAGGAGAAAGCAAGTCCTCATTGGGACCTAAATATACATAATCAGAACAGTAAGAGAAAGGTGTGCCATCAACGGAAAAAACAATCACCCTCATTACTGATGACCTGGGGCCCATGAGCCCGCAAGGGACACTCACTGCCTCACCATCACCCATCCATCACTGGGTACGCTCTCACCCTCCGTCATCCATACATCTATAAGAATTTTTACGTGGAATGTTAGGTATCTTAATGATACTGGAAAGATCAGAAAAATTGTTGCATATTGTAAGAAAGTGCCCTTGTTGGCATGGTTACCCCCCACTTTTTACCTGACATTGATGCCAACTTGACTGAGTGTGTGCTGGGAGCCTGCTAACCAGGCCTCAGCACCAGTGTTCTTTCCCAAAAACTGTACCCTTGTTCCCACAATTGGCACACCCCTGAAACACAGTTAAGTCCCTTGTAACAGGTACCCATGGTACCAAGGGCCCTGTGGCCAGGGAAGGTCCCCAAGGGCTGCAGCATGTATTATGCCACCCTGGGGGACCCCTCACCAAGCACATGCACACTGCCATTACAGCCTGTGTGTGCTGGTGGGGAGAAAAAGTCAAAGTCGGCATGGCACCCATCTCAGGGTGCCATGCCTACAAACCACTGCCTTTTGGCATAGGGTAGTCACCCCTCTAGCAGGCCTTGCAGCCCTAAGGCTGGGTCACTATACCACAGGTGAGGGCATAACTACATGAGCAATATGCCCCTACAGTGTCTAAGTCCATTCTTAGACATTGTAAGTGCAGTGTGGCCATATTGAGTATGTGGGCTGGGAGTTTGTCATTGCGAACTCCACAGTTCCATATTGGCTTCACTGTATACTGGGAAGTCTGGTATCAAACTTCACAGCACAATAAACCCACACTGATGTCAGTGTTGGATTTAATGAGAAATGCCCCCAGAAGGCATCTTAGAGATGCCCCCTGTATGTTGGCCAAACTGCTAGTGCAGAACTGACCAGTCTGTGCCAGCCTGCCACTTCCAGGTGAGTTTCTGACCACATGGGGTGAGAGCCTTTATGCTCTCTTTGTCCAGAAACAAAACATGCACTGGGTGGAGGTGCTTCACACCTCCCTCCTGCAGGAACTGCAACACCTGGCAGTGAGTCCCAAAGGCTCAGGCCTCTTGCTAGTGGAGATGCCTGCCCCCCACACAAAGCCCCAATTTTGGTGACAAGTCTGGCAGGAAAATTAGGGAAAACAAGGAGGAGTGATCACCTTAGCTGGGACCATCCCTAACCTGTCCTGAACTGAGGTGACCCCCTCCTTGAAAAATCCTCCATCTTAGTTGGGACCAATAGAGTTAGGTCTGTGTCCCCCTCCCCAAGGGGACTGGACACAGGAAGGGTGCAGCCACCCTCAGGGACAGTAGCTATTGGCTACTGCCCTCTGACTCATGTAAAACCCCTAAATCCAGGATGTAAGGGCTCCCCTGAACCTAGCTCATCAGATTCCTGGTGACCTCACAAGATGAAAGAAGGACTGCTAAGTTGACATCCAGCAGGGAAGACTGAAGATTCAAACTGACTTGGCTCCAGCCTACCGGACTGTCTCCAGCTTCCAAAGCCCTGCATCCTGCTGGACCAGCAACCTCTAAAAAGCCCCCAGAGGACTGCCTGCATCACAGAGGACCAAGAAACTCCATCTAAGGACTCCAGAACCGCCCCGGATCCACAAGTCCTGCCCACTCTGCACCCACCACCCATGGTCTGTGTCCAGGTGGCCCAACTGACCAGAGCTGGTCTCCAGGCGATTCTGAGCAAGTGCCCACCCTGTGTCAACCTCTCCTGTCAAACATGACGACACCTGCAGCCTGAATCAGGAGAACCCCCCTGACCTCAACAGAACTGGATGAAGATTTTCCGATGCCAAAAGGTACCCTTGCACCCTCAGCCCCCTGGTTTTAGGGAATCCGACCTTTAGTGGAGCAGCATCCATCAGGCAGCCCTTCTCCTTGTCCAGCCTTTGATTTCCTGGAGTTCACCTGCAGCATTTTTGTTACTCCCAGGGTCCCCCATAGGAAAGCCTTGGGAGCTCCATGCTGTGATTACAGCCTGCACCCCGCTGCCACTGTGCCACCCCTGTGCCGCTGAGGGGGGGGGTGCGGTGTTTGGTGCTGACCTGTGGCCCCCTGGGTGCTCCTCTAAACTCCCCAGGTCTGCCCTCTGAAGACAGGTGTACTTACCTGCAGTTGGGACCTGGAAGATTGAATTTCCCCCCAGCCTGTGAGGGGAAGAGGGATTTGCATCATCTTTGTGGAGCAGGAGCAGCTCCGATCACTGGGACAAGGCAGTAGCATGGCTCGAGGGAGATAACCTGCACCTGTTGGGTGCTGTGAGTATACAGTAGGCAGCTCGACTTCACTGAACAGGACCAGGACTTGTGAGCATCTGCAGAGAGGGCACGCACTGCACTACTGAATGCTTCCATACCATCAAAGCAGGTAAGATTAAATTGGGCCTGTTGGGCCCCAGAAGACTCATTGCTAATGGTGCTGCAGCATCATGGACACTTTTAACTAATTCCTAAAGAGTCAAAGGGGACTCTTGAGTATGTCATATTAGTGAGCTTTTCCTGGATCTGGCACCAGTGAATGGGGAATAACCCCAACCACATTATAAGGAAGAGGGTGGGAAATGGATTTGTCTGACAACTACTATAGCCCTAAACTCGAGGGGATTGTGTTATTGTTCGTGTATGCTGTAATTTCCTTGAATGTGTAGTGTTAGAAATAAAATACTTTTCTTGTAAAAGTAAGCATTGGACTGGACATTGATTTATTCTTTGTGCAGTCTTCACTTTGAGTTATGAGTTGTGTTCACTTCTCTGTATCTACACTTCTCTCCAAGGGAGCCTTTGACTGCTTGTCCACAGCTATAAGTGAGAGTACAGAAGGGGTACTTGGCCCAGTTGCTCAGGATCTCAGTAGGTCGGGCCCTGAGATATTAGGAGTAAAATACTGCAACCACTAGAGTTAGACCCAGTATCCCCTGCATACCGCGTGGTCCTCTGAAAGGGGTTCTGACAAGCAGCCATCAACATACTACCAACAAACAGCCCATCCTTAAAGAGTTTAGGAAGAGTATTTCATGGTATTTCAGAAGGTGCTATGAATGAGTTAATCTACTAAAGTAATTAAAGGCATCCATATTGGTATCTATTAGCTATTTTGGGCACATTTTGTCATTTATCCTTTCTCTATATTTAGATTGTGTGCCTTCATTTTTCAAAGAAAGCTACACAACACCCATGCCTTGGAGACAAGTTGCTGGTAGAAATCCAAGGCATTGTCTCATTCCTTTGCTTCATCCAGGCATACGATGCAGTTAATGTATTATTTAGCAATCCAGACTAAAACACCTTGCTCATTGCTACGCAGGTGTGTTGTATGCCATGTTCTGGCTTTTGGAGAACAAGGGATTGTTTGAGGAGAGCTGTTGCCTAGAAATCAGAAAGGTGCTCTGTGCTTTTTTTATTCGTTTGCTTACATGCATGATCTACTCAAGTTTCTTAGTTGAGCATGAACTGACAAAGCAAACACACCAGGGTTTTTAATAGTGCATGCACAGACCAACAAGACCACCACTAGATATATGGCACATATAGTCAGCATATATTCACACATAATACAGTAAGCAGATACAGACATGTGTGCACACAGTGATGTTAATATATTGCCAGGTGCATCAGCAAATATTCATTACCAGACAAAACCATTTAGCAGTTCAATTGCAATATGTGGCCTATAGATCGTTTCACAACAGCGATAGATCGTAGCGTACCAATGAACTTAGACGTGCAGCGGCCTTGGTGGCCATGCTCTTTGTAGCCGTTGATACTGTTATTATTATATATATTATTATTATACTTTATTTCTATGTTGAGTTTCATGATGATCATAGCTATACTGGTTTCAATGTTCAATGTTTCAACAGCAACTCTTATCCGAAGCCTATTTTGGGGCGTAACCTCAATATATTGCATGCATTATATCACAACAGTAATATTTCATCCCCTGCACCAATGTAACCAGTAAATCACAAGGTATGTGTAAGTTGTTAGATGTGGTGGTAGGTAAGGAAGCACCTGTATCTGAAGGCTATTTTGGTGTATAACCCCAATATATTGCATGCATTATATGACATGGAGAGAATGTTGCATTCACTGCATCGACCAAACCACTACATTTCATGATAAGTGCAAGTAAGTAGATGTGGAGGTAGGTAAAAAATCATACAATTACCAGGATGATGCATGATAGGCGATGTAATGTCATACTGTCCTATTTTATTGTATTTACACACATTTCTTCTGATTGTTCCTTGCATTATATGGAGGAATGAAAACATTTTCCGACCAGCATTTGGAGACCAGGTGGAGGTCATAGAAGCTCATTTTCACTATAGAAACCATTTTGAGCCAGTAATTGATGAGTTATGGCTAGATCACTGGCTTCGGAACATATGTCTACTAGCACAAGAAACACATATTTTCTCCTATACTTTCATTATTAGTAACATCATCTGAGCAGGAACTGAAGGCATTCCAGTGTGATGCTGCCATTTTCTGCTTGAGAACCTTATTTGCAAAAGGACATGTGCTGGAACATGCAGTGAGCCATCCCATCTCTAATGAAGCTTTTTAGTGTGCTTCACTTTTGTACTAATGACTCCTTTCAGTAATGCTCATAGTTGTTTGAGTGTGACAATCAGCCTTTAATGTGATTTTTGATCAGGTTCGGGTGCGAGGCTTGTGTAGCATGATGTTGCTAAATTCCAGAGTGTAATGAGTGTTTTGCACCGGACCAATATCCACTGCGTTCATTCCAGCACATTTTTCATAACTAGAAAATTATTGATCTCTCAGTGCTCAAATGTTGTACAGATTTTACTACAAAGCATTGCTAGCATATATTCTTGCCCATATTGACACTTGGCATCCAGGACTGACATCCGGTTCCAGTCCTGCGTGCCAGCAGGAGTCACAAGTCCTTGGCTCTTCTTTCCCCAGGAGGCGGTGAAGAGGTGTGCATTTTAACCTATGGACCAGCCAGTGAACGGGAAATCCCTTACACCTAAATCTGGTAATTTCCATAGAAATCCCTCCTCTTTCAGCACTTCCTTCCTCAGTGTAATCAAACTATCCAGGAGCTTCCCATCCAAGAAAGCCCTAGCTTTCCTCATACCCCCTCCCAGCGCTGGAGCTAGTTTTCCCTCCTGATTGAAGGAAAGACAGAAAGCCTGTGGTGGTTGTGGGCATGAATTGATTCAGTGCCTGAGACCTCTATTTGGGATCACCATTTGGAATCTCAGTATTTCTTCTGAGCTGAAATACATTTAAGATGTTTATAGTTACTGTGAATCACACCTGTGCATACAATACTTTTGCAAAAAAATAGTTTTACTATTTGGAAATGGCTTTTTGTCATTAATCAGCATTCAATGTGATGCATTATTTATTGTCACATAAAAAGGCATTCATTAGTAATTGCATATCTCTCCTATACCCAGGAACCCATATCAACTATTCTTGCCTTCAGCTTTTCATACAAAATAATTCTGTGTCAACAAGACTCCAGTGAAGTTTAAACAATGATTAGTTTGTGACCTACACATGTAGCATCTAGTGGAGAGAACACATGCAACAGAGTGTGTAATCCTAATTGGTGATAATTTATTAAATTAACAAGTACAAGTTCATGATTCTAATGGATAACAATGTGTGAAAATAAACAACTGTTAAGAGTTTGTAACCGAATGGATGACTCCTTGTAATTACAAACAATTACACATCATCTAGAGACTTGTGGGTGTGTGGAGAGATATTTCCCTGGTTCCAAGAAGCTTTTTGTCATCTTCACAGAAGAACAGTTGTTGAGGATTCCAACAACAAGTCTAGGCTGCAGCAAGTATGCATCTAGATTGACTAACAAGGACACAATGAATCAGGAGCGATCTCTACTTTAGGCATTCAAGGTGGCCACCACATTAACAAATCTTTTGAAGTCAACCTCACTTTACACAGTAAAAAAACACTTGCTTCCTAATAATTGTTCTTGTTTTTGTAATTAATTAGGAGCAGTAAGTGGTCTGCATTGGGAGTCAGGTAAGGAATTAGCACTGTGTGCAAACAGTAGTCTAAAGATCACGTGGCCTACTGCATGAAAAGTCTAATACATTTAGCTTCCTAAATTAATGTCCACATTTTTATTTAGCTATGCCTTGCAGTTTTATCACAATTCATAACGCGTTACTGGTGTTTTGTGTGTTACCTCATGATTTAATTTTGTACATCTCTTTCCACCTGTTTGAACAACAATAGTTTTTATTAACTATTATAGGGGGGTGATAATTAATTAATTTCAAGTACTACAAATAGTAATTATGCATGCAAAATACCAATGATGCATATTTTCAGAGTAGGCGATTTTGCAATTTTGTTATCCTCCTCCTGTAATAGTTTAGGGTTACCTACATCCATCTGCCACCGTAAGTGAGAACTGTTGATGTTGGAAATATATTACAGTACAATAGATCTCACAACTAAGTGGAAGATGATTGTGGGATTAATTAATGCATGTGTGGGGGAAATTAGGAAAACGTTGAGAGAGAGATAGACATTCATCTCAGTCACTTGATAGGCACAGCACATCTGTCATTGAAAGAAGATGGCAGTTGGGGCTATGGGTCAGGTGGCACGGTGGTAACAAATTCAAACGGTAGTTAGCAGCTCACAGACTTCCAGACTCCCACGTTAGTTACTTAGGATGTAATACAAAATAAGAAAAACACACACAGTTCAAAAATATTTCTAATTAGTAAAATTGACATTGCATAAAAATGCTCCACTGCAGTTTGTCATTGCCTATCTTTGGAACAAGGTTTAACTATAGAGCATGGGCGCCAAAGAGTTTCCTTGGAGAACATAAGTCCTATTGGGTGAGAAAAGGACAATATTTTAGAGTAATCAAAACGTTTAGTTTAAGATAGTGACTGGCTTGAGGAAGATCTGGTACAAGATTACATATTTCAAAAGCTAATGATAAATATCTTTTAGTAACTGCACAAAGATTTCAACCTGCAAAAAACAATTTCTTCAAATAATTACTGTTTACACACTCCTTTTAAAAATGTTAAATTTCCAAGTATGACATCAAACTTTCCTAAAGCTTGTATTTGGAGCAAGTCTACCAGCTATGTCAGATGTTTATGCTGATTCAACAGAAATCAACCTTGACGATAGGAAACATTGGGATAAGACATTGGTCCTTATTATGACATTGGCAGTAAATCCCTCTAACCGCCGCGGGAGAACCGCCAACATACCGTCGCGGAGGTAAACATCTGTCCGCCACATTAGGACACACACACACCAAACTGACAGAATACTGCCACACACACAAATCCGCATGGCCAAAGGTTAGTGTTAAACTGTTTGTATGAACACCCATACCATTACGCTAATAAAACTGCGCCCGCCACATTATGATGGACGAATCACCACAGCAGACATTCAACGGTTGTAATCGGCGCGGTCATAATGGCCACCCAAATTCAAAACAACACAACATTGGACAATGCCAAAAACACACACCTGACATTAATATACACACCACACCCACCCACCAACAGCACTGTAAAACACCCACCCACATTACCCACAACCCTTTGCCAACACGAAAAGACTGCAATTGCTGGCCACGTAAATCACAGAGACAACTACATGCACTCACGACAACCACCCATTCATTGGTCAAGCACCCACTCCCCATACCCCACCACATTACTCAACACCCTCTGCACAACACACACCACACAACACCCATGTCCCCACAAAGGCACCCCCGTTTTACTGAGGAGGAGTTGCGGGTCATGACTGAGGAAATAGTCAGGGTACAGCCACAGCTGTTTGGAGCATAGATCCAGCAGATCTCCATTTCCAGGAAGATAGAGTTATGGTGGAGAATTGTGGACTGAGTAAACACTGTGGGACAGCATCTACAAACGAGGGACAACATCAGGAAGAGGTGGAACGACCTAAGGGGGAAGGTACGTTCCATAGCAGCGAGGCACCAACTCGCTATCCAGAGGACTGGCGGTAGACCCCCTCTTCCCCCACAGCTGAAAGCATGGGAGGAGCAAGTCTTGGCAATCCTGCATCCTGAGGGACTCACTAGAGTTGCCGGAGGACTGGACACTGATGAGTCAATATTTACCACCTATACCCCCTCATACCTACATGCCACCACCACTCCTCACCCTGACACCCATCACTCCACTCCATCACACACAGTGCACCACCACAATGAACTGACCTAAATGCCAAGCCCTGCATGCCATACCAACTGCCCGCACATCCCTCCCAGCGCTGCATGTACACCCACCACCAATGCATGCACAGCATGGAGAACTAACAATCCCACAATACATCACCATACACAAACAAAGGTGGCAGGGCAACAACAATAGTATAAGGGAAGCTAGGGATGCAGAATTCCCCACAGACATGTAGCATAATACACCACTTGCATCCCTGCAGGTTCCCCAGCCAATCTCAGCAGCGAGGAGGTGCCATGGCTACCCAGTCCCCCACCAGACGATGCCCCCAGTTGTGACAGCAACTCTGGCCTTCTGGATCTAGATGAACACCCTAGCCCATCAGGGACCACTGGTCGTCGGATACCCAAGCCCACACCCAGTCCACCACAGAGCCTCCCCCCTCAGTATCCAACACCACAGCAGCCACCCAATGTCCCCAGACCCTTGTCCCCAGGACACGTCAGTCAGCAGTGTGCCCACCTGTACAGGGACCCAGTCCACACCTCACAGGCAAGACAATCAGGGTCCTGGGGGTCAGTGGCAGTAGGCACACCATTCAGGAGACACAGACACAGGGGACCAGGGACACTTAGAGGACAGCTGTGCATCAGGGGGATGACAGGCCCAGGGAACAGACTGTCCAGAAGGCACTCACTAATGTCCTGGGGGCTTACCCATAATCCCAGGACAAGATGGGTCAGGTGATAGACATCATGTAGGAGAACCAGCGGCTGCAGGAGGATCACCACCAGGAGATGATGAAAGAATTGCAGGCCCTCAACACTACCATGGTCTCCATAGTAGGGGTGCTGTGTGATATGGCCAAGACCATGAGGGAGTACACATAACACCGGCGGGCCCCTTCCACTAGCCAGTCAACAGACCAGTCGTCCACATCTGCTGCAGCTAGTGGACAGGAGGCCCTGCCACACGACCCACCGGCCACCAGCACCCCCCCTGCAGAAGGTGAACCACCCCACAAACGGTCCTTGCGACCCAGACAGACACCAGAGACACTTGCCAAGACCAAGACCACCACCAGGAAATGAGCCCCTCCTGAATGTCCCCCTTGTGCTCCACTGTGTCACCTTATCCACTTTGAACTGCCATTGCTCCCCTTCCTATGACCCCTAGGACACTGGATCTGTGCTACAAACAGAATGGACCAGTACCCTTGAATATTTCCAACCATCACCCCATTCCATTGCACTATTCCTTCATAATTTTCACTTCAATAAACACCCTTGAACACAACTGGGGTAATAGTGGTTTATCTGACAGAAATGCCCAATGTCTTGAATGTACCATCCTGAGCAATTGTCCAGAATTTTGTGAGTCCATCCAACAAATGTCCAGCAGCAGGTTGTAGTCATCACATCAGTACACAGTTGTAACCACACGAACACCTGCAAGATGGGAAGGCACAGGTGACAGTCAGTTGGGATGCCAAGGAAGTGACTGCTATCATGCTACAGCGACACAGAAAAATAATTTATGCAAGTTCTACTGCCTTACCTGTGTGTCATTGGCGTACTGCCATATAACGTATGTCCTGTTGTCCACATCCTCACTGTCTTCAGGGTCAGCTGCTGCCACTGGAGCATTTTCACCCTCCTCCTCCTGCAGATAGGGCACATGTTGTCTGATGGCCAGATTGTGCAACATGCAGCAACTTGCAGCATACAACAACTATTTGGCAGACCTTTTCAGGGGAGTAGCAGAGGGATCCTCCTGTCAGATGGAGGCACTTGAACCTGGCCTTCGGGAGACCGAAGGTCCTTTCAATAATCCTCCTGGCACGCCAATGAGCATCATTACACCTATTCTCAGCCCCTGTCCTCGGATTCCTTACAGGGGTCAAGAGCCAGGACAGGTTTGGGTAGCCAGAGAAGTGAGGGACAAACATTAGCCTTGCACAATGGCATGGGGGATGACTCCTGAAGGCATACACTCTGTGCCTCTAGTTGCACCATCACTTTTGGGATGCTGCTATTCCTCAGGGCGAAGGCGTCATGCACTGACCCAGGATACTTGGCAGTGATGTGGGAGATGTACTGGTCAGCAAGGCACACCATCTGAACATTAAGTGAGTGTAAACTCTTCCTATTCCTGAACACCTGTTCATTGGCCATGGGGGGACACATCCTATACGTGTTCCGTCAATGGCCCCAATAACATTTGGAATATGTCCCATTGCATAGAATCCAGCCTTCACAGTGGTCAAATCTTCTAGTTGGGGGAAAGTGATATAGCTGCACATGTGTTTGAGCAAGGCAGGCAAAACCCTTGCCAGCACTATTGAGAACATTGGCTGTGACAGTCCTGCAGCCAAGCCCACTGTCTCTTGGAAAGAGCCTGTTGCCAGGAAATCGAGCACTGACAGGACCTGGACAAGAGGGGGGATCCCATTGGGATGACGGATAGCACCTATCAGATCATGCTCCAATTGAGCACACAGCTCTGTGATTGTGGCCCTCTCAAGTATACAGGTGAGTATCATGTGCCTGTCCTCCAGTGTATTCAAGTCCACAAGGGGTCTGTACACGGGGGCTTGCCTCCTCCTCCTCCTTTTCCTCCGCAGTGGTACATACCTAAGGGACAGAAGAGTGAGAAGGGAGTGACAACATGAAAAATGGATCCACCACTTCAGTGTACATAGAACATGTATGTAACTGGACACTGTAAATGGCTATGTATGTACAATTGACACCAATTATGCAGTTTTCATTCTAAATTGTGTACCAGGGCTATAACATGGCAACCACCTGTCCTGTATGTGGGGACAGGTTTAAGGGATCTCACTTCGCAGGCGTTGGGCGTCATGGTGGAAGGCGGTCTGCACCGCTGTGCAATTCCTCATTGGCTAACATAGGGCTCTGTGGAGTACAGTATCCAATGAGGATCACCACTGGCAGTGACAGTGTACACCGCCGTGGACGTGACCGCCATTTTCTGACTATAACCTTACTTGATTCCTGACTTTCCACAGGACAACACCTCCACCGCGTGTGCTGCTGTGACCTGTGTCTGGAACCTGCCATGGCCCTTGTGATAGGGGAAAGGGCCCCTGCCTTCTCTTCGGAGGAGTTAGAGCGACTGGTGGATGGAGTCCTACCCCTGTATGGACAGCTGTATGGACCTCCGGACCAACAGGTGAGTACACCATGGGGACGTTGCATGCATCAAGGCTGAATGGAGATGTGTGTGTGTGCTGGCAGTGTGTCATTTGGGTGGGGGTATGGCTGGTGGTAGTGTACATTCAGGGCTCCGGTGATATGTGTGCCATTTGAGGGATAAATGATGTCTGAAGGCCATATGTGTGACAGGCTTGATATTCGGATTCATGGTGTCCCTCTGTTTGTGTTTCCCTACAGGTCAGCGCCCATCAGAAGAAGGGCCTGTGGTGTGCCATTGCCAAGGAGGTGCGGACCCTGGGGGTTTATAGCCAGTGAAGCACCCACTGCAAGGAAATGGTAGGAGGACCTTAGACGCTGGGCCCGGAAGACTGCGGATGCCCAGCTGGGGCCGGCCTCCCAACGAGGAAGGGGTGCCCGTCAAAACCTGATCCCCCCTTAATGTCCCGCATACTGGTGGTGGCCTATCCAGAGCTGCATGGGCACTTGAGGGCATCACAGCAGCCACAAGAGTGTAAGTCTAGTGTGTGACAACCATATTTTTTGCCTGGCATGTTATTCTGGTGGTGGGTTTTACTCAGTGGATGACCCTTTCTGCCAGCTCATACATTGCAGCATGGTCCAGCTCATGTTTATTGGGTGAATAGCACAATCTGGATAGCTAGCTAGGTGGCTTTCCATGTCAGACAGGGCTTAGTAGTTCCCAGGAGGGGTGCAGATGGCAGTGTTTGGCTCTTATCCTGTTGTGGTACCTAGCCAATGGTATGCCAGTGTGGTGTATACTGCTCAATCTTTGTCCCTGTGTGTGATTGTGATGTGTATGCCATTTGTGGTGTTGGTGCTGTAATTGACCCAGTGCTCCCTTTCTTTCTCACCCCCTGTTTTCTTCTGTCATCCTTTCCATGTGTGCATTAGCATTATCTGGTGAAGGAGCAGGGGCACCAGCGAGTGAGGGAGCTGCAGCCCACAGGACCCAGGAGGCAGAGTCCACCGACGCCTAGGGAACCAGTGGGATGGAAGGCAAGGGAAGCACCACGGCAGGGAATAGGAGGTGACAACAGTGACTCTGAAACCTCCTCTAATGGGAGCTCCCTGGTGGTGGCGGACACCTCTGGAACCACAATAAATAAAGGTACACTGTTCCAAGACTTCACGGGCTTAATGGGAGACCTGAACTATCAGGAGCAAGAGCCCTCATGCATCACAATGGATGACAAGCATCATCATCGGGAAGTGCTCCTCATCAAGCCGGCACTGCAATGCTTGGTGGGCTCCCCGAAGGGGGCTCTTATGCCGTGTTGCTCAACTAGAGTAAGCGTGATAGTTTACGCTAGGAGTGGAAAAATGGAGAGAGCATATGACAGTTAAAATTGGTTATTCATCATACCAAAACATCAAAAACTTTAATCAGTACAGGATGGATGAAGACCAAGGTTAAAAAGAAAAGGTGAGGGTCAAATAAGAGTACAATGCTCGAATGACTCTCCAAAACAAGCAAATATATGAATATAGAGAGGAGCTATAAATTACATAGTTCCTCTACATATCAAGGCCAACATGTTTCGCGTCCTTACGGTCCCACCGGATCCATTGACGCTTCATCAGTACCAAATACAAATTATCTTCTCCAAAAACAATATAATAATCAAAAATATATCTAAAACTCCTGAACTCAAAGGTGAAACAGTCACTTACATAGTAATCACCTAGTCAGGTTGCCCTAAAAGACAGAAAACATAAACAACACTGTACATCAATAAAAATAATAATAATAATAAGTGTGCTAAAATTGTGAATGGTCACACATCACACGTGGAAGGTGCAAAAAGTGCAAAACCAACGGGCAGTGAAAAGGCTTACCATCCCTTATTTTAGGAATAGGCTCCTTGGGACACACGTACTGTGGACTTAAATTAATCTCTGTTCAAAATGACAAAACATAACGAGATATATCCACCAAGTACGTGTAATATTTATTCATGCTGAGAACAGACCACAGTAATTATCTGAAGCTCAATTAGTCATTTAATCGGAATGTTATACAATACAGTGGTATGGTAATTGAGGGTAAATATCTATCTCCCATTATGAATGATCAAGATAACTGCCATTGTTAAAATTGCCTTCAAATTGTTAAAAAATGCACCTTGTTAAAGGTACACGACCAATAGCGCGGTCAGACAAGAGACGGGCATCCGTCATCTCAAATTGAAAATGCCGGATTGTGCAATCCAAAATAAACGGAGGACAAAGGAGGAAACTTACTTTGCGATTTATGCTCCTGCGTTCTGGACCTACCCTCGGTACAGCGTCCCACATACTCAATATGCAAGCGTTGTCCGAGTTCTTAAGAAGGGAGCGCGGCGGGAGGCAAGGGAATTCCTTCCGGCCCGCGCGTCTCACCGAAGTATGAAAACAGAGGAAGGACGTGCAACAGGCAAGGGAGTAATCAACATAAATGAAGGACTATGTTTATATTCACATGGGTTCCTTCCGATCGGTGATTAAAGGAAAAAAGGCAAAACGGGTCAAAAGGGTGTCCGAGCCAAATCATGGAAAATATTATAAATAAACCAGAAATATTGTGTTAGAGTTGATTCCCTAGTTGGAAAAATGGTTTATTTATGTGTCAGACGAAAACAAAATGTTTGTGGATTGGCAAAAACAGGTAACATGGGCTAATTTTCACAATATACAAAATAGATCATGTTTATAAGGAGGGAGTGGATGAATTGAAATAATTCAACTATCAAAGTGATATTTTGCATAATTGCGCAAATGATCAAATGAGCTAAACACAAATGTTGTTCAATAATATTAGGTCAGAGAAGTCCACGGAATATCATTGTTCAGCCCATTAGTGTTCGTCCCTAATTTAAAAATCCATCTCTGTTCAATTTTGAAGAGGCTACCTGGGTCCTCAAGACGGGTGTGCGGAACATCTAGTATTACCCACACATCTCATCAGGTGTGTGGGGTGCCTCAAGGAAATGAGCACATAATTTGGTAGTAATTCTTTTACACCTAATATTACTTCTGTGTTCATTGATACGCAACTTAACAGGTCTGGTAGTCATCCCAATATAGCGCAAATTGCACGGGCATGTAATCATATAGATACAGTTTTTTGTATTGCAGTTCGTGTGCTTCTTGAGATACCAGGTGCCTATAGGATTAAGATATATTGTTTTAAGGTGTTTGGTGAGAGGGCAAACATTACATATGCCACAAGGATGATGTCCCTGTACTGGGGGGAGATCCCATAATGTTCTTTGACTGGGTGCCGTGTGTAATAGTCATGGTCTGGTGTGTACTACAATGTCCTTAATGTTCGCTGTACGTTTAAATGCGAAGAGTGGTCTTGGTAACTCAGTGCCTCCACATGTGAGTATTGGCCAACGTTTGTTTATCAGCCTTTTGATGGAATTAGACAATGGTGTGAAAGTGGAAACACATGTTAATCTGGTCTGAGACGTCTTTTCTATGGTTGTCAATAAGGCGTCCCTGTTATTATTCCTAGCTCTCTTCCGTGCCTGATGTACCAATTTAGGAGGATAGTGCCGTCTAAGGAGTTTGTCTTCCAGCATATCTGCTTGCTCATGAAATTCTTGGGGTGAACTACAATTCCGTCTTAATCGTGGGAACTGGCCTACTGGTAGATTATCCCGTAGGGATTTCGGATGGTGGCTGTCATATAATAGAAGGGAGTTGCGGTCTGTAGGTTTATGGTAAATACTGGTAGACAATTTTCCATTGTGAATGGTGATCATCAAATCTAGAAAAGGTAAATGGGTAGCCGACACTGCGGCAGTAAATTTCAAAAAGGGGTCAAGAGAATTGACCCAGGTTATAAAATGGTCTGTAATTCCAATTGGGCACTGCCATATAATCAGAATGTTGTCGATATAGCGTTGCCACAATTTTATAGAGTTTTGAAAATGATTATTTGATGGTAATATATACTTTTTCTCAAAGTCGTACATGTATAAACATGCCAGGCTTGGTGCAAACGAACTTCCCATCGATGTACCTCGGATCTGATGGTAGAATTGATCTTCGAAAAGAAAAAAGTTCTCTTTGAGTGTGAGTTTGGCACACTGGACGATGAAGTGAACGGGAGTGGACAGTGATGATGACACTTCCTGAAGGGCTGACTCGATGACTTGTAGAGTCGCTGTTTCAGGAATATTAGTGTAAAGTGCCTCAACGTCCAAAGTCATGATCCCTTGTACAGTCCCAGAGTCATTAATGGTTTCAATTAGGTTCAGGACATCCTTGGTGTCTTTCAGGTAGGTAGAAGAACAACGAACTAAGGGTTGTAGGAAATGATCACAGAAGATCGAGAGGGCTTCTAAAATCGAACACAGCCCAGATACTATAGGGTGTCCAGGAGGGGGTGTGATGCCCTTATGGATTTTCGGTAAGCAGTAGAAATATGGTATTTTAGGATGACTGGTTACCAAAAATTCTGCCTCCATAGGTGAAATCCACTGATTGTTTTTAGCTTCTTCAATCAGACTACTAATTTGGGTCTGTAATCTTCCTGTGGGGTCGCTCATTATTTTGGCATAATAAGTGGTATCACTTAAAGGATGTAGGCATTCCAGTCTGTATTTGACGGACTCCATGATCACAATAGCGCCTCCTTTATCTGCCTGCATGATGGTGATGGTAGGGTCTGAAGCTAAAGATCGTAGAGCCTCCTTTTCTTTTGAGGGTAGATTGATGTAAGAGTTTTTCGGAGTTAATTTTACGATATCGGCAAGACTGCTTTTTCAAAGGTCAAAATCTCACTGGGCATAGTTGCCAGTGGAGGGACAAAAGTAGAATGTTTTCTTAAACCAGAGTCAGTCGTTGGTGATATCGTAGATTTATCTTTAAAGAAAAAGTACCGGATCTTACGAAAAAATTGGGCAATTTCGATGTGCAGTCGGAAAGAATCTTCAACCGGGGTGGGGACAAAACCAAAGCCTTTGTTTAGTACATTGGTTTCATCCTCTGTAAGGTGACGATCAGATAAATTAACGACTAAGTTCTCACAGGAGGGTTTTTCACTTGGCTCCTGGTCACCATCTGGGGTTGTTCTCCGGACCATTGAATGTGTCTGCCTCTTCCTCTCCTTCTGCCTCTGCCTCTGCCCCGGCCTAAAAAAGGTACGTAGGGCACAAAGGGGCGGGGTTGGAAAAAGGGGTAGGGGGGATGCCACGGTATAGGTTGTTGTACCGGGTACGGAGGGTAATTGTAAAAAGACTGGGGTTGATTCTCATCTGTACTCCATCCATCGGATGATGATCCACTGTTCTGATTGCGTGGCTTTCTAAAGGATGATGTGGAATCGTCTGATGACCGAGACTGATTGTCCACATCATAATCCTCCTTGATGTAAGGGTAAACCTTTTCTTTACTAAACTTGACGATGTCCTTCTGGAGTTTAGTAATCTTTTGTTGAGTCAAAAACTCCTTGGTTTCATTTAACTCAGCAGTGATCTCAGAAAGTCTGCTTTTGAAAGCCGTTAGAGTAACAGTGGTCTTTAAAGAATTTTCTATAGTACTGATTTGAATTGTAATAGAATCAGCTATGCGTTTGGAAGTGTTGATAATCAAGACAAGCCAATCTCTGGTGCACTTCCAAGCTATCTGTGCCCAATCTTTTCTAAAAGCCAAGTCATGGAGAAAAATCCGTGGGATATTAGATACGAGGAGGCCATTAGGTGCAATATTTGCACGTAAGTATTCCGTCATGATGGTTCCATGCATGACTGTTTTAATCAGTTCTCTTTTGAGGGTTGATAACTTCTCCCAGTCTGCCTTAAGACTGCCCGATGGGGCTGACCCATCGCTACTCAGAATAGAAGGTGTCTGTAGAATTGCTGACACCATTTCATCATCATAACTGAGACCCTGGAAGTCATCCATCTCAGGGGTCAGAGATGTTACTATTGAAGATAGTAAAAATAATATTATTATTATACCTCTGGAACCACACCAGCTACTGGTACAGCCGCCACCCCCGTACCAGCACTGCCCTCCCAGTAGCCCCCCACCCAGTTGCCTGTGCCCGTTCACCCAGGAGGGTGGGCATCTCCTTTGCCCCAGTCTCCTCAAGCCCTGCCCCAGTCAGTCCTGCTGCCCTCAGTGAGGAGGCTATTGACCTCCTGCGATCCATCCCTGTAGGGAAATCAACCATAATGAATGCCATCCAGGGGCTGGCATCCAAGATGCAGCAATGCAATGCCTTCCTGGAGGGCATTCACTGTGGCTTGGCGGCCCTACAGAGATAATTTCAGGCTCTGGCCTCCTCTCTGATGGCAGCCATTGTCCCTGGTCCTACAGACCCCCTCCAACTACCACTTCCCAGTCCCAGTCTCCTCAACCCCAACCCATCCCAGGCATACATACAGACAAGCATGCACACAAAACATCACAGAAGAGTGGCACAGACAAACACAGGAACCAAACTTCAAGCCACAAGCACTCAAACAACATCCACTGTCTCCACTGTCTCCTCCTCCCTCACAGTCACATCCGCACTCACACCTGCATGCACTACATCAGCAGTACCGGACCTTGCCACCTGTACACCCTTGCCCACAGACACCACAAGAGCAGGCCCGCAGACATGCACTCCACACACCACATGCGCATTCACCACCACCACCACCACCACCTTCACCACCTCATGCAGCACACCCAACCTCACTTGCAGACACCACCACAACATCTATCCACATGTCCTGTCTGTCCTCTCCCAACATGTCTGCTCCCTCCAAAGAAACACAAACGCTCACAATCAGACCCCAAATAGCCATCCATCTCACACACGCACACTGTCCATGCACCTGCACCAAAGTCGAGCACACCTAATCCTCCTACTACCACTCCCTCCACTCCCATCCCTCCTCCCACATCCCGCCCCAATGTCCCTAAGAAGGTTTTCCTTGCCCATCTTGACCTCTTCCTTACCCTTATCCCACGTCCTGCCTGTAAGTACAAGGTCTCAACTACCCAGCCGGGCACCTCAGCCAACCAGTCTGCCACTGCTCCCACCCAAAAATCTGCTGCTGCAACTAAGGGGCCCCTGAGTGGGAAGGCAGCCATTCCCAGCAAGGACACACATCCGCCTCAGAAATGGAGGTCTGGGGTGGCAGAACCAAAGAGACAGAGGACAGGGTCAGTGGAGGCACCTCCTAAACCTGGAGGCAAGAACACAAGTCACATGACAAAAGCCAAAGGAGCACCTCACAGGAATGAACCCAAGGATCCCCATCCACCACCTGAGGGCAAGGATCCCCATCCACCTTCTGAGGGCAAGGATCCCCATCCACCACCTGAGGGCAAGGATCCCCCTCCACCTAAAGAGGCCATGTAACCCCCCTCCAGGGACTGTGGCCTAAGAGTAACTTCTAGGGACAGTGGGCAAGGAGCCCCCTCCAGAACCAGTGGGCAAGGAGCCCCCTCCAGAAGTAATGGGCAAGGAGCTCCCTCCAGAACCAGTGTACAAGTAGTCCCATCCAGAACGGGTGGGCATGATACCCACTCCAGGGACTGTGGCCTAACACTCCCCTCCAGGGACAGTGGGCATTGAGCTCCCTCCAGAACCAGTGGGCAAGGAGCCGCCTCCAGAACCAGTGGGCATGATGCCCACTCCAGCTGAGGTGCCCCAGCACCCCCCTTCCCCCTGAGGTGCCTGCCCAACATGATGCCCCTCAACAGTGGAGTCGGGATGATGTCAGGAGTCAGGTTAGGGCTTCAACAATGCCCTGTGGCCATCTGGCCCTTTAGTACTTTGAACTGGCTAGTGGCCCGATCTGTATATTGACGTGCATGTAGTTATTTATTTATTCATTATGGTGGCTGCTGGCAGCAAATTACAGTGGTTGTACTACAGGTATGTGTCCTTGCATTCATTGCTCCTGGGTCCTGTAACTGTACTGTGCAGCTGGTTGTGTGTGTGTGTATGGTGTGTGTTGTGCATGTGTGTCTGTCACTATCCTATTCCTCCCTCCCTCCCTTGTGTGTTAAGTGGCTGTACTTAACTTTTTCATCTTTATCGGCGTAGGTGTTACAGGATGGCCTTGGTGTGGTAGAGCATCGGGAAGACTTGGAGTTCCAGTTCCATGGCGGCCGCGGAGTCCTCTGTGTCCCTGAAGGTGTCTCTTCCCTTTTCTGTGATGAGTTTCCCCCAGGCTTTTCATGGTGTTGCTAACGCCCCAGAAATCCTGGCGGTTTGCCATGTCATAATATGGTGGGCGGTACCTTGACTTCCGCCTGGGTGTAGGTGGCTTCCACCGTGGTTGGTGGTGTTAGCGTCCTGGCAGTTGGTGTGGTACATTGGTCGTCTATGGGAGGTCTCACCGCCATGGTCATAATTTGGCAGCAATTACCGCCAGCCTGTATTACCACTACTTTAACAGTGGCAGTCAGTACACCACTATTGTCATAATGAGGGCCATTGTCTCAAAGGCTATCAGAGTGTATTTCTCTAGACAATTTTTCCTCTATACCTCAAAGGATTTCCAAAATTATTAATCCTATCACACTAAGAAGCCAAGTATACTGAATGATATTCAACAACTCAGTTATCCCTTCTAAACTTTCAAAATGGGAAAAACAGATGCTGACACAGTGACAGTTGAAAAATAGGCCTGGCTTGGAACCTTACATTTTGGACAAAGGTTCTCCAGAAATTCCAGAATCCTTCTCCTTCCACCAAAGAAAAACTGATGAGACCAAAGGGCAGATTTATAGAATGTGGCGCTGCACCAAGTGCTGCACCACTTTCCCTGTGCCCCTTGGCCCCCCTCACCGCCACCATGTGTGCGCCGTATTTAAAATACGGGACACCATGGCGCAGGGTAGGGGGCAATAGCATAATTTCTCATGATGCTATTGATGTACTCCGCAGGAGTAGTGCCAAAATATTGGCGCTACTCCTGCAGAGTACATAGGGCCCCATTCTAAAGAATGGAAGCCCCCTTTTAACGCCTGATCTTGAGCAGGTGTTAAAAATGCCGTAAAAAATAACACAATTTTTCCAACCCCTTACCAGGAAATGCCCCCTTTGCATAAATTATCCCTGGTGTAGGCATAATGTAGCGCTAAGGGTTACCACCCTGTAAACATGGCCCAGGGATTTCTGCCTTGTTGGGCCACATTAACATAAAAAATAATGAAGTTAATGTGGCGCAAGGTGGCACTAGGGCATTATAAATATGACCCAAAGTTTTGTAATTTTGGGCAACTTCACATTGTCTAAATGGACCAGATGATGGTTTCAGTAGCATAGGGCCTCAATAGTTGGTTATTGGGCTTGTGGTTTTTTATTTGTGATGGCCCCACTTCCAGTGACTTTCATGGAGGTTGTCTGCTTGGACACTTTGGGGTAACCATGGAACCCCCTTTTTAGGTTGAGCATAGCAGCGCACAAGGGCTGCTCTTCTCGTCATGTTGTAATCTTCTGTGGGCTTTAACCATGCCCATCACTTTCATTCGTTGATGTCGTTGGTAAATGCTTTACGTTTGTCCCGCCTTGAAGCTGTTTCGTTACCATCTTGGAGACTGACCCTGTTACATGCATTATTGCATGATAGAGAAGGTACCTTAGTGTCAGGCACTATTTTTTGCCTCACTGCTTCGCTCATGGCGGTATGTTGTTTCTTCGTCTTCCTTGATTTCGGGCATCTTGCTGTTTCTTTGTGATGTCTGTGGTGGCTTTTTTCTTTTTTTTTGAAGTTTTATTTAGTGCATACTTGACACAAAGGTATTGAAGCACTTTTTTTGGGCAGTTTTATGTAGCCCGGACGTGATACAAAGGTATTACAGCACTTTACATGAGCACCCATCACATTACACAAGACCACATTCATTTTGGTACCAAGGGGAGACTAAGGCCCTCATTACAACCCTGGCGGTCGGTGATAAAGCAGCGGTAATACCGACAACAGGCTGGCCGAAAAAAAATGGAATCACGACCATGGCGGAAACCGCCAACACAGACAGCCACTTTAACACTCCGACCGCCACGGCGGTAGAAACAAACACCGCGGCGGTAACCGCCAACAGCCAGGCAGAAGACAATGTAACGCCCACAGTATTACAAGGCACCAATCCGCCAGCTTTTCCGGGGTGGTACCAACGCCAACAAAAGCATGGTGGAAACAGTACTTGGAACGGAAACCACTCACCTCTCGACACCCAACGAGTAACCAGGACACCATGGAGCCCGAGTTACAGGTGTTACCAATGTTGGTATACCTCCTCTTCTACCAGGAACATCAAAGACGGCGGCGACGACCACGATGAGTACTGCACCTAGCACACAGGGGAGGGGGGAGGAAAAGGAGAGTGACACACACACACAACACGCAACACCCCCAACCCCACCCCCAACAACACACACATAAACACATGCAGCAACATTACTTTTACTCCCTGTAGCCCCCTGGAAGAACGCAAGGACCAAATAAAATGATTGTAACAAGTGTAATCATCAAAAATCCAGATAGGCCAACATAACTGTAAAAGATCAGTATATACAAATATGTACAGCAACTACACAAGTCCGGAAACTGTTCCATTCAATGTACGTGGACCAGTGGTCCAAAAATGCATGGGCGAAGCCCACACATGACACCTGCCTCAAAACGGAGAGAACACTGTTGGGGCATCAGGTCAAAAATAAACAGGCACCTCAGGGGGAAGGGGAGGGGCACCTCAGCCGGATTATGGGACGACGCCACTGCTCCACGAGAGGGCTCCATGCCCACTGCTTGGTCCTGGGGAGTGCAAAGCCACAGTCTCTCAAGTCTCTCAAGTGGGTGGTTTGCCCACTGCTTGGTCCTGGAGAGTGCAAAACCACAGTCTCTCAAGTCTCTCAAGTCTCTCAAGTCTCTCAAGTGGGTGGTTTGCCCACTGATTGGTCCTAGGGAGTGCAAAGCCACAGTCTCTCAAGTGGGTGGTTTGGCCACTGCTTGGTCCTGGGGAGTGCAAGGCCACAGTCTCACAAGTCTCTCAAGTGGGTGGTTTGCCTACTACTTGGTCCTGAGGAGTGCAAAGCCACAGTCTCTCAAGTCTGTCAAGTGGGTGGTTTGCCCACTGATTGGTCCTGGGGAGTGCAAAGCCACGGTCTCTCAGGTCTCACAAGTGGGTGGTTTGCCCACTGATTGGTCCTGGGGAGTGCAATGCCACAGTCCCTCTAGTGGATGTGTTCTCCACAGGTTCTAGAGGGGGCTTTGTGCCCAGAGTGCTTCATCCTGCCAAGGACTGGGGTAGTGGATGCTTTTCTCCACTGGTTCTGGAGGGGGCTTTGTGCCCAGAGTGCTTCATCCTGCCAAGGACTGGGGTAGTAGATGCTTTTCTCCACTGGTTCTGGAGGGGGCTTTGTGCCCAGAGTGCTTCATCCTACCAAGGACTGGGGTAGTGGATGCTGTTCTCCACTGGTTCTGGAGGGGGCTTTGTGCCCAGAGTGCTTCATCCTGCCAAGGACTGGGGTAGTGGATGCTTTTCTCCACTGGTTCTGGAGGGGACTTTGTGCCCAGAGTGCTTCATCCTGCCAAGGACTGGGGTAGTGGATGCTTTTCTTCACTGGTTCTGGAGGTGCCCTGCTGCACATGGGGTGTTGCAGTTCCCATTCCCTCACCTGGGTATCTGAGCCACGAGATTTTCTGGGAACAGGTAGCATGATACTCGATGGAGGCAGAGACACACTCCACCCTGCGGCGACTAAGCCTGCCAACTGCTGGTACTGCCAGTGCTGGTTGTGATGCCTCATGTAGTGTGTGCAGGGTCCAGGCCATCTCCTGCAGCCTCGGACGACTGCCCACTGGGGATGATGTCGGCTGTGGTGGCACTGGCTGGGCACGTCGCGGGGCAGGTGGCGGTGGCTGCGGCGATGTCTGCGGTGGAGATGCTGCCGGTGGTGCAGGTGTCAGCACCTGTGGAGGGAGACAGCAGGGCGTCTCCTGCAGCCTTGGACGGCTGCCCACTGGGGATGATGCTGGGGACCGTAGCAGAGGCAACAGACATGCTGGTGGTGGTGCAGGTGGCGGTGCAGGTGGCGGTGGTTGCAGTGGTGGCCATCGCCGTACAGGTTGCTGTTCTGTCTTGCAGAAGGGGTGACACCAGTCCCTCACCCGGAGGCTCCGTGCCCTGAGCTGACTTCCCTTTGACCTTGTGTCCCTTCCCAACCTTGGAAGTTGCTGCTGGGACCTTGGCACTGTCCTCTTTTGTCTTGGATGAGGCCTTGCTGGGTGGTTGGTGCAGCTTTTCCCTACGGCATGTGCGCCCCTTCTTCACCTTGGCAGGTGGCGGAATAAATAAGGTGATCCTTGGCCTCACTAGGTGGCACACTGGCAGCCCTGAAGGGTGCCGCCCGCGATGTGACTGGACTTGCAGGGACCACAGTGCGTGAGGATTTTGTGGCTGAAGTGCTGGGCTGGGATCTGGACATCCTGGCCCTAGGGGAAGGATGGGGGGGAAGTGTAGGGAAGAGGTCAATGTTAGCTAGGAAACGTTTTTTAGACACACTGGGATGGGAAGATGGAGGGGTTTGGGAGTGGAGGAAGAGGTAGTGGTTGTAGGAGGTGTAAGTCTCCTGATGGCTGTTGAGTGGGTGTGTGCCTGCACTTGTGTACTTTGGGAGGAGGGCTCACAGACACACTGGGAGAGGACACAGGGTACGTGTGAATGGTAGTGGGGGTGGTGATTGCATGTGAGCGGTGTGTGGTGATGGGCATGCTGGTGGTGGAGGTAGTGGCTGAGGATGTAGTGCATGCAGGTGTTAGTGGAGACGAGACTGGGAGGGAGGAGTAGGACGTGGAGGAGGGGGACACAGTGGAGGCAGTGGATGTTGGTGTGTCTGCATGGGTATGGTGCTTGTGTGAGTGCCTGTGGGATGTGTGGTGCTTATGTTTGCCTGAGCCACTTTTGTGTGTTGATGTGTGTGCTTGCGGGTCTGATCGTGTGCTTGGGATATGCTGAGATAGAGGGGATTGGGTCTGGGTAGTGGAAGTTGGAGGGGGGAGGCTGGACACAGGGACAATGGCTGCCATCAGTGCTGAGGCCAGAGCCTGAAATGCTCTCTATTGGGCTGCCACGCCAGAATGAATGCCCTCCAGGTATGCATTTGTTTGCTGCAAATGCCTCTCGACACCCTGGATGGCATTCAAAATGGTTGATTGCCCAACAGTGAGGGAATTCAGGAGGTCAATAGCCTCCTCACTGAGGGCAGCAGGGCTGACTGGGGCAGGGCCTGAGGTGCCTGGGGCGAAGGAGATGCCCACCTTCCTGGGTGAGCGGGCACGGGAAACAAGCGGAGGGGTTGCTGGGAGGGTGGTGCTGGTAGGGGGGGTGGCAGCTGTACCTGTTGTTGGGGTGGGCACAGAGGTGCCCACCACCGCAAGGGAGCTCCCATCAGAGGAGGAGTCGCTGTTGCTGGTGTCTCCTCATGTCCCCGTCATGGAGCTCCCCTCGCCCTCTGTCCCACTGGTGCCTTCAGACTGTACATTCACCCTCCTGGGCCATGCGGGTTGCAGCTCTCTCCTGCTCCAGTGCCAATGCTCCTCCGCCAGATGATGCTAATGCACACATGGACAGGGTGACAAAACAAAAAGGGGGGGAAAAACAGAGGAGACACATGGTCAATGCCATCAACAATTCCACCGTTGGCGGACACAACACACAGGGAGCAGCCCTATGCACTAGGCCATGCACTAACAGTTCATGGGAAAATCACCTGCCCATAGGGGACTGTGCCTAAGCCCATTTGAACCTGGAACCCACAGGAGCCTGACTAGGTGTAGATGGCCACTACCACTTTTGGGGTTGGAGTGCCACAGAGCCTGCCTAACAATGGACCTACCCTGGCACGTTTGCCCTGGTGTAGGGGAACCAACAGCCCACTTCCCCCACCCAGACACCTCATACAGCACGCAGAGTCAGCTGAATGAGACTGTACTCACCCCCTTGTAGCTGATGTGAGCTCTCAAGCGCCCATCCAACTCAGGATATGCCACGCCAGGATCCGGTACATCAGGGGGGTCATGGTGTGACTGGCACGCCTTCCACGTTGGGAGGCCATCTCCAGCTGGGCCTCCGCCATCTTCTTGCTCCAGCGACGCAGGTCCTCCCATCTTTTGCAGCAGTGGGTGCTCCGTCTATGGTAGACCCCCAGGGTCTGCACTTCCTTGGCGGTGGCACACCAAATACCCTACTTCTGGTGGGCGCTGACCTAGAGGAAAAGTGAAGTAAGAATGGATTTTACTCCTCTGTCTGGTTACTCTTACTCATTGGCCACAACATCCCACCCTGGCCCAATTCCTTCTTTCTTAACTGCAATAGTCTGTCTCCACCCCTATGATTAGATGACACTTGTCCCACAGAGAAATAGGAAAGTAAGGAATTGTCAGAATTGTGTTTTTCCTGGAAATGTCTGGCAACCGTATAGTGGGGATCATTAGATGTAATTGCTTGCATACGTTCAAGCACTCTTTTCTTGACCATATGTTTAGTGCTACCCACATACCACCAATGGCACGAACATTCTAGAATATAGATGGTAAATGTGGTGCTGCACATGAGAAATCTTTTAATCTGTCTCATTTCTCCTGGTTTACTTGTGGGATATTCCTTCCGCATGAGGCTGTTGCGGCATGCCTTTCAATGCCCACAGGGAAAGAATCCCTGCAAATTACAGTACTTAATTTGGGGGATGGTGGGATGATAGCATTTGATCTCAAAACATCCCGTAAACTGTGCCCCTTTCTAATTGTAATACAAGGCCTCCTTTGGTTTGATGAACCAATTATAGAATCATTTTTCTGAATCTCCCAATCTTTTACCAAACGTTTTTTGATCTCCCCTGAATCCTCATTGTATGTTATGATTATGCTGGTCTCATTCTCCTCAACTGTACTTTTGTGTTGTTTGTTATTAAACAGGGTCTGTGTCCTATCCACCTATTTGACTTTGTCAATGACCTGCTTGATAACCCATCCGGAATAGCCTCTTTCCTTGAATGTAATACTCATTTTATTCTGTTCAATATTGAATGCTTCCTCCGTACTGCAATTATGTTTAGCCCTTAATAATTCACCATAAGGGATACTCCACTTAAGGTTATCAGGATGCCTGCTGAGTGCATCGGGCAAACTGTTGCATGCAGTAACTTTGCAGTGTTTACCTTGTTATTCTGTATCTGCATTTTGACATCAAGAAACACAATGGTCGACTTGCTCATGTTAGAAGTTAAAACAATATTATGATTCTTATCATTAAGTTTCTCAATGAATCTAGTGGCTTCCCATTCAGTGCCCTTCCAAACAATGAATAAATCATGAATGAATCGAAGCCATAGTACCACCTGTTCAAATTCTGAAAACATATCAATTTCTTTAGAAATCTCTTCCTCCCACCAACCAAGGAACACACTTGCAAAACTTGGGGCCTAACAAGTTCCCCTAGCTGTCCCAAGTATTTGTTTTGTACAGTACACCATTAAATAGAAAATTGTTATTCATAAGACAATATCTTATAATTTCCACACATTGTGTGCCAAATATTTGATAGGCCTAAGTCTCAGAAAATCTGTGCACGCTTCTATTCCCTTTTTATGATCAATACGTTTATACAGGGAATTGACATCCAAAGTTATAAGCAGGAAATTATCTTCCCATACCATCCCTTTAAGTTTGCCTAAAAAATCTTTGGTATCACGAACATAAGAAGGCAAATTAATCACATATTTTCTAAGTAAAAAGTCCACTTATTTTGACACCTTTTCTAACGTGCTGTCCCGTGAAGAGACAATAAGTCTCCCTGGGGGATTTTCTTGACCCTTATGTATTTTCTGTAGGAGATATAAAACTGCCAATTTGGGAAAATCCTTTTTCAGGAAACCATATTTTTCCCATGTAAGCAAGCCCTTAACTCTCCAATCAGTAAGATGTTGCCAAATACCTGTTACACTTCTAGTATAAATTTCCTTTGAAACAGTAGTGTAAAACTGTTTGTCATTCAGTTGGCCCATAGCTTTATTAATGTACATTTCCCTACTCAAAAGTACGGTATTGCCACCCTTGTCAGCGGGACAAATGATGGAATCTTCATCATCAGTTAGTAGTTTGATGGCTTCTTGCTAAACCAAAGTCAAATTCTGTTTTTTCTGGTCTTGAACCATGTCTTATGTCGAAAGTGTATAAGATTCTTCACCATTATATCATGAAAGGTATCTATGTTATTATTATTCATGATCGGAAGAAAGGTGGATACCAGTTTGAACACAGAGGAAGCTGCCACGTCATATGTAATACCAAGCTCATCTAATGTTTCGTATACATCCTTCAAACGGTTCGGACCCATCTCGTTGGTTTCTAATTCATGCAGGGTCAGAAGGGTGTCAATGTCACCTATATTCAAAGTGCTATGTATCTCCTGATTGCTTGCAGATTCACTTGCATTTGCCATCTGGCCTTTAAATTTATACCATTTTTTAGTTTCCGTTTTCTCACAAATTTGAAGAGGGCTATACAAGTCTCTGCATAGTTGAAACGTTCTGTGGGACAAAAAGACAACCCTAGACACAAGGTCCACTTGTCAGCATCGGTCAACATAAGGTTGGACAAATAAATAATTGTTCTATTTACCATTTCTTTATCCATCATGATTCCACATTGGAGCTTTTTATTGTTCTTCCCATATGCCCCTAACCTGTCGTAGATTGGTTTCCTGTGTCGGAGTCTTTCTCGCCTCTTGTGACTTCTCCCCGTCCTCTTCCTCTTCGTCCGACTCCTGGGCCCTGTCCTTCTGCACTACTGCCTTTTGATTTTTCGCAATCAGCTTGCCTTTGCACAGTAGACAATACTCGTCTAAAAAGTTGCCGGTTTACCACTCAATTCATTAGTAGTCGCAGTACTTGAGGTGTCGGTTTCAAATTCACTTCCGATGTTGGTAAGTCATCACTTACCATTGTTTTCTCAAAATTTGTATTCCCAGATTTATATGTGATCATATTTCTGACTGAAAGTCAAACTTTGTTCACTCTCATAGTCTCCCATGTCTCATCTTAATATTTTCTTCATATTTTTTCAAATGCATTTTCATTGCTGCAAAAAATCTCTTAATAGTCTCTTTCTCCGTTCTCAAGTTGACCTCATCTTTGATTTTCTTGATCTCCTGTATTATCACCTTTCTATCTCACCACGCATACTTCACTTGTATCTCCACCAAATATCTGGAACTTAATGCTGAATTATATACATCTCTTCACTGGACGATTCATACGATGGAGTGATATATATGCGTAGGCCTCTCTGGACCATTCCTTGATCTATATAGTTCTGTAGGGATGTTCCTTTCCATCATTTTGGTATCTCAGCTCTACACAGTTTTTCTAGTCTATGTAATGTTCTATTGAGGTCATTATTTAACTCCTGACCTTTCGAAAGCTACTTTCCTCTCAGTGATTTCACAAATAACACCTGCTCCGCGGCCTTTCTTTCCTGCTCAATATCGTCATCCACCTTGAAGTAATTGTGCACTGGTGCACTGAAACTTCACTTCAACCGCCACTCCATACAGCTAACAGCTACACCCCAGAGATCTTAAAACTAAAATGCAGAAAGGATTGAATACAGACGAAGAGTTAAATACCCACTTCTATGAAGGCTGAGAGAGTCATCTGTCAAATTAAGTATATATAAATATATATATATATATGGATATATATATATATATATATATATATACACAAACATTTGTTCTCAAATTTGTTTTTGTCAAATTTCTTTACAATAAAGGTCTCACTGTTGAGATACAGTCTGAGAATTATATCTTGTTCAAAGTCATCAGGATTTATACATTTTAATACAGATTTGTATATATTTGTTTATGGGAAGTCTCTGGTAAGTAATCTTTTGGAGAGTCATCTTTCTTTACCAAGGAAGAGGGTAATATGGATTTTCCACTCTATACCCCCTTTTTTCTTTTTCAATTTTTAATTGTGGGTTGTGCACGGGTGAGGTGATTCACAGATATAGATTTTTTAGTATTGTCCTCCTGCTTATGCACGATGAGGTCAATTATAAATTTTACCCATTTGGGTTTTATGATAGGTTCAGTTGGATATCAGCACAATACATGTTATTCTTATACAGGATTAGGATTTACACACATGTAATTCCAGATTTGTTATGTTTGTATAACTAGTATGTTATGTGTTATATCTCATTATTATGCTGTTTTAGAATATGTGAGAGAAGTACTTTGGGCAGCAACAGGATGTGAGCTTGACATGTATGGTGTATTACGATTTGATACATTATGTCAATACTGTGGCAGATTGCTGCGGGTCCTCATGGAAGTGATTATTCAATACTTTTTATTTACCATTTTGAATGATGTTCAAACTATGTAAACTTTTTCTTACCAGAACACAGCTGTCCCATTTCTATATGCATGTCAAGTCTTTATTTAAACCACTGTGATTGGAGGACAGGTGCACGTGATCAAGGCTACAGCTGAAACGCATTGTGTTTTGTGATTAAACCTTCCAATCTTTTGCTACTTTGATGTCCTATTTTATAAAAAATAAATCACTGAAAAAAACAAAGGTTACAAAGGCCTTATAGTTAGGTTCACATTTTAAACTGTCAAAACCATAGAAATTCACCTGTTATAGTTAGAGTTATCTCAAGTAACTATAACTCGGGCCTTAAGGTAACTATAATTCACACCCCCACCTTGCACAATTTGTTCCTCAAACCTTTTACTGCAAAGATTACATTGATATTATCAATAATGCCACAATTTGTGGAGCAAATAGCAGTGCCTGGTGAGGGTGCAAGTTATAGTTACCTTAGGGCACGAGGCAGACAGGATATCGGTCACCATTGTGACGTTGTAACCCGTACTCCGAGTTCTAAATCAGGTGCTCAGTTCCTGCATTAAAGCAGATTATGCAGTCTCCAGGAGTAGCTGGAATATAAAATAGATATTGTTAATGCCAATTAATATAGAAAGAGAGGAGGCCAAATGGTGTAGTATGAACATTACTTACAAATTAGTAAGGTTAAATCTTCCACTTTTGGAATCAGTTTAAATGTCGATATGCAAAGGTGAATACAAATTAATGGGAAATTAGGAAGAATGCTGTAAACAAACTTACTATGGTGTAAAGAGCTCAATGGCCAAATTGTACAGTTTGTACTTTCTTGAATTCTAATATGGTACCTGGGCAGCTTTGACAATGTGAAGGTCATGGGTTGCAAATGCCAAAAAGTAAATCAAAAAGAAATATGGAAAGAAAACCCACGTCTGTCAATGGATGATGTGCTTACCAAAAGTTTCTCTGACACAACAGGATTCTATTTTTCCTACGCACATAAAAATACCATCATCTATTGCTGTTAAAACATGAACAGAATGCAAAACATTTTTTAAAAATGTGGCAACGTGAGTCTCAAAAACTGTGAGATAAATTTATTAAGGAGGTGCCGGCTCATGTTTATGCATGGAATTTACTTATCTCCGGTGCACATGAGAACTCTTTGGGCCATAATTATGGCAAAGTCAAACAGCGCAACAAGTCAGCTAGCTGCTCTGCACTGTGTGACGAAGGAAGCGCAGGAATGCAACCATATTAAAAAAAATACTGTGCATTTCTGCTTTAGTCCCTTTGCTGCTGCCATTTTGGCTTTTTAGTACCAATTCAGGCACCCTTGCACCATTGCGAAAGTGTGCCTGCGTTCCTAAGAGGATTGTTTTTCAGCTGGAATTGCATTTTGGGCTTGCGTTGTGCATACACCACATGGCATGTTGCAAGAGCGACACAACCCTAGTCCTAAATATGCCCCTTTGAGTCAGAACTTCAGGAGAGCAAACATGGCTGTCCACAGTATAGAGAAGAGCAACTCATGCAGTTGTTACCCAGCAATACAAATGATGGCTCTCAGGAGTTTTCTTCTATAACTCGGCCATAGATGATAGAAGGAAATAATTTACAAAAACGATTACAACTGACCATTGAGAGTTTCAAACTTACTTAGGGTTTGATTTAGGGTTTGGAGAGGGGGTTACTCCATCACGTAAGTGACGGATATCCCAGCCTATCAAGATCATAAAACATAGCTTTCATAATAACACTTATTACATCTCAATTGAAATGATTTTTTAGAACACAATGTTTTTTTAATGAAATTTCTGTTTTTAATCAAAATGTTTCAAGTTGTAGTATTGAGTTTTATTTATTAAGGTATCATTCATTGCAGTGCTGTACAGTAAAATGAAGGCAAGTGTTGTATAGTCAAGTTTTGTAGGGTGGAGGATTGTATAGTGAAATTGAGTGCAGTGTAGTACAATGTAGTGGGGTAGAGTGGGAAATAGTGCAGTAAAATGGTGTATAGTGGAGTTGTATAGAGTACAGTAGTGTATTGTACAATGGAGCTGCATAGAGAGGATTATTATACAGTGCCATAGAGTACGGTAAAGTTGCATATAGTGGAGTAGAGTGGAGTGGAGTTCAGTGGAGTAACGTTACATAGTGTGGAGTAAAGTATAATACAGTGTATTAGCATGTCATAGAGTAGAGTGGTGTGGAGTAGATTATAATATAGTTGCATAGCGTATTATAGAGTAAACTCTTATAAAATGGAGTGGTGTCCTGCACAGTGGAGTGGACGGCTGTATCATACAGTATAGAGAAGAGTTGTTTAGTGTTGTACAATGGAGTGTACAGGCATAGATTGAACTGTAGAGTTAGACAGGGGAGTGTATGTGAATTGAATTAGAGTCATGTACAATGCCATAAAATGCAATATACTTTTATAGAGTGCATTTCTAGAGGGATGAGCAGAATGCTGTGCGGGGGCCATTTTCCATTTGCCATTTTGACTGCAGTGGTATACACTGTAGTGGCGTAAAGTGGAGTACCGTACAGTGGAGTGCCATATAGTAAAATAGTGTACAGTGTAATATCACACAGTCTAATAGTGTATAGGGGAGAGTAGAAAAGTGGATTGGCAGAAAGTCAAATAGCATATACTGGGGTGTCATACAGTGGATTGCCATTGACTAGAATGGCATACAGTGTAGTGGAGTACAGTAGAGTGGCATATAGAGGAATAGTGCACAGTAGAATTTCATACCGTGCAGTGACATAGATTGGAGTGGGGAACAGTGCAGTGTGAGAAAATGGAATACCATGTAGTGCAGTGGAGTGCAAAGGAGTGTCGTCCAATGGAATACAGTAGACCCTTCTAAGTACCCAACAGACATCTCCATTCCTTCCAGCTTGCCCTTGCAGCCGTCCCCAAGATGCAGAAAAGTACAGCAGGAGAAAGGTCCTTCTTCTACCTAGCAGTCCGGACATGGAGCGCACTACCTCTCAAGCTCAGGCAGGCCGCATCACTGAAGCAGTTCAGGAAAGACCTTAAGACCTGGCTCAATGAATGAGCAGCACACCCACATCCAGGGCATTGAGACCTTATGAGTGATTAAATGTGCTCTACAAGTCCATGATTGATTGATTGATTAATTAGAATGGAGTGTCGTAGAGTGGTTTGGCATACATTAGAGTAGAGTACAGTGGAGTGCCATACAGTGGGATAGCGTAGAGTGCCTTGGCATACAGTGGAGTGGTGTGCAGTGGAATAATGTATAGTCGAGTAGCGTACAGTTGAGTTGGGTAGAGCATAGTGGCATAGACTGGATTGCAGCCAGTTTAGAGTGTACAGTGGAGCTGAGAATAGGGAGTCGCAAATACTGCAATGGTGTACAGTGGAATAGTATGCTGTGGAGTGTTGTAGAGGGGATTGTCTTCCAAAGAGAATAGTGTAGTATGAAATTGCGTAGAGTGGAGTGGTGTACATTTAAATCTTGTGTATTGTAATGTCATACAGTGAAATAGCACGGAGTGGAGTGGCATAGAGTGGAGTGGCATATAATGGAATAGTGTGCATTGGATTGACATAGAGTGGAGTGGCATACAATGGAGTAGCATGCACTGAGTGCCATACAGTGAAGAAGCATACACTGGAGTGTTGTAGAGTGGAATAGCATATATTGGAATCACATACAGTGGAGTGGTGTGTGGTGTTGTGCTGTACAGTGCAGTGGGATATGGATGTAGTTGAAAGTTTGGAGGATTGTACTTTATGATGTGCAGAGTAACTCAAGGCAAAGACTTGTGCTGTATTACGTTTCTGCACATGTACCAAGCAAAGCAGGGCAACATATTGTGGCTTTAAGTAGTTTGTAAATGTTACATATTGCACTGCTCTTGTGACACTATACAAAACACAAGGGTGATGTAAAAGAATTCCAAATTTGTTTTCTAGTGCTATGTTGAGCCACGGTATAAAGCAGTAAGTTAATGGTACACCGTGGTGCATGGCAATAAAAAGCCAGTGTGTAATTGACAAATGTTGGGATATTCAAGTTTAGGAGGTAGTTAAAATCCTTTTAGTTGACTTTTGGATTATTGTTGCTTAGCACCTTATAGATAGGTAAATAATAGTTTCTATTGTTGTTCCCAAACTATTATTATTTTCTTAAAGTGGAAATAGGTATGACAATGTTTGTATAATTTTCTATACATTCATTTAACCAGTTTACTTTTTTTAAGTCAGTCAGTCAGTCAGTCAAAGTACTTTATTTCGATAAATAAATATCATAAAAAGGCACAATCAAATATTACAGGCAATCAACAATTTATATTATCTACAATGTTCAAAAAGGGGGGTCAGTAAAGTAAAACATCCTAAAAACATCATTTAACGTGAAACATTAATATTCTCCCAGATTCGCAGAAATTACATTTCCTATAAAAAGTTAATTAATCACTCAATTCATTACAATAAAATAATCGGATTGATGGCGAACTTCTTTTTCTTAACCCTAACAGCTCCCACTAAAAAACTAGCAACATGGAACATAATCCTAGGGGTCTGTAATAACTGTAAGAACAATAGGGCAGGTTTGACCTGTATAAACCCCTCCTCCTTTAAAATTGGGAACAAATATTTCTTTCTTAAGGCCGCGTAATGGTCACAGAATAACAGAAAATGCATTGTATTCTGGATCGAGAAATTATCACAATTACACGGCGTTCCTTTTTCCGGAGGAGACCAGGTTTGAAAATGGCCAAGAGTTAGATGGATCAGGTTAAACCAAAAGCGTGTGAGTAGAAACCGGTGAAAGGGTTGATTTACAATAGACAAATATAATTCAGGGCCCACATAAGTACTCAAAATGATACTGGCCCGCACCGATGGTTTCTCATATTCAACTTGTTCTCTTTCTAGACATAACAGATCTTTCATCATGCTTTTAATCAGTCCAATATCTTTAACAGTTATTGATTCCGGGGAATAAAAAAGATCCGCTCTCCCTAATCTAACAAAACAATTTTTTATATAAACTAGCCACGCTATTTTATTTACTTTATCCAGCTGCAGGCAATCTTTTAAAATGGAGTGGTTGAGCGGAATTTCTTGATTCAGCCAGATCTTTAGCCAGGCTAGAACGGGGGCCAGTTTGATCAAGTCTGAAATGTAGCCCACACCCAATTCAGTATGGACAATGTGTGTGGAAGTAGACTGTGGGAGAGAGAGAACCGATCTTAGAAATGTATTTTCCGTGATCTGTATACTTTCCATAGAGCAATAGCCCCATATCGCACTTCCATAAGTTGCTATTGCAAGGCATTTTGCTTCATACATTTTTAGCAAACTAACAATTGGCCTCGCCCCGAGTTTATTCATAAAACCCCGAAGAGCAGAAGACGACTTTGCAAGGGCAACATTTCTATTTTTTATCTGGGGGCCCCAGGATCCTTTCTCATCGAAAGTGATACCTAAGTATGGAAATATTGCTACTCTACACAATTCTTGCCTCCCACAAGTAAACGTTTTGGGGAGTTTATTTTTATTACCCTTACCCATGATCATAATCTGGGACTTTTTAACGTTGATCTTTAAATCCAAGGAAGTCATAAAAACCTCAAAGGCGTCCAATAATCGTTGAAGACCAACACCAGTACGAGAAAGCAGGACAGCATCGTCCGCGTATAGGAGAACCGGAATACCGAGTTCTCCTATCCATGGGGTGTCCTGGGTAGCATCTTCTAGTGTAGATTCCAAGGCATTTATATTAATGGTAAAAAGAAGGGGAGCCAGAATGCACCCCTGCCTGACTCCCCTTTCTGAGTTAAAGTGGCTGGTGCATCGCCCCGCAGTAGTAACTCTAACAGAAGCTGTTAGGTCAGTATGTAAATCTACTAAGAGGTTAACAAGAGCCTTGTCCAGTCCCATGTCAAGTAAGATTTTCCATAATTTAGATCGATTTACAAGATCAAAGGCTGACGAGAGGTCCATGAACCCCAGATACATGGAACCCTCCTTTGCCTTCGTGTATTTCTCTATTAATAAATACAAATTCAAGCCTTGATCTATAGTACTCCTTTTAGGTCTAAAACCATACTGCACATCTGCTAGGACCCCTTTCTCTGTTAACCAATCGTTCAATTTATTTAAGATAACTCGACCTAAAATTTTCACTGAGGAATCAATCAGTGAAATCGGCCTGTAACAAGATGGGTCTTGCCTATTACCCTTTATAAACACTGGTATAATTATAGATTTCTTCCAGGAAGATGGAATTTTATCAAATGCAAGATTATTAAAAACCTTGCATAATACCTTAGACCAAAATTTTGGAAAACTTTTAAAAACGTCCCCAGGTACCCCATCTGGGCCCGGGGCTTTATTTTTTGTGGTTAGGTCTATAGCCCTTTCAACATCTGCAACTGCAAAAATAACTGCATCCTTGTCAGGGGAGATTTCCCCAACTTCATCTGCTAAAATTCCACCAGGAGGACCAATATTAGAATATATCTGACTAAAGTGTTTTATCCAGCCCTCATCTGGAATGTTTGCCTCTAAAGGAGTATTAGTTTCATCAGAAAAAAAGGGCTGATTTATTATTTTCCAGAATAAACCACTGTTTTTTAGGGTATCTGGATCCAAGAGTTGAGCCAAGGCGTTATCTTTCAGAGTCCTTTTCCTCTCTAGAATAGTTTTTTTATACACTTTCCTAGCATTTACTATTTTTGATCGATCTTTAGGAATAGTTTTTAATGCCTTAAGTAGTACACCATGTGCTTTAGAGCATTCCTTATCAAACCATCTATTGCCCTCTAGTGCCTTCTGGCTAGATTTAGCCTGGAGACTACGATTAATTTCTAAGCAAATCTGATCAAATGCTACTATAACCTCCTTAGGATCTGGATTTTCCGCTAGACATATAGAGATTTCATCCTCCACTTTGGATAAGACCTCCTGAAAAAAAGTTTCAGGGACTATTTTTGTCCACTTCAACCTTCGATTCTGGTCTTTGACTTTAAGGTTCAAGCCCCCACTCTCTGCGACTAGTTTGAGAGAAATCAGTTCAGTGTTCTTAAAAACAAGTACAACAGGATTATGATCACTAAAAACTGACACCTCAGTACAATAATTTAAAACACTATTTAACAAAAAAGAAAACAAATAAATATAATCTATAATAGTACCATTTTCTTTGCCCTTAAACGTAGGGGACCTGCTATTCCCGTCTCCACAGCCAGACTCATATAAATTCCATTTAGCAAGGAAAAGCTCAAGATAATCCCCCTGCCTAGTATGTTCTGGATGAGCAGTTGAGGAAAAGGGAGGGCCTTCCTCATCCCTCCTAATACATGGTAGGGTACATGGATGTATGTTAAAGTCCCCTAGTAATATTAACTCAAAAGTATTAACATTTATACTATAGACTGACAAAAATTTATCCAAGTCATCCAGGTTTTGACTGGTGCAATCATTAGCATGCGAATTATACAAATTTATAAAAAGGTTCTTACCCTTATCCTGGGTGGAAAGCTCAACAATTAGACAATTTACTGAGCCCGAGGGGCATTGAGTTAAGGTACCTTTCATATCCAGTTTGAAAAGGCTTAATAGTCCCCCCTTAGGTCTTCCTGCCACACTGTTTGTAGCTGGAATGCAAAAATGACAAAAGCCATCTAAGGAAAAGCTATTCGTTTGATCCCAAGTCTCTTGTAAAGCAATGACGTCAAAAGATTTTAGTGTCCTTTCCCATTCGGCTATCCCAGACTTGCTCTTTAAACCAGCAATGTTCCATGTAGCAATCTTGATGGACGATGCTGAAGACTGGGAAGAATTTCCGAAGACATTTGGCAGTCAATCATTTTCCTCCATAGAAGATAAGGCAGCATACCGATTGTGAAGAGGTAAAGTGTTAACGGTCTGCCTGTAAGACAACTGATGACGACTTGGCTCCCCCCTAATTTGAGACCGGGACATATTCACAAATACATTTGGGGTACAGACATCCATACCTCTTCCGTTCTCATTTGAACATTGCCCTTGCACATACGACGAGCGACATTGAGTATTGGTCCCATGATTATAAAAGAATCCAAGAGGTCTAGCATGAACCGCATTTTCTAGAGTTGGCAAAATTGCAGCTCTCAGAAGCACTGTTGCCACGTGTTGTGGGTGTTTAAAATTTATAATAATACAGTCTCCACCTCTATTTTTAGGGCCATTGCCAATCCAGCTAACTCTGCGGGTAAATAAAATGTCATTTGCAAGGGCACAAGGAAATCCACAGTTCTTATTCAGCCAAGCAAGCGTCTTGTTTTTAAGAGCAGGATACGTTTCTACCCCAGAACCATTCAGGCACAAGTCAACCTCTGGGACATTTGTTAGAACCACAGTATATGGTGCACATTCTGGCGGGAGATTAATAGAATTATGTCGCCTAGTTATACTTCTTCTATCAATGACTGTCCCTCTTATAGTGTCCTGAGTACTCCTTTGTATTGATCGTGGTTGACTAAATGTGTTTTGTGCACTAGCCGACCCTACTGGCAATGTAGACGAGGATGAGGCGGTCGGCACACTTACAGTCGGTGGGGCCTGAACAGTAGCCCCCAAGCCTTCCACCCTATTACTGACTATAGAGTGTGTAACTGAGCCCACTGGGCGGTTATCCATAGAGCCTATTGAGTCTAAGTGGGTACTCAGTGGAACAGTGGACCGAGTCAAACAAGATTCTACAAGGCCTTCCAGTCTAGTAACCCTAAGAAGCACTAATTCTACCTTGGCCACCAGGGGACTGATCAGTACTTCCAATTTAGATTCAAGAATTGTGACCAAAAGATCAATTTGACTTGAGTGCAGACTAGCCCCCTCAATAATATTGGTGGGCTCAGGGACATTTCCCCTATTGGTAGCTGTTGGGCCAGCTTTTTTTGGCTTCCGACACCCTGCTTTCTTGACTGGCCCCTTCCTACAGGCACGTACCGCTCTCCTAATGGGAGATTGAATAAGAGGAGACCTTGATGGTAATGTCCAATCCTGTACTTGAATAGGTTCGGAACAACAAACCTGCTATACCACAGAAACATCAATATTTAAATCGTTCTCATTGTTGGAAATAGTCGAGACACTCTGAGACAGTGATGTAGAGGGTAAGCACTGCCTTATGGGAGATGTTTCTGGACTAACCCTACTTAATGATGATCTATCTTCGTTAATTTTACTAACTACTTTAAAAAGATAGTTATCCAAGGTCTTTGAGTCATTATTTGTAGCCATTTTAGAGGACCTCAGTTTGGACATGATGGGAACAGCGGAGTCATCGATTATCTGAGTTTGTACGTACTCTTTCCAGTTCACCCTACAAATGTAAGGCTCCTTCCAATACTATATTGTTTACACAATCTTCCCGTGAAACGCCCGCCAGTGTTCAGACAACACTGGATAGCGTCAGTGGTGTGTCAGGGTCACAGGGTTCCGACACTGCGCGGGACTCGAGTCCGGCTCCCTGCTCCCCTTCCACAGTCTGCAGCTCTGACCTCGCCTCTTCCCGTGGTCTCACCTCGTGTCCGCTTCCCCCGGGGTCTCAGGAGCCGCTTGTGCCCTCGGGCCGGAGCCGGAGCCTGGGGCCTGGCAGTAGGGGCACAAGCTGCGGCTCTCCGCGGCGGCGTGTGCTGCTCGTTGGCCGGCTGGGTGCTAGCGCTCTCCCCTGGCGCGCTCTGCAGCCGCTGCTGGCTGGAGGGGGTGTGTGCGCGGCGTGCTCCGGGCAGCGACTCGGCACTTCCTGTCTTCAATCCAACTGCTCCTTCGCACCCTGTAGATCCCAGATGAAAGACATGCCAGTCGCAGAGAAAGTCACCAAAGAGGAAGCCACCAGCAAAAGCACTCCTTTTGGTGGGCGGATGCACGTTTGGGAAGACCACACCCACGAACGACGAAACCACTCAGTCCGGTAACTTGGAGCAAGCAGCCCCTGGAGAGACCATCTAGAATCGGGGGAACGGCCGATCCGAGCACCTCAAACGGCACAGTCCAGGCGCTAGCTCCAGAGCCTCTCCTCCTCAGGAGCCCAGCGCCAGGACCTTCCACAGAGCAGTGCCGGCGGAAGTGGGGCCGGGGCAGGTGAGGGTCTGTTGCGGCGGGTGGGGGTCCTCGCCGCTCTCGGACTCCTCACCCGGGGCTCCTGGCGCCGGTGACACACTCCCTCGGTCCCCTGTGGTGGGAAAGTTTTCCCGCAGGTCCCGCCGGCCACGCACCCGGGATTGAGAGGGCCGTGTCCGCCGCGGGGATGCCGCGGAGATGCCTGTGGGTCCGGAGAGCTGCAACGCGCCCTCTGCTCCCTCCCTACTTTTTTTAAGAAATGCTAACTTGTAAGTCATTTTTTTAGAGTAATGCGCTACAGTTTTGGTATTATTGTGGTAATGCATAAATGTTTTTGACATAATTAAACATGTAAAAAATTCTAAATAAACTATATTTGTGAAACATTGTATATTACAGTCTTTTTTCCATTTGTATCTCAACATTTTCAAAGATTTTGTGGTACTACATAGGTAGTATCTTGGTAGTACCTCTGTAATACTTTTTTAAAACATATAAAAACTAATATAAATATATCTCCCTTTCTTTTGCTACTTACATTAAGGGTAAAGGAAGGGAAAACAGATCAAGCCTAATACTTAACTATATTTAAGGCCCTTTGATAGAACACTGGCAAACTGGCTTTAAAACAAAATGGCTGCCTGCAATTTTTGTAAAGACAGCCATTATCCATTTAGATAATTAATTGTCAGTGCTATATGCCTAAGTACTATCTCAAGACTATCTCAAAACTACCCCGGCCACAGTTATAGCTAAAGAAAAATCCTTATTTGTTAACTTTTACTTTCTGTACTTGTTTTCACCACCCCAAAAAACCATCTACACCCTCTACTGCCAATTTTCAGAAAAATCATGTTGGCGGTTTTTACACTATGTGAAATACAAAGTCTATGGAAAATGCATTGGATAGAAAGCTTGTTTTGGGACCTCACTTTTTTCTTAGCACCCTCTTCCTGAAATGCCATGAAACTTTCTAGACTCCAACAATGAACCATGAGCAGCAGGTCTACAGAGTTTTATGGACATTCATCAAATGGGTGCAAAGATATTAACGGACAAAAATCCCCAAATTCCCTATATCTGGCCACCCTAATTATAACTGCACACACACATATATTACCTACTGGTGATTGCCAGTAGGCAGTTACAGTTAGGACCTAGTTTCCATTGTAAAAGCAGATTTTGACTTGCGTATATCTTTGGTACCGTTTGACAAATCTTCCCAAAAAAATGTGTTGTTGTGCATGGGAAGTTTCTGAGTGGTCTGTGAAGCCGGGACCGAGAAAAAGGGAGGTAAAAAAGTGCATTTCCCATTTTATGTCTAGGGATTTTAGACACGACGGCAGCCCGAACTGTTGGACGGAATTACACCAAATTTGGAAGAAAGGTAGCTTTTGGTCCAGAAAAAGTGCTTTTATTTATGTGGTGTAAGTCAGTTCAGTAGTTTTCGAAATAAAACCCAAACCAAAAAACAAATTTGTATATTTTGAGGAGCAAAGCCTCCGCGAATACTACCAGTCTTGTACAGACATCTGATTGGCTACCAAAAGTTCAACCAGGAAGTGTTGGCAGCCATTTTGAGACTTGGCTTCAGCTGAGTCTCAAAGAAAAAGAAAATGTAGAAGGGTCAGGGTACTGTTACCCTCCCCCTCTAGCCTTGATGCAGGGGTCCCCCAAGACTTAAAAGTATATATTTTTTAAATTACAACAAAAATTGCAAAAAATCCATTAATTTCTCTATGATTTAAAAAAAATATATATTTAAAAAAGATGTTTTTTTGCCTCGGGTGGGCCAGGTTCCAGGGCCATAGCATTAAAATAGCAGGGTGGCACACAGGGTACCTCTCCTATGGCTTATGAAAGCGCATGGACTGCCACTTCCCCACGGCACTGCTTTTAATGAATGCTGCAGGTGCCCATGCAGCACCTCCGTGCCCTGGGGACCACCACCTCCCTGGGGAAAAACATGTTCTATTAATGTAGAGGGTCCTACATGGTTCCCCCCCATGCCCCATGGACCACCATCACCCCGGGGCCAAAATAAATTAAAGTAGCAGGTCCATCGCAGACCTCCAGCCTCCAGGACCATCACCTCCCGGGGGCTAAGTACTATGATGGAGGGGGGCTTTCAGCCCCTCTCGTGGAGCTATTTACGGCCCTGAGGACAGCCACCCAAGGTGCTCATCCTGAGGAGGTAGCTGTTTGTTTTTGCTTGGTGGGTGCTAAAAGCCCCAGCTTGTAAAAAGCAGAGTTTTCATCTGTTTTCATCGATTTCCCTGCTTGCAAATATGCATAGAGGGAAACAGATGAAAACATTGCTTCTGCAAGCAGGGAGCTGCTATTTAAACCAGCTCCCTGCTTCACAGAGCAATGCCGGCTCCTGCAGGGCACAGGGAACCAGCTAGGACCGCGGGGGTCTACAGGCTCTCCCCGCAGGTCATGTCAGTCTCTCTGTCTCTTCCATCCCACAATGGGATGGAAGAGGGAGAGATCTCTATTACCTGGAGTTTTGAACAATTGCAATACTCCCACACTCTGGCCCTGTAAGTAACAATGGACATGCATTTTGCTTTAGACATTAGTCATCATTTCTCTGAAGGGCTTACATGCTTCCAGTGTTCTGGTAACTTGTTGCACCCTTATGGTTAAGAGGTGGTCCCACTTCAAATGACTATTGAAAAGGATACCTACGTAGCAGAAATCTGAAACTTTGTCCACAGAATTTCCTTGAAGGGAAAAAGTTCTTGCTTTAACTGTTTTCGAGCCACAGACCATTATATACACTTTTTGAGGTTTACCATCAGGTCGAGAGAGGACATAAATTCTACAAAGTTATTGGGGACTGTCTGTAGACTATTTGCTGTCCTTGTTAGAAGGACAGCATCATCTGCATAAACAAGTGATGAGATAAAATAATTAACTATCCTTGTATAGTCTAGTTCCTTCTGCAGCAGGAAAGCCTCCAAGCCATTTATGTAGATGAAAAACCAAAAATGAAGCCGGATGCACCCCTGGCTGAAGCCCTCAGTTGAAATTAAGGGACCAGTACAATTGCCTCCAGAGCCATAAAGTATTTTCACCTGAGTAGTTGCAGGAACTCTCTGAAAGAGTAAAACCAGGAGTTCCTCTTTGCCCATTTCCCCCCATCATACTCCAGAGCTTATCACAGTTTACAGTGTCGAAAGTGCTTGACAGGTCCACGAAGGCCAGGTGTAATAAGCTGTTCATGGACTTTGTATACTTACAGACGATTAGCACTAAATTAAGGCACTGCTCAACACTCCCAAGACCTTGTCTAAAACCAAACTGGGTCCTGGAAAGTATATTATTTTCACTGGCACACACCTCTAAATGAGCTAAAAGCCCACAGCCCAAAATCTTGGACGTTACATCAATCAGAAAAATTGACCTATAAAACACCGGGTCATTCCTGTTTCCTTTTTTTATGAATTGGGACCACAATGGCCTTTTTTCAAGAAACAGGAGGTGACCTAGGACAGCAGCCTAAAAATGTTAGTAAGGATCGAGGCCCAAGGGGTGGATTCTTTTGAAACAAATTCAGTGGTACCCCATCTGGGCATGGTGCTTTCCTTCATGAGGCCTGCTTAATAGCAAGCTTCACCTCCTTCACAGAGATTGTTCCATTAAAATGCATGGCTTGTTCCCCCTCCCTGTGTGTGGTGGTGTTCCTTTCCTCAGTGACAATTACCATGCCCTGGGGGTTAAGGATTCAAGAAAAATGATCAACCCACATTGCCTCTGAAATCAGACATCAAATCATCAAATGTTAGATTCCGGACCCTCAGTAAAAAATCGGTGATTAACGACATCCCAGAACATCCTTGAGTCCTTGAGACAACCAGCTGGCAATAAATCAGACCAGGCTTCAGATGTAAGCGCGTCTTTTCTCGCTTATAATACGGTCTTATAAATTTTCTGTGCAGTGCTGAGAATATCCCTATTTCTTGGGGTCATGTGCAGGGTCACCTTTCATTGTTTATGGGCTCTTATCTCTTATGTATGAACTATCGAACCAACGAATGGGCTGCACTGACGGAGTGGGACATTTAACAATGAACTCAGATGAAATGGCACAACACAATGACTCAAAATCCCTAATCAAAACATTAGACAAAGCCTCAGGCATCAGACACAGAGTTCCCTTAATGACTTTAGCTTCAAAAGCTATAAGGTATATCTTCTCCCATTTTAATCATAGGCTCTGATTTGACTATACTTAATGGGAATTGAATGGATAGCCTGAACCCCTCCCTCGGAGCTTATGTTCAAACATGCTGCTAAAGGGTTATGGTCAGTGGCACAATTCGGAATTAATCTATAACCATGACCAAATGACTCTGGTTGCTGCATAATAACATAAAGTAAATTGTACTTGATTTATTTCTTTCCAAAAAAGTGGGTAGAGGCTTGGGGTTATCTTTTATGCAATGAGTCAGGAAAATTAAATCATTAGGTATAATGATATTAATTAAAGCATCTCCATATTGAGAGAGTCTAAAATGAGTTAATACCTGACTGGTCTTATTTTTCAAGCCACACACCTTTGTGTTACTAAAAATGCCAACCAAACAATTAAAATCGACACCCCACAAGATACACGGTGGATTGCTGACAAGATTTGCCCTCCCAATTGACTCTTTTACCGTGTCTGCGACACAAGTGTTTCGTTGGTCGAATACTTTGTGAGAAAAATGTACCAACAAGTTGTCCACAGAGCCCAACCCCGATAGCAGAAACAATTGGTACCAAGGTGAGAAATTTAGGAGCTTGTCAATTGCACTGTTACATGCATGAGAAATCAAAACAGCCAAGCCACCATCGGCCTCCTTTACAATGAGAGTCATATCCATTAATATGGAAGTCTGTTAGAGACCATGCCTCCTGTACACAAATCATTTCATGACCTGTAACAAAACCCAACCAATCCTCATTTCCCAGTTTTGTTCATATCCCTTCAATATTGCAAGACAGCACCTCAAAAAAGAGTCATTTTCATAAGAGTATGGGACAGCTTCTTCCCTTGGACTTGGGGTCACTGGCACATTAAGGGTAGTAGGATGTGATGAGATAACCTCTGAAGTGGGATCATGGGCCAAATGTGAACTTGAGTCAATCGAGCCTGGGAACATATGGGGTGATGGCAGTCAGTCAATCTCCTCCAATTTGGCAAAAGCAGAAAAGTGACTTTTAGAACAAAGCTGAGGGTAGAATGCACAAATTGCCAGGTGGCCAGGAACCATATGGTTGGTAGGAGGGGCTCCATGCGGGCTCCTCTGTGGCGCATAAAAATAACCCAATGGTAGCACTTTCATTCGACTATGAGAGGCTGACAAATTACTTAGTGTGAGTGAGAGCTGTCTAATCATCCCAGGTGTTCTGAAGTTGATGACCACACAGTCCTTGCCCAGTAATACTGGTCAATGGCCAATGCTCGATACTCGCCTGACGATAAATATCTCATGTGGTAGATCCCTTGTTCACCCAGCATTAGATCTAAGTCAATGTATAACTTTGTGTTTCAAGGAGTATTCTGATTCCATCAGCCCTCTGGGTAAAGTAGCGACATGGCCCAAGATAATAACATTAGGGGGTTGAATCAGGAGGAAGATGTAAGAGCAAAAGAACTGGGTTATTGATCATTGGCCTTACAAGAGTTACCTTTGGACTCACGGAGCTGGTCACGCATGACTGGGGCCCTGCCTTCTTTAAAATGACAACTTCAGAGTCAGGAGCAGACTGTGTCATGGCCAGCCCATTTTGCTGCATTTGACAACTTACGGGCTGAGAATGAGTGATCCCCAGTGACAGTGAGGTTCTGGAGTTAAGTTTAACACAGTGTTCCCCCAGATGGTTAGGCAAATTATGGCCATTGAGGGCAGCTATTTCCTCCAAACCTTGTTCCAGTTGGCAAAGAGATCCTTTCTGAGGGTGAGGACTAATGATTTTATTTTGATGAAAAGTTAATTGTGACAAGACTTTAAAAAGGCTCCTAATTGAGCAAGAATTCCACCTTAGGAACCAACTTTTGCAGGAGGGTCGCCTGGGGCACCCAAGTTCTGAGGCTGGTGGCAGGGCTTCCTTTTTGTAAGTGGCTGCTTATTACGTCTACTGGGAATGGCAACAGAAGCTGTAGATGGGTTCCAATGTGAATAGCATTTCCCCCAAGTCTGTCCACCAAATTGCTAGCCCACGGATCATTGCCTATATTATGCGTAGCAGTCCTGGGCATGCAATTTGGACTTGTACAAATGATGTCCAGTACCCTGCTGGTATATGTCGAATCACTGGGCAGTAAGATCACTTCTACATTAGGTGTGTTTTGGGCCTCAGGGTCTTGCAGGATGGACAGGATGGACAGAAACAAAGAAGACCTTCCATCACTAGGAATATTTAACAGTAAAAACACTATTAAAAAATAGACACACTGCCATGAGATACCAGGATTTGAACCTTCAACATACTGAGTGACAGTCTAAGAGCTTTATCAGTAGGGCACAAGTGACTGTAGTGTTGTGCATCAAAACATACTTATAACATTCAAACAAAACATGCCACTTTGAAGTCATTCTATGGAGAGGCTATTGCTATTTCTCTGGCCCCTCTGTAGAATGACTTTCGCCGGCTCCCAACTCTTGCAGGAACAGACATTGCTCTTGAAAGATGGGAGATGCTCTAAATAGCAGTTCCTGCTTGTGGGGTTAATGTTTTCAATTGTTTCCCTTCAAGTAAAATTCAGCTTTCTGCAACCGGGAGCTGTTTGACAGCTCCCACTTGCAGAAAGTTGAGTTATGTTTACTAACATTTGGTGGGAGCTTTTAGCTCCCACCAAGCAAAAGCAAACAGCTACCTTCCGAGGGTGAGCATATCAGGAGGTGGCAGGACCCAAGGCCATTCATTGCTTAAGAGGGGGCCCGCTCAGCCCACCTACATTGTTTAATTTAGCAAGGGGGAGGTGGTGGTCCCCAGGGCCGCAGGGTGGCTGCACGGTCCCCCATATATTATACTGATTGCCTTGGGGAGGTGGCGTTCCCCCGGGCACGGGGGCTTCTCGGCTCCCCCATATATTATACTGGTTGCCTGGGGAGGTGGCAGTACCAGGGCTGGGGGGGAGGGAGCCAGGCGCCCCCCCCTGCATTCATGTCGGAAGTTTGCCCTGGGGTTGGGGGCCATGCAGGCTCCCACATTATTTTATCAACTTCTGCCCTTGGGAGGTGGCATTGTCCGGGGTTCATGGGGTGCCATATTGGCACCCCCGCAAACATAATAAACAGTGCCCTGGGAAGGTAGTGGTCCCTGGGGCTCTCATAAGCCATTGGAGGAAGATCCTATGCACCCCCCTCCTATTTTTTTGCTGTGCCCCTCAGATCTGGTATATCCGGGAGCAAAATAAAAAGCAAGTATGTGAGGCTGCTCTTGTTTTTTTTATTTTTGTTATCATGTGCAGTGATGTTCGGCATGATTTAAAAAAAAAGAAATACTTTTAAGCCTTATGAGAGTCCCCGATGACCCCTCACCAAGGCTAGAGGGGTGGGGGAACAGTACCTTGCCCCCTTTTCTTTATTTTAAGGTTTGTTTTTGAGACTCCGCTAAAGCCCATTCACGCTATGTTTCTGACTTTTAAGAGCACAATGCATATTCTAACCTTGGAACCTTTTCGCATGTATGCAGCCATTTTATTTTCTTCTGTTCTGTGTTGAATTGACCCTTAATCTTTCCAATTCTCCCACTATCTGACTCATCCACCCCTCATTTTCCTTTGTGGTATAAATGTGTGCTTTTCTGAATTTCATGTTTTTGTCATTTATTTGTGTTTTTCATGACTTTTGGTACTTTTTTTGGCTTTCCCTTTACTTCTGTATTTTTTCCATTCTTGTCTTCCTTCTCCTATTTCTTCCCATTTTTTAACCCATGGCAGAGCAGGGCGAGAAAGGGAGTGGTGGCGCCAATTTGGCTGCTAGCCGCATAACTTGAAGTCATCTGCACCTCTGAGGGGTCCAGCCCTGTGCCCTTTTATCCCAGGTGGAGGTGGCAGCACTTTTATTTGTGCTATGCCACCTCCAATCCAAGCAGGTAGCAGGCCTGAGAGCTCCTATGGCCTGTGGGAGCATTGATTACTGTGGGGGAGGGAGATCCAGTGGACCAAACAGCAGTGAACACACAGCTGGGTGGACATACTGGACCACGAGCAGGACCTGCTCAACCTGCTGGGCTTCAAGGTGTTGGGCTTAGTGAGAAAATATTGAGTTCTTGTGTTGTGCAGTGCTATTCTTTTTTAAATAGCATGCTGCTCACACTCGGAGTCAGAGGTAAGTTAATTTTACGTTACAACGAATATTATGTGGTCCAGTTTGAGTTAGCCAGGTTATCAGTGCTACCTAACCTTACTCATTGGTGCTCTCTTGGGCTGAATATTTTAAAAGCCAGACAGACTCCTCTGACATGTCTTTAAGATAGTGGTAGTAGTATTAAGTATGTAATATGGCAGAGTTGGAGTTCTCTGTGACTTTATTTATGCAGCTCATACAATCCCAATCGCAACCCTATAGCGATGTGAAGTATGAATCTGTGCATTGAAAAGGGAGACAGAGTTGACTCATCAAAGGTGGTTCAGACACAGAGATCATTGTTTGGGATGCATTAGTAGTTTCAAATGTAGTTTAGGTTTATGAAATTTGTAGTTCAGGTTTATGAAATTTGGAATAGGGCTTAGGTTGTGGACATTAAGAATTATATAGGGGATTTGAATTAATACACTGTTACTGTGTTTGCCTGTCAAAATATTTTTGGGGGAAATTACTATACCAATAATCATTTTTTTTACCTTCTTTATTTCTTACCTTACCACTTAAGGGCAAGAAGAGGGCTTCAGGGGTGGGTCAGGGCGATGAGGGTGCCACCACCAGTGTGGCGGCTGGCGGATCTGCTAGTCCCAGTAAGCCCTCCTGCTATATTATCATTATTTCCCTTATTTTTATATCTCCCATTTATAATTATTTTTCTTTTTTTTACTTTGCCTGTCTCCTTTATTTTCCTACTCATCTTCAACCTATCTAAGGTTTGTTAAATTCTTGTTATCCCTGCATTATTCTGTTTTCTTCTATAGTTCATGTTCCTGTAGCTGACATCCATATATATGTACTAGTCTATAGATTTCTTCTGCTTGTTAGTAAGATTCCCCACTCCTCTTATACTTCTTGTGGACTAGTACTGTAGGAGTAAGACAACAGATTTTAGGACAGGTACTCTACCGTGAAGATTGCATGCCTAGGTAAGCTTTTCCACACATGTTTGTTGGGAAGGCTTTCTTTTTCTTGCTCAAACAGCAACACAAGAGAGTGGCCATGATCAAAGTGGACCCCCAATGTTGTGTTATATGTAATATTATAAATTTATATAGTAGCATGCCATAACAGCAGTTTCAATGACAGTGCACCATGGCTGGAAAGTAGTATGAGGATGGTCCCATTGCATTTGTCAACCAAGAACTCACTTTATGCCCTTGATTTACTAATTATTCCACCCTTCATTGTGCTTTAGGGAATTAGCTCTGCCTCTCCATTATGAAACATTTGCAGTTGGCTTGACTTGACTACTTGGCTTTTTTAACATAGTTAGCTGACAAAAATCCTAAAGTGAATGATAGAATAAGATAGAACTGTAGTAATCTACTGCGGTTGTAGTTTGTTGAATTTGTTCTTTAAAAACACAAGGGGAGGCTTATCTGGCATCTAAAATGTGTAATGTGTTTTCCAGCTGCACCGACCACCAGTAGAGAGGCCAGTGGCAGTACCAGTGTGCCAGACGTGGCAGGGGTTAGACGGGGAGAACCAGCGGCACAAGGGATGGGTGTTGGTAAGTCACGTTGCTTGCTTATTGACAATTACTAATATACTCATTGCAAGGGAATTACTTGTAAGCCCCCAGTTTAGCAGCTACAGTGAGGGTTAAGTTATTAATGGCCTCTTCCATCTGCAACTCAGCAGACAAAAGCTCATAATGAATGCTACAAATGATGAGTTGATGGAAACGGTAAAGAAAGGTAGACAGTTAAAAGAAAAGATGGGTAAAATGGTATATGAGTGAAAGGATGTTTGGGTGGGTGAAAGGATGTACAGGTAGGTGATAGGAGATGGATGGGTGGGTGAATGGATAGATGAAAGACTATATGGGTGAAAGAATGCCTGGGTGGCTGAGAGGTGGATGGGTAAAAGGATGCTCATGTTGTAGTGGCCTTTTAGTGCCGGGTTGGACACCCAGGTTTTAGTTAGTTGCTCTGTCTGTGCCCCTAAACACATGCATGTATTTTATTCATTGTTGTTAATTTAGCAAAGCGAGTTTTTAATGCATGGTTTTATATTTTTCATCAGCTGCCTCCTTCTAGGAAGACTGAGTACTTATGGCATATTGTTATCAGCCTTTAGCACAACATACATTTTGTGCCTCATCCAAGGCTGTTATGTTCGGTTCATGAAATGCCAGCTTGAATTGTCAGCTCAGTAGACAGTTCCTAACTTCTAGGTGCATTATGACATCAAGCCTGCTTCCACAAACTGTGTTGGGTTTATTATGTTAACAACACGTACACCTAAAGAGTGCAGAGGACATTCAAATCATGACGGTATTGGGTATACACAGCCAGCTTTACTGATCCTGATGCTGACCTTTCAGCTCCAGAGAGGATTGCCTTCCAGTCAATAGGAAGACCCCTGCTATCCACTTCATATATGGGGTTGGGGTTATTGCCCTAGATCGGGACAGGCAGATGGATTACTACCACTATGCTTTCATACATAGAGGATAAGCAGAAATCACTAAACTTTGTAGAACCATACACAAATGGAGGGATTGTTTTTCTTTTTCACACTCATTGTAATGATGATCACTGCATTATGTTTAATCTGCCTCATCATCGCCCCTCATGCTTTTTATATTAGGATGTAAGTGCTTCAATAAATATATTGAAATTCAGTTTGCATCTCTCTTCTTGACATGGTATGTGTAAGCCTTTCAGTAACTAACCGAATGGGGGGTGATCTGTTCACCACAACTTCCCTGAGGACTCAGAGCATCAGGTTTAGGTTGCCACAAATCAATCACTGAGTTACTGCAAGCTAGCCAGGAGTTAGGCCAACAGCTTCCACACAGTGTAGGGTTGACTCAATCTCCAACACTCAGTGGTGCTGCCACCCTAAACATGCAGTCGTATTACCATAATAAGAGCCACAAGACAGTCAGTGGATTAAATCACCTCCCTGCCTATGGCATTTAGTCACCCATGCCATAACCTAATGGCAGCATGGTTTAATTTGGCTGTATAATAGTGTTTTCTGTGCAGTGTACATCTGCTTCAGATAATGCAGCATTTACAAAGTTTTCAATGAATGCAAGCCAAAAACAAGGTGCCCACGCTGTCAACTCCTAGTACTTCAGTCCTTTATTCTTTTCTAAGATCTGTCCCAGCCCATAAAAAATGTTTTTGAAAAATCCCCTTTTAGCATGTGCTACATTTTTCTGGACAAGTAATTCATATATTTCATGGCTTCCATAAAGGATTAATAGCTGGTCAAAATGTTGTCTTTTAAAATTCAACAGCAGTGAAACATGTGTGGGTAATAAAATGTCCCTGTGAATCATAATCAGTCACATCTAATTCCAAAGGCCCTAGGGGACCAGCAATCTACTGCTACTGTGCTACTCTAGTTTTTATTAAGCACTGTTTAAAATGTGTCCGTTTATTCTTTCTTTCTTGATACTCATGGTGGACCACCTACACCCCAGGAGACAGCAGCCTGGTTGTGGCTGCAGAGGCTGGTGGCCATTCATTCGGAATACCAGTGGTTGATGGCTCTGCAGGAGGAGGAGGATGAAGCAGCTGCCTTACCAATGGACCACAGCTTCTCCAGCCAGCTGCCAGTACCTCTAGCCTCCCAGTGGGAGCAACATCGGCAGTGCTGTTGATAGCTGGCACATGCCCATCGAGTTGGACCACTGCTTCTTCTCCTCCTGCTCAGACCGCATATTCCAGCACTGCGTCCTACAGCATCTAGAGTACCTGGACTGCACAGTGGCACACATTGAGGAAATCCTCAAAGATCTCCAGACTCATGTGGAGAACACCTACTTTTAGCCCATTTTTGATTTTTCTTATGGTCAGAGGGACATTTGTTGTAGGCGGAGAGGGTGGGAAAGGGAATTGGGACAGGGATTTGGACTAGTTTGGACACAAGTGTTCTTTGAACATTGGTTGGGGAGGCAGCATTGTTTGGAGAGAAGGGTAGGTCTGTTGTGGGTTGAAAGGGTGGGTTTTATAACTGTTAAAAAGTAAAATAGGAATAATTAATTTTACTTTATTTAGGCCTCAAACTTATATTCTGTGGTTTATTTTGCACTGCTGTCTTTTAGTGCACCCTGTTTTTTTAAATCTGCTTAGAAAAGCGTATGCTAGTTAGTTATACCCTGTAACTATATTGACCACTCGGGACGGGGATTGCCATTTCCTAATTTTCCATACAACAACCTAGATACACACAAACAATCTCCTTAGTAGAAGTTAGTTACTAACTAAACTATTTCACTTCAGCCCATAGTTCTCATACCTGAATAGATAAAGCGAGGGCTGCTACCTCTCCCAGTCTTTTTACTGCAGGTTTTCCCACGGTGCCATCTTATGGTGATAGTAGTAGCAGCAAGCTAGTGTGCTAACAGGGAAGACAAAGTGTTACATTTCATTTGCAAAAGAGTTGTGAAGATCGTGACTTGTCTAAAGACGATCTTTAATGTTGATTACATTATATGTTTCCAATCTGCAAAAATACTCTGCAGAAGGTTTTCAATTGGCATTCTTTGAGCTCCTGGCATAAGCTCATGTGTAGGGCTGTAATATTGTTAAGACACATCGGTTTTGGTTTAGATTGCATTCATTTGAGGGCAGATTGCATTAGAGACTTTGTTGCACTTCAGCTTTGGTTTAGATTGCATTCATTTGAGGGCAGACTGCATTAGAGACTTCTGCTGCATTTAATAAATATCATGTTAAAGCTTTTTGCCCAACATGATTGGTATATGATAATAGTTGCTGTTGTTTGTATTAACCGTTTTCCTTTCCAGATCTCCTCCCTGGCTGTTCCCTTCCTGTTTTTCCCTCCCCCCTGTCTGGCCCCTCCAAACCTCAGCGCCATAAAGGTATCTAAGTTGGTGTTGCCTGGGGGTGGGCCTCTTGATTAGCAACGGGCAGATCCTGAGGAATTGGACCCTGACAGTTATATAATTTATACCCTAACTTCAGAAAGACTGAACACAATAAAGAAGACCTAATATAACAAAAACTAGCAATAGTAACTTCTTCTGAGCAATTGGGAGTTAGTATTTAATTAAAACTAAAGTTACAAAATCCTTGAGTCATGAGAAGTGGACACAGAGTCAGGAGTGGAGTGGACAACATTAAGCAATACAACACAATGCTTGATTGATGATGTTGACAAATGATGCGTGGGTGGGTAAATAGGGCTGTGTGTGTTACTGCTCAGGTAATAGAGAATCCCACAGTGAGTTGGTGTCTCTTTCACTACATTTGTCCCACCAGGTATGTGATCCATTTATGGTATAAAATTAAGCCACACCACAATCAATTACTTATGCTTGGGTAAGAGGGTTAGGGGTTCAATGAATTGAAGGGAAATGGGATTTGGGGAAAGGTGTGACAAAGACAACCACATGACAGTATTCATCAGGGTACCGAGCAGCACACCAACATCAATCTGTTGTGGAAGGAAAGGAAGGGATGAGTATGACACAGTTCAGTTGAATGCATTGCAAACAGTCCTTCATCCCAAGAGACTCAAGATAGTATATTTGTAAATGTTCTGACATCTAAGTTTGAAAAATAAAAATTATGGAGGAGTGAAAGCAACCCATCCAGTTCTAAAAATGATGATGATTAAAAGAAAAATGATACTGTATTGCCAAAGTGGGTGGTGCATCTGCATTCTTCTCAGAATGTCCATCACTCTTGGGCGCCTGGCTGAACCTGTCTGATAGGTAAGCAGGAGTGTCAAGATTTTGCCTTTTGTTCATGCAGAAAGGCTAAGTCCTGAGGACTGTAAAACAGAAACTGTATTGCAGAGTCAAGAAGAAGGACATAAGTAGGTAATCCTATCCGCCAGGGGAATTTACAGAATTGGGGCACTCCGCACAAAGTGGAGTAATGCAGAGTTCCTGAATTCTGCATTCCGGGAATGGAGCGGAGTTCATTTGTGCACGCATGATGGGTTTTTGGTGCTCTCTTGTGCCACTAGTGAGTGCGTGCAAGACTTTGCATTCGATTATGCTGTTTCCAGCCGCGAGCGTCAGACTTCACGTTCACTCACACTGCTTCCGGCCGCAATGGCAGCCACATATTTTCTACTCCAGATACATCTATATGTAGGTAAAAGTGTTTTTTGAGTGAATTTTCTTCTTCAATGGATCCTTCAAATTGTTTTTTAGATTGATAAGCCTTTTTTTCATACAGGAAGGAAGTGCCCCATAGACTCCAATGTCTTGTTCCTGTCGAGCAGGCTCCTCCCAGTGCTTTTTCCATCTCCTTGTCACTTTTCACTTAGATTTCAAGGTGGAAGGGTCACTCTCTTTGTCTCCTGGATCTAACTTTGGATTTAAGGACATTGTTTTTATGAAATCAAACAAGTAAATTAAAAAAACTATTGAATACAAGTGTTGTTTGTTTGCTTGGCATGCACCAGTTTTTCTTTCTACTTTACTCTATTTGATTTTACAATTTTTATAGTGGTGGGTGGCCTGGAGTTTAGGTATGGGCCTAGTTATTGATTTAGCATTTCATTGATTTTTCAGCTTTTGTAAAGGAAAATTGTTGCACAGCTCAGTACCTTTGCTACATGCTTGTAATATTTGCATTATTGTTTTACTATGTGGCCTAGATACCCAAAGGGCCATCTTGCCATTAGTCCCGGTACTAGAAGTCATTAGTGCATGAAATAAATGTTTCAGTGATATAAGTTTTTAAAACTTAATTTAGAGCAGGGAAGGTATTGGATTAAATGAAAAATGTTGGGTTTTTTTTGCATTTCATTTTTTTTTGCAAAAAATGTTTCTATTGTGTGGTAATATTTGATGGCATAGGGGGATGTGTGTACTGTTGTTATGAACTTTTTATAGCTGAGTTAATTTTCGTGTTTTGTATTGCTGAATTAATGTTGGTGTTTTCTTCAATGTTACCGCCATGCCTCTTCATGGCCAGTGTGTTTGTGTCTATGTGTGTGTGTGTGTTTGTCATTGTCCACCATTTGTCTTTGCTCTCCATGCCGTGTGGCCAGGGGCCATTTTTTGTGTGTAAACTATGTCCATAGGTTTGCCTGTATTCTTAGTTCTCCATGCCTCCTTGTTCACAGTTGTTGTTTGACAATGTGGATGGTGGACAATTCCTGCATCCAGCCAGTGTGTCTTTGCCATAGGCTTGCATGTGTTCTTCTTTGTTCTCCTTGCTCCTTGTTATTGTTGTTTGACTATGTGGCTGGAAGCCATTTTGTGCATGCAGCCAGTGCTCTTTTGTCATATGCTTGTATGTGTTCTTTCTTTGTTCCCCATGCCACCTTCTTGTTGTTGTTTGACCAAGTGTCTGGCAGCCATTTTGTGCATGCAGCCAGCTTTCCTTTGCCATAGGCTTGCATGTGTTCATTCTTTGTTGCCCATGCCTTCTTGCTCCTTGCTGTTCTTGTTTGACCATGTGGCTGGCAGCCATTTTCTCCATCCACCCAGTGTCCCTTTGCCATAGGCTTGCATGTGTTTTTTGTTTGCTATGTTTCCTTGCTGTTGTTTGACCAAGTGAACGGCAGCCATTTTGTGCAGGCAGGTTTGTGTGTGAAGCCAATGCCCATTTGCCATAGGTTTGCATGTGTTTTTCTTTGTTTGCCATACCTCCTTGCTCCTTGCTTTGTTTGACCATGTGGCTGGAAGCCATTTTCTCCATCCAGCCAGTGTCTCTTTGCCATTTGCCATTGTCCTTTATTTGCCATGCCTTCTTGCTCCTTGTTGTTGTTTGACCATGTTGCTAGCGGCATTTTTGTACATGCAGCCAGTGTTCCTTTGCCATAGTCTTGCATGTGTTTTTGTTTTTTGTTCTCCATGTCTCCTTGCTCCTTGTTGGTGTTTGCCCATGCGGCTGGCAGACAGTTTGTGCATGCAGCCAGTGTCTCTTTGCCATAAGCTTGCATGTTTTCTTTCTTTCCTCCCCATGCCTCCATTTTGTTGTTGTTGACCATGTGGCTGGCAGGTATTTTGTTCATCCAGTGTCTCTTTGCCATAGGCCTGCATGTGTTCTTTGTCATGCCACCCTCCTCCCTGTTGCTGTTTCACCATGTGGCTGGCAGTCCTTTTTTGTTCAGGCAGCCAGTGTCGCTTTCCGAAGGCTTACATGTGTTTTTTGTTAGCCATACCTCCTTGCTGCTTCTTGTTGTTAGACCATATGGCTAGCAGCCATTCTGTGCATTCAGCAAGTGTATCTCTGCCATAGGCTTACTTACAAACATTGTTAATTACTGATCATTTTATTTTCTATTTTCATTATTTATTTTAATATTTAATTCTATTATTTTTTATTTCAATTGTTTATTTGATTCTTCATTTTAATTTTGTATTTGTAATTTGTAGGTTAATTTTTATTTTATTTTATTTAAATTTTTTAATTTTTTAATTTTTATTTTTTTTTAATTTTATTTAACTCTGCATTTTGCCTAGATTCATCCATCCACATCCTTTCCTCCATCCATTCGTCAAAGATCCACAGCCCCACTACAGCATTTGCTTTCTTTAGGTGTACAAAAATTAAATTTCCTCCTAGACACCCTTGCTGCAGAGCACTGCAGACAAGTCAGCAGCATAATTAATTTGTTTAATGATTATTCCATTTACCCTAGACCACCTTGCCGTCAAATGTTTTATAAACAATTATTCCATTTACCCATGTACCTCTCTCTGACTATGCCAGATGTCCCCTTTAAATCAGATGCAGATTAAGCAAAGAGCTACAGCTGCATGTTATGCTGCCTTATTTGAAATAACATTTTATGGTGTGGTGGTGTGATTTGACTTTAAAATGTTTGATTAAATTGGTATTTACCACATAAGTTACCAACTACATTAAGATTACATTTGTCTGTACTATTTCAACCTACAGCAATGGAGGCTGAAATACATGTTTTTCTTGCTTGGTTGCTTTCAGGTGCCCAACAGAAGAGACCTATCATCACCCACAGTACTGCCAAAGAAAAGGCCTAACACTTACTTTGGTACTTCAAACTCTTACCCTTGTGCATCTTAGTGCCACTGCCAACTTAGAGCTTAACATGGCCCCAAGGAAAGTTGCTCCCAAGAAAGTGGCCAGTGAGAAGACACATTTTTCCACCAGTGGCGTGCCAACTGCAACCTTTTCAGGAGACGTGTGTCTGCCACACCGGCCTCTGGGGAGGATCCTAGGAGCAGCACTTCAACATTAACAGCACCACCCCAACCTAAGCCATAGACGTGTCTGTCAGTGAAGCAGCCACTGCAATCATGACGATGCCAATGATCAGTGACATTGAATTGGATTTGTCCCTTTCGCAAAGTAGTCTCCAATTATTTCAGGAAACAGAGCAAAGTGGACAGAAGCCACAGCCAGCAATAGTACATCTTCCCGAAGCAGAAGCAAAACAGGAGGTTAAGCTTCTTGCCGAGTATGAGCCTCCTATTTTAGTATCAATGGCTCCCAGATCTCCAGCAAGAAAAAGGAAGGGTACTACTCCACCATCTTCTCTAAGGCTCCCTTCTGACGATCTGGAAATGGATAGGACGCTGGCTGAGGCTGAGACACACCACAAGAGACAAGGGAAAAGGAAAGTTCCCGAAGCCCTTACAATTATGGAAGGGGATGAGAAGGATGAGCCAGTCATTGTCATGGAAGTTGGCTCAGAGGACACCGACATTACTATTGACATTTGTCAACTGTCTCAAACGGGGTGCTGCAGAGAGTAGTATATGGTGCGGGTGGCAGGAAAGTGATAGTAGGGGTCGTGCCTGCAGAAGGGCTGAGATGAGAGTCCCCTCGCGACTAGCTGAGAACACAATGGAAGTGATACAACCCTTACCCACAGGTTCAGGTCCAGGCCTGACATTTCAGGCCTGAAGGAGTGCAGCAGCATCACGGCTCAGAGCCAGGGGCTGCGCCCTTCACCCAGTCACCACACGGAGTTCTGTATCATCAGAGACCAGGGCAGGGATCAGCCTGCAGGAGTTGTGGTGGTTTGCAGCATACAGGAGGGCCCGGGCCTCAACAGGTGCGCTCGACTGGCTGCGATGTCTGGGAAAGATGGTAGTTGTTATTACCACCTCTCGCTGTTAACCATCATCCTCCAGTGCATCACCGCAGGGAGCAACAAAGTAGATATTGAGAGGGTGATGCAGGAGCCACAGTGGATAGAGAAGTCGATTTCAGGGGCTCCGCTTCTTCTAAAATGCTTTGTCTATCTAGATGAGGCCCATGGAGTATCTGAACATCTTACTCCATTGCTGGTCAGGCCACACTCCAAGATGTTTGTAAGTTTTAAATGTCCTTGTAATCCAAAACTCTTAAATGTTTTTTCCCTACTGTAAGACCTACCTCCCCCATAGGCTAACATTGGAGTTGCATTATTAGATTTTAGAAGTGTGATTTCTGAATGAGAACAGGTTATCAGTTAATGTTTGGTGTCTTTTTAATTGTATTTAGAAAGCCTACCTTATGGTGAATTTATTTTTTAATTACTTTTTTGAAACCTTTAGAAAGTTGGCATTTTCCTGCATCAGCCACTAAGTGCCTGTAGCCTGTCTCTGGGTCACATGACTGGGTATAGGTGACAGTTGGCCTTTGTCTATTCCTCCAGACAGCCACACACAATATAGACCATTTGTGTGCCTGGATGGGCCATCAATGGCTGGGATGGGAGGAAGAAGCTGGGCACAGTCCTACCTACACTTGAATAGGCTATGTCCTGCCTCTACATAAAGGGCTGCACACTCCCTGCAGTTAGCTGAAGTTAGGGTAAGGGAGGCAGGCCACCTGTGCATTTCAAAGGAAAGCCGATAGAAGCTTACCCCCCCACCCACTTCAATGGAAAAACTGGGTAAAAATATTGGTCCTCAGACACTAACTCTTCAGTACACTTCTGGACCTGTGGCTACTCTGCTAGGAAGAAGGACTGCTGTGCTGGTGAAAGGACTACCACTCTGCTGGCTTGCTGCTCTGAAGGACTGCTGCCCTGAAGTGCACACCTGCTGCCTGCTGCCCTCTTGCCTGGGTAAGAAGGACTGAACCTGCAACGTTTGAGCCCAGAACCTCAGATTGATTCCATGGTCTATTTGGCTGGCCTCCTGGTCTGAAGCCTCACAAACACAGCAGGCTACCAACAACCTTGCACCTGCACATGGACTCTGCCATTTTAGACCTGGCAGCCTTGGTGTGGTTTCCCCTGACTTTTTTGCCTTCTGACCTCCTGTGAGAAACTAGGGCTGATTGCAGAGGCCCCATAACTTTTTGCCCCCATTTTCCACTTTATGCTGGTGTTTTCCTGACTCTGATGGTGCCCTGGGTACTGCTAACCAGTCCCAGGGCCTGTGCTCTGTGTAAATTGGATATGCAAATTAGGCTAATTATAATTGGCTAAGTTAACCTACCTATAAGTCCCTAGTATATGATAGGGCATGTAGGTTTAGGGACCACAGCATAGGTGGTGCACACCTAGGTGCATTGCTGAGGTGCCCAGTGTCATTTTAAAAGCAAGCCTGCCTTGCTGGCTGCTTTTAAATTAAAGTTATATGCAAATTCGACTTTGGAATTAAAGGTACTTCCAAAGTCTTAAACTACCTTATTTTTACATATAAGTCACCCCTAAGGTGTGCCCTATGTGCCCCTAGGGCTGGGTGCCATGTAACTATAAGCAGGGACTTTATAAAAATAGATTTATAAGCCCTGGTGAGGTAAAAACAGCCAAATTTGTTTTTCCCTCATTGAAGTAAATGGCCTTCATAGGCTAGAATGGGCAGAATTTATTTTAAATTTTAAAGTCTCCTTAAATGTTGCATACCAAGAATTTGGTATCAAATTAATTGTTGTAATAAATCCTACAACTTCCAGTTGTTGGATTTAATATAACTTGTCCAGGTAAAAAGTTTAGACTTTACCTAAAAAGTTGCCAATTTCAGCTCTGCATTGTTTTTGCTGCTGTGCTCTGATTGGCCAGCCTGCAGCAGCTTCTGCCAGGCTACCTTGATGAGGTGTGAAGTGGCCTGACTTCACACAAAGGAGTGTGCTTGGGGGAGAGAATCTCCCCTCAGCAGATGGTGAGGCAGGAAGGGGGAGGGCTGCCAAACTGGTCTTCAAAGGCAGAGAAGGACATTTGCAGCACCCAGCAACACCCCCACATCCTGCAACCCCAGACAGCTAGGTGCCCCCTTGATTAGATTAGGAGAGGGCAGGAGAGGGGTGTGTTTATGATTTTTAGCCACACCAGTGGGTGGGCTCAGCCAGATGTAACCTCCAAAAATCAGATTCAGCCATGTTGGATTTTTCGAGACTGTTGCCTTTTGGAATGGATTTTTGCCACACTTCCCAGGAAGTGGTCATCACAGGGGGACGACCCTGTACCTGATTGGGGGACCAGGACCCCCCTGCTTTTCACCCAGGAGCAAGGATAAAACTGGCAGACCTGCACCCACGCCTCAGATCCCCTCCAGAATTCAACAAGAAAAGAACTTAAGGAGAAGAAGGACTGCCCTGCTGGACCCCTGGCCTGCACCTGGACCCTGCACTCAGAAGGACTGCACCAGCTGCACACTTTGGCTTCACCACAAGAAGGACTTTGCCTGGCTTCAACTGGTTCAAGGAGGGACTCCCTGTTTGCTACAGGTGAAAAATTGCTAACCAGAGTCCCCTGCACCAACTCCTGAAAGAAGCGACCAGCTGACCACTGCCCAGTGGCCAAAAAGGAGTTTGCGCCAGGTGCATTCTGGGAGTTGAAGTCCGCACCCCCAAGGACCATCACAGAACTTCTGGACCCTTGGGGTGAGCTGTGGACCCCAAAAGAACCTTGAAAGAACATCTGGGTGAAGCCCCAGAAGTTTGGAAAAGATTGGAGAATTTTTTAAAAAAAAGCTCCATAAAGTGACCGACCCGACGCGGAAATTCTAGCCGGCTTGCCTCAACCGCGACCCGGCCTGACTTCGTGGTTCGTCCCGGTAAAGAAAAACATCCAAAAAAGAGACTAAGTCCGAACGTAAAAAGTTGACCGGTACCTCCCAGCCATCGTATCCGAGAAGGGCTCCATGGACGTCGGATCAAGATCCAGGTTTACCCCGGTCGAAGGATTTTCATCTCGAAAAAACGACTAAGTCCGAAGGTAAAAATCACCACCGAGGAAACCGACTTCGCGTATCCGGACAAGGGCTCCAGGAGGTTGGATCCAACTGGCAGGTTCGTCCCGGGGAAGAAAAACATCAAAAAAGAGACTAAGTCAGAAGGTAACTTTTTAACCGAGGCCTCCCGCGACTTGTAGCCGAGCAGGGCTCCATCGCGGTCGGCCTGAAAGTTTGACTTTGCCCCGGTCCTGGTGCAACCAAATGACCCGATTGGCGCTTTTTTGTTTCTAAGCGCTAGAAAATAATAATACTTTAAAAATTCATATCTCCGGTTCCCCTGAACCGATTTTAATCGTTTTTGTGTCATTTTAAAGATAAAAATATAAGCTATTTTTATAAATTGGTTTTGGATTTTTAAACTGTTTCCTGTGTTTTATTTAATTACTGTTTTGTGATATTTGAATGCTTTACACTTTGTCTCCTAAGTTAAGCCTTGACGCTCGATGCCAAGCTACCAAGGGTAGAGCTGGGATTAATTTACTGAGACCTAACTGTACTTATGTGGAGGTTTGTGGCTTGTTGCTAGGTGTAGGTACCTACCTGCCCTACCAATAACCCATTTTCCAACATAATTGGAAGCAGCGACGGGATCCTGTACTTGTGTTCAATATCACGTTACAGTTTTAGGTAAAACAAATTAAAAATCCTTTAAATTGTCCTAGTGCAAAAATTGTTTTTAATTTTTAATTTGGATTAATTTCAATTATTGAATTTTTGTAATTTTTCTAAATTCTTGTTTCCAATTTTTGCAAAAAGTTTTTGTTGACACAAAACTAGGGAACCATGGAGCTTGATCTGGCTAGCCTACCCACACTGACAGTAGTCCAGCTTAGGGGGTTGTGTATTGAAAGAGGGTTGCCTGCAACCACTGATCTCAGGAAGCAAATCCTGATCACATCCCTGACAGCATGGGCTGAGGCCCAAGAGGTAGAGTCAGAAGAAGCTCCAGAGGAGGGAGAAAGAAGGGAGGATGCAAGCTCTAACCACTCAGGGGAGGGAAGGCATCTGAGCCTAAGTGAGGATGAGGAAGAACGGTCCTCAGTAAATACAGTCACTAGGGGCAGATCCAAAGCTAGTGGTGGGAAGGTGGTCCTTTCAGGAGGAGAGAACCCATCCATCAGAGAAAGAGAGCTGGAGGCCCAGCTAGCATACATAGCTTTGGAAGCAGAGAAGCTGGCCCTAGAAAAGAAAAAGTGGGCATACAAAGAAAAAAGAGATGGAAGCAGCGATAAAGAAGCTGAGGTGTCCATGGGTGGGGGAGTTTGCCCCAGATTACCCAAGGGGGTAGTTCCTGCTTATGTAGAGGGGGATGACATAGATAAGTGGCTAGGGGCCTTTGAGAGGGCACTCCAAATGAGAAGGGTTAGGCCTCAATACTGGGGTTCCCTTTTGTGGGAGTTGGTCCCCAACTCAGGGAGGGATAGGCTTCTGACCTTAAGGGGGGAGGAGGCAGATTCATACCCTAGTATGAAGAGGTGCTTAGCCAAGACGTTTGGTCTGACCCCAGAGCAATATAGAATGAAGTTCAGGGACACCCAGAAGGTCAGTACCCAGTCTTGGGTTGACTTTGTGGACATTTCACTAAAGGCACTAGAGGGCTGGATTATTGGTAACAAAGTAGATACTTATGAGGGGTTATACAATCTGATCATGAGAGAGCACATCTTGACCAATTGTATCCAAGAAAGGTTACGCCAGCATCTAGTGGACTCTAAGCAGACCAACCCTAGAGGGCTAGGGGAGGCAGCTGATGAGTGGTTGAGAACCAGGGTGGTTGTCAAGTCCCAGGGGGAGACTCCAAGAAGGGGGGACAGGTCCCCAAAAACCTAAGGAGGGAGGTGGTAAGCCCACCACAGAGACTCCCTCTGTACCCCAGAACCCTAAGAAGGAGGAGAGTAAATCCCACCCCCACTCTGACAAGCAGAGACAGGGAGACCCAGGGTTAAAAAAGCTCTTGGACAGTAGGGCTTGCTTTGACTGTCAGCAGACAGGTCACTTCAGAGGAGATGCAGCCTGTCCAAAGAAGGTGGTTAGCATTGGGCTGTCCAGTGTAGCCATAGAGGAGGATTCCTCAGAAGATGAAGTCCTCCTAGCATTGTGCTGGGAGACAGGACCAGATGGTAAGCTGGTGATCCCTGAGGGTGGGAGTAGGCACTTCCACCACATTCAAGTGAATGGGATCCCTACCACTGGCCTGAGGGACACCTGTGCAGTCACACTATAGTGAGTGACCGGTTAGTGACGCCAGACATGTATGTCCCAGGAAAGACAAAGAAAGTCAGGATAGCCACAGGGGAGGTCACCTCCAAACCTGTAGCCATAGTGCCCCTAGAGAGGGAGGGTATCCTTGACTGGATTAGGGTGGTAGTCAGTGCTGACCTTCCCCTAGATTGTATCCTGGGCAATGACCTCCCAGAGGTGAGTCTGGTCACAGATGGGGTGGTCGCCCAGGGCGCCCCCCAACCCAAAGTCCTGGGGAGTCAGTCCCTACAGTTAGGAGACAGGGGTCCCCAAGAAAAGGAAAGAAAAAAAGGAAGGGTAGGCCACTCTTAAAGAGAGTTCCAGGGAGCCAAAGGCCTTCTGCCCCAGTAGGGGGGGAGCCCAGAGTTGGCACTGGTGAGGCCTCCCCTGACCCCAAGGAAGTCCTGAGTAGTCAGGCAGCTGTCCAGATGCAGGGTGTTGCCCCTGCACTGACAGAAGGGAGAGTGGAAAGAGGGTGTCTGCCACAGGAGGTGGTAGCCCCCCACTCTAGACAGCAAGAGGGGTGCCAGGACCCCAAAGATGCCCCTAAAGCAGCTCAGCCACCTGTCAGTGGAGAGCTTAGGGTGTGGTTCTGGGTACTGACAGCTGTCAGTAGCCTCTGCTGGGTGCTAGCCTTCCTGGCAGCACTGTACTTGGCCTGGGAGGCAGACCCCAAGGCCAATAGCAAAGTAGGCCCCCTGACCCTGTTGGTCATGGTGGGGTTGCTCAAGTGTTGGGTGACCTCTTTTGGTAAGCTAGGTGTTGCCCTAGCAAAGTTAGGAGTAGGGGAGGTGGGCACCTCACTACCCAAGTTGGCAGAGAGAGAGGAGGAAGACCCCCCTAGAGGGAAGTTTCAGTTTGAGTTGGGTCCTTTTACTGTTGGGATGGCTTCACTACCCAGAGGGAGTGACCCTGACAGGAGGATATAAGGCAGAGTAGGCCCTGCAAAGGGACAGCCAGTTTTCTTCACTGTCTTCCTAGCCTAACAAGCCAGGAAGACTCTCCCAGGATTGGGCTGAGTCTCCTGGGCGTGTGGGCTGGGGGGGGGCTGTGTGAGAAACTAGGGCTGATTGCAGAGGCCCCATAACTTTTTGCCCCCATTTTCCACTTTATGCTGGTGTTTTCCTGACTCTGATGGTGCCCTGGGTACTGCTAACCAGTCCCAGGGCCTGTGCTCTGTGTAAATTGGATATGCAAATTAGGCTAATTATAATTGGCTAAGTTAACCTACCTATAAGTCCCTAGTATATGGTAGGGCATGTAGGTTTAGGGACCACAGCATAGGTGGTGCACACCTAGGTGCATTGCTGAGGTGCCCAGTGTCATTTTAAAAGCAAGCCTGCCTTGCTGGCTGCTTTTAAATTAAAGTTATATGCAAATTCGACTTTGGAATTAAAGGTACTTCCAAAGTCTTAAACTACCTTATTTTTACATATAAGTCACCCCTAAGGTGTGCCCTATGTGCCCCTAGGGCTGGGTGCCATGTAACTATAAGCAGGGACTTTATACAAATAGATTTATAAGCCCTGGTGAGGTAAAAACAGCCAAATTCGTTTTTCCCTCATTGAAGTAAATGGCCTTCATAGGCTAGAATGGGCAGACTTTATTTTAAATTTTAAAGTCTCCTTAAATGTTGCATACCAAGAATTTGGTATCAAATTAATTGTTGTAATAAATCCTACAACTTCCAGTTGTTGGATTTAATATAACTTGTCCAGGTAAAAAGTTTAGACTTTACCTAAAAAGTTGCCAATTTCAGCTCTGCATTGTTTTTGCTGCTGTGCTCTGATTGGCCAGCCTGCAGCAGCTTCTGCCAGGCTACCTTGATGAGGTGTGAAGTGGCCTGACTTCACACAAAGGAGTGTGCTTGGGGGAGAGAATCTCCCCTCAGCAGATGGTGAGGCAGGAAGGAGAGGGCTGCCAAACTGGTCTTCAAAGGCAGAGAAGGACATTTGCAGCACCCAGCAACACCCCCACATCCTGCAACCCCAGACAGCTAGGTGCCCCCTTGATTAGATTAGGAGAGGGCAGGAGAGGGGTGTGTTTATGATTTTTAGCCACACCAGTGGGTGGGCTCAGCCAGATGTAACCTCCAAAAATCAGATTCAGCCATGTTGGATTTTTGGAGACTGTTGCCTTTTGGGATGGATTTTTGCCACACTTCCCAGGAAGTGGTCATCACAGGGGGACGACCCTGTACCTGATTGGAGGACCAGGACCCCCCTGCTTTTCACCCAGGAGCAAGGATAAAACTGGCAGACCTGCACCCACGCCTCAGATCCCCTCCAGAATTCAACAAGAAAAGAACTTAAGGAGAAGAAGGACTGCCCTGCTGGACCCCTGGCCTGCACCTGGACCCTGCACTCAGAAGGACTGCACCAGCTGCACACTTGGGCTTCACCACAAGAAGGACTTTGCCTGGCTTCAACTGGTTCAAGGAGGGACTCCCTGTTTGCTACAGGTGAAAAATTGCTAACCAGAGTCCCCTGCACCAACTCCTGAAAGAAGCGACCAGCTGACCACTGCCCAGTGGCCAAAAAGGAGTTTGCGCCAGGTGCATTCTGGGAGTTGAAGTCCGCACCCCCAAGGACCATCACAGAACTTCTGGACCCTTGGGGTGAGCTGTGGACCCCAAAAGAACCTTGAAAGAACATCTGGGTGAAGCCCCAGAAGTTTGGAAAAGATTGGAGAATTTTTGAAAAAAAAGCTCCATAAAGTGACCGACCCGACGCGGAAATTCTAGCCGGCTTGCCTCAACCGCGACCCGGCCTGACTTCGTGGTTCGTCCCGGTAAAGAAAAACATCCAAAAAAGAGACTAAGTCCGAACGTAAAAAGTTGACCGGGACCTCCCAGCCATCGTATCCGAGAAGGGCTCCACGGACGTCGGATCAAGATCCAGGTTTACCCCGGTCGATGGATTTTCATCTCGAAAAAACGACTAAGTCCGAAGGTAAAAATCACCACCGAGGAAACCGACTTCGCGTATCCGGACAAGGGCTCCAGGAGGTCGGATCCAACTGGCAGGTTCGTCCCGGGGAAGAAAAACATCAAAAAAGAGACTAAGTCAGAAGGTAACTTTTTAACCGAGGCCTCCCGCGACTTGTAGCCGAGCAGGGCTCCATCGCGGTCGGCCTGAAAGTTTGACTTTGCCCCGGTCCTGGTGCAACCAGATGACCCGATTGGCGCTTTTTTGTTTCTAAGCGCTAGAAAATAATAATACTTTAAAAATTCATATCTCCGGTTCCCCTGAACCGATTTTAATCGTTTTTGTGTCATTTTAAAGATAAAAATATAAGCTATTTTTATAAATTGGTTTTGGATTTTTAAACTGTTTCCTGTGTTTTATTTAATTACTGTTTTGTGATATTTGAATGCTTTACACTTTGTCTCCTAAGTTAAGCCTTGACGCTCGATGCCAAGCTACCAAGGGTAGAGCTGGGATTAATTTACTGAGACCTAACTGTACTTATGTGGAGGTTTGTGGCTTGTTGCTAGGTGTAGGTACCTACCTGCCCTACCAATAACCCATTTTCCAACACCTCCTCTTTTGCTGACATCATTTGTTCTGGCTTTAGGATTCTGGGTACTTTACCACTGCTGACCAGTGCTAAAATGCATGTGATCTTTCCCTAAAACATGGTAACTTTGGCTTATCCACAACTTGCATGTAGCACTAAAGTGTAAAGTTCATCACATGTGACAAGGGTCTGTAGATTAAATGTTATTTGTGGGCCTGCAGCACTGATTGTACCACCTACTTCAGTAACCCTTCAAACATGGCTCAGTCCTGCTATTGCAGTGCCTCTGTGTGCAGTTTTAAACTGTCATGTCGCCTGACAAGTTACCCTCTTGCCAGGCCCAAACCTTCCTTCCTAATACATTTGAGTCACCCCTACTTTAGGCCCTGGATGGCCCCAAGAGCAAGGTAGAGTGTACTAAACAAGTTTTACATGTCCAGATAATGTAAATTCATTTTTCACTACTGCGAGGCTTATCTCTCCCATAGCTTAACATTGGAATTTCCTTATTACATTTTATAAGTGTGATTTCCAATTGGGACCATATAGATATTTTTAGTTTGGTATCTCTAGACTCACAATTTAAAATCACAACCTATGGCGAAATTGGATTTTAAGTTGCAAGTCTGAAAAAGCTACTTTTAGAAAGTTGGCATTTTCTTACTGTAACCACTCTGTGCCTCTGCCTGTCTCTGAATACACATCTAGGTAGGTGGCAGCTGGGCTCTTGTGCATTCCCTCTAGAAAGCCACACACACAGGGAGCATAGGTGTACCTGATGGGCCATCCACATCCTTAAGAGCCATTAACATCTTGATGGGCCAAACTTGGTGGAATGGGAGGGAGGAGCTGACAAACCTCAATTGGCTGGGTCCTGAGCCCTCACAAAGGGTAGCAGTGAAGTTTGCCTAGCAACATGAAAGGAAGGGCAGGGGCTGTGTGCACCTCAAAGACCTCTCTTTGAAGTCTCCCCCACTTCAGAGGCACAACTGATTATAAGTACTCAACCCAAGCCCCACCAAATCAGTACATTTCTGGAGCTGAGGACATTCTGCCATGGGGAAAGACTGTTGTGCTGCTAAAGGGACTGTCACTCTGCTGGAACTCTGCTGGACTTTGCTGGGCTCCTGCTCTGCTGTGCCTGCCCTACTGCCCTTCCTGCCTGGTAGTAGAAAGGACTGGACCTGCATCTACTCATCCCCAGAACCAAAGTGACTCCAAGGGCTTGCTGGCTTTCCTCTTACTATGGACATCAAAGACTTTACTCACCTCTGCTACAGCTTCTGGACTCTGCCAACTGTGAGTTCTACCCTGCCAGGTGCTGAGAATTAATTCCTGGGCACTTGGACTTGGATTCTGCAGCTGTGTTGTATGGAATTCAATGAATCCCCTCACTGCACCGATCGGAACCACTGCATCTTTCCTTGACGCTGACGCATCGCCACTACTACTGAGTATGAGGACTTCACTTTACTGATTCAGCAGCTCAGGGTCGACACATCATCATCAGCTCCAGTGCATCAGCTTTGTATTGCTAGCTGTGGAGCTCGACAATGATGCAACGCCTGACTGTGCAGATCGGAACTGATGCATTGCCTTAGCATTGTCTCCTCTGCTCCTCGCATCGGATTCTCGACATTGATGCAACCTTCCATACAAGGAACTGTTTCAGCGGGATAGGCGCTCCATCGCTGTCAGCCTGAACTTTGGATTTACCAGATACCCCCAGTTGGTGCTTTAAGGGGCATATTTATGAGATGCTTGCGCCCCTGTTGAGGTAAAACTTTTCACACATTGTTGACACAGGCACTACTTGAAATCTATGAGACAATCCATTTGTCCTATTTCTGCCTTCTTACCCACTGTCTTGGATGCAATCATTCACCTAGCAACACAGTACCTCCTCTTCCCCAAGATACAACAAAAACAGATGGAGAGCAATGGCAGGCTTTTATGCCATTGCAGGGTTACCACACGTCTTGGGTGCTATGGAATGTACACATGTGCAGTTGGTTCTCCCAGCAGAAACAGCACACCTGTTCCACAATAGAAAGCATACATACTACATTGATGTCCAGGTCATCATGGATTATCTGGGGAGTTTCATCAATTTGCAAGCAAAATACTCGGGGAGCACACATGATGCATATATCTTCAGGCACAGCATCATAAACGAGCGGTCCAGGATGGGAGATATGGGAATGGCCTACTTGGTGGTAAAAATATCTGTTATGCATATAGTACATCAACTAAAATGTAGAATTAAATGACACAACAGTCTATCTGTGCCTGTTGATGGAGCTAGGGGCATTTGTAAGAGGGTTGTCTTAAATGTGCATCTTGGTAAATGTGTAACGCAAATCCCGAACTCTGATATGTCAAGGCACACAAAGCACCTTTGAGTGGTTTTCAATGTCAAAACATTTAGGGCTAATGAACCCTGTGCAAAATGCTGTGTTGCATTACTGTGTGAGAGATGTCCCATAGGTGTTGTGTGGGTGTTTCCATGAAACTGTCACTGTTGATGACCTATGTCGTATATGCCAAACAAGGGAAACCTGGGAATGGTTCCAAAAAATAGTGCCCCTCAGCAGATGAGTAAGAAGGATAAATAATTGTAGTTCCTGAAGTCACTTCTGCTTCCAAGGTGTGCTGCAGTCCATGGCACACATACATAGTTGACTATGCTTCTAAGGGTTATATATATATATATATATATATATATATATATATATGTGTGTGTGTGTGTGTGCAGGAATGTGTCATTTCCTGCACAAAGAGCAATCTGTATTCAACACAGGCACCCTTACACCATGGTGCAAGGGTGCCTATGTTTGTGCTTGGCAGCACATTGTGTACCAGTGCTCGGTGAAAGGAGAGGGAAGTGCTCTTTGGCCAAAATACTGCACAAAACTGCCCTTTCCCAGTGATCCAGAGCAGTGTAGATAGGTAATCACTGCACTGTGCCACCTTTTGAAATTTGTGGCCCCTAGTTTCATGTGCACGTAGTGGGAACTACTCACAGCAATATGTAGCTAATGATTTCACATACTGACATTCCTACACTAATCTGTCAATGTCAGGAGCTACAGAAGATCTACGAGCAGTAATTTATCACTCCAATCTGTACGAATGAACTGAACCACATCATCTGCACTGGTCAACGAATCACTTCAAAAACCATGCGTATGCCAGACAAGCGCATATGAGAACAAAAGTTACACAATAATAAATGTGAGATGAGTGTCCCCTTAATGGCGTACTTACTTTTAGTATCAGTCAAAGGTCCACATTTTGAATGGTGTGATAACAAATACTGTGGTATTGAAGAAGTGTGTCACACATGCAAGTATACTTGTATGTGTAAAGTTACAGGACGAACACTGGAAGAAGTTTATGCAAAGCCCATGTGTGGCATGCAATGTAATTGTAGGCCCTTGAAAGGTTTAAATATAAATATTGTGTGACTTTATGACATCGACTGTACAAAACAGACATGTGTCTTATCCATAGTGACTGTGTAGGTACACACATATACATAGGATTAAGCCGCATTGACATATGTAAGCAACATGATAGTTCACCAGTTTTGTGGTGTAAGTCACCCAAATTAAATGCATATCAATCCAGCAATGCGAAAAACAGTCTAACACAATGACGTAAAAAATGTCATACATCAGTCATGAACATAGATTAAAATGCAACCTGTAAAAGGCATCACAATGTACTCAGGATACCAATGTCAATGTACAGTAGTCACAGCAATGATGACAGAGTTACGGTAGAGAAGCATAGATTCCTTACTAGTTAGAGTCATTCTCATACATGTTAAAAGCCAAAGTATGTGTCGCACATAAAATGGCCCACATTGCAAGATATATGTGTCATTCAAAGTGTACCATGATAACTTCTCAAACAAAAACAATAGCTAAAGGCTCACAATAAATAGGATAACAATACATGTTACATGTTTGAACCCCACCACATATATGCACCAAAATCACATGTCAAGGTAAATCAACTATTAAACAACTTTGTCAATGTCATTTAGGCCACCAACATCAGTGCTTTTACATGGACATATTTATGTGTGAGTGCCTAACATGTTGGCAATGTCACTTCCTACCTAGGGAAGTCCAACTGCCCAGAACTCTGATCACAATCTGTCCCTTAACACATGTAGTGAGGGACATAACATAGAGTGATCAAGAACATCTCTAAATACCCATTACTGTAAGCTTCTGGATAAACATGAATGTCAGGATGTAGAGTCTCCAAAGTATTAGGCCATGCTCATAATTTGCTGTTCCACAGAGAACTGGTAGAGACATGTAAACCTATGTCCAACTATATATGTAGCACATTTTGTGAAATACTGTAAGAAATATATATGAGTTATTTAGTACATATAATATGCATAGACAGGAATGTTGTTGCAACAAAGAGCAAAATCATTGACACATGTAATTTCTTTTTAACTTTCTGCTAACCAAGGATATAGTCTTCAGCTTTGGGTCTACACCTCAATTGGACATCTCCAGACTGAGCCAGAACAACAGTACAACCAGGCAGTGGTCAAGATCCACAATATCATGGAGTGCACTTTTGGTGCGCTGAAGTCCCGGTTCAGAAGTCTGGACATTTAAGGGGGCAGATTAGTATACTCCCCCCTATGGTCTGCAAGATGATCCTAGTACGTGCCATCCTCCTCAAAATCTCTGTAAGGCCAAATGTCCCATGGGGCATGGACCCAAATGAGCAGGACCCAGTGGAGGAAAATGAGGATGATGGAGGGGAAATCCAACACACAGTGGCTGGTAGTTGATGATACAACCACATAGTGCAACATTTCTTTCCATAACATACTTCAACTTTGACCAACAAAAAATCTGAAAATAAGATAAATGTTAAATATGAAAATAAATGTGTGAATCCAATCTTTGTGTAGGCTTTTATGTTACATCAAGGCACCTGCATCTCATTAACTAGAATTAGGGCTCCACATGTTACAATCATGGCATCAGACCATTTGAGAAACATGATACCATGCACTGTAGTGCATTAAACAGACAGGCAAAGCATTCCACATTTCAAAAACAAAATAGATCACTACTTTCCTCATGGCACATAAGCAGTACAGAGCTGAGATGGCACTAATTGAAGTTTTGAACATAAACCAACAAGTACCATACCTGAGACAAACCTCACATTATAGTGTGTATCACCAATGTAGTAGCATCCAGAATGGCAGCATTTTGCATGAACTAATGTTGGGGCAGATACCATCAAATATAATGAGTGACAGTTGTGATGAACAAAGGCCTAGTGTCATGTGAACATGTAAAACCTGTTACTTTTAGAGAATGCATACATGCATGTGTGACTTTCCTCAAAACATAGCACCTGTGTCCCAATTCCTGGCTACATTGCCACACACACCACTTCATGCTACAGTAGATAATTGACACAATCACCATGCATTACACAGCAATGCAATTGGAAACAAAGGCTAATAAAAAATATGAGCAGATTGCATTGTACATTGAGTAACTAGCCAGTGAAGTATGACATTAGAGATGTTTTATTCTAACAGCTGAACACCTGAAGAATACTGATGTATCCAGAGTGTGATTTCACTATGTCAAAACTGAACAAAATGTATGTGTATACACACTAACTCATTGCACAAGCATAGATGGAGGGATTGGAATATGAACTTACCTTTCCATGACATGAGTTGCTTACCTCTGACCTGAGTGTACAGGTGCATAGTTGAGGGGATCATAAATCTTGTGTCATCCTAAAGGGGAAATATAAGTTGAGTGTGTGCCATTACATATGCCAGTGTTAGGGAATGTAATATCCTTGGATCAGGAGGCACACAAAAATGCCTGCCCTCGGAGTAGAAATACTGTGCTAACGTTGACAGGAGTAAGACAGAGATCATTAAATTGACTATTTGACCATGTTTCACTGCAGGGATACCTAATGGCTCACTCACCTATTTCAAAGGTCTGTTGTTGTATGACACTGTTGGAAAATGGGTTATTGGTAAGGGCAGGTAGGTACCTACACCTAGCAACAAGCCACTAACCTCCACTTAGGTCCAGTTAGGTCTCAGTAAATTAACCCCAGCTCAACCCTTGGTAGCTTGGCAACGAGCGTCAAGGCTTAACTTAGGAGACAGTGTGTAAAGCATTCAAATATCACAAAACAGTAATTAAATAAAACACAGGAAACAGTTTAAAAATCCAAAACCAATTTATAAAAATAGTTTATATTTTTATCTTTAAAATGACACCAAAACGAATAAAATCGGATAAAGGGAACCGGAGATATGAATTTTTAAAGAATTATTATTTTTCTAGCGCTTAGAAACAAAAAGCGCCAATCGGGTCATCTGGTTGCACCTCGACCGGGGCAAAGTCAAAGTTCCAGGCCGACCGCGATGGAGCCCGGCTCGGCTACAGGTCGCGGGAGGCCTCGGTTAAAAAGTTACCTTCTGACTTAGTCTTTATTTTGAATATTTTCTTCAGCGGGACGAACCTGCCAGTCCTATCCGACCTCCTGGAGCCCTTCTCCGGATACGCGATGCTGGATTCCTCGGTGGAGATTTTTACCTTCGGACTTAGTCGTTTTTTCGAGGTGAAAATCCTTCGACCGGGGTAAACCTGGATCTTGATCCGACGTCCATGGAGCCCTTCTCGGATACGATGGCTGGGAGGTCCTGGTCAACTTTTTACCTTCGGACTTAGTCTCTTTTTCAGAGATTTTTCTTTACCGGGACGAACCACCAAATCAGGCCGGGTCGCGGTTGAGGCAAGCCGGCTAGAATTTCCGCGGCGGGTCGGTCCCTCTATGGAGCTTTTTTACTAAAATTCTAAAATCTTCTCCAAACTTCTGGGGCGTCACCCAGATGTTCTTTTAAGGTTCTTTTGGGGTCCACAGCTCACCCCAATGGTCCAGAAGTTCTGAGATGGTCCTTGGGGAGTGCGGACTACCACTACCAGAATGCACCTGGCGCAAACTCCTTTTTGGCCACTGGACAGTGGTCAGCTGGTCACTTTCTTCAGGAGTTGGTGAAGGGGACTCTGGATAGCAATTTCTCACCTGTAGCAAACAGGGAGTCCCTCCTTGAACCAGTTGAAGCCAGGCAAAGTCCTTCTTGTGGTGAAGCCCAAGTGTGCAGCTGGTGCAGTCCTTCTGAGTGCAGGTTCCAGGTGCAGGCCAGGGGTCCAGCAGGGCAGTCCTTCTTCTCCTTTAGTTCTTTTCTTGTTGAATTCTGGTCGGGATCTGAGGTGTGGGTGCAGGTCTGCCAGTTTTATCCTTGCTCCTGGGTGAAAAGCAGGGGGGTCGTGGTTCTCCAATCAGGGGCAGGGTCCTTCCCCCTGCGATGACCACTTCCTGGGAAGTGTGGCAAAAATCCATCCCAGTGGGCAACATTCTCTAAAAATCCATCATGGCTGAATCTGATTTTTGGAGGTTACATCTGGCTGAGCCCACCCACTGGTGTGGCTAAAAATCATAAACACACCCCTCTCCTGCCCTCTCCTAATCTAATCAAGGGGGCACCTAGTTGTCTCGGGTTGCAGGATGTGGGGGTGTTGCTGGTTGCTCCAAATGTCTTTCTCTGCCTTTGAAGACAAGTTTGGCAGCCCTCCCCCTTCCTGCCTCACCATCTGCTGAGGGGAGATTCTCTCCCACAAGCACATTCCTTTGTGTGAAGCCAGGCCACTTCACACCTCATCAAGGCAGCTTGGCTAAGCTGCTGCAGGCTGGCCAATCAGAGCACAGCAGCAAAAACAATGCAGGGCTGAAATTGGAAACTTTTTAGGTAAAGTCTAAAACTTTTTACCTGAACAAGTTATATTAAATCCAACAACTGGAAGTTGTGGGATTTATTACAACAATTAATTTGATACCAAATTCTTGGTATACAACATTTAAGGAGACTTTAAAATTTAAAATAAAGTCTCCCCATTCTAGCCTATGAAGGCCATTTACTTCAATGAGGGAAAAACGAATTTGGCTGTTTTTACCTCACCAGGGTTTATAAATCTATTTTTATAAAGTCTCTGCTTATAGTTACATGGCACCCAGCCCTAGGGGCACATAGGGCACACCTTAGGGGTGACCTATATGTAAAAATAAGGTAGTTTAAGACTTTGGAAGTACTTTTAATTCCAAAGTCGAATTTGCATATAACTTTAATTTAAAAGCAGCCAGCAAGGCAGGCCTGCCTTTAAAATGACACTAGGCACCTCAGCAGTGCACCTATGGGTGCACCACCTATGCTGTGGTCCCTAAACCTACATGCCCTACCATATACTAGGGACTTATAGGTAGGTTAACTTAGCCAATTATAATTAGCCTAATTTGCATATTGATTTTACACAGAGCACAGGCCCTGGGACTGGTTAGCAGTACCCAGGGCACCATCAGAGTCAGGAAAACACCAGCATAAAGTGGAAAATGGGGGCAAAGAGTTAGGGGGCCTCTGCAATCAGCCCTGTTTTCTCACAGACACACTCACCCCAGACCTACATCATGTTTTCTGAAATGCGTGTGCATGATAACGCTAGGTACTGAACATGTATACCTGTGAAAGATATACACAACACAAAGATTGAAACGTGGAGCAGTGTCCACATGCTGAGAGTGTGTGTGCTGCCACAGTATGCTCAGCTTCTGACAATCTAGGACATTCCAAAGGGACTTTAGTTCAAAACATGACTGAGTGTGTGTGCTGCATGTCATGATGTTTGTTTCTGTCTTACATATGTGGATCACAGTATAGTCTCCATAATTTCCTGTGACTGTAAACAGAGGGGCATGTAATGGGCATGCCCACACAGTGCAGCACAGATAGTTTCCCTACACCACAACTATGTTTGAAAGCATATTGCAATAAAATTGCTGTATCTAACAAAACACTTTAAAATCTGGCCTTTTCACCTGTGCCAGTACTGGATTGGCTGCCTAATCCCTACGCAGACACACTTGCACCATGAGGCATGGATGCAACTGGTGCATGCAGGAAATTAGGCGACTGTGAATGTGCGTCTTACTGCTAACCAATATAAGCTGTGGGCCATAGTGCTCCAACTATGCATGCTGTTGTACAAAGCATATAAAAAAAATTAAGTAACAAGGAGATGTTAAGGTCTAACTCCATGTAAAGTCACTCCTGGGAAGGTACTACTTCCTGAAGCATTTGAGGTTTGACTGGTGTCGTCTGTTTTTAAATGCATATATTGACATGATGTGAATGGCTACCCACATGCAAATCAAGGGGCCTCTCTCTAGTGCAGAGTAAGGCAATGCAGTGATTTTCTATATATTGTAGCACTTGTGATTAATCACACTTCTCTGGCCTACTCAAGCTGGACTTATTATGCTCAAACAATATGCAATCAGCTTTGCTAAACATTTACCATGTTGCATTGTGCATGAGAGACACATATTGTTTCAGACATATAGCCAAGACTGCATATGTGTCTGCACCACAACACAACATGGTGGAAGTTTTCTAGTTTGGTATACTAATAAATGGCTGCGAGACAATCACAGGTGCCATATTGGTATTAAACCATATCTAGGCCAGTTGCTTGGGTCAGAACCTATGAATCAACCCATTTGCTTGTACGCTTGCACATGTTGAGCTGGTTGTAAGCAATGTATCTACACCACTGCGTTTAAAATAATACATTGGTGCTCATGCTCTGTGCATTAATCACACATTGGCGATTTCTGTACTGGTGCATGATCTGTAAGGATGCATTTGTCAAAAATGGGTAGGATACACACAGGAAGTGGCACAATGGGTTTAGCAGCTTGCAAACTAGGAATTGTAAAGTTACTTTAAATTTCTCTTACATTTCGTTAGTCTGTGCTTAGAATTGGAGGTGTTTGGAGAGTGTCTGAAAGTTTTTCCAGCTTTTTGGTCTTCTCAGTGTATTTTGACTCTCTGTCATACATATTTGGTCCTGTCTCATTGTTGTGTATAAATATTTGTCATTGTATTATCCAGAGTAAATCATTTTAGGGTTTGTTTATTGGGGCAGGTAGAGTTTATAGAGGGTTTATTAACCCCTACGGTGCCTTGGACGAGGTGATCTCGTCCAAGGCAACGGTTCCCGGGCGCCTTGGACGAGATCACCTCGTCCTGCACCCGAAAACTGGGGGGAGCGCTAGCGCTCCCCCCATGTGCTCCCCACCCACCCCTCCAAGGCAGGGATGGAAGGGGCCCGACCCCTCCACCCCGTGACGTCATGCGTTAATTTACATAAGGGAGCGACCCCTTGGGCAAGGGTCGCTCCCGGGGGGGCATTTTTTTGGAATGCCTTTTCTGCCCCCAGGGGGGGCAGAAACCTCTAGGCACCAGGGATCATTTTTTTTTTGTTTTGTTTTTTTTGGTGGTGGGGATCGACCCCTTAGGCAAGGGTCACTCCCCTAGGGGGCAAATTATATTTAGGCCATTTCTGCCCCCCTTGGGGGCAGATTGGCCTATTTTTATGAGGCCAATCTGCCCCCAAGGGGGACAGAAACCACTAGACACCAGGGATTTGGTTTTTTTAACGTGAATTTCAAGGGTCGCTCCCCTGGGGGGAACATTTATTTTAGGCCATTTCAGATCGGCCGATTTTTGCTACGCCAATCTGCCCCCAAGGGGGGCAGAAATCACTAGGCACCAGGGATTTTTTTGTTTTTGCGCAAATGTCGTGCAGGGGGAGCAACCCCGTAGGCAAGGGTCGCTCACAGGGGGGTGAGGGGCCGGCTGAGCTAGAAGCCAAAATCCACAGGTAGGCACTTTGCAAAAAACAACTCTGTTTTCTGTGAAAAAATGTGATGTGTCCACATTGTGTTTTGGGCCGTTTCCTTTCGTGGGCGCTAGGCCTACCCACACAAGTGAGGTACCATTTTTGTGGCTCCTCTCAGATTCCAGAACTTTCTGTCACCGAAATGAGAGGAAAAAGTATTTTTTGGGCCAAATTTTGAGGTTTGCAAAGGATTCTGGGTATCAGAACCTGGTCAGAGCCCCACAAATCACCCCATCTTGGATTCCCCTAGGATCCTAGTTTTCACAAATGTGCTGGTTTGCTAGGTTTCCCCAGGTGCCGGCTGAGCTAGAGGCCAAAATCCACAGGTAGGCACTGTTTTCTTTGAAAAAATGTAATGTGTCCACGTTGTGTTTTGGGCCATTTCCTTTCGTGGGCGCTAGGCTTACCCACACAAGTGAGGTACCATTTTTATCGGGAGACTTGGAGGAACGCTGGGTGGAAGGAAATTTGTGGCTCCTCTCAGATTCCAGAACGTTCTGTCACCAAAATGTTAAGAAAATATGTTTTTTTAGCCAAATTTTGAGGTTTGCAAAGGATTCTGGGTAGCAGAACCTGGTCAGAGCACCACAAGTCACCCCATCTTGGATTCCCCTAGCTCTCTAGGTTTCAAAAATGCACAGGTTTGGTAGGTTTCCCTAGAGGCCAAAATCTACAAGTAGGCACTTTGCAAAAAACACCTCTGTTTTCTGTTGAAAAATGTGCTGTGTCCACGTTGTGTTTTGGGGCATTTCCTGTCACGGGCGCTAGGCCTACCCACACAAGTGAGGTATCATTTTTATCGGGAGACTTGGGGAAACATAGAATAGCAAAATAAGTGTTATTGCCCCTTGTCTTTCTCTACATTTTTTCCTTCCAAATATAAGAGAGTGTGTAAAAAAGACGTCTATTTGAGAAATGCCCTGTAATTCACATGCTAGTATGGTCACCCCGGAATTCAGAGATGTGCAAATAACCACTGCTCCTCAACACCTTATCTTGTGCCCATTTTGGAAATACAAAGGTTTTCTTGATAGCTATTTTTCACTCTTTATATTTCAGCAAATTAATTGCTGTATACCCAGTATAGAATGAAAACCCACTGCAGGGTTCAGCTCATTTATTGGCTCTGGGTACCTAGGGTTATTGATGAACCTACAAGCCCTATATATCGCCGCAACCAGACGAGTCCAGCAGACGTAACGGTATATTGCTTTAAAAAATCTGACATTGCAGGAAAAAGTTACAGAGTAAAACGTGGAGAAAAATTGCTGTTTTTTTCACCTCAATTTCAATATTTTTCTTTTTCAGCTGTTATTTTCTGTAGGAAACCCTTGTAGGATCTACACAAGTTACCCCTTGCTGAATTCAGAATGTTGTCTACTTTTCAGAAATGTTTAGGTTTCTGGGATCCAGCATTGTTTTCATGCCCATTTCTGTCACTGACTGGAAGGAGGCTGAAAGCACAAAAAATGTAAAAATGGGGTATTTCCCAGTAAAATGACAAATATGTGTTGAAAATTGGGTTTTCTGATTCAAGTCTGCCTATTCCTGAAAGCTGGGAAGATGGTGATTTTAGCACCACAAAACCTTTGTTGATGCCATTTTCAGGGAAAAAACCACAAGCCTTCTTCTGCAGCCACTTTTTCCCATTTCTTTGAAAAAAACGAAATGTTCACTGTATTTTGGCTAATTTCTTGGCCTCCTTCAGGTGAACCCACAAAGTCTGGGTACCTCTAGAATCCCTAGGATGTTGGAAAAAAAGGATGCAAATTTGGCAGGGCTAGCTTATGTGGACAAAAAGTTATGAGGGCCTAAGCGTGAACTGCCCCAAATAGCCAAAAAAAGGCCTGGCACAGGAGGGGGAAAAGGCCTGGCAGCGAAGGGGTTAATGGGTTTAGTGTTTTTGGGAGGGTAAGAAAAATGTCTGGGATGGGTAGGAATTCTTCAGAGCCAGAGGTGGGAGGGCTGATATGGCTGATAGTAAATTATCTGCCAGGATGCTGGCAACAGTTGACAGAGTGAGCCAGGGCTACCTTCCAAATGAGAAAAAAGATAGATTGGAGCATATGCACTGGCACCATGAGCAGGCATTCAAAATTGCCAGAGCCACTGTACAGATGAAGCACAGATGGGCTGATGTAATAGTGCAGGAGGCCAATATAATTGACCTCCTTGGACTTGAGATTCGTGGACCTGTAGGTACGTATGTATGTTCCGTCTGCATTTTGTGATGTACTTTCATCAGTAATGCCAAACATAAAAATGGACTGTACTTTATTTGTGATTTTTCCTTATTGCAATGTGCAATTGTATATCAGGATAAACCTATATGAGGAGATGATGTAAAGTAAGGTAACTTAGCGAGCCTAAGAGTGCCTACATTAATCAATTGTAAATCAAGCACTGGTTAAATTGCACATTTCCATACCCTGCCACAAGGGGCTATTCAATGGTTCGTGGTTTGTACTTATAACTGAAATACTAAGATTTATGTGCATTTCCTTAGGTAACCTACAGAAATGACGAGAGTATGCTTACAAATCCCCAGAGCACCCAATGTTGAAGGCTGAGCAGGAAATCTATTTCCATAAAGGTTGCATGTGTATGTACTCTTCAAAGTGTGCTGCATTGTACTGCACATGCACACAGATTGCCATGCTACATGAACATCTGCATGTGCAGAACTGTTTTTTTTTCTTTGCAAGCAAACAACATTATGCATGCTGACAGGGCATGTATAACAGTGACTCAGTGTATGGCGGACAGACGTGGACTCTGGCTCAGTAAGGCACTGTACAGCAGTGGAGGAGGAGGAGGCGGCAGGGAGGTGGCTGGGAAGCGGACGGAAAGCGAACAGCGGCTGGTGTACCAATGTACTTGTGTAATCATGCCCTCTCCCCCCTAATTTGGCAATGGGGGCCATTGTCCGGCCATTGTAGCCCATGTACTCCCGGCATGGCAGCCCGGAAGCCCGGCAGCCCGGCTCATTGGATAGAGGGTGGCTGCCTTGCTTCTCCCACATTTGGCAGTGCAGCCCAGGACCTCCCAGCCCCCATAGCTGTGTTGCCCATGGGAATTTATATAACCTCTGCAAAGTGCAACAGTGAAGGATGCTAGAGGCAGGGGGCTGGTGTGCTCATGCCCTCCCAAGACCACAAAGTTTTACCCTGTCAGTGGTACACTTGAGTAGAAGGCGGCACCAGAACTGCCAGCACGGGTGTGATCTGTGGCCTGTACAGCAGTGACTTCTAGCACCCTGCCGCCCCAGCTTTAGGGGCCACAGCATCAAACAGCACATCTTCTGTGGAACCTAGGGCCCAAAGACAGCTCCATGATGACTCCAGGATCAAAGCCCTCCCATGAAAAGGAATCAATGCGAGCTGGAACTAACCTTTTGCTGTAAACCTGCGACAACTGCTGACAACACTACTGCCCACCAGCAGAGTAACTGACCACCAGCTGATAATTGTCAACAAGCAGACACAGAAGGTGAGGAGCCCGTCGGGAATAAGTAGTACCAGAGTGCTGCAATGTATTACTGGCACTTAGAAAAGGCAGCAAAATTCTGTTTCTCTGTGGTGGGACTAGCGTGCAGAATATAGGTACTCAGAAGGGGGTTAAAGGCAGGTACACTAAGCAAGCAGTAGGCTGCGTGTGTTGTGCGATGCATGGATGCAGTCGGAATTAGGCTGGTGTGATCTGTGTGAGCATTGGCCCCTGCCCCTTCCCCCATTTGTCTTGCTTTACTCTGCCTGCAGACTCTAAAGAGTAACTTTCTAAGCAGTAACTTTCTAAAAATCAATCCTCTGCTTCTGCAGCCCGCTTCATCATTTGTCTGTTTGTCTGCATACCTGCCATATGGTGTTATTTTACCAGCTGTCTATGGTCTATAATAGTGTGAAAGGTAAAGCTCCAGGCTCCCTTCAGTTACCTTTTTACCTATAGTTGCCTTTTTACCTTTAAATTTCCTTGAATTATCAGGCTGTCCTGAACTTCGGACTATTAAAGCCCTGACAGCAGAGACTGGACCAACAAGCGGTGAGGATGAGAAAGAGTGCCACAACCTCCCATTAGGAGGAAGAAAAAACTGCAAACCTCACAGACTGCAAAAAGTTCTAAGACAAAACTGATTTGGGAAAATCAGTACTTATTCTCTCCAGTGTCTCAAATGTACGAGAAATACACAAAAATAGTGCACAAATTTGATTTCTTAAAGAGATTTGGCAACCAACGGGGGTACTGGCAATCTTTATAGCTACGGCTCTTAAAATACACAGTGAATAGGTGGAAGTAAATGACTTTAACATCCTGGTTGTCAAACTACAGAAGTGGCATAAAGACCTCTCCTAATAATTAATCTTGATATTCACCCAGATGCACGATCCAGGAAGTCGATGCCCCGCAAACTGGTGAACATCTTATTAAATTGCCTACAAGACCCTCAAATCCCGGAAATCCTAATACCAGGGGACTTTAATATGAACCTGCTTTAGCCTTTTTCCCATAAAGAACATATATCACAACAGGAGCTCCGCTGGGCTGTCCCATGCCAGTCTGGTGGATGAAAAAGACATGGGTTGAAAAAGTGGTGGCATTGGTAAAAGACCTTGAGTACCTTGGGCTTAGACCTTTAGCTCATTAGGCTTCGACTACTGAATAGGAGGTACTAGCAAGACAATCCCCATCATTGTGCTATTAATCAGCCGGGGCACACTCCATAATATGCTGTACATCTGTAACTCTACCATTACTCAGCCTAATTTCATTTTGTCAGATTATCAAAATGGGAAAAAATGACCACGGGGAACAAATCATGGAGATCAGAACCCAGTGCCCTCACCACAGGCAGGCACATCTTTTTACAGGGGGGGTGGGGGGCATAATCACAATAAACTACAGGAAGCTGTGTTGGTTGGGTTGTACACTACAATCAATTGGGGTCACTGCTTCTATTCTTGGAAACCAATGTGAGCACTTTTTACAGATAAACTTTTGGCTACTTACCCCTCAAAACGTAGTCTTAGCACTCGTCAAACTAAAGACGCAACACTTAGAAAGGATCAACATATCTGCCTCTAGTCGCATGATAAGGAAGTACCACAACAGAATACTGTGATTAGCTGAGAGGCATCCAGGGAATGGCGAATTTCAAGCTGAATTGAAGCTTAGTTTGGAAAGAGCAAACAGCAAAGAAAAATGACCCCTGGGCTAAAGCACTATGGTAGTCATTTAGACAATGGTGGTAAAAGCCGCCTACCGCCGCAGTGACACCCACCAAAATACCACCACCGGGGCTACCATCCTTCTGCCAGACTATGAGCACTGCCGGACTTCCGCCACAAGAAGGGCGGAAATCTGGCAGTGATCAGACTGGCGGACGGTGGTAAGCTGGCGTTGCTACCACCAGCATCGCCACGCCAGTTGAACGCTGCCAGCCATGTCATAACCATGATACGGCCTGGCGGTGTTCAGCTGGCGGGGCGGTGCTGGTGGAAGCAGCACCCCTGCCCATTCCCTGCCGAACAACCTCCCCAGAGCAGGTAAGGTAATCGTCCGACAGGGGTGGGGTGGTGGTAGGGTGGCGTGGTGTTGTGCGTGTGTGTGTATATGTCTGGAAGAATGCTTGTATGCCAGTGTGTGTATGAATGCGTGTATGGCTGAGTGTAAGTTAATGGGTGTATGCATGGTGCATGTCTGTGTGCGTGTATGGCGGGTGGGGGGATGTGTGGATGAATCAGAGGGGGTGGGGGCTTAGTGTGTGTATGTGGGTGTGGGGGGTATATCTGAATGTCAGAGGTGGGGGCTTAGTATGTGTATGGAGGTGGGGGGACTGAGCTTAGATGGAGGGATGTGGGAGGTGTCAGGTGAGTGTTGGGGGAGTGAGGTAGCTACCTACCGCTGACAGGGAAGGAATTCCCTGTCACCGGTAGGGCCTAATGCCATGATTTTCATGGCGTTGCTAATTCCACAGAAAACCTGGTGGTAGGCTGGCTCAGAATGCCAGGGGTGGTACTCTGTTGGCCGCCATGCTCGGGATTCATATTCCCGGCTCGGTAGCTCATACCGCCAAGGCGATATGAATGGTAAATTGGCAGGCTGGCTGTAGCCAACCCGCCAATCTCATGATGTGGCGGTATGTACCGCCAGACTGTTGTCGGTACTACCGCCACATTAACATAATGAGGGACTATATCTTAGTTAAAAAATAAATAAAAAAAACTTGAGGGGTTTCTCTTTCTGGCAAATGGTCAACATCCTGAAAAGGGCTCCAACAACAATTATGAGCTCCAAAAAAGCAGGTTGGGTTGAATTCCTTACTAACCACAATTCTAAGACCGCCAGGGCCACGAATGACAGAAGCACCGCCAACAGGTTGGCGGTGCTTCCTAGCCCATTCTGACCGCGGCGGTAAAGCTGCGGTCAGAAAACCGGGGCTGGCGGTTTCACGCTGATTTTGCCCCGTCTGGGCTAATCCGCCATGGCAGCGCTGCAAGCAGCGCTGCCATGGGGATTCTGACCCCCTTCCAGCCAGCCTGTTTCTGGCGGTTGTCACTGCCAGGAAGAGGCCGCCAGAGTCGGAATGACCACCACAGTGCCCCAAAGCTATATGAGGGGGAGTAAGACTCTTACAGAACTCCCCACATACCCAGCTCACCCCATGCTCAGTTTTTCTGAAAACCAAATCTGTAAATCCATCCGAAAGAGCATACATGACAGGGCCCCAGCTCCAAATGGAATACCAAATGCTCTGTGCAAAACCAACTCGTCCTTTTGGACAGACAGACTGGAAGTAGTTTCAACAGTGCTCACCAATTGAAATCTATCCCAGCCTCATGGAAAGGCTCTACCTGCCTGGAAAACTATGGTCTTATCATGTTAACAGATAATGAGGCAAAGCATTGTGCAGGTCCTCTTTCAATGGATCTCCTGCTTTAGGCAACCGAAAAGCATATCATTCCTCCTAACCAATCAGGGCTCATACAAGAGGCTGGGATGGTAGCCAACATTTTTTCTTTGTCAATAATTATGGAAAAGAAAAAAACTGAAAAAGCAACCTCTTTATCTTTGTTTTGTGGATTTTAAGTCAGCATTCGACTACATGCACTGCAACCTCCTTTGGCAAGAACTGGCTTCCTGGGGTATCCCGGCATATCTTTTAAAATCAATACAGCTGTTGATTGGCCCCCACCCCCTCCGATTCATCCACACAGGCCCCCACACATGGACGAGAGGGAGGATTGGGGATGGTTCCTTCCTGTCCAGGAAAATAGAAACTCTCCAGGGATTAAAGTGAGCCTATGTACTTGCACCATACTTTTTTAACCTTTTCGTAGCGGAATTGACCCCAGCCCTGGACTGTGTAAATACCCATCCACATATACTAGGAGGTATGTGCATTTCAAATCTCTTGTATGCAGATGATGTGATATTCCTAAGTCAAACAAAAATCATCTTACAACGACTCACTTACACGCTACCTTGTCCAGTAGCTAATGGAATGCTGATAAATGAGAAGAAAACACATTATGCAAGTGAACAAAAGAGCACGGAAAATGTACCATTGGTAAATGCAAGGGCAATATCTGGAGTCATTTAAAACCTACAGATACCTTGGAGTCCTATTTGATGATAAGGGCTCCTTCCAGCAGCCTCTGCAGGACCTGCAGAGGAAGGGTTACATGTTACTTCTTGCATTCTGAACTTTACAGCGATCTTTAGGTGGCCCCAGTTACCTGCCACTACTAAATGTAATAGCAGAAAAATTATCACTGAGCAAAGGCTACAGGAGTGAGGTATTATGAGGGAGAGATGTGACAACTTCAAAATGGATATTCACAAAAGTTTCAGGATGCTTTTTCATCCTCTCTAATACACCTCTCAAGCTCAAATAAAGTTCGAGTTTGGCCTATTGATTCAAACCATTGCACCAAAAGGAAGCTACATTAAAGTATGGAAACAAATGCATACAACTACTGAAAACCACTTTTGCCAATCTCTTTGGCAAGAAGTACAAACAAGCACAAATGTACCTTCCAGGTAGTACTTAGACCTAGCACTGGATGATCTAGGCATCTGAACACTTTGGAAAAGACCCATGCCTCTAGAGGCATTTAAAATATAAATTAACTGTATGTCGAAAAAATCTCTGTGGTAACAAATAAAGACGCTCTTTCAGTCAGATCTCATGCATGGATGATTATAAATGAATATAAAAACCTTGAGCTGCAGGCCCTATCTAAGGATCGGGTGGTCAAGAAATGAAAAAGATCCCTATATTAGGTATTGCTTTGGCCTCCTTCCAGGGCCCCATCTTATGCTCTGGCTCCGGGACTCAAAAACGTCCAGCTGTAGACTGTGCAAATCTGGGGTGGAGAACAGTATCCACGTAACCTGCTTTGGCCATGGCCTGCTGAGTGAGAGCAAGAGTTTTATTTAAGGCACCCTTCAATCAGCGAATAATCCACTTGGGCAGGCAAGTTGTGATTGTATGCTTTAAAGCAACGGACGACTCCTTGAACTGTAAATTTACAAAAAAAATTAAGATGTCTGCAAAAAACTAAAAATCTGTGAGACTGTGTAGTTGTAGCTCATTTTATGGTAGTTTTGTTTAGCTTATTACAAATATTTATCACTATTATAACAATTTGAGCTTTCACAATCAATGTTTTCGTATCCTGTGGCTGGTTTTGTAAAAATATGAAATGGATTTTAAAAGTTATGTACGACAAAAACCTTATCCAGTCAGTTAGATGAGGATAACAAATATATAGACCTCTCCACCTTAAGGTTTTTGTCACTGGGAACAAAATGAGGACAAATGACAAGTTTGTTTTGTGAAAATGGAACATGATAAATTTGCAAAAATGCACAGTGAATTCTATCCGTGTATGGGACTGAGGGATTAAACAACATATGTTTCATCAACATGCACCATAATGGGTTTACTGATGGTAAGGGTGGGAAAACATATCCGGTGTGTTACACATACTATGTTTGTAGAAAACATAACTATCCCTGTAGCAGTATGACAAAACTAGTGCAGAAATGTGTAAACGTATGACAGTGTCATCTGGATTGCCATCACAATCTAACCAATTTTAAATATGGTGGTTACAGCATCTGTTTTTGTGATAGAACTACATATTCGCAAGTAATGTATTTTGGTCATGAAAGACAACAAATGACATGGCTTCATGTATGTCTGTTTATGTTTTTGGTTATTATTGGATGGATACCAACAGCTGTGCCAATGTCATCCAGCCTCAGTGGTACTTAAGCCTCCCTCAAAGCCAAAATGCATCATATCCAAAATGTGTTTAGGTCAGATGAATAGTCCAGCAGGCATACACAAACTACTGAGATGCTATATACTATTTCTAATGTATGCATCCAAGTGCAACTTTAGGATGATGTATTTACATAAGCATGTTTAAGTATGACTCCTCATGATTTTCCCTACAAGTCTGAGGCAGTAGATAAATGTTACATTTGTGTACAATTACCGGAGGGTAAACGTTAGTAATGTTCTATAGTCATGGTCTACAGGAGGTGTATGACTACCCTCTACCCATTTATTAACTAGTTGACACAAACTAAGTGAAGCCAGCAATGTGTGCAGCCTTTTGTTATTCCAGATGGGGTATGCAACATCATGCCTGCACTTATCACCTTATCCACTTAAAACTATGTTGATGATCAATGATCAGTACATGTGCATGACGTGACTCAAACTCTCAAATTTGGTACTACAGGCCCATGTGTCCAATTTTAGATATGGACATAATCATGAGTGTTAATTTTTGTCATGTATGATATAGTATTTATCTCATTGTGACAACTGTTATATTTTGTGCACCTATACAAATGGCACCTGGCTCAGTTTTCCTGGCTCAAGTAGGGGATGCCTATATAGTGAAATTATACTGTACATATATCCATCAGGTATTGGTCTGGTCAAGGACATATAATTATGTTACAATACCAGACTATTTATCACAGACATCATGTACATAAACTACATGTGCTAACTACTTTTTCCATGATCACCCTAGACAACTTGACAGCTGAAGAGACAAGAACATTTGAAATGTGCGGTGATAAATGCCGCCACACTGAAAATGTCTCTTAGGCCTCCCGGAAAATTCACAAACTGTCTGAATGTATGAAGGCAGCGAGGTCTTGGAATGTTCCTTCACCGACCACACCAGCAATGGAAGCATCTGTCACAAGCCAGAACACAGCAGGATCCAGCCAGCGACAGGTACCCCAAACCCTAATACCACTGGCTACCCCTGCAGCCACACAGTCTACCCACACGGACCAGGATGCCCAAAAGGAGAATGGAATCCATCTAGCACTACACATTTATCAAGGAACTGAGGAAGGTGAACAAAAAAATGGATGCAATTCGACTTGAGCAGGCCAGCGTACGGCAGAGGATGGATAACATAGAGGCGGCCATGGAGCAGCTCTCCCAACTTTTATAGACATTTTGTTTTACAATGTTTTCTGGTTTTTCTTCTGAATGTAGTAATAAAGCAATAGGTAGTTAGTGAATAGGATAGGTTTAGATTAGTTAGATTTGTATAGTGTTTTACAGGTACAGATTTGAATATTGTTTTCAATATGTATAAGGTTTTAGCGGGTGGGTGGTCTATGTTAAGGCTTTGTTAAAAAAAATAAAAGAAACAAAAAAATACCAGAAAATATATATTTGTTTAGGGTTACACATGTAGTTAGTTTATGTATAGGTGTAATTAATGTTTATATTGTGTCACTCTATGTGTGTTAAGTGGGGTAGTGGGTTGATGTTAAACTGTTAAAGTTAAGTTAGCGTTAGGTATTGCTAAGGTTAGTTACCTTAGGATAGGCAGCTGCAGTTAGTTTAGGATAAGTTTACATAATATAAGTTGGTGTTAAGGTTAGGTAGTTTTTAGTTTTCTTACATGGATATTTCATTAGTAAACTTTTTTATACTTTCACAACCTTGTAGTTATTGCATCATTGTGATTTTTTAACATTGAGAATTTTAAGTCGAGTACATGATGTAGCTATTGCCCTGAAGTTTAATGATGTATGTTATTTTGTTAGAGGCCTTTGGTCAACAAGTAGTGTATTTCACATAAGAGTCACTTAAGGACTATTTGACAATCTTAATGCTTTGTAAATGATCGCCTTAGTGTGATTTGACACACACCCAAACACAGATACTCACCCACTGTATGTAAAAGAGATACACCATGTATAATTCTGGTAGTTTTGTGCCAACCCATTATAGGAATATGGGCTGTGCTGGGACACACACTGATGCCTGCTACTAACACACATACCCTTGCACCATTCTGCACGTAGGTACTTGTTGTTAGCTGGTTACAAACCTTGTATGTGGCCCATACCTGCCTGGAGAATCTCAGTAATCCTTAGCATTGAGTTCTTGTGGCACTACACTAATATTTCCTCTTGACCCATTGGGGTGTTGCTTCGTTACAGGGTCTGTGATCTGTCTCCAAATCAGTAATAAATGTGTGTATTGTAAAATTGATATCACATGTGGTTGCACTCAAAGTCAATACATGTGAGGCCTCTCAGGGATAGAGAAATACATTTCTCCTACATCCCAATGAACGATTCAACAGTATTTATCCTTTGTAAATGGTCCTCTATTAATATGATTTTGAATTTCATGCATATTGACATGCAAGGTGTTAGACTGACCTTATGTATCCTTGTACTGCATAGGTATGCTGCTATTTCTAAAGGAGTCTGCCAATGAGCACCTGCATATTATCAGTGCAAGCATATTTTAAGATTTTTGGGTCTCTTCAGTGTAAGCATATGTGCTTGTTGATGTTGTAATGTTCACTGCCTTACAAATATGTGGATGAGTGAAACATTTGCATTGGCTAACATGCCCAATTTTTGACCATGTAGACATATGTGTGTTTAGTCAAGCCTTTTCACAGTGTGCCAGTCCAGTAACTGAAGCTTATTGTCACACAATGACTTTCAATTGCTAGACAAGACACTTTGCATAATGCAATGGCAGTGGATGTACATGATGTTTGGGCATATACAACAAGAGCAGGTGACAGTGTCTGTAGATCAATCTCTTTGAGATGCTAAAAAGTTGGTTGTGTTCATACTCATATACCACGGAATGAGTAGTCATCGTCATCAAAATCGTTATTCTGATTAATGTAAACCCTGAAAAGCAGCCAATCAATTTAAAAAACACAATACATCTAGTACGTATAATAGTATAAAATATTGTTAAAAAAATAGATTTCGATTGGAACGTTTATAAAGGGTTGTTGTGCAAGGAAAGCAATCGTTTGTACATAGGCATCAAAATAGTTATACCAATTGAGCACATGGTAAAAATATTTAATAATTAGAGAGAAGGACAAAATATTTTCAGATGTGTCAGGATCTACATCATATTATAATCATATTAAACATAAGTCCGATTTTCCTCTTATAAACATATAAAAATATATATTATAGAAAATTACAAGGGTACTTCTTAGCATTCCAAAATATTTTAAAAACATTTTAAAAAGTACAGGCTATCATGAATTATATCAGGTGGGTATAATAACTCAGCAACTGCTGTTATTAAATGACAAATTATTCCATCTAGATTATGATTATAGGGCATGTTCAATAGGCAACGTGAGTGCATGATCATTTTCTCAACAAGTAGTATGGAGAGGATATGCCATCCGTGATCTAGAATTCAGTCAAAGTTATAATAAGTGAGAATCATACTGTATACATATCAAACTACGGGCATCAAGATGTTAGGAAACCCATACATAGTTCATTTTTCATCCTCATGGGTTATATTTTCTAGGTGCAGTAAATCTGCCCATCTCCTAATTGAGGATGAATGAATTGCATGCAGAAACAGCATCATATATATGGACATCATCCAGTCTACAAAAAAAAGTTGTAAGCATCTTGACAGTAAGATAATGTCATTGATAAAAACAAAGATTGCAATAGGCACTTTCTAATATCTTTACAAAATGTGCAGAATAGTATGAAATGCACTGTACATTGGAGTGCCTTTCCATCACATGAACATTGTTGTGTTTTCTCGACCCATACCCCATTTTAGGGAAAGCTGCTAGGTGATGTATTGTACCAAAACGCAGTCTTGTTAAATAAAACCTGTGTTCTATATTGGATATTATCGTCAGACACCCTTGGATACCATGGCCCAGATTTAAAAGGGCCTAGCGCCTCCTTGCGCCACATTAGTGTCATTTTATTTGACACTAATGCGGCCCAATGAGGCTAAATTTGCAGCGCCATATTTACAGAGTGGCACAGTGCATGCATTGCCCTACTTTGCAACCCCTCACGCCACATTATGCCAGCGCCAGGCATAATGTATGCAAGGGTGGCACTGCCCTGTTAGGGGGACCGCAAAGATGAAGCAGTGTAATCTAAGAGATTCTACTGAGCCATTTTTAGTGGCTATTTTTAACGCCTGCACAGAGCAGGCGTTAAAAGGGGGCATACTATTGTTTTCAATTGGCCGCTATGTGTTCTGCAGGATTAGCGCCAAACTTTTGGCCCTAATCCTGCACAGTATATCAATAGTGTCAATAATCTTGATGCTATTGCCCGTATCCTGCGCCATGCTATGGCGTATATTAAATACGGCACACACATGGTGGTGTAGGGGGGTGCTAAGGGGCTCAAGAAAAGTAGAGCTGCATTGGATAAGGCACCACTTTTTTTTAATTCAGGCCCATGTTTGGTGGTTCCTGTGCAGTATCTGCATACAGTGGGATTAGATTTTTCTATGATGTCTCTATTAGTTTTTCTCTACCCTTTAAGGATCATCTTTTTGTTCTTCTGTGCTATATTGGAATATACTTGCAGGGACCTTTATACTGTACGTTTTATCTATCTACTTTAGCGATCTGTTGACACTCGCTAGCCAGGGGATTCCTGCACAATGCTTAAATATTAGACAGTCTTCTATTATCTCTATGGTGAATTTTATATTGGAGTTAAAGTCATTTTTGGATGCGTGAACTTACCTTGCGTCAATGAGATGCAAGGTAGGCGTCTCCGCCCACAAAATGACTCTAAGGCCCTAGCGCCTTATTTATTATCCTGTGCAAAAATGGTGCACATGATGGGGCAGGCCTAAATAATGGTGCTAAGCCTGCTTAGCGCCATTATTTAACGCCTGGGTCAAGGCAGGTGTTAGGGGACCTGTGGACCCATTTCCATGGTCAAACACCATGGAAAAAGCCTATAGTTGCCCTCCCAAGCCCCAGAAACACTCCTAACCACACCAGAGGGACACCACTGGATGGGGGACCCCATCCCAGTAAGTAGAGGTAAGTAGAGTTAAGTATTTACCTTTTATTTAAAGTGCCATTGGGTGCCCTGAAAAGGGGTCCCCATACATCGCACTGGTTGCATTGGCCATGCCCAGGGGACCCTTGTACCCTGTGCTGGCCTTTGGGGTGGTGGGCATCGCTCCTGTCTTTTATAAGACAGGAGTCATATGGTATGGATGGTTTTTCGTCAAGAAATAACGCTAGGCTGGTTAGAGTCATCTTTTTTTAATCTGTCTAGCCTAACGTCATTTTTTGGTGCAAAAAAATATAAATTTGGGCCTAACTTTTATAGATTTGCATCATTGGGTTTATGGGTTTGCTCCCAATTTTATTTGAAACTCTGAATAGTGTTGCAATTGACCTTATAAATTTGAGTTTTGTGATTCTTAGTTGAGGTACCTATTAGCCATTGTGGGAGAAATGAATACCGAAGTATGTAAAGTTTTTTGTTTCTGCTAATTCTGCCCCCTTTACATGATGAGATTTTTTTCCTAGATTTCCATTGCCTGCATACCATTGTAAATGTTTTTGCTAGGTTAAGTTCCAGATCTTTCTCCTCCATATATGCATAGAAGCTATCTATTATGCGTGGGAACCCATTCGCAGTTCTAGATAAAAGCAAAGCTTCATCTTTAAATAGGAGTACAGGAGTTCGATGGTGTCCAGCTCTTGGGCCATCATCGTTGACCTGCTGCAGGACCTATATACCCCATTTAAATATAAAGAAAACAAAAATGGTGTGAGTACGCAGCCTTGTCAGATACCTATTATCACTTTAAATATAGGTGTACATTCCACATTGGTTCCATAATGTACCCTTGCGGACAGTGTATTATAGAGCTGGAACAAGTGTGAAATATTATCAGGTGCGACACCCATTTCTACCATAGTGTGCCACAACTTAGCATGATTTACGAGGTAAAAAACACTGATCTTAGGTGACCGGGGGCCCTCGGATGGGTGGAGAACACAGGCTTTTTCCGGAAGCAGAGATGGCACTGGGCACCCCTCCATGTAGGGAGAGTGAAATCGGCCCAAAATCAGCCAGAGGAGTGAGTGGGGGTGACTAGAACTCCAGGGAAAGAGTCAACAACTACTGATCAGATGCCAGAATAATGCCAGAACAACAACAGGCCTGTGGATGCTGAATTGACCACAGATAAGTGGGGCTAAGTGATGCTTTCAAAGGGCGTCCTGGTGAGGCACAGTGATAGCACCAGGAATCCGGGGAGGCGGTCCCTTATGCGGAAGAGCGCTGAGATACCAAGAGGGCTAAAGTGTGCCTGGCCTCATTTGCTACAACAAGCGTCCAAGTATAGTCACTGCCTCCCGAACCCGCAGCGGCATGACCGGTGCCAGAGGAGCAAGGACGGGACATCAGCTTAAGCTAGAAAAGTTCACTCAACCCAGGAAGGCCATCAGAGCCCTACCACCAGAAGAACAGAGCATGGAAATGGCAACCACAATTCCTGGAGGACTACACCATTTGACTGAAAGACATCATGGCAGCCATACAGGGTGTGCATGGATCGTCAAGTCCAAGATCAACTTGATCATAACAGAGGTAGTACTAATGAGCGCAGACTTTCATAAACTGGGCACCAGGGTAAAGGAGGCGGAGGGCTCCCTGAAGGAGGTCAAAGATTACTTTGCAACACCCAAAGAACAAGTACATGAACTCAAGGCCACTCTGCGACATTGGAGGCTAAGTCCGAGGACATCGAGGGATGCTCCTGATGTAATAATATCAGAATAATTGGAGTATCTGAGAAAACTAAAGGGCCAGCAGTAGACTTATTTGTGGAGGATCTCATTCTAAAACCTTTGCAGCCACGAGGCATTGAACCCCGGGTGCGCCTCCAAAACTGGGTGCCCCCACTCCCTATTTTTGCACAGCTTTTCAATTATAGAGCTAGCAACGGTATCCTTTAGAAAGAAGGAAGTGCCCCCGCATAGACAACACGCACATTGCACTCTTTCCTGACTTTACGCTTAGAGTTCAGAAACTACACTGCAGCTTCCTGGAGATTAAGCAAACCCTAAGGCAAGGTTCTGCAAAGTCGGTCCTGGAGAGCCGGGTCCGTGCCAGATTTTTAGCATATCCACATTTAGAAAAATATAGATTTCTGAAACATCTTTTTTCTAAATGTGGATATGCTAAAAACCTGGCATGGACCCGGCTCTCCAGGACCGACTTTGCGGAACCCTGCCCTAAGGGAATGGGAGCTTAAATCCTTGATGATCTATCCTACACAGCTCCAGGTGATTGCTCAGGGTAAAACTCACTACTTCTCCTCCCCAGAGGAAACCTGGGACTGGGTTGAGGGCTGGCAAAAGGTCAGCAAACAGAGAAGCAGAGGAAGACCGACAAAGAAGTAAAGAGATGGCCGTGGCATGGGCCCTCATGCCCAGCTGGATATGGAGCACCGAAGGAGCCCCATCCCACCGGACAGAGAGGTCTGGCAATGGCAATCATAACAGGCAGTGTTCCAGAAACATGACTGAGACTGAATGGCAACTAAAGTCCAGAACGTCCACCACAGTATCATATCCTGAGATTGGCGCAGTCTGACCTCTTAGAAAAGAGACATGGCTGTGCTCTGGCCAGAGCTGGTGGGGGACCATAGCCAGAAGAAGACAGCATTGTGGTAAAACCATTTATCTCTGGGGGATGGAATAAGGACCTGGGCTTGCTGGTTTCTCCACCCCTTCCTTTTTCTAGTTATACTACATGTGGGTGATTGACACTCTGCACTGTTGGAGTGACGGGTAGTTCAAGACCCGTTCTGTAGGGAGGCAAGGAGTGGGGTTATTTCTGTTGGGGCTTGTTATTGTTTTACTGTTGTAGTTGTATTTATGATAAGTACAAATTATGCCCAGGCGTTGAAATGAGATACAGGTACATGGCATACCCTGGGACCCTGGCGGCTCCTACCCCTGGACACAATACTTCACATAGTGACAGACACTCCCCAACCACCAACCCACATGGTGAAACAAACACTGCTCGTCCTTTCCTGGAATGTTAACAGACTCGGGAACAAAATCAAAATGGGGGTGGTCCTACATTACTTCAAATGTTGTTTCCCAGATGTGTTGCACCTGCAGGAGACCCACCTGCAGGGGAACAACTGCCAGGCACTAGACAGATGGGGGTACAGAATGGTTGTACATGCAGGCTATACTGCCACCTCCAGGGAAGCAGGCATTTTGGTGAAAAAGTCACTCCCTCTTGACAATGGGCACACAGTCTGATGACCAAGGCAGATACATGGCCTCCTCCAGGACCTGGGAGGGAAAAACAATCAACATATTATCAGAATATATATATATATATTCCACCACGGCTACATAAAGGCATGCTCTCAGCGCTAAACACTCTCCTGCTGAGACTCCTCCCAGGAGAGTTAATAGTGGGAAGGGACCTTAATGCCACTCTCAACAACACCACCGACCGGCAACCACCCAGACAGACACCCCCCATGAAGCAACCCTCAGCTGAATTCTTGGGCACACAGGGCCTGATGGACATGTGATGAGTTTGCCATCCAAATGAGCATCAATTCACATTGTTCTCTGCAGCCCGTAGTAGTCTCTTCCACATAGATTATTTACTTATGCAAGCCCATCAGTTACCTCGCCAGATTTGCCACCTCACCCATGGCATATGGAACCACTCCTCCCTGTGAATGGTCTCTGGCCCGCAGCAAGCCAATAGCCAGAGACAAATTGTACTAAATCCGTGGTACCTCAAGGTGCCCAAAGTTAAGGCGGAAATGTTGAAGGCAACTTAGCAATATTTTGATGAAAATGGCACATCAGTCGGTTCAGCACCAATGGTGTGGGAAGCGTACAATACCATGTCTCCGAGATGGTGGGACAAAAAAGAGGAAAATGGGCACAGATGGAAGGCTTGGAGAGGGATATCCTGACACTAGAAATGACTCAGTCTGACCATCGAGAAGCTGATACAGCCCACAAATGAATGCTCAAACAGTGTGAAAACTGGGATGTGGCACAGGAGACAGCCAGAACCCAACACAAGGCGACTCAGTGGCGGCTATATAAACGGGGGATAAGGCAGGGAAGCTGCTGGCCTGGCTCGACAGATGGGACACAGCGCGCTGTTGGGTGGGCACTATCCGTACTATGTCAGGCTCCTCAGTTAGTGACAGTGAAGGGATTATGAGTGCTTTTGGGAGTTACAATGCCGAACTCTATTCCCATGGAGAGACCGCCACAGAAGACGACTCTTGTGAACTATTAGCAGACATTCCTCTCCCCACCATAATGCAGAGGACAAAGAGATCCTAGATTGTGAGTTCATGCTAAAGGAGATAGTAGGTGCCATCCTTATCTGCAGTAGGGGAAAGCAATGGGTCCCAGTGGGATCCCTATACAACTATATAAAATGACAACCAATAGCCTTGCACCCCACATGAAAGAATGTATGAGGAGAGCTTAACCAAAGGGGAACTCCCCCCAGACCAACGCTTGCCCTTGATTGCTGCCTCTCAGAAAGAAGGGAAACCAGCAGATGACTGCAGCTCATATCACCCAATTTCCCTACTTAACTCAGAGGTCAAGATATTGGCCAAGATGCTGACCTCCCGCCTCACGCCAATCATATCCACATTGATAGATTCCGACCAGTCGGGTTCATGCTGTGATGAAATACGGCATTAAACCAAATGAAAGTGCATGGCGTGCTTGCCCATGCTGAGTCCCTGCGAGACAATGCAGTGATTCTTTCCCTAGACACGCACATGGTCTTCAACTTGGTTGATTGGCCATATCTATTCACAGTATTAGAATGAATGGGCTTTGGCCCCCAATTTAGGGTATAGTTAAGACTCCTCTATTCCTCCCCACAGACTCAAGAATTGATGAATTGGGCGCGGTCGACGTGGCAATCAGGAGGGATGGCCACTCTCGCCCCTACTGTTTGTATTGACCCTAAAGCCACTGGCAGTGCGGGTGCAGATGGACCCTTTGGTTACAAGGATTAACGGGGATGAACAATGGGAGGATAGAATTTTGTTGTACGCAGATGATATCCTGCTATACATCACAAAGCCTTCCACCTTCCTAGACTGAATAATGCACATAATAACCCTATTCATGCAGCATTTGGAGTACACAATAAACTGGGCAAAGTCTGTTATTTACATCCTAAAGGGGGACACCCCTCGGCCCCCCGGGAATTGCCCAGTCAAAACAAAAACTGATGGTTAGAAATACATAGGCATATATGTAACAACAGACCCCATCAGCTAATACTCCTACAGCTTGTCCCCTCTTCTGGGACGGCTTAAACTAGACATACAACACTGGAGAGCATTGGCATTGTCACTGCTAGGAAGAGCAGCTCACTTCAAGATGATGGCGTGGCCACACTTTATATATGTCCTACACAATACCCTATACACAATTCCCCCACACTACGACAAAGTGATAGAGAACTATGGGCCTTTTTATATATGAGAGACAGGCCAGAACAGTCTTGACTAAGCTGACCAGGGAGTAGTATGACGGAGGGATCGACCTCCCTGGCATAAAGAAATATCACTGGGCAGCACAGTTGACAACGATCAACTACTGGAGGCACACACCACAGGATGAACCCACCTACCAGATGTAGAGGAGGCTACTACAACCAGGAGGATACCTGAAGGCCCTTTACTCCTCCCCCGGTTGTTACGCCATCTTGGCACCTCATCAGTGATGATCGGCTACTGGCATGTCACACACAAAGCCCTGGGTTGGGGAGGAAGACTAACCCAGGCCACCCCACTCTGGGATTCCGAGGCACTGGGCACCCTGGGCGACCTCCCAGGGTTTACGAGGTGGGACCTTATCAGCATATTAAAGATTGATGACCTCTGGCAGCGCAATGCTGTTAAGACCTTCAGTGAACTGCAGGAGGAGTATAAACTTGCTCCTTTGGAATACTTCTCCTACCTTCAGGTGCGCTACGCTTTACACTCGGTCCTTCTGAGAGGAACGGAACTCCCCAATGCCCCTCCCTTGGAACGCAGACTGTTAGAAGAATTCTTACATGAAAAAGCTATCTCCCTCACCTACAAAAGTATACTCAACAACTCGCAAGACACATTTTAACATCTTTAGCAACAGTAGGAATTAGATCTGGGAGATCTGGAGGAAGGTGATTGGGAGGAGGTACTGGCATCCCCGAGGGAGGTGAGAATTCAATCCAAGTTTTGACTGATTCAGTTGAAAATACTCCATAGAACATACCTACCATGCACACTCAGATTCAGAATGGGTAGGGCCCTGAATTGTTTGTGCCTTAGGAGATGCGGGATGGGGGGTCCTTCATACACATTCTCTGGGAATGACCGGAAATAAAACATTACTGGACCATGGTGCTGGCGTCCCTCAGTAGTCTCCTGAAAGAAGAACTGTCTCCACGAGTGAAGAAATGCCTGCTGAATATATGGGAACATACGGATCTGGGATGGTCAAAGACACTGCTGGTAACACTTGCCATTGTTGTTGCAAAGACAAACATTGCAAGACTACGGGGTCCACCAGGAGCACCATGTCTGAAAGATTTGAAAAGGGACATGGACTGGTGCATGCTTGCAGAGAAAGCTATCTATATGAGTCAAGGTGTCCAGTGAAAAGGGGGAAGGTGTGGGGAAGATGGAATGACTATAGGGGAGGGCTGCGCACCCCATCCCCCACACAACCATAAAATATGCCCCCCGGTATGGACAGTTTGCCCCAGAGGAAAACATCTAAAGACTGGGGACCGGGCGGGGGACTCCCAGGGATAGAGATGGCGACGGACACCAAGTATAGGTCCTGTTTTCTACTGCTATGTGCAGAGCAAAACTTGTAATGTGCAATGTATGTTGGTCACCTTTTCAACAAAAAGAAATAAAAACAAAAAAGCACTGCTCAAGTCTGCATAGCAAAGGTGGGTGTGACCTTCCTTAACTATGGTATATTTTCCAATGAGGTGACTTAAGTTTACACACTGTTCTACTGTACCAATATCCCTTCTAATCACATACAGCGAATCTGTCAGACCCTGAATATCTGTTGCCCAGGTTTCAAGCCTTCCCAGGATCACTCTACCCATTATTTTGGCAGATGAGTCCAGGAAGGATATTGGACAGTAACATTTTACATCCCTACATACCCCTTGTCCCCTTTCTAAAATATAGCAGTAGCAAATAAGTGTATTAGTTAGGTAAAACCATAAACATAAAATCAAGAAAAAGAAAACAGTAAAAATCACAGCTTACTTGTACAACAATCATTTAGCAAATCTCCTATAGTAACCGGTGACAGTTTTGTACAGCTAACACCATTTGGGAAATGCACCTAATTACCAATGAATTCATCCAACCATTTATAGGACCAATAATTCTAACTGTTGCAATGGGAGGGTCAAGCCTCTCCTCCCCCCCATATGCTCAGCCCAAATAAAAAATATTATATGTGCATGCTTGCATACAGAAAGCAGACAGATAGTTGTTCTAAAAGTGCATTCTACTCACGAGGGGCAGAATTCAAACTAGCATTATACAATAGAATATGCAATAAAACAATAGATAAGACAAACCTCTCCTAACTCCCCAAATATACAATCCAACTAGAAAGTGTGCTATGCGCACTTACTTACAGGGAACTAATCAAGCTGCAAGTGCATGTGCAAGCGTAATTGACAAAATTAATGCTGCGAGAACCTCGTTAATCTCCAGGCCAGTGAGGTCAGAAACAAACTCCAATAATCAATGATTCTCACACCCTGTCCCTAACAAACCAACGATAAATAATTCTTAAGAACATTGTTAACCACAGGAGAGAGACCTGTTGCCCTCCCCATATGGCATTGGCTAAAAATACTAGGTGAATGATTGGGATAGGAAGCAATGATCTTCAAAACCCTAACCCTCGCAGCCCTACCATATACAAAATTAAGAACATGACCCTTCAGCTTTCATGAGCTTATAGGACCTTGGAATGAGCCCTGTTGCCCTATACTGTGTTGACTAAATTGCTAGGTGGATGGTTGGGATAAGGAGCAGTGATCTTCAGACCCTGACCCTAGCAGCCCTACCATATAAAAGGTAGAACACACTACCCAATTAGGAGGTTTTTTTTGTGTGACAATAGGGAGGGGAATAATAAATAAGAGAGCAGCCCTCCACATTGCCCACTACCGTGGTTAGATCCCTTACAATGATTTTACCCGATTATTAAAAATTGCTACAAATTGCATCAGCCGGATATTTAACATATAATTTTGAAGGTTTAGGGCCTCTATCCCTGCCGACATACAGGTTCTGACACCCATTGCTAAGAATTATTTACGCAGCAAAACCCTTTGATCAATTCATAAATTTGGACGTAGACACAGAAGATGCTCAAATGTTTCATCCGAATGATGACACGGGTGACACAAATTGTTCTCCAAAAATCCCCAGTCCACCATTTGGGGCTGAAATCTAACATTCGTAAAATACCAAATTGCAATTTTATGAGTTCCTTCTTGATAGTTAAGAATAGAGCTGAATCAAAATAGGGCTGTTCATTCTAAGTTTCATATGATTTTATCACTAGCCACCCATGTGTTCGTTTTGCCAAATGCATTTTATCCTCCACATGACTTTTCAACTAGATAGATTTATTTAAAGATTTCTTACACATGGAGTTGCTTACATTCAATTGCTGTAGTTCTGTGAGACCAGGTTTCTGTATACTCATTTTCAGGTATGTGGAAAAGTGTTTTTTAAGCCAGCCAAGATTTATTTCCTTCCAGACAAGACATGCTAATTAGTCTTCATGGGCATTCCTCAAATGATAAGGATCTTACAAATGCCCTTTGTCTGGTCAGTTTTTGGTTTGCCAGGGAGAACTCTAGTCTTAGTTTACTTGGGCTTCAGAGACAGACTTTGGTAGCTGGAACACTCATTATATGTTTGTTATACTAGCTCCTCCAAAATGATGGAGAATCCCCCACCAACATTATCTCCTCTCTATAGGATAAAGTATGGATCAGTTTTGACTTTATTACTCTCAATAGAGCTTTCAAGTTGTATTCCCACAAATCTTTTCTTAGGTTCATAAAAGTAAAACTGAGTGCTTATGCTTCGGCAATAATGGCATTTTTTTCAGCTGCAAAAAAACCTCTAGAGTCCAGTTCAAACCACAGATAGCTACATGCCGATGTTTCCTCAACCGTTGATTGGTCTTTTCGGGCCAACATGGTTATTACTTAATAGTAGCAGGTCGTCAGCTTATAAGATGTTAGACAATTCCTGGCCCCAAAGGCTCGGTGCATGTGACACCACTTCAGAAAGGGACTGCGATAAATCCAAAATGAACAGATTGAACAACAGTGGAGAAGACACACCCTTGTTTTGGCTCTAGGGTTTTTCTTACTTCTCTTGACAATTACTGGGCATCCCCTACCTTGATTTTCACCCAGGTGAATGAGTATAGAAGCTCATTTGCTCTTAGGAGTTTGGATGGAATACTCCACCATCATAACTTTTCCAAAAGCAGCCCTCAAGAAACACAATTGAAGACTGCCTTAAAGTCCACAAAGCACAGGAACAATGGGGTACCGGTTTAAGTCACTCTTTTCTTTATTAGACCCACCGCTATTAAATTAGAAATAGTCCCTTGATTCTTAGAGAACCCAGTTTGGTTCATCAGCAGCCTTCTTGTCCCTGTTGCCCATTTCAGGAGATCTTGCAAGAGCAGGGTTGAAAAATATTTAAGGTCCACATCTAGCAGCCCCATCAAGCGGTAGCTGTTTGGTGATGCAGCTCGTCCACCTTTAAAGATAGGATGTATGATACACCCTTTCCAGCTTTTTGGGATAATACAGGTTCAAAAGATGTAATTAAACATAGATATCAAAAAGCCTGCCCAGGTCATGATATTTTTTTTCAAAAGAGCTGTAGGTATTCTGTTAGGACCTGGCATGTAGTTGGAGCATGCCAGCGCCACCTGCATATAGTCTAGTTTGTCTGCAAATCCATCACTGTTAATGTCAGTATAACCCTTGTCTAGTTGCTGCTGTGTGGTCCTGATGTACTTCTGTTATCCATGCTTTGTTTATAATGATCTCTTAATAATTCACCCACTCTTCCTCACTTATATTGGTGAAATTTGCAGCCCTGGGACCTTTGTCAAGGTTGTTTATTAACTTCAAAAATTGTCTATGATCATTATGTTTTGTGAATAAATAAGTTTGGCCCATAGTGCATCAGCTTTGTCCTTCTTATGCAGCCTTCTGCGATCTTGTTTAGTCTTCTGCAATCTTGGTGGAAAGATGTCAGCAGTGTATGGTTCTGCAGTGCTCAGCACAACTGAAGGATAGTTTTAGTAATCTGTAATCTGATGACACAAATTGATTTTGACAATATTATATTCCTATTGGGCATAATACTCTTGCTGTTAAGCGAAGGATTCACTGGATGCCTAGCTTTAAGATGCTCTGTAAGATATTATCAAGCTTTTATTGGGTCTAGCGCACTAACTAAGGCTTCATTCAGTGTTTCCACTGTTTCAATTGCCAGTTCTTGGATGTCGTCCAAGCTCCAGTAGAGGTGCTTTTCAATATAGGCTTCTGCCTGAACGGTCCGGCCCGGCCCATTTCTGGTTTATTGGTGCAAGGGTAGATGTTTTGTGGATGGTGATCACTCTCTGATTTCTGGTCAATGAAGAAATCAGCTACCCTGCTAAACATGCTTGCACTCACTATGGTGTAATTGAGGCAGGAAGTCCTTACATCAGTGCACCTTGTCCAAGATGGTGGACGTCCCCGGGGAGGCATTAATTTAACATTATCAGCCCGGATGGCCCACACACTGTCACAGGTTTCTTCCCAAGTTTGTCTTCCCTGCTAAATTGTGCATAGCTTTAGCAGGCTGGACGTATAGATCTTCGTCATCATCCATATTTGCCTCTTGAAAAAGATTTCGGTTGAGCTCACCTGTGAATATCAGGTCTGCCATCCGGGGGTCCCTTTTCCACTACATGAGTAGGTTGATCAACGTCTCGACTATTGCTTTTTTCTCTCTTGGGTAATATAGATGTTGGAACCACAGTAAGCTTGCCTTTGTACCAGCCTGGTCTATAGGGGCGTTGGAGTTTCCTCCCGGCTTTCCCAAAATGCATTCAACATTGCAAGTTCTAGCTTTGACTTCCATAGTGCCCCCTTGATTAAATGATGGCTTTATTTGCTGTACCGACCTTTCTTGTGATCCACAGTCGGCTTCCTTTGCAATGCCAAGGCCTATCGAGGGGTTGGTGTTTCCCACCAGCCTTTGCCAAGCCTTTCCAGGGTGCAAATTCTGGGTTTTGATTCTATATTGTCTCCCTTATCGAGAGGTGGCTTTAGTTGCCGCTCCAACCTCTCCTGTGGATGGTTACCATGCAAACTGCTACATGCCAATACATTACTCGGAATGCGGTCTGCACTTCCCTCCATTAATACCCTAACTCTATTGTTTGCTTGGGCTGAAGATGACATGATATGGTGCTCAGTCATCCCTTTTTCCTGCATTTCTTGTGGCCGACTTGACCCAACACCTTGGTTGGTGGGTGCCGAAGTGGTGGGGAGATTTTGCAAAGTGATAGTGGCAACTATGTCATCTGTAGACTCACAGAGAACTTTGTCCTTGAGCCCAGGTTTGACTGCATATACCATTCCAGTGGGTGGGACCTTCTTATTGTCCTTACTCTCCCTAGGGCTACAGTGCTCTATGTCATCTTCTGTTTGCAAGGTACGCACCAGCTCCTTGGACATTCTTGCTGGATTACCCCGGTTTCCACTTTTCTAGTGCACTTTCTTTCCCTTTTAGTCATCCTCTCAGGTATTAAGTTGGTGGATATCATTCACAGGGAGGCTGAAGGAATTTGGCTGGGCCCTCGATGGGTTTGGTCCAAAACAACCTCAATGTCTTCTTGTTTACTTCTCTCTGTCTGGGGTATTGCTCTTTTTTCCCCTATGAAGGTGGGCTGATCAATGCCCTATCCCATACCTTCCCCGACCTGCTCCTTTTATCTTGGCTGCCAACATTTCTTAAACTCTAAGTTCCTGCCATTATTAACTGCTCCTAGTCAGAGTTGGGTTTATGTTCCATGGTCCTTAACTCCTCGACCATGTCCTCTAGAAGTGCGGGTAATTGTTATCAATCACCTCTTTACATGAACACACTGTGCAGTCATTATCATTTCTGGGTTGGGCCCTTTTTTTTAGGACGTGTAGCTGCTGCTGTTTTACATCAATGCCTGACACAAAGATGGCTAACGTGTTCTACAAATCAACTTGGATGTCCATCTTATTGGCATGATGATTTAATGCCTCAACTGTGTCTTGCATTATATTTAGTGCAGCTCTCCTGAGCCCAGGAGGGGCCTTATTAGGATCTGTTGCTATTTGTAAATCCTCCATTCTTGGCCCTACTACCTTTGGCAAGCTCAATTGGGGTGCTCCTCCTGACCTAGACAAGCCTCCAAAAGACTTTGATGATCTGGGTTGATTTCCAAACAGACCCCTAGCAATCACCATTGGTTGGGTGAGAGTGGTAGCATAATCATGAGCATCCAGGTAGCCTGGGAATGAATTATACATTGAGTAGAAATTGGTAACATCGTCTGTTACATCATCTATTTTAGGCATTACGAAAATTTGAGTCATATCAGATCTCAAAGTTTGTGGCATAGAATTTTGTTGGTTAAACACAGTGACCACTGAAGACAGGGGGAAGCACGGCCTTCATGGAAATTCCTGTAAAAGTAATGATTGTGGCAATAGTTGCCATCCACTGCCTGTTACCTTTCCCACAAGCTTTTCTCCCCCCCCCCTCCAGTTGCTCTTGGTTGGGCTCCAGACCAGGTGATGTGTCATTGGCGGTGCCTGCAGAGGAGGCAAAACCCTGTTTTACCTCATCATCAAATGGACAGAAATATTCAGAGATATTTGAGGGTTTTTAAACCCTTGGGGGCACCCGCTATTGTTCCGGTTTCTGTGCTGTCGGAGGACAACCACAGAACATCCCTGTGTGCCTCTGGTGTCTCTGTGGGTGCAGATAGAAGACTATCCTCACCAGCAGGTTTAACTATCATCTTTTGCTTAGTGCTTATTGCACTCGGCGCCTTGAGGGCTATGGTCTCCTTCTTACTTTTCTTATGTGCTGCATGCACGCAAGACCTGGTTTTCACTGATCTCATTTTGGGCTGGGGAAGCGGAGCATTGGTGGAGGAGCTTGCGATGATTTCCAAAATCTCCTTATCTGCTTATCCACTCATCCACTACTTCTGTGAATCCAGTTTGCCTGTGTCCTCATTTAATATAGCTTTTATTTGCTCCCCTGAAACTCTTAGCATCTTGCCACCCTTTTATAGCCTTATTGATTGATTCCTGTTAGGATTCTCTTTAAATCGCTCTGGTACAACTTGATCAGCTTGGTATCTTTCTCCTGAGGTTAAAACACCCTAAGACTCCTTGGGACTCCTAAAGGCTGCTATTGCTGCCACACACCCCAATCAGAAAGTCCTGCTGGTGTAGTGGCTCTGGGGGGGGGGGGCACGAACATGCTAGATGCTAAGCTGTTAATGTGGCTGCTGGTGTAGCTTGAGGTAGTTTGTAGCACAAGCACCCCAAAAGCGATTGTCCTTTGTTGAATTAGTGTGGTCCAGTCTGCGCAGTCTGCACAATGGTGCAATTAGGAGGAAAACCAGGGGAGAACATTTTAGAATTTAAAAGAGCACAAGACACAAAGGCATGGGGGCACTGGGGCAAGGGTCAAAAGAGGGTAGAGTAGAGTAGATAAGCCTCACCTGAACAATCTGCAACAGCCTAATGCCAACTGCCTGCATGCAGCACGAGCTACCTGCAGCCTAAAGTTTCATGCCCCACCCCCCCACCACTGCCACCTGAGACCGTAGCCCCTTACCTTCCCCTGATCACCTGTGCCTGCTTCCTAAAGCCCCTTCTGGGCTTTCAAACCCACGACCGCTCCAAGCTGAGCCTCCCCTGGCTCCTTTGGCTCATCTGGCTTCTCTGGCTCCCAGAAGCTATCTCCTGGGCCATATTCTATCACTGCCACCTCCCAATTACTGCATGGGGAAAATGGAGAGGATGGCCTATCCAGCCTTACATGACCTTGGGTGGGGGTGAGGAGGGGGAGAGGTGGTCCGACAAACTTTAGCTTGGGACCTGGCCAGGGCCAGAGGCTCGATACCTCCATCGCTTTAACATACAGGGAACGTGAAGGACGCAAAGCTTCTTCCTCATCAGTGGCAGCGCACAGCATCTATGCAAACACACGTTGGCTCTCCTTACACTAGCCAGTCCCTCTTTGCACAATATGGAGTCTCTCTCCGACAGTGGTGACACTTAAATATAAGGACTATAACACTTTAAGATCAGGTATGAGGGAAACACCCTTGAGGTGCCGCATTTCCTGCTTGAATTTAAATTGGGGCTAAGCAGTTCTATCAAGGCTTTAAAAACATCCGTCGTGTCCAGGGGCTGTACCAGAGCCACATTTCCCAATTGCACAACCCACATCTCCAAGGCTAACTAGCATTAACGGTATTAAATCAGATAACTATCCATCATTAGTGTAAGGTTTTTACCCTCTCTCTCTTGGGATTAAAAACCTCTTCATAATGGCTAATCCAATCCACTGGGGAGACCAATGGCTCTGCTTTTACGGCTAGGTAGTCCCAGGGAAATGGCACATTAATACTTTTTCAGGACAGCCGGGTGTCCCTGGTTTCTGCACCTTGCTCTAGGTTAGACCACATCTGACATTGTATTTCTTTCTTTCTTCTTGCCGCAGCATGTTTATAAGCAAATTTTAGCTTTTTCACCTCCTCTGTGACTCTTGGAATCAACCCTTTTCCTTTCTTGAGGTTGCGATTAGCCTGTGTACATTGTTTATCAAACCACCCTGTACTCTTTTTATTTCTTCCCTTATTTACTGTTCTTAGATTGTCAGCAATTGAGGCAGTTATTTTATCAAAACCTGTGTGTTTCAATGCGTCATTCTGTACAGGTAATAAAATCTTCAATATTATTTTTTATGATCCTATTCAAAACAGCGGATTTGTTTATACCCACCCATTTAAGACTTGTGCCATTTTGGCCAGATTGTTCAATATGTCCAGCTCATTGCAGCCCATTATCTTGGTCGGTTTTGGTGTTAATATTTAAGGGAAGTTGTAAAGGGAAGTGATCACTAAAGGCACTTGGATCAACCCTAAGGTATAAGTAGTCATTTCTGAAACAGACATCCAAAACTCAGCTTTATAGGAATTTATTTATTTACAAGTGTGGGTTGGTCACCATGATCATTTTTACATGTGTCTGAGGCAACAACACAAAAACTGATAGCAAGGGATGTCCAGGTAGAGTCCATTTAGGAGACATATAATGCAACATGTAGAGGTGTTGAGAATTTAAGTGAGGAGATACGAATTGCCATTAGGGAAAGTAAGCCACTTCACAAGTCAAACGGTGGATAAGGTTAACATATGCACAAAAAAGAGTGCTAGTTCTGGGTAATAAAATAGGAAGCGTGATGATGGACACAGGATGACTCGAGAACTGTCCAGGGGGCACAGACAAATGTTACCTGGCAGTTTTCTGACAGAAATTGGAGAAATCCACATCTTCATCCTATGATGGGTATTGTGCCTCACCTGAAGTTGGTGGCACAAACACATCAGAGGCAGAAGATGTGGCTCTCCTGTCTCCACCAGCATTTGTTTGTGCCACTAGTGTTGGCAGCAAATCCCTAACAAGGGTCTGGTGGCTTGAGAAACAAAGCAACAATGTTGTAATTCAGGTCACCCATTGTTGTTATGTAGTAGTCCAACTTGCACCCCTTATTGTTCCATAATGCTATGGACGACCCCCAGCTGTATGGCTACTTCACTGGTGTCAGAAGTAGAAGGCTGATGTTGTTCATTCTGTATCATGACACCAGCAATGTCAGTTAGGGAATCATCAGTCAAATGAAGTCAAGTGTAGGTGTCTGTAATAGCCTTAGCCATACCCTTATTGGTGCTCAGACACTGACAGATCCCTTCTAGGGTGCCTGCTATGGTCTCCATCCCCACATGCACCTTATCAAGCATCCCCTGATGGACTCCTATCACTCACCGTTGGAAGACAACTTGGGGGTCCTCAGAGTCCACATCTGGGCTTGGGATGGCAGATGGGGAATTTTCTGTGGGTGGTTGTTCATCTGGAGACCCTGCCAGGACTGGAGAAGGAGATTTTATGGAATCCGGGCGTTGCTGGAAGGTGGCCTCATACTTCTGGGCAGGAGCTCATCACCAACAGGTGGGTCATTCAGGACAGGTAGGCTACTGTACAGGAGGTGTTGACTGTATCTTCAGTAAATATTTATTTTTATGATGATCTATAATAGATGTTGTCGATAGTATTTTAGATGACAAATAGACTTTACTAACATTCACTTTATTTTGCACATAGATGTGTTGAACATGTGTTACTAAGAATGAAAAAATCAACGTTTCACCATTTCAGCTTTAAAAATGTAGATAACTGTACATTGTTCAAACAAATACTGCACAATAAGCCAGTCATTTGCGTGTCATTGCACACATTAGAAGACAGTTGCACAGCCTGCTGGCCTGTCCTGGCTGAAAGAGTGAGTGTAATTAATAACACTATTTAGCATGTAGCAGGAACTTTTTTTCATGTCATGGCTATATTGTTTACTTATTGATGCTACTACTGACAACATTGCACCTTGTCACCAGGTTGCCTGCTTTCCCTATAGCCATTACTTAACTCACAGCTACTGACATTGTGCTGTTAGTTTGCTCAACTATTAACTTTTGTACATCACTCTGACTTTCACACTGTATAGGACACAAACCTTCCTTGCAGTGCTGTATTGCATGCCGTTTGTACATTCATGTGGCCAAGGCCTCATACCTGAAACACATCAACACAATTCTACACAGTAAGCAACTTTACAACACTACAGAAAGTTATAACTGCATTTAAGTATCATGGTTTACTTTTTGGTGTGTACAACTGCGATTTCCTAGCACACATAGTAATCTCCAGAGTCCAAATCAAATGACACTGTGAACTATCTCTGAAGGGGTATGCACCACCACTCTTGTAAAAATACAAACATTTAAGTTCTCCACATTTTGTAATTACCAAAGTTGGCCTTCTACAAAGTATCATAGATCAGTTCACTCAGCCCTGAACACCTGTACATGGACATGACTCCTAAGTCATAAATCATTTGGGCTCAGGCCAGGACTCACTCTCAGACACCGAGGACACCCAGATCATACATTGACTCTCTGTAGACACTGACACGACCTACATTACTTAACAATATGCATTTGCCCAACAAGCCTGCCTGAAAATCAGAACTAAGCCTCACGCCTAACCTCACAAGAGAGGAATGATGATAATCTGTAACATTTACCTACTCTGGTTGCCAACCCAACTATGCTCAGACATCTCACCCTCCAACCATCCCAAAAACCTGCCCATCATCCTCGTAAACTGACTCATCCTGTCACTTCACAATTCCCTGTTTAAATTCATCCGTCTTTGAAATATGTAGAATAGACAGACTATTATGGTGAGGGCTCCCTTCTTATACCTGCAACACCTTCTGCCAGGCCCACATCACATGTCAAGTGTAGTGAACTAATGGGCTCTTCTACACTACTCCTTCACAGCTACAGCACAAGGGCACCAGTATCAAAGAGAAGCAGTACATGTCTGTCACTCAAGCTACTTTGTATAATACACATCACCCCTTTCATTCTTTAGATCCCATAGCTCCCCATTCCAACCCTCTGCCAGTTCAATGCGCTTAGCCAAACCTACATGGCAATACAGTCCCAGGGACACCCGCGGCTCTCTCACAATCTATGCTTCCAACAAACACTCATGGACCTCTGGTATACATCACTTGCATTTGCCCTCACCCCCAATATTCATTTGCACAAGACAGGAGGTAATGTTGTCTCTCCTATGGCAGCCAACATCTGTGAGATCTGAACTAGCACATCATGACAGCTGCCTGCATTGTGGTTTAGTGGTAGTCACTGTACACATGACACTTCACATGATCCTACTTGGAGATACTTCACATACAGAAGCCCTGGATCCCCTCTCATTTGAAAAGTTGATCCTCTGGCAACCCCATTCCATTCCCTTTGTTTACATTATAATTTTTTTGCTGCGTAGGCCCAAAAGAAACATATTTGTCTTATGGTGCAAGGGAGCCTGTATTGTGACAGTCAGGTTGTGCAAGTTTCCAAGGTCCATGCATGATGTGCTGCTCCATTCCAGGTATTCTGCTTTGTATTGTGGGACTGTAGGCCTGGTGGACTGGGGCAGTAAATCATGCATGGAAATGAGAAAATTGGGTTACCTGGACTGGACTGTTCAAACTGTAACCTGGCAAAATGAATGACATGTCTGTGATGTATGAGTTGACATGTTAGACATTCCTTCATTTTCCCCTGCAAATAGCACAGTGTAGCACAGAAAAGTGTGTTGCTGCACTGCACAACGTGACATGTTTTACCATATTGTTCATTGATGATACTTACAATGTAGATCGTCCTCATACTCAACTGCTGCACTGTCCTGACCGGTAACTCCTGCCACCAACTCTGTTGGGATATGTGACACCACCTGCTCCTTCAAATGGGTCCAACTCCTCCTGTTCCACTGGTCCTCCTCTGATCTGCATGGCTGTCCTCAGGTTTCTTGCCCATTTCTCCTGTGCTTATAAGCACACCACCTTTTTTTCAGCTCAGGCACTGTCTTTTTGGCATGCACAACACCGTTGATCTTGTTCACTATGGGTTGTCAAATGCCTTTCTTCTTCCTTGATGGACATTTTAAGGTGACAAAAAGAAGGTGCTCTTCTCTTGGCCTGCTGTCTGGTCATCTTGGCTGGTGTTGGGATTGTTGCCCTCCTGACTTGTGGATGCTGTTGCCTCCATTTTCTTCTATTGTTGTGGGGTGCTGCTCAGATTTTGGAACAGTGTCACCATTTTTAATATATCCTGCATGCAGAGCACTCCTACCTGTCACAATGTTGATTTGTGGCACGTACAAGTGCTTTACGACACGTAAATTAGTTTTGCGTGATGTAAGGTCCCGTTGATTATGCCACACTGCTTCATTTTTTTAATGCGTCAAAAGTTTAGATACAACTTAGAGCCTTACGATGTGTAGCGTTGCATCACTATCATGATCTGCCACTTAGAAGAAACTGGTGCATGTTCATCGATGCAGCAGTTTTCTGGCATTGCTCTGCACCCCCCTAACAACTCCATGGGAGTACTGTATTTACAATACAGTGCTCCATGGTGCTAGACCCAACTTTTTGCCTGCCTCTCTCCACTCTTCTGACACTGTTTTTGCTGGTTGTAGGACTCTGCACACTTTACCACTGCTAACCAGTGCATATGCTCTCTACCTTAAACATGGTAATTGTTAGAAATTGGGTCTTTGGTTGGCAGTCAGGTTACCCCCTGTCCAAGCAAGTACCCTCATTCTAGTCAGGGTAAAAGAGAATCACCCTCAGCTAACCCCTGCTTACCCCCTTGGTGCTTGGTATGAGCAGTAGGCTTAACTTCAGAGTGCTAGGTGTAAAGTATTTGTACCAACACTCACAGTAACTTAATGAAAACACTACAAAATGACACAACACAGGTTTAGAAAAGTAGGAAATATTTATCTAAACAAAACAAGACCAAAACGACAAAAATCCACAATACACAAGTTAAGTTATCAATTAAAGATTTAAAATAAACTTTATGTAGTTTAAAAAACACACTAACACTGTTAACAAGAAAATGTACCCTGGGTGCATCAAAAATAACCCTGCACGGGCGATTGTGCATCAATAAGGGCTTGCAATGCGTTGATTTCACTCACGAGCGAGAACTTGCGTTGTTTCTCCTTTTGTCGGGTCGGGCGCATCGTTTCTTGCGATGCGCCGATCCGGTAGGCACGCTCGGGTCCGGACAGGCATTGTGTTGTTTTTACACGCCCAGTGGTACTTGCGTCCGAAATCTAGCCACACAATAATCCGAAAACCACGCAGCGTGGGTTGCGATCTCCCAGCCTCCGTCAACGATGCTGCACGTCGTTTCTCCAGCTCCGTGTGTCGGTTCTTCGGTCGCGTTTCAGGCGAGCGTTAGATTTTCAGACGCGTAGCTGGTGGTGCGTCATTTCTTCAGCTGCAGACCGGAGTTGTGTCGATCTTTTCTCTGCACGGTACTCTGTGCGTGGATTTCGTCCTCTTAGGCTGCCAGCTTCTCCTTTCAGGGTCCCAGGAACTGGATGGGCACCACAGGGCAGAGTAGGAGTCTCTCCAGAGTCTCCAGGTGCTGGCAGAGAGATGTCTTTACTGTCCCTGAGACTTCAAACAACAGGAGGCAAGCTCTAAATCAAGCCCTTGGAGAGGTTGTCGCAAGATGGAAGGCACACAAAGGCCAGTCTTTGCCCTCTTACTCTGGCAGAAGCAGCAACTGCAGGATAGCTCCACAAAGCACAGTTAAAGGGCAGGGCAGCTCTTCTTCCTCAGCTCTTTAGCTCTTCTCCAGGCAGAGGTTCCTCTTGGTTTCCAGAAGTGTTCTAAAGTCTGTGGTTTTGGGTGCCCTTCTGATACCCAATTTTTCCTTTGAAGTAGTCCTACTTCAAACTAAAGTCTCTTTTGAATGTGAAATCCGACCTTGCCCAGGCCAGGCCCTAGACACTCACCAGGGGGTTGGAGACTGCATTGTGTGAGGGCAGGCACAGCTCTCTCAGGTGTGAGTGACCACTCCTCCCCTCCCTTCTAGCACAGAAGGCTCATCAGGAAATGCAGAATACACCCCAGCTCCCTTTGTGTCACTGTCTAGTGTGAGGTGCAACCAGCCCAACTGTCAAACTGACCCAGACAGGGAATCCACAAACAGGCAGAGTCACAGAAATGGTATAAGCAAGAAAGTGCTCACTTTCTAAAAGTGGCATGTTCAAACACACAATCTTAAAATCAACTTTCCTAAAAGATGTATTTCTAAATTGTGAACTCAGAAACCCCAAACTCCACATGTCCATCCGCTCCCAAAGGGAATCTACAGTTTGATCACATTTAAAGGTAGCTCCCATGTTAACCTATGAGAGGGACAGGCCTTACAACAGTGAAAAACGAATTGAGCAATATTTCACTGTCAGGACATATATAACACATTGCTAAATGCCCTACCTTAACCATACACTGCACCCTGCCCTTGGGGCTACCTAGGGCCTACCTTAGGGGTGTCTGACATGTAAGAAAAGTGAAGTTTGATGCCTGGCAATTGGGTACACTTGCCAAGTCGAATTTACAGTTACAACTGCACACACAGACACTGCAGTGGCAGGTCTGAGACATGATTACAGAGCTACTTATGTGGGTGGAAGCCTTTCTCCAATTAACGTCTGGGCTGGGCTGGTTGACAGCTTCCTTGTGCATTTCACCCAGACAACCACAATCACAGGACACTCAGTCACACCTGCACTCATCTGCATACCAGATGGGTCTTCCTGGGCTGGAAGGGTGGACGGCCTGACACTTACATTTCAAAGGCTAGCGGCCTGCCCTCATACAATGGACTGCCAAACCCCATACTGGGACGCTGGCAGACAGACCTGAACTGAAAGGGGAACTTGTGCACTTCAAAACCACTCTTTGAAGTCTCTCCCACTTCAATTGCATTTTTGGGTATACAAACTGGGTCTCTGACCCCACCAACTCAGACACTTCTGAACCTGAAACTGAACATGAAACCTGTCAAGTGGAACTGCCTGGCTGCCCAAAGGACTCATCTGGACAGCTTTGCTGAGAAGGACTGCTGCCCTGCTGTTGTCCTGCTGCCCTCTGAGTTTGCTGAGAAGGGCTCTCCAAGGGTTTGGATTGAGCTTGCCTCCTGTTTTCTGAAGTCTCAGGGCCAAAAATACTTAATTTCTTCAGGAAACTCCCTGCGCACCAAAAATCAACACACAGCCTGCCGGAAACAACGCACAGCTGTCTTGCTACAGAGAATTCGCTGCACAGCCGAACCGGAACCACTCAGCCTGACTTCCTGAGAGAAGATTGGACGCAGCGCCTGCCTTGCGACAGACAATTCAACACACAGCCCTACCGAATAGACCTACAGTCGAACCGGAATGACGCAGCCGATTCCCTGAGTGGAAAATCGACACAGCGCCTGGCGTGCGACAGAAAGTTGTACGCATTGCCCTACCGGATCGACGCAAAGCGTGTAACTTCTTTCAGAGCGCCCAGGATTTCCCTGCATTGTCCCTGGCCGTCAAAAAGACCCCCACCTCACAGTGAGGAACCAAGACTGCACACCAAGAAATGATGCAAGCCTCTTGCAGCATGGAAAGAAACAACACGTCACCCGTGCCGTGTTGGAAAATCAAACACACACTCTATTTTTCCACACATCTCCTCCTCTGCGGTCTCCGTGCCTGTTATTTTTGACGGAAACCAAGTACTTTTGTAATCGAGAGACAACTGTTAATTTCTAAGATTTAAGATTCTTTATAAAACTGCAAAAGTGATATTTCAACTTGTGCTTAATAAATATTTATCGTTTTGACCTTATTTTAACCAGATAAATATCCTATATTTTTCTAAACCTGTGTGGTGTATTTTTGTGGTGTTTTCACTGTGTTTCTAAATGATTTATTGCACAAATACTTTACACATTGCCTTCTAAGTTAAGCCTGACTGCTGAGTGCTAAGCTACCAGAGGGTGGGCACAGGATAATTTGGATTGTGTGTGACTTACCCTGACTAGGATTGTGGTCCCTACTTGGACAAGGGTGTATACCTCTGCCAACTAGAGACCCCGTTTCTAACACATGGCATAGAGTGTCCACAACTGTTGCAGGAATTCTGACCCAGTTGTGGGGTTAAACCTCAACATTGCTGGACTGACGTAAAAAATGTTGATGCTAGACCAGCAATGCTAAGGGGGCCCCATTGAAACCAGCACAGCGTCACTTTAACACCTGCACTGGGCAAGCGTTAAAAAAATGACTCTGTGATGGTGGAATGTTGCAATGAAATCCTGTAGATTTCACTGTGCTATTTCTGCAGGGCTTTTTGCAGGGGAATGCCTACCTTGCATATATTTCACCTGGTGCAGGTATGATGTGGTGCAAGGCTTTCAAACTGGTGCAATGATGCCATTGTGCCAGCTCCTAAATGTGGCACTATCAGGAGGACTGTTTGCACCACTGCAGCATAAAAACAAATGATTAGTTTCTAAGCACTACAATTGCAGATCTTCTTTAAAAAATAATATCTCTACTTCTACTTATTTTATTTTTTGTCATTTTGGTCTTGTTTTGTTAAATAAACTAAGATCTATTTTTCTAACATGTAGATTATTTTTGTGTGGTCTTCTCACTGTTTTACTAACTCAAGTGTTGCATAAATACTTTACACATTGCCTTCTAAATTAAGCTTGTCTGCTCTGTGCCAAGCTACCAGAGGGTGAGCACAGGCTAATTTAAGATTACCCTGACTACATTTGTGGTTCTTGCTTGGATAGGGTGCATTCCTCTGTCAACCAGAAACCCAGTTTCATAACTAAAGCATTCTGATTGGTTGGTCCTCTACATGAAGGTAAATGGGACAAAGGACCTGAATAGCTGGCTGCAACATGAAGAAGCAAAATATTGTGGCCACTGTTACAGAACTCATGGACTTAGTCCTGAGTCATAAAATAAGACATTCAAAGGGGGCGGGGTAGGAATACCCTACCCCACATACTCCTACCCTGCCCCCCTCATACCAAAGTAGTTGAAAAAAATGTGTGTAGAGCGTTATGGTCATCATGATCCTGTGTACTCCCACAATATTGTATTTTTTTTTAAAACATGTAGTAGGGGTTGGGCATCGACAGCGAGGCCCTGCAGCCACCCCCCATGTCACACATGGTCAATGTAGTGTGTAACATTGACTGGCTGGCCACATAGGGGGGGGGAATTGAACTCAGGGCCTGGCTGCAGGCCAGACCTTGCAGCCTACTGCCCGTCAAAAAGGGCTGCAGACACAATAGCATTTCGGCTTAAGATGTATTGTGATAAGAGCTTACTTTACGTTACAAAAAGTCAAATGTGCTAAAAAAAACAAGGAGCAAGGTGGAGTTATACATAAGTAAAATAGTACGATTTCAACTTATGTTACAAAAAAACATGTAAGGCAAAAGCAAAGGTTAAAGTGAACTTGTATGTTGGCTTTCTAAAAATAAAACAACACACTGTTTTTTAAAAAACACTGTTATTCACCAGTTATACATAACTGACATAAGTGGAACTTGCAAAGCTATATTGCAGTGCTCATTACCTCTCATATTTCCTCACTGATGACATCTGAAATCTTTGGCAGTGCAAGTTATTGTTATGTTAGTTACATATAAGTGGTGAATTTCAGTGTTTCTGTGTTTAAAATGGTAGATTTATATTATTTCTAGACCTACATGTAAGTCCACTTTGTTTTTTTAAATCTTTTTTTCTTTGGTTTTCTCTAAGGTTTGGAATGTGTTCCCTACTTTTTGGGATTAACCAAGTATCCCAGATCTACTCCAGAAAGTTTACGGCAGTCATAGATTTTCAGGAGTGTTCTCATTTCTAAAACTTTTATAATCCACTTTACTATTTGACTTTGTGGAATATTTGTAGGAGTAAATAATACATTAAGAAATAATTGTTTTCTCTGAAGCCATTGCAGCCTGTGTTGATTATGACGCATATTTTTTATTTCAGTATGAAACATTTTGACACCTTTATATTTTCTGGAATATGGATTCTATTCATCCTTTGCAGCCAGGGCCAATCTCTACATTTTGACAGAGTAGCACTGATGAGGTTGAAATAACTACCGTAATGCTGTTCCTATATTTTTTCTGGCGAAAATGTTTCTATATATTAATAACGCAGAGTGGGATTATTAATTGTACTAATAGAGGGTTACGCTGCAACTTAGTCTATTTATCAATCACCTACAGGCTAAACATTAAGACATGAAAGTGTAAATATGAGCAGAAAGGGAAAACTTTGAGAACGTTGTTGAATATGTGGCCTGTTTTCTTTTATAGCCACATTTCAAAGTGCTAGGTTACATGTCTGTGTCTACATTAAGAGCTATTACTGTTTATCAAGGCTCCTGTTTAGCTTCTTTGTTAAGAGCTTTTAATAGCTTTTAAAAATTGTTAGCCTGTTACTTTGGTTCAATTTCCAAATAATTTACAGAACTCCTGACCCTGAGCTTTCCTGGAGTTGATGTAGCTGTTCTGGAAAGCATATAACTTGACTTGCATGGGAGAATTATGTCTTCACAGCTGCAGCATGTCTACCATCAATTGCAATCTGTTAAATAATAATACAACGGAGCCATAAAAAAAGTAATGAAAAAGGTTCCAGGAGGATGCCACCAGATGTCAGTCTTCCCACGTGTTCTGGTTGTGTTCCACACAGCCTGCTGAATCAGTATTTGAAGGCTAAAAGCAAAGCTGAAATTTCGCAACGCATTCATGCTTTACAAAAATTATACTTGCAAATTTATTACTGCTCAATGTAGGCGTTTGCTCCTCTTGGTATGGTTCCCACAAACGAGTTACTGGAATTGATCAGTCGACAAAAGAAACAAGTATAATGTAAAATTATCAATAGAGCCATGATACTTTTAAACATGAGGGATCCCTTTAAAATACTGATTTTATCAAACTTTAAAAATAGGTTGAACATTTCAAGTACACTGCTCATAAAGTATCAAAATGGAAAAGTTTGGCATGTATTCATAGTTTCACTGTGTACAGCTTTGTCCTTACACATGCATATCGAAAAGAGATTCAGATACAAACTGCTAGCGAAAGTACGTGTGTGCTTGTGGAGGAGCATATACACTTTTAAAACATTTAAGCGCATTTAAGGTTAACACCAATGTTAATGTTACCTAACAGCTTAAGAAGTCTTAATTAAATGTGCGAAATTCAAAAGCTAAGGTAGCGTGGCAGACTGAATTTACATTAAATTAACAACGTGTTGTTATTTTGTTTTCTATAATGTCGAAAATGTTGTTTTACGTAATGGCTGTGATTGGTCGCACTGTGGGCCATATTTATACTCCGTTTGCGCCGAAATTGCATCGTTTTTTTTGACGCAATTTCGACGCAAAACTAACGCCAACTAACGCCATATTTATACTATGGCGTTAGAGGCGAATAGCGCCAAAGTTCCCGGAATGTGCGTCATTTTTTAGCGTGAACCCCTTCCTTGCGTTAATGATATGCAAGGGAGGCGTTCCCGTCTAAAAAATGACTCCCAGGCCTTTACGTGGTATTTATACTCCCGGGCAAAAGAGACGCCCGGGAGTTGGCGTGGCTAAAAACGGCGCATTTGCGCCACTTTTTAACGCCTGCTCAGGGCAGGCGTTAAGGGGCCTGTGGGCTCAAAATGAGCCCACAGGTGCCGTCCCATGCCCCCAGGGACCCCCCCTGCCACCCTTGCCCACCCCAGGAGGACCCCCAAGGATGGAGGGACCCACCCCAGGGACATTCAGGTAAGTTCAGGTAAGTATAATTTTTTTTTTTTTATATTTTGTTTTGGTGGCATAGGGGGGCCTTATTTGTGCCCCCCTACATGCCACTATGCCCAATGACCATGCCCAGGGGACAGAAGTCCCCTGGGCATGGCCATTGGGCAAGGGGGCATGACTCCTATCTTTACAATGATAGGAGTCATGTTGATGGGGGATGGGCGTCGTTAAAAAATGGCGCAAGTCGGGTTAAGACGATTTTTTCGACGTAACCTGACTTGCCCCATTTTAAGACGCCCATGCGCCATTTTCCCCCTACGCCGGCGCTGTCTGGTCTACGTGGTTTTTTCCCACGCAAACCAGGCAGCGCCGGTCTGATTGCGCCGTCTAACGCCATTCCATAAATACGGCGCCCGCATGGCGCTTCAGAATGGCGTTAGACGGCGCAAAACTTTTTGACGCTAAACTGCGTTAGCGCAGTTTAGCGTCAAAAAGTATAAATATGGGCCTGTGTATTGAAATTCTATCGACCCAATTCGCAAGTTCGAAAACCTGCTCCTATAGATTTACTCATACTTAGGAAGACTGTCCGACTATCTTGCAATTGATGAGGAACTTCAGGACTACTTCGGAGAAGCTGCAGACGGCGGGGCTTCCCAAGAATGCTCACATGAATAAACATTTTCACATTCATAAAAGAAACCCTGTATATTTCTTAATTCTTAAAGGTACAGGTATTAGTGCATTAGTATGTACTACAGTTGTATATTTTTGGATACAGGCAACACGGTTTCCTGCATAGAAACCCCTTCTTTTAGACCCCACCCACGCTACAGTGTGAAGCCTCCCCTCCCTGACCCTGAATATGTATTTACACTTATCTTTGACATGCCTAAATTTCAACTGATTTTAGAGTGCTTTAATACCTACCAAAGTTTTGTGAATACCCATAAACCTAAAATATATGTGTTTTTTTTACCCTTGACAGCAGTCCCTATCCTGCAACACCGATACCATGCCAATGTGAAATGATTTATTCACACTACAAATGTCACCACACTACTGTGATTTGTCTCGCGAGTAAATCTGGTTTAAGTGCGCATTAACATTTTCTGAATCGCAAACATGGTTTTAGCGCTCTAAAATCATGCTCATTATGCGCTTAGATGTCACTTCAATAAGCAAACAGTTTTTCAATCTTGAACTATAACAAAGGTGTTACTTTGCTAGTAAATGTACTCTTACACTTTTGAGTAACTTTTCAACTTTGGGCCATTTGGAAAATATAAGCATGAAGTTACTCAAAAGTGTAGACTTACATGTCTGCATCCCCTGAGATGGGGTGGAGCCAAATTTGCAAGTGAAAACCTACTACTGCCAAAAAGGAGCAGTAGAAAATCCAGCACAGCACATGGTCAACCACTGATACTGCAACATTTTTCCATAGAACAAAATGGAGGTGGGGACTTTAAATAGATTCCCTTAGGAAATTGGAGAATATCTTTGGAAAGAATCTTATTGAATCCTTTTTATTCTGGAATGTGTTAAACATGTCACATTTGCTTGTGCCAAGTCTGCTGTTAATAAAAAAAATAATTATCAAGTTTAATTTGGGAAACAAATGGAGGTGCATTGAAAATATGTAGTGATAATGTGGTGTCTCCAGAAATGTAAGAACATTTTTAAAGTGGAAGATTGCTGTCCTTGGAGAGAGTAATTATTAATTTGAGTAGCTGATCTCCATTGAAGGGGCCAAACTGAACTATTTACTGAGAATGGTGATTCTCATAGTGTAATGTTCAGAGAATCTAGATTTCGTTAAAGACCTGGAGGTTAACATTATGCATAAATCTTTTAATTGCCACTCCTGCAGCAGCACCTTTAAAGAACTTTCATACAAAGAATTTAAAACTAGAATCAGAACTCCTAATCCATAAATAGCCCATCCACAGAACTCCAGTCCACTTTTAAACGCAGCAAACACGAACATGTGAAGCAAACTTCAAATTTCTCGTACAACGATTCTTGCAACCGCAAACTCCTCTTCATCCAGATGGTTATCTAAAACTTACAAAACTATTTCTATACAATTCTCATTTTACTTTTTAATTATTTTTTTTAACCAACAGCAAAACATCACCTTACAAACTAATAATAAAAACAATAAACTTCAACTATAAAATAACCCAGAACATATATTGATTACAAATAAATATATATTTTCCCAGTATGGGTAAAGCGGAGGGTGGGATTATGTTAGCCTCCATATCTTTAATGAAATCTAGATTGTCTGAACATTACACTATGAGAATCGCCATTTCATTACAAGATCGGAGGCTACCATTATGCATGTTCAAAGCCCTTCAAAACCACATTCGCCATGTACTGTATTGGTCTGAAGTAATGAATTACAAAAGTTCCAGCATTGGACCAGTCCACCGCTCTTAAGATCTCTTCCAATCTTCCGCCTGACAAATATACTTTACTTTCCATAGCACCCCTTACGGAATGCGACTTGAAAATATTAATATCACATCCAGCTTGAAACATAGCCCATTTAATCCATCTTGCTATAGTAGCAGTAGACACACCTCTAAAAGGCTTTACATATGAAATCAACAACTGATTTTCCCTGTCTCTTCTAAATTCCTTCATTCTGCTCTCATATTCATGCAAACAATCTATCACACATAATTGCTTACATTTCTCAAACCTTGGATACAAAATTGTTACAGACATTGTCTTTGTTCTCTTCCTTATCTCAAAATAGACACCATCTGGAGCATTAAGGCCCTTATTTATACTTTTTGGTGCAAAACTGCACTACCTCAGTTTTGCACCTAAAAGTTTTGCACCGGCTTGCACCATTTTTTAGCACCAGATGGGCTCCATATTTATGGAATGGTGCAAGCCGGTGCAAAGGGTAGGCTAGCGTAAAAAAAAATGACGTTAGGCAGGTTAGAGTTAAAATAAATGACTCTAACCAGATTAGCGTCATTTTTTGATGCTAAGTGGCATATTTATACTCTGTACCGAATTAGCGTCATTTTTTTTACTCTAATTCGGTTCATAACTAACTGCATATTTATACTTTAGTACTAGACCCATCTAGCGCCAAATTTATGGAGTTAAAGTCATTTTTTGGAAGTGGAAACCTACCTTGCCTTAATGAGATGAAAGCTAGGCGTTCCCGTGCAAAAAACGACTCTATGGCCTTAACGCCATATTTATACTCCCGTGCAGAAATGGTGCACGGGAGTGAGGAGGGGTCAAATAATGGTTCAAAGCTTGCTTTGCCCTGTTTTTTAACTCCTGGGTCAGAGCAGGTGTTAGGGGACCTGTGGGCCTATTTCCATGGTGGAACACCATGGAATAAGCCCACAGGTGCCCTCCCCAGGCCCCAGGGGCACCCCCAACCACACCAGAGGAACTGTGGAGGATGGGGAACCCCATCCCAGGTAATTGCAGATAAGTATAGGTAAGTATTGCATTTTATTTTTTAAAGTGACATAGAGGACCCTGAAATGGGCCCCCATACATGGCACAGGGTGCAATGGCCATGCCCAGGAGACCCTTGTCCCCTGTTCTGGCCATTGGGGTGGGGGGCATGACTCCTGCCTTTTCTAAGGCAGGAGTCATGTGGCATGGTAGGTTTAGCACCATAAAATGATACTAATCTGGTTTGAATAATCCTTTTTTCCTCTAACCTGCCTAACATCATTTTTTGGTGCTAAACTCCCTTCTTCTATACCGCCAGCCCCACCCGACTAAAGTCATTTTATTTTACTTTAGCCTACTCTTTGCACCGGCTTGCACCATTCCATAAATATGGTGCCCGGCTGGTGCACAGAAATGGTGCAAGCCAGTGCCAAACTATTTGGTGCAAAACTGAGTTAGTGCAGTTTTGCACCAAAATGTCTAAATAAGGGGCAATATTTTGTACGTTTGCATCAAAAAATTACAGTAATGCGGTGCAAAAAAAGTATAAATCAGGGTCTTGGTGCTAGACGGGTCTAGCACCAAAGTATAAATATGGAGTTTGTTTTGCACCGAATTAGAATAAAAAACAAATGGCGCTAATTCGGTGCAAACAGACTATAAATATGCCCCTAAATTCACATCTGAAACTCTCCTACAAGAAATCAAACATAGTAAAGTTGTAAATTTTATTGAAACCTGTTACTTGGCCATGACTGGAATAAAGATAAAAGCAAATTCACATCCCATAAAAATTCATACCTAGCTTTAGGAGGCCTTCTCAGTCTCATGCTTTTCAACACCCTGCAGACAAGAATATTCTTTCCTACATTCTTTCCATCTACTAAAACGTGACCTGCTGAAATAGCTGATCTGTAGCAATTTAGGCACTTATTACAACACTGGTGGTAAATGCCGCCTACCGCCGTGCTGACTGCCGCCAACATACCGTGACCGCGGCAGTATTCCGCTACGGGTATTATGACCCACACTGAGAAATCCGCCACCATACAGACACCCACACAAGTCTGCCAGATCAAAGGTCAGTGATAAATTGGCAGTAGCAAAACCCACACCTTTACGCCAACAGGAATACGCCCACAGTATCAAGACCCACAAATCACCGCAGCGGTCTTTCAACCGTGGTAAACCATTGGCGGTACACTCGGCTGCGCTTAAAACACACACACACTAAAAAAACTACACCACATTGGCACACATACACACACCACACCCACACACAGAATCCATTATAAAACACACACCCACATTACCCACAACCCTTTCTATGAAAAAAAAAAGCAAACAGAGAGAGACTAGCCAGGAGCACCCACTCAATCAGAGCTACCAAACACCATCACCCATACACCATCCACACACCTCACACCACACACCCCAACACATCACCCCATACACCCTCACACATACCACTCACACCACATCCATGGCACCCCAAAGACATCCCAGGTTTTCAGAGGAGGAGCTAAGTGTCATGGTGGAGGAAATCATCCAGGTAGAGCCACTGCTATTTGGATCACAGGTGCAGAAGACGTCCATTGCAAGGATGATGGAGCTATGGTGGAAAATTGTGGACAGGGTAAACGCCGTGGGACAGCATCCCAGAACAAGGGATGACATCAGGAAGAGGTGGAACGACCTACGGGGGAAGGTATGTTCCGTAGTTGCAAGACACCAGGTAGCAGTATGGAGGACTGGCGGTGGACCCCCACCTCCTCCCCCACAACTAACAACATGGGAGGAGCAAGCCTTGGCGATCATGCATCCTGGGGCCTCGCAGGAGTAGCAGGAGGACTGAACTCTGGTAAGTCAAATCTTTGCTACTATCCCCCTCCAACCTGCATGCCATCACATACCTCCACCCTCACCCTCACTCCCATCACTCCACCACCTCACACATACCCAACTATCACAACCCACCCATCCAAATACCAAGCCCTGCATGCCACAACAATCCATGGACCCCCATCACAGACCTGCATGGACACCCATCTCCACAGCATGCCCAGTAGAGAGAATCACCTAGCCCACAAAATCACCACGCACACAAGGCGAAGCTGACAGGGAAGTCACAACCATACAGGGCAACACACCCATGCACAAGATGGCACACACAGATACAATAACACTGCATTTGCATCCCCACAGGACCCCTACTCAACGACACCGGAGAGGACTTGCCAGCAACATCCAGTCGCCCCCCAGAAGAGGCTAACAGTGACGACAGCAGCTCTGCATGCCTGGATGACAATGACCAACCTGGCCCATCAGGGACCTCTGGACAGTCGGTTATCCTGCCACAGTCCCAACCCACCACAGAGCCCCCCCCCCCCCTCAGGAAACACCACCAGAGCACCCACCCAGCGGGCCCATGACACTGTCCCTAGTACACGTCAGTCAGCAGTGTGTCCACCACTACAGGGACCCCAGGCAACCCCAAAAACCCATGATGATCAGAGACCTGGGGTCAGTGGCAGTGGGCATACGGTTCAGGGGACAGAGGCACAGGATAACAGGGAAGCTGGGAAGACTGCTGTGCGACAGGGGGAGGACAGGCCCAGGGAACCCAATCTCCACGATGCACTCTCCAACATCATGGGAACATACCACCTTTACCAGGCGACCATGGGGACAGTACTGTTCAAGTTTCAGGAGACCCAGGGGCTGCAGGAGGAACAGTACATGGGGCTCAGGGAGGACTTGAAGTCCATTAACACCACCCTGGTCACCATTGCAGGGGTCCTGGCAGACCTGGCCAACACCATGAGGGACACAGTGTTACACAAACGGGCCCCTGACACCAGCCTGGACAATGAACAGCCCTCCACCTCCGCCGTCGCTAGTGGACAGTAAACACCGCCACGAGACCAACAGGCCACCAGCACCCCACCCCCTGCAGAAGGAGAACCACCCACAAGCGGTCCCTGAGATCCAGGAACAAGACAGAGAACATTGCCAAGACCCCGCCCGGAAATAAGACCCTCCTGATTGTCACCCTTCTGTCCCACCTTGTCACCCTGTCCACCTTAAACTGCCATTGTTCCCCTTCCTATGCCCCCATGGACAATGCACCTTTGAGACCAAGAGACTGAACTCTACCATGGACATTCTTCCACCATCACCCCAGCCCATTGCACACACCCCTCCACTTATTAGCACAGAAAGAAACACCCTTGAATCACAAATCAATCAGGAGTCAGTCTGTACTTTCACAAATGTGTAATAGCAACATCTCAGAAATATAGCAATGTCAATGTACATGTTCACATACCAATGTTACACAGTTGTTGGGCAGCAGTAAACATAGCAGAGGGCACAAAGTGGGACCCAGATCTGTTAAATGGAAAGGCAATGTGACATGTCAGGGTCCATACACAGAGGTAAAAAGGCACTCACCAACATCCTCGGAGCATATCACCATTCCAAGGAGACCATGGGCCAGATACTGGCCAAATTGCAGAAGACCCAGCGGTTGCAGGAGGGACAGTACCGTGGAATCAGGGAGGACCTCAAACACATCTACACTGTTCTGGTCAGCATTGCAGGGGGGCTGGCAGACATGGCCAACACCATGGGGGAGGCAGTGGCACAACAACGGGCCCCTGACACTAGCCACACCGATGAACATCCCTCCACCTATGCCGGCGCTAGTAGACAGGATGCCCGGCCACAGCAACAACAGGCCACCAGCCCCCCACCCCCTGCAGAAGGAGAACCACTCCGCAAACGGTCACTGTGATCCAGGCAGAAGCCAGAGAACATTTGCAAGACCCCCACCAGGAAATAGGACTCTCCTGATTGTCACCCTTCTGTCCCGCTCTGTCACCCTGTCCACTTTGAACTGCCATTGCCCCCCTTCCTATGCCCCCTTGCACAATGCACCTGTGATACCAAAAGACTGGACTCTAACTGGACATTCCTCCACCATCACCCCGGCCCATTGCACAGCCCCCTCTACTTATGAGCACTTAAATAAACACCCTTTGAACAAATACAAATCTGGAGTCTGTCAAATGATTCAAATATGTATTAGTACAACATTATCAAAGCATTGCAAGTCATATGTACAGTTAAACTTATATTGAAATGACCTTTAGTGGGCAGCAGTAAGCATACCAGGAGCTAGAGTGGGCCACAGCGATCTGAAAATAGAGATACCAAAGGGTACAGTAAGTGGCCATAGACATAGGGAAATCAGGCTGCCATGTACAGTGTCCAACAGAAAACTGAAATGTAAAGTGAAGTTACAGTGTCTTCCCTGTGTGTCACTGGAAGTACTGCTGTATTATATTACTTCTGTTGTCCACATCTTCTTCCTCTGCCTCCTCTTCCTCACTGTCCACAGGCTCCACCACTGCCACAAGACCATCTCCAGGCTCATCCCCCTGCAGAAAAGGCACCCTGCGTCTCAAGGCCAGGTTGTGCAACATGCAACATGCAACATGCAACGATGATCTTGCACACCTTCTTGGGTGAGTAGTACAGGGATCCACCTGTCAGATGGAGGCACCGGAACCTGGCCTTGAGGAGGCCAAAGGTTCTTTCAATTATCTTCCTGGTTCGCCCATGTGCCTCATTGTATCGTTCCTCTGCCCTTGTCCTGGTATTTCTCACTGGGGTCAGTAGCCATGAGAGGTTGGGGAAACCAGAGTCACCTGCAAATATCGAGGGATACCTGTTAGACACACACTATCCCTTAGGGACAACCCCATACCCAGACACCAACTTATACTGGGTGGGGGCCTTGGGCTCATCTATTAGCCAGACCCGGTGCCTCTGGAGTTGGCCCATCACATATGGGATGCTGCTATTCCTCAAGATAAATGCATCATGAACAGAGCCAGGATACTTGGCATTCACATGGGAGATGTCCTGGCCCGCCAAACACACCATCTGCACATTCATAGAGTGATAGCTTTTTCTATTCCTGAACACTTGTTCATTTCTCCGGGGGGTGGGGGGAACAAATGTGTATCATCAATGGCACCAATGATGTTGGGGATATACCCAGGGCATAAAAGTCAGCTTTTACTGTGGCCAAATCCTCCACCTGTGGGAATACGATGTAGCTGCACAAGTGTTTCTGCAGGGCTGACAACACTCTGGTCAACATGTTGGAGAACATTGGGTGAGACATCCCTGATGCCATGGCCACTGTTGTTTGGAAGGAACCATTTGCCAGAAAATGGAGCACTGACAGGACCTGCACTAGAGTGGGGATACCTGTGGGCTGGCGCATAGCTGACATCAGGTCTGACTCCAATTGGGCACACAGTTCTTGGATTGTGGCCCAATCAAGTCTGTATGTTATGATAATGTGTCTGTCCTCCATTGTCTCATGGCCCACTAGGGATCTGTACACCGTAGGATGTCACCATCTCATATTCATCCTCAGCGGTTGAAGCCTATGGAGGAAAACGGTGAGCAGAGGGTCATATTCACACATCAATTGAAATAATGATGCAGCTTTTCCTTTACAGAACCTGTATGCGAATCCGAGAGTCAGTTGCTGTGCCAATGTCTCCTGTGACGCAGTTAGGTGCCATGCCCTGTGCCCCCCTGAAATGGTGGCTGCCTGACCTCTAAGGAGGGACAAGTGGAAATTAGGTACTTCCACTGGCGGTGTGCGCCATTGCGGTAGGCGGTCGACGACTGCCACTCAACCTTGCATTGGTTATCATTGGGCACTATGGATTCCAGGAGCCAATGGCGATGTACTCCGGCGGTGACGGTACGCACCGCCACGGACTTGACCGCCATTTTCTATCTATTCACTCCCTTGCTACCTAACCTTCAACAGGAGAGGACCTACACTTCAAGTGCTGCTGTGAGGCAGACCACCCACTGCCGCAAACGGTGGGAGGACCCGCGCCGCTGGGCAAGGAAGATGGCAGAGGCCCAGCTGGGGCTGGCCTCCCAACGAGGAACGGGTGCCCGTCGTACCCTGACCCCCTGATGTTCAGCATTCTGGCGGTGGCCTATCTGGAGTTGGATGGCCGTTTGAAAGCATCACAGCAGCCACAAGGGGGTGAGTACAGATTCAGAATCATGACTGTGCACGCGTTAAGGTTTACCAGGGTTGGGGATGTGGGTGCCCCTAAGCCAGGGCAAACATGGCAGGGTAGGTCCCTTGTTGGGCAGGCTCTGAAGCACTCCAACCCCAATAGTGTTAGTGGGCATCCACTACTGGGCAGGGTCCTGTGGGTTTCAGGTGTGCAGCTAATGGAATTAGGCATTGTACCCCATGGGCTGGTGACTATCTTAGTAACTGGTAGTGCATGGCCTATTGCTTAGGGCTACTCCCAGTGTGTTGTGTAAACCACCAGTACTGGTGGTGCTGGCATTGACCAAGTGTATCCTCTGTCTCTCCCCCCTTTTTGTTTTGTCACCCTGCCCTTGTGTGCATTGGCATCATCTGGCGGAGGAGCAGAGGGACTGACGACGGAGGGAGCTGCACCCCACATCAAATCAAATCAAATCATTAACATTTATAAAGCGCGCTACTCACCTGTGCGGGTCTCAAGGCGCTAGGGGAAAGGGGGGGTTACTTCTGCTCGAATAGCCAGGTTTTTAGGAGTCTCCGGAAAGCAGAGTGGTCCTGGGTGGTCCTGAGGCTGGTGGGGAGGGAGTTCCAGGTCTTGGCCGCCAGGAAGGAGAAAGATCTCCCACCCGCCGTGGAGCGGCGGATGCGAGGGACGGCAGCGAGTGCGAGACCAGAGGAACGGAGGAGGCGGGTGGGGACGTAGAAGCTGAGGCGTTGGTTGAGGTATTCCGGTCCTTTGTTGTGGAGGGCTTTGTGTGCGTGGGTGAGAAGTCGAAAGGTGATCCTTTTGCTGACTGGGAGCCAATGCAGGTGTCTGTTGCGGGGTACGTCGAGGATGAGGCGTGCCGATGTGCTTTGAATGCGTTGTAGCCGATTTTGGAGCTTGGCTGTGGTCCCGGTGTAGAGGGTGTTGCCGTAGTCCAGGCGGCTTGTGACGAGGGCGTGGGTCACGGTTTTTCTAGTGTCGGCGGGGATCCAGCGGAAGATCTTGCGGAGCATGCGGAGAGTGAGGAAGCAGACGGAGGACACGGCATTGACTTGCTTGGTCATGGTGAGAAGAGGGTCCAAGATGAAACCGAGGTTGCGGGCGTGGTTTGTGGGGGTCGGTGCGGTGCCGAGGGCCGTGGGCCACCAGGAGTCGTCCCAGGCCGACGGGGTGTTACCGAGGATGAGGACTTCCGTTTTTTCAGAGTTCAGCTTTAGGCGGCTGAGCCTCATCCAATCTGCAACGTCCTTCATACCCTCTTGTAGGTTGGTCTTGGCGCTGGCGGGGTCCTTGGTGAGGGAGAGTATAAGTTGGGTGTCGTCGGCGTAGGAGGTGATGATGATGTCGTGCTTGCGAACGATGTTGGCGAGGGGGCTCAGGTAGACATTGAAGAGTGTCGGGCTGAGCGATGAGCCTTGAGGTACGCCGCAGATGATCTCGGTGGGTTCTGAGCGAAACGGAGGGAGGTAAACTCTTTGGGAATGGTTTGAGAGGAAGGAGGCGATCCAGTCCAGGGCCTGGCCTTGGATCCGGTGGAGCGGAGGCGGGTGATTAGGGTGCGGTGACAGACGGTGTCGAAGGCAGCCGAGAGGTCGAGGAGAATGAGGGCGACTGTTTCACCGTTGTCCATCAGGGTTCTGATGTCGTCAGTGACTGAGATGAGGGCGGTTTCTGTGCTGTGGTTGGTTTGGAACCCGGTTTGTGAAGGGTCGAGCAGGTTGTTGTTTTCCAGGAAGGTGGTCAGCTGTTTGTTGACGGTCTTCTCTATTACCTTGGCTGGGAAAGGCAGAAGAGAGATGGGGCGGAAGTTTTTCAGGTCTCTCGGGTCAGCCGTAGGTTTCTTTAGTAGGGCGTTGACTTCGGCGTGTTTCCAGCATTCGGGGAAGGTAGCAGAAGAAAAAGAAGAGTTGATGACGGTCTGGAGGTGCGGGGCGATGATGTCGTCGGCTTTGTTAAAGATGAAGTGAGGGCCTGGAGGCCGAATCCACCGACGGTGAGGGCACCAGTGGGACGGAGGGCGAGGGGAGCACCATGAAGGGAACAGGAGGGGACACCACAGACAGCTACTCCTCCTCCAATGGAAGCTCCCTGGCAGTGGAGGACATCCCTGTGCCCACCCCAACAACAGGTACAGCCGCCACCCCCCATACCAGCACTGCTCTCCCAGCAGCCCCTCAGCGTGTTTCCTGTGCCCGCTCACCCAGGAGGGTGGGCATCTCCTTCGCCCCAGGCACCTCAGGCCCTGCCCCAGTCAGCCCTGCTGCCCTCAGTGAGGAGGCTATTGACCTCCTGAGATCCCTCTCTGTTGGGCAATCAACCATACTGAATGCCATCCAGGGTCTAGCAGGCCATTTGCAACAAACAAATGCATTCCTGGAGGGCATTCACTCTGGCGTGGTGGCCCAACAGAGATCATTCCAGGCTCCGGCCAACTCACTGATGGCAGCCATTGTCCCTGTCTCTAGCCTCCCGCCTCCAATTTCCTCTACCAAGTCCCATTCCCCTCAGCCCCAGCCTATCCCAAGCACACCTTCAGACCAGCATGCACCCAAATCAACACACAGAAGTGGCTCAGGCAAACACAAGCACCACACTTCATCCCACAGGCACTCACACAAGCACCATCCAGATGCAGACACACCAACATCCACTGCATCCACTGTGCCCCCTCCTCCTTGTTCTCCACCTCCCTCCCAGTAGCATCTCCACTCACCTGCATGCACTACATCCTCATCCACTACCTCCATCACCAGCATGCCTATCACTGCACGCCCCCCACTGGCAGTCACCACCCCCACATCCATGCACATGTTGCCTGTATCCTCTCCCACTGTGTCTGTGCCTCCTCCTCCCAAACTACACAAACGCAAGCACTCAGACACGCAACAGCCATCCACCTCACGGAAGCATCCAGCCCATGCACCTGGACCCAAACACAGAAGACAGACACCTCCTACAACCACTCCCTCTTCCTCCAATCCCAAACCTTCACCCTCTTCCAGCCCCAGTATCCCTAAAATGCTTTTCCTCTCCACCCTTGACCTATTCCCTGCCCCTTCTCCCCATCCTTCACTTTGGGCCAGGGTAGGCAGAACCCAGGAATGCACCTCAGCCACCCAGTTCACCACCACTGTAGTTTCTGCAGCTGCTGCATGTGTGAGAGGCTCCAAGGAGGCACCCGTCAGCACTGCCAGTGTGCCGGCACCACCTGCCAAGGGCAAGAAGGGGCCACCAGCTAGCAAGGGCAGGAAGGGAATCCCAGCCAGCAAGGGCAAGGAGGCACCACCAGCTAGCAAGGGCAAGGAGGCACCACCATCTAGCAAGGGCAGGAAGGGAACAACAGCTGCCAAGGCCAATGTAAAAGGAACAGACACCACAGGCAGGATGAATCTGGTGCCTGGGGCTGGAGCAGTATCTGGGCAAACAACACTAGCCATGGCACTTCAGCCGTCCGACACTGCAGGGGAAGGGCTGGAGCCTCCCCCCACCACTGCCAGCACCGCCGCCAGCACTGCCGCCAGCACTACCACCTGCACCACTGGCAATAGTACCACTGCCAGCAACAGCAGCCCCAGTGGGCAGCCATCAGAGGCTGCAGGGGAAGGGCCACCACCACCTGCACTGCCACCAGCACTGCCACCTGCACCGCCACCTGCACCACTGACAGCTGCACCACTGCCAGCAGCAGCCCCAGTGGGCAGCCGTCCGAGGCTGGAGCCTCCCCCCACCACTGACAGCACCACCGCCAGCCCTGCAACTGCCACCACTGTCCAGCCATCACCAATGGCGATCAGTGTGTAGCCGTGACTACATGGGCTGTAGTGCATTCTGGCCCCTGCAACAACTGTAGGTGTGATACCCAGGTGAGAGACTGTGACCTTGCACCATCCAGGATCAGCATCACAGGGCACAAAGCCACCCCCAGAACCAGTGGCAGAAGGCATCCACTCACCCCCTGCTTGCCAGGATGAAGCACACTGCGCACAGGGCCCCCTCCAGAACCTGTGGAAGAAGGCGCCCACTCACCCCCTGCTTGCCAGGATGAAGCACACTGGGCACAAGGCCCACTCCAGAACCTGTGGAAGAAGGCGTCCACTCACCCCCTCCTTGCCAGGATGAAGCACACTGGGCACAAGGCCCCCTCCAGAACCTGTGGAAGAAGGCGTCCACTCACCCCCTCCTTGCCAGGATGAAGCACACTGGGCACAAGGCCCCCTCCAGAACCTGTGGAAGATGGCGTCCACTCACCCCCTGCTTGCCAAGGATGAAGCACACTGGGCACAAGGCCCCCTCAAGAACCTGTGGAAGAAGGCGTCCACTCACCCCCTCCTTGCCAGGATGAAGCACACTGGGCACAAGGCCCCCTCCAGAACCTGTGGAAGATGACATCCACTCACCCCCTCCTTGCCAGGATGAAGCTCACTGGGCACAAGGCCCCCTCCCGAACCTGTGGAAGAAGGCATCCACTCACCCCATCCTTGCCAGGATGAAGCACACTGGGCACAAAGCCCCCTCCAGAACCAGTGGAAGAAGGCATCCACTTGAGTTACTGTGGCTTTGCACTCCCCAGGACCAAGCAGTGGGCAAACCACCCACTTAAGAGACTGTGGCTTTGCACTCCCCACGACCAAGCAGTGGGCAAACTATCCACTTGAGAGACTGCAGCTTTGCACTCCCAAGACCAAGCAGTGGGCAAACCACCCACTAGAGAGATTGTGGCCTTGCACTCCCCAGGACCAAACAGTGGACAAACCACCCACTACAGAGACTGTGGCTTGGCACTCCCCAGGACCAAGCGGTGGGCATATCCCCCACTTGAGAGACTATGACTTTGCACTCCCCGTGACCAAACAGTGGGAAAACCACCAACTAGAGAGACTGTGGCTTTGCACTCCCCAGGACCAAACAGTGGGCAAACCACCCACTAGAGAGACTGTGGCTTTGCAGTCCCCAGGACCAAGCAGTGGGCAAACCACCCACTAGAGAGACTGTGGCTATGCACTCCCCAGGACATCGGAGAGGGCATATAGCCCCCCTCCAGGAGCAGTGGCGTTGTACCATCTTCCAGCTGAGGTGCCCCCCATTCCTCTTCCCCCTGGGGTGCCTGTGTTTCTTCGACCTGATGCCCCAGCAGTGTTCTCTCCAAAATGAGGCAGGAGTCAAGTGTGGCATTTGCCTATGTGTTATGGCCCTGTGGGCCAAGGACATTTTGGACTGGGCATTGTCCCTCCATTTGTATAAATTGTAGATACTGTTTTGTGCTTTAAGGATGTATTTATCTAAATTTTTATTTTTACACTGGCTTTACTCACATCCTTTTGTCCTTGCGTTATTCCTGAGCGTTACAGGGTGGATATGTAATGTTGTTGCATCTGTTTGTGTGTATGGTGTTGGGGTGGGGGTGTTGCATGTGTGTGTCACTCTATTTTTCCTCCCCCCTCCCTTGTATGCTAGGTGCTGTACTCACTGTGGTCATCTTTGCTGCCGTTCGTGTTCCTGGTGTTGGAGGAGGTTGACCAGCATGGGAAATATGTGCAACTCGGGCTCCATTGCGTCGTGGTTCTTTTTTGAGTGTCGAGAGTTGAGTCGTTTCCCTTCTGTTTACTGTTTCTGTCGTGCTTTTGATGACGTTGGCACTGCATTGGAAAAGGTGGCGGATTGGCCTCTCATAATACAGTGGGCGGTACATTGTCTTCTGCCTGGCTGTTGGCGGTTACCGCCGCGGTGCTTATTGCTACCGCCATGGCGGTCAGAGAGAGGACGGTCCTGTTGTCTCACAGCAGCCAACACCAGCAATACCAGCAACAAAACCAGCAGCAGAAGAATTGGACCCAACCTTTGCAATGGCTTGGTTTCAAGTAGCAGGGATTAAGTCAAGTGCAGAAGTGAAGGCAACATAGGTCGAACAAGTGGCAGTGCTAGTAACCATTTAGAGGTTGGTCAAAGACTATCTGTATGATCCAAAAGAAGTCTACCTTGATCAAAACGCATTGGTGTATTGGCTTGGGAAGATACACCAATGGCTAGGTTTTCAGTAGGCTTGCAGTAAAGGGTCTGGCTTGTCTGGTAGCTAGTATGACTTCTAAGCACATGTTCAGAACAGCTGGCACAGTTGTCACTAGTCTCTTGCCTCTAAATGTGGGGAGATTGACCATGATTAAAATGAACCAACAAGATTACACTGCTCCTGAAACACTACAGGAGGAGGATAAGGGTGATTGGTCAGACTCAAGTATGTTAGCTGACCAACTTTTGGGTGAACCCACTGAAATGGAGGACGAACTCTACTTCCCTGACTGAGTAGGCCACAATATATCTTCACATTATTGTTGAACTACTTTGAAAAAAATAAGGGATATAGCTAGAAGAACATTTATATATTTGGTGTCTGGTTTATGCAGCCCAACCATTTATTTAGCCCTGGGCGGAACTCGATGAATTTTACTTTTAGAATTCCGCTGAGTTACACAAAAACTACAAAAAAGCTCTGCGGGAATCCACAGAACTCAACAAACAGGCAAAAGACTGCTCGCCTGCTCGTTCTCACTGCTTGTTCAAGCCAGTAGCGAGTTCTGCACTGAAAAATCAGCACAGACAACACCACACATTGGGCAAGGCCATGACCATTTTGTTTTGCTTGGTTCTGTCTTTCCTTGCTATCTGCATCCAATCCTATCTATCCCAATCCATCCAACCCCATCTGATTTTTGCTATTCCTCCATCCCTACATTTTTATCCTTAGTTTGTTTTGTGTAACTGTCCCTATGTTTATTTTTGTGTTTAGTTCACATTTTGGCAACTTTTTTGTACTCCTCTTCTGGCCTATCCTGTCAGTCCTCCTCCTGTTTCACTCCAGTCTCATTCCTTCCTGTTCCACATCCTTCTTTCCTTCCTTGTCCACTCTACTCTATGGCTGAAACAGGCAGCATGGGAACGCCTGCACCCCATATGGGTGGCGCAGAAGGGCAGGGGTGCAGCCCTGCCCCATCTTTAGTGAGGCAGTTGTGGCTGCACTCATTTTTGGGTGCAGGTGGCATGGGAGCATCTGCTGCTGTGGGGGCGGGTGCCACGGTGTGCATGCTGAAGCATTAGGATCACTCACATGCAACAGCAACTGACTCACTGCTGCGCAGATGTCCTTGACCGGTAACAGGACCTGCCCATCCTCCTGAGTTTTGAGGTGTGGGGCTCGATGAGCAAATTATAATTTTGTTTTCTAAAAATTACATTTTTTTTCAAGTACCATGATCACAGGTAAGATTAGTAAGTTTAAGTAATGGTTACTTCAGCTGCTGGCTTGAAAGTTTTGGGGTGATTTGTCCAGTGAGGGAAGAGAATAAGGGGGGGGGGTCCCAAAACCTAGTTTCTCCATGCAAAGGAATTTCGAACACACCTACTGCCGGAACTGCTGAACGAAATTACACCAAATTTGGCAGAAAGCTAGATTTTGGTCCATAAAGATCTCTTTCTGTGGTTTGTCATTTGTATATCTTTGGATGCAGACCCTTTGTGGATCCACTTGCAGAGGACCTGCAGACCACTTAGGAAAAGCAAGGCCCTAATTAGCTGGCCTCACCCTGAGAGTAAAGTTGTGCCTACCATTTTCTTTGTTGTATCGGGCCCTGGCGAAGAAACAACAGTAAAAACACACATAAGGGGTCCGAAAAGAAGTATCCTAACCTCATAGGAGAGAGGGCTACTTAAGGGACTTCTCCCAGGAAACAATTGTCCACATTTGTTTTGGGACATTTGCGGATACGTGGATTCCCCTTGGTGCTCAGCACAGCTCCTCAGTGTAAACTTGTGAAAGATCTGCTGATCCAAGAAATGAAAAAAGTATACCCCAAAATATATCCACTAGCACACCAAAGGCCGTGCGGAGTTGGATGCATGCAGAGGGGTTGGCCACAGGTCCCGGACACAGGCCAGGCACTGCGGGCGAACCCCATAGTGATCTGCCGAAGGCTGTGCATGGCAGTGGTTGTAGCAACATGCGGTAATTTCATATTACTTACGTGTAGAAAAATAGAGATTCCCAGAGAAAACCAAAGGTTACAGGGACGTTATAGTTAGGTTGACGTTTTACCCATACAAAACCTTATAAATCGTGCAGCTATAGGTATACTTACAGTTATAGTTTTCTGAAGAAACTATAATTCATGCCAGAAAGTAACTTTAGGCTACGAGTTATATTTTTTTAACATAAGTATAACTGTAAATATAACTATAACTATAACTATATATAGAGTATAGCAGTGGTGTGTGGTTCTAGCCTGACTATGAAGATGTTAAAACTAGAAGTTCGGAATGTAGGATGGTAGTTAAGTGAATGATACTGCCAGGATTCTGTTCCAGTGCATGCTAGTCTAGGCAAGTGCTCGCTTTGGCTGATTTAAGACATGATAATCAACTCGTCATCATGTCAATCACTCTTACATTGTTAGTAAAGTATATCAGGGATGTTGTGAAACTAATTTGCATTTTTCTGTGGCTTTATCTCTTTGTATAGCTCATAGTCCCAATATCCCGTATGTGCAGTAAGAAAAGGGGAGCCAATTTTACTAATCAAAGGGAAGGCAAAGATCATTGTTTCTAATGCAATAAATAACTAATCTAATTGTTATGGTTTAAGGTTTATGCCAAGATTACCAAACAAGGGATGAGCTATAGAATTGAAAAAGTACAATGCTCTGCCTGTCAAAAAATATGTTTGTACAGAGTGCCACCAAGCATTGTTTTTTTATCTTCTTTGAGCAAGCACCCAAAGGCAAGAGGGCATCTATGGTTCCGGCTACCACCAACAATGTGGCAGGTGTGACCACCACCCCCACCACCAGCCCCACATCTAGTGGTTCTGCTACTCCCTGTATATCATTTTTATCCCCCACTACTAAAATGATGCCCTTCTGTCTATTTAGTAGTTTTTTTCCATGTTATTTCCATGTTGGATGTTTGTTATCCCAGCATATTTCTCTTTGATTTTCTATATTTACTGTTTCTGCAGCTGATTCTCTCCTTTCTGTACCTTACGTCTGCTCCTTTTCTTAAGCTTCCCCTTCCACTGCCAATTACATGGCTTTCTGTTGTTGTGTAACACTAAGAGGGGGAAAGACTTTTTGGAACATAAAGAGGATCACACAGGCAGGTCCAAGTAGTATTCCAGTTACCAAATATGTTGGTTGTTGTTTTGCTGATCAAACAGTTGAAGCAAACAGAGGAAGAGACAGATTGGCCATCCTAGTCATGTACTTTAGATAGAAAAAGATACTGCAAGCAGCGCTGACCCAGGTATTACGAGACCCTTCTCCTACGGCGATTAGATGGCAGAGACAGGGTACAGGGTTCCCCAGTGGAGGCCCTGCACTGCCCATGGATTTGGCATGGGCAGTGCAGGTACCCCCCTGGCCAGTCCTGTTACTAGTTTCACTGTTTGCTCTGCAGACAGTAAAAATCGCGGTGGGTGCTGGTGCACTCTACGCACTACAGCATTGCCGCCGGCTCAATTTTGAGCCGGCATCAATGTTGTAGGCCGTTTCCCGCTGGGCCAGCGGCGGAAACTCTGTTTTCACCCGCTCACCCAGCGGAAAACTCTTAATGAGGCCTGCGGGTAGGGGACCACATTGGAGGTAACCTGACTGTGGGAGTTTGGCAGACAGCCTTTTTCATCCACCAAACTCATAGTGACCCCCCAAGTGTGTGTTTTGTTTCACCATGTAATTAAATCCTTTGGATAAATAATGCTTTATTTTGCTTTGATTAAATTGGTGTTCAGTGTGTTCTGTTTTGAAATTAAATTAAATCCTTTTAATAAATCATGCTTTCTTTTGCTTTGATTGAGTTGGTGTTCTGGCTTAATTATTCCTTGCAGTCAGTGCTATGACAGATAATCTGCCTATGATGTGATGCATGGATGGGAAAAACTTGGCCCAGGTTGTCTGTGAGTGATTAGTACCACTACCAATATCAGTCATCACAACCAAATAAAATTCCAATGTCCCTAGAGGAACAGCAATGTTCTGCTACTGTGCAGTCCCACTATGGACAGTATAACTCTGTTGGAGCTGGGCATCACAAATTTAGCTTTTGTTCTTCTCTTAATATAGCTACTTCTTCTGATGGTGCCAGGCACCAACCAGTGCTGACCCGCCCATCAACATGGCATAAAGTAACTGCCTGACCGCGGAAGCAAAAGTTGGAGGGAGTGGCTGCCGAATATCACTGGCTGGTGGCCCAGGAACTAGAGGAGCAGGAGGTGCAAACCTAGGCAGAGGCAATATAACAGGGAACCTCAGGTCACCAGCTAGGCCTGCCTCAAGCCTGGCCACCCACTGCCACTGCCTGCAACTGAGGTCATCCACTGCCACCCGCACCATCACCGCTCTCCCTCCTCGGACCCAGCAACACACCATCTCCCCCACCAAGTCTTGATCACCCTGATCCACGAGACGGCACTGCTCCAGCAAGGGCTGCAGGACTAGGCCCATGAACTGGATCCCTAAAGGCCCTTTTTTGTTGATTTGTTTTGTGTTGGTGGGAGGGCATGTTGTAGGTGGAGCGGGTGGGGGGACAAAGTTGGGGAGAGGGTTTGAACTTTAGACATTGGACTTTCCTTCAAGTTTAGGTTGAATCCAAGTAACATTTGGGACATTTTGGCTTGAGGAGGGTGTGGGCCTGTTGGGAGTGAGGTGGGTGGTTATAAAATAAATAGGTTTTTCTTTTTTTTCTTTGTCATCATTCATTATTGGTCTTTCTATTGCTAGGTGAAGTAGTATAATTTATTATATCAATGTTGAGTGTTCTGTTGTGTTTAACACGGAGCTGCCCCCTTATAGTTTGTCAAATTGTCACATTTACATACATCAACTTTCCCCCTAAACTTTCCCTACCTGACGTCCCATGCCATGTTCTTCATTAGATTACCCACCTCTTCCTGCAGTCCATTTATACCCAGCCTCCAGATTGGCACAATCTGGCAACAGAAAGTTGGTTAATTCAAAACTGTTTCACTTGATGATGTTTTGCAGCACCCCGCCACAAATGAATTGTACATTGAAGTAATAGTTAGTTTAGTAACTGCCCTTGTCCTACTGCCTATAACTATTCATCCAGGTGGGGTCTGCCAGCATAGACAAAAATATGATTTATCTCTCCTTCCAAAGAACAACTTAACTACTAGGTGAACAAGTTCTTCTAGTTCTTTCTTACCTGTATTATTAAGGGGGTAGTATCTCTCGAAAATCTTGCCAAACCTTAGTGCAGGGTATCCATAAAGGGCCTTCTTAATTATTAATGGTGGCACTATTGGTGTTCTCTTCTTGGGGTACCTGGGAAGACAATACAAAGCGGGCCCCACTCTCACCTGTTCCAATGACGCAAACTCTAACTGTTGAATTCATTAAAATAATCATTTATTCATCACAGACAACTAGACGGAAACAAACACAGAGTTTGTGGTTGATTTATGAAAGACTGAGGCTAGACCAACATGACAAAAAACTTTTGGACTAGTGTGCACTGTCATGAGAGACTCAAACAGAGTCAGGCATTGTTATGACTGCTCTGCACTATGATGATGGGTTATGCTATCTCTTTCATGCCTGGGTGGGTAAGTGAGGCTGGTGTGAGCTATTGTATTGTTCAGGGAAGAAGATCTTGCAGTGAGTTGGTGTAGTTTTCATCACATCTGCCACACCATGTGTGTGATCCATTCATGGTGTAAATTAAGTTATACCTCAATAAATCACACAGCCTGGGGAAAGAGGGTTAGGGGTTTAAATCAAGCCACACCTAAAAAATTCACACAGCCTGAGGGAAGAGGGTTAGGGGTTTAATGAATGGATGGGAACGGGTAGTTAGGGAAAGATGTGACAAAGACAATCACTATACAACAAAAATGTTCATCAGGTTGATGAGCAGCACATCATCATCATCAAATCTGTTGTGGAAGGAAATGAAGGAATGGCACAGTTCAATTAAATGCATTGCAAACAGTCCTTCATCTGCAGAGATCCAAGTGAATATATATATATATATATATATATATATATATATATATATATATATATTCATGTTCCGTAATCTAGGTATGAAAAATACAAATTATGGAGGATTGAACCCACACACTTCTAAAAATTAGGATTGTTAAAAGAAAAATGATACTGCATACAAATGCCAAATTGGGCAGTGCATCTGCATTCTTTATGGAATGTCTGTCTTGGGTGCCTGGCTGAACCTGTCCAGTAAGGCCAGCAGGAGCGTTATGGAGCTTTCATCTTTTATGCAGGAGATGGGAAGGCCTGTGGATTGCAAAACAGTAACCATATCGTAGAGTAGAGGAGAAGGACAGAAGTTAATCTTCAAATTGGCTGATCAATCTCACAACTGTCATAACATTTAGCTGACTGTGTTCATCATGTGTTGATGTGACTGGCATCTACATGTCTCTCTCTAGTTACTGCCCCCAAGCTACAACCACATATTAGAGTAGTTTGCCATTTGAGCCAGCACACTACTCCACATTTCCCAAATCCCAAATCAACACACCTCTCTACAATCTACAGGGCTGGGTAGGCCTCTTAGAGTTATCATCATGTTGGTTTCCCTTTGAAGTTGAGACCTTCCCTCTTTTGGCTGTTGAGGTAGTCCCGCCCTGAGTTCTGATTCCAAGTAACAAATCAGTCTGACTGCCGACCCAAATGAAATTGATAGAGATAGACCTGTTGTGCAGTGCTGCTGATGAACAAGAGCAAAATATTTTGAACATTTATATTGTGTAGATTTGTACTTGTTAACTAAACTTACTTATCTGAACCAGAAAACAAGTACAGCAAGGAGTGGACCATGCAAGTAAATCTAGCTAAGTGTGAAAGGGTTAATCACCTTCAGCCATAAACAATCACCCATCAGCCCCCAAACATTGCACAAGTTTACAAATTAGTTGAACGCCCTCACTGTCTGCCACATAAACCATTATCACTCACGCTTTCTCAATAATATATCATTCATGGTGCAGTAGTTAGTTATCTGTTCCAATCCAAGCACAGTTGTACACAATTGTTGTATTGTATCACCTATTTTTCCATGGAAGCAACACATTGGCAGTCTTGTAAAATATTGATCTTACTGAGGCAGCCCTGCCAGGAAATGAAAAAAAGCGGAATATGTTTGGGATATAGGGGGTCATTCTAAGTCTGTCGGGCGGCGGAGGCCGCCCGCCAGACTTCCCCCTCCGAAATACCGCTCCGCGGTCAAAAGACCGCGGAGGGTATTCTAAGTTTTTCCCTGGGCTGGCGGGCGGTCGCCAAAAGACCGCCCGCCAGCCCAGGGAAAAACTCCCTTCCTACGAGGATGCCGGCTCGTAATCGAGCCGGCGGAGTGGGAAGGTGCGACGGGTGCTGTTGCACCCGTCGCGTATTTCACTGTCTGCCAAGCCCCGCGACCCCCCCTACCGCCATCCGGTTCCCGGCGGGCGGACCGCCGGGAACTGGATGGCGGTAGGGGGGGTCGGAATCCCCTCGGCGGCGCAGCTAGCTGCGCCGCCTTGGAGGATTCCATAGGGCGGCGGTACACTGGCGGGAGACCGCCAGTGTTGCCGGTCTGACCGCGGCTTTAACGCCGCGGTCAGAATGCCCTGCGGGGCACCGCCGGCCTGTCGGCGGTGCTCCCGCCGACCCTGGCCCCGGCGGTCTAAGACCGCCGGGGTCAGAATGACCCCCATAGTCTGTTATTGTGCCAGTGTCCTTGAGGGAAATGGGGAGGCTTCTTCATTGCACAATGGTCTAAATCCAGTCCGGCCATAAATGAAAAAATGCTTGGGCTGTATAAGTCAGACACAAAATATAACGTTCCTCAAATATATAAATTATTTTGGTAAAGCAGTTAGACGCAATAATCTGAAAGTTCTATGGTGGCCTACTCAGATAGGAAAGTGGAGTTTATCCCTCAAACTCAGGGGATTCACCAAGAAGTTGGTCAGGTAATACACGTGAGTCTAACCAATTACCCTCCTCCTCCTCCTATGGTGTTTCAGGAACAGTGTAATTGTGTGTTATGAAGTGTTGGTTTATTTTAATTACGGTCAATCTCTCGACATTTTTGGTCCTTCTAACTGTGACAACTGCACAAGCTGCACTGCTCAGCAGACACACTGGCTACGGGACGAGCTAGATACTTTATTGCCAGCCCGCTGAGTCCTGGCCTTTGGCACATCTTCCCATCCCAATAAACCAGTGGGTTTTGGCCCATGTAGACCTCTTTTGGGTAATCCAAACCATTCTGAACCATCCTCTGAATGGTCATTGGTGCTGCCATTTGCTTGAACTTTCATGCCTTCACCGCTGCACTTGACTTAAGACCTGCCACTTGAAGACAGGCCATTGCATAGGTTATGTGTGATTCTTTTGTTGCTGGTGTTGTTGCTGGTGTTGTTGCTGGTGCCATTGCTGGAGTTGCTTTTGGTAGCTGCTGTGAGACAACAGCATTGTCCTCTCTTGAGGTTGAAGACTGTATGCCACAACTTCTGCCTGGGATTCTAACTTCCAGCTGTTCCTCTTTCAAGTCTCTTGCTTGCTCAGAAAATCATGTCTTGGATAGTGAAACATCCCCTTCTGGAAAAGGAATGGCCAGTATTCTTTTGATAACCCGTCCTTCTATGTTAATTTATACACATCGGGACTCGTTTTAGGCCAATGAATCTTTGGACCCAGTGGTGAGACACAGTAAGACGAGATAACTGATCAATATATCAATCAATATATCAATAATATTGTCAACATATATCACCACAATATATTTCACTTTAGACATTAGTAAACCTTCGGCACAACCATGACCTTTCAGTCATGAATAACCATACCTTACTGAAGTTTTGTGAATGTTATTCCCTATTGATTACAATCTAATAGCAAATGTATTAATCTCAAAACCAAGAAGCAAAAGAGCATAGTCACAATATGGTAATAATGCAAAGATCACAGTCATAAGATAGTAATATGAAGATGAACAGATCTAGACGCCTAAAACCTCATATATGTTTAGTTCAGCATAGAACCACGTCAGTCACATCAGTCAAAATGAAATGCCTCATCTAACCACAATTAGCATCAGCATGTTGGACTTCATGCAAAACAATTTAGAACATCAATTTGGATAACATCTAACTAAGGTCTCTACACAGCAGTTGGTACCTAGAAAGAAAAGGCAAACAAATGAATTTCAATAGCAACAACATAATTTACCCTCCTCGGAATAGGTCGGCATACAGGATCAGTCTTCGTCTTCAGGACATCAGTTAGATCGCCGTCAATCTATCTAGTCGAATGGCAGGGGACACTTCCCTCATAAGGAAGAAAGTGTAATGGGGCAGTCTATGGGTGAGGATGGTTTTGTCTAAGTCTCAAATCACCAAATAGAGTGACAGAGTTTCTGGATGCAATCGATATCATTCCCTACCTAATGCTGTTAGTCTCTTGTGTCATGAGTTTTTATCCCTTTTTCGTAATACATTCCCCCAAAATTCTATTGGATAGTCACTACACCCCACTATCTGTAACCTATCAAATTATACATTAAGTAATGCATTTGTCATTCTACGATAAATTACATTCTTCTGATTGGTCTTCATAATTGACATCTTTCGTAGGTGGCATATCCGGGGTTACTTCATTTTCTGGCATGTTCTTCGGGTCAAGAGTTCTCTTTTCCGTGGTTCAGTATCCTTGAAAGTGTCCATATTTGTTGTAAAGCGTGCAATTTTATCCTAAAGCAACTAGCATGCGGATGAGAGTATAACAGTCAATGATACAATAAGCAAAGAAAAAGAACAAATGATGGGTCATAGCCTTTTGCAAGTCAGCACACTGGAGAAACAGAAAAATATGCTTTAATATGAGAGCTACACAGCTAGTTTTCGACTCACGCTAATTTAAGGCTTATGGATTCTAATAAAATGCAATTATCGTACGTATTAATATATTCAATTAGTCATAATTCAAGCAATTATTCCTTACAGTCGACATTAGTTTATGCATGTGAAAAAAACTCTCCATGTTTAAAATACGTTTCAATGAATAATATTAGCTTGTAAATATAAGCATTTCACATCTAAAATAGGTAATGTTTAAACTACGCTCTCTCAGTCCCTCCTCTGATGACGCTCGTCATCACACAATCTTTCTCTTTGATTTTAATTTTTCACCTTGCGCATAATACGCATTTCAACATCTTGCCCCTTATGTGAGCTTTCCCATATTTCATTGAACATTTTCTCTCTTTCACTTTCTTCATTTCTTCTGGTTCTTTTAGTCCAATTTCTTTTCACTTTGTCATTGATTTTATATGCCCCCCATAATCCTAATAGACAAATTAAAACAATTAATAGACCCATCATAATTTTTGCAGGTACCCCATTCCAAATGTTGGTAAACCAGCTTCCCACGCGGGCAATTCCTTTCCCAAATTTCTCCCAAACACCAGGTTCTTTCAAATCCTTCAAATCTGTACTATCCCTGGTAAGGTTAGTAAGCATGCTTCTAATTTTCTTACTGTTATCTGGAATAAATTAGCAACAATGATGCTCATTAAGCATTTTGCAAACACCTCCACTCTTTGCTAAAAGAATGTCTAAAGCAAGCCGATTTTGAAGAGTCATAGCTCCTTCTGCAGCAAGTTCAGTATCCATCAGGAGTATAGCTCCTGTAAAATGTGTCAGCATGTTATCCACAATAGTAGACAACTTTTGAATTTTCATAGAATTTAAGATAACCACCACTGATGGGATTATGGCTCCAAATATATCACCAATGACAGCCGCCACTGATTCTCGTTTTTGTCTATGATGTTGTAATTCAGACGTTTTAGGTATTTGTTTCAGGTCATCAATCTGGTATATCTTTGGAAATACTATTCCCAAATAACATGTCCCATACCATCCCTTAGGGAGACGGTAATATGCGTTCAGTGCACAAATATAATAGATTCCAGGGATTGCTGGATCTTGTCCATTTAACATAAAGGTCCATTTACTCTGAAACAAAAACACATGCCTACATTCACTCGTACCTACAAACAAATTGTCTTGATCAGATTTTGGTCTATATATACAGAGCCTACCTACGTGTAATGCATCTATAGCTATTTTGCCTTGTGTTTTGATTGCAGTGTAAGCATAATCATTTGCATAAGTACGTTTTTCTAGTACTTTTTCTAACCTTTCTTTCAGTGCTTTGCGTCTATCATCTGTGTGATCTAAAAAGCTTTTCTCTACAGGAGATAATAAGCAAGTCAAATTATTGCGATGTGCATAAGCAGTTCCAAATGTAAGTCTTGGCTCAAAGAATCCTCTAACTATTTTAATATCATGCTCTTTAGCTAATTTATTTAGGAATTCAATCACAGGCACAAAAGAAAACACAACATCTAAGTTTGAATAAAAGTACTGCACATGCTCTTGATTATAGAATCTTGTTAATAGCAAACTGCAACTAATTCCATAAGTAAGAGGGAGGCTGTGATAAGTAACTCCTTCCTGCACAGATGAAGGGATTTTAGTACATACATAACAATCTTTCGCATCCATAGTTTCCACATACTCATTTAATAAGCGATAGAAGACATTAGTAGAAAGTTCCCCTTTTGCATTAGTTCCCTCATGCATATGTCTTGCGTTTTGCTCAAATCTCTCCCACGGTGATAGTTTAGTAGTGGTAGTTTCAGGTTTCAAAGTTGCATTAATAGTTTCTTTCTCTCTCCATGGCATTCCCACAATCACTCCCACAATCATTACTGCACATACAACACCTATTATAAGACCTAACCAACCACACACTTTACTTCCTTTGCTACTGTAAGCCATGTTTGTATAGAATCAGAATAGCAGTTCAACAATCAACTTGAGGAAAAAAAGGAGAAAAAAAAATTATTTGCGTATATTACAGCGTCTTCACTCACTCCAGGACCTTTTTTCGTCAATTCCGGTTAGCAGCTTGTCGTAATCAGGTTTCTTTAAAGTCAAATCTGGTTTTAGTGTCACTTCCAGTAGTTTCTAAAGTCTTTTTCTTTTCTCTTTTCAGCTTTCACAAATTAAATTTTAGTCGATTTTTCGCTTTAAATATCTTCAGGTACCGTAATTTTGGCCTGGTACTTCTCGATCAAAACAGAATGCTAAGAATTCTTGTTGCCATTCAGAGGTTGTAGCATATGCCCATTCAGGACCTGTATATCTTCTGTTTGCTATTCTTTTTCTTTTTAGCCTTTGTTCACCTTGTTGCTCTCCTTCACTCAGATCATCTGCTTGTGAAGTATAACTTTCTTCTGTTATTGTGTCATTCCATACCTCTCTTATTTTAGGATGTGACTTGTCTGGCCAATTATCGCCTCTATGTGTCTTGGTTCAATGTTTTCCTTCAGGACGTTGGACAGCGCCCTCCTCTTGTGATATGGTGTTTTCTCTTGACGGACCTGCAACTGGTTCAGGAGACTCTGACACGTTTCGATTTGTATTTACAATTTCTCCTTCTCTTTCGTCTTCTGGTTCTATGCTGAGTTCGGACTCTAACCCATACTCGTCTACTTCTGGGAGAACCTCTCCTTGACTTAGTTCTCCTGCTGCCTCGACTGAGATAGGCACTCTGTCACCTCTCTCGAACTCATTGACAGTTTGAGGGACAAGGCTGTTCTCAGTGGGCTCTCTAGTAGTCTCAGTTCCTTCTTGACTGATCTCTGACTCTGAGATTTCTCTTCCTGAAGTTGCTGTACCAGAAACTTCAAGTTCCTCTTCAACAGGACACGTTGCCCTTTTTGTGTGACTGGCATGTATCCAGTTGGGAACCCCGGCACACTTCACAGCAGTGGTGGTTGTCAATATTACTTGATACGGCCCCTTCCAACGCGGCTCAAGACACGATTTTCTTACATGCTTCTTGACAACCACCCAATCTCCAGCTTGCAGAGAATGACCAGGTTCGCCAATTGGTGGCAACGCGTTAGCTTCCACCTGGTGAGAGAAAGAGCGAATAACGTCAGCTAAGCCTTTGCAGTAATCCAACACCATATCATCTGTAATATTCACTAGTGCATTTGCAGGTACCGCTGGCAATCTCATTGCTCTGCCCATGAGGATTTCATGGGGGGACAGTCCTGTTTTCTTATCTGGGGTGTTTCTCATAGACATCAGTACTAGAGGTAAAGCATCTGACCATTTCATGTTTGTTGCAGCACACATTTTTGCTATTCTTGATTTTAAGGTACCATTCATCTGTTCAACTAGTCCTGATGCTTCAAGGCGATAGCTACAATGCAACTTTTGTTCAATGTTGAGTGCGGCACACAGAAGTTTAATCACCTCATTGTCGAAGTGTCTCCCCCTATCTGATTCTATAGAAACCGGAAACCCGAATCTTGGTATCAGTTCTCTGAGTAGTAGTTTTGCAACTGTAAGACTGTCATTCCTACGTGTGGGATATGCCTCAATCCAATGACTGAAAACACACACAATCACCAACACGTACTTCAATCCTCCACAAACAGGCATTTCGATAAAATCCATTTGCATTTTGGTGAATGGACCTCCAGCTCTCCCAATATGGCTCAAAGTTAGCACAGTTCCTTTTCCAGCATTCATCTGTTGACAGATGACGCACATGTGGCAAGTGATTTCTGCGGCATGTCTGAATTTTGGATTGAACCAATCAATCTTAAAGGATCTGATCATGGCGTCTCTTCCTAGATGGGCCTGCCCATGGTATAGCCGGGCAAATTGTGACAAAAGACTATTTGGCAGCACCAGTTTTCCCTCTTCTGAAACCCATAGATCATCTGCCCTTTGTACACACTGCATTCTCTGCCAGGAACGTTTTCTTCTTTGCTAGCACGACCTTGTAATGTTTTCAGTTCATCTAAGGTATCAACCACTCGTAATGCTAGACTTAAACTCGTGTCATTTTCAGGTTGTGGTAACAATTCCCACTGCTCTTTAAACGATATACAATTTAATGCACAAAATCTTGCGACCTGATCTGCATAACTGTTTCCCATGGACACAAAATCTTGTGATCTGGTATGAGCACTGCATTTCACCACGGCAATTTCAAGAGGTAACTGAATCCCATGTAACAAATCTCTTATTTGTTCGCCATTTTTCACAGGAGAACCAGAGGAGGTCATGAAACCCCTTTGTGACCAAAGTTGTCCAAAATCATGCACAATTCCAAATCCATATCTGCTGTCAGTATAGATAGTGACTTTCAAATTTACAGCTGCGTGGCATGCCTTTGTAAGAGCTATTAAATCTGCCACCTGTGCAGAAAACACTTTCTCGAGCCAGGAGGCTTCGACAATGCCAGTTATGGTACATACTGCGTAACCGGCTCTCAATGTTCCTGCTGAATCTCTTAGACAGGACCCATCAACAAACATAATGCAATTGTTTTCTTTTAACTGTGTATCCTGTATGTCTGGGGGAAGTTTGGTAAAGAGCTCAGTCACCTCAAGACAATCATGCTCAAATTCTTCCTCATCTTTGATTTCTGTATTTTCATTGGGAAGTAAGGTTGCCGGGTTCAGCACAGTGCATCTCTTTAGTGTGACATTTGGTGACCCCAGTATAATCGTCTCATATCTAGTGAGTCGCGCATTTGTCATGTGTTGTGTCTTAGTTCGTGTCAACAGAATTTCAACTGAATGTGGAACCATTACTGTCAGAGGGTATCCCATGACTATGCCTTCACATTGTGAAAGGCTTTGACCAATTGCTGCAACTGCTCGCAAACAACCCGGTAAGGCTGCTGCGACAGGGTCCAAGGTAGCTGAAAAATATGCTACAGGGCGATTTGCATCTCCATGGACCTGTGTTAAAACAGACAAAGAACAAGCATCACGTTCATGACAGAACAACAGAAAAGGTTTTTCATAATCAGGCATTCCTAATGCTGGTGCCCTGCACATGCATTCCTTCAATTCTAGAAATGATTCAAGCTCCTCTTTTGTCAAGGTTATTGTGTATGGCTCGTCCTTGACTTCTTTTCCTGTCAATTTTATTAAAGGCTTTGAGATGATCGAGAATTTGGGTATCCACTGGCGACAGTAGCCCACCATTCCCAAAAACATCCTGACGTCTCTTTTTGTTATTGGGGGATTCATCTGCAAAACAGCTGTTATTCTTTCCTTTGATATTCTTCGGGACCCTTTCTCAATCAAATGTCCCAAGTATTTCACTTCTTTTTGACAGTATTGCAGCTTTCTGGGTGACACCTTGTGTCCATTCTTTCCCAGATGATTCAATAATGCAATGGTATCATATTTACAACTGTCTCTGGTTTTGGATGCAATCAGCAAATCATCAATGTATTGCACAAGAGTCGAATTAAAAGGCAGCACAAGAGGTTCCAAGTCCTTCTTCAATATCTGGTTGAAGATGGATGGTGACTCAGAAAACCCCTGAGGAATTCTGCACCAACTGTACACCTTATCCAGAAATTTGAAACTGAACAAAAATTGGCTGTCTTCATGAAGAGGTATCGAAAAGAAGGCTTGTGATAGGTCTACCACAGTAAACCATTCAGCATCACAAGGAACCTGGAACATTATTACTGCTGTGTTAGGTGCCACAGGGCAGCATTTTATCACAATTTCTTTTATTTTTCTCAAATCCTGCACAATTCAAACTTTCCCACAGGGCTTCTTCAAACCCATAATGGGAGAGTTGCACGGACTGCTCAAATCTTCTTTCAGGACTCCCTGTCTGAGAAAATCTGCAATTATTTGTGACACCTCAATGAGGACATCCTGGGTCATGTGGTATTGGGGTACTTGTGGGAACACTGCATTCGGCTTTATCTGAACCTTGACTGGTTCTACTCCTTTTATCAACCCTACTTCTTTCCCAGTCAAATCCCACACTTTCTCTGTTACGGTCCCTTGTAAATCAACAGGTAGGTCGATCAAAGTATGCATTGGGAATAAAGTAATCAAAGGGTAGTCTTCATTTGTCTCTCCTCCTTCCTCTATGTATTGACTCTCATCTCCCTCATCGTCGCTGTTTGTTTGTACTTCTATTCCATCGTTGGAACAGGTAATTGAACATTTTGTCTTACATAGTAAGTCCCTTCCTAGTAAGGATACTGGGCTTGAATCGCATACAACAAATCTATGCAGGCCTTGGAAATTACCAATTTCAACCTGCACCGGATCACTAATCGGATTAGTCAGGTACTGGTTTGCCACACCAACCACTCGTATATTACGCCGTGAGAGAGGTAATCTCGGGACTTCTGCACTTCGAACTGTAGAGCGTGTAGCTCCTGTATCGACCAAAAATGAAACCTTATAGCCCATTACTTTTCGCTCTACATATGGGCCTCTCTGATCCACCTCTAAAGATGCTGCAAGCCTGCACTCTTTACTGTCTGAGCTGTCATCTGACCAATCCTCATTCATGCCACTTTCACCTCGTAATGGGAATTGTTGCACAGTGTTATTTTGATTGGTTACCTGGCCTGTGACCTGCTGAGGAAGCATCACCTGTTGCTGTCCCATCGGAGCCATGGGTAATTGCATTTGCTGTCTAGGCACCCTAGGAATCTGCTGCTGCACTGGTTGCATTGATACTGACTGAAAACGTGGCATTTGCATCTGCTGCATGGGCTGTACCCCTGGCATTTGTACCAAATTATTCTGAAAATTCGGGTTTTGATGTCTCATTTTTGGACCTCGTGGATTTTGTAATGTACCGACATTAATGCTTTGCTGAACTGCACCATCCTGCACCATATTCGGACAATCCCGTTTCCAATGCCCCACGCCCCCGCACGCGTGACATGGTGACATCTTTTTCACTCCTTGACCGGTGTTTTGAATAACAACATTATTCATATCTGAACCACGGTTCACAAACCCTCGACCTCTGCCTCTCGGCTGTGCCTGAAACACACCATTCATTTGCGGTTGTTGCTGTATCATTTGCTGAACTCCATTTCCCTGTATTCCAGCTTGTGCAGCCCTTATCTGCATCACCATCACTTTCTCCTTCAACTTTTTATGCTTCAACTCAATTTCATCACTACAGTATTTCGCATAATGCAACACTTCATCAATCGGTTTAGCTTGCCAACAAATCAAATGATTCTTAATCATCTGGCTGACCTCCGGTCTTAGCCTTTCAACGAATCTAAACACAAGGTGATTCATGTTCTTCGGTTCGATAGTCTCAGTACCACTGTAATGTTTGAACGCTTTTAATAATCTCTCGTAGTACGCATGTATTGACTCCTTAACCTCTTGAGTGGTCTGGTCTATTTTCTGCCAATCGGTCACCTTCGGCGACACCTTTTGTTTCAAGAACTCAATTACTTTATGATAATATTTCATCACCTCTTCTGAAGGTGCTCCAGTCACCTTATCTCTTGCCGGCTCCTTTGTGGGCCAATCTACTCCTCTCTTGCACTCTAGCCACAAATCCGGCGGAACAATAATCTCAAACAAAGTATTCAAGTCTTCCCAGAGACACTTTGCAAGCTTCACGAACCTGTCCGTCTGTTGATACCACTCGATCGGCTTCTCTCTTAGCCTAGGATGATCATTCGTAAAGGATAAAATGTCTCCTCTAGTCCATGGCACATGCACTAAAACACCACCAGCTGTCTCTCTCATAGGTAAGATTTTTACTGAATCTAGATTAGGTGTGGTCCTAACTTCATCGGACCCTGGACTATCTCCCTTTTCCTTATCTCTTATCTTTGCCCATCGGCCTTCCCATTTCTCCAATGCACCCCAAATCTGTGCACTTTGCAACAGTTCTCTCAGGTGTGCCTTCATGCCTGCAGATCTCATATGTTCAAAATCTTTGGAGTCAAAATCTAATCTGTAACTTCTTTTCAAATGTTTAGTATTTCTGATATCGATATTGTATTTATCTGCCAGATTCGCTAATCTCTGATGTACTTCGCCTACCTCTTTAGTAATTTTGGGACATAAGTATCTCAATTCTGCCTCAGTGTATGATTCCAACCTATTTACTCCCATTGTTCCTTCCACTAACTCCGCAGCTTCTGTCCCTAATCGTAAAATATTCAAGTATTCGTCTTGTTTTTCTTTTTCAGGTTCAAGTGTGGTTACTGTAGTCTTTTGTGAGGTACAGGTTTTCTCTAACCATTCATTTAACTGTTGTACTGTAAAACCCTGCAGTGAAATGTTCCCTGCATGTATCATTGGAGAGTGTGAAGTATTTGTACTCATGGTTTGGGGAGTTAAAACTCCCAACCCTGCTTGACGCATTGCTTCGAGAGGTGCCCCTACTGGGCTAAGGTCCATCAAGGGTCTCGGTGGTTCATTAACTTGCTCTCCCGGGGCCATTATCTGTGGAGTTCTCATAGGCCCTCCTCTTATCGCTTCCTGAGTCATAACTCCCTGATCACACGTCCCTGTTTTATCTTGCGCATATAATGGCACTGGGGGACCAACAGTAATAGGTAACGATATAGCGGCAGGTGTCTGACCAGAACTCAGACTTCTTGGAGCTGCAACACCATAGGTCTGCTCCAGTGTACCCGGTACAGGTACTAACAGTGGTCCCGCTACAGGGTTATACCCAGGTATCAGCTGTGGCGGTTGAGACACTAGCTTCGGGGTCGATTCAATCTGTATTAACTTTGGCTTTGTGTATATCGGGTCTGGCGGCACTATCAAGTTTGTAGTAGTCTCAAGCACTGGAACATCAGGGTAAATTCTTTTTATCTGCGGTGGAGGTTGCAACTGTATCAGCAAGTCTGGTGCAGTGGGTACACTGACACCATTCTGTATCAAAGCTGTATCGCTAGTCTGTACCGTATCAGTAACTCCCTTCTCCTACTTCTGGTTCCCAGGATCCAAGCTAGTGCTTGGAGCGCTGTCGCTCACCGCATACGGTGGCGGATGATCATGTAACAATCTATCCATAAATTCCTCATCATCTGAATCATCTTCCTCTTCCCAGGACCTCTTATTTTCTTTAGTTTTGCCAGAATCTTTGTCGGTTTTACAAGAGGCTTTCTTTCCCTGTGTCTCTTCTCCCTGGGTTATTGCCGGAAATAACTTCAACCCATCTATGATTCCCCTTCTCCACATTTTATTCTCGTTGTCCCACCTAGCTTCTGCATATGATTTGTCTGCCCTTCTCAGCCTTCTCTGAAACCTTTCTTGTCTGTGTCTAAGAGCCATTAAGTCCCAAATCGCTAAAGCCTCATATTGTGCCGGTCTCGGAGGTGGCTTCTGTGTACTTAACATCCACCTCAGGTTTTCTAATACCTTTGGATTAAACGTCCCATGCTCTGGAAACGCTAAACACCCTTCTTTTTCCGTTAATTTGCGCCACTGTTTCATCCATAAACAAGGTGCAACACCTTTTTCTTCCATCACTATGTAAGCCGGAGTACCCTCAGGTGGTGTAGGTTCACCATCAGTTGCTACAATATATACATCTCCTTTAGAGCGCTTTTGAATGCCTTGACAAAATTCATTTTTGAAATTCTTTATTTCGTATTTGATCAAAAATGGCTTAGTTCCCAGGACACTCTTCACCTGCCCTTTCTCAACCTATTGCATCTCACGGACGGCAGCCAATCCGTACGCGACCCCTCTCGGCATCTGACCTATCTCAGCGCGGCACCACTGACGTCACACTCACACACACTGCAGCTGACAAAGGGGGTCATTCTGACCTCGGCGGTAAAAGTTGCTTACCGCCGGCCGGAAGGCCGCCATAACACCGCCCCGGCCGCGGTAAACCGCCACGGTCATTCTGACCCGCAACTGGCAAACCGCCAAAAACCTGACATCCACAATATTCCGCCACACCAAAGGTCAGCGGGAAACTGGCGATGACCAAACCTCCACTGTCACGCCAACAGAAATACGCCCATGCCATTCCGACCCACAAATCTACGCAGCGGTCTTTCAACCGCGGAATTCCATTGGCGGTACACACCGCCGCGGTCAAAATACACACACCTTTACAAAACACATCCACATTGGATAATTCAAAATACACACACCTGAGACACATACACACACCACTCCCACACACCCAATCCAGTATAAAACACACACCCACATCACCCACAAACCCCTACGACCACAATTGCGAGTGAAGGACACAGAGAGAGAGCACAGCATAGAGTACACCATCACACAGAGGAAAATCACAACATCACCCACACACTTTCCACGCACAAAACACCATACACCACCACACTCACCACACTCTACAACACATACACCACCCCTCACCTCATCCACACCACCCCATGGCACCCCAAAGACACCCCAGGTTCTCTGATGCAGCACTCAGGGTCATGGTGGAGGAAATAGTACGTGTCGAGCCCCAGCTCTTCGGGGCACAGGTGCAGCACACCACCATTGCCAGGAAGATGGAGCTATGGCAAAGAATAGTGGACAGGGTCAACGCTGTGGGACAGCATCCACGCAATCGGGACGACATCAGGAAGCGGTGGAACGACCTACGGGGGAAGGTGCGTTCCATGGTATCAAGGCACAACATTGCGGTGCAGAAGACTGGCGGCGGACCCCCACCTACTCCCCCAGAATTCACAGCATGGGAGGAGGAAGTCTTGCACATCCTGCATCCTGAGGGCCTCGCAGGAGTAGGCGGAGGAATGGACTCTGGTAAGGCAAATCTTCACTACTTCATTCCCCCCACCCCACCTGCATGCCAAATCATACCCCCACCCTCACCCCCACCCCCATCACACCAACTCCTTGCTAATGCCTCACCATCACAACCCACCCATCCCAAAACCCAGCCCTGCATGCCTCCCCAAAGCATGGACACCCATCCCCAAAGCATGCCCACTGCACACACCCATCACCCCCACAAGCCACCGTCACAAAAGCCCCCACAAGGGAATGCCAGTACTGGGGGACACGGCCACCCACCCATTACACGAAATGCCACACACAGAAGCAATAACCATACTCTTATACCCCTGCAGGACCCGAACGCCACCACACCGCCACGGAGGGTCCAGAGATGTCCATCCCACCCCCAGAAGAGGCCCCCAGTGATGACAGCAGCTCTGTCTCCCTGGACCCTGATGACCAGCCCGGCCCATCGGGGACCTCGGGACAGTCGGTTCCCCACAGACAGCCACAGGCTACACCAGATCTAACCCCCTCTGGGAACACCAGCACAGCTCCCACCCAGCGGGCCCATGCCTCTGTCTCCAGGACACGTCAATCAGCGGTGTGTCCACCACTACAGGGCACCCAGGTTGACCCACCACCCCAACAACAACAGGGACCTGGGGGCAGTGGTAGTGGGCACACCGTCCAGGGGACAGAGGCCCAGGGAAACAGGGTAACTGGGAGGGCTGCTGTGCGACAGGGGGGGACAGGCCCAGGGAACCGACTCTCCAAGAGGCCCTCTCCTCCATCATGGGAGCATACCACCGCTCCCACGAGACGATGGCTACGGTACTGGCCAGGTTCCAGGAGATCCAGGTCATGCAGGAGCAACAGTAAATGGGGTTCAGAGAGGAACTGAGGAACATTAGTTCCGCAATGGGGACCATCGCCGTGGCCCTAACCCAGATAGTCACCACATTGCGGGACCATGTGGCACCACAAAGGGCCCCTGTCACTAGCCTGGACCAGGAACAGCCTACCACCTCCGCCGGCGCTAGTGGACAGGAGGCCCCCACACAACGACGGGCCACCAGAACCCCACCTCCTGCAGAAGAAGAACCACCCCGCAAGCGGAACCTGAGATCTCACAGGAAGACAGAGTAGGATTGCAAGACCCCCGCCAGCAAACGATACCCCCTGATGTCATCCCACTGTCCCACATTGTCACCCTGTCCAACCTTGAACTGCCCTGCTCCATCCTTCCACAGGCATATGGACAATGCACCTGTGCGACTGAGAACTGGACTCTGCCATGGACATTACTCCACCATCACCCATCCCCGTTTTACAATCATGTTCCATAAATTTAGCACTTGAATTAAATCACTTTTTGCACTAAAAAAATCTGGAGTCTGCATGTCATTTGAACAAATGTATTAGACATAACGGTGCCAAAATGTTCAGTTACATTGTGATGACAACATACCACTCTCACACAGCTGTAGTACATGGGCAAACAAAGCAGAGGTCACGCAGTGGGGCCCACAGCTCTGAAAACGGAAGGGAAAGTCACAACTAAGTTAACAGGAACTGGGGGGGAACTCAGACAGTAGAGAGGCAGGAGACTTTAAGTAAATGTAAAATGGCGTGGTTGATTCGTACCTGTGTGCTACTGAAAATACTGTTGTATCACTATGTCCCTGTTGTCTGTGTCGTCCCCGTCGTCCTCCTCCTCTTCACTCTCCACAGGCTCCACAGCTGCTACAACACCACCATCTGGACCATCCTCCTGCAGGAAAGGCACCTGGCGTCGCAAAGCATACAGCAGGCCACGATGATATGGCACACCTTCTTTGGTGAGTACATTAGGGATCCCCCTGTCATATGCAGGGACCTAAACCTGGCCTTCAGGAGGCCGAAGGTTCTTTCTATAATCCTCCTAGTTCACCCATGGGCCTCATTGTAGCGTTCCTCTGCCCTTGTCCTGGGATTCCTCACTGGGGTAAGTAGCCACGACAGGTTGGGGTAACCAGAGTCACCAATTAGCCACACACGGTGTCTCTGTAGCTGTTCCATCACATAAGGGATGCTGCTATTTCGCATGATGTACGCGTCATGCACTGACCCAGGGAACTTGGCATTTACATGGGAGATGTACTGGTCAGCCAAACAGACCACCTGGACATTCATAGAATGATAACTTTTTCTGTTCCTGTACACCTGCTCACTGCCACTGGGGGGAACCAAGGCCACATGTGTCCCATCAATGGCCCCAATGATGTTGGGGATATGTCCAAGGGCATAGAAATCACCCTTCACTGTAGCCAAATCGGCCACCTCAGGGAACACAATGTAGCTCCGCATGTGTTTCATCAGGGCAGACAACACTCTGGACAAAACCTTAGAAAACATAGGCTGAGACATCCCTGATGATATGGCCACTGTTGTTTGGAATGATCCACTTGCCAAAAAATGGAGTACTGACAGAACCTGCAGCAGAGGGGGAATCCCTGTGGGTTGGCGAATGGGGGACATCAGGTCTGGCTCCAGCTGGGCACACAGTTCATGTATAGTGGCTCGGTCAAGTCTGTATGTCAGTATGACATGTCATTCTTCCATTGTCGACAGGTCCACCAGCAGTCTGTACACGGGAGGATTCCTCCATCTCCTCGCAAGTCCCAGCGGACGGTGCCTAGGAAGGACAACATGGAGCACAGAGTCAAGCAACCCACAGGTACGTAACCACAGCTTGCACAGTACACGATTCGCTATGCATTGAATGGCTTGTATGAGTGGCAATGCAAGGCCTGGGCCTAGGCCTGTGTGACGCCGTAGAATTCAGCCATGTGGGCCCTTGAAATGGCGGCTGCCTGACCTGTGAAGTGTGACAATGGGATGTGAGGTCAATGCGCTGGCGAGGCACACCGTGGCGGTAGGCGGTCGAAGACCGCGGCGCAAAGCAGCATTGGTTAACATAGAACCCTATGGGTCTCAGGAGCCAATGACGATGTGCGCCAGCGGTCACGGTACGCACCGCTGCGGTACGCACCGCCGCGGGCGTGACCGCCATTTTCTAACTGCTTAATCACTCGAGACCTGATCATCCACAGGAGAGGACCTATACTGCAAGTGCTGCTGTGAACTCGGTCTGGAAGAGACAATGGCTGCTGCAACTGGGGAAAGGGCCCCTGCCTTCACATCTGAGGAATTGGATAAACTCGTTGATGGGGTCCTCCCCCAGTATGCGCTACTCTACGGTCCTCCAGACCAACAGGTAAGTTCACTGGTAGCACGTAGTATGGGCTATGCCTGTGTTGAGTGGGGTGGATGTAAGATGGTGGGGAGGGGAGCGTATGAGGATAGCAACGCACGACAAATGAGAGCATGTGCCACATGGCAAGGTTGGGGAGGGGGGGCCACTCACATCGACAATGCAGAAAAGTGATGATATTTCTTTTTCCACCCTATCCATGTCACATAGGTCAGCGCCCATCAGAAGATCGACATTTGGCGTGCCATCTCCAAGGACGTCCGGGCCCTGGGGGTCCACAACAGACGGGGCACCCACTGCCGCAAGAGGTGGGAGGACATCCGCCGCGGGAGCAGAAAGACCGCTGAGGCTCTGCTGGGGATGGCCTCCCAACGTAGGAGGGGTGCCAGTCGTCAATTGACCCCCCTGATGTCCCGGATCCTGGCAGTGGCCTACCCCGATTTGGATGGGCGCGTGAGGACATCACAGCAGACACAAGGGGGTGAGTATCAGCACATTCTGCTATATTAGCGCACAGTGGAGGCGTCTGGGTGGGGGAGGAGGGCTGTGGCTATCTCTAGGCCAGGGCGGTTTCTGTAGGCTAGGCCCCTCCGTTAGACATGGCCCTGTGCCCCCACCCCCCACCTCTGTAGGGTGCTAAGTACAGCTATCCATGGCCCGGGCTCACCTATGTGTGCATTTGTCGTCCATAGACTTGTAGGCCAAGTCACAATAATTGAGTAGTGTACCCCGAGTGCGCTGCGTAGTGCAGGGGGCTTCTGTGTCTATCCTCTCCGCCAACGGTGCCGCCAATGCATGCACTCAACATGTCTTTCTTTCTTCTCTCCCCCCCTTATTTTTTGGTTTTCCTGCTCATGTGTGCATTAGCATCATCAGGCGGAGGAGAAGTGGCATCGGCGCACGAGGGAGCTGCATCTCACATGGGCCCGGAGGGCCCTGCAACCGACTCAGACTTAACCAGTGAGACGGAGGGTGAGGGGGGCTCCACAACGGGGACCCGTGGAGACGTCAGCGACACTGACACGTCCTCGGAAGGGAGCTCCCTTGTGGTGGCGGCACCATCCGTGCCCACCGCAAAAACAGGTACAGCCGCCACCCAGCGCACCAGCTCCGCCCTCCCAGCAGCCCCTCAGCTTTCGCCAGCCCACCCCCTGGGAAAAGAAGCAAAAAAGTGAAGGGCCGGTGCCACAGGCCTGAGACGGCTGCCCCCAAGGACACCAGCCTTGCACCGTCACCTGGCCCATCCACCAAGGGAGGCAAGGGCCCCAGAGATTCTTCCAAGGAGGGCAAGGGCCCCAGAGATACTTCCAAGCGAGGCAAGGGCCCCAGAGATTCGTCCAAGGAGGGCAAGGGCCCCAGAGATACTTCCAAGGGAGGCAAGGGCCCCAGAGATTCGTCCAAGGAGGGCAAGGGCAGCAGGGTGAAGAAGTCCGGCAGCAGGCGAGCTGCCCAGGAGGGCCCCACCAGCCCCATTTGGGGTGTGACGGAGGACACCCATGGGCCCAGGAGTCCAACACAGGAGGGCAAGCGATAGGTCGGATGGCGACTGAGCGGGAATGATTGCCCAGATCTGGTTCCCTAGGAACACAAGACAAGCACCGCTGAACAGGGCCCCGCTGTGAGAGGCACCGCTCCGCTGGGCCCCGGCGTGAGAAGAACCGCTGAACAGGGCCCCGCCGTGAGAGGCACCGCTCTGCTGGGCCCCGCCGTGAGAAGAACCGCTGAACAGGGCCCCGCCGTGAGAAGAACCGCTGAACATGGCCCCGCCGTGAGAAGCCCCGCTCCGCTGGGCCCCGCCGTGAGAAGAACCGCTGAACAGGGCCCCGCCGTGAGAAGCACCGCTCCGCTGGGCCCCACCGTCTCCTGTCAGGCACCGCTCCGCTGGGCCCTTCATCTCAAGCACCGCTCCACTGGGCCCTTCATCTCAAGCACCGCTCCGCTGGGCCCCGCCGTCTCCTGTCAGGCACCGCTCCGCTGGGCCCTTCCTGTCAAGCACCGCTCCGCTGGGCCCTTCATCTCAAGCACCGCTCCGCTGGGCCCTTCATCTCAAGCACCGCTCCGCTGGGCCCCGCCGTCTCCTGTCAGGCACCGCTCCGCTGGGCCCTTCCTGTCAAGCACCGCTCCGCTGGGCCCTTCATCTCAAGCACCGCTCCGCTGGGCCCCGCCGTCTCCTGTCAGGCACCGCTCCGCTGGGCCCTTCCTGTCAAGCACCGCTCCGCTGGGCCCTTCCTGTCAAGCACCGCTCCGATGGGCCCTTCATCTCAAGCACCGCTCCGCTGGGCCCTTCATCTCAAGCACCGCTCCGCTGGGCCCTTCCTGTCAAGCACCGCTCCGCTGGGCCCTTCATCTCAAGCACTGCTCCGCTGGACCCCGCCGTCTCCTGTCAGGCACCACTCCGCTGGGCCCTTCCTGTCAAGCACCGCTCCGCTGGTCCCTTCATCTCAAGCACCGCTCCGCTGGGCCCCGCCGTCTACTGTCAGGCACCGCTCCGCTGGGCCCTTCCTGTCAAGCACCGCTCCGCTGGGCCCTTCATCTCAAGCACCGCTCCGCTGGGCCCCGCCGTCTCCTGTCAGGCACCGCTCCGCTGGGCCCTTCCTGTCAAGCACCGCTCCGCTGGGCCCTTCCTGTCAAGCACCGCTCCGCTGGGCCCTTCATCTCAAGCACCGCTCCGCTGGGCCCCGCCGTCTCCTGTCAGGCACCGCTCCGCTGTGCCCTTCCTGTCAAGCACCGCTCCGCTGGGCCCTTCATCTCAAGCACCGCTCCGCTGGGCCCCGCCGTCTCCTGTCAGGCACCGCTCCGCTGGGCCCTTCCTGTCAAGCACCGCTCCGCTGGGTCCTTCATCTCAAGCACCGCTCCGCTGGGGCCTTCATCTCAAGCACCGCTGGCCCATTGGCAGGGCCAGATCTGTGTCGGGCAGGGCTTCACGAAGCACACTGGGCACCATGCCTCCTCCATAACCAGTGGAGTCTGTAATCCACCAGATGGACTGTGGCTTTGCACTCCCCAGGATGGTACAGTGGGCAATCCACCCACTGAAAAGACTTGTGAGACTGTGGCTTTGCACTCCCCAGGATGGTACAGTGGGCAATCCACCCACTGTAGAGACTTGTGAGACTATGGCTTTGCACTCCCCAGGATGGTACAGTGGGCAATCCACCCACTGTAGAGACTTGTGAGACTGTGGCTTTGCACTCCCCAGGATGGTACAGTGGGCATGGAGGCCCGTCGTGGATCTGGCGTCGTGGACTCATGTGGCTGAGGTGCCCCCCCTTCCCTTCCCCCTGAGGTGCCTGTGGTTTTATTATCTGATGCCCCAGCAGTGTTCTCTCCAATGGAATCGGGTTTCGTGTGTGGGCTTTGCCCATGTGTTTATGCACATTGGCCCACGGACAATGGCATGTAGCCAATATGTGCCGGACTTTTGGACTATGTTCATATTCTTCATGTTGTGATTTATTTGTTTTAATAATCTAATATTTCACCTAAGGTCAAATATGCTTTAATATACTTCTATTTTAATGATCATTTTATTTTGTCTTTGAATTATTCCGGGGGTTTGGGGGGTGTAAATCTGACTTGTTGCTCTGCATTGGTGTGTGGGGATTTGGGGGGGGTGTTGCGTATGTGTGTGCCCGTAATCTTTTCTCCTCCCCCCTCCCCTGTGTCGTAGGTGCAGTACTCACCGTTGTCTCCTGCGGCGGCGTTCGTGCTCCTGGTAGAGGAGCAGGTAGACAATCGCTGGTAGGATGTTTAATTCGGGTTCCATGCTGTCCAGGTTCCTCGTGGAGTGTATAGAGGTGAGCGTTTTCCCGTTCGTGATCTGTTTCCGCCGTGTTTTTATCGGCGGGGCTCCCGCCCCGGAAAAGGTGGCGGATTGGTGGGTCGTGATAGGGTGGGCGGTACATTGTCTGCCGCCTGTCTGTTGGCGGTGACCGCCGCGCTGTTTGTTTGCCCCGCCGTGGCGGTCGGAGTGTTAAAGTGGCGGGCTGCGTTGGCGGTTCCCGCCAGGGTCTGAATTACATTTTTTTGACCGCCTGCCTGTTGGCGGGTTGGCCGCCGCTTTAACACCGACCGCCAGGGTCGGAATGACCCCCAAAGTCTTGCGGCTCGTCCACTCTTTACTGACCCCTACAATTCATACAAACTAATGCGAATTATTGCGAGCACCTTAAAATGACAACACAAATCTCTTGGTTTACTACAGGGAGGGTAACTCATTCGCTTCAGAACTTTACAGAGATTTCACTTGAAGCCTCGGCCGCTACTCTCTCCTTCTCAGTTCCCACATATGCAAGCAGAATTCGACCTGCAAATCCTACTCTCGACTTGTCAATGACTCCTTCTAGTGCACTTTAGAATTTGTCAAATCTCCATCGAAGGTTTCATACATACATCATAACTCAAACTCGACTTGTCAACCACGCCTGATTGACCTATTAAACCGCACAGATTACAACATAAACCACATTTACCATCATACTCCGGAGTCTTAGTCCTCAACAGGTCCGTACACGACAGTCAACCACGTGGATAATTTTTGAGCAACAAGCGCTACATTCACATGAAGTATGCCAACTTCCCTACTCTCATACTGTGGAGTACGCCTACTCCTGCTAAACAACACTTAATTTGGCCTAAATACACACAAAATTTTCACAACCACCTGCAAGATGCATAAGCTTAAGTAAGCGCAAAGACCCTAACCACACATACTATGGCGCCAAGAACATTCCCAACTCATTTAGGCAGGCTCTGAGATCCCGGGAAAGCCATGGCAAACTTAGCAACCCATCATCTCTCCAAATTGCATTATCACAGAAAAACAAATTAAACAATGAAACTCCGTCCTAGGGCCCCCAAGGGCCAAACCGTCACTCTGCTACCAGAACTGATAACGCGTCCTTCTATGTTAATTTATACACATCGGGACTCGTTTTAGGCCGATGAATCTTTGGACCCAGTGGCGAGACACCGTAAGACGAGATAACTGATCAATATATCAATCAATATATCAATAATATTGTCAACATATATCACCTCAATATATGTCACTTTACACATTAGTAAACCTTCGGCGCAACCATGACCTTTCAGTCATGAATAACCACACCTTACTGAAGTTTTGTGAATTTTTTTCCCTATTGATTACAATCTAATAGCAAATGTATTAATCTCAAAACCAAGAAGCAAAAGAGCATAGTCACAATATGGTAATAATGCAAAGATCACAGTCATAAGATAGTAATATGAAGATGAACAAATCTAGACGCCTAAACCTCATATATGTTTAGTTCAGCATAGCACCACGTCAGTCACGTCAGTCAAAATGAAATGCCTCATCTAACCACAATTAGCATCAGCATGTTGGACTTCATGCAAAACAATTTAGAACATCAATTTGGAAAACATCTAACTAAGGTCTCTAATCAAAAATACACAGCAGTTGGTACCTAGAAAGAAAAGGCAAATAAATTAATTTCAATAGCAACAACATAATTTACCCTCCTCGGAATAGGTCAGCATACAGGATCAGTCTTCGTCTTCAGGACATCAGTTAGATCGCCGTCAATCTATCTAGTCGAATGGCAGGGGACACTTCCCTCATAAGGAAGAAAGTGTAATGGGGCAGTCTATGGGTGAGGATGGTTTTGTCTAAGTCTCAAATCACCAAATAGAGTGACAGAGTTTCTGGATGCAATCGATATCATTCCCTACCTAATGCTGTTAGTCTCTTGTGTCATGAGTTTTTATCCCTTTTTCGTAATACATTCCCCCAAAATTCTATTGGATAGTCACTACACCCCACTATCTGTAACCTATCAAATTATACATTAAGTAATGCATTTGTCATTCTACGATAAATTACATTCTTCTGATTGGTCTTCATAATTGACGTCTTTCGTAGGTGGCATATCCGGGGTTACTTCTTTTCTGGCACGTTCTTCGGGTCAAGAGTTCTCTTTTCTGTGGTTCAGTATCCTTGAAAGTGTCCATATTTGTTGCAAAGCGTGCAATTTTATCCTAAAGCAACTAGCATGCGGATGAGAGTGTAACAGTCAATGATACAATAAGCGAAGAAAAAGAACAAATGATGGGTCATGGCCTTTTGCAAGTCAGCACACTGGAGAAACAGAAAAATATGCCTTAATATGAGAGCTACACAGCTAGTTTTCGACTCACGCTAATTTAAGGCTTATGGATTGTAATAAAATGCAATTATCGTACGTATAAATATATTCAATTAGTCATAATTCAAGCAATTATTCCTTACAGTCGACATTAGTTTATGCATGTGAAAAAAACTCTCCACGTTTAAAATACGTTTCAATGAATAATATTAGCGTTGTTAATATAAGCATTTCACATCTAAAATAGGTAATGTTTAAACTACGCTCTCTCACTTTTGTACCATGAATCAAGTATTGTGGCACAGAGGTACTCTTTGGAGGGCACAATCTTTCTTTGCAGTCTTGGATTATCATCCAAGTGAAGGAATAAACTGCCAACCAACTCATGCAGTTCTCCGTTGTCGTTCACACCAGCGAACCTTTATGACACCTTTTTTAACTGACCCTACAGCAGATGCAACAACGGGAGAGCTTGGCTCATTGTACTGTCCTCCTTGCTGGCTTCCTGTGTGAATACATCAATAGGAAGTAGACTTTGTTTCAGGCATTTGACTTGGGTTCCATTTGTCCATCTCCATGGTCATACCTTTCCCAGTTGCATCCCCTACTCTTTGAAGTACACAGTGAGTGATTGGTCTGTACTGCTCAAACAGATGTTGAAACATGTAGTAAGTAGAGTTATGAAGTGCTGGCACCTCCTGCATGAGGGCTTTAACTGGTACTCCATTAGCATGCTGAATGACACTCAGTTGCTTCTGGGCTTTAAAAGAATGTCTGAAATGAGTACAGATTCTTTTGCAGGTGGTCAATACATTGCTGATAATGTCTTCTTTTTTTAGAAAGTCCTACACAATCAGGTTGATTCAATGTGGCAAACACAGAACCCTGTGATATCCACGAGCTGAGTTGGCTCTTACCTATAATGCTGCCATTACCTGTGGCAACAAATCTAATTCTAAGATCTCTGGGTTGCAGCCAGTCGAACACCTTGCTGTTAAAGTTTTCCAAGATGTTTGCATCTGTATGGGATTTCTCCATGGCGAACATTGCTATCTGTGCATGCTGCCGAATGCCCTTAAAAGATTTTTCATTGCTGAGACCTGCAGATAGATGTTGCCTGGGATTTTTGAAGGCGTGGGATTGCTGTTGTTTTGGTTGCCAAGTGCTGGGAGCCCCTGGTCCAACATTTGAATGGTCTGAGGGTGTCCAAGCCATCAGTGACTGACTTAGATGCGTCCGAATTAGGACTTAAATATGGGATCCCTAAGGATATAATCATTTCTTTGGGGTGAAGGGGTTGAGTAATCAATCTGGTGGCAGGCCCTGAAAGTCATTTGCGGGTTCCTGATTTAAAGAACAAGCCCTCCCATTGGAGCTGGGAGGAAGGTGTCTTGAATAATGCGTACCCCACAATCAAGATTAATGAACCCTTGAGGTAGGGTGAGGGGGCTACTTTTTGCCCTGGAATGTGGCTGGGTTAGGGCAAGATGAGGTTACAGTAGCTTCTTTAAATTGTATATTCCCTTGATTATGTGCCACAGCAAACCTAGTTATGTACAGAATTTGATTGCAGTGCCTGTTTTGTTTTTTCTTGTAAGGCAAGGTGTTCTAAAAGCGGTCATGCCAGTGGGGGGGTGGGACCTTGCTCACAAATAGAATCAACTGGAAGCATGTTGTTTATATTCACCCTTTGAGCCTGTGTATATGTTTGAAGTTGGCATTCCTGGGCGAGGGTAGTGGTGCTTCTTTCTTTCCATTAGTGAAAATGTACATTCCACCTGGGAAATTGTTTGATTCCCTGGTGAGTAAATTTTTCACCTTTGTACATGATACTTCTATAATAGAAGATTGTCCTCAGGTAATTATTAAGCAGATCTAAGTGCCAATGTGTCTAATTCTGCTATTGCAACTTTTGTCAATGTTGAAAAAGAGGATATTTGGTCAATTTCAGGGATCTTGCTTCCCAACAAAATCAGGACTGACAAGCACGGATTCCTTTTACTCGAATCTCTCTTAGTACATTTGACTTGATTAGATTAAATGGGAGATTTCCTAATGGCTAAGTAGCGTCATTTAACTTTCATAACCCCTTCGCTCAGAGCCTGTTAGATAATGTGGTAGCCTCTTTCAAAATGTTTGGGGTTTGTGAGAAACTAGTGGTTTTTCTTTCTGAGTGAGTGATCATTATATAGTTGGTATCTCTGTGAGTTTTAATTTACAGGAGTTGGACTGTAGGAAATCACGATTGGGTTTGATTGGCTTCCATAAGTCGAACGGTCACTCCTTCTGGACATCAAGAATGCAGTAGCTGCTAGTGTTGAGATCAAAGGAGCTTGTGAAGATCTGGCAGGAAATGTGTGTAGTGACTCTATTTTGTTTTTTGAATCCCATATGGAAGGGTTCCGTAAATTAAGCTCCAGTCCCAATGATGTTCAGGTGATGATGAAATGTAAAAACCCTCTGAAGGAATTAAATTGGAAAATACAGTTGTCAATTTGGAAATGGCATTTGCTGTTCCCCGAAGGTCAGCAGCATGGAATCAATCGACTAAAATGGTTATGAACCTGACACAAGTTTTTGGAAAATGGGAGTGTCCGTGAACAAAAAAGGATCAATCTAAGAGAGGCAGCTAGACTAATGATTCCCGGAAGAATTGGTGTTTGATCGCCGAATATTGCGACTCAAGGGTGAAGGCGCAGGCTATTCCAATTGCTGAAAATACCTGGGTGGATTACATCTCCGAGTTGTATGCAACTAATTTTATGCTGGACTTCCCTTGGAGGTTTTGTGCGGATGAGGGCTTCAGAGTTTGAGATAGTGGGTTTTATTAAACATGCCATATCTTCCAGCGGTTGGGATCTGATGAGGTCTCAATCATGATTTTCAAAAAGGCGGCTGTTGCTTGGGGTTCGTATTTTTCCTCCATTATTCAACTTCTGTTTCTGCTCCGGGAAAATACCCTTGTCATAGAAGGGCACTGTTATTGTCCCACTTTATAGGAAAGGCCCCAAAAACTCTCCATCAAGCTTTAGATAGATAGCTTTATGGGATGCCTCAGAATATCATACCCCGAGCAAGCTGGTTTCAGGAGAAATCATAGTACTCTGGATAATATGGTGGTTCCCCAATTGGTAGTGGAAAAATACACCCATTCCAGGGGCACAGTGGTTTAAATGGCGTTTATTGATTTCTCCGCGGCGTTTGATAGAGTTGATCATCAAATGCTGTGGAGGCAGCTCTTCCAGTTGGGTGTCCTGCATCAACTTTTGTATTCTATAATGAAGTTACACACGGACACATGTTGTCAAATCTTGATGAGAGAGACACAGAGTTTATCCTGTATGGGTAACACACACAATGGTATCAAGTAAGGCTATTTGCTGGCCCTGCTTTTGCTTTCTTTTTATATTTTTGATCTTCCAGGTACCCTCAAGCAAGTGAAGGGTGACCCTCCTAAAATTGATGAAATGTCTATTGGTTACTTACTCTATGCTGAAAATGTAGCCACAATGGACCTTACCACAGTTGGTTTGCAACATTGCCTTGCCACACTGTTGAAGTATGCCGATGCTCATTTTCTAAAGATCAATATTTCTAAAAGCCAAGTTCTGATCTTTAGAAAGCCCGGTTTCAGATTAAAAAGGAATCTCAATTGGTACCTGGGCTCTAATAAATTGGAAATAGTGGACTTGTATCTTTATCATGGGAAAGTTTTCTCTAAGAGCAGACAGGATTTGGATCATGTGAAGGTTTGTAGGAACATGACCCTTTCACAGGCTAATACCTTACTGAAAATTTATAAATTGTGTGGGTCGCCACTATGGGTATGTCTTGTTAGTGTATATTGGGCTAAAATCCCTCCTTCCCTGCGCACATGAAGTTCTTTGCTTGAGGCATTGGCATTCATTTGAGGGGACTGAAAGTCAAAGTTTTCAGTAGGTTTGCAATCTTAATACCCTTGAATCTCCTCGTGTGATGCACTTGGAATTTAGCTTACTATCTTCCTTTACCTTGCCACTAGCAGCCGTTCTGAGGTGGGGTAATTCCCTTCTGTGTGGTGAGACAGGGACTTTACGGGCAGCCCTGAGGGCTGAAATTTATCTTTGGTTGAAAGAGCACAGTGTGTTCTACAGGTCCTTTAGGCAGGCTAATCAAATTTTTGAGAGTAACTTGAAAATAGATTCTTACATGTCCAAGGTCACCAAGAAGAACTTATTCCCAGTCTTATTAAACATGGAATATGCCCCTGGGATTCAGAGGATCATTCTACTGCTTAGATTAGGTTTGATCCCTTTATGGGTTGTCACTGGCTTCTGGGATGATGTTCCCAAAAGGGATAGAAAATGTGAGCTCTGTCAGTCTTATATGCAGGACCTTAAACATGTATTATTTGTGTGCCCTGGGCTGTTGGAGGCTTGTTGTCCATTTCTAAGACCTATGTTTATTAAATAAATGTACCTTCTGCTTCGGAGGCTCACAGATGTGTCTATATCCCCCAAATGAAATGATATAAAATAAGCTCTATCAATTTTTAGATGTTACTTGAATATTTTTTAGGGCACATGTCTTGATGATTTTTCTTCTTCGGTCTTGGTGTAGTAGACGTGTGTGTTTATGGTCAATGAAATGTTTTCCTGGAATAGTTAAAGCTGGGGATGTATTTGTGCAACAATTATTGGTTTTAACTTGGGTTGAGTAGGCTGTCATGTTAAGATTGTACATTAGGGTTACCCATATAAGAATATATAAGGGACTATTTGCACTTTACACATTGCGCTATGCACGGTTCACTTTATAGAGGCTGGTAAAAAGCCATTGTTTCACCTCTTAGCAGGATAAAAGTTCCTCTCTTCCTTTTTGTAATCGGTGCATATCAGTTTTCTAGTGTTGTGTGACTTGTAATGTGTCTTTTACATTCTTTTATTGTGTTGCTTGATGTTTTATTTTCTGTTATTGCATGTACATACCTGTAGTATCTTTCTCATTCTTTATTGTGTTATGTATGCTGATATTTTGTACAGGATCCTTGTTGCTGTTTGTAGATGATGTCTGTAAATCTTTGGAGGTTATTTTAATTTTTCATTATTTATTTTATAGGATTTTAGACAGCACTTTGTCTATTATTGCATTACATTATGTGGATTTCCATAGGAGTTCCATATCATAATAACATTTACTTGACTTGACTTGTTGCCTAACCCCGACAAAAGAGATCCAGTATACATTAATATGCATTACATCAGTTGCTTGACAACTAGTCCACATGTCTTTCGTCAGGTGGATAGTGTGAACAACACTCTGCTGCAAAGCTTATTCAACCAATTGCAGCACCTCATTTTGGAGCACTGAAATAGCAACTCTGGCATAGAAAGTGTGTCTGGGAACCTTCCATTTCAGGCAGATGGCTGACACAAATTATAAAACTCCTACTCCCTCCACAGAGAAAAGGAAGAAGGTCCAGCGCTAACATGTTAGCAGGTTTCTGTTGTACAAACGTGCCATTGGGCGATTGCGTAGGGCTCCTCCGGTCTAAACATATCTGTCATAGTAGCTCAGTCTTTTATGGTGCCACTGACTCAGGAAATGCCCAGAAAGAACTAGGGGGTGGTAGACTGATTGTATGTCTTGGGGAAGTCACTGTATATGATGGTGTCTCAAACTGCTTTTAGTGCCATTTCGAGGTTGCAGATGCAGGTGATGCTGCTGGTGAATTGCTGAGGACAAAGCTGCTTTGTATAAAGTTGTCATCCTCTTCAGCCTCATCACCTCCCACCGTAATCGGAGATGATTCCCCTCTCACATCACGAATCACTGCAGCAATTTTGTTAAGGTGCCCCTCCCACTAGATTGTGTGATGTTTTTTCATATTGGTAGTTTGGTCTCCAGTACCATAGTGTGAACCAGGTTTAACTTGATGAAGACTTGTGTGGAAAATGGAGCATATTGCAATATTATAATCCTGTGTGCATATCGTAAGGAAGTCTCAAACTGTGGTGGAGAACATTTTTTAGTGCTCTATTGGTGCCTGGCGGTAGGTGGGTGAGTCGATGATTGCCTCTCTGCAGTTAGTTCTTTGACTGAGGTTGTGGTGGATGCATTTCTAGCGGGGGTCTTACAAATATGGAAGATGCTGGTGGTTTGGAACCAGTTACACCACCCTCTGAGCGGTTTGAATAGGAGGGGTAATGTCAGTGACCTCTGTGTCAGTTCCATGACAATGACTGTCATGTCCTTCTCCTCCCCTTCCATAATTCTAAGGTATTCAGCAACCTTCCTCTTCCTTTGTCTCTCACAGCAGATCTCAGACTCAGTGGGAGTCGGATCTATTCCAGATCATCAGAAGGGGGGTTTGGAGAAGATGGTGGAATACCCTTTCTTTTTCTTGCTGGAGATGGAGAAGCTAATGGTTCAAGAAGAGGTACAACCTGCTCAGCAGGAAACTAAAGCTCCTGTTCTGCTCCTCCTTCAGGAAGAACTTTTGCTGACTCTGGCTGCAGCTCCTGTTGTCCACTTTGATCAGTTTCCTGCGAGGATTATGAACTTGTTTGTGCCTGAGACAAATCCAATTTAGACTCACTGTTCATTGCCATGATTTTAGTGGCTGCCTTGCTGAGAGACAAGGCCTTGAGCTTAGCTTGAGGCAGGAGTGCTGCTCCCAGCTTGCCTCCCGGAGGATGGTGTGGCAAGCCCACCACTTTTCCTGAAAGAGTTGCAGAGTGGCACGCCATTGGTAGCAATCTGCTTCTTCCTCTCCTCCTCACTGGCCACTTTCTTGGCAAGAACACCTTTCTTTGGGACCATCTTCAAGCTCTGTCAGTTGACACTTATTTGCACAAACGGAAGCAAGCAGAGGAGGACTGAGGTGGTGTGGTGTGCTGTCACTTTGTGCCGGCCTTCCGTCCGGCAGAACTGTGGGTGATGTCTCTTGTGCACCTAAAAGCAAAGAAACAAGAAACACCTTAAGGGAAATGTAGCATTTTTGCAGTTTGAATTATTCATAGTACAAACAATAAAATTTAGTGAGCTTTTCGCAAATAATTGACAGCAATAGTGTATCAATTCCAATCCACACCATGACATAATATTTCAATCAGGATAACAACATACAGATGTAAGGGGGTCATTCTGACCCTGGCGGCCGGTGGCCGCCAGGGCCACCGACCACGGGAGCACCGCTCTGTGGAGAAGTGTGGCTCAATGGTTAGAGTGGCAGACCCTGAAGCAGAGATCTGGCTCAAGACCAGGGTTCAAGTCCCGCTTCGGCAGGTCTTGGGCTCAATTCCCCTTGACCAGATAATTCTCGCCTCGGTGCCTAATCTAATTCATGGGTCCCACTCTGCAACTCTGGGCAATAGCTTGCTTAATCTCCACAACGGCCCCAACAGCGCTTGGATGCCTGGCTTCACCCTGGGGGTGCTCAGGAGTGGGTGCCTCACAGGGAAAAGCCAGGAGGGGTTCCATAGCGGTATGAGTACAGCGCCTTGAGACCCTAACTGGTGAGTAGTGCGCTATACAAATGCTAATTTACATTTACAATTTACATTTACACCGCCAACAGGCTGGCGGTGCTCCCACGAGCATTCTGACCGCGGCGGTTCAGCCGCGGTCAGAAGCGGCAAGTCGGCGGGCTCCCGCCGACTTACCGCTGCTCGGGGGAATCCTTCATGGCGGCGGAGCGCGCTCCGCCGCCATGAGGATTCTGACAGCCCCTACCGCCATCCTGTTCATGGCGGGAAACCCGCCATGAACAGGATGGCGGTAGGGGGAGCCGCGGGGCCCCTGGGGGCCCCTGCCGTGCCCATGCCAATGGCATGGGCACGGCAGGGGCCCCCGTAAGAGGGCCCCGCAAAGTATTTCAGTGTCTGCTTTGCAGACACTGAAATACGCGACGGGTGCAACTGCACCCGTCGCACCCCTGCAACTACGCCGGCTCAATTCTGAGCCGGCGTCCTCGTTGCAGGGGCATTTCCTCTGGGCCGGCGGGCGCTCTTTCGGAGAGCGCCCGCCGGCCCAGAGGAAATGTTTAAATGGCCGCCGCGGTCTTTTGACCGCAGTGCGGTCATTTCACGGCGGTACCTTGGCGGACGGCCTCCGCCGTCCGCCAAGGTTAGAATCACCCCCGTAAGTGTTTGCTTTTTGTGCATCTAAGGGGCAACACTTGTTGCAGGCCGAGGGGTGCGGGAAAATTGAATAATTCTTAAAAATGATTGCTGGTTTGCATCTATGGCAGGTAGGGTGTGCATGGGCATATAGAATCGTCCTCAAAAAATGAAGGCTGGTGTGCATCTATGGCAGGCAGGCGGTGAAGGGGAATATAGAATAATCCTTAAAAAGAGAATGTTGGTGTATACCTATGTCAGGCAGGGTGTGCAGGGGAAAATGAAACAATCCTTAACAAATGAATGCTGGACTGGTGTCTGCCTATAGCAGGCTGTGTGTGCAGGGGGAAATGACATAATCCTAACAAAATGAATGCTGTCGTGCATCTATGACCTAAGAGAAGAAAACCTCTGGGAGACAGAGGGTGGAGGGAAAATGCAAACAATAAAACATTGATAGGAACTATAAGAAATCTATTGAGAGGCAAGGAGGAGCAGAAAAATGGCAAGAAGTGCATATAATAGAATAAACATTGTTCACACATATACTAAAATGATCCTCAAGCATATTAAACTGATATCAGGGAAAAAAGTAAAAAAATAAACACAAATTGGCAGAGACAACGGTGGAGGCAGTGGATGTTGGTGTGTCTGCATGGGCATGGTGCTTGTGTGAGTGCCTGTGAGATGACGTGTGGTGCTTATGTTTGCCTGAGCCACTTTGTGTGTTGATTTGGGTGAATGCTGATCTGACGGTGTGCATGGGATAGGCTGAGGTTGAGGGGATTGGGACTGGGTAGAGGAAGTTGGAGGGGGGAGGCTAGACACAGGGACAATGGCTGCCATCAGTGCTGAGGCCAGAGCCTGAAATGCTCTCTGTTGGGCTGCCACGCCAGAGTGAATGCCCTCCAGGTATGCATTTGTTTGTTGCAAATGCTTCTCAACACCCTGGATGGCATTCAGAATGGTTGACTGCTCAACAGTGAGGGATCTCAGGAGGTCAATAGCCTCCTTACTGAGGGCAGCAGGGCTGACTGGGGCAGGGCCTGTGGTGCCTGGGGCAAAGAAGATGCCCACCCTCCTGGGTGAGAGGGCACGGGAAACACGCTGAGGGGCTACTGGGAGGGTGGTGCTGGTAGGGGGGGAGGCGGCTGTACCTGTTGTTGGGGTGGGCACAGAGGTGTCCGCCACCGCCAGGGAGCTTCCATCGGAGGAGGAGTCACTGTCACTGGTCTCCCCTCCTGTCCCCGTCGTGGTGCTCCCGTCACCCTCCGTCCCACTGGTGCCTTCACCCTCAGTGGATCCATCCTCATGGGCCATGTGGGATGCAGCTCTCTCTGTCTCCGGTGCCTCTGCTCTTCCACCAGATGATGCTAATGCACATAAGGACCGGGTGACAAAACAAAAAGGGGGGGAGAGACAGAGGATACACTTGGTCAATGCCAACAACACCACTACCGTTGGCGTACACAACATACAGGGATCAGCCTTGTGCACTAGGCCATGCCCAACCAGTCACTAAGGTAGTCACAAGCCCATGGGGTACAATGGCTAACGCCAGCATCTGCACACCTGAATCCCACAGGACCCTGCCCAGTAGTATATACCCACTTACACCATTGGGTTTGGAGTGCTTCAGAGCCTGCACACAAGGGACCTACCCTGCCATTATCGCCCTGGCCTAGGGTCACCCACAGCCCACATACCCCACCCAGGTACCTCCTAAAGCATGCAAAGTCAGGAATCAGAATCTGTACTCATCCCCTTGTGGCTGCTGTGAGGCCCTCAATTGCCCATCCAACTCCGGATAGGCCACCGCCAGGATGCGGAACATCAGGGGGGTCATGGTGCGATGGGCACCCCTTCCACGTTGGGAGGCTAGCCCCAGCTGGGCCTCCGCTGTTTTCTTCGTCCAGCGGCGCAGGTCCTCCCATCTCTTGCGGCAGTGGGTGCTCTGCCTTTGATAGACCCCCAGGGTCCTCACCTCCTTGGCGATGGCACACCAAATATCCTTTTTCTGGTGGGCGCTGACCTAGAGGGAAAAGATAGGAGGAAAGGAAATTACACACCCGTCTGGACAGGCGTACTCATTGCCCCTCAGTTCCCACCCATGCCCTGACGCACATACACTGACCACCTATCATGCAGCACTCAGGCCAGGATGCCTCAGCACCCCCCAACATGTGGCATACATCCACACCACTCAAAATATGCATTGCCCACACATCATGCTCTCAGTGTGCACACCTGTTTGTCTGGAGGACCGTAGAGTAACGTGTACTGAGGTAGGACCCCATACACCAGTTTCTCCAACTCCTCCGCAGTGAAGGCTGGGGCCCTTTCCCCAGACACTGTAGCCATTGTCGCTTCCAGACTCAGGTCACAGTAGCACTTGCAGTGTATGCCCTCTCCTGTTGACGGTCAGGTAGCAAGTGAGTGAGTAGTTAGAAAATGGCAGTCACGTCCGCAGCGGTGCATACTATCACTACCAGCGTACATTGCCATTGGCTCCTGGAACCCATAGGGCCCAAAGATAACCAACCATCGACCGCCTACCGTGACGGCGCACAATGCCAGAGCACTTACCTCATTTACACTTGCCTTCCTCACAAGTCAGGCAGCTGCCATTTCAGGAGGGCCATGACATCGCACCTAACTGCATCACAGCAGACATTGGCCCATCAACGGACTCTCGACATCACATACTGCTTCTGTGACCTAACTTGAGCAACAGTTGTGCATTCTAGGTGGAAATATGACCTTCTGCTCACCGTTCTCCTCCATGGGCTACAACCGCTGAGGCAGATGATGAGACGGCGGCATCCTTCGGTGTACAGACCCCTGGGGGACCTGTCGACAATGGAGGACAGACACATTATCATCACATACAGACTTCATCGTGCCACAATTCAAGAGCTTTGTGCACAATTGGAGCCAGACCTGATGTCAGCTATCCGCCAGCCCGCAGGAATCCCCCCTCTAGTGCAGGTTCTGTCAGTGCTTCATTTCCTGGCAATTGGGTCATTTCAAACTACAGTGGCCATGGCATCAGGGATGTCTCAACCAATGTTCTCCAACGTGTTGACCAGAGTGTTGTCTGCCCTGCTGAAACACATGCACAGCTACATCGTATTCCCCCAGGTGGAGGATTTGGCCACAGTGAAAGCAGACTTCTATGCCCTGGGACATATCCCCAACATCATTGGTGCCATTGATGACACACATGTGGCATTTGTTCCCCGCCGGAGAAATGAACGGTTTACAGGAATAGAAAAAGCTATTACTCAATGAATGTGCAGATAGTGTGCCTGGCAGGCCAGTACATCTCCCATGTGAATGCCAAATATCCTGGCTCTGTGCATGACACCTATATCTTGAGGAATAGCAGCATCCCTTATGTGATGGGCCAACTCCAGAGGCACCGGTGTGGCTAATAGGTGAGCCCAAGGTCCCCACCCACTATAAGTAGGTGTCTGGGTATGGGGTTGTCCCTAAGGGTTAGTGTGTGTCTAACAGTTGTCCCTCAATATTTACAGGTGACTCTGGTTACTCCAACCTCTCATGGCTACTGACCACAGTGAGGAATCCCAGGATAAGGGCAGAGGAACGTTACAATGAGGCACATGGGCGTACAAGGAGGATTATTGAGAGTACCTTCGGCCTCCTGAAGGCCAGGTTCTGGTTCCTCTATCTAACTTGTGGATCCCTGTGCTACTCACCCAAGAAGGTGTGCCAGATCATCGTGGCATGCTGTATGTTGCACAACCTGGCCTTGAGACGTCATGTGCCTTTTCTGCTGGAGGATGGGCCTGGAGATGGTCTTGCAGCAGCGGTGGAGGCTGTGGACAGTGAGGAAGAGGAGGCAGATGAAAAAGATGTGGACAACAGAGCAAACATTATACAGCAGTACTTCCAGTGACACACAGGCATGAGACTGTAACTCAACTTTACTTTTCAGTAATATTTTGGACATTGTACATGGCAGCCTTTTATCCTCTGTCTATGGACACTGACTGTACCCTTTGGATTCTCTATTATCAGATCTGTGTGCCCCTTTCTGGCTCCTGCTATATGTACTGCTGCCCAACAAAGGTCATCATGTAGTACATTTCACTGTACATATGCGTTGCAATGCTTTGATAATGTTGTACTAAAACATTTATCGATTCATGACACTGACTCCAATATGGTATTTGTTTCAAGGGTGTTTATTTTTGTGCCAATAAGTATGGGGGTTTGTGCAAGGGTGTGGGTGGAGGAATGTCCAGTTGGAGTCCAGTCTATTGGTATCACAGGTGCATTGTCCAAGGGAACATAGGAAGTGGAGCAGTGTCAGTTGAAGGTGGACAGGGTGACATGGTGGGACACAAGGGTGAAAATCAGGAGGGTCTTATTTCCTGGCTGGGGTCTTGGCAATGTTCTGTGTCTTCTGCCTGGATCGCAGAGACCATTTGCGGGGTGGTTCTCCTTCTCCAGGGGGGGGGGCCTGGTGGCCTGTTCTTCCTGTGGTGGGCCTCCTGCCCACTAGCGCCGGCGGAGCTGGAAGGCTGTTCCTCGATTTGGCTAGTGTCAGGCACCCGTTGTTGTGCCACTGCTTCCTTCATGGTCTTGCCCATGTCAGCCAGCACCCCTGCAATGGTGGATATTTTTGTTAGGTCCTCCCTGATCCCCAGGTACTGTCCCTCCTGCAGCCGCTGGGTCTCCTGTAACTTGGCCAGTACCTGGCCCATGGTCTCCTGGGAATGGTGGTACGCTCCTATGATGTTTGAGAATGCCTCGTGGAGGGTCGGTTCAATGGGCCTGTCCTCCCCCTGTCGCACAGCAGTCCTCCCAACTTCCCTGTTGTCCTGTGCCTCTGTCCCCTGAACCGTGTGCCCAGTGCCACTGACCCCAGGTCCCTGATCATCCTGCGTTTGCGGGGTTGCCTGGGGTCCCTGAAGTGGTGGACACACTGCTGATTGATGTGTCCTGGGGACAGAGACATGGGCCCGCTGGGTGGGTGCTGTGCTGGTGTTTCCTGAGGGGGGGGCTCAGTGGTGGTTTGGGACTGTGGCAGAGAAACCGACTTTCCGGAGGTCCCAGATGGGCCAGATTGGTCACTTTGATTCATGCGTGCAGAGCTGCTGTCATCACGGTGGGCCTCTTCTGGAGGGGGGCTGGATGTGGCTGGCACCTCCTCTCCGGTGACATTGGGTAGGGGTCCTGTTGGGAGAAAAATACATTGCCAAAGTATCTGTGTGTGCCATCTTGTGCATGGCTGTGTTTCCCTCTATGTATGTGATTTCCCTGTCATCTTGGACTTGTGTGAGTGGTGATTTTGTGGGCTGGGTGAGTGTCTCTATTGGGCATGCTGGGGTGATGGGTGTCCATGCAGGTCTGTGATGGGTGTCCATGCATTGGGAGTGCATGCAGTGCTTGGTATTGGGATGGGTGGGTTGTGTTAGTGGGGTATATGTGAGTTGGTGGAGTGATGGGGCTAGGGGTAGGAGTTTGTGTTGGCATGCAGGTAGGGTGGGGGATATAATAGTAAAGATTTGACTTACCAGAGTCCAGTCCTTCTGATACTCCTGCGAGGCCCTCAGGATGCATTATTACCAAGACTTGCTCCTCCCATGTTATTAGTTGTGGGGGAGGAAGTGGGGGTCCACTGCCAGTTCTCTGTACTGCTATTTGGTGTCTTGAGACTACGGAACGCACCTTCCCCCGTAGGTCGTTCCACCTCTTCCTGATGTCATCCCTTGTTCTTGGATGCTGTCCATGGCATTGACCCTGTCCACGATTCACCGCCATAGCTCCATCTTCCTTGCAATGGAAGTCTGCTGCATCTGTGATCCGAATAGCTGTGGCTCTACCCGGATGATTTTCTCCTCTGAGAACCTGGAGTGTCTTTGGGGTGCCATGGATGTGGCATGAGTGATATGCATGAGGATGTGTGGGGTGAGGTGTGGGGTGCTGTGTTGTGTGCTGTGAGTTGCGTGTATGGTGTATGGGTGCTGGTGTTCTGTGGCTCAGATTGAGTGGGTGCTCCTGGCTTGTGCCTCTCTCTGTTCGCAATTTTTTTGGGGTCGTAAAGGGTTGTGAGTAATGTCGGTGTGTGTTTTATATTGGATTGGGTGTGTGGGTGTGGTGTGTGTATGTGTGTCAGGTGTGTGTATTTGGAATTGTCCAATGTGGCATAGTTTTGTAAGTGTGTATGTATTTTGAGGGCGGCGGTGTGTACAGCCAATGGTTTACTGCAGTTGAAAGACTGCTGCGGTGATTCGTGGGTCATGATACTGTGGGCGTATTCCTGTTGATGTAACGGTGTGGGTTTTGCTATCGCCAGTTTATCACTGACCTTTGGTCTGGCGGACTTGTGTGAGAGTCTGTATAGTGGCGGATTTCTATGTGTGGGTCATAATACCCGTGGTGGATTACCGCCGCGGTCACGGTATGTTGACAGCCGTCTGCACAGTGGTAAGCGGCTTTTACCACCAGGGTTGTAATGAGGGCCTGAGTGCCAAACAATATATGCCCCTACTACAACTCCAGGCCACCAACCACAAACTCAAAGTTAAAAATGGAATTAAAGTGCAAATAAAAGTACTAGTGCATGCCTTTTATCAAACAACACCCTTATGCAAAAGTTTTTGAACTCACTTGTCACAAAAACAACATCCTTAAAATCCAATACCATATATGCAGCAGTAATAGCAGACAAACAGAGTTGTCCTTTCACCTTTAAATCCAAATGAAAAGGGACCAGGAGATGGGCAAAGCACTGGAAGGAGCCTTCTGGATATGAAGAGGAAGTTGGAGTCTCTGGGGCCCTTCCTGTTGAAAAAAAAGTAAAATGAAAAAAAAATTGTTTTCGCACTAAAGAACCACTTTAGCTGTCTGTTCGCATCGAATTTCAGCGTTTAATTTATCTGCTTCCCAAGTAGACAATCTACTCAAGAAGCAGCCGTGCAGTTGCTCACGATCACCATCATCACAAAATGATGTCGAAAGTCTCCATGGTGGCCTGAAATCATGCTTGCATGCAGCAGATCGCGTTCACGCTCTTGAGTGCACGTATATTGAGCCTCATGTGTGCGAATGGGAATATAATTCCCCCACATGCCAGATGCTGGAATTTGACAGGAACTCCACGTTACACATGCAACGCAGAGTTACACAAATTCCACCAACTCCGCAAGTGGAATTATATTTCCCTGGTACAAGGCAAGCTTAAAGTCAGCAAGTAATAGGAGAGCAAGCCGAGTTGTGGATAGTTAAAACATTGTTACTTAGTGTTCTTTAAAGAGGTGTCTTCAACTGTTTCCTATATTGGATCACTGGGGCTGTTGTAATTTAGCAGTGATTAGATTAAGCATTAGCAGAAGACATCTTGTATTTAGTAACTATTGTGAACATTTTGCGGAATCCATTTTGTATTCATGGCAGCCATTTTCTCTGCTACATGCTGCCAATTGCTCACCATGTGCTCTGTCCTACCTTTCTGTTAACTGCTCTTGAAATCTGCCTAGTGACAAGTTATATTTAGCATCTCTTACTTTCGCACATGCTTAGTAAGGTCTGCAGCTGTTAGTCCTTGGAAACTGTTAGCTCCTCCTACCTGTCGACTGTGCATTTTCCACATGACCTTACATGTATACAAGTCTTGTTTCCATAATTGTACCATCTCCTTTTAGCCCCTGTGTGGGTATAAAAGGACCATGCTCTCTCATTTCAGTGTGCTACTTCAGACATTACCCAAGGGTGCTGTCTGAACTGTAGTACCACCTCATGAGGTTAATAAACGTTTGTCTTTTATTCCAGTTTCTGTGCCAACTTCTTCCTACATGGTCTGAGGACTTTGTGCAGAGAAAGGTGAACCCCTTGCACTAGTAGGCCTTGCTGAGGCTTACTTCAACAGGGCAGTCCTAATGGATACAGGGATGCTGTTACAGATTATGGGTGCATAGATGGTAACGGTCTGTTGTTTTTTTTTTTTTTTTTAACACTGCTTAACTCACAGTGTGATAGTGATCAGGCTGCGAATGTGCTGAGAACCACCAAAGGAGAGCTTGTCTGCAAGTTAAGAGGGGTAGTGGCTGTGAAGCCTTTGTAAATAATGCAGTTAGTTTTGAAGAGAGTGCAGGCTGACAAGGGGATCCAATGGAGTTCTATCAAAATGTGGTGATGCAGGCATATTTCTTCAGTCCCTGGATGAGATGTACAACGGTGTGTGCGATGGCCCTAAGGCCTTATTCATATAATCTTCTAAAGTCAGATCAGTTTTCAGCATACTTTTGAGATTTGTTCTTTAAATATAATTAATTTAATCTTTATCTCAAGGGGTTCAGAGAGGGTGTAGCTGTCAATAAAGCATTTCCAGTTAATTCTTTAAATGAGGTCAACACACCTTTTCAGCCACCATGAACGGGTGGAGAAATAGGAGATGAAAACTTGAAACACCACAATTTAAAAGTACAATATGACCCATATGGCCACACAAGGAAAACTCCAGTCTGAAATAAGGTTAAGAGTTTTATTACAGATTCAGACTCAGATTTATGTACATAGTTCTCAAAACACAGTTATAAAGTTACAGAATCACCATGGGCTGACCAAGACAATAGGAACATTCAAACAAACTAAATGAAATAAACATTCAACTAAAGCAATGCAAAACATAAAAAGGATAATCTGATGAATAGAAAACAAGAGCTCTTTGGTTCTTTTTAGCATTAAGGCAATTTAAAATAATCTAGGCTTAGCTAACTTGGGCAAGGGAAATCCCTAAAGATTAGCAAGTCACAAGTTAACATGTGCTGGGCTAAAACACACGAGGACAAAAAGTATAAAGAAAAAAGACAAAAAATAAATTGGAAAAACAACACCTGGGGCAAAAAGTGACTATCCAAAGTTGGCAAAAATAGGTAAAAAGGGAAGCCTTTGTTCCTCATTTCAGAAGCTAGGTCAAGAGTCTTCTTCTCGGATCAGGAGAAAAATTATAAGTCTCAGCAAAGCATTGGAAAAAGAGTGGCAAGTGTAGAGAGGTCTGAACCTCTCAGAGTCCAAGGGGATCCAGAAAGACGAGAGGACTGACACAGACTGACTAAAGTCAATCTAGGGAATTGCATATTAATGTCTAAAGTGCAAGATGATTTGTTCATCCATCACTCCACATGAACTGAAAGGTGTAACTGTCCAATCAAAGTCCATCATGTGGCATGGGACTGCAACACCAGGAAAGATTCCCATTAGGAACATGGGAAAGGCATCCATATTAGCTCATCTTCATCTGTATGGGTTGATTCAACTGCATATAATCAATTTCCGCAGTTCCTCAATGTAATGGGCTCAATGTTACTTTCTCAGGCTCACTATGCATAAAACAATAGGGCATCTATTTTCAAGCTAGCATTTTATGGGAACAAGTCTAGAAGAAACAACACGTTAATAAGAATGATAAACATTTTTCTACACAGTCAAGAAACAGGGCATTAGAGGCCTCACTGAAGCTAACTAAAGTGAATTAAAATGGTACTCTCATTTATATCAAGCAAGGCACATATAACATTCGAAGTTATAAATTCATCATTAATAATCTCTGTCCTTGTTCATGTTACAGCAGATTTAAAACAAAATAACTTTGTTAATACTTTCTATTAACTATAGTGCAGAATTCCATTTTCCACTTTTGCATGTAAGATTTAAAACATTGCTTTTCAGAAAATCATTATTATTATAGCACATACTATTACTTAACATCACAAAGAATCATATGAAACTGAATTAATTGGTTACACATAAAATTTTAGGGCTATACCACATCACCTTGTATCTCTATTCTACAGATTCTCCACAGATTCTACAGCTCTCTTTTCTAAACATTAACATAGGCCTTCAATGTACCACTTCACAATTAATATATCAGGATTTCAAATAACAAAATGCAAACTCTGTCACGTGTAGATGATCACTGTGACATCAAAGGTAGCAATAGCATTTCTGCTACATCACTGTGCTTTAAAGGAGTTCTCAAAGCTTCAAATTCACTTGCACCCCGCCTTAATATTCACTTTTTCGCACTCCCATTGGCATACATTAGGGGGTTCTGGGATGGAATGGCAGATGGAAACAAGGCATGCAGGTTCTTTAGCTAAAAGGAAGAAACCACATTTATGCATATCCTGCTTTTTTGGATAAAAGGACAGATTTTGAATGTATCAAAAACGTTGGTGTCTTTGCAGCTTGTGGGGGCTTTAACTGGTTAACTACAAAATAATTACAAAGATATGTGGTCAAGTTTGTTGCCAGGGCGCACTTAGAGCAGTCAATGTGGAGGTCAAAACGGTATTTTAGGTAGCTCAAGCTGTAAATGTATATGCTGCAGTGCTTATTTTGAAAAAGAAAGAGTGCTGGTGCCCGGAGCTCTTTTCAGAAGCCCTTGAGCAGTGCAATTAAACATCAACACGCCCAATATCAAAGTTGGTAGTCTTAAATCCACCTCATGCCTCTTTAATCGCCTTCCAAGCACTTCCTGGCCCTTTACCGCTTGCATTTGCCTGTTTCCTCCCTTTGTGACGTTTTTGCCGTCTTTCTCTTCCTTTACCTTTGTGATTTGTGTGACTTCCCTCTTTTGCTCCTGGGAGATATCTGAGGTGGAAAAAAAGTGCTGGTTCCAAAAAAACATGCTGGTGGCCCCACCGGCAACTACCTGCTTAAGTTAAGCACTGATATGCTGTGATTAACAATGATATAGGTTGGCATTTTCGATTAATAAATTATGGTGACGGATTTTAATTTTAACTGAATATTGCATTTTAATGAAATATACAGCCTCAATTTTCAAAACACAGAAAGAATGTTACACAGAAGTATATTTACTTCAATCCAGTTACTTCTGTGTAAGCTATTCGATTTAGTGGTACAGTCTCCAGAGCTAGTCAACTTCAGGGAGCACAACCATACATGTCGTTTGAAGACCTTAGTTTTCAACAGAGGAATAAGGACCCCACTTAATAATGCGTTAACACGCTTGATTTTATGTTTAAAGGTTCTCTGAACCTCAGCCAACAGTATATAAAGCTGCCATTTGGTCTGATAAATATTTCATTTTTAGAGTTGCATTCATTCCACATACCCCTGTTTGCCAAAATTACATTTCTTTGTAATTCTTAACTTATATGTGAGACTTGTAAACTACCTCCTTTCCATTCTTACAGGGCAGCTATCCCTTCCTGCTGTTTGCTTATTACGGTGTGGTATGCATTCCTTGCATAACAAGCTTATTTCTGTCCAACTAACCAGGTACAATCACGCCATTCTGCTTGGTTTAATTCATCTGTGAAAGAGCTGAATCAAAGCAACTCCTAAGCTAAGGCAAAGTTGCTTAAATACTATCTTCCCAAAGACAAACAGAAGTATCAACAACTTGGAAGTGCTTATGAAAAAAAAGTCTTTTTTTATATCAAAAGTTCAGTGGTACTCCAAACTTTCGGTGGCAAAAACTTCAGCTAAAAGCTTATCCCGTATCATCACAGACTTTGGCCCTATCAACGTTAAGTACTACAGCCAGCTCACAAACATTTTCACATTAAGTGGGATACTTTTTTTATTTCCAAAGGAAATAAAATATGAGGATGGTTTCCTGCAAATGAAAAACGCTGTTCCTTTCAACTTGGCACTGCTTATTTCAATTTCCATCTAACTTCTCTAAAGAATATCGCTTGTCTTAGACTGCCCAAACCTATCTACTGCCCATTTGTTGACATCACCGGATGGGCTGTACATAAAATGTGGCTTTCATGAACACTTCCGTTTGAGGATGGTAGGATAACTTCCTTCGTTCAAAAGAGTTGCTTGCAATTCTTACAATAAAACCATCACCTGAGAACCCACAGCTCTAGTTAATTATCACAACAACCTGGGTCTCTTAGTTTTAATTAAGTTTACAGTTAAATGTATTTCTGAACCGCATCAGTCATCTGTTGATCTTCGCCAGAACTTAGGCATATGTCAGTCAAGATTTGACTTTAAAATAGTTTGAGCTTCTTTTTGACCACCTTTAAAAGGTTATGTTTGGCAATTTGACATCTACCCATTTTTATTCTTATGTGGGGTGCTGTAGGGTTCACCCCAGCCAACTGTTCAAGCTCTTGTTTCAACAGTTTCCATTTTCCATGCTGAACAGATGGCATACAGGTCTGGAAAGGATGCAGTTCAATCATTTCAATGTCATTAAAATCAAGATAGGATACAAGGAAGGATTATTAGTAAATTTAAACTTAGGGCCTGATTAAGATTTCCGTGGGTGGGTTACTCCTTCACAATGGTGACAGATATCCTGTCCACCGAAATATAAATCCCATTATTTTCTATAGGATTTATGTGTTAGCGGACAAGATATCTATCACTGTTGTGACGGAGTAACCCATCCACCAAAATCTAAATCTGGCTCTTAGTCACCAATGTACGCTTAGTTTTACTTGGGACTGCACAGGCTTTTGCCAGTGCTTTGTCATTTTGTAATGCTTTGTAGTGCTTTCTGCCACACGAGTGCCCTCACAAAATGTTAGCAAATGAACTCAGTAATATTGCAAAAAGGACAATAGAACGAAGCACTAATAAAGCCTTTCATGTCCGCATTTGGGACACCAAAAACCACGTCCTGCCCCATTGACTGGACAGAAAGTACCAATTGTGGATTTGATCAGGCCATGGAACTATGGTTTAGCGACATGGAGTGCCTTCTTGCACAGTCTTTAGGCACTTTAACATAAGGTATGATGTTCTTACCCTGTGTACTCTAATATTTCTCTATGTTGCTTTTCAGTTGCCAAGACCTGGCAAACTCATCCAAAGGTAGTTATGCTTTTGGGATGTTGTGTCTGTTTACATGCTTGTATGGTATCCATTTTATCTTCTACTGAGAAAAATACTTTTATGGTTTAATTTAATTAATGATGACCCATGGTTCAATGCATTGGCATCCTAATTAACTTAATTCTAATTTTGATTCTGATAGTAGATGAAGAAACAAAAAAGCCTTCCAGGGACAGTATAAAGGGAGACAAGCTTGCCCAGTAGAATAGAAACAAGGATCAGACTGGGCATGTAGCTAAAGAAGGAGAATGTGATTGTGTTGTCTTTGTACTACATGTTCCAGAAAAATTAAATAACAGGACAACTAGTATTGCTAAATGCAAATATAAAGCTATTAGACTGAGTTACACACATTATGACAGCAATAATTGTGTGCTAGTGAAAACTGGGATCACGTTCTATTGTCTGCTGGGGTATTTGGGTTTGTTTGGTCAACGTCACCCCCTAAAATGTATAGGATTCATGAAGTGCGGCAACATATACCCTTCTGGAAAAATGAAAGGTTATGAAGGGAGACCGGAGACATGATTTATTATAAGGTTCTGTGCCAATTGCTTTGCGAGAAAAAACGTGAAGCTGGTCCTGAAATTATAATCTTACTTCACAATTTATTCAGTAAGTGAGTCTGGATAACAAAGCACATCTGAGCTCATTCACCAATACCACGAGGGTTGAATACATGCATGAGATAGAAGCTTTCTCTTTGTTAACCTCTATATACATAGAATGTGCATTATCTTACATTGTGTTATGTCTACTGTGAATAATATTTGTAGTGTAACGGTAATATGGATACACACAGACTTTGGAGGCTACCGCATCATGCAAACCACACATTATGATCTTAGTTAGTCCATTCCTGTTTACTCATTCTCACAGCGCTGATACCTTCCCCCCCATAGGGGCAGTCACAATTGGAAAGTTCAAAGATAAGGGTAGGGGAAAATTCTTTAATTTAGAATGTTCCACCAAGCTGTCTGAGATTCCTCTGCTAAATCGGCTGCTCTAGGAAGGAAGGAGCCAATTTGATAAGTAAACATTTATTATAATGCGATCAACATGCATTTTACCATTACACATCCAGTCTATTCCTAAACCATAAAATAGTCAAATCCAATAACTCAACAAACAAAAGGGAGAATATTTGCTAGTTTCTTTGCTTGAGTGGCATCCACCACCACCCTGGTCAGCTGTAGATTTTGGGACAGTCAGTTGAAGAAGTTGTGCATTTATGAGTCTATGTGAAAGGAAATCCAGGATGTTCAATATATCCTCTGCACAGATTTTGAAAGTCTTGTGACGTATGTTTACCGGAGTTGTTTTTAGTGAGGAAATTCTGCTTATTATGTACTTGACATGAAGTTGGCCCCAGGCCCAGAAGGAATGCAATGAATGCATGATTTGTTCTTCCTATAATTGTCTATTTAACTTGGCAATCGAGAGCAATTTTTTCCGGTGTAACTGTCTGGGACGTCACTAAACTACTGCTGGAATTAATTAACGATCCATAATGCTCATAATAAAAGCTCATGATAAGACGTCTTTTACCTCCCCCCCTTTCCGCTCCACCTTCTCCCTGGAGATTTACCTCATGCAGAAGGTACACAAAGCCATATTCTTTATAGAATGTTTTCCCTAATTGACGTAAACACTATGATTGTGAAAAAGAATAACTGACCGACCATCTGCTTGATTGAGTCCTTGACATTTTCTTTCATTTCCTTCAATTGCCTTTTCTAGGAAGTAAATAGAGAACATTGTCTAATTATAAAACTCAGACGTCTATACTTATTTCCAAAACATTTCTGCTTCTTTATATGGAATGGGGCTCCGCCCAAGCGCTGACTTCCTTAGGACTTCACACCAGCCTTTTTCGACCCCTCCATCTTGGCTAATGTGAAAAAACAGCGAGTATATTCCCCCAAAAATGTAAAAGTATAGACAGAGATTTCCATCTCCACATGTTAGGCCTGGATGAATGTTTAATTACACCAGAGTAATTGGAGTAATTTTGGTAATTTCACATTACCCTTTTGATGCAAAATCATCAAAATAATGCAATTAGTTCTGCTAGCATAATTATGAGTAATTTGGCACAGGAGCACAGGAACAACAAGTTTAGAGAGTGCAAGAGGTTGCTGATTTCTGCTGTCTGTGTTCTGTTAGCAATATTTTCTTGGAATACAGCCGCAGATCTATTGTGGAGGAGAGGGTGAATATATCACTAAATGCTTGGTTATCCTTTTGCGTAAATTCCTAGCAACCAGCAATCCAACTTCATGAAGCTGAGGGAATCCACATAAATACTACCACCCAGAGTAACCATGCTTGTCCCATTTAAAATGGTACCCCACTTGTGTGGGTAGTCCAGCACCTGTGAAAGGAAAAGCCTCAACAGGTAACATGTTTAGATCAAGTATTTCTTCTCAAAACCAACCATTATTTTGCAATGTAAGTAGCGTGGATTTTGGGCCTGGACTTCACTGCCACCCGAAGAAATCTACCACATCATAGACATTTCTGGAAAAAAAAGTAGCTACCCACGGGAGTACAGGATGGCCTAGCCTGTGCAGATCCCCCAATCTTTTCTTACCTAAAATGCCCTTCAAACCTCAATTCTTTTCCTCATATTTCTGTATAAAAAATCCAACATTTGTAGGGATCCACAAAAATGGCACCCCACTTGTATGGGTCAGCTCAGCCCCCACAATAGGAAAGGCCCCAAACTGCAACAGGTCAGGCCAGATTTTTCCACTCAAAAGCAGCACTTTTTTGGCAGTTTGGGCAGCTGTGGATTTTGGGCCTGAGCTCTGCCCAAGGAAGCATACTAAACACTGACATTTCTGACTAATTAGACATCCAGTGCAGTCCAGGATTGTGTGACTCTGTGAGAGAAAGTTCTGGAAGCCTTTTGTGTCCACGGCCTTTGGGTTGTGGACTTTAGGCTGAGCTACACAAGTGGGGCAGTGTTTTTATTGGGAGAAGTGTGGGTATTTTGTGGATCACTACAAAATCTGGACATGTGGGGAAAATTCTGCTTTTTTTGCCATACTTTGAGGTTCGAAGTTTATTATTTGTAAGACAATGTTGTGGGATCCATGCTAGGCACACCATCTTGGAGTCCCCAGGGTGACAAATAAACACAGCCTGAATAGTGCAGCCACTCAGCATGGCAAGCAAGAGGACATTTTAACTTACCTCCACTCTGCTAGCCAATATGTCAAAACTACACCTAAAAGAATAGAAATGTCTCTTGCATGCCTTGGGGATCTTCAAGTTCAAGTACATTTTTATTTCTGATGCGAAACTTTGAAAAGGTCCACATAAAAATCACCAAAGGCATATAATCACAAGAGAGGAAAGCAATTATCATATATATGGTCAATAAAACGGCCACAATATTTATCCTACAAAGCTCCTTAATAATATCCAATAATAAAAGGAGACATCTTATCAATTTAATCTTCTCCATTTCACAAGAACATCTTATCAATTTCACAGTATGACCAAACTATTACACATATAAAATAGGTAAAATGACTATTGTGCCTCTAAGCAAAGTAAAATGTCATAAGCCTTATCCGATTACCGGCAAGCACTAGTGAGTTTAATAATAAGGCATCTTATCAATTTCACAATGTGAACAAACTTTTGTACATAAAACAGTAGGTAAAAATGATTATTGTACCTCTAAACAAAATGAAGCGGCATAAGCCTCATCCGATTACAAACAAACACTTAGGGCCTCATTATGAGTTCAGTGGACAGGATAAACCATCTGCTAAACTTTTGACATAGAGGTTGCCACCATGCTGCCTACTTCTCTGCTGGGCCCATTATGACTTTCCCGTAGAGCTGACGGGCAGAAACCAAGGTTTCCGCCCATCAGTCTAGCAGGAAAATGGCAGCAGCATTGCAGCTGGCTCGTAATCGAGCCGGCGGCAATGCTGCCGCCGCAGGGAGAACCAGCACCCTCCCAATGCTCACTGTCTGCATAGCAGAGCATTGCGTGGGTGCTGGGCAGAGGGACCCCTGCACTGCCCATGCCAAGTGCATGGCCAGCGCAGGGGCCCACTTCTGGACCCCCTGCACCTGTTCTCCACCAGTAAAGTGACCACCAGACTCATAATGAGGCCCTTAGAGAATCGAACTAGGATGCCTAGTACCCTCGATTTCAATTATATCATATAACATTAGTAGATAATTAATACAACTTTAAAAAACACTTTAGAAAGTTAAAAACTCTATAGCAAAACATTTCATTTGGAAGGGCATAGAGAGAATTTAACAACATTGGGGCAGAGAGAATAGACAATTGCAGACAAAAGGTCTTGGGGGCCACTTTGGCACAAATTGCAAATCAGGAAGTGCCATATCACTTAGACATACCATATCATTTAGCCACCAAAGGGGCAGATTTAAGGAAAGTGGTGCTGCCCCTTGTTTGGTACATGCCTCCCTATCTAAACTAAAACTTAGGGACCATGTAGCTTGTTTTAAACTGGCTTTTAATTGCTTTGTAGATAACGAAAAAAACGAAAGGGTATCTAATTGCAACATCTCAATCGCAACAACAACATTTATTTGGATTACTGATTTCTCTTAAAGACCACCCAAGATTTCTTTCTTTATAGATGACCTTAGAGAGCCTACATCGCTTTTTGCATGGAGCACAACCCAACACACCACCCATGCAAGACCCTGGAAAAAAGCACTTCTCTGGCCAAATTCGAGTCTGACGTCCGCTACAGAGAAGTTTGTGTGCACTGAAGCAAGGCTTCTAAGAACACGACCTTCTATCACATTTAAAAAACTGCATTTAGAGATGCTGATCAATTCTAGGCATACAGCAAAGAGGCAGGAATTTTAGCTTGATAGACCTTTAACAAGAGCGACAAATGCCTTCTCCCTGTGGCCTTATAAAGCACACCTAAGCCTTTAGCCTGAGAGAGGGCTTTGGTTGTGTTATTTCCTATATGTGCTTTCTCATTTAAATCCCCCATACTGTCTTCCCTAAAAAACATACGATTTTGCATTTTCTAGTTTTTGGGCACCCAGGGTCCATATATAATTTCCATATTTCGGCTTCCTTCCATGGAAGCACATGGTTTTACTTTTGGTCAGATTAATCTGCAAGAAATGTATATCAGCAAATTGATGTAAAGCCTGCTGACGACTAATTAACCTTTTTGGGGTCAGATCAAAGATTACTACGTTGTCTACATAAAGTAGGGGTTCCTCTGAGTAAAGGCTTCATACCCTTGCTTTGAGACAAATAGTCCACGAGGTCAGAAATATAAAGGGAAAAGAGGAGAGGGGCTACTAGGCATCCTTGCTTGGCCATTTAAGGTGAGAATAGCTTGGGGCAAACCCCTACAGCCAACCAAGATCACCCTACACCAAGTATCTGAATGAAGGGAAATGACTAAGTAAGGGTGCCCGGCATACCCAAGTTTAAAAGCTTACTCCACAGTAAAGGGCAATCCACTTTATCAGAAGCTGTGGAGAGCTCTAAAAAAGCTGCATATAAGACTCCTCCCCTAGTTACAATATATTTTCCAACTAATATCTGAAGGGCCATTATATTATCGAATGTTCCATGTCTACTCCTAAACCTTCTTTGCTGCATGGGGAATGTTTTATTCTCTGCCACCCATTCATTAAGCTGGGCCAATACACATTTAGCAAAGACTTTGCCTACAGCATCAAGAAGGGGTATCTGACGATAGTTTTCTGGCAGGTTACGGTCGCCTTTTTTGAAAAGTGGGACTATAACACTTCCCGTCCCAGATGGGGGAATCCTCTAAGTTTCATAGCTGCTTTTAAAAAACAGACAAAGGGTTTTACTCCAGAGTAATATATTTTGTTTTAATACGGATAAAGGGATTTCATCTGGCCCCATTGCTGCTGAAGTACCCATTCCACGGATTGCAGCCATAATCTCTTCTTTGGAGGGAGGGCCATAAGAACGAGAAGCCCCTTTTGCCAAAGGTTGATAAATCTCCCCCTCATTTGCCGTATAAAGGCCATTAATAAAAGAAACCCATCTTGATTCCTTGGTAGGTGAAGGGAGGGATCTGGATCTTACTCCACAGCCATCCCCAACTAATGTCCAAAAGATTCTGAACTGGCCATTTACTACTGCCTCCCTCAATTTAATCCAGGGCCGATCCCATTCTTTTCTCTTCAAGCGGGCCTTTACTCAAGCCTTTCTCCTCATTAACAGGAGCACCCTAGCTTTCCTGTCCGGATCATGAGGCATGAGGTATTGCTCTCCAACGTGTGCATTTATTGTCAGATTTAATAATAAAAATGGGAAAGGTGTTGCCCTAGGCCGGTCCAATGAATTGTTTTTGATTAACATCTTTTATTAACTGCTTCATAAACTTAATAAAACATTCTATTTCATTTTCTACCCAATTACCTAAAGTATCAAGGGTAGCTTCTAATTTGACTTTCAGCCCCATACTTGTTTTTTATAATCCCAATGTGTCCGCCCTGTCTTCCTGTTATACCTAAAGGCGGCCCCATCCAATTTCCAGGAGCTGGTAGGGGTCTTATTAAAGTTCAAAGAAAAGACTAGCAGTATATGATCACTAAGTGGAAGATCTGAGACCTTTAGGTCACCCAGAAGACAGAACAAAATACAACCTACCACCGCATAATCCAAGATAGACACCTTCTAAGGGGGTGTATGCATATATGCTGCTGGAGAATCCAAAGGTAACCTCCGGTCAACTATAATACAGTCAGACTTTTTCAACTGAGCCAGCAGCACTTTCCTGCTCCTATTTGTTCTTATTTTTTAAGGGAAAGTAGCTGGAGGGATACGCAAGGCTTCTTGTTTCTCAGTATTCCACAATTGCTCTAAGGCAGAGTTAGATATTTTGCAATTTAAGTACCCTACCAGAATTATATGCAGAGGCTGACCCTTATCAGCAAATCTCTTAATATAAGAGAAAACCTCACATAAAAGTTCATCATTGTCAACCTCTGGGGGAAAATACGCATTTGTCAGCAGTAAGGGGGGAGACCCTTGATGACTTACAGTGTTAAAAAAAGTTACTACCATAAACAAATTACTTGGATCATTATAGCACTCGACATGCCACCCTTCCCTTTGCGTGGCCTCTCCTAGAAGGTTTTGCTTCACACTCCAGTGTAAGGAAATCTTCACATATCAGGCCCCCCACACTCCATGTCTCCTGGAGACGTATCACTTCTGCTTTTAATGAGCACAAGAAATATAGGGGCATATTTATAAGCCTCTAGCGCCACATTGCGCCACTTTAGCGTAATGTTTTTTAAACTAATGTGGCCCAATGAGGCCAAAATCCCTGTCCCATATTGTAACCCTTTGCCCTATACTATACCTACGTCAGGCATAATGTATGCAAAGGAGGCATTCCCCCATTGTGCTTGCTGGGGGGGCATGGGGGAGCCATCTGCCGGTGACAGGGAAGAAATTAGAAGTATTAGGCCGGCTTCTAATACCACCGTTGGTATTCTGTGTACCTCCGGGTCGGAGATGATCATCTCCAGTCCGGCGGTTTCTGACCTCCATGCTGGTATGAGTGGAGATGTGGCGGTCTGCTCTGCCAGCCTGTTGGTGGTGGAACCGCCAAGGTTAAAATGAATACCATTATCTCCTCTGAGTCCAAATGACCTCTCTTAGGCCAGAATCTAGAAAAGGAGCAACCATTGAATTCAAAGAGGATGGTATACAGGAGGATTGCAGCATATGATCTCCTTCCTTCATTGCTAAAGTTCTCTCATCCAATGCATTTGCCAATGACCCTCAATGTTTATAAAATATCAGGAACTCCACCGAAGCATAGCCTCCTTCTACCTTTCTTTGAATATTTACAACAAGGTTTTTTCCTCCCTTAATGAACCTTCGACCATTTCCCAGACTTTACTTGATGTAGAGATGCATTTAATTAACCACCACTTGGTACTTGTTTAGGATGGGATTTAAAAACTGGGAACAGGTCCATCTCAACAGTTTGGGAATTTTCACTCAGGTTCTTGACAATTGAGGGGTTATCAAGGATAAATCGTATGCAATCAACTGGGCTATCTGAGCAAGAGGCTTTTTAGTAGTTTTCTTGCATTGAGGCTATCCTGCTTGGGAGCCAAAATCTTTAAGGGAGTGGACTTCTTTATGAATGGTCTTTCCACCTCGCAGCAAATTCCCTTCCAAATCAGTAAGTTCCCCAAAGCCAAAAGCTTTCTCCTTCTTGTTACTGATCAATTCTTTCAGTATTGCCGTATCATGTCAAAGGTGCAATCTGATCTTCCAACAACTTTTTCTAATAACTGTAAAATTGAAGATAAGAGTCTTTTTTGGCACAGTACAGCAGTTGACACCTTCACTTCTTGATCTGCGGGCTCACAAAATTGTATTCCGCTTACTTCAAGATCTGGGGTTACAGACAGGTTAAATATCGTTGAAGGATGAGTTGATAGAGTGCTTAAAAGTTTCAGCCCTGAGGAAAGAGAAGGGTTCCCTGCGTCCTGAGTCTTCGCCTTATCTTGATAGCTAACCTCCTACATATATCTAACTCTAAGTCTGGCAAAGAAAAATCATTGACTCAAGCCTTTGCAGCCGTTTCCTGTGACGGATCCTCTCTGAGGAGTGTGTGGGGACTGCCCACCCCCACAGGGGCAGAGGAAAGCGATTCAAGGTGGGTGGAGTCAGAGTAGGCTAGTGGTAGTAGAGGAGCTAAATATACCCTCAGAATTCTCGAAGGCATCCCTCTGCAGAACAGCCACCCCAGACTTTAGGATTGACAATTACATGCTCCCCTCAGGCCTCTCCAGACCTTCAGACTGCGCAATTTTCTTTAATCCTCCACCTGAATTCATACTCAAGTTTGACATCTCCTCTGTGAGTTTCTCCTCATCCCAGAGAGTAATGATCTGAGTTTTTTTCTTTTTAACAACGTAGTCTAGGAGTCTTTATTTTGAAGATGGTTTGATTTAGTTTTCTCACAGGCTCTTCCCAGAAGCAGGCGGCCAGATCTCAATTTTTCAGTCATTGTTTTATAAAATAATAATTAATAACTCATACCAGTAACATTAGCAGTTGGTAACAAAAGATTGCGCAGGGAGTAGCGTGGCTACAAGCCGCACCGCAACCTAAAGTGCCCGCTTCTGCCGCACACCACTATCTCCCCTCCAGTAACAGAGGCCTTACTGACCTCCCTAACAGGGCGCTTATCCTTCTTTTACTCCTTAGCCTCCGGGGACCTCCCACTATTTCTTCTCTAAAATAGCGGTTAAGCAGGTACCATTACAGCATGTCATGACAGAGCTAATGCCATTTAAAGTTATATAATAGGCATTGCATGCTTCTTGGATCAAAAAGTCAAATTAGGCCCCAAAAAGGCCATTATAGATTTCCTCTTAAGCTGGCCCTGAACTAAGTTGAGGCAGCCCCAGGTCTACCGCCCCTCCACTCCTCCACACGGGGCTGCCCAGACCGCCTCTTATCTCCTTAAGGCCGCTAGCTGCAAGCCGCATTAAGAGACATTATAAAATTCACAATTTTACTGCCACAGTGCCTCTGGAACCCTTCGGCTGTGTTAGAGGCACATACGGCCTCACCCGGCCTCACCTACAGCTCCCCTGCTGCCAGCTGTGGTGTTTGGCTTACAGCTCCGCTTTCACTCCTAGCTAACTCCTGGCTTGCTCCAGCTGCCAGCCACCGCTTACAGCTCTCAGCCTCTCCGAGGTTTCCCGCAGCTCACGGCTTCCCAACGCTGCTACTGCTTCCTAGCTGCAGCAGCGTCTATGATTCATGTGGGAATCTACAGTGTAATCAACCATTGGACTATTCTGTATGTAAATAAAGCTCTGAAGTAGCTCCATGATACTGGAAAAAAACTTATTGGTTGTATGTTTTGATATACTTTGAAAACTCAATAAAGAACAATTTTTAAGAAAACACAACATAGTGATGGCCTCAATTGTGTGACATGAAGATAAGATGAACATGTTGATGGACTTAGTTATCTATCATGAAGATGAGATGATCAGGACACTATTCCTATAGTTCACATCAGCATTTTGAGATGACTTTATGGGATAACGGACTCTGATACAGTGCCTGTTCCATTTGCTATCGCTTGTATCACAAGCAACTTTAAAAAGGATAATCCAGGATGGTGGGAGCTAGTAATGCAATTGTAATTTGAGTAAGAGAATAAGCAGCATGGCTGCATATGTAGTGCTTGATGAATGATTTAAGAAATATTTAATACGTACTTCCTACCATTAGAGAGGGAAAAATGTAAGAATTTAAGACCTGGTGTACGTAAAGTTTATGCAGTCGCAAACACTCAGATTCTGTCAAATATAGAATCTGTTAGCACAAAAACCCTTTTACATATGTACTGACCCCATTTTGAGATTAAGAAAAGTTTTTCCAAATGGCAAATCGTAGTTTGGAAGGGATATTTTAAAGACGCACTTTCCAAATTGTGTTCATACTCCCAGATTTATGACATCTGCCACATTGGTGGTCAATTCCTTAATGTTGAGCTGTCCTCCATATAACTGCTGCTCTTCTTCGCAGAATGTGCTCTCCTTCGAGGTGGGAGCACCTTGTCAATGCCCACTTCAAGTGTCAGTCTAATATGTTTCCCTTTTGTTAGGGACACAATATCTACCTTTTGGTGGAACCCCGTCCCCCTTTCCATGGTGGTCTTTCACTGTGCTATTTTCCAAACAACAGTGGTGTATGCCCCACTGCAAACAGCGTGGCTGAATCATCACCATCTGCGGTGGATTCAATCACATTTGCTCCTTGGCAAAACTGGTGGCAGAAATAGACGTGTGTTTGCCATAGGGAAGTTCACCATTTATGAATTTCTAAATTGGTTGGCCCCACCGTTGACACTATGGTTGGAGGATCAGCAGTTTTTTGGTGAGATTCACTGTTACAACCCCCAATTACAAAGACTGTAAATTACAACAATGTAAGTCTGAGTTGCTCATTCAGATCAGTCTTCCCTCCTTTTTTTTTTTATTTAAAGATATTTTCTGGGAAGAAAAAACAAGACTCAAAATCGGCTAATTTCATTGCTCAAAATGTAGAATCCAAAGGCTGGGGCTTGTGACTTGTTGTTTATCTTGTGTGTCAATGTTCATATTGTAGAGCTGTGTAGCAACAGGTGTACTGTGTCCATTATACAGATCTGTTTTATTGTTGCTACATTCCATTCCTAAGAAAGAAAGGAGACAGGTCACTCTGTAATTTAGTAGCACATAAATACTAATTTTTAAAAGCTGGAGTCCAAGGCTGGGAACACTCTCTGATTTCTGTGAATCAAATTTGCTGCCAGATACATTCGATCTTGCAGCTGCATTCGGGGACCGCCCCAGAGCTCGCGGAACACTTTTGAATCCTAGGTCGCCGGTGTTTCCCCTTCGCTACTACTGTCATTAACAATCCTCCGTAGGATAACTAAAACCTCCATAAAACAGTGTGATCCGCAACATAAATTGAACTTTAATTACAAAATCTATCTCCTTTGTCCGTCTTGGTCATAATTCGTGGGCTGTTCTCTGCGTTCTTCGTCGGCTGCAGCTGTTCAGATTTTAGCACCTGTAAACAGCCTGTGAATGGAGCCAGATGACCAAAGTATTTTATGGGCATGAGGAGTAATGGTTAAACTTTCAAGATTTGTGCTTCAAATGGGAACATTATTTTACAGTTTCAATGAGGCAGATAGGTGCAATAGTTAAAATTCCTCATGGAATCCATCATTCTGCCATTAAATTCGGAAACCTAAAGAGAAACAGATTGCTTTCTAAAATAAATGATCTAAGCATTTAAGGAAGGGTAAACCTGTTTCCACTTCAAGGGCTCTTTTCCTTTGAGGCGGAGGAGTGGGAGGAAGTGGAGGCGTTGCTCTTTCAGATGTTAACGATTTGTACTAGTAGTGAGTTCGGTTGTACATGCTGGCAGGCAAACGAAACTATTTTAGCAGCAAACATGTCTAACAGCCTATATGCCTTCATACATACATATTACAGGTACCAATGAAGCTACATTTACGCAGAAGCAACTCTCCATTTTTCTTGAGTTTTAGTCGGATTGAGAATTGTCAGGGACATTAATTTGCCCTGGACCAGAGGTAACCAAGCTTCGGTTTTCTATGATTTCACATATGGAGAAAAGTATGGCAGCTTGAGGGTTTGGAGCTTCGATAATTTGGAAACTGAACAGGCATGTTTCCCTTGAAAGTGGTGCTTAGTCTATATAATGTAAACAGCTGCATCGAAGTTTAAAAAATGGAACGCCGGTGCACATACTGGAATCTTGCTTCCACAAACTGGATGAATTGCTTCGATTCCTCTACTGGGGCAAGGGGGGTGCATGGATAAGTTTGGGAGTCCTGAAGCTACCATGGGGTAATGCAGGGTTACATGCACCACATTTTAAGGCCAATTATTGGGCAGCTCATATTCAGCATATAGTGCTTTGCTTTCAGGAGTGGGGGCTCTGATTCAGTGGCAGGTATGTTGGCGCGTTTGGTATGACCATGGACACTACTGGCATTGCCCTTAGTCCCTCACAAGAAACAGACATCTATACCATTACAGGTTAAAACCCTACTAGACATATGGGAACAAGCAACTAAAAGTGAATGAGCATCTGATTTCCTGGCGCTCTGGGATTAGCCCAATGATGCCATCTTTTCTGAGGCATAGAGGTGAGAGTAATACCCCACGTGACATGGGAGACCTCTTTGAGGCTGGCCAAATGGTGGGCTGTGCAGATTTGTGTGATAAATGGGGGATAGCTGGTGGATACTTCCTGGTATGTGCTGGTTTTTGGGGGTGGCTGATCACAGGGACTGGGCAGGGATTCCACGAGCACCAGAAACACATGTTAAACCAGACTCTCCCAGACATGGGAGGTGAGAGCAGATTCATCACTCACAATTACTCATTGTTGATACCACGCAAAACTACCTGTATAAATACTCTAAAGATACAGTGGGAAGGTGATATGGGCATAGTGTTAAGGGGGGACTGGACATATATATGGGGCAACTGCAATAGAGTTACACATAATGCCAGATCGAAACTTATACATTATACATGTGTGCATAGTGACTACATCACTACACAGTGGCTGCACAGACTAGATTCCTCGAGATCAGAATAGTGCCCCAAATGCAGAATAACAGGGGGGGACCTATATTACCATGTGGTGGACATGCCCAGGTCTGAGTGTTTTTTGGGGTTAGGTAATTAAGAGTTTAGGAATACTAACCAAATTGCAAATTCAGCTGACAATACATATGTGCTTCCTGGGACAATAACTTGTAATAAACACACTAAATATGCGGAGAAGATATTGGAACTAGGCCTCACTGTGGTAAAGAAATTTACAGCAGTAAGAAGGATGTCCAAACGACCGCCCACACAAAAGCAATGATTATGGGAGTTTGTGAGGTGGGTGTGAGTTGAATGTGTGGTACGTCCCAGGTTGGTTTACAATTGAGTGGAACAGGAAGGAAGGATGGAATGGGATTTTTTTTTATTGAGCTCATGCAAATACAAAATACATGTATTGAAAAAAAGGAAAGAAAAGAAAAAGCTTCATGACCAGTCTGACCGAGCTGGGACATAATTAACTATTTCTGACAATTTTATGTGCCACATATTTCAGAATCGGAAGAGAAAAAAACTGCTGGATGGATGCTAGGAAGATGAAAGTACATAATTTCAGAAGCCACAATAAAGTTCTAAATATCAGGCTAATTCAAGACACTGCAATTGTGTCGTGTTCTCGCTAAAGTGCTTCTAAAAACAAATGCTGTGTGCCCTGTGCAATGAAAGCAACATATGGTCAAACATATCAGAGTGTTATGTACCTTCTTAACAAAGAAAAACAAATACCCAGTCTGACAGGTCATACTTATTGGTGCTAACATTCTCAGCCACTGCATATCATATAACACTGCAATTTATAACACTTCACTCAATCTTGAATATTTTTTTCTGTGGCATCAGTCAATTTTAACTCCTTAATTTCCTTTTCTAATTCAACAATCTCTACCTGGAAATACTGAGTGAAGTGTTACTGAGATGCCAGGATGAGATCACACAGAGGAAAGCAAGAAAGTTAAAAAAGGGTGAGAGGGACTACTTGAGTGGGAAAGTGTTTGCATTTTCTAAAAAATATGATCATCTTATTCAGGGTAACATTATAGAGAGACCCTCCATGGCTTCTGTCTGTTTGGACTCAACCTTTCTAAGTGCTCCTCCGACTAGTGGAAGTGACACATCGTATCAAAACTTACCCACTACAACCAGTACTTTTTTACAGGAGATCTGGAGAATCAAACAGGGAAACCAAAATCAGAACAGAAAAAGAGATTACGTAGGTAAACTCAAAGGGGCAAGAGAGGAAGAGGCCCCCATGAAAAGAGAGGGCATGAAAACGAGGTCATGGGACAAGAAAGTGTAAGTGACATATCAGAAGAGGTGATCAATGTGGTTAATCTATCAGATAAGATAGAATCATTGGACATATTGTCACTTTTAAGTAAGGGGTTGAATTACTTCCCTGCCAGTATGGATGATCTGTGCAGAACTAAAATAGATCTTTATAAATTCGTGAGATGTCTGAAGTTAAAGAGGTTATTTAAACAAAATCCTTTTCAGGGAAAGGACTCAAAACTGCAAACAGATAGGGTGGAACATAGCGACCTGTCCATACAGGATGTATATGATACTATGACATTGTTATCAATCATAGACTTTGAGGATGATCAAATTACTGTATCCAATTGTTTGAGGGATCTAAATATTTTGCCAGACTTGTTTATGTCCAGTGGGCTGAAGAACAAATCTTGCTGGACTCCGAGGGTAGAGAGTGATAATAAAATGTATATATTTTCTAAGATGTTTTGCAAAGACTTGGATGTACTGGTATCAGAGGATAAAAAGAGGAGACTTGACAGTAATTTGAGCCACGGGGAACAGCAAGCAGTTAAGGTATTGCAACAAGATTATAGTAAAATAATAAGGCAGGCGGACAAAGGAGGTAACATTGTGATCATGAATCGAGTAGACTATGAACGAGAAGTTTACTTCCAATTGAGTGATGAGAACTGTTATGAAAAAAATACTCATAAACCTATTATGGACTTGACAAACAGGATCAATGAGTTACTGAGGACATGGCATCAACAAAATTTACTGGATGATGAATATTTTTATTTGAGAGTGGATCACCCGAGATTTCCATGTCTTTGGCTGGTGAGCTGCACATTTGAAGATTGATCGAATCCTTACATAGAGAGTGGAGGAGGGGGATGGGACAAGTTAATGAACTGTAATGATAGTTTGTTTTTAAAATCAATATTTTTTTTAAATGGGAAAAAAAAAGAATGCTGATCATTTATTACCTTAAATAATAAGAATGTTTTTACCAGTTTGATAGTGTTAAAAATATTTGCAACTTTTAGGGTACTAGACAAAAAAGGACTGAAAACCTCAATCTTTTTGTACAGTTCAAAACATTTTGCAACTCTTCATAGACACAGAACATGTGCAGCACAGGCAGCAGCATTACATGCACCACCTCATTCCTCATAGATATTTCACAGAATATACAGCAGAGCATGTTCCCCTCCATTACAGCACAGTTGGTATTATATTTATCAACACTGTTTTTCAATGCAAAGTCATTAAAAGTGATTCAAACTGGAGAAAATGCTAACTTGTTTTTAGTTTCCAGAGCATAAGTTGTTTACCCTTGCAAAGTTGCAAAAAAGGTAATGCAAAGCAGTGCTTTATGCTGCTTTGTGTTACTTTACGTGAAGGAGGTGTATGGTGGGTAACTAATGGTCGTGATCATCCATAGGTTTTGACACAAAGCCCCATCTACTCACATTAGTAGACAGGGATTGATGTAAAAAACTGTGCCTCCTATAAGCAGGCTCAAAGACGAAGAATCATTTTCTTTTTTCAATGCTCTTCTAACTTTGTTGTGTGCTGTATTACACAGCACGCATACAAAGAAGGACAAATTTAAACATAAGTCTAATCATAGTATTTTGTATTTGAATGGTACCCTTCCAGTACAAAACGTATGCTATTCTAATGCAGACATTTCTACACTATGATGCTTTGGAAAAAAGGAGCCGGACCAGGTCGCAGTAGTTGTAGCATTGTCCTACTTTCTCCCTCTTTGCTTCCTTTTGGTTGCTGCACTTCATTGTGTAAATTATTAGTACATTTGCCCAATGGAGTGGCGCAGTACAAAACAGAATCAATGTTTCAGCATGGGTGCAAGTTCTCCTACCTCACAGAAAATGTACAAAAAGGTAGAAGCAGCCGAATCTTCTCTGCCTCATAAACTGTCATTCAGTGGGCTGGTGCAGTGCATGCTTCCTTACAGAGAACAGATAGAGCAATGCAAACTCCATTTTGGGGAAGGTGGGGAGTCTAAGTGAGGGGTCATGGAATGCTGAAACTTCAATAAAGGAGCATGTTTTAGAGCAGTATGCAATTATAGCTCACATTTTCCAAATGTACCATGAAACAGCATTTGGCCCAGTGCCTCAGATGACTGGGGCAGGAAGTGTTTTAGAGACATAAGGAATGGAAGAAGGGCTCTAGGCAAGGGCCAGTATTCCGATTATTTGGAGGCAACTGTGCCATGATTGAATGAATGCCCAGACACAAAAGTGGAGCAACATTTGAACCAAGGGGCCAGGGATGAATTTAGAATACTCTATGCATGACTGCTACTGAGTCTTTCGGGACAACAATTTGCAATCTGTAAAGGGTGCTAAATTTAACAAGAAAGTGCAACTAGATGTGATCTCAAGAAAGAGCCACTTTCAGGATATCACACGTCCAGATCTTAATGTATCACCATTGGTAGTTGTACCATAAAAGACACAGTAAATGAATAAAATAAAGGTTAAAACTTAGTTATAGCTATGACAACTTTTTTTTATATACAATCCAAGTTGATATGACACAAACTTTAACTTCCTAAAGTTATAGTTATATCATTTATTCACAATTTATCATCCATCTTCTAATTATTAAAAGTAGCAGACCTTGTTGCATACACTTTTTAGGTTGCTAGCCAGACAACACTATCTATAACTCGCCACACTACCATGCACTGTGTTGTGACAAATAATGTAATTGGTAAGTTATAAGTGTTGTTATAAATGCTATGATTTCACATGCTATAAGTGATGTAGTATGCAAGGGTATAAACAGTGCATGGAAAAGGAATGAGTTATAGTTAATGTAGTGTGTCAAGTGAGTTGACAAGACTGTGTTCGGAAGTGTGCAACTTATAGTAATTTTAAAGTGGTCTGTAAATTATGAATTGAAGTTATAAGTATAACTTTACAGTTTTTAATGTTTGTGTATTTGAAATTGGGTTTGTATAGAATTAATACATAAGGTTTTTCTAACTTTAAATTATCCTTAAGCTTTCTTTTTTTCATTGTATGATAATGGTTTTTATTTTTTAATAAAAATATGTTTTAAATCGCAGTGTAGAGTGCCACTGATTGGGGTGTTGTAAAGTGGGGTGTGGTACAGTACAGTCAAAGAGACTGTTGTAGAGTCTAGTATCGTAGAGTGGAGTATTGTAGAGTGGAATTGAGTAGAATGGAGTGACATACTGTACAGTAAAGTGTTATACAGGGGAGAGACATGGTGTGTCGTATTGTGGAGTAGAGTATCGGAGAGTGGAGTGGCATGCTGTACAGAGTAGTGCCGTGTCGAACAGTAGAGCTGAGTGTTGTACAGTGGAGTGGAGTGACTGGATTATCATGAAATGAAGTTTAGTGGAGTGAAATGCCATTGGGTAAAGCGTCATAGAGTGGCATAGAGTGTAGCAGACTGTTGTAGAGTGTAGTAGCATAGATTGGAGTTCAGTGGAGTAGAATGTTGAATACTTTAGTGTTGTTGAGTGTAGTGCCATGCACTAGAGTGGCAGAGAGTCTTGTACAATGTAGTGTTGTAGAGTAGAGTATCATTATTTGTGAGAACATAGTGCATGCTAGAGGGTGAGTTATAGTTAGTGTTGTTTGGTTAGCAACCTGAAAGGAGTATGTAACAAGGTTCACCACCTATAATAACTTGAAGGTGGGGCATAAATTGTAAATGAAAGTTATAAGTATAACTTTAGAATTTGTAAGGTTTGTGTAGTTTAAACCTGGTTTGTATAGGGAAAATAAGTTTTCCCATCTATACCTAAGCTTTAACCTTTGTTTTTTTCATTGAATTTCGAGTGGAGAGTTGTTGTGTGGAGTGTCGTACAATACAGTGGAGAACAGTGTTGTAAAGTCTACTGTCATAGACCTGAGTATTGTAGAATCAAATCGAGTGGAGTAGAGTAGAGTGTAGGAGCGTATCATGCAGTGTAGTAAAGTATTATACATGTTTAGTGGTATGGTGTCTCATCTAGTGAAGTCAAGTATGATGACTGGGGCGGCAAGTTGTACAGAGAAACAGCTGGTTGAACAGTAGTGTAGGGTGTCATAGACTGTCACAGAGTGAAGTAGAGTGTTTTAGAATGGAGTAGGTGAATTGGAGTGCCGTACAGTGGAGTACCATCAAGTAAAGTGTTGTAGTGCACAGTGGAGGACAGTGTCATAGAGTGGCGTACCATAGAGAGAAGTTGAGTGGTGTGTCATACAGTGTCATCCAGTGTAGTCCAGTGGCATACAGTGGAAGGGCATGTTGTGTATTAGAGTGTTATAGGGTGGCATAGAGTGTAGTTCAGTGTTGTTGAATAGAGGTGCATACAGGGAAGTAGAGTGTCAGACAGTGGCATGCCATAGAGCGGAGTATAGTACAATATCATAGATTGGGATCATGTGTTGTACAGTGGAGCTTAGTGGAGAGGAGTACACTGGAGTGGAGTATTGTTGAGGTGAGTAAAGTGTCAGACATTGGAGTGATGTGTCATAGACTATAGTGGTGTGGAGTACAGTAGAGTAGAGTGGCGTAGCACACAGTCAAGTAAAGCGTCATAAATTGGGGTACCACATTGTATAGTAGAGTGTAGTGGGTTGTCGTACAGAATTAGAAAGTGATGGAGACTACAGTAGAGGAGAGTGACATGCAGTCTAGTTGATTTTTGCAGAGTGCAATTTTGTACAGTACAGTACAGTGTTGTAGAGTGTGATACTGTGATTTGGCATAGAGTGTGATAGAGTAAATTGGCACTTAGTAGCATACAGTGCAGTGGCGTACAGTGAAGTAGTGGAGTACAGTAGAGTACCGTGTCAGAGTAGAGTGGAGTAAAGTGAGGTTAAGTGGAAGATAAAGAGTTGCGTACAGTGTATAGTGGACTAGCATATCATAGAGTAGAGTGTTGTACAGTGGCATACAGTATAGTACAGTGTTATACAGTGGAGTAAAGGGGTATAGATAGGAGTAAAATGTTAGAGAGTGGCATTCAGTGTAGTAGAGTGCTATAGAGTGGAGTTCCCTAGAGTGCTGTAGAGTGTGAAACAGTGGAGCTGTGTAGCGTGGATAGTTGTATAGTAGCATAGAGTGAAGTAAAGTTTTGTACAGTTGAGAACAGTTGAGTGGAGTGGTGTAATGCAATGTGGTGTGGAGTAAACTACAATTGAGTATATTGGTGTGTTTAAGTAGAGTGGCACGGAGTGGAGTATACTGGCGTAACATAGGTTGTGAACTGTTATAAACTGGATTGGTGTCTCAAACAGTAGAGTGGAGTGCTGTGCCATATAGAAAAGTGACATATAGTGGAATAAAGTTATACGTTGACGTGAACGGGCATAGAATGGAGTATAGAGTTGGGCAGTGTTGTGCATGGGGTTAGACTGGAGTAAAATGTGATAGAGCGCCATTAAATGGGGTAGACATTTATAGAGTGGAGTTCTATTGTCAACATCAGGACAGTGCGTGCTCTACGGGTGACAAAAATGCAAAAACCCAGTCTTTATGCAAGAGCATAATTCATGCATTGTGTTTATATGCAGTATGTTAACCTTTTGCTTTGCAGAGTTTAACCTTGAAAAACACTATTAATGATGTTTGCAATAACTGTTCATTTGCAAAGTAGTGCTGCAGGCTTACTGAGTGTGTTAGGGTGTGGTCCCTTTCTAGGACCTTCTAGAAGCATTCCCTGCAGCATGACTGGGTGTGGTTTGTGGGCTGGGCTTGACTCTATATAAGGGAGCCAGCCCAGCTCCACGTGCTCACTATTCGGAGGTCCCAGGTGCAGAGCAGCAGTAACTTCCTGAGCTCCTGTTCCGGAGGCCTACTTTGATATTCCAGGCCTGCCCTCATTATATTGGTGATCCTTGAGCAGGGCGGTAAGGCGGAGGTCAGGCTGGGCCCCTGACCCCCGTTCTCAAAGACATTCGAGTTTTGGGCCTAGTTGTGAAACTCTCTGTGTGCGTGAGTGTGATTTCATGGCATTTGCATAGTCTTGTCCGAATCGGCAGAGTGCGCAATTCATTTCTGACATATAACCTTTGGCATTCAGATCGGCAACAGTGTGCACGATCTTTTCATGGCATTTGCATATTCTTGTCCGAATCGGCAGAGTGCGCGATTCATTTCTGACATGTAACCCTTGGCGTTCAGATCGGCAACAGTGTGCACGATCATTTCATGGCATTTGCATATTGTTGTCCGAATCAGCAGAGTGCGCAATTCATTTCTGGCATGTAACCCTTGGCGTTCAGATCGGCAACAGTGTGCGCGATCTTTTCATGGCATTTGCATATTCTTGTCCGAATCGGCAGAGTGCGCGATTCATTTCTGACATGTAACCCTTGGCGTTCAGATCGGCAACAGTGTGCGCGATCTTTTCATGGCATTTGCATATTCTTGTCCGAATCGGCAGAGTGCGCAATTCATTTCTGACATGTAACCCTTGGCATTCAGATCGGCAACCGTGTGCGCGATCATTTCATGGCCTTTGCATATTCTTGTTCGAATCGGCTACAGTGTGCGCGATTCAACCCTGGCATAAAACTCTTGGCTTTTGGATCGCCAGTGTGCGCAATCATTTCCTGACATTTGCATTGTGTATTTCGAATCGGCAACAGTGTGAGCGATTCAATCCTTGGCATAAAACTCTTGGCTTTTGGATCGTTCTCAAAGACATTCGAGTTTTGGGCCTAGTTGTGAAACTCTCTGTGTGCGTGAGTGTGATTTCATGGCATTTGCATAGTCTTGTCCGAATCGGCAGAGTGCGCAATTCATTTCTGACATATAACCCTTGGCGTTCAGATCGGCAAGAGTTTGCGCGATCATTTCATGGCATTTGCATATGCTTGTCCGAATCGGCAGAGTGCGCGATTCATTTCTGACATGTAACCCTTGGCATTCAGATCGGCAACAGTGTGCGCGATCATTTCATGGCCTTTGCATATTCTTGTTCGAATCGGCAACAGTGTGCGCGATTCAACCCTGGCATAAAACTCTTGGCTTTTGGATCGCCAGTGTGCGCAATCATTTCCTGACATTTGCATTGTGTATTTCGAATCGGCAACAGTGTGAGCGATTCAATCCTTGGCATAAAACTCTTGGCTTTTGGATCGCCAGTGTGCGCGATCATTTCCTGACATTTGCATTGTGTATTTCGAATCACCAACAGTGTGCGCGATTCAACCCTGGCATAAAACGTTTCGCTTTCATGACATTGAAAACTTTGGTGTGCCGTGTTTGTTGAGGTGCACACATTTATCCTGAGCTTTTGGATTTGTCTGAAACGCTTAATTCAAAGTGCGACATTCTTTGTGCATATTAAGTTCCTAGTACAGTTCCTGTTGTTTCCAGGGAATGTTCAGATAGCATTTGTCCTCATGTAACAATGCACTGTTTATTCTGAAACATTATTGAAGAAGGTTCTTGTATTCTAGACAGTATGTGATATTTCCTGAAAAGCTCATATGAAACTTTGTATTAACCCATTCTTGATTTTTCCAGGTACCTAGATTTCTTGAGGTCTAGTTATAGTCATTTCTTAGGTTATCCATGATTACAGTATAAGAATTCTTAGAACCATAGTGTATTGAAAGTCAATGTGATTATATCTTGACATTGTGTTGTTTAACCTCTTGCTTCCTACAGGTCTCCTTCCAGCTGTTCCCCACCTAATCCCCTTTTCCCCCACCTGGACTCTCTCAGGCTCTGTGGTATATCAATTGGAGCTTTGGAGCTGTCTAGTGGTGGACATGTTGGGAACGTGCGCAGGCCGCGAGGATCTGGTCCCCCTGACATCTAAAGAGTGGAGGAAAGTGTCATGCAATGGAGCGGCATAGAGTGTAATGGCATACATTGTAGTGGTGCAGAGTAGATTACTGTAAAGTGGAGTAGCACGCAATGAAATAGCGTACAGTGGAATACTGTACAGTGGAGTGTAGAAGAGTGAATAGCACAAAGATGACTGGTGTACAGTGAAGTGATGTAGAGTGGAGTAGAGAAGAATGGAAAGCATAGAGTAGGGTGGTATACATTGAAGTGGCTTAGTGTAGAATTGAGGAAACTGTTATTAATTGGAGTGGTGTTCTATACAGTAGAGTAGAGAGCTGTGGCATACAGTGTTGGAAATTGTCATAGAGTGGAGTAGAGTGTTGTACAAAAGAGTGTGCAGGCATAGAGTTGAGTGCAAATTTGGACAGTGGAATGTACAGGGATAGAGTGGAGTAAAGTCTATGACAGTGGCATTGAGTGTAGTAGAGTTTTGCAAAGTGGAGTTATGTGGAGTGGAGGAGAGTACACTGGAATTATGTAGAATGGAGTAGCATACAGTGGAGTGGCATAAACTGAAATAGTGTAGAGTGGAGAAGCATAGACTGGAGTAGCATAATGTGGAGTGGCATAGAGTCTAATAGGATATAGTGCAGTAACATATAGTTGAGAGGTGTAAAATGTAATAGGGTATAGTGTGGTAGCATACAGTGGACTGCCATAAGTGAGTGGTTTAAACTGGAGTGGTGCATTGTGGGGTGGGGTAGAATGCAACAGCATACAGT